>NC_086319.1:378872844-380192010 GCF_036172605.1 Pelobates fuscus | reverse complement strand
GACAGACACACTCACTGACAGACAGACACACTTACTGACAGACAGACACACTAACACACACACACTAACACACACTTTTTTTTAATTTAATCCCCCCAGCCTCCCTACCATTGGGAGTGCTGAGGGGATTCCCTGGGGTCCAGTGGTGTCACCCGGCAGGCAGGCAGGCGGGCGGGCGGGCGCGCACTCTCCCTTGTGAGCTCCCTCGCGCGTTGCGTACTGATACCGGAGCCAGAAGATGACATCATCTTCCGGCTCCGGTATCAGTACGGTACGCAAGGGAGCTAAAGAGGGAGCACACAGGGGAGAGTGCTCCCTCGCGTGCGCGCCAGCCTGCACGCCGGGTGACACCAGGGCCAGACTTGGGGGGCCCTGAGGTGGCCAGCCCCGCTGGTGGGCCGCGCCCGGTCGCAGCCGCGACCCCGGTATGTACGCCACTGGATGGGCCCATATCCTATTATTATTGATATCAATCCCCATTTTACGCATAGTTTTCGTGTTCCATATCATACTTTCCGGGTTTTTCAGCCCTAGATCTTCCATTTCAATTTTAAACCAACTCTCATCTTTGGCTGTTACCGTCTGGGATATATATAGATATATATATATATATATATATATATATATATATGTGTGATCACATTTGCCCAAAACAAAAATCTTATATGTTGGGGAAATTTAATCTCCCCATCCATAGTTTTTAAAGATAGAATATTTCTACTGATTCTATTTTTCTTACCCTTATTAATAAAATGTTCCTGATTATTTTGCAATATCGTTAACCAGCTATCTGGAATCTTAAGGGGAATCATTTAAAATAAATAATTCCATTTAGGACTAATATAGGAATTAATAACATTAATACGGCCCCACCATGTTATCTGCATATTTCTCCAATCTCTAAGTAATAGATTTGTAGATTTTAATAACTAGAAAATTTTCCTCCATCATTATCTCAATGTTCTTAGTAATGGATACACCTAAGCATTCGAGTTTCTGTGATGTCCAAGCAAAAGCATATTTGTTTCTAATCTCCTCTCTAGACTTCTTATCTAGTCCAATACTCATTACTATTGTCTTTTCATTATTTAACTTATAATTAGCTAATTGACTATAAGCTTTAACCTCCTCCATCAGATGGTTCAAAGAACTTATAGGATCCGTAATTGACAAAAGAATGTCGTCTGCGTAAAGACTAATTTTAAATTATTTGTCTCTTATCCTATAGCCCTTTATTGCTACGTTTTTCTGATGTTTTCCGCTAAAGGTTCTATTGAGAGTATATATAGCAAAGGCCTAACCCCATTTTTTTATGGATACCCAGTCTGAGCAAACGTTTGGGCCTACTGTTCTGGCTGAGGGGTTTTTATTTTATATAGGGCCATAATTCCTGTTAATATCCACCCTTCAATTCCGTAAACTTCTAAGGTTAATTCCAAAAACTTCCAGTTCAGCCTATCAAAGACTTTTTCAGCATGAACTGCTATAGTCATGAGGGGAATATGTTTCTTACTTGCACTATCGATAATATTCTGTGATTCTCGAGTTGGACCCCACCCATCTGCCTGGAATAAAACCAATTTGGTCGTTATGGATTAGAGGTTTAATAATTACCTTAAGGCGATCTGCTAAAACAGAAGAAAATATTTTTACATCAGTATTTATTAAAGAGATGGGACGATAACTAGAAATGGCTGTTGGATCCTTTCCTTGTTTCAGGATGGGAAGCACATTCGCCCTCATCATCTCTTCAGGGAAACTGCCTATTTGAACCACTTTATTAAATGCCAGTGCTAAATGTTTACTCAAAAAAGATTTATATGTATGGTAAATGATTAAAACACCTTGAGGATGACATTTTTAAGTAATTTGTAGTTTGGGGAGATATCAGCACTTCAAATAGTAAAACTCTACTTTGTATATGTGGCGGAACCAAACTCGCCACTGAGAACTGGAGAAGCCTGGTTGCTAGCCTCCTGCCCAGTGATTATGGTCCCTGGGAGATATTGCCCTTTAAGGGACTGAATTGGGGCTTATGGACTGCTACCATAATGTACTGACCCTTTAAGAACTACTTTTGGGCATGTGGATTGTATAATACTGTCCCTAGCCCTTTAAATACTTTGGGGACAGATTGGTACTTTTGTATATGGCACTTCGGACACAGTCGAAGCTGTCGAAGTGGCCGGTATCGGACAAAGGACCACGTGGCGGCGGCCATTTTAACTTCGAACACTGCCGACCCTTAACATCAACTCCACTTCGACACTTCGACTAAAGTCGAAGTACAGGCACACTTCGAATGGGACTTAGCTGTTTTTATGCCAGGAATTGACCGACCGCACAGCCCAAATCTATGGAACTGTTTTGGGCAAGAAAATGTGCTTGCGGTCGGTCATAAAAGGACTTCCGTGTAACTTTTGATCCACTGGAGGGATTTGCCTGAATTTTGGAAGTGTTTATGTTTAAAGTATGCTGAGTCTGAATATGTGATTTGTATGTGAATGTGATGTATGGTTTGGAAGTTATAGATATTGTGTAAAAGTTATGTTTTAAACTGTATAATAAGTGGATTATCTCTCAGGCTAAGGGGAGGGGATGTGTGGGTTGTACCATATCTCGGATTGGTTATTTTATGCCTCCCCCTGGGTGTGGCCTGTATGTGTGAGATGGAAATAAAAGCCAGGCTGGATGAGCCAGTCCAGAGTTCCTGTTTTACCCTCAAAGTGAAGTGTCGTCTCATTATTGGGGGAAGGATTTATTGTATGCTGTTCCAGTTGACTGCTAGGAGTGTAAGCCTATTCGTATGGTTCCTATTCAACGGTCTACAGCATTCATATGCTAGAGAGGATTCCTATGCTTCTCTGAGTCGGTGGTTGTGGTGTCTGCTGCAGTGCTTGAAGTCCTCAGGAAACGCTAGGAGCATCCATTAACGGAGGTACCAAGTCGGGGTGCCCGGTGATCCGTTACAGTATAAATACACACTGTTTGTTTGTTTGTTTTTTGCCTTTAATCAAATCTGACCCTTTTCCTTCAGTGGTATTTGACACGAGCTTTGTATTAAACATTTGAAATAAAGCAATGCAGTTTAAATAATTAGACAAATGTTATTTACACATAAATAGTTCCCTATTTTTAAATGGGCAGATTGGGATTGTAAGCACATTCTAATACATCATTAAAAATAAGCCAAAAGCTCTCTTTATGAAGAAACAAAACACAACATCAAAAAAGAGCATCTGTCAAATTTCTATTTTCTTAGCATTATGAAACTTTTAGCAAACATTGGCTCTATTTTTTTTCTTTATTGTGCAAACACAGAAACCTTTTTACACATACAATGTTATGGGTACCTCTTCCTAGTAGTGCTATCAGAACGTTAATTTGTTGTGCACGGCTGTGTCATTTGATTGATGGCTGAATATGTCAAGAGTCACAAAAAAGACTGTTCACTAAAGTCCAAATCCTAACGAAGCAATATCTGAATGGGAGACTCAGACTAAAATAACTACGACAGAAGCAAATCAGCTCAAACTGGGATTTTATTTAGGCGTTAAGTGAATTTAACTATATGGTAATTTGTAAAATAAAGAATGGAGCTTTTCAAATGAGTATTCAGAACGGTCATATTTAAACTGATCTCTTCTTTACTTTGCAAAAACATATTATAATGTTGTAAAAAACATGCCAATAAAGCATACTATGTATCAACATTTATTACCCCTCTCTTCCCGACTGGCTGCTTACTTTGTTCCATAAAGGGAAAAAACACAGGAAATGGAGGGGTATAGGGAGTAAAGGCAGACTATAGTCACCAGAACAACTACAGCTTAATATGTCTTAATATGTATTTTCTGGTGTCCGTAGCCTGTCCCAGCAGGCTTTTTAATGTAAACACTGCCTTATCTACGAAAAGGCAGTGTTTACATTTCTGGCTAGTTACATTCTTCCTAGTCCAGTGCTGTACAGTGTGCAACACTCACATTCAGAGTCTCCACGCTTTGTATGGAGACGCTGAAGGCTCCCCATTGGGATGCATTGATTCAATGCATCTCTACTAGGAGATGCAGATTGCCAGGGCGGTGTTTTGCTTTCCCATGGGAAAGCATTAGATTGTCCGAGACAGACAAATTTGCTGATCTTAGTCACAGAGGTGTAGCAAGGCGATGCTGGATAAAAGGGGAGTAAAATTACCTTTTTTAATGTAAAGAGAGGGGAGGCAGCGACCTGAATAGTGTTCCTTTAAATGTGTGTCAAAAAATGGCCAAAGCAAAGAGTACCTTCTAAGGTAGACTGATTTACTTTAGGTAGATTTCTTTTCTACTGATTAATGCACCTTTAGGTGACATATACACTTTAAAAGTTTTCTTTATAACAGTTATTTTTGGGTGGGTGTGATGACAGTATTACGATACAGGTAAATTCTCGCAAACTGGCAAACGTTATATTATTCATTAAAAAAAAAAAAACATGCCCATGTGAGCGGGTGAGGAGCCACTCTCTATCCATGGGTGATGTTCCAGTGCCAAGAATATTACCTGAAATCAAGTCACTTAATATTGTCCTTCACGTCATATGTAAGAGTTTTTGCATCCACCTGTGCATTTCCAAGTACTGTCCCCCCACTTCCACCAAGACATTACTGCTCCATTCTACGATGCACTGGTTCGTTTTCAACCTCTTCATCCACTTCCGGTGTTTTTTCTTTCTCTTTAATCTCCACAGGTGCCAGCTCATGAGGGCTCGAGATCAGCCGAAAGAGAACAGGAACTTTTCCCAGAATAGGATTGGTCTCTTGAAGACCCTGAATCCACTTGCCTAATGTCCTCTCATCTCCAGAGCTTGCCATGCACATTGCAAAGACGGGGCCTTCGTTCACTATAACCAGAGGGAGGAACGAGAGACAGACAATGAAATCATCGCCCTGCAGACTTCACAGGACAGCTTTCTAACAGGACCTATGGATTCCCTATAAACAATGTTTATGTACTATTCTCGTGAGATTGTAAAATAATCAAATCGGAGGTTTAGCACTAAACATAAAGCTGTAGTGATTTGAAAAAATGAATTGCAGAATTTAGGCTAAAATAATCAAGATGAGACTTTGCTGCCTTTGGAGAATTTTACCAATTCAGCAATTTTTAAACAAAATTTTGCATTTCTATATTTAGATAATAAAGCTTTATAGCAACTGGATAAACTAAATGAAAGATGGCAGTTCACATCCCTGCCTTCATTTCAATCACAGTATTCCTCCTATAATTTTAGTTACCTTCTCCTTTAAAACGATATTATTGCTTTTTTTCCCTTATCGGAGATGCATTCACAAAATCACAGAAAATGGCCAGCTGTCTCCCATAACATTCAGTCTTCCTCATCCTTTGCAGTCCTACATCCAGTTGAACCTTTATCCCCTTAGTGACCAGACCGTTTTTCAATTTTCTTACCGTTGAGGACCAGGGCGGTTTTTACATTTCTGCAGTGTTTGTGTTTAGCTGTAATTTTCCTCTTACTCATTTACTGTACCCACACATATTATAACAGTTTTTCTCGCCACTAAATGCTCTTTCTAAAGATACCATTATTTTAATCATATCATATAATTTACTATAAAATAAATTATAAAATATGATGAAATTATTTTTAAAAACACACTTTCTAACTTTGACCCCCAAAATCTGTTACGTATCTACAGCCGCCAAAAACACCCGTGCTAAATAGTTTCAAAATTTGGTCCTGAGTTTAGAAATACCCAATGTTAACATGTTCTTAGCTTTTTTTTTTTGTCACAAACAGTGGCCAATGTTAGCATTTACATTTGTTTGTGTGTTAAATATGCAAAAAACAATTATGAACACTAACTTTGGGCAGTGTTTGTGGCTAAGTGGCTCATAAAAAAGACTGAACGATATATATCCATAACACAGGGCAATGGAAGCATGGATTAAAAAAAGAAGTCATCAGAGTCTGTGATTTACAGAGTATGTACCAGCCTTCCACTGTTCAAGAAACAGTAAAACGTTTGGGGGCGTGGCTTGGAGGTCCGCGAACATGGCTGCCTAAACCGTGAGCTCCCCGCCGGCCTTGCACTAAACCTCACCGAACGCACAGCCAAACGCTCAAAATGGGGAAAACTCACCGCACATCAAGCGCCCAAAGACCCGCGGACACCCCGAAAAGTACTCCGAACCCCTCCATGAAGCAGTACCTCGTGGCACAGGCAGACCCGGACCAACAGGCCTCAACTGACTCCACGGCCTCGGGCTTTTCCCGCCCGCGGTCCCCACAGGGAAAACACACGCCAACGAACTCCCAACCCTCCACCCCTGAGCTGATGTCCATACTGCAACAACTACCCACAAAAGCAGACCTGAAGCAGGCAAATGCAGAACTCCGCACCTCCATCACTACAGAGCTCCACGCACTGCGAGAGGAGATACAAGGCCTCAGCCAGAAAGTGGCCCAGCATGAGGCAGACAGCGACCACATGTCTGCAGCACAGGCAGCAACCACTGACATGCTGCAATCCCATACGAAGGTACTACTGCAAATGGCACTTCACATTGAGGACCTGGATAACAGGGGTAGGAGACAGAACATCCGCATCAGGGGGGTGCCTGAGGGACTGGACAAGAATACCCCTATTCAAGCCACCTTGTCAGATCTATTTAACAGACTGCTGGCCCGCCCGCTTCAGATGCCTATAGGCTTTGTACGAGCGCATCGCGCACTTAGGCCCCAGGGACCCCCTGAAAGCCCATCCCGTGACATAATTTGCTGTCTGGAGAGCTTCCCCCTGAAAGAGGAGATCCTCCGCAAAGCCAGAAACGCAGATAAAATCTTACTGGAAGGCTCGGAGATTCACCTATTCCCCGATCTGTCCCCAGCAACCTTGGCATACAGAAGAGCGATGAAGCCCCTAACTAGACAACTGCAAACCGCCCAGCTGAGGTACCGCTGGTGTTTTCCCACAGGACTGCAGGTTGCGACTCCCAATGGCCCCTTCATGGTCCTAGGGGAGGAAGATACTCAGGCGCTCCAGAAAGAGCTACACCTGCCACCGGAGATACTACCCTGGCCGAACCCGCTGAATTTTTACACCTTTGCCCCCAGACCGCAAGGCATGGGCCCCCGTCCGCAGAGACTGAGACCACCTCGCTCACAGACGACTAGACCAGTGGGGATGCCCAACTGAAAACAGCCACGCCTGCTAGACGTCTTGGCCTCGGGACTGTTACCCTGATACCGCAGGCATGATGTGAACTTTGGACCTTACATTGGGGTGCCTCTGATGCCCCACCACTCTATGAACGTTGATGTGCCTTTTGACACAGCAAGTATTGCTAGAGCTGCGGCTCCAGATAGGGGGGGAGGGAGGACAAATAAGGGGACACTCAAGAGCTTGGAGGGGCTAGCTCAGGGGGAGGGGGGACACTATTAACCTGCTTCCTTATCGAGGGAAAGAGACGCATAATGGGCCTTATGCTCAAGAGAAGAACGAGAGATGTAGTAATACCCCATCCGTCCGATGGCTAGACCCCACAATACTAGCTCCCAGGAGCTCGCCATCAAGGCCGGGTTTTACCCGCCGGGGCGGGGGAAAAGAAGAGAGAGGGAGATAACATAGGGGGACAAGAGGATGGGAGGGAATGGAGACGAGGGTGGGGGGAGGGTCTCGTGGCAGGCCACTAGGTGACCTACACGATGGAGGTACAAGTGGGATCTATGTTGAATTGTTCTTTTTGTTATGGCTGATATCCATGTTAAAGTTACTAATGTTCTTCTAAGGTGAGGTTGACAAATATGTTTCATTCCTTGATAGATAGTGCCGTAAGCCGGGGAGACGGAAGATCCTGACTGGGTGGAGCCCCGAGAGGCCATAGTGGTCAGCGATGACCGATTTGCGAGCGCACTTGGTCCCCTGGGCCCTGCCCACTTGGGAATTCCGGGACTCCTTCGACTGCCCTACTGGAGTGAGCGACAAGTATCAGGTGAGCGGTTCCCCTCCGCCCGTTAACGGCCGGAGGGGCCCCAGCCCCCCGACGCTCTTTTCCAACACCGCTGACCACAGCGACTGTATACATACTGCCCTTGACCCTTTCCACCCCAACTACCCTATACTTCCCTGCACCCCCCTTACCCCATCCTAGCACTTGACCGCCGGACGGACAAGACAGCACTTATACACCCGACTGACAGGTCTCGGCCATGTCCACTACCCCAGCCCCCATAACGGTTCTCTCCCTCAATGCTAGGGGTTTAAACAAACCCGAGAAAAGATCGGGAGCCATGAGGGACTTCCTCTCCCATAAGGCATCCATAGTGTTTTTACAGGAGACACACTTCAGAAAGGGGTCGCGACCCACACTGACCAATCAGCACTATCCCATCGGATACTACAGTGACTTCCAGGGTGGGAAATCCAGGGGGACAGCAATACTGCTCCACAAACGCATTCCGTCCGCGTATGCGGCTATTTTATTATGTGTATCCCCTGTATATAGGCCGGTGATGTCGGGGTGGCGTCTGATGGTGTTTAAGAATGGCTCCAGGGCCAACACAAATAGTAACGGGGAAAGGGGACAACCCTGGCGTGTGCCATTGTGTATCGGAAAGGCCTTTGTTAGTACCCCGTTGACCAACACGTGTGCGGTCGGCTTGGAGTAGAGGGCTCCAATCCATCCCCGGAGGTGTGGTCCCAGACCCATATGTGTCAGCGTCCGGAACATATATTCCCAGCTGACCCTGTCAAAGGCCTTCTCCGCGTCGAGTAGGAGAAGGCCCGAGTCCGCTCCAGATTTCCTGTGCATAAGCGTGAGGGCCCTAATGGTGTTGTCCCGGGCTTCCCGGACCATCCGAAACCCACCTGGTCCGCGTGAACCAGACTGGGCACGTGTGTTTGGAGTCTGGTCGCTAGGACCTTTGCCAGAAGTTTGAGATCTGTGTTGATGAGGGAGATAGGCCGGTAGCTCCCACAGTGCCCCCGGTCCTTTCCCTCCTTGGGGATGATAGTGATATGTGCAGTGAGTGCTTGCTCGGGAAGGTCGTGTCCCTCTCTGATTGCATTAAACATGTCTACTAACGGGGAGTATAATATGTCTGCGAATCTCTTGTAGTATTTTAGGGGCAGTCCATCAGGGCCTGGGCACCTCCCGGGCTTAGAGCTTTTGATCGCAAGCGCCAGTTCCTCAGGGGTAATAGGTTCGTCCAGCTGGTCCGCTATGTCTGTTGATAGGGAGGGGAGTGTATGGGCCGAAAGGTATTCGTCTATAGAGTCACGGAGTCTGCGGGTGTGTGAGTCTGTGTGTGGCCGCGGCATCGCGTATAGTTCCGTGTAATATGCCCTAATGATCTCCTGAATCTTAGTGGGGTGCCTGTGAAGGATTCCTCCCTTGTCTCGAATGCGGTCAATGTAAGTGTCTTGCCTCTTTTTGTTGAGCATGCGCGCTAACAGTTTCCCACTCTTGTTGCCATTTACGTGGAAGAAAGCCCTGTTGCGCAATGCGGCCCTGTGGTGTTGGGAGTGCAGGAGTGTAGTCAGCTCTCTCCGTAAACTTAGCAATGTCGCCTGGTGCGTGGGGAGTTGTAGTCGTTTATTGAGGGCATCTAGGTGTTGTATGTCTGCCAGTAGTGAGGCCATGCGTGCCTCCCTCTGTCTCTTGAGGAGTGCGCCCTTTTGTATGAAATGCCCCCTAACAACACTTTTGTGTGCTTCCCACCGTATGGTGGGGGACGTTTGGGTACCATTGTGTGTGAAGTATTCTTGTAATGTAGTTTCTATGTCGGCCGTTAGTTCTGGCTTGGCCAATAGGGCCTCATTTAACCTCCATTTGGAGATCCTGGGTCTGAATAGCGGGGACTTCAGGGTGACCGACACCGGTGCATGGTCCGACCACGTTGCAGTGCCCTGGTCAGCCCGAAGTGCCAGCGGTAGGTGGTATTGTGGCATAAAAAGGTAGTCGATGCGGGTGTATGAATTATGTGGGTGTGAGTAAAAGGTATAATCCCTTTCATCGGGGTGTAGGGCTCTCCAGCAGTCCACGAGCCTTTCCCTCGCCAAGAGGGCCCTGATCGCTGTGAGATGTTGGGTGGGGACGTGAGAGCGACCCAGGGAAGAGTCCCATTTAGGGTCCAGAGCCACGTTCAGGTCTCCCCCCAGTACCAGCACTCCCTCTGTGAAACTCTTAAGGGTGCGGAGTATCCGGGCCAGGAAACTATATTGTCTACAGTTTGGGGCGTAGACGTTAGCGAAAGTGTATATTGAGCCTGCTATCTCCCCCTTTATGAAAATGTACCGTCCCTCTGGGTCGGTCATCACCCCCTTTTCTTTAAACGGAATGCGTTTGTGGAGCAGTATTGCTGTCCCCCTGGATTTCTCACCCTGGAAGTCACTGTAGTATCCGATGGGATAGTGCTGATTGGTCAGTGTGGGGCTTTCTTCCACGTAAATGGCAACAAGAGTGGGAAACTGTTAGCGCGCATGCTCAATAAAAAGAGGCAAGACACTTACATTGACCGCATTCGAGACAAGGGAGGAATCCTTCACAGGCACCCCACTAAGATTCAGGAGATTAGGGCATATTACACGGAACTATACGCGATGCCGTGGCCACACACAGACTCACACACCCGCAGACTCCGTGACTCTATAGACGAATACCTTTCGGCCCATGCACTCCCCTCCCTATCAACAGACATAGCGGACCAGCTGGACGAACCTATTACCCCTGAGGAACTGGCGCTTGCGATCAAAAGCTCTAAGCCCGGGAGGAGCCCAGGCCCTGATGGACTGCCCCTAAAATACTACAAGAGATTCGCAGACATATTATACTCCCCGTTAGTAGACATGTTTAATGCAATCAGAGAGGGACACGACCTTCCCGAGCAAGCACTCACTGCACACATCACTATCATCCCCAAGGAGGGAAAGGACCGGGGGCACTGTGGGAGCTACCGGCCTATCTCCCTCATCAACACAGATCTCAAACTTCTGGCAAAGGTCCTAGCGACCAGACTCCAAACACACGTGCCCAGTCTGGTTCACGCGGACCAGGTGGGTTTCGTGATGGGCCGGGAAGCCCGGGACAACACCATTAGGGCCCTCACGCTTATGCACAGGAAATCTGGAGCGGACTCGGGCCTTCTCCTACTCTCCACGGACGAGGAGAAGGCCTTTGACAGGGTCAGCTGGGAATATATGTTCCGGACGCTGACACATATGGGTCTGGGACCACACCTCCGGGGATGGATTGGAGCCCTCTACTCCAAGCCGACCGCACACGTGTTGGCCAACAGGGTACTAACAGAGGCCTTTCCGATACACAATGGCACACGCCAGGGTTGTCCCCTTTCCCCGTTACTATGTTACTATTTGTGTTGGCCCTGGAGCCATTCTTAAACACCATCAGACGCCACCCCGACATCACCGGCCTATATACAGGGGATACACATCATAAAATAGCCGCATACGCGGACGACCTATTATTTTTTATCACCCACCCAGAGATCTCCCTACCCAACCTAGTGCAGGCGTTCCGGGCATTTGGGCTCCTCTCGGGCTTGAAAATTAACTTTTCAAAATCTTACATCCTAAATATCAATGTACCTGCGCATAGAGCCGACCAATTGCGTAGGAGTCATAACTTCCAATGGGCTTTAGACAAAATACGCTACCTAGGCACCTGGCTGACAGCGAGCGCGACAAATTTAGACTCTGCCAACTTCACCCCACTGCTGACCCAGTTTCGAAAGGAGATGAGGGAGTGGGCCTATCCCCACATATCCTGGTTAGGTAGGGTGCAAGTCGTAAAGATGAATTTCTTACCGAGACTGCTATACCTCTTTCAGGCATTGCCCATAGTGATCCCAACTTCCTTTTTCACGACACTCCGGGGAGCACTGGGATCCTACGTTTGGGATGGGAGGAGACCCAGACTGAAACATACACTACTGTCACAACCCAAAGACAAAGGCGGTCTCGCCCTACCAGACTTTGCCTTATATTACAAAGCATGCCACCTGCAACGTGTGGTAGAGTGGTCCAAACCGGGGGTTAGCAAGCTCTGGAAAACAGCAGAGGAGTGCGACGCGGGCATACCAGCCGCCCTCCTTCCGTGGCTCCCCGCCAGGGGGTCAGGGAGGGAAACACGATACTCGACCTACACAAAAGCGACACTGACGGTGTGGCGAGGCAGTGTCGGACGACATGCCATCTCCACATACCCGTCCCCACTGCTACCCCTGGTTCATAACCCAGACTTCCCGCCGGGCCTGGACCCGAGGGCCTTCAGGGCACTAGTAAACGACCCCCTGCCTCGCCTACGACACGTCTGCACTAGACGAGGGATGAAAAACCTTACAGAACTGTGTGGGGAGACCTCCCAACCCTTCCTAACACGTTTTAAATACGAACAACTACGCAATTACATAAAGCTATTCCCACCGGACCAGGCACTCGGCAGAGATCTCACGGTCTTTGAAAGGCTATGCTCCGACCCGGACCCCTTACCACATGGGGTATCGCACCTGTACTCCCTTCTCCAGTCACAGACACCAATTGAAACACCGAATTTTATGGGTAAATGGGAGGAATCCCTGAACCAAACCTTTAGCGCCCTGGAATGGGAGAAGATGTGTAATATCATACACCACTGCTCCATATTCAGCAAGAGCCAAGAGACAGCCTATAAATTGCTCACACGCTGGTATCGCACACCAGCCACAGCACATCACATAGACAAGAATGAGTCTCGCCTCTGCTGGAGGTGTGAAAAGGTGATAGGCACACTCAGACATATCTGGTGGGATTGCGAACTGATACAACCCTTCTGGCACACAATTCACACTATTATAACCCGCTTTTCGGACAATCCCCCACCATTTGAACCGGCAGCTATGCTGCTCCACCACACAAACATCTCCACATCCAAATATAAAAAAAAATCGCTCACGATCCGGATCATAAACATAGCAAAGCAGACGATCCCAAGGTACTGGAAAACGAAAGAGACCCCGTCCCTACCCTTATGGTTTGCCCAAATGGAAGACCTCAGAGCCATAGAGGAACTCACTATGTACGCGGCTGGAACGCAACAACAGACATATCTAGACATCTGGACGCAGTGGATACTGACGACTGCGAAACCAGAATTTCAGACGATACTGACGAGTCTAACACCTAAGAGCCCAAGACCGACTGATACGGAGACAACACACTAACCCTACTCCTCCTTCCCTACCCGACCCTATCCCCCCCCCAATCCCCTTCCCAATTAATACGCACCGACCAGAAAAGTGCGGAGCCATAACCTAGTACAAGAGGCTTAATTAGGTTGGTTACCCGACAGAGATAGGTAGATGCTGCAGAAGAGATCGACTATTCCCATATGTTATACCAGGATCTCACAGAGTCCATATGACCTGGAATTTACGCTACAGGTTAGGATTAGTCTCAATCTTCTGACATGAATGAAGCTAAAAGATTTCATTGTTGCCCGGTCCATTAGACAGGACCGCTTACTATGGTTAAGGACCTGCGAGTCCAATGTTATTGCGGGCCTGCGCGCCCAACCAAACATGATAAATATTGTGTCTTATACTTTCTTATGTTCTGACACATGTTGTGTCCTATATAATTGATCTACATGCAACTAGAGACCTGCGAGTCTCACATTGACCCGTCTATATGGTAATAAAAATCATATTTACAAAAAAATAAAAAATAAAAAAGACTGAACATATCCCATTTGCAATACCTTGGGTTGTCTACTTTTATAAATGGTATGCCATCATAGGGTAATTCTCATTCCAGGGCTACCATATGCTCTTCAAAGGCAACATAGGCCCAAAAAAACTAACATGGAAAAGGGGGAAGCCCTACATTTGACCCCTGTAAGTTTGCAATAACCCATAAAATCTGAACATTGGGGGCACTGTTGTACTCGGGAGATGTTGATGAACACATATTGGGGTGTTCTTTGTCAGTAACACATAACAGGAACTGAGAATCCATGCCTAAAGTACAATGTGAGAGAAAAAATGACTGGTGCATGGAAAGTGTTAAAATAGCACTATTTGAAATACCCTAGGGTGTCTACCTTTCAGAAATATATGGTTTGATGGGGGTAAATTACATTGGCCGGCTTCAAAAATGTCCCAAATAGGACATGGGTGCATGATGACCAGCTGTGAAAATTCCAAGCTGGAAAACTGGAATGCTCACCATCCAAATAAGGTATTTTAGTCCCCAGAAAACCTGACACACCTATACATGGGGGGTATCACTGTACTCAGGAGATACTGCTGAACAGGTATTGGGGTGTTCTTTGGCAGTAACACTTAACCCCTTAAGGACACATGACATGTGTGACATGTCACGATTCCCTTTTATTCCAGAAGTTTGGTCCTTAAGGGGTTAAAGTTCTCTGTACATGTATGTTGCCTTTGAGACCGTATTACACAAAAACTGCACTATTACTGGTGATTTCATAGTTGTGATAGGTTTTACTGTTTTAAACACTCATATTTGTGTTCAGCGAAGTCTCCCGAGTATAACAATAGCCCCCATGTACAGGATTTATGGTGTTTTGGAAAGATACAGGGCTTGCCCAATTTAGTTTGCCAGATTAGTTTGCTGGGTCTGTGTTGCCTTTTGAGACCATATGGTATCCCAGGAATGTGGAAAAAACACCATCATGGCATACCATTTTCAAATGTAGACAACCCAGGGAATTCAAAATGCGGTATTTCCAGTCTTTTTTTTTTTTACAATTTATATTATATATATACCTAGTACGTCCATGGTCGTTAAGGGGATATACATAGAATGAAATTATATATATATATATATATATTTATTTATTTATTTATTTTTTTATATCAAAATACAGTTAGAATAAAAATTACATGTATAAAAAAAATAATTATTGTTACAGTTTAATTATTTTTAGAATATATATATAGTTATATATTATATATATATACACACGTATGTAATTTGACTCTAAGTGTATTTTTTTATTAATAAATGTTTATGTTAATATATGTATGTATATATAAAATACACTTAGTATGAAATTATATGAGAGAGAGAGAGAGATCTTTAATTTATAAAACTTAATTTTTGTCAGTTCAGGCAGCACTATGAACACTTATTGCGGCCATGTAATCACCCTTTTAGAGCGGTCACATGGGCCCTGGGGGTTCTAATTTGCAGAGGGGGTACCCCTCGAGGCACTCAGTACAGGCAGAGCATCTGAAGCCTGCCTGATGGCTTCCGATGCTCTGCTCTACACTGCAGAGCGCCATGTGGGGCAACCTGGAAGTGATCGCTCCAGGGAGAGCGACCACTCCGGTGCCCAGCAGTGAGGGGACGCGGGGGAGAGGTATTGTACGATGCCTCGACATCGAGGCATCGTGCAATACCCAAAGAGCAGCTGGAAGCGATCACAATCACTTCCAGTGCTCAAATTTGCCGCGGATCGTTTTTTGTACCCTATTAAAAATAAAACCATTTTGTTTTCATGCAGGCTGTGTCAGTCACAGTCAGAGGAGGTGTGGCTAGGGCTGCATAAACAGAAACAAAAGTGATTTAACTCCTAAATGGCAGAAAATTGAGCAGTGAGACTGCAGGGGCATGATCTATACAGCAAAACTGCTTAATTAAGCTAAGCTTGTATTGGTGACTATAGTGTCCCTTTAAGCATTTCAAATCATGCCACACTACCTTTCCAAGAACAAAAAGCTTATTTTCAGTGTATTCTCTGGGGTTGTCACGTATTTCCATCTATGGATGCAGTTTTTTTCCTCCGGTTATCCTCATTTTACCTGGCTTCTAGTGGAATGTATCTGACTGGCAGACCCCTGAGCATTCTATGCTCCAGTTAGATATATAGTCTACGTGGACGGGTAAGTTCAGATATTCAGGATGTAGGTTTGTAACGCTTATCAGTATGATAACAATCCACGTGTGCTACTCTTGGAAAGCTGAATTTGTGTTTAGTGACGCATTCAATTGTCTACATGGGCTTTGCCCTGGATCTGGAAGTCAAATCTGGTGACTTGTTAAATATGTCCAAAGGTGAACTAGATCGTTGCACAATACAAATCACATACTAAATGTAGTGCACGTTATCTTAATGCTTCTCTCTTATTAGTTTGATTGAGTAGTAGAAAGGCACCTATTTTTTTAATGGATTATACAAATAATATATAAAAATAATAAGCAGTCCTACTCATCACATGGGCTGCTCTCACTTTACACTGCATGAATCACTGTTTGGTGAAATGGGTTTTGTGCAGCAATCAGAGCTTCCAGGTAGGAGAGAGCTCGGCCCTATGCGGATATCTTGGACAGAACTAATATAGGTAGACAACAGTGTAAATCAATATTTCTTACCTTCCTCCACATCAAAGGTGTTCTCTTCAGAAAAATCTCTTTCGAGGTCTAGATCTAGGCTAATAGGATAGTAAAGACTTCTCTCGGGGTCCACCTCCACCTGTAAGGGAGTTATGATTAGATTTCTATAAGCACAGAGAATAGCCCCATGTACCCGGAAGCACCATACTCACCTCCTTCTTTATGGTTGAAGGGTCAGCACGCAGAACATAATAATACACACAGGTCTTTCTTAGCCACAAGGGATGAGGCCCTTCCACCAAGACAGGCATGGTGGTGTCATGTTCAGCAAGGAGGGCAACTTGATCTGGAGACTGGATACCTGTTAACAGCATAAAGAACAGTTCTGATGCAAAGTGGAGGAATAAGCAGTACTGGTTCTCATGGTGACTATTTAAATTTTAGCAGTTTGCCTTTCACGGACCTTCTTAATGGTTCAGATCACAGAGGAAGACATTGAAAGATATTTAGGCATCAAATAATTAGCAAACGGCTCAAGACAACCATATATCGATCACTGAAAACCTTCTACTACTGCAAAAGAACCTTAAAATCCAAGAAGTTCACGTGCACACTTTTTCCACACTTGTTTTACTTATCCTTGCATGAAAAATATTTCCTCCTTCTGCTTTTCTAACTTCTACTTTGTTTTAAGTTTCTACAATATGAGCCCAAACCTTATGACTGAGTCAAAGAGAAGAACATACCAACAATATACGTATTCTCCTGCCCTTCCCCATCCTCTATCTCTTCTGTGGAGGGCATCTGAAAGAAGAAAAAACAAAATGGTCAGCCTTTACACAAGGCTGGAAGGTACTTCATAAAGTGGTGTCCACGGTGCTCACCTGATACACAGTAGTACGTGCATCTTTATCTGCTGTTATACGCTGGAGGCAAGCCTTTGATAGGTCTACAGGGTCAGCTAATGTTTCAGGAACTGGGAAAGGATTAGTATGCTTGAACCGAGGAAACCAGTACATTAACCTCTGGTATTTTCTCATGGGATGACTGCGATCTCCAAATATCTGCAGCAGAAGGAATCGAGTCTGGCTGTTAGGGGTAATGCCTACAGAGAAAAAAATAGGTTATTATGGCATTCTGTGCCATGTTCCACGTGATAGTTATGTTACATAGGAATAGCTAATCCTTCAATCAATGCTTAGAGAAGAATTATATCAAGTAAAAAGGAAATTATGGGGGATTGTCAAGGCAAACTTTAATTTCGGGTAAAAACAGTAAAACTGAAAAAGGAAATGCACAACTCAAATTTTTCAAACTTTTGCTGTTTTGGTCTAAAATTAGAATGACATCATAGAAATATAGTGTGACGGCAGATAAGAACCATTCAGCCCATCTAGTCTGCCCAATTTGTAAAATACTTTCTGTAAGGAAACCTGGTATATCCAATACCCATTCGGTAGTTTCCTCCCGAACGGCCAGAGTAGCATTGAATTATAACGCTCCATTCGACAAAATAAAATAAGTAATTCCCATACGAATAACAGCTTCCCAAGTAGATTCCCTTAGTAAAGCAGACAGGTACCCAAACATCAGCCGAAGTCTAGATGAAGGGTATAACAGAACACAGGTTTAATGATGCGACACTGGCTTTTATGCAAGTCCCCGTGCAAGGGGACCTCCCACATACAGCCAATTATAAACAGAGAAATAGTTAAACACTCCCTGTACAAACATATAATTCCCTCCCCTAGACCTGGAGATAATTAAGGCTGATAACGTAGTAACTTCATTATCGCCAGGCAAAAAAATCTCAATTTTCCCCAACTTTTAGAACACCACTTAAAACATAAGGTAACCCCACAAAAGTCATATACCCTGATAGCCCTGATCTGGGTGACCAACATATCCAAAAATCACCCAGATCAGTTCAGGGGTTTTCGAATTTCATGGATATCTTAGTTGACCGGTCACCCACGAGGCTCCTGCCGAAAACAGTTCCACAAGTTTTAGTGGTTTTGCTGGTCTCATTCGAAAACTCTTAAAAAGTGAATAAATCCACAAACGGTTCCCCCTGGCTCCTAGCAGTGATTGTTACCCTCATTTGAATACTCAAAAGTACCGAACAGCGCTCTTATTGCTGTTCGGGAAATGAAGATCCAGTGTGTTGCTGGACCGGTGTTCGGGAAGTCGAGAGTCCGATTTTAGTTTCAGGCACTAAACAACCACGTCCCGCTGCCTTTTTTTTAGCACAAACAAGGGAGAGGGCTTAGTTGAGGTACGCTTTGAAGTTAACGAGCCAGGGGGTTGTCTCTGTTCGGTAGTTACATCTACCAAACGAAGGGAAATAAAATAAACCAAATGACAGTGATTTCTTCACACTTGCATTAGTCCCTGGCTTTATCTTATATCTAGGATAGCCTTATGCCTACCCCACACATGCTTAAACTCCTTCACTGTGTTAACCTCTGCCACTTCAGCTGGAAGGCTATTCCATGCATCCACTACCCTCTCAGTAAAGTAATACTTCCTGATATTATTTTTAAACCTTTGCAAGAATCAGGAAGAAAAACTAAACACAACAGCAAATTCACATAGTTCACTCCTTATCTTTCTTCTATGACTAACTCCACGTTCCTAAACATGCTTTTTTGGGCATTACCATAGTTCTCCATCTGCTCCAGCACTCTGATGGCGCATTCTTGCTGCCGTGGATAGTGGTTGAACATTCTCTGGATGTAATTTTGAGAGACAAAGACCTCTTTAGGAAACACATCAAGGAGCTTGTTGTAGACTTCTAGATCTTTCTCTACTCCAAATTCCGGCATCCACTTGAGAGCAGCTTCAATTAGCTCCACGTGACCTCGTCGCCGGATGTCTCGGTTACAGAACAGATCGAGCACCTCAACAAAAGAGGCTTTGCTCCGCTGTTCTTGGTCAAACACATCTTCATATGTTATCAGAGAGCTTTGTGATTTGGTCTGGGGCGGGCGCCTTGAGGGAGGTGTATGCAGAGTACGACACGCCTAGAACAAAAAGGAGAGCATAGATAAAGTATGGGCATAATATACAATTATTCTCATGATCAAGAACAATATAGCTTCTCACATTTATATCATATAAATGTCTCTCTCTCTCCGGAGGGCACAATGCGATCAGCTTTAGTTAAGTCACTAATTCTTCCAATGCAGCTAAAAATCATGAAACTGCTCACCAAACCTACCTACCCACCAACCAATGGTGGTTGGTGCCTGGACGTTGAAAGGAAGGAGGAGATCTTCTCATCTCAATTTATTACCCTATCTGCTCTAACGCCTGTGGTTCAATGCATGCACAAGCTGTAGACACAGCATGGATGTATTTTAGAGGGCAAAGGAGCAGTCTTATAACTGTACTGATGGTTATAAGGACATAATAACAGAGGTCCTCTCCAGTGATCACAGGTTGTCAGGTCACTTAAATAAAAATAAATATTAACACGTACCACTGGATTCTGTGTTATCCTGAATACCTGATGGGTTTATCCACAGAATGGAGCACAGTGGCAAGGGTTAAATAATACTATATTATTATATCAGAATGTCCATTCAAACAAGTGTGTGAAAGTCGAGAATATATATATATATTCATTCATTAAGACTGCATTATAAAGGTGCATATTCTCACCTGGGTCCTGTGTGGTTCTGTAGAATGCAGCCATTTTGCATTAACACACAGCTGGCGTGCAAGGAATAAATAACGTAGACTTTTCATCTTAACAGATCTATATTCCGGGATAGAAAGAAACATGGTTAAAGGTACATATACTCATTGAACTTTACATAATTGAAAGCACAAAACATCACGTAAAGATTCAAAATATACATAACGGTGTGAAAAAAGGGAGTACAGTACTGATGCGGCTCACAGCCGACAAAGCACCAGAAAGTGAATTCAGGCATCAGGAAGATGATGTGGTGACCGCGAGAAACAGTTTCAGGTAGGTCAACCTACCTTCCACAGCACCCTATGGCCACTGGACCCTAAGCAAAGATGTCTCCTTTGGGGTCTTGCAAAATACGTGTAGACCTTGAAAGTGATAGATACGCTTTTAGGGCTATAATAAGTTGAATGCAAAGATTAAAATATGTTTGTTTTGTAAAAAAAGTGTCAGCATTAAATAGGATTTCTATTTTCCAAATAATAAAATGTAATAATTATTTATTATGGATACTATCAAAATAATTAAATACACACCTAAAAATAAAAGAGACATGACTATCACAGAAGTACTTCAGGTTGGCAGATCCACCACGTTTTCATGAGCACATTTAAGTTATGCATATTGAAAGAAACATACAAAGTGCAATATGCGGAATTCAAACAATGCAGGTAAATCAAGTTATCAAACAATTGAGGAATCCTGCAGAATTTCAATTCTACATACATGCAGTGCCTATCAACAAGCATGATGAAAGGAACACTAATGCATTAGGAATACAAACCTGTATTCATTAACGCTTTCTTGTCATGGGCCCCCTTTATAGCGGAGTATTGGGGACATGATGCACATCCAAGATTTGGCAGAGGAATGCACTGCATCAATGCTCTCCTATGGGGGTTTCCGCATCATGTTTTACTTGGTCAGTGCAGCTAAAGCCCCTCTACCAGCGGTCAGTGTGACGGCCATCAGAGGAGCGTTTAACCCCTTAAAGACCAAACTTCTTGAATAAAAGGGAATCATGACATGTCACGTGTGCTTAAGGGGTTAACCCTTCATGGTAAACATTGTCATTTCTACAAAACAGCAATGTTTTACCTTAAAGGATTGAAGTGACAGGACCACTGCACCCAGGTCAATTCACTGACATGAAGATGCCCTCCTTGAATTTATTGGTCCTGTAAGACTAGGAAAATGGTGGATCAGCCCACCCTAGATGCAATATATAGAGGGCCTGGATACACATAATGTAACATTGTTGTAAATATACACACGTGTGTACCTATGACCTATACAAAAATAATATGTCAAGCCCTTTAACTGCTGTATAGAGTAGATGGCTGTGTAGTGTTCACTGCTTCCTGCATGGAGCTAAATTCAATATGTAGCGTAAATACATGGATTACAGGACTATATAGCACACAGCACCAGACCTGCATATATACCCAGCTCAGTGTCCCTCTAACACTCCACAGGGCGCCGCCATCTTGGGGGTGGAAGGACGGATGTCGCGTGATGCCATTTCCGGGACGCTGCAAACTACAACTTCCATGATTCTCTGTGAGCCGTGGCGCGAATAGAGCTCCTGGGACTTGTAGTTCGGTTATCCTGATATCTTCCCATTAAAACCCCATACAGATGGTGTGTAGTGAAAAAAAAATGCAAGGACTACAAATCCTATCAGCCTCAGACAAACAATTACCCATAAATAATAACCAGTGTTAACCAGTCACTCACAACCAAATGGCTGCAGTTATTTAAAGCCATCCAAATATATAAAGAAATCAAAGCACTATCGGGATATTTAATAGTGTTTGGTTTTGGGGGAATTTAATGTGAATTAGAGAGTTAATTGTTCCCAATTCTAACATCATGCAGTGAATATAAATTAGTACAAGTTCAGGCGGAAACAATCAATCAGTGAATATAGCGGAGAATCTTCTCATATTGGGTAATTTTTGCCAAAATTTTGCAATTCGGATTTTCATTTCTTGCAATTTGCAGTTTAGTAAATGACATCCACCGGTTTCTACTTCATTATTTTATTTACCGGACAGTGCGTATGTTAGTGAATAACCTTGTGAAGAAATGCTTAGAAAACATGCGTAGGAAAAAGCAAAATATAGTCATCATCAGGATCTCTTTATTAAAATTAAAGGGACATAACCACTACAGCATGCCCCGAAGGACGGCAGAAAACTGGCCAGTGTGTTGGGCCAACATAGCAATTGTCCACCTAAATTATCCCTGCTCTGTTATATTCATTTGATTGCAGCTCTCATACAATTCTAAAAGGCAATTTCGTTGCCCACTGCAGTGTATATTTTGAGAAGGCGAGATGGATTAACTGCCACAGCAACTTTTGTTAAAAGGGACACTAGGCACCCAGACCACTTTATCTCAATGAAGTGTTCTGGGCTAAGTGTACCTGTCCCCTTTACCCTGCAACAGTAATTATTGTTATTTAAAAAAAAAAAATGGAATAATACCCTTGCAGGGTTAACTCCACCTCTGGTGGCCGTCTAAGAAACAGCCTCTGGAGGCTCTTTCAAGTTCCTTAGAGTACTGGTTGCCTGACGCTGAACATCCTCAGACTCTGCATGAGGCCATCCAGCTGCAGCTAAAACCCCATAAGAAAGCATTGACTATAGGGAAGTCCCAATGCGCATTAGGTCCTCTCCTGCCAGCTGAGAGCCTGACCCAGCATCGAGGGATATCGCCATGGAATTAGGTAAGTGACACATTTGTAACCTTTTATCGGCTGCGGGGGGTATAACTTCTAGCCTGGGAGAGCTGTCACAAAAGGGTTGTGGTCTGCAGCTTCACAACATTCTATTCTGGATTATAATAGCGGGAGGTGCATTGGGGTGTCTGTTGTCAGTGTATTACGAGTGACGACGCAGGTATTTATTCAGCGCCTTTGCTTGCCCGGCATTTTGTGTTTCTACATGGGCTGGTGATGCCCAATAATAATATTCTCCAGGCCAAGTCTAGCCCACTGGGATATTTCCCAGGATACTGCCGCATCAAGGACTGACCAGGCTTGTACGGAGTCCGTGCTGGTGTTTACAGTGGCTACACATGAGATAAGAAGAGTGCTTGTGACATTCATCATACAAGCCAGTTATTTAGATGTAACAAAGTCTGTATCTGTTAGATGCGCAACGATTTCTGTGAGTGCCCCATAACGCTGAGAAGGTCATACTGATAAAGGATACAGGAATATGTGATGTCACACCTCACAACTCCAGCAGCAAAATGTATATATATATATATATATATATATATATATAAATTCCTGGTATGTTATTTTCATGGCACGGCACCTCACCCAGTGTTATTAAGTTAGGCAGGTTCTGCTCTGCCCTGATAGACCTGCTCAGCCACTTTATTTGAGAGCAGCTACAGGAATTTGGCACCTCCACTCGCTGAGATATTCTTTCAGATCCTACTTGGTGCTGTCCCACTTCTGCCATTTTAATCCATATCTACTCTTATATTGCCATGTTTAATATATATTTGTCACAGAAAAATGGGAGCTGAAGAATACTGCGTCATGAATGTAGAGAACTCAACCCCTAATCCAAAGCACCTTATCTTGGATTGTCCATTCCTGCTGCAGACACGCTGCTGGCTGACGAGGCCAATGCAGGACAGGCAGGTCCGGCCACAGCAGCTGCAAGGGAGAATCTGGTCTGACTTTGATGCCACAATCTCTGTTTTTTTTTATTTTTAATATCTGCCCTGCGTGCGTTCTTGAAGGAGGAGATAGCCTGATGAATGGTGTGTCTCCAAGTTTTGCGATTGGTGGTTAGAGCAGACCAGCGACGATGGTCAATGTGATAGGCACGAAGTGATTTCTCGAGAGAGAGTCCTTGTACCTTGTAAGCGCCTCTTCAAGCAAGAGTTGTAATAACACTGCACTGAGCACTGCACAATTACATCATTGCACAAAGAACACTCGGATATCTTCACAGAAAATAAAAAAAAATAAAAAAATGTTAGATAAAATAGAAACATTAGAAATACGTTAGTTTTGGGGGTGAGACTTAAACATGGCTTTAGAACTTCATCTCAACTCCTGCACCCCGACCTCGGAGGTACCTAGACAACTTCTACACAACGTTTGAAGTTTTTTTCCACACACCGACTTGTTAATTTTAGGCAAACAGCCTCATCCTGACGAGCGTGACTACACATTCTACTCACACCCCCTCTTCTCTTAGTCAAAGATTAACTAATTTTTTTATGACCCGCTGCCACCTTTCTGAACTCCTCTCCACAACCAGTTGGTCAGACCACATGCCAGTACTGCTCCAAATCACCTCACCACTATTCAAATTTGAGACTAAACAATCCCGTTCTCTTCCAGTGATCCCAGAGACACCCCAGCGGTATGCTAAGGGGTCTTCTCCTGCTGTCTACAGATGCAGAAAAGGTCTTAGATAGCCTGAATTATTATTATTTGCCAAGAAGGAAAAGGATTGCAGGACCCTAGACTTATCTCTTCGATCCGAGTTTTGTACAAGGGCCCCATAGTTTGTGTCTGGGTGAATGGTGCATTTACACAGCCCATTTCTTTACAAAATTGCATGCGACAGGGTTGCCCACTATCCCCTTTGCTCTTCGTCCTTGCCCTTAAACCCTTTAAACCCTTTCTAGAGACTTTTAGGGCAAACCTGGAGATCAAGAGGCGGTGGTGGAAGAGGTGAAGTGTTAGGTGGCAGCTTACGCGGACAATCTCCTGTTTTTTTTTTTTTTTTGTGACCTCCCTCTCAGTTTCTTTAGCGAACTTACTAAGAGCGTTCGCTGCCTATGGCCGATTGACAAAAATGAAAATTAAATACACTAAATCACACATTCTGAATGTATCCCTACCACAATGGCAGGCACTTCTTTTTTTCATTTCCAATGGATTCCAGGATTAAATACTCTAGGATGTGGCTTACTACCAGACATCAGGACATGTTTTCAGAAAACTTAACACCTATTCTGGCCTCCTTTAAACGGAACTTGGGTAAATATATATATGGATAGGGAGAACCCATGTAGTAAAAATTAACCTTGTTCCTCCAGACGATCCCAATTAATCTCCCTCTGCCATTTTTTTCACTGCATTACACTCTATGCTTATTGACTACACAGTAGTGGCAGGAGGCTCCATTAAAGTTTCTCTCAACTAGTTCTACAGAGGTGGCCTATCAGTCCCAAGCATTAAAGCATATTACTTGGTGTGTCACCTACTATGGGTGATGGAATTGTGGACTAAGGAGGGTTCACACAAACAATGAAAGCAGATTGAGTGACAGCGGGTTGGGACCCCTCTTTGATGATATTGTGGCTGTCTATGAGTAGAGGGAGGGAAGTGGCTGCACAGCACTAGACGTTGCTGATTGGCTCATCTGATCTGAAGCCCCCCATTCACAAAACAGAGTTAAAAACGTACACATTTTGTGAATGGGGAGCTACTGATAGGCTAAAAGCGTAAGCCCAGTCCAAGGCTACCTGTTTGAAGCCTTGGACAAAGAAAGGAGATTCAGGGAAGAGTTAACAGGCCTTTTACACCTATAACAGTTTATGCCCTTGATGTAAATCAGCGCCCGTGACTTTTGGCACCATAACAACTTAATTCTATGGTGCCAGTTGCTATGGTGCCAGTGTCCCTTTAACTTTAGAGTATTCTCTACGAATCTGGGTCTCTGCACAAGGGTGCAAGTAAAGGGTTATAACCGGAGGGACATTATTCTGAAACCCAGGAATATTTCAGCATTTAGTAGATAAGCTGCTTTACTACCCACAAGCCTTCCCAAACGTTCCTTGCTCGGTTTATTTAATTCACAAACAAACCCTTTCTTCTGGAAAAGGAATTAGATTTAGACCTGTTACGCAATAAAAACAAAGATACTAAAGAAAAATAAATTGACCAGATTTTCATATGAAGTCTGATTCTTACGTAAAGGGGTCACAACATACAGAACACGCACAAAATTAATCATTGAACTACAAATTGTAGCAAATTAAAATCCGAATAGCAACATTTTCACACAAAACAAAATAAATCAATAAATAGCCGATTGCTACAGACACAGCCTGGATATTTTAGCAATTCACATTTTTTTTTCATAATAATTTAGTGTTTAATAAACACCAAAATATTTGACTATTTTAAGAAAATGTGAATATATTCATTAAAAATGGGGCTTATATAGGAACAAGGTCTTTAGCCTAACTTTTTGGCTGTTTTTTTGTTTATTTTTATCTGTAACTAAACTTTGCGAAGTCCGTTTTCTGTGATTTAAAACAGTTCTGCTTACCATCATTTCCTAGAATTTATTTCTTAAGACTTAAAAGGGACATTCAAGACCTAAAGCACCTCAGTAATTCTTTATGTGTGACGTGTGTTCTCTTTTATTTTCCATTTTACAAAAAGTGAAAATTTAAATAGAAATTTAAATTTTTATCAATTTACCAGGTTACACCCCTCTGGCTGTCAATCAGACAACCGGTAATGTTACTTCCTGGTTTGGTTAGCTCAATGGAGCTAAACTCGATAGACAGCAATTGTCCAGAGCACGTGCCTTGCAAAAACTTCTCATTGAGCGGCATTGGGAAGTCCCTGCTGGTACGGTTTCTTTACTCTGTTAGAATTTCAGCAAGTGAAAGTTGCCTTGTTGGTTATAGTGAGTATTTAATCTTTAGTATGAGCATTCAGGAAGGATGGCCGTAAGAAAAATTAGTATCTTCTTTACCTTGGAAATACCACTGTCAAATAAATTAAACTGCAAATTAAATTACATTTGTTATAGTAATTGAAATGAGCTAAAAACAAAATCAAGAGAAATAGCTTTAAACAAAGTTTATTGAGGAAGTCTGTTTGCCATGTATGATTCCTGCTTTGATACTTCTTGGGAGCCTCTTTAGTTGGAGACATCTGACTTCACCTGTCAATCAGTGGAACCTACTAATCATTAGTGCCTTTTACAGGAAGTTATTTTTGATTCTGAGAGCACACCAGTGTTTACGTAATCTGCACTCTTTTTTGACATTGTGACGGAACGTCTGGCACACCGACCGGGTACCTCCGTCAATTGCTGCTTCCTCGTACTTACAAGCACCATAAGCACTGCACTGGAACACCATAACCCCCGTAAACCCTACACACCGCCGCAGCTTGGTTGGGGTCTCACTGTCCTCCACCCACCCTGGACCCAAGACCAGGATCCAGCTTGCAGTGGGCAGACCTCTCCTCAGAGAGTGTAGCAGGGTGCTCTTATAAGAGCAAGTGTTGTGATCCAAGGGAGTATAGTGATCATAGCAATCCCCAGAGTGTGAATATAGCTCTCCAATCCCCCAAATATGAGCCTAGACTTCATGAAGGGAAAAACAAATCTCATTTAATGGTGGCCACAACTATCATTTAATGAAAGTCCCCATGCAAGGGGCACTCCCCCCGGGACCGGAGAGTAAACCACAGTAGAAATAAATACACAATCACATTGGCTCTCAGTAACACTCCCATACAAACTCTGATAATCGTACATAATTCACATGAACAGAGCCTTGTAAAGTGCATTGGGCAAGGTATATAGCAGGCCCATAGTCCTGAGGCAAGAGGCTGGCCAGCGGGCCGTTCCAAGAACCCATGTCAAAGTTCAGTTCGTCACAGACATTCTATTAGTTAAAGTGTTGGGCTAATAACAGTCAGTATGAGAGTGTCCTGCACTTGGTATGCCAGAGTCCTCTAACTGATGGGCTGCGGAGGACTCTTGTTTAGCATCAAAACATTGAATGTGGTTTAACGATGACTGGAAGGATGGTGCTAGGCGACTCAAGATACTATAACAACTTCAAAAAGATGATTCAGTTACAGTGTGCAAAATGTCCCTTTCAAAACCTCACCCTGCCTATATCATGCCTTCAGTTCAACCCTGAACTATAGATACAGTATCTCACAAAAGTGATAACACCCCTCACATTTTTGTAAATATTTTATTATATCTTTTCATGTGACAACACTGAAGAAATAACACTCTGCTAGAATGTAAAGTAGTAAGTGTACAGCCTGTATAGCAGTGTAAATTTGCTGTCCCCTCAAAATAACTCAACACACAGCCATTAATGTCTAAACCATTGGCAACAAAAGTGAGTACAGCCCTAAGTGGAAATGTCCAAACTGGGCCCAAAGTGTCACTATTTTGTGAGGCCACCATTATGTTCCAGCACTCCCTTAACCCTCACGGGCATGGCGTTCACCAGAGCTTCACAGGTTGCCATGGGATGTGATACTTCAGCAAAACTTCATTTGGAACACAACTGCAGATAAATAACACATTTTATACTGTCATTAAAATATAATTTATTGAAATGAAGCAATCTTCTGTAGCAATATGATTTGAAAATAATAAAGCATAAGGAAAGTTAAATCCTGCTTGGAATTGCTTTAACAGACATAGCATTCAGTATAAATAAATAAACAAGGTAACTCCTTAATTAGGAAAATATAATACAGTCCATTAGACATCAATTAGGAATAGGAGAAAAGCAATTCTTTTAGAAATATATTAGAGTTTTTTAGATTCTGAATTAAATTAAGAAAGTATTAGCTGAAGAGTAACTGAATCCCAGAGGGCAGACAAGTCTTCCATTTATCCTACCTAGTAACTTAGGTATCATCCAATAGTAAATCTCCTTAACTGAAGAATTTAACTGTATTCCCGTGGATAATGAGAATGGAAGTCCTTTGCAACTGTTAATGAAGATTTAGGATGCCGGCAGTATACGTGTCAGGGGTCCGCGGGCGGCTAGGAGGGGAGGCTGCTCGCAGCTCGCAGCACTCACCCTCAGTCCATCGCCGCCCGTGGTCTCCCCTCCTCCTACCTGTCGGCGAGCGGATTCTCCTCTCCGCCGCTCGCCGCTCGCATCCTTCACGCCTCCCAGCGGCAGCATGTATAACGCTGCACGCTGGAAGGTCGTTAATTTATGCAAACGCCGGGGTCACGTGAGTGACCCGGCGTTAAAGCAACAGTACCACAATCACAGTGGGAGGCTTAGATATCTCCCACGTGTGATTGTTAATTCTGATTGGAAGTTATCCAATCACAATTAAACCTAGGGTATTTATACTTACCTTTCCTGTCCCTCCCTGCCCTGTTGTGGTCTTTGCTGTATAGTATTGATTCTGAACTTGTGATTTCTGGTTACGTACTCTCTGGCTTGTTAATCTGACTTTGTGACTTTCTCCTACCCTTTGACCTCGGCTTGTTTATCGTTATCCTGTCTTCTGGTTCCCCTGACTCGGCTTGTCTCCTGTCTCTATTCTGTGTGTGCTTAGACCGGCCACTCTAAGGTCCGGTATGGCACCTTTTCTGTGTGTGTGTGTCTGTTAGCGTGTTGGGTTCCCGGAATCGTGACATTATAACAGGGCCATTATGGAACCTGCTGACATTCCACAGCTCCTAGTTAATCAGGAGGCTAGAATGGATGGTTTAGACCCTCGTATGGATCAGTTTGCCCAGGCTTTACAAACCATACTGGCTCGTACTGCCCACTTGCAACCTGCCGTTCCGGAAGTTGTTGCTGCTGGGCCAGAACCCAGTCCTGATCCAGCAACTGCTCCTGCTCACGTGGTTCACATGACGCCACCTCAGCGCTATAGCGGTGATCCAGCATCGTGCCGTGGTTTCCTCAACCAAATTGATATTCATTTGGTGATGAATCCGCGTTCCTACCCTACTGACAGAACCAAAATTGCTTTTCTGATCAACCATTTGTCAGGGAAAGCTCTCGCATGGGCCAGCCCCATGTGGGAGAACACGTCCCCAATGTCCTTTGCAGACTTTCTAACAGCTTTCAAACGTACGTTTGATCAGCCCGGCCGGGTTGCTTCTGCTGGCAAAGCTCTGCTTAGGATCCGACAGGGCAGTAGATCAGTAGCGGATTATACCATTGAATTCCGCACTCTGGCAGCTGAAGTGGTTTGGAATAACGACTCTCTCGTAACAGCTTTTCAGGAGGGTTTCGCCGCTTACATATTAGACGAAATAGCATCCAGGGAACTGCCTGTTCTTTTGGATGATGTAATAGATTATATCATTCTAATTGACAACCGTATAAGAGAGAGGCGTAGTCAAAGAAGGATGAATACACAGGGGTTACCTGCTTTACCCAGTACTGCACTGCTAGCATTACCTCCCCCTAATCAACCACCTCCCGAACCCATGCGATTAGGTGCTGTAGGCTTATCTGAAGCTGAAAGAACGTACCGCAGAAGGGAGGGCTTGTGCCTTTATTGTGGTAAGAGGGGGCATCTCCGAAGTAACTGTCCTAGTTTACAGGGAAACTACAGCACCTAAGGCCTAGAGAGGGGTCGGCCTCGGGTGTTATGGTTTTTTCCCCTCATGTGTCCATCTCCAGACCATTCATTACGGTTACTCTTTTGGTCAATCAAACCACGGTTACAACTAAAGCCTTGATCGATTCAGGTGCTGCAGATAGCTTTATCGATGAGAACTTTTCTAAAACCGCAGCCTTGAATCTGATCCAAAAGGCCACACCCTTGGCCGTTGAGGCCATAGATGGTAGACCACTTGAGAAACCTCTGGTGACCCATGAGACCCAAGAAATGGTTATGGCCGTGAGTGCCTTACACAAAGAAAGGATAGCCTTCCAAATAATTGACTCCCCTACAGCTCCCATCATACTGGGCTTCCCCTGGTTAGTTAAGCATAACCCGGTACTTGATTGGGGTTGTTTGGATATACTCTCCTGGGGGGAATCCTGTCAACAAGACTGTATGGTCCGTTTACGTCCCGTTTGTTTACTCAATGTGCCTACAGCTAAACCACTTTCTGTTTCTGTCCCTCCTGTGTATGCAGACCTCGCATTGGTCTTTGAAAAAAGGGAAGCTGATAGACAACCCCCACACCGGGATTATGATTGTGCCATAAACTTGTTGCCTGGAACGATGCCTCCTAGGGGCAAGGTCTACCCGCTTTCTGAGAAAGAAAACCAGGTCATGGAGGAGTACATACAAGAATCCTTACGTAAAGGTTTTATCAGAAGGTCCTCCTCTCCGGCTGGTGCTGGTTTCTTTTTTGTTGCCAAGAAAGAGGGCGATTTAAGGCCATGTGTAGACTATAGAGGCCTGAATAATATAACAGTTAAAAATGCTTATCCTATCCCTCTCATTACTGAGTTGTTTGACCGTGTCAAAGGTTCTAGATTTTTTACCAAACTAGACCTCAGGGGGGCTTATAACTTGGTTCGTATAAAAGAAAACGATGAATGGAAGACAGCGTTCAATACACGCAGTGGGCATTACGAGTATCTAGTTATGCCTTTCGGACTGTGTAATGCTCCTGCTGTCTTTCAGGACCTCATAAATGATGTCCTTAGAGATTTACTACACGTCTGTGCCGTGGTCTATCTCGATGATATACTTGTATTTTCTCCTGATCTGGAGTCTCATCATGCCCATGTGAGGAAGGTACTTAAGAGATTGCTACAAAATGGGCTTTTTTTGTAAATTGGAGAAATGTTTATTCGACCAAAAATCAGTACAATTCCTAGGGTACATCATTTCTGAACAGGGGTTCAGCATGGATCCTTCAAAATTAGAAGCCATGTTGTCTTGGCCTCTTCCTCAAGGCCTTAAGGCAATACAGCGATTTATAGGCTTTGCCAATTATTATCGCAGGTTTATTAAAAACTTTTCATCAGTCATTTCTCCTATCACTAAACTGACTAAAAAGGGTTTGCACCCCAGGGTTTGGACTCCTGAAGCCATTAAAGCCTTTGAGACTCTCAAAAAGGCATTTGCCACTGCCCCTGTGCTACACCATCCCGATCCTTCCCTTCCCTTTGTAATGGAAGTAGACGCTTCAGAATCAGGTGTGGGAGCTGTATTATCACAAAGACTATACTATAACGAACCCCTCCATCACTGTTGTTACTGTTCTAAAAAATTATCTGATTCGGAAAAGAATTACGACGTCGGGAACAGGGAACTATTAGCTATTGTGATGGCTTTTAAAGAGTGGAGATACTTATTAGAAGGAGCCAGACACGAAATCCTGGTTATAACTGATCATAAGAATCTCTCCTATATAGCTGATGCTAAAAGGTTGTCCTCTCGTCAAGCCAGAAGGTCCTTATTTCTTTCACGCTTTCAGTTCATTATCACATATAGGCCTGGGTACCGTAATGTCAAGGCTGATGCTATCTCCCGACAATACGAACCTTTGGAGTCTATTGCCCCCGCTCCTGAACCCATTGTACCCACGTCTAAGATAATAGCCGCTAACCGTTTGGTTATTTCGTCCCTTTTCCTGGATGGTATCAAGGCATACCAAACCCAAGCACCCTCTGAGACACCTGTTGATAGATTATACGTGAAAGAAAAAGATAGAAAGAAATTGTTAGTTTTATTTCACACCGCCAAAACGGCTGGTCACCCAGGTATTACCAAAACATACAAGGGTCTCCTTCAACAATTTTGGTGGCCTTCACTTAAGCAAGACGTAGTGGATTATGTGATGGCTTGTCGTGTTTGTGCACAGTGTAAGTTCCCTACTGTTAAACCCCCGGGCCTCCTGATGCCTCTATCCGTACCCAAGAAACCACTTATCCATGGACTTTATTGTGGATCTTCCTTCATCCGATGGAATGACAGTAATTTTGACTGTGACTGATAGGTTCTCTAAGATGGCACACTTTATTCCACTCAAAAAACTACTTTCTGCGGTTCAGTTGGCTCGGGTGTTTGCCAACGAGGTTTTCCGCTTGCATGGTATACCACAGGATATCGTATCCGACAGGGGTCCTCAATTTGTCTCTCGGTTTTGGAGGGGCTTTTGTGCTGAGATGGGGATTTCCTTGTCATTTACCTCCTCCTATCATCCACAATCCAATGGAGCTGCCGAACGGGCGAATCAATCTGTGGAGTTGTATTTACGCTGCTTCACGAATGCACACCAGGACAACTGGTCTCATCTTCTTCCCTGGGCTGAGTTCGCCAGGAACACTGTGACACATTCGTCTACTGGCTTAAGTCCTTTTATGGTTGCTTATGGGTTCCAACCCTCTGTCCTTCCCGGTGTATTCTCCGACAAGGGAATGCCCGCTTTGGACGAGCACCTCACCTCCTTACGGAAGATGTGGGATCAGGTCCATGTTGCTCTCTCTCGTGCAGCAGTTGCTCAGAAGAGATTCGCTGATCGCCGTAGGTGTGCGGCTCCTACTTATGCTCCGGGTGATAGGGTTTGGTTGTCCTCTAAGAATCTCCGCCTCAGGGTCCCCTCGATGAAATTCGCACCCAGGTTCCTTGACCCCTACAAGGTATTGCGTAGGGTCAATCCTGTGTCCTACTCCCTGGCCTTACCTCCTTCCATGCGTATTCCTAACACTTTTCACACCTCCCTTTTGAAGCCCCTGCTCTGTAATCGATTCTCTGGTCCTCTCAGGCGTCCGGATTCCCTCCGCGCTGTCTCTAGTGACGTGTACGAAGTGGCTGCCCTGCTTGATTCTCGTTTTTCTCGGGGTCGCTTGCAGTATCTGGTTGACTGGAAGGGATACGGCCCTGAGGAGCGATCCTGGGTTTCTGCCTCTGACGTGAACGCGCCCTCTTTGGTCCGCTCCTTTCATGCGCGGTTTCCTTTGAAGCCTTCGGCTTCCCACCCGTTGGGCGGTGCTCGAGGTGGGGGTTATGTCAGGGGTCCGCGGGCGGCTAGGAGGGGAGGTTGCTCGCAACTTGCAGCACTCACCCTCAGTCCATCGCCGCCCGCGGTCTCCCCTCCTCCTACCTGTCGGCGAGCGGCGTCTCCTCTCCGCCGCTCGCATCCTTCACGCCTCCCAGGAGCAGCATGTATAACGCTGCACGCTGGAAGGTAGTTAATTTGAGTAGTTGACCCGGCGTTAAAGCAACAGTACCACAATCACAGTGGGAGGCTTAGATATCTCCCACGTGTGATTGTTAATTCTGATTGGAAGTTATCCAATCAGAATTAAACCTAGGGTATTTATACTTACCTTTCCTGTTCCTCCCTGCCCTGTTGTGGTCTTTGCTGTATAGTATTGATTCTGAACTTGTGATTTCTGATTACGTACTCTCTGGCTTGTTAAACTGACTTTGTGACTTTCTCCTACCCCTTTGACCTCGGCTTGTTTATCGTTATCCTGTCTTCTGGTTCCCCTGACTCGGCTTGTCTCCTGACTATTCTGTGTGTGCTTAGCCCGGCCACTCTAAGGTCCGGTACGGCACCTTTTCTGTGTGTGTGTGTCTGTTAGCGTGTTGGGTTCCCGGAATCGTGACAATACGGAGGATTTGTAGGATTTCGTGGTCAATTCTGATCTGAGTCTGGGAGTGGAGAAGTCAGCGTAGTCAGGATCAGGTAGAAGAGGTTCGGAACACAGGTGATCAATAAAAGGGTACTCTCTCAGCAGATAGCAAGCAAGTATCAAAGTGACAAATTGATTGAGCACCTGAAATCAGGTGCAGTCTTTTAACACAGGAATGGATGACATCACAAGCAGTGGTGTATTTACAGTGAGGCTGTCAAGGCCTTTGCCTTGGGTGGCACTTTCAGGGGGGGAGGCAAAAAAAGCCGCCCCACCAGTTGCCCTGGCAAATGCCTTGCCAGCCTCTTGTCTTGTCCTGCCAAACCTCCTGACCGCCCGCCTGCCCGCTAAGTGGCAGCCAGCCCCACTGGACCACACAGAAAAATCCACTCCAGTACTCCCAAAGGTAGGAGGCTGGGTGGACCGTGGATCGAAACTTAATTTTTTTTTTAAATTGTGTGTTAGTGTGTGTGTCTGTTGGTGATTGTTGTTGTGTGTCTGTTGGTGACTGTGAGTCTCCTAGTGAGAGTGTGTCTTAGTTTTAGTGTGTCTGTTAGTCAGTGTGTGTGTCTGTGAGTTTTAATGTTTGTTAGTGAGCTTTAGTGTGTCTGTTAGTGAGTGTGTCTGTTAGTGAGTGTTAGTGTGTGTCTATTACAATATTATGAGATGGGGGGATTTAACTGTAAATAGGACAATTACAAGAAAACAGCAAAATTACACTGTTTTACAGGCTGTACACTCAAAACTTTACAGTGTAGCAGAGTGTCATTTCTTAAGTGATGTCACATGAAAAGAATATAATAAAATATATAAATATGCAAATCCACATTGCCCGCACTTGATAAAAGTCCAGTGGGACTGAAACGTCGACACTCTGTATCCAAAGATTTGATGCTTAAATAAAAAGCACTATTTGAAATACATTTTGAGTCCTTTGAGCGTTCTCCATCTCAAGATATCATACATATTTAAGCCGGGGATTGCACAAAGGCAACAACAAGATCAGGAACCGTGAATGCGGGACATGTGGATTTGTGTGTATATATATATATATATATATATATATATATATATATACAGCCTTACCTATACAACTCCTGCTGCATTACTTGCTGTACTAAACCCACACTATCTATATTAAAGGACCACTCTAGGCACCCAGACCACTTCAGCTTAATGAAGTGGTCTGGGTGCCAGGTCCAGCTAGGGTTAACTATTTTTTTTATAAACATAGCAGTTTCAGAGAAACTGCTATGTTTATCAATTAGTTAAGCCTTCCCCTTTTTCCTCTAGTGGCTGTCTCACTGACAGCTGCTAGAGGCGCTTGCGTGATTCTCACTGTGAAAATCACAGTGAGAGCACGCAAGCGTCCATAGGAAAGCATTATGAATGCTTTCCTATGCGACCGGCTGAATGCGCGCGCAGCTCTTGCCGCGCGTGCGCATTCAGCCGACGGGGAGGAACGGAGGCGGAGAGGAGGAGGAGAGCTCCCCGCCCAGCGCTGGAAAAAGGTACGTTTTAACCCTTTTCCCCTTTCCAGAGCCGGGCGGGAGGGGGTCCCTGAGGGTGGGGGCACCCTCAGGGCACTCTAGTGCCAGGAAAACGAGTATGCTTTCCTGGCACTAGAGTGGTCCTTTAATTCTGTACCTGCAGAATTAAACGTGCACCTGGTCACAAAGTAAACCTCCCACACTGTGCTGCGTCGCTATGAAGTGGTTATGGTGACACTGTACTATATCCTTTATTGTTTGAATGGTGTTATGGAAAACACTTATCTGTGTAAAGCATCTTATTTCATTTATTTGATTTTTTTTTACACACACAAAAAAAGACACCTAAGCACCAATATACACATATTTACTCCAGAATTTGAACCTATGTCACTGTCTCTTTCTTGAGTGAGAATCATTAATTGGGATTTGCATGAACCTATAGATCTCTATATAAGTCCAGGTAAAAACTCCTTGATTTATCCAGATTTGAAGTGGGTACGAAGGACTCTGTACTCATTCTGAATTATTCACTAAAGTGAGCATTGTAGATCATTTTAAGAGATTCAACGTGGACTTCAGGTTAAAATTAGTACATTGTCCATTTGTTCAGCTACTTTGGCTACAATTGAAATGCACTTTGATTTCTCCACAATTCCCATTTAAATTAATTACCCAGATGGAGTATTTGAGGTCAACAGAGCAGAGGAATTAACACAAAGGAGCTTATTCAATAATCGTGAACTGCAGATAATTGACAAAGGAACAAACACAACAGTCCAAAATAGCTGAGCTGGAAAACGGATAGAGTTTTAGAATGTTTCCTTTTTTTACTATTTTGGTCTGAAATGTGCTATTAGTTTTGTCGTTGAATTCTTTCAAACTGACTGTCAGAAACCTTGTGCTACGTAAACCACAATAAATCCACTCAATTGGTTAAACACTTCTAGGGTCTGAAAAAGTGTTTTCTTGTAGCTATAGCCCACGTAACAGGGATTTTCAACTCACAATTCCTGATTCTTAATGAATTACCTAATGATTGCTGCATCCGTTTTCTCACAGCCAGCCGAAGGACAGAAAGGGTTTTATATATATATATATATATATACATTGAAGTGACAGCCAGCTACGTCCAATGTATGACAATGTATGGCCTTTAACACAGTAGCTCACGTTACATTTGAGGTATGATTGTCATTTAAAATTTCAGATTGGACCAGGGGACAAACTGAGGAGAGAAGTTGTGTCAGTGGACTGAGTAGCAGTTGTTATTGCTGCAAATTATTCCTTAGGGGAAAAAAAAAAAAATCACATCGCTCACAGCTTTAAACAAAAAATGTGTTAGGGGATATTTACTAAACGATTAATTAATTGTCAAAAGGGCAAAAATGAAAAACCAGTGTATAGAATATATTCACTAAACTGCAAATTCGGGTACACTAAAAACTCATACGCCAAATAAAGACCTTAAAAAAAATAAAAACAAAAAATAATTCACCACAGTTCACTCACTTAGTGAATAAACTCTTTGACATTTATAATAAATCTAACTAATTGTGCCGAGCATGTCTGACGACGTTTACAATATCACCCATTTGCAGTGAGATTTCCCTTTAAACACCTTATGCTGGAGGCATTGTAAAAGCACTTGTCACAGGACTCTTACACATTCCAGTCAAGCTGTATCCTGTCACATCAGATTGTGTCTCTTTATACTGGTTGATCATGTCTGGGTATTGCCCCAGGACCTGTAAGTCTGGATACCGAACGGTATCTTGTGGAGAGTTTGGTTTTGAAATATCGCATTTCCTTACCATAATGCCAGCGTTGAAATGGCAATGCATTCACGACATAATTCCAGGAATGGAACACAATACACCAGAGCACTGCTGTTAGTGATATTTATTTAGAATAACCTGGATACTCAAGATGTCATAGGCTGCAAATCATATCATTCTTTCAGCCAGGTGAAAAATGCACAAATAAATTAGGCCTGGTGATTTAAAAAACAAACAAAAAAACAACAGTTTAGTAGATGCACCACCAAAGAAAACATGCATGTATTTTCCCCCCGCATTTGTTGTTTGGGATGGTTGGGGGGGTGGGAGGGAAATATAATAAACAGCTTGCAAAAGCTGCTGATCTGCTGTCTGTAGCCTTAGTAAGCCCTCCCCTCTGTTCATGACACAGACTTTTAGTCTGTGCTGAGGAATGCACCAATCAGAGGATTCTCATTGAGAAGTCTGTACATGAGCCACAAGCTCATGATTGCAGATCTCCTATGCTTCTCAAGGAGCTGTAGTATAACTCATCGAAAAGGGGGTTTAGGCAGGCAAGCGTTAGCCCATTGCCCATTGTGGAGCAGAGAGAACGGAAGTGGAAGAAAACCTCCTTGGCTGTCTGAGTGACAGCCCTTAATGGAAGTACCTCCGGTGCAGGCGATGTGCTGCACACTAAAGGGGCCCATGCACTTAGGGCTACCAGATGGACATGTGTCTTCAAGGGTCCAGTCGCGCTCTGCAGTCCTTTAACTGGGCCTTAATAATAGCAGGAATGGGAGGAAGTGAGAGTCACTTCCTCCCAGAAAACACCAAGCGCTCACGAGGAGACCGCCAAGAGGGGGGTAGTGCGGACTGGGAGAGCTTCTGACTTCCAACAGCTTCAGCCAGCAGACTGAACCCCATGGAAGCTAGTTGAACAGTAATTATCCTCATGGCTTTCTCGGAACCTGAGTCTACGTTTATCAACATATACCTTATGTGAGATGCATTGAAATGGTTTCCTACAGGAGCAGGCCCAATACCAAAGACTTTCAGAGCCACACTGGCACATCTCAAGAAAGCTAAAGAACCAAGCACGCCCACTCCCTATTCAATTCCCTAAGACAATTCCAAACTAGAATTGTCACCATGGTTACCATATCCACCACATTCTCCTGACACATGGAATTCCATCATGTTAATGGGAGGCATGTCCAATTTATATCCTGCTTGATTCCTCAATGACTAATCACATGATTTCCTTTGTAAAGCATGTCAATTCCACAACCAGCTGGGAATCACTTTTCATGTGTTGCCTTTTTATACGTATAAGTTTTACATTCCCAGAAAATACGTTGTATCTGGCAGTGACAAGCATAGCTAAGATAGACATGTTTTACACTGACGCACTTTACGCCATGGCAGAGTAGTGTTACCTGTAAAAATCCTTTCTTCCCTTCCTGAAACATGTTGATGTTTGGGGGATTTAAGTGTCTCCAGAACTCATGGTAGATTAAAGTTTAATCTTAGCTCTTCGCCTACCTACAGCAGTCTGGGTGAATAACCTGTAGACTTTGATTTGTTTACCTACCTGTCTGGCCATTCACTGTGAAATTCCCTTCCTGATATTCATTGATGTAAGGATTTACTTTTAGTTTTCAGATCATATACTTGGTTATTCTAGCGATTCCCCTTGATGTGACGTTGTCGGATGAAAGTGAGATTAAATAGGGCTTTGAGTGTCTCCACGCCAGAGCATAACACCATACAAAATGGACAGTGTGTAATAACAACACAGAATGGATTAATGAAGGGGTAGCCAACCTTCAGCATTCTAGATTTGTGGAATACATCTCCACTATAGGCACGGAGATCACTTCATCTTGAGGTAGTCTGGAAGCAACATTGCCCCATCCCCCCCTTTACACCCTGCAAGTGAAAACATTGCCTATCATATCAGAGTTTTGACCGAAATAAAAAAGTAAAATTCTGTTATCTCTATCAGATGGTCTGCGCATGTGCACTAACCTCCCAATTCTTTGCTAGGGGAAAACATTGGATTGGCTGAAATCATCAATCTTGACCTCAGCCATGGAGGCAGGGCCAGCTGTGTAGACCCACAAAGAAGAAAAAGGTAAGTCAAACTACTTTTTTTCCCCCTGCTGCTGAGGGCCAGGGACCTATACAAACTATAGCGTAAGAAACACATATTTGCATTCCTGACACTATAATGTTCCTTTAATCTTTGCCAGCTTCATGGCTGTAATAGCATTAAGGGAAATGTAGTCCACAATATCTGCCAAAGGTTGCCTGCCCCATGACTAGTGAAGTCAGCGAGCCTTTAGAATTCGTTCACTGCATATTATATTACTTGAAAAGCTTTATTTAAAATAAGATGCTAATATTGGTGCAAGATATGTTTTACTTCCATCTACCTAGTGCATGTAAAACATTCAATTGAGATTAATCATATTAGCAAGCATTTTTTTTGTTTTAAAAAGTCACTTCCAGCTGTCATTGAACTACATTTCCCAGAATTCTCTACCATTCATTATCTGGCACTCAAACACTAGTCTAGCATGTCCCTTGTTCTGCATCAAAGAAACTCCCCCGTTATGGCCAAGACCCCCTCCTCTCCCAAGCAGCCATTGTAAGGAGGAACAGACTCTGTTTTCTACTTTGTCTTTCATAAAATGCAGCAAATATGGCAAAAAGCAGAGGTTTAGTAAGCTTTTGTTTCCGTTTGTGCAATAAGTTGGTGTAAAAAATGGTTTTATGATAAATTACTTTTTTTATTTATAAAAAAAAATAAACTACCATCATTCATGACATCAAGCAATATGTTCCAGATCAGCCCCACTCTCTGACCAATTCCAGCCTCACTTAAAAACAAGAGAACCCTTCAAAGTTTGGGAGGTATATGTATAGGAGGTAAGAAAAAATGGCGCGAGGATTGGACATGTGGATGCAAATTTAGGGAGAGACATGTAGCAGTCACCACGGAAACCAATGGAATGTTCATGATAATTGACCCAGTTAATTACAGCGCCCTGACGTTATTTTGCAATGAATCCAGTCTGCTTAGGATGACATTATTCAGATAGAATCTTGAACGTGTGTGACTCGTCTTGATGAGCGCGTTGCTCAAAGGGCAATCAAGGCCAGTATGTCATCAATGGCCACTGTCACATTCCGGTACTTTTATTTATATACGTGTGTGTAAAAAACAGATATCCGTATCTTGTAATAGCTTTTTTATTGGACTAACAAATATATAAATAAATATGTAATATGTGCTCTTTCTGGCAAAAATGGCGCCTACAACAAAGTACTTTTTACTAGAATGAAAAGTAAGAAGTATTTCTTTGCCACTGAGTGTACATTGTCCATACAATTATTAAACAATAGCCGGATTTTTACAGTTGCCATGTTTCAAGGCTAAACACAGGCTTGCTCATTTTATTCACAGATTTTCCTGCGTATTTGAGGACCTTGAGCAGTGCTGGGCAGTTATTCTGATTATATTACATTATATCACATTTCTACGTTGGCTGCTTGAACTGTTTCTTTTTATTTAAAATGCTCTACAGTGATAAAACATGTTGTTGTGTTATGTGTATCACAGAGCTCCACAAACATAAAATTACAGAGTGTCTAATTTAAGCATTAGTGACTATTATTAAAATAATTTGGTCCTGTTGTGAATGACAGTGACATGTTTTATATTGTAATTAGGTTTATATAAGGCGATCTAGTCACTGGACCAGTTTTGCATGTCAAAATATTGGAAGGTAAGTCAGGGACACATTCTTCTCCCTTTGAATATTGGTATCGAGATATTGGATGCACAGTAATGTGGGGTGTCTCTGAGTGTATAACAGAGCTCCACTGCAATAGAATTAACTTTAATGTGTTGTGTACCACAGAGCTCCACTGCAAAAACAAAAAAACCTCACAGATATGCACAATGTGTATGAGTATATCACAGAGCTCCATTTCGATAATGCTCCCAGTAGTCAGTAATGTATAGTGTATCAGAGCTCCATTGCAAAAAAAATCAAAAAACAAAAAAACTAACTCACAGAAATGTTTATCACAGAGCTACAAGTAAAAATAAAACTGACGGTAATGTGCAGTGTATTTGAGTGTATCACAGAGCTCCACCGTGTATCACAGAGCTCCACATCACAGAGCTTTACTGCAATAAAACTCACCACTGAGTGATTTAAAGCTACACTTTGTGTATGGGTTTCCTTAAATACAATACTCATTGAAACCAACCAATAACTGCTCACTAAAGGACAAAATAGCAGCTATTATTTTGGCTTCTAATTTGCAACTTCCTTGCCAATTCACAATTCAAAGTTTAGTGACTTAAACCTATAGCAATGTGACATTCCTGTGAGCGTATCACACAGTTTCACAGCAGTAACACAGTTTAGGAATCAGAAAGTAGAAATATAGAGGTTTTTCAGAGAGCATTTTAAAGTGTTTTGCCTTGTTTTGGGCACTCCAGTGCCAATCTACAGCAATAACACACCAACTAGAGGGCTGACCAGAACTCTCATATCCTTTCCTCTCCACCATTCCCCCCTCCCCCCGGCCCCCCGGCCCTGTGATAATCAAAATATGGGCATTAAATCAACTAAAATCAAATTATACATGCATCTGATTTTCTAAAGCCTTAATTTTTTAAATATAACTATATATCAACTATTCTGAAACATGACCTGCCTCTTAAAATGACAAAATAGTTTTTTCAACAACCCCTCAGACCAGCAATAAATGATTTATTTTCTCATCAGACCTGATCAATTTTCCCCTTATGTAAGGGTTGGGAAAGAGCACAGGAGGCGTGGCTACTGAGGGGAGGGGGCGTGTCCCCAGCAGAGAGGAGTGATACTGTATCACTCTCCAGAGTTCTTTTTACACTTGGTGGGAAGGATTGACTCCAGGTGGGGGCGGGGCCAGGACTGTTGACGTGTTTCTTGATCTCAGAGTGCAGGGTCAGGGCAGCTCTATCTGCCCCTGTGCTGGGGAGGCTACAGACAGCAGGGTATGGGGTTTGTACCCAGCCTGCCTCTCTGGGGACACACACAGAACTGCCTGGGGTAAGATTACAGCTTCCTACCCCCTCTGACTCCCCCCACAGTATTGCAATATGTAGAAGTCATGGATCTGATCAGCTGGGCTCCCATCTGTTACACTGTATATAAGTGTGGGGATCACTGTTATAATGGAGGCTGCAGCGTGTACACAGGCTAAAATCTACAGCTTATAGCAAGGGGTTACTTTCTATACACTCTGAGTGACACTCACTATCTTGTAAGAGCAGGTCTGTTTACACGATGATCTATGTGTGCAGATAGACTAACACATGCACACAGTTACTGGGTAATTTAATGTATCTGTTACTGAATAATATATAGACAGAGACATCTGACGTTAATTAAATGTGCAGCAACAGTTTAAAAAGTTAGTTTAATGAAGCAAAAAACTGTTACTGGGGGTAATAAGGCACTCAGGGTTACTGTAATAAAATGCTACGGGGTAATAAGGCACTCAGGAGCCGGGATACTGTAATAAGATGTTACAGGGTAATAAGGCACTCAGGAGCCGGGTTACTGTAATAAGATGTTACGGGGTAATAAGGCACTCAGGAGCCGGGTTACTGTAATAAGATGTTACGGGGTAATAAGGCACTCAGGGGCCGGGTTACTGTAATAAGATGTTACAGGGTAATAAGGCACTCAGGAGCCGGGTTACTGTAATAAGATGTTACGGGGTAATAAGGCACTCAGGAGCCGGGTTACTGTAATAAGATGTTACGGGGTAATAAGGCACTCAGGGGCCGGGTTACTGTAATAAGATGTTACAGGGTAATAAGGCACTCAGGAGCCAGGTTACTGTAATAAGATGATACAGGGTAATAAGGCACTCAGGAGCCGGGTTACTGTAATAAGATGTTACAGGGTAATAAGGCGCTCAGGAGCCGGGATACTGTAATAAGATGTTACAGGGTAATAAGGCACTCAGGAGCCGGGTTACTGTAATAAGATGTTACAGGGTAATAAGGCACTCAGGAGCCAGGTTACTGTAATAAGATGTTACAGGGTAATAAGGCACTCAGGAGCCGGGATACTGTAATAAGATGTTACAGGGTAATAAGGCACTCAGGAGCCGGGTTACTGTAATAAAATGTTACAGGGTAATAAGGCACTCAGGAGCCGGGTTACTGTAATAAGATGTTACAGGGTAATAAGGCACTCAGGAGCCAGGTTACTGTAATAAGATGTGACGGGGTAATAAGGCACTCAGGAGCCGGGTTACTGTAATAAGATGTTACGGGGTAATAAGGCACTCAGGAGCCGGGTTACTGTAATAAGATGTTACGGGGTAATAAGGCACTCAGGAGCCAGGTTACTGTAATAAGATGTTACGGGGTAATAAGGCACTCAGGAGCCGGGTTACTGTAATAAGATGTTACAGGGTAATAAGGCACTCAGGAGCCAGGTTACTGTAATAAGATGTTACAGGGTAATAAGGCACTCAGGAGCCGGGTTACTGTAATAAGATGTTACGGGGTAATAAGGCACTCAGGAGCCGGGTTACTGTAATAAAATGTTACAGGGTAATAAGGCACTCAGGAGCCGGGTTACTGTAATAAGATGTTACAGGTTAATAAGGCACTCAGGAGCCAGGTTACTGTAATAAGATGTGACGGGGTAATAAGGCACTCAGGAGCCGGGTTACTGTAATAAGATGTTACGGGGTAATAAGGCACTCAGGAGCCGGGTTACTGTAATAAGATGTTACAGGGTAATAAGGCGCTCAGGAGCCGGGTTACTGTAATAAGATGTTACAGTGTAATAAGGCACTCAGGAGCCGGGTTACTGTAATAAGATGTTACAGGGGTAATAAGGCAATCAGGAGCTGTGTGGATGTAATAAGATAATAAGATTCTTAACTGTAGAACACCAGACAGGTGAACTTCTCTTCTCTGAAATTTACACCCGTGGGTTGCATAGAGAGCTTTCCTACAGGAATTTTACTGACGCACGATGTCCTCATGCAAAACGTGAGGACGTCAGTTAGACAATTATAAGTCCATTAGCAACCAGGAAGCGCCTCTAGTGAGTGTCTGATTGACAACCATAAGAGGTAGTCTTAGTCCTACACTGCACCCAGACCACTTCACTGAGATGTTGTGGTCTGGGTGACTATGGTGTCCCTTTCAGTCTATTTTTATAACAATGATTGACAGGGAGCTAAGATGGAGGCACTCAATCTCAAGATATAGAGGTGTGGATTTCTACATTTAGGGGGAAAAAAATCACATTCCACAAACAAATATTTGTTAAAAATAATAAGAATAAGTAAATATAATATTAAAAAACCATGGGAATTGATAATTAGCCTTGGAATAATATGTTGCAGTGGTAATATTTGAATCTGTGTGCCAAGGCCAAGAGTATTTATTTCCGTATAGAAGGTCAGGAGAAAAAGGTGGATCAAATATTAATGACCTGACAGCTCAAAGTTCAGCCATGTGGTATATAGTTACCATCCAGTAAAACCTATCATCACACATGCTATCAATTAGAGTGTACGATAGAGCAATGCTACGCAACGGTGCTTTAGGCTGCAGCCTGTGTATGTTGTAATAGACTTTGCAATTCCTACCTTCTATAAACAGGACATTGTATTCAATCAATATAGTAATATATCAAATCTGCAATGTTTTTGTCCTGCTAAGTTCCATATCACGATATCTGCCTCGTAATCTCTCTTGTTTACTGTATAATTAACACAGTGCACAAACTAAAACAGTGACCGTTGTATTGTTGTCGTGGCTCTGTTCTCCAGTAGAATAAAGCTTTTTGAATACATAGGGTTTTATGAGAACCGAAAATACATATCGGTTTTAAGCCCTTCAATACAGGTCACTATGGCTCCCTTCAGGTATGGATGCAAAAAGAGTTTGTTAATGGACCAACCTCTGGGAAAATTCCAGAAAAAAAAATTCTTATGGCGCGTAATGTGAAGATTAACCTGCGGATGAGTACCTTAAAGAGAAAAGTATAGGAAGTTAAAGGGTTAGTACATTATTCCAAGCCTACAATCTCGTCAGTAGGACATGGTGGAGGAAGTGCTTAGACTGCCACTGGAATTTTCTGAAATTACTTTGTTAATTATGTGTCCGTTATGACGGCAGTGATACGAATTCTTGAGTTTGCTGAAATAATTCAAATTTCTGGAAACTCTTCAGAATCCACTTCACCTTTCGGCAGGAATGTAGGCCTAAACACACCACTAAAGCAGATAACGAGCCTTCAGGGCCAAAACCTACAATGTGGAACGTTCTTGAGTGGCCAGGTTAATTATCCAACATGCGTCCTCTGCTTCTCGAACAAAGACTAACGTGCAATATTCAGCTTAGCTGGAGAGCAGACCAATACCCAGCCTTTGTGAAGGTCACTCGATTGCGGAATATTCAAGTCACCAAATTCACAAGATCTGCAACCGAGTACTAAGTATGACCACATTTTTAAGTTTAAGTTATTTTGGCCAAATATTTGTTCTCCTGGAAGGGCTACATTTGCATAGTTCACAGTTTATAGATGATCATAAGTTCTTTTTAAAGCTGATAATCTCGTTTTAGTCGTACACTGGGCTGGATGCCAAACAGTGCCAAACATTAAAACTCAAATAAAAGTACTTGCAGACTACACCGTATTAACGTCCGCACTTGGCTTGTGTGCTCACAGTAAAATATATTTAAGGCAAACATCCGAGTAACATCAAACCAAAGTGTAAACATTTGTGACCTTTATAATGCCAATAAGGGAACACGTGTGAAGATGAGAAGTGCAGTGCATTGTAGTATGTGGCACTGACTCTTCGTCCCTTCGGTAACATCTGTTGCCTCGGCATCTTTGAGGCTTGGAGTCTAACCAGTGAAGACTTCTTAAGTGAGACTCCAACTGAGATGAGAAAAGGGAGATCAAAATACTATGGAGAGCATGTTAGCTACGGTGTGGAAGATTGGGATGGGAAATGTGTGGGTTATGGAAAAAGACAACTTAGAGGCGTAATCTAATGCAGGAGACGTGGTAAGTGAAGCAAAGTGGGGCTAATGGGGAACAAATGAATATCGTAGAAGGATAAAGTACGAGGGTATACTGAGGATAAGGATATGATGAAGTGTAAGAATGTGCGGGATTGGGTAGTGTAGCTCTGTGTGTGAATGAAAATACTGACACCGTGCACATAGCATATGACCACCCACCCTATAGAGCACATGCGGCATCCAGATCAGAACTGAGAAATGCCCAGATTCTGGACCGTTGGCCTGCCTTGATGATTGGTAAGTAGACAATTCACCCTCTTAGGTTATTGTGTATCCCTTTTCTTACAAGCAATGCGTACACACAATGTTTACTGTATATTTGAGCGTAAGCTCTTCAGACAGGATTCTGCTACAGTTTACTAACTCCTGATGTTTCCTTTTTACAGGCCGTGTAAAGTGTGGCACTATTGTCCAGATGGAGTCCTGCACAGTGTTACCCATCGCTGTCTAAACTCACAGTAACTGCTCAGCGTCTCTCAGCACTGCAATAATTACTACAGACTGCTGCCTCCATCACCATCGTCCACACAGCAGACTATTCCTCCAGCAAGGTGCAGTACTGCAGAGTGTCACTCCTTTACTTCAGTATCTTGCAGACTTGCAGAGCATTGCACGATTTCCACATTCTGAACCCCATGGAACATTCCTTCAACTTTCTTTATAATCTAGAACTACAGACTATTGCACCTGATTATCACTAACCAGAGACCTTCCTCGTCATCCCCAGAAGCCTCATTATTACTCAAAGACCTGCAGAGCTTTGCATCTTTCTCATCACCTCCTCGTGGCCTAGGAAGCAGTACACTTTTTTTCCCCCCAGCAACTGGTGTGCAGATCATTTAACGAATTATAGCAGCAGGAAGACTTGTGATACAAACTCTGTTTTAGATATAGGTGTTTTATGCACGCATTAAAGATGGAGGACAGCTTGTTGTTCATTTATATTGTGGCAGCCTGTAGTTTTACTGGATTTCAAATCTTCTTCTCTGTGATTAGCCCCCAAATCTCAGCCATGTTATCCACAACCTACCCACAGCTCAGCAATGCAAAGCAGTGTGAGTGGGATTCCAGGTAATGTCTGCCTTATTGTCTCCTGAGTGCCTTATTACCCCTGTAACATCTTATTACAGTAACCCGGCTCCTGAGTGCCTTATTACCCTGTAACATCTTATTACAGTAACCCGGCTCCTGAGTGCTTTATTACCCTGTAACATCTTATTACAGTAACCCGGCTCCTGAGTGCCTTATTACCCTGTAACATCTTATTACAGTAACCCGGCTCCTGAGCGCCTTATTACCCTGTAACATCTTATTACAGTAACCCGATTCCTGAGTGCCTTATTACCCTGTAACATCTTATTACAGTAACCCGGCTCCTGAGTGCCTTATTACCCCCTGTAACATCTTATTACAGTAACCTGGCTCCTGAGTGCCTTATTACCCTGTAACATCTTATTACAGTAACCCGGCTCCTGAGTGCCTTATTACCCCCTGTAACATCTTATTACAGTAACCCGGCTCCTGAGTGCCTTATTACCCTGTAACATCTTATTACAGTAACCTGGCTCCTGAGTGCCCTATTACCCCGTAACATCTTATTACAGTAACCCTGCTCCTGAGTGCCTTATTACCCTGTAACATCTTATTACAATAACCCGGCTCCTGAGTGCCTTATTACCCCCTGTAACATCTTATTACAGTAACCTGGCTCCTGAGTGCCTTATTACCCTGTAACATCTTATTACAGTAACCCGGCTCCTGAGTGCCTTATTACCCCCTGTAACATCTTATTACAGTAACCCGGCTCCTGAGTGCCTTATTACCCTGTAACATCTTATTACAGTAACCTGGCTCCTGAGTGCCCTATTACCCCGTAACATCTTATTACAGTAACCCTGCTCCTGAGTGCCTTATTACCCTGTAACATCTTATTACAGTAACCTGGCTCCTGAGTGCCCTATTACCCCGTAACATCTTATTACAGTAACCCTGCTCCTGAGTGCCTTATTACCCTGTAACATCTTATTACAATAACCCGGCTCCTGAGCGCCTTATTACCCTGTAACATCTTATTACAGTAACCCGGCCCCTGAGAGCCTTATAACCCTGTAACATCTTATTACAGTAACCCGGCCCCTGAGAGCCTTATAACCCTGTAACATCTTATTACAGTAACCCGCCTCCTGAGTGCCTTATTACCCCTTAACATCTTATTACAGTAACCCGGCTCCTGAGTGCCTTATTACCCTGTAACATCTTATTACAGTAACCCGGCTCCTGAGTGCCTTATTACCCTGTAACATCTTATTACAGTAACCCTGAGCGCCTTATTACCCGGTAACGTCTTATTACAGTAACCCAGCTCCTGAGCGCCTTATTACCCTGTAACATCTTATTACAGTAACCCGGCTCCTGAGTGCCTTATTACCCTGTAACATCTTATTACAGTAACCCAGCTCCTGAGTGTCTTATTACCCTGTAACATCTTATTACAGTAACCCACCTCCTGAGTGCTTTATTACCCTGTAACATCTTATTACAGTAACCCGGCTCCTGAGTGCCTTATTACCCTGTAACATCTTATTACAGTAACCCAGCTCCTGAGTGTCTTATTACCCTGTAACATCTTATTACAGTAACCCACCTCCTGAGTGCTTTATTACCCTGTAACATCTTATTACAGTAACCCGGCTCCTGAGTGCCTTATTACCCTGTAACATCTTATTACAGTAACCCGACTCCTGAGTGCCTTATTACCCGGTAACATCTTATTACAGTAACCCGGCTCCTGAGTGCCTTATTACCCTGTAACATCTTATTACAGTAACCCAGCTCCTGAGTGCCTTATTACCCCGTAACATCTTATTACAGTAACCCGGCTCCTGAGTGCCTTATTACCCTGTAACATCTTATTACAGTAACCCGGCTCCTGAGTGCCTTATTACCCCGTAACATCTTATTACAGTAACCCGGCTCCTGAGTGCCTTATTACCCTGTAACATCTTATTACAGTAACCCGGCCCCTGAGTGCCTTATTACCCCGTAACATCTTATTACAGTAACCCGGCTCCTGAGTGCCTTATTACCCTGTAACATCTTATTACAGTAACCCAGCCCCTGAGTGCCTTATTACCCGGTAACATCTTATTACAGTAACCCGGTTCCTGAGTGCCTTATTACCCTGTAACATCTTATTACAGTAACCCGGCTCCTGAGTGCCTTATTACCCTGTAACATCTTATTACAGTAACCCGGCTCCTGAGTGCCTTATTACCCTGTAACATCTTTTTACAGTAACCCGGCTCCTGAGTGCCTTATTACCCTGTAACATCTTATTACAGTAACCCGGCCCCTGAGTGCCTTATTACCCTGTAACATCTTATTACAGTAACCCGGCTCCTGAGTGCCTTATTACCCTGTAACATCTTATTACAGTAACCCGGCCCCTGAGTGCCTTATTACCCTGTAACATCTTATTACAGTAACCTGGCTCCTGAGTGCCTTATTACCCTGTAACATCTTATTACAGTAACCCGGCTCCTGAGTGCCTTATTACCCTGTAACATCTTATTACAGTAACCCGGCTCCTGAGTGCCTTATTACCCTGTAACATCTTATTACAGTGACTTTAGGAGTTGTGGGCTTTATGACGTGTCTGTTATGTTGCAGGTGTGTTTCCACAGTCCATGCATTCGTTGTGGGGTCATTCTGTCTGTACATCTTGGCCTTTGATGATGCTGTGAACTCTGATCCGATATGGTGAGTATTTAAATCCTACATGACTTTCTCACTACGACACTGTTTGTAATGGAGTTATTTTGTATTCTGCTGACTTGTACTGCTCCAATTATAGCCATATATGAGATAAAATAATGCCTAGTCCTTCTGTGTCTAATATATACACATTGTTACTTCTCTATTCTGTACTGCACACACAGCTAGATCACTACACTGTCATCTCTCTTTACAGTTTACACAGCTATTTCTGCATGTTCTAGAATACATTTACATTTCTACATAATCTCTAACTGCTTTTCCTATAGAGCCGGCTTCCCCAAACTCCTTTGGACCTTTGGTGCGGTATCCGGACATCCTCACGCTCTACGTCAACTTCTAACCCATGGGAAAGCATTGATTCAATGCTTTCCTATGGGGAGGTATAATGCGATTCAATGCTTTCCTATGGGGAGGTATAATGCATGCGCGGCATTTCCCATGCATGCGCATTAGCCCTCGCTTGTCGCAGCTTTGTATTTCTGCCACTATAGTATCTCTCTAAGCCAGGCTTCCCCAAACTCCGGCCCTCCAGATGTTTCTGAACTACAACTCCCATGATTCTATGAATGAAATCGGTAGGCTGAGAATAAGGGGAGTTGTAGTTCAGCAACATCTGGAGGGCCGGAGTTTGGGGAAGCCTGGCTTAGAGAGATACTATAGTGGCAGAAATACAAAGCTGCGACAAGCGAGGGCTAATGCGCATGCATGGGAAATGCCGCGCATGCATTATACCTCCCCATAGGAAAGCATTGAATCGCATTATACCTCCCCATAGGAAATCATTGAATCGCATTATACCTCCCCATAGGAAAGCATTGAATCAATGCTTTCCCATGGGTTAGAAGTTGACGTAGAGCGTGAGGACGTCCGGATACCGCACCAAAGGTCCATTATGATTCAGAAAGCCCTCTAGTGACAGCCATTGGAGGCAGACTTAGTGCTGCAATGTAAACATTGCAATTTCTCTGAAAGTGCAATAGGGACACAGCACCCAGACAACTTCAATGAGCTGAAGTGTTTTGGGTGCCTATAGTGTCCCTTCAAGGACCACTAAAGTCACCCAGACCAGTTTATCCCAATGAAGCAGTAGCCTTGTAGTTTTAATCCTGCAATATAAAGCTTTGCAGTTCCTGACAGCCCTTAGAGGCACTTCCTCCTTCAGAACCGAGAGAAACTCGATCCTGTAATCATAGCAGCCTTTGACCGGAGGAGTGGGCCGTTTGGCTGCGCATGCATATCTCCAATTCAATGCTTCTCTGTAAGACGCCCTGGATTGGTAGAGATCATACAAGATGCCAGCAGCCACGCTGATATCTTCGGAGGCGGAGTGGTCAGCTGCAGCAGAGGAGTCTCGGCTCTGAAGATGAGCTGCATATTTGCTCTATTTTTTATTTATTTTTTTCAGCAAAGGGGGGCGGACAGTTGTCTCAATGATAGAGGGGAACCTACAGTCCCAAAATAAATATTGTTATTTTCGGGACTATGAATTCCCTTTATCTCATATAACAGTACACATAGTGCTTTATCAGAGGATCTCTTACTACCTATACTGCAACACTCTGCTCTTACTACCCTGTACATATCCCTGTACATATATATAGTGCTTTACCAGACGAGTTCTATTTGTATTCCCTGCTTATCATTGCTTACACATTTAATGGTTCAATCAGAGCTGCTCTATTCCTGTTCTCTGCATAAGAGAGACCGTTGACAGATGACATCTGTTGGGACCATCCTGTGGTTTGCATCTCTATGCTGCTACAAACCAGTTTTGAGGTGGGGGCATGTTCGGGATTGTTCTGTAGTTAGCGAAGGATCTTCCCTACACACTAGACAAATTCCAGTCCTGCAAGCACAGGGACAGTGCTGCCATGAGAAGTTTGGGGACCCTTACAAAATGACTGTCAGGCCGTCACTCCTATACACACGTTCCCAAACACAGAGATGTATTCTCACAGACATACGCAGACATATATGCATTCTTAGATTCTCACCGATACATACTCACTGACACGTGCACACTGTCACATGCAGGCATACATTGCCAGACAGAAACAGACACAGATAACGACACTCACTGCCAGACACACACTCTCCCAGATAAATACTGCCAGGCAGACTCACACACTGACAAAAATATTCACACAAGGCATACACAAAACCAGATCACACACTGACAGACACACACATGTACTCAGATGCACGAATGCAGCCACAAATATTGAAATACATGTTGGTTTTTAGCCTACCTTTTTCCAGCAGGGTTATGGCTTGCTGGTGGGGAGTGGGCTATTCAGGTGTGAACTGTCATTTTCACACAGCTTCCTTCATGGGCTGGGAGGAGGGGACAACCTGTATACTCCAAGCTCTTCCACAGAGAAATAAAAAGAAAGTCTTAAATGCAGTTTGGTTAGGGTCACACTCTGTCACAGATCTGCAATGTGATCTAGTTAATGCAAATAGTTACACTTCACTGCCCAGATAATTATTTATGTATTTCCCAATGAAAACATGCATGCATATATTTATGCACTTTTTCATTTAAAGTATATCTAGAAACAGCCTTCAAAAGCTGTAGATCTCTTATCTGCAGCCTTTGCAAGCCCTGCCCTTCTAACCCTGCCCAGCCTTTCTGTGGCTGTCCAATCACAGACTTCCCAATGCAGCTCAATGAGAAGGCAGGTGATTTGGGCAATTGCTGCCTTTTGAGTTGAGCTACACCGAGCTAACCAAACCAGGAAGTAACAAGACCGACTGTCTGATTGTCAGCCAAGGGAGTTGTAACCAGGCTAATTTATAAAAATGACAATTTCTATTGAAATCTGCACTTTTTGTAAAAAGGGAAAAAAAGAGGACACACTCTTCACACATAAAGTACTTCAACAAGTAGTTGTTTGAAGTGTTCCTTTATATTTCTCAACTAGATTGCATAACGATACAGGGCTCCATCTGGGCCGCAATCCTTGGCCAGGCTTCTTAATAACTCTGATCGCGAAACTGGGCCGTGAAACGTTAAATATAGCATTAAAAGCCAACCTCATACCATTCCTGTGGCTGATCTTTTACGCTCAGTTGATCCCAGTGAAAGTTACGTGGTGGATACACAAAGGATTAATAGTGGGTTGAAGGAGACCGCAAATTCCTTAATTTTTTTTTTTTTTTTTAATATATTCAATTATTTAGGTCAGATTGACCATCCTATGGTGCAGTTCTGATTCAATGTACTGATTAATCAGGACTTCACTCCCAAGTAATTCCAATGATTGGCTCACAAACTCGAACTCTAATGACACTGTCAACAGTATCCACTTCCGTAAGGTTTTATATTTACATAATATTATGGCATTGGTCCACGATTCCAGCAGAACCAGGTTTTAAGGGATATATAGTTCAGTCTCAGGCACGTTCATTGACGGCGAAGCATGAATTAAGCCTTATTTGAAAGAATAGATGCCACAATTAGATTGCCATTAATATATTTTATTTATTTATTTTTGTATATGGAGCCATTTGAGGCTTTATCACGGATTCCGGTTCTGGTGCTCTTTAAGAATCTATTTACGCTCAGATTGTATTCAATACAGAAATGTTCTCAGGATACAAAGTTTCTAATCTCTTATGATTGCATGTTAGAATTCTAATAGAAGACATATTTTCACATATAGTGGGTTTCAATTGTATTTTGTGTTTAGTATGTCTTTCCTGTTTAGAGGGAGTCCAAGAAGCCAAAGCATTCCCCCTAAACGACATTGTTTTGATCAGGCTTGAAATATTGTTCTAGTGCCTAACCTAAATATATAGGTTATGCTCCCTATTTAGATTAGAGGGGCCCCCCTAAATGTAATAAAAATATTGCAAATAAAGGGTTTTTACAGGCCTTGCAGTTAGAGCTCCTCCTCTTGCGTCGTCATTTGGTCTGCTGACTCTTCTCATACCTCTTAACCAATCAAATGATTTTCATAGATAATCATTATGGATGAGAAGCACATGCCAGGAAAGCCGAGGGCACATCAAAACATATGAGCAGCATTTGATGATGTCTGCCGATAAAAGACGTGTGTTTAGCCCTGTACTAAAAACATTTCCATATCTACCAGAGGGAAACGTTTTCAATTTCAGAACTAAAAGAACACTGCACCCAGAACACTGCATTGAGCTGAATTGGTCTGGGTCACTTAAGTGGTCCTTTAAGATTGTTAGGGCAGTGTAGTCTGGCACTCTCAGCCTATCACTGCCATCCAAGGTTGGGTGACTTTGCATAGAGAACGCAGAATGCTAATTCCATATTATGTCTGCATCTGTAGAGAGGACCGAGTGGGGGTGGAAGGGAGAGCTTAGTCTTTCTCAAAGAGCTCCAGAAAACCGTGGGAAAGCCTCGTAAACACTACAGTGACCTGCATTGATGTACTGTGATTATAGTGCTTAGAGTGTCCCTTTAAAATATATAATTGTATACGTTGTAATCTAAAGGGACAATCGAGGCTGAAAATGAAACCAGTTTTTTAATGAATTAAATAAATAAATAAAAGAGGGGAAAAACAATCCTCTTTGAATTTCCTGTATTTGGTTAAAATTCACAGGATTTACAGCATCTGCAGTGAGCTCAACCCAGACCACCAAACTTGCTGCAATTTTTTCCCAGTGTTTTGCGTTTATTCCATAGATCCCTGGTGGCCGTATAATTAGGTACTTTGCACAATCTCCTACACATTTGCAGCAAAGTGCGGAAAGCGAGTATCAATTTTCTAACATTGTTAAACTAATTTTGCATTTAAAAAAAATATATATAATAATGTAAGTCAGCCCCAGCGTGGAGTATTCCTGTGTAGAATTGTGGTGTGTGTTCGGTTGTTTATTGAGCTGTTGATGAAGTGCCTTTTGGTTCAAACACATGCAGTCTTTGTTCATGTGCCTGGCCCCCTTCCCCTGTCTCTCCATACAACAATTAGTTCCAATAAACTTACACAACAAGCATATTCTGTCTTGGTGGATATTTTCCCCTTATATTCACATCCTCACCCAATGAGATTTTCCTCTAGCCCAGTTGTAGGCAGCCATCAGCACTCCAGATGTTTGTGGACTACATCTCCCATGATTCTCTTGCAGCCATAAAGATGGCAAAGCATTATGGGAGATCTAGTCCGCAAGACACAGAGAGCCGAAGGTTGCCTAGCCCTTCGTCCAGTCTTCAATCCTTAAAGGAACACACCAGGCTGGAGTTAAACCCGCTATTTTATTTCATATATAGATCATGTACAAAAACATCCTCAACTTGTGCACTACATCAGTCTTTGCTATTCTGGTACTGTCTAAATACATTTAGTACCGTCATTGGATCTTTATGTTTACAGTATTCACTGCTATCCCGGTACTGACTGTATATAGCGTTGTCACTACATCTTTATATTGTATCTGTCTCTGCTGTTACTGTGCCACCATACATACAGCACTGTCAATACATCTCTGTTCTGTGTCTGACTCTGCTGTTCCTGTACTGTCTGCATACACAAACCGCTACTACTTATGTGTCCTGCTGCATACTCTGCTATTCCTGTTCTGACCTCCCCCATAGCCCAGTGTTTAATGCTTACAAAAGGCTCCCTTGTGTGTAATATAATAAAGTCCTTTGTCATGTGTAGTGTGATTCCTCCTGTCCCTCCCAAACAATTCACGCAGTTTAAAAGGAAGAAAATGACTTGCAGCTTTTTCAACTTATATAAAAAAAAAAAGCCTCTGGATTGAACAGGTTAACCACTTTTAATGTTTCTCATCAATTGTTCCCTTTTCATCTCTCTATAAAAGGTCAGTCGCTTTACATAACCATATTTTTGAGCGTTATTATTTATTTGATCTATGGTATTCAATTTTCTATAGTTTGACTCATTTCAGAACTACCTCCTGAAAAGGCATGCCATGGCATTTAATGCAAATTAGCTTACATTCCCCATGATTCCTATCATCACAAGCTTTCCTAAAATCCTTAAAGGACCACTCTAGGCACCCAGACCACTTCAGCTTAATGAAGCGGTCTGGGTGCCAGGTCCTTCTAGGGTTAACTAATTTTTTTATAAACATAGCAGTTTCAGAGAAACTGCTATGTTTATCAATTAGTTAAGCCTTCCCCTATTTCCTCTAGTGGCTGTCTCACTGACAGCCGCTAGAGGCGCTTGCGTGATTCTCACTGTGAAAATCACAGTGAGAGCACGCAAGCGTCCATAGGAAAGCATTATGAATGCTTTCCTATGTGACCGGCTGAATGCGCGCGCAGCTCTTGCCGCGCGTGCGCATTCAGCCGACGGGGAGGAACGGAGGCGGAGAGGAGGAGGAGAGCTCTCCGCCCAGCGCTGGAAAAAGGTAAGTTTTTACCCCTTTCCCCTTTCCAGAGCCGGGCGGGAGTGGGTCCCTGAGGGTGGGGGCACCCTCAGGGCACTCTAGTGCCAGGAAAACGAGTATGTTTTCCTGGCACTAGAGTGGTCCTTTAACCTCACATGAGACCCTACTAAAGTCATTTTTTTTTTTTTTTCATTTTGAGCAAATTAACTGAGCATACAACTCGATTAGTTCTTTGGGTGAATTCACATTAAAAGCAAATTTCCCAGAGTTGATACAACTCACAGAATGCTATAGTGTTGAACACAACCTAACAACCCCACTGTTCTATCTCTCTGTTGTAATGACTACTATTTGCCATTTTACATTCCGTGGAATGTGTGATCATGTAAATGAATTAAAATAATGATATTATGTGATTTGTTGATTGTTCTTTAATAGACTGGTTCTCATTCCAGGGGAGATCCTTTCCAAGTGAAGTTGAATGTTGCGATCACATGTGGATACCTAATTTATGGTAAGCCTAATCAGACATATTTTTGTCAATCTTTCTTTTATTGAGGCATCAGTTAAATGGGGTACAAAACAAAGAAGAGGGGATGTACGGTTTACATACAGCTTGGGGAACGGTAACACTGTACAACCTCTCCTATGCAGGACTGCCTCATTTTATATTATTTAAACATTCAATAAGATTATTAACATGAGTAGCGTATTTATAGTGAAATAGCTAACCATAAGCGTAACATCGAGTGGATTATGTCAAGTAAGTGTCAGGAGAAGCCATGCTCGTGCGTTGTGGATGTGGCAAGGCTGTAGCTCGTTGCTGCATGCCTAACTGAACATGTTTAGGACCGAGCTGGGTGCGTATGGGGGAGCAGATGTGTGGCCTGGGTGTGATGTGTCAGGCTAGGAATTGGAAAGCAACTCAAAGTAAAATAAAAAGTAATGCGAAATTAAGTAAAACACTGCCCTGTACTATCATGCAGGGTTGTCCAAGCTATACTACGGCAGCGTTTACAGCAGTGTAGGTGGCATAAACATGCATCAAGTAGCATATGTACACATTACTGATCGTTATTTCAAACTAGGGCATAGTAACCATTCAGTCGTCGGTTATTGTTCTATAGGCCACGCTATAATACATTTGAGCGAGATTAAGCAGGCTGTGTACTAGTATATAAGTCTCTAGCTCGGTAAGGACGGCCAGTGTGCCCATGAGGTTTGTCGTACATCAGTCCATTTGCCTGGCAACAGGAGGGGTGCGTGGAAGGGCTTTGTCTGTTGCTTTCAGCCAATTCCCAGTGCGTGCCACATCGGATAGTCCATTCTCTGCTCCGGTGTATCGGTTCCCCTATCCGGCTTGCGGGCGATCAGGCTGAGCTGCCGGCATTGAATAATTGTTGTCAGCGTGTCGCAGCCTGGCATTTCCGAGGCCCTGTTGCTCCGGGTCGTGAGGGAGGCCCTTGCCCCTGGTCTGTTGGTCTTCTTTCTCCGGTTGGCGGGGTCGTGGCTCTGTCTAGGCATTGTGGTGGTGGTCTTCCGGAGAGCTTTGGGGTGAGGAGGGGGTGCGTGTGCGGTGGGGAGTTTCTCCCCCGCTCCAGACCGTGCGTGGGGTCATCGCCATGTGGCCACAGGCTCGGTTACCTCTCGGGGCCGGGTCTTTCCCTTTATGGGCGCTGTGGAAGGTCCTGGTGGTAGTCCACCGCCAGCGGTGGGTGACCTTCCCGCGGTGTGGTTGGTGTTTTGGAGGAAGTCTCGTAGCGCCCCTCGTGGTAAGGCGTTTTTGCCTGGGATCCGCTCCGTCCGCCCCAGGACTTTAGTCAGTTCCTCCACCTTGTGTAGAGTGGGGTTTTGTTGGGCCTCCCTGTGCTCCAATTTTGCCCAGAATTGTCAGAGCAGGGTCTCGAAGCGCTCATGGAGGGGCCGGGAGGGTGCCGGGTCGGTTGCATGGCCCGCAGCTGCCATTTTGCTAGCGGCAGTTTGCTCGTTTCAGGCTGTTGCCGTCGTTTGTAATCCAGGTTGGTTTGTGAGGCATGCTGATTGGGACCGGGATAACCCCCACCGGTCCTATGCTGCGGGTGCCGCTTATTTTGGTGGGCCGGGAGAGCGGCCGTCTCTCCTCTGCCCTGTGCAGAGTAGGCCCCAAGCCTCCGTACCGGGAGTTCTGCCGGCAATCGGGCTTGCGAGGTGTCCCCTAGTTCCCTAGACTCTGTAGTGCGTGGTGAGGTAGGTAGGGGTTCTGGGTTGGGTGTATTTTTTTTTTTTTTTAAATTCTTTATTTTTGTAGTGCGTACGATGGTAACAAATGCTTAAGAGGTACCCCAAAGGCATTCCTCTAGCGTAGTATACGCAGTTAAAACATAAGGGTAAACAGTAGATCTTGCACATTTTTTGGTAAGGAAGTTGACAGAATAGGTTTACGTTTAGGTTCAAAGAGCAGCATAGATTACATTTATATAAGACAGTAACTAGTACCAAGATTTTCATTGCAAAGTTTAGCAGTTTAAACAGTAACATCTTTGTTCAGCCCCTGAATAAAGGCTGGTTATGAGACCTCGCTAGTTTGCAATAAGCATGCTAGACTAGTTAGCTATATGGCTACGTTATCTACATTTAAGTTTGTAGCTTGGTATTGAACAAAAAAAGTTGCAAAAATAGTAACTGAACAGTAATGGTACATGTTGCCTGTGGTGCTGCGTGACCTGTAACTAAGTGTACAGGTTTGCTGGGTTGGGTGTTTTACCCCCGATTTTTGGCAAGAATCCGGTCCAGGCTCGGGAGCTCACAGAAAGCATGTCTGCTCATCTCCCCGGTCAGGCTCCGCCCCCCTAATCAGACATATTAAGAGCAGGCATACATCGGATTATTTACTAAACAATGAGTTGTGAGATGGCACACAACAACTTGAAATATTCAGGTCAAAATGGTAGAGGTGGTACATATGTCAATTCAACTCAACACAATTCACTGGATATTTATACCCCCTCTAGTGTAAGAATATTGCACTGCACTCCTGTTAAATCACAGGTTAGTGCATTAGAGAACCTACTGTTCTCTAACAACCACAACCACAAACTACCCATTGTAGCATCCCGGTGGAGGGGATTGGGCCACATCACCACATTTTATATAGTCCTGGAAGAGTGGATCTGGCAATGAATCCTAAATCTATCCTTTTTATAGCTACATCAGTACTAATGCCATCTGTAGGAAGGCCATCACTTTATTTTGCGGTTCTGGCTCGAGCCCCATCAAATGTAATAGAAATGAATAAACTCTGCACTCGGCTTGTTGGTTCTGAAATGTATCCAATCCATCCAGCAACGTTTCCACAATGAATTGGCAAATTAGCCTTGTTATTGGAGCACGTCCAATTTGCAAAATAGGAAATAGTAAGTGATGGTTGGGATTAATGGATGTAGACATGAGCAGGCCACAGATTATGCAGACCTGTTGGTATTTTTAGCTGCAATTATTTACCAGCTGTTCGTATCAGTTGCAGATCCCAATGGTGTCAGCCTTTCCTGTAGAGACCTGTTTAGTCTTCTCAGTGAATGCTTGGGAACTCAGGTAATGCAATAGTGATGCAGTTCTGGTTGCCTTGACTGCTAGCAGTTAGCCAGCGTTTATAATGATGTCAAGGAGTGTGGTTGTAAGAAATTTAAACTCATTTTCCCCCCCAGGTTTTTCAGCTTCTTTCTACATGTTATCCAGTGGTGGAACAGGGGTCGCTAAGGTTGCCAGTGTGACCCCATAGCGCCCCTCTTCCTCCCCACAGTGCAGAAAGGGTTAAAACCCCTTCTGTCACTTACCGGAGTCCACCTCCGCTCCTCCTCCCCTACGTGAGCTAATGAACAGCCGTGCTGAGTGCCGTGCTTGCATTAGGACTACCTTTTTAGCTGAAACTGGATGACCTCATGCAAAGCGTGCGAACGCCCAGTGTCGGTTAGGAGACCAAAAGTCGTCTAATGACCGGGAAGCGCCTCTAGTGGCTATCTGGTAGACAGCCACTAGAGGTGGAGTTAACCCTGCAAGTTAATTATTGCAGTTTATTAATAACTTCAATGAGCTGAGGTGGTCTGAGTGCCTATATGTATCTTTGAAGAGCATTCCATTCCATCTTTACATTGTGCTTTATATGTTTGCAAATATATACATTGCAATGTAACGCTCTTTAAAAATATGGTTTCTCCTCTGCCTGTCAATGAAATTCTCAACATTAGACCTGTGTGCAAATGGCACATAGGGTCTAATGCCATAGATTGAGTGACAGGTGGACCTCTTGTTCCCTGTCACCGTGTTTCTCCTCCAGTAGGCCAGGCCCATGCTTGGAGATTATGGGATGCACTGAAGCCTATGTGCTCGCAGTGAAGCCAGCATGTTAGTGACCCAAAGCAGGACCAATTATTTCACACTCACGCACAGACAAACTCCATGCACAATCACACACAGCCAGCCACACACAACCACACTCAGCCAACCAACACAATCACACTTAACCAAGCCCCACGCAGAATCACACTCAACCACCACACACATCCCACTCAGGAGTATTGCTTAGGTGGAACAAGGAGGAGCTATAAGGAAGGGGTGGGGGTTTCTTTGAATTCTTACACCAGGGAACTTTGATTCCTAGTTACGCCCCTGATGTTATACGTGCATAATTTATCGAAAGTTGTAAAACATGTAAAGCACATTTAGGGTGCACCCATGTACATTCCACAATGCACATGGCTCATGCCAGTAGCCGTGCCCACGGTGCCATTATATTGCTAACTTAAAAACATACAAAAAACTTAAAAAAGAAAAGAAAGAAAAATGCCTTTTTAAATCTCCTTTATCTATTATAGCGAGTATTGGCCCTCACTCACCAGGAAGAAGCTACAGCAATGAGAATGGCCTCTGTCTGGTCTACGGGCTTTGCTCTAATATCTCAGACTCCTGTTCAGCCAGTTTGTGGGATATTAGGAGCAAGTCTACTAATCACACAGTATGAGTGAAATCGCTTGGTAAACTGTTAGTAGCCATTTTGCAGCTGTGGTCTGCTTAGTGATCCAGAGCTGCCTCTCTCTTCCAGGAGATCCAGCTGCTGGGTGACTGTTCTGATGGGCACGCTGATAACTGCGGTGATCAGAGACTCTCATTTTCATTATAAGGAGAAGTTAAGATCCATACACTGAACGTAACCCAATATTCTCCTTCTTTCAGACTTGGTACTACTTGCTCGTTTCTGGAAAGTGATGAGAGATCCTTATATCGTTTGTCACCACATGGCGGTGCTCTACGCATACGGATATGTTCTGGTATTATCTACATTCCACTCCTCTTCTCTTCTTATTCGTGAATGTGTAAAGTGTAAAAAAATTAAAAAGTGAAATTCACATCCCCCCCCCCACCTACCCCCAATGCAATGTGCACCAGAGACAGGCAGATCTTGTCAGTGCCTAATTTAAATTGAACTGGGTGACAAAGATCTGAACTATCCACAGTCTGAGTCTTCCAATTAATGAGACTTTGTTGCAGCATTAGAGAAATAGAACAGTCGAGTTCAATCATCCTGGTGGAATTTAAACTCTGTATTCCGTAATGTAAGTGTATCAGTGTTACAATACTTGGTGGTCAGGATGAATTATCCAGTTGATTCTAATCTGCCATCACAGTTTATATCTTAACATTTCACGGCCAAGCTATATTGCTATATAAGGTGTGCTAACTTGGACTATGTTTGAAAAGCTGTCTTAGAGAGTGTACATATACTGAACGACCAGGTCTAAAATTCAGGCAGGGGTTAAAGGTCATCCTTGTAAGAGTTGCTTGTGCGCCCCTACCCAGAATCCTTAGTGCTGAGCACAATGTCCACACAAGAGGCTTAGGAAATCTCTCTGCAATGTGTAGTTGTGCTCAGTAGTTCTCTTCTGATTTAACTGTACAGCATTACTGATTACAAGAGCATTGTGGGAGACGCAGTCCACAACAACTGGAGTGCTGCACGTTACCTAGTCCTGCTCTAAAGGATTGGTATATATTGAAATATTGTGTACACAGAGACTAATAATAGAATGTGGAGAACCTATTAACTGTGATGTAAATACATTCTCTATACACCCAACGTGCCTGCATATATTAATGCAGTTTTTCAGATCTAGGTGACAATTTGCCCTCAATTAGTGTTTTATTCATGGATTAGGAGAAACGATGATGATAATCTGTTAGCAGGATAAACGAGCTCTGATTTTATAGTTACACAGCTCTCCAACATTTCTACAGGGGGCGACAACTGCAAATGTTATTTCCCAATTCCAAGAGCGATACACACAAACACTCAGACACAAAACACACACACATATATACTGACACACACACACACACACACACAGGACAAGCATGAAAATCAGAAAACTATACATTTATTTTTCTGGGATAACACATTCTATGTCACTAAACCCACAGACAGACACACATTTAAAAAGGGATTACTGAGCCCTCTGTCTGTGTATGGGAGCTAGCATAGCCACATGTCACACGCATACACTGTAGATAAAACCATATGTAGCTGCACTCTGACACATGCTGACATACTTACATGAGTGCCTCAGTCACATATCTGGTAGCAGCTATTTTTCAAGTAACCATCATAAGTGTCACAGAAATAAACAGCCTTATCAGGTAAAATATATCAACATTTTAAGTGAAGATATGGCCACAATGTAGTATAGAAAACAAGTCTGCTGGGTCCAGATAGAATTACCGTAGTTGATGTTTTTTTTAACGTGCAAATAATGACATCCCGGCTTCTTCAGTGTAGCAACATCTAGGGGAACAGAACACCTCTGTCTGGTGATGCTGGTGACCCCGGCAGGGTCATTACAAGTCAGGGACCCAGGCAAGCATCTGTAAACGCCAAATAGTCTTCTTAGGAGAATCAAAATCATTCCAATTCTATCAATCACTGATGGCCATTCTCCTTGAAGCCACTAGAGGTCAGTAGTAATATAGTAAAATATCCCAGCACTGTGAGTGACAGAAAGAGGGGTTATGTATAAAAATTATCTGAAGTAGTGGGCATAGTCCCCAATGGAATGTCCCTCCTGGTTCCAATTGTTTCCGTGGCAACAATAAGTAGACCACTTTTTATACACAACTCCCACACTAAGCACTCTGTAGCAATATAATTGATCCTGGGGGAATTTACCTATATTTAAAAACACATTTTCCCTACATATAGAAATGTCAAAAAGGATTAGTGCTAACACGCCACAAGGATTATATTTTAAAAAGTGTAGGCAGCACATCTATAAAGAGAGGGGTCCCCCTCAAATACCCCCCAATGTGAGCGTAATATGAAAAAAAGGTTGCGCCTGTAAGTGATAAATATATAAATTAACTTCAAGTAAGGCAGTCCAATAGCAGGTAAGAATAGGTTCCTTATGATAGTCTTATTGATAGTTCCTTACCTACTATTGGACTGCCTTACTTGAACATTTGTTAAGTTAATTTATATATTTATCACTTACAGGCGCAACCTTTTTTGCTTTTCTTTCATATTTTCCCTACATATGGCTGAGCACTTGTGATTCTTTAGAAGCCCCATTTACCGCCTATTATAACAGTACAGACATCGATCTTTATTTCAGATTTCTGTCCACTCTTTATTTGCAAAGCATCCTGGGCAATGTAGTTTTGATCTTCTTGACACTATATTTGTAGTGCATAGCAATACATTTCTTTGTGATGTGTATATACAATGCATTTTAATCTCTTTGGTTCTAATAATTATTATTGATCTGTTTCGTCACAGAATCGGGGCGTTCTGCCATATTTTGCCAACTTTCGACTGATTTCGGAGCTTTCCACACCATTTGTGAACCAGAGGTAAGAACTTTATTGTCCCCCAGTGAGACTGATGCTTTAACCTATTAAACATGTCATTGTCATTTAGTCACTATGCTGCTCAGTGGCATTGAACCTTTAAACATGTCACTGTCATTAGGACACCATGCTCCCCAGTGGGACTGACCTTTTTTATTTGGCCCACACAATTATCACTGCATAGTTTATAAATACTGTAGAGTGTTTAAATGATATTTTTTTGTTTGTTTTGTACACCACTGTCTTTGCCGTTTTCCTCTTACCAGATCTAAGACAATATTAAAAGGCCTTTTAGATTATAAGCCTTCCCACTCAACATACACAATAACTGGATCTTATTTGCCACAGGTGGTTCTTTGATGCAGTAGGGATGCCACGTTCCTCATGGATGGTCCTGTTAAATGGCTTTGCCATGGCTGCTGTCTTTTTCGTGGTCCGGATCGCTGTAATTCCCAGCTACTACTCTCAAGTCTTTGCTACGTTTGGCACAGAGGGTTACATTAGACTAGGTATTGGACCACAGGTGGCCTGGATTGTGTCTTGCGTAATACTGGACATCCTCAATGTATTTTGGATGTACAAGATCGCCCGTGGTTTTTATCGTGTTGTGAAATCCAAGCCTGAAGGAAAGCCTAAGAGAAACCACGCCGACTGAGCTCATGGAGAAACTTTCCTCATCCTGGCCACATCAGGTTGTTGTTGCGTGGCTGGACCACATGGTTTCAAAGAGTTTTTACATGGCGGAAGTAAAACTTTCAGGGATTGGCCACTATCAATCTTCTGAGGCCTCGTGAAGATAACATGTATCATACCAGTGCTGCACTGAATACACCAATCATTCTATATAGGCAATCACTCACAGAGGTCTACTGGAGATGTTACAAGATGGACCTTGTCCGTCAAATGCAAGCAGCACTCCTTATACTTATACTGTGACTCAATTTCCGGTTTTATTAAGTAGGAGGTAAAATTATAAACATAGATTGCAGCAGAGATAAAGGTAAAGAAATGGGAAGGGACCAACAATGATTGGAGTAGCCTTTAAAACTTCTCATGTAAGCTAATGTAGACTACAAGTCTCCTGATGCTCCGTCAACCATGAGCCATGGGCTATGTCCAATGGCTATATGAAAGAGCCATGCTGTATGTGAAAGCCATTTATCAGAGAATTATGGTCTGCAACAGCTTGCATGCTGGAGTATATCTATAACTAATGAATGTCTACAGTATGTGGATTTTGGAAGTACCGTAGATAAAGACATATACAACAAAATGGTCAAATGAAAAGGCAGGGTAAAGGGAAATATTGCCATAAAGAGAGGTAGGATAAAGGAGTATAATAAATAAATATAACAAGTGCCTTTTGGTAATTTCGGGCCTGTGGGTTCGAGGAACCCTGGTAAGTTATTTTATATAAATGATGGCTTACTTTGGCACAGTATATATTTTGGAATCACATTTCCCATGATGCACAGACCCCCCATAAAAGTTGGCTAAGCATTGTTGGAAATGTAGTCCACAAACCTAATCCTATACACTGATTTCCTAATGTTAACACTTTCTCGTGATTAAATACAAAATTTATTTTTTAAATAAAGCCCTTTATCTTACGTATGTCTTGAGTGGTCTCTCTTGTGTTCCTCGGTGGATAAAACACGGTCTAAGACAAAGGGGAATCTTCAGCAAAACCATATTTGATTGCAATTATATTGGTGATCTTAAATGACTAAAAACGAGGGTGACTGACCTCAAATAACTTAAGATCGTGGAATCGGCCAAAATCTACTGGCTGCCTCAAGTTTTTCTTCTTTGCCAGCTCACTGTAATAAACTGATCTGCCCAGTGTGGCCGTTTATGAGTCCCAAATGCTTCTGATTCCCATGCTGCATTCATCTTTTTCAGGAATTCTTTAACATCCAAATTTGGCAGAATGTTCCTTCTAGTCTGTCTCATTTTTTTTATTTATTTTTTTATGATCACCCCTGTACTAATGTTTGCAGAAGCACTTACTGTGTGTTAGATTACTGTTGCAGCATTCACTTACTCCTCACTCCAAAATTAATGTATCGACAGACTGGCCAGTCTGATATAATTCACCTAGAGTTTGCTAAAAATAAATGTTTTAATTTCCATTAATTATTGTGCCGAAGGAAAGACGAGTGAATGAGATAATACAGAGTCACATGCCACCCCTATCTCATCCAAGGTGAAATGTGTCAAAGTATGGTAGGTTCCCCCGACCAATCAGAACGAAGAACTAGAAAAATGAGGACCGAATTAGGTGGCAGTCCATTTTGGCATGGTGAAAATGTCGACAAGTCTAACGAAATGCCTCTGTGAGAATTACTTGATAAGAAGAGAAGCCAAACATAAAGGTGACAAGGCACTTCTACTGGTGGAGCCCAACCAGCAGGCTTTGTAAATTTCGTTTCAAACTGCGTTAAATGTAAAATGCTTCAATTTCTTCTATTTTTTATCTGAATATAACGAGAGATTTGCAATCTGCTGATTCCACTAAAAATACCAGAATTGGAATTAATAAATATTTGGGGGTAATCCTACAGAACTTGGTAAAAGATCTGTACTACACCTGCATTACACAGCTGCTAATGTTTAGGGTTTTTTCCACGGCACCTCTAAGCTCAGGATATAATTAATATTATTCTTTATAATCGAAGCTATAACACACCACATTTAACCCATACTCTGAGCAACCAATCAGATCACCTGCGGTATAGTAAACTGAGGTCATAGTTCGTTCCATCCATCCAACCATATCTTCCAGTGGGGCCAACCATTCCTAAATAACTGCTGCCCATGTGACAACCCATCCCTAAATTCATACCTTAGCTCTTATATGTGACTGTGCAAGCACTCAATATATCTGCCAAAATATCTTTTAAATCAAACATGTCGACATGACCTCCCAGCCCTTAATGTCACACATCACTGAAGCCACCTTTAATAAGTGCTCCTTATACCTTACAATGCCGCTAACCATCCATAAATACCTGTCCGTTTCTAAACCGCTCAGAAGCCATCTTTAGGGACACCTACAAATGACATTCCCTAGTTCGGTGGCTTCAGAGATTTTGGAGGATTATAATGTCCCCACAGTGTCCCCCCAGGTGGCACACAATGTACAGTCTGCTTATCAGTGGGATTTGTATGGGACGTCCTGTTGTACAGCATATAATCCTATTAATCTGTGGGCTTTGTGTCATAAATCCTGCTTCTCTCGTGACACACACCCTGTATAATGTCAATAATCTGTAAACTTTTAATGTTGTGCCCTTTCCATTCTTCCTGTCTTTCCCTTCGCACCCATTCTGCCATTCTCTCCCCTCTCCTCCTGTTCTCCTTCCATTCTTTGAACCTCTCCTCCCTTGCCTTGCCTTGCCCCCACTTTCTGTGTTTAAACAGCACGGTGAGAATGAGCAGAGACTCTGAGCTTCTTGCATTGTGCTCACTGCTTTGTGGGGCCTCCATTATGACTATTTTAGGAAAAGCTGCCACCCTTATGTAAGACTCCCCCCCCCCTCCTGTCTTACTCAAAATCCCTACGCTCAGATCACTGGGAATTTCTTTGCACTGACAGACAAAAGGAAGAATGTGAGACAGACTGACATCATTAAATGGGATCCCCATGTGCAGAAGTAAAGGACCCCAGGAGGGGCATATTAGCGAATATTTCATTGTTCAATATAGTATTATTAGAAAATGTTATTATTAGGAATTAAGAGGAATTAACAATGTAATGCTCACATGGATACAGTAGGTTCTGGGTATATTGGTAATACTGATATATATCTATATAAATATATAAACGTACAATATATACAATACAAACGAATACAAAAACATACGCAAATCAAAAAGTACAGGGCACTCGCAGGGTTTTTAAATGGAAAAACATAATTTGTTTAATTTTGCTGTTTTAGGAGACATTTATAATGACGATCAACATAATAAAAATCTAACAGGAGACAGACACATTAACCTGTAACAGGACGATGAAATATATATGTATTTAATTTTAAAGAGTTATGAGAGTTCCATAATCCGTGGATTGCTCCTCAATAAGAGTTCTTTGCTAACCTTACTGAATATGGGATTTTAGACGATGGTAACCTGTGGATCCTACCGCACGATGCTGCCCAATGGATTTAAATAGGATACAGTATTTCCAAAGATGAAATAAATAACTACCCTTCTTTTATAAGATATAACCGGTGTAATTACTACCAGTAGACAACATGTTTTTAAATAGAGATTTATTTACTAAACTCAGAAATGTATTAAATTGCCAATTTCAAGTTTATAAAGCCAATCTGTGGCTATAGCAGCGTCAGCGAAATCATCCTGGTCAGCTCTTTTAAATGGTTTTTTAAATGGTTTTTACAGGGTTACTCACTAAAGTGAGAATTCAAAGTGAATTTCAAATTTAAGGCTGAAGAAGCGAACTGGAAATATATTTGACTTTTTTTGAAACTTTCCATTTTTGGCGACTTTTACGTTAATTTAAAATTCGCTTTAAATTCAGTTTGAATTTTTGCTCATTCGTTTTTCTTGTTTCCTACCTTAGTGAATAACCCTGCCTGTCTAAATCTTATTTTATTTTAAGTTTGCTACAGTTCAGCCCCTTAAAATCTCCTCCTATCTTAGCAAACAAATATGGGGATTCAGTTACACCATATGGCCATATTGTGTTAAGCCCACCACTACGTCACAGTACCCCAATAATGGTGAGTCCTTACTAATTTTAACATTGGAGACAAACATGCTAACTGCAATACTTACTGCTTAAACTGCTTCCCGAGACTCTCCTCAATTTATGCTTTCCGCAAAGGAGGCACCTATGGTGGATGGGAAGCATAGATTGAGGAGAGTCTCTGGTTAAAAATTAGTGTACGAAACAATAGTGGACAAAACCCTTTAAAAAAGCTCCAAAAGCAACAAGCAACGACCCCCCACCCAGCTGACACGATGGGGAGCAAAAACAAAAAACGTACACGCAAACATCCCGCAATATGCCCGACATCAGGCTCTCCTTCGAAAGACCTACTCCACGAGTCGCTCCCAAGATGGTGCCTGAGGAGCTGAGTGACAGCGAGGCCTCTGAGGCATCACAAGAGACAGAACAACCCACCGGCACTAACCCTGCAAGCTGCACTAACCGTGAGTCGAGCTCCGACGATGACTCCTCACCGGTGACCAAGAGGGACATAAGGGACCTCCTCTTGGAAATGAGACAGGTCTGGAAGGCTGACTTAAGAGCAACACAGGCTGAACTAGGGACCCTGTCGTGGACGGGGAAGCTAGAGAGAGAGACAGAGACCAAGAGTTGCAGACCGCACAGAAGGAGATCCAAGCGCTCACCCACCAAGTCCAGATACTCACCAGAAGCGTGACAGTGCTAGAAACAAGGCACAGATTGAAGAACATCCGAGGAGTGCCAGAACAGATCTCAGGCGAGGAACTCCTGCCCTTCCTACACCGCTTGCTGCACCACATGGGAGCCAAAATAGACACTAACCCGGAGCTGGTGACTGCAGCGTTCCGGATCAGAAAAGCCGCAACTGCCCCAGAGGAAGCCCCTAGAGACATTATAGCTGTCACTAAGGACACTGCAGCTAGGTCCATTATAATGTCACGCTCTAGAGAGCTCAAAAGTGTCAGATTTCAGGGATTGACTGTAGCTATATATGGGGATCTCCCGTTAGCGGTGCTGGCGGCCAAAAGGCAACTAGCACCTGTGGCGCAACAATTGAGAGAGGCAGGCATTAAATATAGGTGGGGAGCGGAGGGTTACTTAGTTACCCAAAAGGACGGAGAAACAATTACATTAACCCCCCACGGAGACCAAGCGGCATTCCTCTACAGATTGCAAAGGTCCAGTACTGACCCAGTGCCGGCCCAAAAGGCCAAGATCAGCACAAAACGCTAACACTCTCCACCCAACGAGCGGGGAACACCATACGACCGGTACACGACTCACCCGGCATCCACACAGGTTCCGGGGAGACTTTTCAAGAGATACATGATACAAACCTCGCTTGACGGGGGAGGGTAAGATCGTAAAGGGCCAATAGACACATGATTGACATACTTCTCCTTAGCTTAAGAGCAACGCAGACAAGTTATCATGTATATAGTTGATGTTTAAACCCTACTTCACCATGTAACAGACCCTGTTGGGAGGGGAGACCCCAAGCCGACAGCGACTTACACGTATACCAACCTTTGACGCAGGTCCCCACAAGAACCCTTACTGACATAACCCCCAAAGATGTACTACATAGATGTAATACAATATGAATAGACTGAATGAAGCATTTGTTAAATCGTTGTCTTTGTCACTATATTTCTCTCATAATGTGATTCAAGTGTGTTTTATGTGAAAAAACTAAATAAAATACAAATTAAATAAATTTTTTAAAAAAATTAGAGTACGACCCACTGATATTGGGGTACAGTGACGCAGTGGTGGGTTTAGCACAATATGGCTATGTGGTGGAACTGAATATTAGTTTGCTAAGATAAGTGATTTTCACATTCATCCTTTAGGAGATTGCAAAAGCACTTATAAGTAAATAGATGGAATCTGCTGGCTGCGCGGAGCACTATAGGAGAAACGTTTGTATCTTGTTAGATGGGATAGTGAATCTAGACTACGAAAAAACTAAACTCAGGATATTTTCCCACCTAATCCTGTTAGATACACTACTGCACATCTGGTATCCGGTGTATCACTTGAAATATTATTTTGCTCTGGTGACAGACGCAAAAACAATCTGAACAAAACATATACTACAGAATAATTTAAGCTTATGCAGGCGGGGCTTGACGCCATACTGAGAGGACGCGGCAGGATTGATCTCCCGCTATATTTATTTAATTACATGCTTTTGAGAATACTATTACCCTCTTCCTAAATGCTTTGTGACCTGCAAAGTCCTTTGGCACCTCTTGGGTAACATCGGTATTGACCCAGAACCCGACTGCAACTGTTGTGCTACAGCTGTGTCTGCCAACAAGCTGCGGCCTGGTGTGTCTCCTCATTGGGGGAAGCAGATGATCTCTCTGACGTGTACTGTCTGGGCCCTCTTGTGAGCATTAGTGCCCTGTACTCCACCCCCCCCCCCCCCCATGTACCGACGGGGGTTATCCAGGTCCCCATCTTTTACCTTGCTGCCGATCCTGGGCTCACACGCGGCCTGTCTAAAATGGCTAATAGCGTTGTGACGAAGTGCCCTTCGCCACTTGTGCCTGGAGGGGACTACTGGCTAGCCTCCTGCCTTCCGACTATGGCCCCTGTGCTGATAGCTGTATTTTACCCTGCAATGAGGTTTATTTGGGTATTTCTGCCAGGGTGTTCGGGACTTTCAGTATGTGAGTAGTGCTACCCCAAATAGCTATGCCATGGAGCCTATTCGTGTAACGAAAGACTATGGAAAAGACTTTGGCTCCATGGCGATTGAATTGTATGTATGTGATCTGAGCGCCATTCAATAATAATGTGCACTCAGATCTAAGCTATCAGGGGATATGTTGCATGTATATGTTTTATGTAGTAATTGTAACATTGTGTAATTTTATGTCTTTTTGCAACCATGTGGTTAATGGAGTCTTGCCTATGTCCTGGGAGATAATTTGATTACTTCCCAATTATCTCCAGGATAGAGAGGAGGGATTGTGATGTCACTGTGGGAGTGTTTTGTTTGTATTTCCTGTGATTGGTTGTACTGTGTCCCACCCTGTGGGATGTCCCCTTGCATGGGGACTTGCATAAAAGCCAGTGTGTGGTCATTAAAATCAGATCATCTTGAACCTTTCTTGAAGCCTTGGCTCATGCTTGGGGGAAGGGATACCTACACTCTCAGGATTGCTATAATCACTTACTCCCCAGAGTAAGCTCTCGCAATAGCTTGATTTGTTCCTGCTACGCTCTCTGGATTTAGGAGAGGTTCACCCACTGGGAGCTGGATCCTGGTTGTGGATCCAGGGTGGGTGGAGATGGCTAGACCCCAGCGCAGCTGCATCGCTGGAAGTGGGGTCTGCAGTGCTGATGGTGTCGGTTGGAGTGCTTGGAGTCCTCAGCTAGCACTAGGCGCATCGATTGGCGGAGGTACTCAGTCGGAGTGCCAGCGTTCCGTCACAAGCGGCACTGCCGCGAAGCATGATGTACAGACCATAAAGCAGAGCTGGAAAGAAAGCTTTTCATGAGCATTCAACTCCATCTGTGAGCAGTTCTCACGGAGCTTAAGAAAATGAAGGCAGCTCGCATTGTCAGCTCCAGTAACCCGGATGGATCGCAGAGTTGCCACCCTGAATCTCCCTCCCAGACGGAGACCCAACCAGAACCAGCGGGCTGCACGCAGTCTGTGTACTCGTGAAGACAATCGCTCCATACGATCTCACACATTTCCTGGTTGAAGGGGACAGAGCCGGTTATCATGGATGCTGGAAGGCAGAGGCGGTACATGGAGTCCGGGGAGACCTCAGTCACCCTTTACATCTGCTTGGACTCTGCCTGTATGCTACGGGTGTAGGTTGAATAGGCGGCTGTTCTGGAATCCGCTGTTAAAACAGTGCTAGTTTGTCTTTGCATCTGAGTGTATTACGTTTCTCTCTATATGTCTCAGCAATTAATGAGAGCCCAGGCACAATACTCTTGGTGGTACTCCTCTGCTTTCTTTTGCTGTCCGTTGACTTAGCCTGAGTATCTCCTAATTAATTTCTTGTATATTGACCCAGACTTGTTTATTTTCTGTTATTTAAAAAATTTGTAAAAAATAAAAAGTGCTGTATCTCTGACATTTTATGAAGATCTTGCTTTTAACCTAATTGTACTTTTTCATATCAAAATTTCACTGTAAGGCGGAGCCTGACTGGCTTCCTGAGTAGACGCTCGTATGCTGAGCTCCTGCAGCCAAAATTGAAAAATCGCCCAAAAATCGATAATAATGGCTCGGACCTACACGAGCTTGCCATGCCTGGGATCAGTAAGCCTCACTGAACCTCACGATACCACTCGTCTCTGGCACCTCTTGGGTAACATCGGTATTGACCCAGAACCCGACTGCAACTATTGTGCTACAGCTGTGTCTGCCAACAAGCTGCGGCCTGGTGTGTCTCCTCATTGGGGGAAGCAGATGATCTCTCTGACGTGTACTGTCCGGGCCCTCTTGTGAGCATTAGTGCCCCGTACTCCACCCCCCCCCATGTACCGACGGGGGTTATCCAGGTCCCCATCTTTTACCTTGCTGCCGATCCTGGGCTCACACGCGGCCTGTCTAAAATGGCTAATAGCGTTGTGACGAAGTGCCCTTCGCCACTTGTGCCTGGAGGGGACTACTGGCTAGCCTCCTGCCTTCCGACTATGGCCCCTGTGCTGATAGCTGTATTTTACCCTGCAATGAGGTTTATTTGGGTATTTCTGCCAGGGTGTTCGGGACTTTCAGTATGTGAGTAGTGCTACCCCAAATAGCTATGCCATGGAGCCTATTCGTGTAACGAAAGACTATGGAAAAGACTTTGGCTCCATGGCGATTGAATTGTATGTATGTGATCTGAGCGCCATTCAATAATAATGTGCACTCAGATCTAAGCTATCAAGGGATATGTTGCATGTATATGTTTTATGTAGTAATTGTAACATTGTGTAATTTTATGTCTTTTTGCAACCATGTGGTTAATGGAGTCTTGCCTATGTCCTGGGAGATAATTTGATAACGTAAGAAATTTGTTGGCAGCATGGAATTTGGGCAAGTTGACACATGTGCCGTGCATGGCACATGTGTGTAATCTGATCGTACAATGCTTTGTGCATAAGTTCCCAGGCTTACAGGACGTCCTGAAGCAGGCCAGGATCGGCTTGGGGATGTCCGGAGGAGTACTCACAGATCACTGTTCAAGGTCTGTTTGTCTGGATAACCCGTCAGCATTGCCATTTTGCTTCCCAGGGCGATAGTGAATTGTAAAGTCAAAAGGCTGTAGCGCCAAACTCTAGCGCAACAGCCTGGCATTGTCTCCTGGCACCCTGTTCAGCCACACTAACGGGTTGTGATCTGTGAGTAAGGTAAACGGTTGAGTAAGGTTGCAGCTTTTTGAGGGCCCACACCACTGCCAGGCACTCCTTTTCAATGGCAGTGTATCTACTTCCCTGGGCAAAAGTTTCCGGCTTAGATAAGCCCCGGGTTGCTCGCCGCCATCTGCTCCGACTTGGCTCAGTACTGCTCCCAATCCAAACATAGAAGCGTCTGTATGGACGAGAAAGCGTTTAGTTGGATCAGGAGCAGAACGTACAGGTGATTTAATGAGCGCCGTCTTGAGCTGTTGGAAGGCCTGTTCACACTTTGGGGCCCATACTACTATCTTGGGGAGGTTTTTACGTGTTAGATGCGTGAGATGTTTAGCTAGGGTGCTGTAATTAGCTACGAATTTCCTGTAGTACCCTGCGGTACCCAGGAATGCGAGGACCTGGGTTTTAGTGCGGGGGGTTGGCCACTTGGCGACTGCCTCTATTTTAGCGGGTTCTGGTTTCTGTAGCAGGCTCCCGACTCTGTGCCCTAAGTATTGAACTTCTGCCATTCCTATATGGCACTTACTGGGCTTTAGGGTCAGTCCGGCCTCCCTAATCCGGTCTAGTACGGCTCCTATGTGGGTCAGGTGTTCGGGCCAGGAGCAGCTAAAAATGGCTATATCATCCAAGTAGGCGCAGGCATACTCCTGAAACCCATCCAGTAGCCGATCTACCATCCTCTGAAAGTTAGCCAGGGCATTCTTCATCCCGAATGGCATGACCTTAAACTGATACAGGCCAAACGGGGTGACAAATGCCGACTTGTGGATGGCGTCCTCGGCTAATGGCATTTGCCAGTACCCCTTGCACAGATCTATTGTGGTGAGGTACTGGCCTCTGGCCATTTTGTCTAGGAGCTCGTCTATCCGGGCATAGGGTAGGCGTCTGAGGTTGTTTTATCGTTTAGCCTCCGGTAGTCTACACAGAAACGGGTCGTGCCGTCCCGTTTCGGTACTAGTACTACCGGGGAGGCCCAGGGGCTGTCAGAGTGTTCTATCACCCCTAACTGCATCATTTCCTCAATTTCTTTCCGCATATTTTCTTTAACTGCTTCGGGTATGCGATAGGCGGTTTGGCGAAGGGGGGTCTGGTCTAGGGTTTCAACTTTGTGAGTGGTTAACGGAGTGTACCCAGGTAGGTTGGAAAACGTGGCCCCCTTGTCTTGGATTAGTCTTTGGACCTGGGTTCGCTCCTGGGGGTCTAACCGTTCTCCTAACTGTACTTCTCCCAGGTCTCTGCTCTGGCCCTCTTGGTCTAGGAGATCTGGGAGTGGCAAATTATCATAATCTTCAGTGGCAGGTGCACAGATCGCGGTTACCTCTTCCGTGCGCTCGTGGTATGGCTTGAGCATGTTCACATGGAGCATGCGCTTGCCTCCCGTGCCTGTGACCGCACCGATCACAAAGGTGGTATCACAAACCTGCTCTACCACCTTGTATGGGCCCTGCCAGGAAGCCTGTAGCTTGTCCTTGTGGACAGTGTCAATCCATATCTGCCAAGTGACCCTATGTAGGGGGAACAGTCCCTATTCTGCTCTGTGTCAGTGTGTATCAGGGTCCCTGAGGACAGGTGTCAATCCATACCTGCCAAGTGACTCTATGTAGAAGGAACAGTCCCTATTCTGCCCTGTATCAGGGTCTCTGAGGACAGGTGTCAATCCATATCTGCCAAGTGACCCTATGTAGGGGGAACAGTCCCTATTCTGCTCTGTGTCAGTGTGTATCAGGGATCCTTAGGATATGTGTCAATCCATATCTGCCAAGTGACCCTATGTAGGGGGAACAGTCCCTATTCTGCTCTGTGTCACTGTGTATCAGGGATCCTTAGGATAGGTGTCAATCCATATCTGCCAAGTGACCCTATGTAGGGGGAACAGTCCCTATTCTGCTCTGTGTCAGTGTGTATCAGGGATCCTTAGGATAGGTGTCAATCCATATCTGCCAAGTGACCCTATGTAGGGGGAACAGTCCCTATTCTGCTCTGTGTCAGTGTGTATCAGGGATCCTTAGGATAGGTGTCAATCCATATCTGCCAAGTGACCCTATGTAGGGGGAACAGTCCCTATTCTGCTCTGTGTCAGTGTGTATCAGGGTCCCCGAGGACAGGCGTCAATCCATATCTGCCAAGTGACCCTATGTAGGGGGAACAGTCCCTATTCTGCTCTGTGTCAGTGTGTATCAGGGTCTCTGAGGACAGGTGTCAATCCATATGTCGAGGTGTCAATATGTCAGGTGTCAATCCATATCCATTGTTATTTAGGAATGTTAGGTGATTTATGCCCTTTATGGATTAAAACCAGACTCTGCATCAACTGTGTAATTTTCCATGGGAGTTTTGCCATGGATCCCCCTCCGGCATGCCACAGTCCAGGTGTTAGTCCCCTTGAAACAACTTTTCCATCACTTTTGTGGCCAGAAAGAGTCCCTGTGGGTTTTAAAATTTGCCTGCCCATTGAAGTCAATGGCGGTTCGCCCGGTTCGCGAACGTTTGCGGAAGTTCGCGTCCGCCGTTCACGAACCGAAAATGTTGTGTTCGCGACATCACTAATGGGGACTTACAGGAAAAGCATGAAGGCCCATATTTGTATCCCGAACTAGGGGTTTACCAAGTAATATGGCAGCAAGCAAGATGATGTAAGCCATTCTGTGCCAGAATAATGAGAAGCATGCTCCTCAGCACCCGTCATTTTTAAGGGTTAGTTGTATGGGTTTATATTGAAAGGGTTACTCCAACACCATGACCACTTCAATTATTTTAAGTAGTCATGTTTCCTGGAGCAGTGGTGTACTGTATTTTAGATTTGTGCTGTCCTAGGCACCCCCCTTATCTAAATTTGCCCCACCCGGTCCTGTTAAGGCCACACCTCTTCCTGTTTAATGCCAACCTGCACTTTGACTGACAGACACACACTGACACAGCCACTCAGTGACAGACACACACTCTGAGATACACATACACTGAAATAAGCACACAGTCACTGATTTGACACACTGACAAACACACAATCACTCAGAATCACACATACAGACACACACACTCACTGACAGACACACCCTAACAGACACGCACACTTACTCACAGACACACACTGACAGACACACACCCATCACTAACAGATACACACTCCCAAATATATACTGACAGGCACACACAATCGCTAACAGACATACACTGACAGACACACACATTCACTGACAGACACACACACACTCACTAACAGTCATACACTGGCAAACACACACGCACCTGAGGTGGCGCGCCGGCCAACTTTTGGGTCCCCCATGAAAAAGGCTGACAAGGTATCTGCCAGGGCACTTTAGGGGATGGCACTTTTTGCCACCCCACTCAAAGTGCCGCCCAAGGCAAATGCCATGTCAGCCTCGCTGTGAATACAGCTCTGGTCTGGAGTCTGTATGTGCAGTGTTTCGGTAGTGGGGCTTCTGTATGCTCTACTCGGTCTGATAGGAGAGCAACTCCTGAGAGCAACTAACAGCTTTCTGTCATACCTGGGATAGGAAACAGAAATTACTGTCCCGAGGTCTGCTCGGCCACGCTACACAGGGGAGATGAGCTCGCACGGGGAGGGGGACCACAGAAAGACTACAAACACAGGGGCTTGAGGGTGAGCACAAAGAGACACAGAGGGACTGGAGACAGGGCAAAAGAGACAGACAGGGGCTTGGTGGAGACAAAGACCTTAAGATGGGACGAGAAAGAGCCAAGGTGCTGCAGGGAAGAGACAGTAAGAGGGGCGATAGTAGTGGGAGTTTGAGCACAGGGTATAATTCTGTTTCTTTATAGTATTAGTTGTCTGTGTAAAAGTAATTCCTTTAGAACAGGCCTGCTTTAGAATGCAAGCACGTTTGAGATGAGCCCTCAACACCTGCTGCTTCTGTGCGGCCAATTTGTCTTATCGCACACACTTACATATTAGTCCACCTATTGTACAGTGCTACAGAAATTGTTGGAGCTTTATAAATAATAATAATAACTAAACACTTACGGATTAAATAAAAGTATAAAAAGTATTCAGCACTTAATGTTTTAGTAGTAATCCAAGCTTACTATCAAACTCCGATGATACTTTATTTGGTTTTCAGACTAATGTCATTGGAAGACATGCATAAAAGACAGGAAAAAGAGGCATCCATTTTGTTCTGTTTCACGTCTATGACGGTAATTAGTCATAGGCTGCTGTGTGTCACTGGCCCAGGCTGATAGCACATCCAAGCTCATTGCTGCCTGTCCTGGTTTACTAGTGTAAAACAGGCAAATAATAAAACATAAAATCCACTACAGCTTGTCATTTAATATATCAAATATATTGAGACACCTCAATTAAATAATTCTAGACTATTAAATATTTTTTTAAAACATCTCTACACCAGTCCAAATCGTTATAAAATCTAAGCAAAAAATACAATCTGTACTACTTATTACGGAACTGTGTGAGGAATTAGACTTAAAAAAGAATGTGGAAAGCTTAGGGCTATAAATACATATAAAATAATGCTTATAAAGAAAATGATTTGGAGGGCACCCATCTCCTGTATGCAGGAGCAGGCAGGCCGAGGCTCATCGAGAAGTTTGTGCCCTGCAGGTTAGATTTTAAAAAAGACACATACCCAATTGTTTGGAATGCATCTTCATCCAAAGATTGTGAAGTATTTAAATACAGCCTGAAAATACACCTATCTCCCATCTGTCAAGAACTGGGTATCGGGATAATAAGGTACTCAGGAGCCGGGTGGGTAACTGTAATAAGACGTTACAGCGTAATAAGGCACTCAGGAGCCGGGTTACTGTAATAAGATGTTACAGGGTAATAAGGCACCCAGGAGCTGGGTTACTGTAATAAGGCACTCAGGAGCCGGGTTACTGTAATAAGATGTTACAGGGGGTAATAAGGCGCTCAGGAGCCGGGTTACTGTAATAAGATGCTACAGGGTAATAAGGCACTCAGGAGCCGGGTTACTGTAATAAGATGTTACAGGGTAATAAGGCACCCAGGAGCCGGGTTACTGTAATAAGATGTTACGGGGTAATAAGGTACTCAGGGTTAATGTAATAAGATGTTACAGGGTAATAAGGCGCTCAGGAGCCGGGTTACTGTAATAAGATGTTACGGGGTAATAAGGCGCTCAGGAGCCAGGTTACTGTAATAAGATGTTACAGGGTAATAAGGCACTCAGGGGCCGGGTTACTGTAATAAGATGTTACGGGGTAATAAGGCACTCAGGAGCCGGGTTACTGTAATAAGATGTTACAGGGTAATATGGCACTCAGGAGCTGGGTTACTGTAATAAGATGTTACAGGGTAATAAGGCACTCAGGGTTACTGTAATAAGATGTTACAGGGTAATAAGGCGCTCAGGAGCCGGGTTACTGTAATAACATGTTACAGGGTAATAAGGCACTCAGGAGCCGGGTTACTGTAATAAGATGTTACAGGCTAATAAGGCGCTCAGGAGCCGGGTTACTGTAATAAGATGTTACAGGGTAATAAGGCGCTCAGGAGCCGGGTTACTGTAATAAGATGTTACGGGGTAATAAGGCACTCAGAAACCGGGTTACTGTAATAAGACGTTACGGGGTAATAAGGCACTCAGAAACCGGGTTACTGTAATAAGATGTTACTGGGTAATAAGGCGCTCAGGAGCCGGGTTACTGTAATAAGATGTTACAGGGTAATAAGGCACTCAGGAGCCGGGTTACTGTAATAAGATGTTACAGGGTAATAAGGCACTCAGGAGCCGGGTTACTGTAATAAGATGTTACAGGGTAATAAGGCACTCAGGAGCCGGGTTACTGTAATAAGATGTTACAGGGTAATAAGGCACTCAGGAGCCGGGTTACTGTAATAAGATGTTACAGGGTAATAAGGCGCTCAGGAGCCGGGTTACTGTAATAAGATGTTACAGGGTAATAAGGCGCTCAGGAGCCGGGTTACTGTAATAAGATGTTACAGGGTAATAAGGCACTCAGGAGCCGGGTTACTGTAATAAGATGTTACAGGGTAATAAGGCGCTCAGGAGCCGGGTTACTGTAATAAGATGTTACAGGGTAATAAGGCACTCAGGAGCCGGGTTACTGTAATAAGATGTTACAGGGTAATAAGGCATTCAGGAGCCGGGTTACTGTAATAAGATGTTACAGGGTAATAAGGCACTCAGGAGCCGGGTTACTGTAATAAGATGTTACGGGGTAATAAGGCACTCAGGAGCCGGGTTACTGTAATAAGATGTTACAGGGTAATAAGGCACTCAGGAGCCAGGTTACTGTAATAAGATGTTACGGGGTAATAAGGCACTCAGGAGCCGGGTTACTGTAATAAGATGTTACGGGGTAATAAGGCACTCAGGAGCCGGGTTACTGTAATAAGATGTTACAGGGTAATAAGGCACTCAGGAGCCGGGTTACTGTAATAAGATGTTACAGGGTAATAAGGCACTCAGGAGCCGGGTTACTGTAATAAGATGTTACAGGGTAATAAGGCACTCAGGAGCTGGGTTACTGTAATAAGATGTTACAGGGTAATAAGGCGCTCAGGCACCGGGTTACTGTAATAAGATGTTACAGGGTAATAAGGCACTCAGGAGCCGGGTTACTGTAATAAGATGTTACAGGGTAATAAGGCACTCAGGAGCCGGGTTACTGTAATAAGATGTTACAGGGTAATAAGGCACTCAGGAGCCGGGTTACTGTAATAAGATGTTACAGGGTAATAAGGCACTCAGGAGCCGGGTTACTGTAATAAGATGTTACAGGGTAATAAGGCATTCAGGAGCCGGGTTACTGTAGTAAGATGTTACAGGGTAATAAGGCACTCAGGTTACTGTAATAAAGCACTTCATTAACCCTGAAGTTACGAGGGCTTCTGCTAGGTAATAGTTTGATAGTGGAGAGAGGGCAGCTGATGGCTAGTATCCATTCTCTTGTCTGTAGTTTATACAAATTCCAGTCCTTTACATTACTCACTCTTGGTTTTTAGAACTTGTCTGACATAGTGCTGAAACAACTTCTTAAATAAACACCCTTCTATATTCACAGTGCTCCTAATGTCCAACTCGTAACCCCTTAAAACTCTTTTCAGATGTAGAGCATTTGTTCTTGGCACTTTTGTTGTGCGTTCATTCTATCACAGTTTCACCCTTTCTGTTTAAAGGGACACTACGTGCTCTGCATGGAGACGCTGAACGCTTCCCATAGAGATGCACTGATTCAATGTATCTCTATGAGGAGATACTAATTGGCGCAGCACAGTGTTTTCGCAATAGCCTCCTGAAGCTTTCCTATTGCAATGCATTGGATTGGCTGAAATCGTTGAATTTGATGACCTCAGCCATGGAGGTGGTTCCAGACCCATCCAGACAGGGGCGGCGCTGGAAAAAGTTTAAGGGACACTGTAGTAGGCACCCAGACCACTTCAGATCATTGTCCCTTTTGTACCTAGTGCTGCAATGTTAAACATTGCAGTTCCAGAGAAACTGCATTATTTACATTGCAGCATTAATTTCAGCCTCTAGTGGCTGTCTACTGGCTGTCTAAATTTGCCCCACCCGTTCCTGTTAAGGCCGCACCTCTTCTAGTTTAAGACCAACCCGCAGTTTGACTGACAAACACACACTGACATAGCCACTCAGTAATAGACACACTCTGAAATACACATACACTGACATAAACACATGGTCACTGATTTGACACACTGACACACAAACACTCAGAATCAGACACACAGACACACGCACTCACTGACAGACACACTTACAGACAGACACGCACACTCACTCACAGACATACACTGACAGACACACACCCATCACTAACAGATACACACTCACAGATATATACTGACAGGCACACACAATCGCTAACAGTCATACACTGGCAAACACACACACATTCACTGGCAGACCAGACAGCCACTAGAGGGCTTCCTGGATTGAAACGGACCTTTAGTTCGGTATCTAACGATGGACGTCCTTACGCTGTGCATGTGGACCTCCAGCATCAGATTTCCCCCCCATAGTAAAGCATTGATTAAATGTTTTCCCATGGGGTGGTCTTATGCACTCGCAGCACTTGCCGCACATGCGCATTAGCGCCCGCTTGTAGCGGGACGTCGGAGGGGGCGAGTGTTGATCCAGCTCCGAGGGACATCAGCGCTGGAATCAGGTAAATAAATAAAGTGTTTTTAGTAATACAGTTTTGTATTCCTGGCGCTACAATATCCCTTTAAATAAATTCACCTTTCTAAAGAAAAGATAAGGGTCCAGCAAATCTAAACAGTCATTTTACCACTATAGTGTCAGGAATACATGTTTGTGCACCCATTGCATTTTATGCATAGTTTTTAAATGGAAATGGAAAAATAAGGATTTGTTTTGATACCCTATATTAAGACATTACACAATATTAAATATGAATAAAATATTACAAAATGGAAAAAAAGCTAAACTTTTTCCCCTTGGTTTTATTTCTACAGAAGCACTACTAAAGAAAACAAATTCAAAATAGATTCACTAATTAGTCCTGATTGTTTGACATCCCAATATATCTATGATTTCAAATCATTTTTATGAAACAAATATTGCACGGAGTGAATTATGGATTTAAAGCTAAAACGTAGCAACATTTGGCATGCTGAGATAACTTTTATAGTAGTCACACAATCTGAAACCACTAAACAAAAGTATATATTGGTAGAAAGTACATCCCCCATGCTATTTAACCAAGAGTATTTTGACACTTTTCATTTAACCATTTTAACACAAGCCTCTGTCGAAATATTTATGTTTTGTGTTTTTTTTGTTGCATGCATATGGGTCGGTTCTTATCCGTTCACTAGAGTGTTTATGTCAGTGTCTCTTTAGGAGTGGATGATAGTGGTTACTCAACTCATTAATTCCGCATCGGTCCGAATATGCAGGCAAGCAGGTTAAGTCTGTCAGACCCTTCCACCCAGCTGCTGGGTCGGTGGGAATCGAGCAGGTTTTGATTGTATATTAGTTCACACCTTTTATAGGTGCCTGGGTTAATGTTCATTTTGTTTCTTTATTTCTCATTCTCCTCGATATGGTTGAATCCTTGGGCATTCTTTTATCTATTGGGGAAAAAGTTGGGCAGAGGAGACGTCGTATGACCGGAATGTTGGGATTCCTCATCACCAGGTCAAGGTTAGGTGGTGTGGTATCAGGGGGTTGCGCTGGCAGCATTTGTATCTGGAGTGATCGCTTCAGCGGTATGTGACAGAACCAGGTATACTGCTGATCCATGCTCGTGGTAATTACTTGGGTCAAGAGCGCGCAATGCCAAGGGAGTATAGCGGGGTATATGTAGCCTCAACATGACAATATCAAGATTCGCGCTAGTAGGTTTGGTAAATGAATAATGCCCGGACGGGCTTGGGGAGTCGCAGCCTGAATTTGGCTGATGACGAAGGACAGGCTGAAGAGGCTCTGGAAGAAGTTTAAAGTGTAGTTGTCTGCTGGGTAAAACCAGCAGCTGATAGTATTTGGTTTTGCTGGTTTAAATAAAGCTGTGACCATTGCCCTTACCCACTTGGTGTTGCGTTACTTATTGGGAAGGGAAGGGTAACATAATTTGGTGATTGAAGGAGTCAGTAGTCATGTATATATTTGCCCCTAATCCTACCCTGAATCATACACTTAATCCTACCCTTAAACCAACCCCTACTTCAACCCATAATCCAACTCCTAATCTTGCCAATAATGCAGGACCTGTAGCAACCATAAGGCAGCACAGGCAGCCACCTAGGGTGCACCTGTCTGAGTGACCAACACGAGGGGAGCGCAGAGCTCTCTTCATTCTGTCCCTTCTCTCTTTTATTCTGCCCCTTCATTCTCTGTCCCTTCTCTCTCTGTCTCTGTCCCTTCTCTCTTTTATTCTGTCCCTTTATTCTCTGTCCCTTCATTCTCTGCCTCCAGGGAGAAGGAACCAAATCCCACGAAGTCGACGTCCAAGAGATCGCGATCTTTTAGCCCCCAGTGAATCCCTGCGTGCCGCTCAGGACCGCAGCGTTGAAAGATCGAGTTCGTGGTGGGGAGCGGCAAAATGCATCTTTGCCCATGTAGCCAAAATTCCATGCTCCGGCCCTGGCCTAATCCCACCCATGAATTCCACCCCTTATTCCTACCTCAAAGAGATTCCCTATGCTGATGTCAGTACTGACATCAGCAGAAGGATTTCCCAGCTCACATAGTACAGAGCGGTCTGTAAGAGCTTGGTACTGTGTGATTGCAGCATGAGAGGGAGATTTTCCTCTCATGCTGCAGCTCCTGTGATAGACGGCGGTGTTATAGATGACGGTGTGATAGACGGCAGTGTGATAGATGACTGTGTGATAGACAGCGGTGTGATAGACGGCGGTATGATAGACGGCGGTGTGATAGACGGTGGTGTGATAAAAGGTGGTATGATAGACGGTGGTATGATAGTCGGTAGTGTGATAGATGGTGGTGTGATAGACGGCGGTATGATTGACGGTGGTTTGATAGATGGTGGTATGATAGACGGCGGTATGATAGACGGCGGTTTGATAGACGGTGGTGTGATAGACGGCGGTGTTATAGACTGCTGTGTGATAGATGGCGGTGTGATAGACGGTGGTGTGATAGACAGTGGTATGATAGACGGTGGTGTGATAGACGGTGGTATGATAGACGGCTGTGTGATAGACAGTGGTGTGATAGATGGCGGTATGATAGACGACTGTGTGATAGATGGTGGTATGATAGACGGCTGTGTGATAAAAGGTGGTATGATAGACGGCGGTATGATAGTCGGTGGTGTGATAGATGGCGGTATAATAGTCTGTGGTGTGATAGACGGTGGTATGATAGACTGCGGTATGATTGACGGTGGTTTGATAGATGGTGGTATGATAGACGGCAGTATGATTGACGGTGGTTTGATAGACGGTGGTGTGATAGACGGCGGTATGATTGACGGTGGTGTGATAGACGGTGGTATGATAGACGGCGGTGTGATAGACGGCGGTGTGATAGACAGTGGTATGATAGACGGCGGTGTGATAGACGGTGGTATGATAGACGGCTGTGTGATAGACGGTGGTGTGATAGATGGCGGTGTGATAGACGGTGGTATGATTGACGGCTGTGTGATAGACGGCGATGTGATAGACGGCGGTGTGATAGACAGTGGTATGATAGACGGCGGTGTGATAGACAGTGGTATGATAGACGGCTGTGTGATAGACAGTGGTATGATAGATGGCGGTGTGATAGACGGCGGTATGATTGACGGTGGTATGATAGACGGCTGTGTGATAGACAGTGGTATGATAGATGGCGGTGTGATACACGGTGGTGTGGTAGATGGCGGTGTGATAGATGAGGTGGTGATGTTGCAGGTGAAGTGTTGATATGAGAGAAGGGGGTGAAATGTAAGGGATTGATGGTGTATTGATGGGCAGCTGATGTGATAGTTGAGGAGATTACATTACACTTGAGATGGTAAAGATAGGACATCCCAGGGCAGGGCCTGATTTGCCATTAGGCAGAGTAGACACCTACCTACAGACACATGTCTGCTGGGAGCACCTGCACTGCCTGTTAAAACCCCCTTCCTACCTCCTGCCTGGTGTCTGCTCTTTGCTGACGGGTACAGACTCCAGTGATCTGTACATGGCCCCGTCCACTCAGACTGAACACAGTGATCTGTACAAGGCCCCGCCCACTCAGACTGAAGATAGTGATATGGGCATGGACCCGCCCACTCAGACTGAACACAGTGATCTATACATGGTCACGCCCACTCAGACTAAACGCAATGATCTCTGTACATGGCCCCACCCACTAAGACCGAACACAGTAATCTGTACATTGCCCCGCCCACTAAGACTAAACATAGTGATTTGTGCATGGCCCCACCCACTAAGACCGAACACAGTAATCTGTACGTAGCTCCGTCCACTCAGACTGAACACACAGCTGCACATACTGCTCCCCACAATAGTACACACAGTTACCCACACACACTCTCTGCTAAACAAGCTTCAAACACACTGACATACATACACAGACAGACATTTAAACACAATGCTACACATGCACACACACTACACACACAGTACACACACTCACTATATATGTGTGTATATGCAACAATTTTACAATCAATTTTTTTTTGTTTGTATAGGGGGATTCAGGATGCTTGAGATTTCCATGCCTACAGGCACTCGTGATGTAAATCCAGGCCTGGCTCACGGTGTGATATAATAAAAAAAGTAAGATGGAGATGGACATTAGAAAAGGTCTAAAAATGAACAGAGTATGTGTTAAACAAGTATGATTTGATTTCACTGGGAAATATGTAGGATGATAGGCAAGGAGGAATAATGGTTAGAAAGAAGTTGATGGATGAGGTGAGATAGTGACAGGACAGTTGAAAATGTCATCTAACATGTATTACTGACACTATAGTTCTTGAATGGACACTATAGTCACCCAGACCACTTCAGCTCAATGCTATGTTTACATTTGGGGTTAATCCAGCCTCTAGTGGCTGTCTTCTGGACAACCACTAGAGGCGCATCTGCGACGCTGGAGATGAATTTCGCCTCCATCGCGCAGAGCGTCCATAGGAAAGCATTGAGAAATGGACACTTTGAATGCGCGCATTCGGCTCCAGTGACGTTGGACGGGGGAGCTGACGTCGGTAGGGGTTTTAACCCCTTCAGCGCCACAGGACGGGGACCCTGAGGATGGGGGCAACCTCAGGGCACTATAGTGTCAGGAAAACCGCTTTGTTTTCCTGACACTATAGTGATCCTTTAAGGTGTTGTTCAGGTGTCCTGCTCCCTTTGCTCCCCTAAAAAGGTTGTCTTACTCACCTTATTCCAGCGCTGCTCTGGTGTTGACGCGGCTGGCCCCGTCCTATTTAGCCATCAAATTTGAAGATCTTAGCCAATCCAATTCACTCACATGGGAAACCTATGGGAGGCTATTGCACATGTGCACCAAAAAGCCACGCTGCGCCAATCAGCATCTCCTCAGAGATGCATTGAATCATTTCATCTCTATGGACAGCAGGGCCGTCTTTAAGGAGGGGCAAAAGGGGCAGCTGCCCTGGGCCCAGTTACTCCTGGGGGGCCTAAGGCAGCTGCCCCATGGGCCCCCTGCGGCACCTGAGATAATCAGGGGCCCCGGCCCTTTAATACTGCTCTGGACCGGGGCCCTGTAATATGGGGGTGGCTGACTACATACTCACAGCTAGACCCTACCTCACACACTGCCCTGTGAGTCTCTTTGTTTCCTGGGCATGCTGGGAGGAAGTGAGGTCAGATCGCTTCCTCCCAGTAAGAACAGATCACTTCCTTCTCAGTGCCGCTGGGGAGGAGGCACACTTCACACAGAGGATGCAAGCATTGTGGGGGGAGAGGGACTGGGTCAGCTGAATGCAGACTCCCATCAGCCAGGGCCAGCAAGCTCCCACTGGACCCCAGGGAAGCCACCCCACTGTACCCAAAAAGTAAGGAGACAGGAGGGTGGCTAATTTTTTTTTTCTGTTTGTTTTGCTAATTTCTGATTTCACTTTTATTTATCAGACATTACAAACACCCATGTGTGGGTGTTTGTAATGAAACACACTGGGGATAACTACATTTCTAGATGAACCTGACAGTGCCCTATTAAATATAAATAAATAACACATTGACAAATATATATTTTAACTATGTAAGAACAGAGTTGAGGCATTATATTGGCCAAGGTTGTTGGGAGTTGCTATCCAGAAGCTGCTAGAGGGCAGAGATTAAAATATGTAAATTGACACATATATGTGTGTGTACATGGGTACATGGGTCTCATAAGTGTGTGTATCTGGCTCTGAGTGTGTGTGTATCTGGCTGTGTTTATGTCAGTGTATGTATCTGTGTGTGTGTGTGTGTATCTGGCTGTGTTTATGTCAGTGTGTGTATCTGGCTGTGTGTGTGTGTATCTGGCTGTGTTAATGTCAGTGTGTGTATCTGGCTGTGTGTGTGTGTGTATGGCTGCATTTGTGTCAGTGTGTGTGTATCTGGCTGTGTGTATGTGTACTTGTGGGTCAGTGTGTATGTTTACCTGTGTGTATGTTTGTGTCGGTGTGTAAGTGTCCATCTGAGTGTGTGGTAATGCACACATCCCAGCATTTTAATGCCAACACTGCACACAAATACACTCCTACATTCCATCGCTAGCACTGCAAACAAATACACTCCTACATTCTATCACTAGCACTGTACACAAATACACCCCTGCATGTGTACCTGTGTATGTGTGTATCTGAGTGTGTACATATCTGTGTCAATGTGTGTGTGTGTCTGTGTGGCGGTGCCAGTGTGTGTATGTCGGTGTGTGTATCAAAGTGCATGTATCTGTGTGCCAAAGGGTGTGTATTTGTGTATGTGTGTATGTGCCAGTATGTGTCAAGGTGTTTATGTGTGTATCTGCGTGTTAATGTGTATGTTTATATGTGTTAATATGTATGTACATACATCCCAGAAATCAAACAGAACATGGAATGTACATATGCATTTAAAAGACAACACTACATCCAAACACACCCATGCATGCAAATGCAAACATTACATACAAACACACCCCTGTATTAAAAAGCTAAAATTATATACAAACATCAACTCTACAGACAAAAGCACGCCTGCATTTAAAAGCCAACACTACAGACAAACACACACCCCTGCATTCAAACGCAAACACTACACACAAGTACCCCACTGCATTCCAATGGTAAAAGTAAATACAAATACACCCCTACATGCACACATACACTCTATACAAAAACATGCTTACCTTCAAATGCACAAACACTGCTCACAAATACAACCCTGCAAGGATCGCAGATCCCCAGCTGTCATAGCATCGCATGACTTATATGAAAGATGGGGATTTCTCTTTTCTTCCCTCTTGCGATACAGGGAAGGCCTGAAAAATATTCTTGCAACAGGGCACTCTATACATTAGTTCTGCCGCTTAGTGGGAGTTGAGGTTGTGATTGCATGCCCGGGAGGTGGGGGGCCAGGGTCCAGGGGGCCTAGGCAAATGTTTGCCCAGGGTCCAATCAATATTAAAAACGGCCCTGATGGACAGCATTAAGTGCCTCCATGCAACGCGTGGAAACGCTGAATGCCAGTGCTGAACACTATGCAGCACTAACCCAGGAAGAAGCTCTAGTGGTTGTCTGAGTGACTGTCCCTGGCAGGGCCGGACTGGGAAAAAAATTAGGCCCGGGCATTTTTTAATCAGAGCGGCCCCCTAAGAAGGGGGCGGGGCCAGAGAGGGTGTGTTTTGTCATCACTAATGACAAGCACGCCCCCCTCTCAAAGTGAGCATGTTAGTTCAATGCGCAGAGCCCAGCTGAAGAGCTCTGGCATTAGAAAAAGGCCCTGCATTTGTTCTGCGCAGCGCAAGCAAATTTATTAACATGCTTGCGCTGTGTTTGCTTTTAAATTGTCTGTGGTGTCTCCACAAGTGGGATACCAGAGGACAAAAGGGCCAGGACAGTGTATGGTGCATATGTTTGGAGCCTGCTTGTGGGATTGCGTGTGTGTAGAGTGTGGTGTGGTATTGTGTAAATAGGTCAATTTCATTTGTGTTTGTGGTGTAATATGTGTGGCTAGGGGCTGTAGAGAGTGTGTGTATAGGGGGCATAGTGTTATAGGGGATGTAGTGAGTGTGTGCATACGGGCTATAGTGTGTGTGTGTGTGTGTGTATAGGTGACGTAGTGTGTGTAGGGGTTGTAGAGAGGGTGTGTTTAGAGAATCTTGTATGTGTTTGCTGACAAGGAATGTAGTGTGTGTGTAGGTGGTGCAGTGTGTGTGTGTAGGAGATCTACTGTGTAAAGGACCCAGAGTGTGTATAGGAGATTGTGTGTGTGTGTGTGTGTGTAGAGGATTAAGAGTGCATATAGGCAGAGGTGTATCCTGGTTTTGTGCTGCCCTAGGCAGGACAAAACTCAGGCGCCCGCCCTCCCCCCGCGCCACCCCCACCCAACCATTCTGAGGGTGCTGTGTGTGAGTGAGGGTGCTGTGTGTGTTTGGGTGCTGCGCTGTGTGTGTTTGGGTGCTGCGCTGTGTGTGTTTGGGTGCTGCGCTGTGTGTGTTTGGGTGCTGCGCTGTGTGTGTTTGGGTGCGCTGTGTGTGTTTGGGCGCGCTGTGTGTGTGTCTGGGGGTGCTGTGTGTGTCTGAGGGTGCTGTGTGTGTGTCTGAGGGTGCTGTGTGTGTGTCTGAGGGTGCTGTGTGTGTGTCTGAGGGTGCTGTGTGTGTGTCTGAGGGTGCTGTGTGTGTCGGAGGGTGCTGTGTGTGTGTCTGAGGGTGCTGTATGTGTCGGAGGGTGCTGTGTGTGTCGGAGGGTGCTGTGTGTGTCGGAGGGTGCTGTGTGTGTCGGGGGGTGCTGTGTGTGTCGGGGGGTGCTGTGTGTGTGTCTGGGGGTGCTGTGTGTGTCTGAGGGTGCTGTGTGTGTGTCTGAGGGTGCTGTGTGTGTGTCTGAGGGTACGCTGTGTGTGTCTGAGGGTGCTGTGTGTATCTGGGGGTGCTGTGTGTGTCTGAGGGTGCTGTGTGTGTCTGGGGGTGCTGTGTGTGTCTGAGGGTGCTGTGTGTGTCTGAGGGTGCTGTGTGTGTGTCTGGGGGTGCTGTGTGTGTGTGTCTGGGGGTGCTGAGTGTGTGTGTCTGGGGGTGCTGAGTGTGTGTGTCTGGGGGGTGCTGAATGTGTCTGGGGGTGCTGAGTGTGTCTGGGGGTGCTGTGTGTGTGTGTCTGGGGGTGCTGTGTGTGTGTGTCTGGGGGTGCTGTGTGTGTGTGTCTGGGGGTGCTGTGTGTGTGTCTGGGGGTGCTGTGTGTGTGTGACTGGGGGTGCTGTGTGTGTGTGTCTGGGGGTGCTGTGTGTGTGTGTCTGGGGGTGCTGTGTGTGTGTGTGTATTTTTTTTTTAATTTAAAAGTATTTTTTATTAATAACATTTAAAAAAAACAAGTTATATGACCCCCCCCACCTCCCTTCTTACCTTTATCCTGGTAGGGGAGGGAGGGGGGTCCGTTCTGCCATGAGGAGGGCCGTGCTGTAATGGAGGGTGCTTCCTTCCCTGGTGGTCCAGTGGTGAGAGTGAACTCTCGCGAGATCTGAGCGTTGCCGCGGTAACCACGGCAACGCTCAGACCTCGCGAGAGGACCCGGCGGAGCTGCTGGTTAGAGCTCACCGGGTCCTCTCTCCTGCCTCCCTCCCTCCCACACTCCCCAGGCGGCCGCATCTCAGTGCCTTTGGGCCGGTGAGGGAGATCTTTGAACTCCCCACCGGCCCATGGAGGCACTATGCAGGGCCGGCACTCGGGTAGCGCTGGCCCTGCAGCGGCCGGTCGGGGAGATCCTGTGATCTCCCCTGCCGGCCTCGGCCCCACGGCCATCGCGGCCCACCGGGCATTTGCCCGGTATGCCCGATGGCCAGTCCGGGCCTGGTCCCTGGAGGTGTTACTAGGCAGTAACATAAACACTGTCTTTTCTCTGAAAAGTCAGTGTTTATAGTGCTAAGATAGCAGGAACATCCTATAGACACAAGAACAAATAAAGTAAGCTGTAGTTGTTTTGGTGACTATAGTGTCCCTTTAAGTAAAATTACTAGAAAAAGCAGTGTAAATGAAAGTGCACAGAAACAAAAAGGCTGAAAGTCCAAATTTGTTAAAAATAAGAGGTCTACCAAAGTGAAATTATTCCAAGTTCATGGGATGAAGCTTCTCAAGGGGCGAGGATGATATTGTAGCCCCATGTAGCTAGAGCGCAGCTAAGCGGAAAAAGGCCTTGACAGGGGTTAGGAGGCGGGCTTAGGAGGAAGTAAGCAAGGGTTGGATTATGGGTAAGTAGGATTGGCTATTTAAATGAGCAGCCATTTTAGGTGAGTCATTCTAACTTTCTACCCGGTTGAGTTTGTGTTCACCTCGGTGTGCGCGGACTTTGCTCGGTTGGATTTTCTTTGTCTCCTCTGCAGGACCAATGGACGACGTGGAGCGATTGCTGGAGGGGATCAGGTCGGCGGCACGGCATCAGGGTGTGGACTGGCTACGGGCACAGCTCGGCCCTGCCCTGGCGGAGGCGGCGGATCGGGACGGCGATGGCGGGAGACCGGTCAGGGCCCGGAGGCCCCCGAGGAGGCTGAGCCCGGGCACGGGGCCCGGTGAAGTTGTCCCCGGAAGCAGTGGGGTTCCGGTTGCGACCGGCAGCAGGCCCGGGAGCCGCGTGGTCGAGGCCTTGCCTCCCCGCGTGCGGACGGAGCCTCGGACGAGCACTCGGAGGCAGAAGGATGTCGTGGACGGGGGCGCTGCTGCTGTCGGGTCGGAAGTGGCCGGGCGGCCCCCTGGCGTTGCAAGACCCACGGAGGGGAGGTCTGGGCGGGCTTCCCCCCCATCGGAGAGTACCGAGGATGACGAGGCCGGATCCGGGAGACCGCATGGCCGGCCTGGGAGGCAGCAGGCAAGTGCAGGGGGCTCCGGCCGGGGCCCTCTTGGCGGGAAGGTTGTTAAGGGGAGCTCTGCCACGGAGAGAGGCGGGAGTAGGCCAGTGGGGGGTGCCCAGGCCTTAGTCCTAAGGGGGGAGGGTCCCGGGGCCCCTAAGCGCAAACGTAGATCGAAAGGTGTGAGTTCCAGGGGCGGGGGGGGTCTCGAGAGGTGGCCAGGTCAGAAAGCGGGTCCCCCGTAGGGGTGGTGGGTAGGTCCGGGCTGTCGGGGTCTAGTCAGAAGGGGGGTAAGGGTAAAGGGGCGGTGGGGATAGGCGCAGGAAAAGGGGTTACGGAAGCGGTCAGTCGGAAGAATGCAGGAGGTCGGGGACCGGGATCCTCGGTAGTGGTCGGGCGGCGGGGGGGCCCGGATTCTGAGAGTGGTAGCGATAGTCCATCACCCGTTAGGTCGCAGGGGTCCCGGGAGGCGCGGGGGAGGTCGGGTCGGCACTGCTCCCCCTCGGACAGCTCGGCAGGGGAATGTGCGGCAGCCCCTAGGTATGGTCGGCAGGGGCGGCCTACTAGTAGAGACGGGAGGAGTCGTAGCCCCAGGGGTTCCAGGGTGCCACGTGGTGGTAGAGGTCAGCGGGAGGCTTCGGTACAGAGCAGGCGCTCCCGGGGTCGTGACGGGAGGGGTATTGATGTCCGTTACACCCTACCCAGGACTTCTTCTCCTTGTCCTAGGTCTCGGAGCCGTTCCGCCTCCTCGCAGGCTGGTCACCGGGTGGGCTCCCCGGTCGGCGAGACAGCAGCGGAAGTTCCTCTTCCTGGATGTCGGGCGATCCGCACTGCAGCCCCCGCCGTCCCGGTTTCGGGGGGCTTGGCCGGTGAGTCCAGTGGGTCACTACACTCTAACGCACTAATTACCACACTTCAGGCACTACTCCACTCATTGGGGGCGGGGGGTGACACTAGCGGCATTGGTCAGGTGTGGGCTCCGGGCGTTGGGGCTACGGGCTCTCGGGTTGGGAACTCCACAGGGCCTAGTTCGGGCGGGGATATGGTGTTGCCGCAGGACGTGGGGGAGATTGGGAGCGAGAGGGCTGAGTTGACAGGGGGCATTCCCGACGCGGCTAGACAGCACGCGTATGTGTCGTTTGCGGGCCCGTTGGGGGTCCATTTGAAGCAGGAAGTGAAGGATAAGATATGGAAGGGGGAGTTTTGTGAGATCTTCTCCCTCCTCCCCTTGGAGGACTTTATAGACCTCAAGGAGGAGGATAAGAAGGACGAGAAGAAGGAGGAGGAGGAGAAGAGGAAGCGGTATCGCAAGATTCCGAAATCCTTCGGGAATTGGCTGAGGGCCTTTTGCGTGCTGGCTAGCGTGCTCGGCGAGAAATCGCCGGGGTTATGCTCCTCACTGTTTTGTTATTTGGATGGCATTTGGGAAGCGTATCGGACTTACGGAGGGTTGGCGTGGTGGCGGTACGATGAGCAGTTTAGGCAGCGGCTGGCGGCTAACCCGGGTATGCGGTGGGACCAAATGGACCTGCCGCTCTGGATGAAGTTAATGATGGCGCAAAAGGCGCAGCCCTTTCAGAACTCGGCCGGCGCTAGGGGGCAGTCCGCCTCGTCGGCCGCCTTACCAAAGGGCTTATGTTGGCTCTATAATGAGGGCCAATGCAAATGGGGGACCACCTGTCGCTTCAAGCACGAGTGCTCCGGCTGCGGAGGCGCTCATGGGCTCAACCGCTGCTTCAAGAAAGGGAAGTCCGGTGGCGCCGGTGCTGCGGCCGCGGCCGGTGGAGGGGGAGCATCCGCTTCCCCTGGGCTTAACCCCAGTGAGGCTAAGCGCGATGGAGCCATGGCTAAGCCGCTACGATAACAGGGCGGATGCCGCTGTGCTCCGGGCGGGTTTTGAGAAGGGGTTTTTCATTCCGTTTCAGGAGCGGGAGGGGGGATCGGGAAGGCTGCGCAACCTGAGGTCTGTGGCTGACTTCCCGGACGTGGTTAGGGAGAAGCTGGGCAAGGAAGTCGGGCTAGGCCGCATGGCGGGCCCATTCACAGTGCCTCCGCTGGAAGGCCTGCGGATTTCCCCACTCGGGGTGGTTCCCAAAAAGGAGCCGGGTAAGTTTAGGCTCATTCATCATCTCTCGTACCCGAAGGGAGAGTCGGTGAATGACGGTATTCATAAGGACTTGTGCTCGGTGTCTTATGCGTCTTTCGACCGGGCGGTCGATTTGGTCCGGCGGGCCGGGCGTGGGGCTCTGATGGCGAAGGTGGATATTGAGGCCGCGTTTCGACTGCTGCCGGTCCACCGGGACTGTCATCACCTGCTGGGGTGTTTCTTCGAAGGGAACTACTTCGTGGACTTGTGCCTGCCCATGGGTTGTTCCATCTCGTGCTCCTATTTTGAGAAATTTAGCACTTTTCTCGAATGGGTGGTACGGGTGGAAGCAGGGAATCGTTTTATTGTACATTATTTAGATGATTTTCTGTGCGTGGGGCCGGCTGATTCCTTGGAATGCCTGCGCCTGCTGCGGACGGTTGAGTGGGTGGCGGGCCACTTCGGGGTTCCGCTGGCGGCGGATAAAACCGAAGGCCCGACCACGTGTCTGAGTTTCCTGGGTCTGGAGATTGACTCTGGGTTGGGTGAATGCAGGCTGCCTCGGGATAAGCTGGACAGGCTTCGGGGGGCGGTGGCCGCTGTGGCGGGGGCGCGCAAGGTTACTCTGCGGCAGCTCCAGTCTTTGATTGGGCTGCTCAATTTTGCGTGTCGGGTAATCCCGATGGGAAGGGTTTTCAGTCGCAGCCTGTCGGCTGCTACTGCGGGGGTTCGGTCTCCGCACCATTTCATCAGGGTGTCGGCGGCCATGAAGGAGGATTTGGGCATTTGGGATGCCTTCTTGCGGGATTTTAATGGGACAGTGTTGTTCAGGCAGGAGGGCCAGTCATCGGCCGAGCTTGAGCTTTTCACGGATGCTTCGGGCAGTGTGGGTTTTGGGGCATACTTTGGTGGCTGTTGGTGTGCGGAGAGGTGGCCGGACTCTTGGGGTTCGAGCCCTCTTATGCGCAACTTGGCTTTCCTTGAGTTATTCCCGTTAGTGGTTGCGATGGCACTATGGGGCGACAGGCTGCGTAATCGGAAAGTGGTCTTTTTCTCGGATAACATGGCGGTGGTTCACGCGGTGAATCGTCAGTCTGCGGCCTCGAGGCCGGTGGTTAGGCTGCTTAGGCGATTGGTGTTGCTGTGTATGTCTCGGAATGTTGTTTTTCGCGCGCGGCATGTTCCCGGTTATTTGAATGAGGTGGCTGATGCTCTGTCTCGTTTTCAGTGGTCCCGATTCTGGCTGGTGGCGCCGGGGGCTTCGAAGGACGGGCAGGCTTGCCCGGACGAGATTTGGCAGCTGGGAACATCCTGCTTGGAGGACTTGTGAAGGCTTCTCTGGCACCGGCCACTTGGGCCTCGTACAGTAAGGTTTGGGGCCTGTGGGAGCGGTCGCTGGACGGGCTGGCCATGGACAGCGGGGAGGCCCTGCGGGATGCTTTCCAGTGGTACACTTGTCAGTTGCTGGCAAAAAGGGCGTCGCCTGCCATGGTGGACAGGTCCATGGCGGCGATGGCGTTTTGGTTCAGATGGCATGGGAAGGAGGACTTTACTAAGACCTTCATTATCAGGCAGGCCCTGAAGGGCTATCGCAAGGGACGCAGGTCGCCGGATACCAGGCGCCCGGTGTCGGTTCGACTACTGGGGGATTTGGTGGGTTTGTTGCCCGAAATCTGTTTCGATGGGTTCGAGGCTTCTCTGTTCAAGGTGGCGTTTATTTTGGCGTTTTTGGGGCATTCCGAATTGGGGAATTGGTGAGCGCTAATAAGATGGTGCAGGGGGGCTTGCAATTTTCGGGGGTTCGTGTCTTGGACGGGAAGGTGGTGGTGCACCTTGGCAGCTCCAAAACGGATGTCCGCGGCGTGGGCCGGGACGTGGCACTGGGGGCCTTGCCGGGCTCGGCTTTGTGCCCGTTGGCTGCTACGGCAGAGTACCTGGCACGGAGGCCAGTGATGGGGGGTTCCTTGTTGGTGCATGCCGACGGATCCTCCCTCTCTCGGTTTCAGTTCACGAAAGTTTTTCGGTTGGGCTTGGGCAAGTTAGGGCTTCATGCTGCACGATTTGGAACACACTCGTTCCGTATTGGGGCTGCCACGGAGGCGGCTCGGTTGGGATTGGGGGACGAGGTGGTGAAACGGATCGGGAGGTGGGAATCAGTAAGATTCCGTTCCTATGTCCGATTGGGTCTGTTGGAATAATGAGTTTGGGGACCGTTTTATGCAAAAAAAACAAAAAAAAACTGTATATATGTTGGGGATGAGCGACTTGTAACTGGCTGTACTGTGACGGTTCTCTGTGTTATTTGGGCTGGGGTGGGGGTCTCTGTCGGACTTCCCTCATCATTTGTTTTTTCACCCCAGGGCGTGAGGCATGGATCGTGGGACATTCGTTTGTCTTCTGGGCCGAGAGGAGGGCCGCAGCTCGAGCGCAAGGCCAGCAGCTGGGTTTTCCGAGGGGCCAGTTGGCAGTTCGCTGGTTTGGGTATCGGGGTTTCTGCTGGGGGGATGTTTGTGGTAAACTGTTTGGGATGCTGGCGGCGGGATACACGCCAGACTTACTGGTCCTGCATATTGGGGGTAATGACCTGGGCCTTACGCCGCAACGACGGCTGGTGAAGTGGATGAAGCAGGACATCAATAAGTTGAGGGGCCTGCTTCCGGGGGTCATGTTGGTGTGGTCGGAGATTGTCCCGAGGCGCCGGTGGCGGCACGCTCGGGATCCGTTAGCTATGGATAGGTGCAGGAAGAAGGTGAATAGCTTGATGGCAAGCTTTGTGCGGAAGGTTGGGGGTGTGGTAGTAAGGCACCTTGAGCTGGAGGAAGGGTTGCCAGGATACTACCGCTCGGATGGTGTTCACCTCTCGGAGGTGGGTTTGGACCTGCTCAACTTGGGTTGGCAGGATGGTATCCGGATGGCTCTGTTTCTTCGGGGTGGCGGAGCTCAGACAGCTTAAGGGGTCAAGGTCTGAGCTTGTGGCGGGACGGGGAGCCGAAGGAGAGGAAATAGGCTCCCCTGGATGAACGTGAGGTGGAATAACAGATTGTGGTCATCGGTGGTTGAGAGGTTTCGAGTCCTGGAGGTGACTCAGAACCTGGTGGGGCAGGGGTATCCGGGTATACCCCTGCCGTGGTTAATGGTTGGTTGGCACTTTGGAATGTTGGTGTATGTTATAAATATGTTATAAATATGTATAGGTGTTATTATATGGGGGTCATTGCCTTTTGTATGGTAGCCGAAGGAACAGGATGCGAGGGGGCGGAGTATGGGGGGCAATGACCCATGTTTAATATGTTAATTTATTATTATTGTTATTATTATTATTATTATTATTATTATAATTATTGGTTAATAAAGCTGTGGACAAATTTCCCCATAATACTTAGTGTCCGTGTGTTATTGGGTTAGGTTATGGGGGTGGTTTGTCCTGGATTCCGACTGCCCAAATGGCGACTATACACCTGTCATGTGCTTGGTATGAAGCAGTCAGAGAACGTATCCCCCTCCTGTAGTTTAGCAACTCGTAACAGAACGTGTGAGATGTGAAGAGAGTTAAGCTTGTAAGCAACATATTGGAATAAAACACTCGGCACAAGTAAACTGTTTGAACTTCTGCTTCAACTGAATACCGGTTTGGATCCTATTTTGTGTTAATAATCACCTTAAGTAGCTGTCTAATTAATTGTAACAATTGGTTATCTCCGACAATGAAATTAACAGTCTGTCTCAATATTAATGGGCATCATCTGTATAAAGCATTCTAAACTTGGACACACTAGATTCAGGTGAGGAAATTTGGGGTGCAAGATTGAACGAAATAGGGTGTATGATAAAATTTTGGCTCCATGACCCTCAACTCCATATAAAGACTGAAGCGGTGGCATATTCATCTGTTTACAAAAGTAGATTTAAAGACAGGAATTCATCTTCCTCTCTTATTCTCTCTCCCTCCCTCTCTCCGGCTCCCCGCCAGAATCCCTCACTCCAGCTCCTGCTCTCTGCAATGCTACCAGATTTATTTAAGTGTAAAAACCCAGAGATTCCCGGAGACGGACTTATAAGGAGTGCAGTGAAGGGATGAGACAAGAGAGAGCCAGGGAAGAAATACTACACACAGCCAAACTGCTACTGACTTATTCCATCACACTTACACCATCTCAGTAATATAAGGGTAATAAGGCGCTCAGGAGCCGGGTTACTGTAATAAGATGTTACAGGGGTAATAAGGCACTCAGGGGCCGGGTTACTGTAATAAGATGTTACAGGGTAATAAGGCACTCAGGAGCCAGGTTACTGTAATAAGATGTTACATGGCAACAAGGCACTCAGGAGCCGGGTTACTGTAATAAGATGTTACAGGGTAATAAGGCACTCAGGAGCCGGGTTACTGTAATAAGGTGTTACGGGGGTAATAAGGTACTCAGGAGCCGGGTTACTGTAATAAGATGTTACAGGGTAATAGGGCACTCAGGAGCCGGGTTACTGTAATAAGATGTTACAGGGTAATAAGGCACTCAGGAGCCGGGTTACTGTAATAAGATGTTACAGGGTAATAAGGCACTCAGGAGCCGGGTTACTGTAATAAGATGTTACAGGGTAATAAGGCGCTCAGGGGCCGGGTTACTGTAATAAGATGTTACAGGGTAATAAGGCACTCAGGAGCCAGGTTACTGTAATAAGATGTTACGGGGTAATAAGGAGCTCAGGAGCCGGGTTACTGTAATAAGATGTTACAGGGTAATAAGGCACTCAGGAGCCGGGTTACTGTAATAAGATGTTACAGGGTAATAAGGCGCTCAGGAGCCGGGTTACTGTAATAAGATGTTACGGGGTAATAAGGCACTCAGGAACTGGGTTACTGTAATAAGATGTTACAGGGTAATAAGGCACTCAGGAGCCGGGTTACTGTAATAAGATGTTACAGGGTAATAAGGCACTCAGGAGCCGGGTTACTGTAATAAGATGTTACAGGGTAATAAGGCACTCAGGAGCCGGGTTACCGTAATAAGATGTTACAGGGTAATAAGGCACTCAGGAACTGGGTTACTGTAATAAGATGTTACAGGGTAATAAGGCACTCAGGAGCCGGGTTACCGTAATAAGATGTTACGGGGTAATAAGGCACTCAGGAACTGGGTTACTGTAATAAGATGTTACAGGGTAATAAGGCACTCAGGAGCCGGGTTACTGTAATAAGATGTTACAGGGTAATAAGGCACTCAGGAGCCGGGTTACTGTAATAAGATGTTACAGGGTAATAAGGCGCTCAGGAGGTGGGTTACTGTAATAGGATGTTACAGGGTAATAAGGCACTCAGGAACTGGATTACTGTAATAAGATGTTAAAGGGTAATAAGGCACTCAGGAACTGGGTTACTGTAATAAGATGTTACAGGGTAATAAGGCACTCAGGAGCCGGGTTACTGTAATAAGATGTTACTGGGTAATAAGGCGCTCAGGGGCCGGGTTACTGTAATAAAATGTTACAGGGGCAATAAGGCACTCAGGAGCCGGGTTACTGTAATAAGATGTTACAGGGTAATAAGGCACTCGGGAGTCGGGTTACTGTAATAAGATGTTACAGGGTAATAAGGCGCTCAGGAGCCGGGTTACGGTAATAAGGCACTCAGGAGCTGGGTTACTGTAATAAGACGTTACAGGGTAATAAGGCATTCAGGAGCAGGGTTACTGTAATAAGATGTTACAGGGTAATAAAGGTAATAAGGCACTCAGGAACCGGGTTACTGTAATAAGATGTTGCGGGGTAATAAGGCACTCAGGAGCCGGGTTACTGTAATAAGGCACTCAGGAGCCGGGTTACTGTAATAAGATGTTACAGGGTAATAAGGCACTCAGGAACTGGGTTACTGTAATAAGATGTTACAGGGTAATAAGGCACTCAGGAGCCGGGTTACTGTAATAAGATGTTACAGGGTAATAAGGCACTCAGGAGCCGGGTTACTGTAATAAGATGTTACAGGGTAATAAGGCACTCAGGAGCCGGGTTACCGTAATAAGATGTTACAGGGTAATAAGGCACTCAGGAACTGGGTTACTGTAATAAGATGTTACAGGGTAATAAGGCACTCAGGAGCCGGGTTACCGTAATAAGATGTTACGGGGTAATAAGGCACTCAGGAACTGGGTTACTGTAATAAGATGTTACAGGGTAATAAGGCACTCAGGAGCCGGGTTACTGTAATAAGATGTTACAGGGTAATAAGGCACTCAGGAGTCGGGTTACTGTAATAAGATGTTACAGGGTAATAAGGCGCTCAGGAGGTGGGTTACTGTAATAGGATGTTACAGGGTAATAAGGCACTCAGGAACTGGATTACTGTAATAAGATGTTAAAGGGTAATAAGGCACTCAGGAACTGGGTTACTGTAATAAGATGTTACAGGGTAATAAGGCACTCAGGAGCCGGGTTACTGTAATAAGATGTTACTGGGTAATAAGGCGCTCAGGGGCCGGGTTACTGTAATAAGATGTTACAGGGGCAATAAGGCACTCGGGAGTCGGGTTACTGTAATAAGATGTTACAGGGTAATAAGGCGCTCAGGAGCCGGGTTACGGTAATAAGGCACTCAGGAGCTGGGTTACTGTAATAAGACGTTACAGGGTAATAAGGCATTCAGGAGCAGGGTTACTGTAATAAGATGTTACAGGGTAATAAAGGTAATAAGGCACTCAGGAACCGGGTTACTGTAATAAGATGTTGCGGGGTAATAAGGCACTCAGGAGCCGGGTTACTGTAATAAGGCACTCAGGAGCCGGGTTACTGTAATAAGATGTTACAGGGTAATAAGGCACTCAGGAACTGGGTTACTGTAATAAGATGTTACAGCGTAATAAGGCACTCAGGGCCCGGGTTACTGTAATAAGACGTTACCGGGTAATAAGGCACTCAGGAGCCAGGTTACTGTAATAAGACGTTACAGGGTATTAAGCCACTCAGGAGCCGGGTTACTGTAATAAGATGTTACAGGGTAATAAGGCACTCAGGAGCCAGGTTACTGTAATAAGATGTTACAGTGTAATAAGGCGCTCAGGGGCCGGGTTACTGTAATAAGATGTTACAGGGGTAATAAGGCACTCAGGAGCCGGGTTACTGTAATAAGATGTTATAGGGTAATAAGGCACTCGGGAGTCGGGTTACTGTAATAAGATGTTACAGGGCAATAAGGTGCTCAGGAGCCGGGTTACTGTAATAAGGCACTCAGGAGCCGGGTTACTGTAATACGATGTTGCGGGGTAATAAGGCACTCAGGAGCCGGGTTACCGTAATAAGGCACTCAGGAGCCGGGTTACTGTAATAAGATGTTGCGGGGTAATAAGGCACTCAGGAGCCGGGTTACTGTAATAAGATGTTACAGGGTAACAAGGTGCACAGGAACTGGGTTACTGTAATAAGACGTTTCAGGGTAATAAGGCACTCAGGAGCCGGGTTACTGTAATAAGATGTTACAGGGTAATAAGGCACTCGGGAGTCGGGTTACTGTAATAAGATGTTACGGGGTAATAAGGCACTCAGGAGCCGGGTTACTGTAATAAGATGTTACAGGGTAATAAGGCACTCAGGAGCCGGGTTACTGTAATAAGATGTTACAGTGTAATAAGGCGCTCAGGAGTCGGGTTACTGTAATAAGATGTTACGGGGTAATAAGGCACTCAGGAGCCGGGTTACTGTAATAAGATGTTACAGGGTAATAAGGCACTCAGGAGCCAGGTTACTGTAATAACATGTTACAGGGTAATAAGGCACTCAGGAGCCAGGTTACTGTAATAAGATGTTATAGTGTAATAAGGCACTCAGGAGCCGGGTTACTGTAATAAGATGTTACGGGTTAATAAGGCATTCAGGGGCCGGGTTACTGTAATAAGATGTTACGGGTTAATAAGGCATTCAGGAGCCGGGTTACTGTAATAAGATGTTACAGGGTAATAAGGCACTCAGGTGCCAGGTTACTGTAATACGATGTTACAGGGTAATAAGGCACTCAGGAGCCGGGTTACTGTAATAAGGCACTCATGGGCCGGGTTACTGTAATAAGATGTTACAGGGTAATAAGACACTCAGGAGCCGGGTTACTGTAATAAGATGTTAAAGGGTAATAAGGCACTCAGGAGCCGGGTTACTGTAATAAGATGTTACAGGGTAATAAGGCACTCAGGAGCCGGGTTACTGTAATAAGATATTACGGGGTAATAAGGCATTCAGGAGCCGGGTTACTGTAATAAGATGTTACAGGGTAATAAGGCACTCAGGAGCCGGGTTACTGTAATAAGATGTTACTGGGTAATAAGGCGCTCAGGGGCCGGGTTACTGTAATAAGATGTTACAGGGGCAATAAGGCACTCGGGAGTCGGGTTACTGTAATAAGATGTTACAGGGTAATAAGGCGCTCAGGAGCCGGGTTACGGTAATAAGGCACTCAGGAGCTGGGTTACTGTAATAAGACGTTACAGGGTAATAAGGCATTCAGGAGCAGGGTTACTGTAATAAGATGTTACAGGGTAATAAAGGTAATAAGGCACTCAGGAACCGGGTTACTGTAATAAGATGTTGCGGGGTAATAAGGCACTCAGGAGCCGGGTTACTGTAATAAGGCACTCAGGAGCCGGGTTACTGTAATAAGATGTTACAGGGTAATAAGGCACTCAGGAACTGGGTTACTGTAATAAGATGTTACAGGGTAATAAGGCACTCAGGGCCCGGGTTACTGTAATAAGACGTTACCGGGTAATAAGGCACTCAGGAGCCAGGTTACTGTAATAAGACGTTACAGGGTATTAAGCCACTCAGGAGCCGGGTTACTGTAATAAGATGTTACAGGGTAATAAGGCACTCAGGAGCCAGGTTACTGTAATAAGATGTTACAGTGTAATAAGGCGCTCAGGGGCCGGGTTACTGTAATAAGATGTTACAGGGGTAATAAGGCACTCAGGAGCCGGGTTACTGTAATAAGATGTTATAGGGTAATAAGGCACTCGGGAGTCGGGTTACTGTAATAAGATGTTACAGGGCAATAAGGTGCTCAGGAGCCGGGTTACTGTAATAAGGCACTCAGGAGCCGGGTTACTGTAATACGATGTTGCGGGGTAATAAGGCACTCAGGAGCCGGGTTACCGTAATAAGGCACTCAGGAGCCGGGTTACTGTAATAAGATGTTGCGGGGTAATAAGGCACTCAGGAGCCGGGTTACTGTAATAAGATGTTACAGGGTAACAAGGTGCACAGGAACTGGGTTACTGTAATAAGACGTTTCAGGGTAATAAGGCACTCAGGAGCCGGGTTACTGTAATAAGATGTTACAGGGTAATAAGGCACTCGGGAGTCGGGTTACTGTAATAAGATGTTACGGGGTAATAAGGCACTCAGGAGCCGGGTTACTGTAATAAGATGTTACAGGGTAATAAGGCACTCAGGAGCCGGGTTACTGTAATAAGATGTTACAGTGTAATAAGGCGCTCAGGAGTCGGGTTACTGTAATAAGATGTTACGGGGTAATAAGGCACTCAGGAGCCGGGTTACTGTAATAAGATGTTACAGGGTAATAAGGCACTCAGGAGCCAGGTTACTGTAATAACATGTTACAGGGTAATAAGGCACTCAGGAGCCAGGTTACTGTAATAAGATGTTATAGTGTAATAAGGCACTCAGGAGCCGGGTTACTGTAATAAGATGTTACGGGTTAATAAGGCATTCAGGGGCCGGGTTACTGTAATAAGATGTTACGGGTTAATAAGGCATTCAGGAGCCGGGTTACTGTAATAAGATGTTACAGGGTAATAAGGCACTCAGGTGCCAGGTTACTGTAATACGATGTTACAGGGTAATAAGGCACTCAGGAGCCGGGTTACTGTAATAAGATGTTACAGGGTAATAAGGCACTCATGGGCCGGGTTACTGTAATAAGATGTTACAGGGTAATAAGACACTCAGGAGCCGGGTTACTGTAATAAGATGTTAAAGGGTAATAAGGCACTCAGGAGCCGGGTTACTGTAATAAGATGTTACAGGGTAATAAGGCACTCAGGAGCCGGGTTACTGTAATAAGATATTACGGGGTAATAAGGCATTCAGGAGCCGGGTTACTGTAATAAGATGTTACAGGGTAATAAGGCACGCAGGAGCCGGGTTACTGTAATAAGATGTTATTATTAGTGTACTATAAAAAAGCCCACCTGGCCCAGAACTCAAAAGGTGGCAATGGGGGGCGTGGTTTAGGTGCCGACCAAGATGGACGCGTGAGAGAAGAGCTCCGCTCCACCATCCCTCGTAACAGCTCTTAACAGCGTTTGCCAAAGCTCAATGGGTCGCACAAAGCGACCAGATCAGCCCCAGACTCCGAGGAATCAGCATCAAAGACCCCTGGACGGTTATCTGCAACCGCATCCTACCACGAGCGGGGAACCGGGCAGCCCCAAGATGGCGCCGCCGTCCTCTACGGATTCCGGCAATGCTCCCTTCGAGAGGATAGAGGAGAAACTGCAGAACCTAACGGCTGCAATGGTCACCAAGGCCAACCTGCAGACCCTCACCACGTCCATTCAAGAGGCGGTAAGGACGGAACTGGCGGGGCTCCGCGCAGAAGTAGCCGCACACTCAGGCCGCATTACCGCCATGGAGGAGTCAGCCGCGGCCTTCACAGCGCGCCTCCAATCCGCAGACACAGCTGTGGCACGCCAGGGTGGGATACTCCTGTCCATGAGGAGACACCTTGAGGATGTCGATAACAGGGGCAGGAGGTGTAATATCCGGGTCCGTGGCGTGCCGGAATCGGAGGGCACAGAGAACGTGGAGGGGGTGCTGACGGAGTTATTCCACTCTATACTCCAGACACCCACCCCACGCTTGACTGAGTTCGAGAGGGCCCATAGAACACTGCGACCACGAACTGTGGAGGATGGTCCGAGGGATATCCTCTGTTGCCTACATTCCTTCCCAACGAAAGATGCCATCATGCAAAAGGCTCGGGTCCGACCGGCATGGCCCTACAGAGGAGCTCAGGTGTCATTATTCAATGACTTATCCCCGTTAACTCTGGAAGCACGCCGCGCACTCCGCCCGGTCACTAATGCCCTCAGGGACCGCCACATCACGTATAAATGGGGGTTCCCATTTGCCCTCATGGCACGACAAGGTAACCACTGGGTATCTCTCAGGGGGCCAGAAGACGTACCGGGTTTCCTGGAAGAACTCGGCCTTCCCCCACTGCCAGTACCAAATTGGATATTATGCCCTCCAAGCCTGCCTCCAAGACCGCAAAGAGGGAGCAGACGCAGGGAAGCAAGATCCCCACCGCCTCAGCTCGCCAGGCGGCGCGGAAACCCAACTTCTCCTGAAGAATAAACATGCAACCCGATGACGGCTACCAAGGATCATCCTGAGAGTCCTCACTTGTCCCGGTCTGCTCTTCGCTCAGTGTCACCTCAACGCCACTACTGTTCCGGCTTACCCTGAAGGAACCTCACCGTCCTGCTATGAGAAGGTTGTTTCTTGGGCTCCCTACGACTGAAGATGAGGACGGAAAGCTCATGACTGTCACCCCCAGGTACACTGGTTTTTGAGTGGGGATCCCCCCGGGACTGTGGACTCGTGGCACTATGTCTGGTGCGGTGCCCGCTCCCCCTGCATTGCCCCCCCCGCCCACCTGACTCCGCTGCTACCGGGGCCCTGGGGATACATGTTGGGTGGGGGGTGCCGGGTTGGGGAATATGGGTTTTGGGGTCAGTCTCCAAGTTGCCAACTTATACAAGTCTTCAGGAACCGGACCAGACTGCAGCACAGCGGAACACGTGAATATGCAATCTAAACGTTAATTATTTGACCTCTATATTAACTGATTCATGTTTGATCACTGTTTCCCAAGCGTATGGTAACTGACTCTAACCACGTTACATTGCCGTTGGGCCCGGACACGGGGTGTTCAGAACTTCACCCATGTCACCCATGCCACATGTTGCAACTAACTGTAGATAATTTATATGTGGGCTTTGATGGTACACGGCAAGACATATGCCCCCCCCAGACCTCTCTAGGCCCCCCCTGAGTTGGATGTCTCACCCTAACTACTGGAAGTTCCACACACACACTGCCCACTTCACGACCCTAATGTGTATGACAACTCATAGGCACACTTAACACTGGGTGGGTAGGGGAGACACTGATCCTGACCTCGAGGTTCACACGAACCCACACACATGTGGGGGGGGGGGGCAGGTCTCGCACCTAGGGAGCGATGACCGACTACACGCCACGAAGGTGACAGGGCTCGGAGGGGGGATGGGACATGGGGAGAAGTGACACAGGAGCTCATTGGATGACGCATAGCCTGAAGGGAATTGAACCTGGACACAGGGGTAGTCTTTAATCTTTAATATTTAATGATTAATACTTAGTATTTCATGTTTCATATTCTGTATTTCATATTTCATGTAAAGTATTGCTATGTCTGGTTAAGAAACGAAACTGTCATGTTGAAAGTTAATACAATCTTGCATTAATGTCTGTACACATTTGACACGTGTGACCATTTGCATATGACGCATTTGCAAGCCTAACACTCAAAACAGATAGGAGGGAGGGGACGGGTGACCTCAAATCCTCTACATTTGTTTACACCTTTCTTTATCTCCTCTACCGCTACATCTGGTGCGGACCCTGCATCACGTTACCCACATTTTTACTAGTGCTCAGGTTTTACAGCCAGGCTGTAGGCTCTCCCGACCTCAGGGCAGGACCCAGGTCTGGTGCTTATTGGCGCTGGTTTCAGCACTTGTACCTCCCCCCCCCCACCATCCCCCTCTCCCCCCTGTAGGAAGGGACTTAGCTTCAGCTAATTTAACCTAGACTCGGGACGCACCCGAACACTAAGGACGACCACTGCCAGTAGTTGAGACCCTCCCAACCCCACTCATCACACACACTGATCGACTCTCTTCCCAGTCGCCTCGAGCTCCTGAGGAACCCCCTCCTAGTACCTCACAGGCCACCCTCTCCCTTTCCTACCTTCCTCCCCTTCTCCCATCTCTCCTGGCACGGATCTGTATCGTGGGGCCTGGACCTGACTGACGCTTGAACCGCATAGACCGCGATTCCGCAATGGCATACCGCAGCGCACCCCTGAGGGTCCTCACACAAAACTGCAGAGGCTTACATGCCCCGGAACGCAGGTCGCATTTACTTAGAGTACTGAAGAAACAACAGATCTCGATAGCCATGCTCCAGGAAACCCACTTCAGGGAAGGTTCGGCACCCAGATTGCACAATAGGCACTATCCTGACGCCTATTTCTGCAACCACCCATCGGCCCACAGGGCAGGAGTAGCTATTGTCGTGGCAGCCGAGTTGTCGTTTCGGGAACTAGATCGAGAAACTGACCCACAAGGGCGGTACCTCTTCTTAAAGGGCATTTTAGCCGACAAAGTCTACACTTTGGCGACGATATACGTCCCCAATAAGAAACAGGCCCCCTTTTTACGTAACGTTCTACACAAACTGGAAGACTTCACGGACGGGATTCTTTTGGTAGGAGGCGATTTTAACGCTCCATTGGACCCGACGTTAGACTCCTCGTCAGGGCACAGCTGCCTGTCACAACGCAACATTAAAAGCATTCGAGAGTCACTGGATTCTATGAGGTTGGTCGACTGCTGGAGAATCCTAAATCCCTCGACTAAGGACTATACGTATTATTCGGCCTTACACGACCGATATTCCTGCATCGATTACCTTTTTATTACACAGGAAGGCTTGTCTAGGCTACATAAAGCAGATATCGAGCCGGCTGCATGGTCCGATCATGGCTCGGTGACGATGGAACTAGAGTCCCCTCTATTCCGGCCATCCAGGTGGACATGGCGACTTAATGAAACTCTCCTGTCGGACCCGGGAACCAGGACACAAATCATTCAAGAGCTGGAACAATTTTTCAGGGAAAATGAGACGCCCGGGATATCCCCAATCACCATATGGGAAGCCCATAAGAGTGTCATCCGAGGAGTACTCATACGCACTGCCACGATCAAGAAACGAGAAGCGATGCAGGAAATGGCCGACCTCTACCAATCCGTAGCGCAACTAGAACGCCAGCACAAAAGAACCCATCTTAACGCAGTATATGGTGAATTGATGGAAAAGAGAAGGAACCTTAGAGAGCTCATCCTGAAACGGCACCTCAGGACGTTACGACGCTCCAAAGGCTTCTACTACGCTCACGCGAATAAAGGGGGCAAATATCTGGCAAGAATTCTCAAGGGCCCTTCACCTCACAGACAGATACATAAGATACGGCTCGCGATGGGAGAATACTACCAAAACCTGTACAACCTGCATCCACCGGCGGACAGTGAATCTCCGGCACGACAGTCCACGCGAATCCAAGAATACCTACACGACACCATCACGAACACAATTACTCGAGACGCGGCCTCGATACTGGACTCCCCAGTTAGCACTGAAGAACTTGCGACTGCTTTCAAATCATCCAAAATCGGCAAGGCCCCAGGGCCGGATGGCTTTTCGGTCGGTATTATAAAAAGTTATCCGGTACCTTGCTTCCATGGCTGACCAAGGCAATAAATGATGTGGGGGAAGGGGGAATCAGTAGCAGCCACCATCACGGTCCTATTAAAACCAGGGAAAGACCCTCTGACCTGCGCTAGTTACCGCCCGATCTCGCTGCTCAATGTGGACACTAAACTATTTACCAAGGTACTGGCAACTAGACTGAAACAACTCCTTCCGGATTTGATACACGTGGACCAAACAGGTTTCATCCCGAGCAGGGAAGCCAGAGATAGCACTCTCCGACTCTTCTCCATCCAGCATCACGTAAGGCGAACAAAAACACCCCTAATGCTGCTGTCGACGGACGCTGAAAAAGCGTTCGATCGCGTTAATTGGACCTATATGATAACAACTCTTCGACAGATGGGTTGCGGACAAAGGCTACTCACCTGGATATCGGCATTGTATAGCAGACCCCGGGCTACGATCAGAGTCAACGGAGCCACGACAACCGATTTCGCAATCAATAACGGCACCCATCAGGGTTGCCCGTTATCGCCCCTGCTGTTCGCAATATCGCTAGAACCACTACTACAATCGATCCGCTTAAACCCAGATATCCAAGGATACGACTGGAAGGAGAAGTGTCATAAGGTAGCTGCGTACGCGGATGATCTGCTTTTCTTTATATGCAACCCCAGAACCACCCTCCCTTGCCTCCTCTCCGAAATCGAAAAATACGGGAAACTGTCTGGGTTTAAGCTTAATCTTAAAATGCGAAATGCGAAGCCCTGAATCTCACATTATCTACTTCGGAATATGACTCGCTGAAACCACACTTCACGTTCCGATGGTGTCAAGACAAAATGAAGTACCTCGGCATCTGGATACCCACTGACCCGACGGACGTATACAGGTTCAACTTTCAACCCATGTCACAGAAGATAATTGCTGACCTGACCAAATGGTCATACCCGCACATCTCATGGCATGGTCGAACAGCAGTTCTGAAAATGAACATACTCCCAAGACTTCTCTACCTAATGCAGACCGTTCCCATCGCTCTACAGACAACCTTCTTTTCTCCCCTGAAATCGGCGGTTATCCGATACGTGTGGCGAGGCGAAAGATCCAGGCTGCGGTATGACATACTTACCCGACCCAGACAGCAAGGAGGCCTAGCACTACCGGATTTCAGGAAGTACTACCAAGCCACAGTACTACAACGTATCCTGGACTGGCACACGAAAACAACATGGAAACAATGGGTAGAGTTGGACAGAGGCCTTATAGGCCCTACGATCGAGGCTAAGATCTGGGGAGGCGACGGGCATAATGTCTCACAACACCGAGAGGAAGGGACAGTCCTGCAAACGATCCAGGGATGGAGGACCATGAGAGACCAAACTCACATCTCTCCCACTCCTAGTCCAATGACCCCTTTAACACATAACAAATCGGTGGGAGGAGGGCTCCCACCCGGCGCATGGCCTATCGCTACCACTGGGACATACATACCGATCTACAGAGCACTAGGGGCTGGGAAACTGCGCACGCTAGACTCGCTGCTGGAAGGTGAACCTAGGACCCCCCTCGCCGTCATGAGATACATACAACTGGCACACTACTACAACACGATGCCCCACAAGGATCGCCTACACAGGAATCTATCCTGGTTTGAAAACCTCTGCTACGGGGGTGACCCCCTGAACCATGCAATCTCGGTGCTTTACCAGAACCTTATAACAGCCGACATACCTACCGCCAGTACATTCCAACGACAATGGGAAGAACAACTGGGAACGACCTTCACAGCCCCTCAATGGGATAAGGCACTCATCTGGCAACAGAAGAGCTCCATGAGCTCACATTATCAAGAGGTAAATTATAAGTTGATCTCATGTTGGTACAGAACACCGACGAGATTGCACCAGATCTTCCCATCCATCTCCCCTACCTGTTGGCGATGCCACACGGATAGGGGCACCATGGCCCACATTTGGTGGTCGTGCAGGGACATAACAGCATACTGGATAATGATCAGAGATGAGGTAGCATCCATCCTGGGGGAAATACCGGACTGGAATGCAGGACTAGCGTTACTTCATATCTCGACGCAACCAATCCCGGTATATAAGAAGTCGATACTCCGCCACCTCCTGAACGCAGCTAAAGCATCCATACCGGTACACTGTAAAACAACTAGGATACCCACTAAGGAGGAATGGATACAACGAGTCGAGGATATACAAGTGTCACGTTTAACATTTGTTATGAAGGAACACAACTGCAGATTTCTTAGAGCTTGAATATTTATTAGAACAATTAGAAGATATTGTGACTTTAAGTCCAGAATTACAGGCACTGTAGCTTTAAATAATAAACGGTTGCTTAAGTCCAGAATTACAGGCACTGTAGCTTTAAATAATAAACGGTTGCTTAAGTCCAGAATTACAGGCAATGTAGCTTTAAATAATAAACGGTTGCTTAAGTCCAGAATTACAGGCACTGTAGCTTTAAATAATAAACGGTTGCTTAAAGGACCACTCTAGGCACCCAGACCACTTCAGCTTAATTAAGTGGTATGGGTGCCAGGTCCAGCTAGGGTTAACTAATTTTTTTTATAAACATAGCAGTTTCAGAGAAACTGCTATGTTTATCAATTAGTTAAGCCTTCCCCTTTTTCCTCTAGTGGCTGTCTCACTGACAGCCGCTAGAGGCGCTTGCGTGATTCTCACTGTGAAAATCACAGTGAGAGCACGCAAGCGTCCATAGGAAAGCATTATGAATGCTTTCCTATGCGACCGGCTGAATGCGCGCGCAGCTCTTGCCGCGCGTGCGCATTCAGCCGACGGGGAGGAACGGAGGCGGAGAGGAGGAGGAGAGCTCCCCGCCCAGCGCTGGAAAAAGGTAAGTTTTAACCCTTTTCCCCTTTCCAGAGCCGGGCGGGAGGGGGTCCCTGAGGGTGGGGGCACCCTCAGGGCACTCTAGTGCCAGGAAAACGAGTATGCTTTCCTGGCACTAGAGTGGTCCTTTAAGTCCAGAATTACAGGCAATGTAGCTTTAAATAATAAACGGTTGCTGAAGTCCAAAATTACAGGCACTGTAGCTTTAAATAATAAACGGTTGCAATTAGCAGGTTCTGAATCATTTAGAGTCTGTTAGTTGAGTTAACAAGTTAGGTGATAAGCAATTACAATAGTTTGTTCCCTTAGCAATTATCTGAAGCAAGACAGGTGCAGCTAAACTCGAATAGTGGATAGGTTGAAGATAGCTGTAGTTGGGTTGTTTGATAATAAGACTTTGGTAACAGGCAATAAAGGCTTTAGATATGTAACTCTTATCACAGAGGTTTAATGTTACTTAGCTTCCGGTAAATAGAAAACAGGTTCCCAAGTTCTCCTCAGAGGCGGTTATATCCAATGATATGTGTGTAGAGAGTTCAGGCTTTAGTCGAGGATGAGGAGAGGTGAAGGGGACGTGAGTAGTCTTCCAGTCCGGTCTGGTAACAGATGGCTTTCACAGAGAAGTTTGTAGCCGGTTCGTGAGTGCGGTACGTAGTTCAATAATCCAGCGTCTATCAGCTGGTGCGGTCGCATTAAGTAAGGAGACCGTGTCATAAGGGGGTGTGGCTAAGCTCCGTGGAACCCGGAAGTAAGAGGATACCAGAATTAAGGCATGACAACAAGCAGCCGAGGTGGCTGATGGACCGTGGAACTAAACACGCAGAGATGTGGTTCCCATGGTTCCAATACATATCGCGATACCGGCAAGACAGTGGCGATGCCGGGGCAGCGGAGGGAACGTCTGCGGGGACGGGTCCCACGTAGCAGATCGTGACCAATCCATCCCCCCCCCTACCCTGCCTTCTTGCCTTGCCCCATCTTCTTCCCGTTACTTTGTATGACATGCCGCTGAGGTGCTAGTCTGGGGGAGAGCGGGAGCGGGGACGACGGTGGTAGAACACTAGCACAGCACCACACACTACCCATTTCTTACACATAGCACACGAGGCATAGTGCCACTACTACCTACCTCCGACGTTTAACCCCTAAGTCTCAAGATAAAAATTTAATGCTACACTACATACAGACACCTACAGAACTACCATGACCGATTACGGTCCCTACGCCCCCCCCCCGCCACCACCACCCCCCCCTCTCCCTATTACCCCAGGCACATGCAATACAGCTTATAACCTCGTACTACCTGCACCATAGCAAAAACGACAAAGCCTTCCACACCATGTCCTTAATATTACTCATAACGCAACCAAGCAGAAGTTGGGAAGGAGATGATCACCTACTTAACACGCAATGTTTCCCCATTAGTACGCACATGACCTTTGACTAGGGGGACTATGATACAGTGGGAACGATACATCAACGAGCCTCTACTACATAATGGGACTGATCACTTCCACAACCCACGGATCACTACACCCGAGCACTGCCAGCCCCATGACTGAAACACACCCAAAGCAGACACAACCATGAGGACCGATTTTGGTTACTGACTTTAGACAGAAGGGATATCCCTGCTTCCTACCGTCAGGCGAGGGGTAATGGTAACCACTGCTCCCCCGTAGGGTGACTTTACTGAGATCTGCGAGTCCGCAGACACAGCCAACCTCAGAACTCAAATGTTATGGCTCAGCACTAGTGGGTAATAGCTGGATAAATGTCATGGATACCTGATATACCCTGCTTATTTACTATGGGACACCAATTGGATCATCTTGCGCTATGTCCTACACTTGAATAATGGAATTATACTTAATTGCTCTAGCAGGTATAGTTAAATTATAATGTATTACTGACCATGTGCCACACCCATATTCCTAAAACTTCTGACTATGCAATTCATTGTGAATATAACTGCCCACAAACTCTTATTACACGTATAGGAAAAACAGAGAGAGAAAACAAAAAACACAAAAAACAAAAACAAAAGGAAAGTAAAGATGTAGCAGTTATTGTTCGCTAACCCAATGTTCCGATACACTGTTGATTTGTTCATGTAAAATCTAAGCCTATTACTGCTGTTGTAGCAGCATAGGTGATGTTATACTTACTTCTTTACTTCAATAAAGATTTACAAAAAAAAAAAGGTGGCAATGGGTAGCTATGGAAGATGATAACAGCCACTTACCTCCCATGGCTCACTAATCCACCAAGTACGTACCTAGCTGTACAACATACATACTCTTTATGGCTTCAGAAACGCTATTGACACTATCTTCACTACGATCTCCTTCACTTTTTCCAAATTGTCTTCAGTTTGCAGTTAGATTGTCCTGGAACAATGCTCACTTTCCATGATGAATACATCAAAGACCAGCCATGATGATCCAAAAACAAACATAGCACTTTCACCAAGTGATATAACAAGTGAACTTAATATACTTATATACCACAAAAAATCACTACAAAATAAACACACATGTGTTGCCCTCAGTGTTTGCATAAACAAGGTTATCAAATTACACAAGGTATTTGTAACGGATCACCTGGCACCCCGACTGGGTACCTCCGTTGATGGATGCTCCTAGCACTTCTTGAGGATTCCAAGCACTCTAGCCGACAACACAACCACCACAGGACGAACCTCTCTTCCTTCCAGAGCGAAGCAGGAACGAGCTCTTAAAAGAGCTTAGGAGTGATTATAGCAAGGGAATATGCAGAGCATAGCAATCCCTTGTAGCAGATTCCCCCAATAAGAGACAGGACTCCAAATTGAGGGTGAAGTAGAACTGACAAAATCTTTATTTTACTTGGGACTAGCCCATTTGGTCATTACATTAACATTGCTGTGAAAACTCAATAAAATTACAAACAGTCAAATCATAGCAGGCAACATTCAGTGACTTATTATAACATAATTACATATTTATAAATAGGTGGGGAAGACCATAATTAACACAAATGTCTCTCCTGCATGCAGAATTAGCGATATGCAAATCTACCCGAATATGCAAATTACCAGTCTTGCTATTCAGGTAGTGCATATTACTGTTGCTACCAACAGAGGGCACTACACAAGCTCCATAGCCAAATCCACCTAAGGGGTAGCAATCCTCAGCAGTACAGGAGAGCAGGCAATACATCTCAGGGGCCATAGTCACATGGCAGGAGGCTGGCAATCAGTCTTCTCCAATGCCCAGTGGCAAGGCTGGTACCGCCACATTTCTCCCCTTTTCCAAACAGACTAACAGGGTATCTGACCTCCTGCCGGTCAGTGCCCTGGTTAGTCCAGCAACCCACCCACGAAGCACAAACAGTAATACAGCCTACCCACAATGCATGGTTACTACACCTGGGTAAAAGATTAGCTCGTCCATGTCCAGGTGCCTCAACAAGGCTGTGTGGGGTACTGATAGGCTGCCTTGGTGGGTTGCTGAGTGCCAGCGCTACCACGGGAGTAGCCTGGTTGGAGCCATGCTGAAAAGAAGAGTTGATAGGCTCCTCTCTCGGGATCTGGGGCTGCTGCTGGAGGGGGAGACCGACTGTCTCCCCTTTGGTTACATAGTCCTGTTGCTGGAGGGGGAGACCGACTGTCTCCCCTTTGGCTAAACAGCCCTGCTGCTGGTGGACAGGACCGACTGTCCCTACCCCTAGTGGTGCATGTGCAGAGACCACGGTCCCATCTGCACTGTTGTGGAGCTTACTGTCTCCCCTTGGTGGGTTAAGCTGCTGCTGGGGAGAGGGGGTAACAAGCTCCTCTCCCATACATACTTTCAGCCGCTGGGGAGAGAGACTAACTGTCTCCTCTCCTAATGACACACACTGCTGCTGGGGAGGAAGGACGACACCTTCAGCTCCCTGTAACACACACTGCCGCTGGGGAGGAAGGACTGCACCTTCGGCTCCCTGAGACTCACTGGACTGCTGGGGAGAGGGACCAACTGTCTCCTCTCCTAAGGACACACACTGCCGCTTGGGAGGAAGGACTGCACCTTCGGCTCCCTGAGACTCACTGGACTGCTGGGAAGAGGGACCAACTGTCTCCTCTCCTAAGGACACACACTGCCGCTGGGGAGGAAGGACGGCACCTTCAGCTCCCTGGGATACATACTGCCGCTGGGGATCTGGGCCGACTGCCCAGCATCCCTGTAGGGCCGGTAGAGAGACTTCGGTCCCATCTCCACCTGCCAGCTGGGTGTCTTCCCAGGACAAGTCAATAAGATCTTCCATCTCTGGTGCTGGTTGGGACATATGTGGTACAGTACCAAGGTCCCCTGATAACAGGCTTGGTTGCTGGGGAGGAAGAACTAAACTCAATGCTTCCGGTGGCATACAGTCAATAAGCCCCATCATGTCAGAGACAGGCGGCATTATACATTGGAATAGGCAAACATAATCCTGTTCTAGTTCCCACTCCCGGTTGGCAAGAAAAGATAGATCTGGCTGAATGGCATCGATCTCCGTAAGGTCCCAGTTGTCTGCCCGCTCAGCTCGGATGGACCAGAAGCGAGCAATGTCGGTGTCTCCGAACCAGAGACTAGTTTCAATAGTATCCCACAACAAACCAGGGCCATCGTAGTCTTCCCCCTCAATACACTTGTACTCGATCAGCCATGGGTAGAGGTGGTAAGCATGCCACCGCAGGGCCCGATAGGAATCATCCAGCCACACCTCAGTCTCAACTAGCGTCTCCAGTTCGCTTACCCATTCCTCTGAGGGCTGGTTTCCCAATAATGGCATCCGCAGCTCTAGTTGTTCTGCTTGGCGCTGGTTAGTGGTCAGGATTTCCTCGAACCGGAAGGGTCGAATTTCGTCGATGTCCTCCTTCCAGAGATCGGTACGAAGCGCCACCCTCCACTCTGTCTCTTTTTCCTCTGGGATAGGATACTCCATACTGCGCATCACATCCTGTAGTCGCTGCTGGAGCCTGGCATCAAAGGGAGATACTGCACAGCCTTCCATCTCTGAAGTAGTGCTGGTTTTCCCAAGGCTAGGAAGCCATCCCACCGCTGCCACCAATGTAACGGATCACCTGGCACCCCGACTGGGTACCTCCGTTGATGGATGCTCCTAGCACTTCTTGAGGATTCCAAGCACTCTAGCCGACAACACAACCACCACAGGACGAACCTCTCTTCCTTCCAGAGCGAAGCAGGAACGAGCTCTTAAAAGAGCTTAGGAGTGATTATAGCAAGGGAATATGCAGAGCATAGCAATCCCTTGTAGCAGAGTCCCCCAATAAGAGACAGGACTCCAAATTGAGGGTGAAGTAGAACTGACAAAATCTTTATTTTACTTGGGACTAGCCCATTTGGTCATTACATTAACATTGCTGTGAAAACTCAATAAAATTACAAACAGTCAAATCATAGCAGGCAACATTCAGTGACTTATTATAACATAATTACATATTTATAAATAGGTGGGGAAGACCATAATTAACACAAATGTCTCTCCTGCATGCAGAATTAGCGATATGCAAATCTACCCGAATATGCAAATTACCAGTCTTGCTATTCAGGTAGTGCATATTACTGTTGCTACCAACAGAGGGCACTACACAAGCTCCATAGCCAAATCCACCTAAGGGGTAGCAATCCTCAGCAGTACAGGAGAGCAGGCAATACATCTCAGGGGCCATAGTCACATGGCAGGAGGCTGGCAATCAGTCTTCTCCAATGCCCAGTGGCAAGGCTGGTACCGCCACAGTATTTTTTGAAGAAATATTAATATATATATATATATACCAGTAAGAGCAAGTCGGTTGTGGTGTGCCGAAACCAACAAATGGGTAGGCCTGAAAAAGAGGACAAGAAATATTAATACCACCTAATCTCAACACAGAAATAATTAACAAAGCCCCACCCAGGGCCATAATTAGAAATTTTAGGGCCCTAGCACAGCTCAAGGTCAGGCCCTAAAGGGGCCCGCCTCCAAGCCCACCCCAGGACCCACCTAAAAAATTTTGCCCACAGGAATACACACACAGACACAAACACATGCACTGAACACATACAAAAAGGACATAGATACACACACACACTAACAGACACACATACATACTAACAGACACACATACTGAAACAGACATACACACATACTGAAACAGACACACAGACATACATAGTGAAACACATACTAACATACATACAGACACACACGTGCGCATGAGGACATACATACATACTGACACAGACACATGGATACATACACATACATACAGACACATTCATACATACATACATACACAAAAATACTGACAGACAAAGGCGGAGATGTGAGGCGCTAACTATGATTAGAGCTGAGCGCGGAATACCTCCGTAGTTGAGAATTGGAGTTGGCCTCGCAACGCAGCATCTAATGGCACAAGAACCTGAAATACTGCCTAGGGCCAACTAAGGTACTCTAACAGCCAGATCAAGCTAAACATAACATTCTGTAGAGCCAGTGGTTGTCGTAAGAAGGTAAATTCGGAAAAGGGAGTTGTGACGGTTGTCACCATCACTGGGAGCAGAAGGACACTTTACAATGGTTCCTAAGTTGCTCCTATGTCTAAGTCACCCTGTGCCCGTATAATGTGTCTGTATACTGTATTGTTAATTGTTTTGTGCGCTCTCCTGTCCTGCTGATGCTTGTTACGAACTAAGGGGATTTGGCTATAACCCTGTATATTCAATTCGCCTTTTCAAACCCTTCTCTGCTAACATTGCTGTTATTTACCGTCCCCCTGGTTCCCCTCTTCTCTTCCTTGACCACTTTGCTGCCTGGCTACCCTTTTTCCTCTCTTCTAACATTCCATCCCTAATTCTCGGGGACTTCAATATTCCTATAAACCCACCTTTGACCTCTGCAGCCACTAAACTACTTTCAATGACTTCCTCCCTCGGGCTATCGCAGTGGGCAAATTCTCCCACCCATGTAGCTGGCAATACCCTTGACCTAATCTTCACTTATGCATGTACAGTAACTAATATCTGCAACACTCCATATCCACTCTCTGATCACCACCTCTTATCATTTGCTCTTGCGTACCCCCTCACCCAACAACCTCAGCCTAACCCCCCTCAACTCAGGAGGGACCTTAATTCTCTTGATCTCCAACAGTTGTCAGCTGACATTGATTCACAACTGCTGTCCATCCCTTCCCTCTCCTGTCCTTCACTGGCCATCTCCATATATAACTCTACTCTTACATCTGCCTTGAACACTGCAGCGCCACTACAAACAAGCACCTCGATGAGGACCCGCCCCCAACCATGGCATACTAAATTAACGCGCTACCTGCAAAGATGCTCCCGTTGTGCTGAACGCTCCTGGAGGAAGTCTCGTACCCAATCAGACTTTCTCCATTATAGATTCATATTGTGTTCATACAGTGCAGCCCTTGCCCTTGCCAAACAGTCCTATTTTTCCTCTCTCATTAGTTCATGTTCCCGCAACCCCAGGCGTCTCTTTGACACCTTTAATTCTCTTCTTCGCCCTGCTGTGGCCACCCCCAAAACTAACCTTACTTCTGATAACTTTGCATGTTACTTCACTGACAAGATTGAACAGCTAAGGAAAGAATTCTCCCCTCCTTGCCTTTCTGTTTCTCAATCACACATAGATCATGCCTTTCCTACCCTTCAGACATTCTCCCCAGCTACTGACCAAGAGGTGGCTGCTCTTCTTTGCTCCTCTCGCCCCACCACTTGCCCACTCGATCCTGTCCCATCTCACCTTATCAGATCTCTCTCCACTTGTCTCGTGCCTTCTCTAACACACATCTTCAACTGCTCGCTCTCTTCTGGCATCGTCCCTGCTGACCTTAAACATGCCACTGTAGTGCCTATACTAAAAAAAACCATCCCTCGACCCATCCACCCTCTCTAACTACCGTCCCATATCCCTGCTCCCTTTTTCCTCAAAGCTTCTGGAAAGACTTGTCTTTACCCGTGTGTCTCATTTCCTCAATTCCAACTCTCTCCTTGACCCCCTTCAATCTGGCTTCCGCCCTCTCCACTCTACAGAGACTGCCCTTATCAAAGTCACTAACGACCTAATCACAGCTAAATCCAAAGGCCACTACTCCATACTAATTCTTCTTGACCTCTCAGCGGCCTTTGACACCGTTGATCATGCTCTCCTTCTTCAAACTCTTCAATCGCTTGGTCTCTGTGACTCTGTCCTCTCGTGGTTTTCCTCTTATCTCTCCCAACGCTCATTCAGTGTCTCCTTCTCTAATGATACCTCCTCCCCTCGCCCTGTCTCGGTTGGTGTCCCCCAAGGCTCCGTCCTTGGTCCCCTTCTATTTTCTCTTTATACTGCCTCTCTTGGCAAACTTATTACCTCTTTTGGATTCCACTACCACCTGTACGCTGATGACACCCAGCTATATCTCTCCTCCCCGGACCTCTCCCCTGCCGTCCTGCAACGTGTCACTGCTTGCCTTTCTTCCATCTCTGACTGGATGTCCTCCCGCTTTCTGAAACTCAATCTCTCAAAAACTGAGCTCCTTGTCTTTCCTCCTCCTAATATTGATCCTCCTCTTTCGCTCTCCCTTCAAGTTTGTGGTACCAACATCAGTCCATCCTTGCAAGCGCGCTGTCTTGGCGTCATACTTGACTCTGGTCTCACCTTTGAGCCTCACATCCAGCATGTTGCCAAATCCTGTAGATTTCATCTTAAAAACATAGCCCGCATCCGCCCCTTTCTTGCACCAGATACTACCAAGGAGCTTGTCCATGCTCTAGTAATTTCCCGCATGGATTACTGTAACCCTCTCCTGATTGGTCTTCCCAAAAGCCGTACTGCACCCCTACAGTCCGTAATGAACGCTGCTGCTAGACTGATTTTCCTCTCTAGTCGTTTCTCTCACACCTCACCCCTCTGCCAGTCCTTACATTGACTTCCTGTATGCTATAGGAGTCAATTCAAGGTACTTACTCACACCTATAAAGCACTGAACAACTCTAGCCCCTCTTATATCTCCTCACAGATCCATAGGTATGTCCCTTCTCGGTCTCTCCGCTCTGCCCGTGACCACCTCCTGTCCGTTGTCCGCACTCGTACGGCCAACTCGCGCTTGCAGGACTTCTCACGGGCGGCTCCCTTCCTATGGAATAGCCTGCCTACCGCCATCAGACTCTCCCCTAGTCTTGCATCTTTTAAGAAGTGCCTTAAAACCCATCTCTTTAGAAAAGCTTATGGCCTCCAAGACTAACCAATACCTCACATACCTGTCTCTTGCCCTCTCCTAAAGGGCAGTCCACCTTATTTGATTGCAAATTCCTGTCCTAATGTGTTTTACACCCCACCTCCTATAGAATTTAAGCTCGATCGAGCAGGGTCCTCTTCAACCTATTGTTCCTGTAAGTTTATTTGTAATTGTCCTATTTATAGTTAAATCCCCTTCTTAATATTGTAAAGCGCTACGGAATCTGTTGGCGCTATATAAATTGCAATAATAATAATAATAATAGCTCTCTCTGTTGGTAGCAACAGCTATATGCACTACTTTTGAATAGAAAAGCTTGTTAATTTGCATATTTAGGTAGATTTGCATATTGATAATTCTGCAGCCATCAGAGATATTTTGTGTTACCGGTAATTATTTTCTTCCCTGCCTCTTTATAAATATGTCATTGTGTTATAATAAGTTACTTTATGTTGTCGCATATGATTTAGTTATTTGGATTTTATTGAAGTTGTCACAGCAATCTTAGTGTAATGAGCATATGTGCTAGTCTCGAGTAAAATTAAATCTATGTATGTTAGTTCCTTTTGAAACTGTATGTTCTGAATATTTAGGGATCTCAGTAAAAAAATCTTTGGACCTGTTGATTGGCAGCACGATTCCTCTAGCCCAGAGACAATAGGAGAGCTAGGTCTGAGAGCCGCAAGGGTCTTTCTAAAAACAGGAGCTATCACATTGCAGGCCGAGGTGCATGTCTGCCTGGAAGGAAAACTACAGAGGAATAGGGAGAAGGGGCGATACCTGCCTGTAAGAAGGGTGACTGAGGTTGAAGAGCTCCAGAGTCCCGGCAAGCAACTAGGAAGTGAACTGGGTGGAGGTAGTCGTTCGGAGTACAAGACCTCAGTCACAGGAGTCACTTTCGTGGTCACGTAAAAAACATGAATGCAAAGACAATAAAACCTAATTATTATTTTTTTTTAAGTTTTTAATTCTTTATTTTTGTGTGGAAAATAATACAAACAGGCTTGCAAAGCAACAACAGCAATGGCAAGCATTTGGCAATACACACGGTAAATACATTGTTGTGGCAATGAATGCCCTGGCACAATTATATGAAAGAAAGAAGAAACAGTTATATGTCAAGCTGGTTCATCATGTCTAACTATGCAGTATATAAGGGCAATCAAGGACTGCTTGTGTACAATGAGCAGTGTTGCTGTCAGATAATACGTGCTAGACATGGTGGGTACTGGTGAGACATACACATGACATGTTAAAGATGAGACCAAGTAGCTTTGATGTCACTGGGGCTTATTGGCACGCTGCAGCACTCAAGAGGGTAAAGGAAAAGCAAATAATAAGCACAAGAAATGAAAACACAAAAACAAGGAGTAATCAAAGACTGTCCAACATAGGATGCTATGAGAATGCGTCCGCCGTGGTCGGGACAGAGTGGAGCTCTGTCGTCAGCTGATTCCGAAGAGAGGTAATACAGGAGCATATCTTAGGGAGTCCTTATGTGTGACTGCAAAGCAATATCGGAAAAGGTCAGTCCCCCAGGGCAATATGTGGTCCCGGAGTACTGTGCCGCCAACTTGTTTGCTTCTGAAAGGCCAGGACTCTCCCCCAGGGGGTACCTGAAGTAACATGCTGGTAATCACCGATTCATGCAGGAGATCTTCCATCCACGTGGACGATGCACCGAGGCTTTGCTACGAGTGGCCGTCAACTCAGATAAGCCTTTAGTAGGGTAAAGTGCCGCCCAAGAGGTTTTGGCACCCTGAGTTGGCCTCCCCATCTTACCACTTTCTCTTCTCCCTCCTGTAGCTCAGGCTGGGTGGTCTGGGCACGGTCACTCAACTTTGCCCAGAAGCTTCTGAAACACTCATCGAGCCATTGTAGGAAGCGTTCAAATGAGCTGCAGGAGGCTCTCTGGGCTGGATCTAGGCCATGTGAATCAGAGAGGGAGGCATCCGCCATCTTGGAAAGTCGGGGCTCAACCATATAGTGACTCATAAGGCTTGGTAGGTGCCGCTGAGATGGCGTGAGGGAGTCCAGTGGGGACCAGGATATCCCCCACCGATCCAGAGGTGGGTTAGGAGTGTAGCTGGTCTATTCTACGAACCGGAGAGCGGGGAGAGGCCGCCTCTCTCCCTCCCTGTCCCTAGTAGGCCGCTATGGAGTTATCAGGGTTCCCACCGCTGTAAAGTGTCGGGTGAGGTATCAGTAAGCTCGCCTTGGAACCCCTGACTTAGGCAGTGCACTTATTAAGGCTTTGTGGCTTGGTTGCCGGGGTTAGAAGCCCAAAAACATCTAGACAGCTCGGTTAGGCACTGCCCCCCAATTAAACCTAATTTGAATATATATTTTAATATATATTTAAATATATATACACCTAGAAGTCAGGTTTCTGTAATAAGGTGTTACGGGGTAATAAGGCACTCAGGAGCCGGGTTACTGTACTGAGATGTTACAGGGTAATAAGGCGCTCAGGAGCTGGGTTACTGTAATAAGATGTTACGGGTTAATAAGGCACTCAGGAGCCGGGTTACTGTAATAAGACGTTACGGGTTAATAAGGCACTCAGGAGCCGGGTTACTGTAATAAGACGTTACAGGGTAATAAGGCACTCAGGAGCCGGGTTACTGTAATAAGATGTTACAGAGGTAATAAGGCGCTCAGGAGCCGGGTTACTGTAATAAGATGTTACAGGGTAATAAGGCATTCAGGAGCCGGGTTACTGTAATAAGATGTTACAGAGGTAATAAGGCGCTCAGGAGCCGGGTTACTGTAATAAGATGTTACAGGCTAATAAGGCATTCAGGAGCTAGGTTACTGTAATAAGATGTTACAGGGTAATAAGGCGCTCAATAAGGCACTCAGGAGCCGGGTTACCGTAATAAATGTTACAGGCTAATAAGGCATTCAGGAGCCAGGTTACTGTAATAAAAAAAAAAAGATGTTACAGGGTAATAAGGCGCTTAATAAGGCACTCAGGAGCCGGGTTACTGTAATAAGACGTTACAGCGTAATAAGGCACTCAGGAGCCGGGTTACTGTAATAAGACGTTACGGGGCAATAAGGCAATCAGGAGCCGGGTTACTATAATAAGATGTTACAGTGTAATAAGGCACTCAGGAGCCGGGTTACTGTAATAAGATGTTACAGGGTAATAAGGCACTCAGGAGCCGGGTTACTGTAATAAGATGTTACAGGGTAATAAGGCACTCAGGAGCCGGGTTACTGTAATAAGATGTTACAGGGTAATAAGGCACTCAGGAGCCGGGTTACTGTAATAAGATGTTACAGGGTAATAAGGCACTCAGGAGCCGGGTTACTGTAATAAGATGTTACAGGGTTATAAGGCACTCAGGAGCCGGGTTACTGTAATAAAATGTTACAGGGTAATAAGGCGCTCAGGAGCCGGGTTACTGTAATAAGATGTTACAGGGTAATAAGGCACTCAGGAGCCGGGTTACTGTAATAAGATGTTACAGGGTAATAAGGCACTCAGGGGCCAGGTTACTGTAATAAAATCTTACAATGTAGATTAGAGCTAACATCCCAAGCACTCATTTAAGTAAAATAAATACTGATGTATACATGAAAGGCGTGGAGGGAATTCCAGACATAAGCTGTCCTTATAAGTACCGGTAGATATATACAGTAACTGTGCAATGAGCTGAGGTTTTGGAGATGCTGCCAGGGCTCAGTATGAGAGATTATAGACAGTTCTCTCATGTGATTCCCTCGGTGGGCATGTATCGATACATAAATTTTCATTCTCTCCATTTTTTTGCTGCCACCTCCTGTCCCCATGATGTCCATCCGTTGCCCTGTCTCGCAGTCAGATCCCTGTTCCTCGTACTCCCTCCCTCTATTAGAATGTGTGGACCCACCTCCCCCTCCATCTCTGCAGCTCCAGCATTCTCTGTCTCGTCTCCTCTCACTCCTCATTCATGTTTCCTTGTCTCATTATTTGTAGTAATCTCTCTCCTATAACCACCACCCATTAATTTTTCATTAATTCACATTTTTTCCTGTTTGTTGTAGTTTCTCATTTTACATTCCATCCTTCTTTTTTTTCTCTCTCTTACTTTTAAAACTCAGTTTTTTTTTTTTTATTCTATCGCATGCTCTGCACCCCATGCCGTTTACATCTTCACTCCTGCTCTCTCCATGCACTATGTCTCTTCTGTAAATCCTCCTCAGTCTGATACTTCTCTCACATCGGAGGGCTAATTCCTGGGGAAGTTTGTAATGAGCTCTGTCTCTCATGCGCTGTCTCGCTCATTCCCTCTCATGCGCTGTCTCGCTTACTTTCTGTCTCATACGCTGTCTCGCTTACTTTCTGTCTCATGCACATGACTTCGCTATCTCTTTCTACTGCGTTTTGACTTCCTCACTTCCTCTTTCACGCACACAGATTTCTTCACTTTTTTTCATGCACACCAACATGCACAATATTATGAACACAGACTCCCACATTTCCTCTCCAATACTTCCTCTCCTATGCACACCGACTCTCACTTCCTCTCTCCTGCAGACTCTCAAATTTCCTCCCCTATACTGCCTCTATCACACATTCTGACTCCCTCTTTAATGCTCACTGACTTCCAAACTTCTTGTCATAGACACTGACTTCCTAGCTTCCTCTGTCATAGACACTGACTTCCTAGCTTCCTCTGTCATAGACACTGACTTCCTAACGTCCTCTGTCATAGACACTGACTTCCTAACGTCCTCTGTCATAGACACTGACTTCCTAGCTTTCTCTGTTATAGACAGTGACTTCCTAACGTCCTCTGTCATAGACACTGACTTCCTAACGTCCTCTGTCATAGACACTGACTTCCTAGCTTCCTCTGTTATAGACACTGACTTCCTAGCTTTCTCTGTTATAGACAGTGACTTCCTAACGTCCTCTGTCATAGACACTGACTTCCTAGCTTCCTCTGTCATAGACATTGACTTCTTTACTTCCTCCCTCATGAACACAGTGACTCCCTTACTTCCTATCTAACACTCTCTGACTAACTTTATTTCCCTCATCTCTTCTGTACTATACTAATTTCCACTTTCTATGTTCTGAACTATAACAATCCAACTTCCTATCTTCTGCTTTTACCGGTCCCACGTCCTTTATTCTGAACTATACCAATCCCACTTTCTATATTCTGTACTATACCAATCCCACTTTCTATATTCTGAACTATACCAATCCCACTTTCTATATTCTGAACTATACCAATCCCACTTTCTATATTCTGTACTATACCAATCCCACTTTATATATTCTGAACTATACCAATCCCACTTTCTATATTCTGTACTATACCAATCCCACTTTATATATTCTGTACTATACCAATCCCACTTTCTATATTCTGTACTATACTAATCCCACTTTCTATATTCTGTACTATACCAATCCCACTTTCTATATTCTGAACTATACCAATCCCACTTTCTATATTCTGTACTATACCAATCCCACTTTCTATATTCTGTACTATACCAATCCCACTTTCTATATTCTGTACTATACCAATCCCACTTTATATATTCTGCACTATACCAATCCCACTTTCTATTTTCTGTACTATACCAATCCCACTTTCTATCTTCTTCATTATAACTACCCCACTTCCTATCTTCTGCACCATCACTTCCTATATCTTGCATTCTGGCTCCCTCATATCCTGCATTTTGATTCTCTCACTGCCTATATTCTTCACTCTTTTATTCCAAACGCCTTGCCGTCTCCCTTCCTCTCTCCTGTAATCTCATTTCCTATTTTCTAATTCCAGTACTGAATATTCCTCAGTATTTCCTGCACTCTGTTTTCCTGTTTCCCTTCTGGTCTCTTTTCTTTGATCCTTATTCTGCACTATTTCTCCCTATTTCATATTTCCTGCAGAGTGCCCTCTTATCTTCCTTCTGATCTCCTTCATTGACTCTTACATTTCCTATTTCCTGCACTCCTTCACTTCATTTCTTTCGCAGTAAACCTAAACCAGTAACATTTATTTCCTATATTCCCCCCTCTTTGGCACTAGCTCTCTTTCTAATTTCCTACGTTCTGAGCTCTCTCATCTTATTTCCTGCAATCTCACTTCCAATTTTTCCCTCATTTGATAGCTCTCTCACTCATTTACTCCTTACTACCACTTCTGTTACCCAGTTTCCAGGCTCTGCCTTTTCCTTTCTCTCTCCTCCTCCCTCAGTTCCCCTCTCCCCCTGTATCTTTCCGGTTGTCATTCACCCTGTGCCTCTCCTCTCTCCCTACCTGTCCGTTCACTTGCTCTGCATCCTTATCCTTTTTTATTTCCACATTTTTAACCATGCTACTCCCCTCCCTACAAACGTTCTTTCTCCTCCCCACAGCATCACTCCCAAAAATTCCAAAGTTGGAAAATCTGACACAATCCCGATATCTCTCACTATATAAATATATATATAGATATATTTCACTTTTTTTTTTTTTAATACCAACACGTTGACATCACAGATAATTCTGCCTCCTGATTGGACAACCACCATCCAATCACTGGATCCATTTTTGGACACACATCTCCCAAAGGATGAGACATTTAAAAAGTTGAAGTAAAGGTTTTAGCAGTATCTTCTAACGGAGCAAGGGAAGGAGACAGAGGAACGACAGAACTTTATCACCATGACAACTCACTTTATCAGGGGCCCGGCTTATGGACTCAGCGCCGAGGTCAAGAACAAGGTGAGGGATTTGACCAAAGAGCTTACACTCTAAGTTTGGCATGTAACAGTGCCCGTTTGGATTAACGAACACATATTTTGCTATATATAATATTGTATATCGTAGCTGACACTACACGTGTTTATTGCTAAAATGACACTTTATAATGCTTATATAGCCTGCTTTTTTTTTTTTAAAATTCTTTATTTTGTTCGTGCAGAGAGAAAAACATGCAAGTTGCACTGCCACAACAGCTGGTGCAGATCTATTGGCATTTACATATGTTACATGGCATTAGAGACATTGCACTTTTTTTTTTTTAAAGTGAAAAAAAAACAATCAGGTTAGCATCATATACTTCCTAACCACCTAGAATGAACAGTCGCTTTGTCTACCGCTTGATAGCGTGGTTTAGGACAAAATAAAGGTGAGGGTCATGCTAAAAACATCGTTTTATAGGCTTAAGTCGGGGATGAACGGCTACGTGCCCGGTCTACTCATGTTAGCGCCTAGTGCGTTGAAACAGGAAGGATATAACCCAACAAGTTTAAGAGGTAACTAGGAGTCGGAGCTCAGGTAATACGATGCCATTGCTCACTGTGCCCCAACAATAATTGTCAGTGTTCTGAGTGACATGTTAAAACAGTGTTAAGGCATGTATCATGCTTGAGATATAACATGGGTAAGACTGTCGTGGAGTAAATATGAGTGGACTGCTTGGGCATTGCTCAATTGCTTGATTACCTGCTAAAGAAGGATACATTCTAAATAAGGTACCATCCTAAATAAGGCACGATTGCGTTTGCTTGTGTAATTACTGCGCTACTGCCCGTTTGGTATGTCGCATCTTACAGTTAAGTTACTAGTTTTATAGTTGCTTGCTGAATAGTTCAGTCACAGTGAAGCTCCCTAGTGGCTCAGCTCAGTATATAGCCTGCTTTTTAATAGCAAAAGCTGACATTTCAGTTTATATATGTCTATTGCTTTGGGACCGTGGGAGTTTACACTCTAGGTATCTAAAGTTGCAGGTCTCCTTGAGCGTCAAAACATTTAGGTCTCTGCTTCTTTTTTTCCAGAAGTCATTAATAAATCCAGTGTAATCCCAAGAGCTTACAGTCTGTATCGTGAGATCTTGGGTTTACACTGCTTATGACTACAAGGGCATAAATTCTATCCAGACAGTTTCTGTTCACACCGCCTCTGGAAATAAATTTTTGGTATATGCTTTTGGTTGTGTGAACTTTATAAGGTACGAGAGTTTCGCGGCAGCCACCTCTGATATGATGCTAGCTTGTTTTTGTCTGATATTCTGTATCAGTGGTTGCTATTATTGGCAAACTAGATGTCTGCATACTGAAATCTTGCAGAGAATCAAGATAAAAGTAGTTTACAAACATTGTGAATACCAAGATTAGCCAGCATTGCTCTGTATCGTTTTCCGCTCCTGAAAAATAAAAGTAAATGCCGGTCAAAGGAACTAACAATCTATTTAGGTTATCCATCATTATTATGTTCCAGCACGGCAGTTGATGCACATTTAATTAATTGATCTCTATGCAAAGCTCTGGCCTGTTCCCTTCCCTAATTACGATTTTCCCACACTACGTTTATTACAAACTGGACACAAGAACTGGCACTCTAATCAAGCACAGCTGTGTTTCATTCTTTCTGCAGTTTAGCCAATGTAACCGGTGCAGCATTAAAACATAAAGGTTTTATAAAGCAGGAAACAATGATGTCATATTTGAATTCACTTTCTGTGAAATAATAAGAAGATTAGAGAATACACGTGGATAAAAGAAATAACTATTTTCCTATGTGTTTGTGTAACAGATGTTGTATGTATTAAAAGATTCCCAGTGTATAAACGGTCTTTCTATTTGGCAACACGGATCAAACAAACCGGAGAGCTCAGAGCTTCTACTCAATGGAGATGATTCTCATTGCTAAGTACATATTAGATTCTTAATAGAGTGACACTAAACTGTTTATTTAATATACATTGAAAGTCCTTTAAAGTCATGCATGGTCCCCAATATACATCAACATGCATTAGCACAGTTTGTCCAGTGTGTTCTTTTATTGAATATTATATAGTCTATCTGCACAACCCCTGGACTTACTCTTTATAACATCCCAATAGACTTTCAATAACACACCTGTCCCACTATACTAGATTTACCTTCCATATTAATAATTTAGAGTTCACTCTACTGAGCCTCTGATTCCAGTTGAGTTCCGAGAAATCTCCCTCTATTAAGTTCTACTCCTGTAAAAAAATATATTGATGGCCTATTTATTTAATGTGTCACGATAGGTGTGTCAGCCAAGTTTCCCCAAGTTCAATGTAGAGGCCATTGTGATCCATAAAACAAAGTGGAACGTGGAATCATCGTGCAGGAAATTTATTAGTTATCAGTCTTAGCAACCCTGGGGTTTTGGTACCTATTTAGCTTATTGATCTCAAAAGTTTGTGCATTTGTGCATAGATTGGTGGGGGTGTGGTGTATAAGTGAAATGCGTGAGCTTCAGGTGTATAGTAATGAGAGGAAACAAGGACCGGTCTAGAAAGAACTTGCATTCTAGATCGTGATTTCTATACAAAACTGGTCTTCAAGTACGTCTTTCAACATCAACGTGGGTCTCCTCCTTTAATGATTCACCACTGCTCATAAAAGGAGAAAGCGTTATCTACTGTCATCATAGGAGCAATGGTCAGAAAAAATATGGCATCGGTCAATGTTGTCCAATGGCTTAAAAGAGCACTTTAACAACCAGAACCACAACAGCTTATTATGGTGGTTATGACGCAAAGAGTCCTTGGGTGATGTCTCCCCAGATTGTGTCAGTTTTCTAACAGTTTGAAGAAAAAATAGACTCTTCCAACAACTACCTTGGCTAGTGCACAAATTAAGGACTCCATTAGCCATCCAACTTTAGATGGGAATTAGAGGCTGAGAGTACTAGGTGAAGTCAAGCTCAGCTATCCTAGACTATAACTGTTATCCAAAAATGGATAGGTAATGCCCAAGTTCATTAGTCAAGTGGCAGGAGACGGGCCCGGACTTCTGATGCTAAGAGACACAGCAAAGCACACACAGATTCGTATTAATATTTTGGACAACGATGTGCTGACCAAACAGCTGGCAGAGGTTTCAACGCTTCATGTTTACCTTCAGTATGTGGCCCACATTGACCTAGAGGGCTATGTGACATGGAAAATTGCAACGAGCGCTAGGAGGAGATAGTTTAATTACTAAGCAGACATTTATAGACGTATGTGGTGGGATGCGTAAATGGAGTGGAAGCTACCTCAGTCTTGAAGCAGGTTATGCATAAAGACCCATTATTTTGAAAATAATATTAATAGTAAATAAAACAGAGTGAAGATTAGAATTAATAAAGTCTACAAAAAGGTGATAGCTGTCACCTCCATATGAAAATCTTCTCTCAAAAAGTCTATCTTTCCATTGTCATAATGGATGTATGGATAGATATCACTACAGAGTGGCACAAACAGTGGGAGCTATCAGGATTTGTGAATTGGTCCCCTATCCACAAGGGGCATATACTATTACTATTGTGTTTTTGTTCAATTTTATATACATTTTTACGTATATTTCTTATTTTGCCATGTGGTATGCATATTTTTGTGGAGGGGGTGAGAAACGTACACCCTGATTATTTTATGCATCCTCGTAATCACTGACCAATCAAGAGAGAACTTAGGTTTATGGGGGAAATAGGCCCCTATGAATCCCTGGCACTGCAGCATTATATAGACAGGAGGGAACTATGGGACATGGAGTCTGTCCCTCCCAGCACAGGAGGGAGCTATGGGACATGGAGTCTGTCCCTCCCAGCACACGGTGACACAGACAGGAGGGAGCTATGGTACATGGAGTCTGTCCCTCCCAGCACAGGGTGACACAGACAGGAGGAGGCTATGGGACATGGAGCCTGTCCCTTCCAGCACAGGGTGACACAGACAGGAGGGAGCAATGGGACATGGAGTCTGTCCCTCCCAGCACAGGGTGACACAGACAGAAGGAAGCTATGGGACATGGAGTCTGTCCCTCCCAGCACAGGGTGACACAGACAGGAGGGAGCAATGGGACATGGAGTCTGTCCCTCCCAGCACAGGGTGACACAGACAGGAGGAAGCTATGGGACATGGAGTCTGTCCCTCCCAGCACAGGGTGACACAGACAGGAGTGAGCTATGGGACATGGAGTCTGTCCATCCCAGCACAGGGTGACACAGACAGGAGGGAGCTATGGGACATGGAGTCTGTCCCTCCCAGCACAGGATGACACAGACAGGAGAGAGCTATGGGACATGGAGTCTGTCCTTCCCAGCACAGGGTGACACAGACAGGAGGGAGCTATGGGACATGGAGTGTGTCCCTCCCAGCACAGGGTGACACAGACAGGAGGGAGCTATGGGACATGGAGTCTGTCCCTCCCAGCACAGGGTGACAGACAGGAGGGAACTATAGGACCACCCCACACACACACATGGTCACAAAAGAGGAAGCTATGGGACAAGGAGACTGTCCCTCCTATTGCAGAGCAGTGAGTGACAAGTTCCATTAAGTCAGTAAAGGTGCAGTTCAGATAATGGCAGCCAACGCACCATGAAATGTAGATTACCCAGCACAGGTATACTGATGGTTCCTTGCACTAGATTTTGGAATGAAATCTTGGAGCCCTTATGAAGATTGCTTAGCTCATTTAACCCTGCTCCTGCCAGCGCGTCCTGCGGAGCTGTGAGAGTGCATATTCTGTTCTAGCAGAAAGCACACACCATATAAGGTTGGCTGTGCTCGTCCCTGAAATGCCTCTACTATATAAGGCTATTGGTGAACTCCGGTCTATACAGGGGGACAGAGCCAGGTGTGAATAGATTCTCCGCGTCTACTTTCACAATCAGAACCCCTACACCCCCCAGCCCTTCTCTCAATCTTCCATTCATATTTGTGCCCAAGTTTTTAATTAGCAGCTGGCAATTAATACAAATAGTTTTGCAGAACATTCCTGCGTGAGAAACTCTCGGGAGTCTTCCCACTTATTGTGCATCCAAGTTATTCTTAGGACTGTGAATCACTGCTGGCAGACTCACCACGTTTAGGGATATTAAAAAGTGTTTCTGGGTACAGGAGTCAGAGTAAGGGGGCCGAGACTGACATGTACCATAAACAAAAGGATTAACTGTGAAAAGGCAGCTGGGATTATAAACGCACTGCTCTTTTTACATCTCTTTCCTGGGAGGATATAACAAAAGCTTTTACATAATGTCTAGATACTCGGTATCATTATACAGTGCACCATGTTCATTATCAGTGTATAGATACTCAGTATCATTATACAGCGCAGTGTGTTCATTATCAGTGTATAGATACTCAGTATCATTATACAGCGCAGCGTGTTCATTATCAGTGTATAGATACTCAGTATCATTATACAGCGCAGTGTGTTCATTATCAGTGTATAGATACTCAGTATTATTATACAGTGCAGTGTGTTCATTATCAGTGTATAGATACTCAGTATTATTATACAGCGCAGTGTGTTCATTATCAGTGTATAGATACTCAGTATTATTATACAGGGCAGCGTGTTCATTATCAGTGTATAGATACTCAGTATTATTATACAGCGCAGTGTGTTCATTATCAGTGTATAGATACTCAGTATTACTATACAGAGCAGTGTGTTCATTATCAGTGTATAGATACTCAGTATTACTATACAGCGCAGTGTGTTCATTATCAGTGTATAGATACTCAGTATTATTATACAGTGCAGTGTGTTCATTATCAGTGTATAGATACTCAGTATTATTATACAGCGCAGTGTGTTCATTATCAGTGTATAGATACTCAGTATTACTATACAGCGCAGTGTGTTCATTATCAGTGTATAGATACTCAGTATTATTATACAGTGCAGTGTGTTCATTATCAGTGTATAGATACTCAGTATTATTATACAGCGCAGTGTGTTCATTATCAGTGTATAGATACTCAGTATTATTATACAGTGTGTTCATTATCAGTGTATAGATACTCAGTATTATTATACAGTGAAGTGTGTTCATTATCAGTGTATAGATACTCAGTATCATTATACAGTGCAGCGTGTTCATTATCAGTGTATAGATACTCAGTATTATTATACAGCGCAGCGTGTTCATTATCAGTGTATAGATACTCAGTATTATTATACAGTGTGTTCATTATCAGTGTATAGATACTCAGTATTATTATACAGTGCAGTGTGTTCATTATCAGTGTATAGATACTCAGTATCATTATACAGTGCAGCGTGTTCATTATCAGTGTATAGATACTCAGTATTATTATACAGCGCAGCGTGTTCATTATCAGTGTATAGATACTCAGTATCATTATACAGCGCAGTGTATTCATTATCAGCGTATAGATACTCAGTATTATTATACCGCGCAGTGTGTTCATTATCAGTGGATAGATACTCAGTATTATTATACAGCGCAGTGTGTTCATTATCAGTGTATAGATACTCAGTATTATTATACAGCGCAGTGTGTTCATTATCAGTGGATAGATACTCAGTATTATTATACAGCGCAGTGTGTTCATTATCAGTGTATAGATACTCAGTATCATTATACAGCGCAGTGTGTTCATTATCAGTGTATAGATACTCAGTATTATTATACAGCGCAGTGTGTTCATTATCAGTGTATAGATACTCAGTATCATTATACAGCGCACTGTGTTCATTATCAGTGTAAAGATACTCAGTATTATTATACAGCACAGTGTGTTCATTATCAGTGTATAGATACTCAGTAATATTATACAGTGCAGTGTGTTCATTATCAGTGTATAGATACTCAGTATCATTATACAGCGCAGTGTGTTCATTATCAGTGTATAGATACTCAGTATCATTATACAGTGCAGTGTGTTCATTATCAGTGTATAGATACTCAGGATCATTATACAGTGCAGTGTGTTCATTATCAGTGTATAGATACTCAGTATTATTATACAGCGCAGTGTGTTCATTATCAGTGTATAGATACTCAGTATTATTATACAGCGCAGTGTGTTCATTATCAGTGTATAGATACTCAGTATTATTATACAGTGCAGTGTGTTCATTATCAGTGTATCGATACTCAGTATTATTATACAGCGCAGTGTGTTCATTATCAGTGTATAGATACTCAGTATTATTATACAGCGCAGTGTGTTCATTATCAGTGTATCGATACTCAGTATTATTATACAGCGCAGTGTGTTCATTATCAGTGTATAGATACTCAGTATTATTATACAGTGCAGTGTGTTCATTGTCAGTGTATAGATATTCAGTATTATTATACAGTGCAGTGTGTTCATTGTCAGTGTATAGATATTCAGTATTATTATACAGCGCAGTGTGTTCATTATCAGTGTATAGATACTCAGTATCATTATACAGCGCAGTGTGTTCATTATCAGTGTATAGATACTCAGTATCATTATACAGCGCAGTGTGTTTATTATCAGTGTATAGATACTCAGTATTATTATACAGCGCGGTGTGTTCATTATCAGTGTATAGATACTCAGAATCATTATACAGTGCAGTGTGTTCATTATCAGTGTGTAGATACTCAGTATTATTATACAGCGCGGTGTGTTCATTATCAGTGTATAGATACTCAGTATCATTCTGTAACAGTGTAGTGTGTTAATTATCAATGTATAGATACTCAGTATTACTATACAGCGCAGTGTGTTCATTATCAGTGTATAGATACTCAGTATTATTATACAGCGTGTTCATTATCAGTGTATAGATACTCAGTATTATTATACAGTGCAGTGTGTACATTGTCAGTGTATAGATACTCAGAATTATTATACAGTGCAGTGTGTGCATTATCAGTGTATAGATACTCTATATTATTATACAGGGCAGTGTGTTCATTATCAGTGTATAGATACTCCGTATCATTATACAGTGCAGTGTGTTTATTATCAGTGTATAGATACTCAGTATTATTATACAGTGCAGTGTGTTCATTATCAGTGTATAGATACTCAGCATTATTATACAGCACAGTGTGTTCATTATCAGTGTATAGATACTCAGTATTATTATACAGTGCAGTGTGTTCATTATCAGTGTATACAGTGAGGGGAAAAAGTATTTGATCCCCTGCTGATTTTGAATGTTTGCCCACTGAAAAAGAAATGATCAGTTTATAATTTTAATGGTAGGTGTATTTTAACAGTGAAAGACAGAATAACAAAAAAAAATCCAGAAAAACATATGTCAAAAAAGTTATAAATTGATTTGCATTTCAATGAGTGAAATATGTATTTCCCCATCGACGTAGTACTGGGTGGCAAAACCCTTGTTGGCAATTACAGAGGTCAGACGTTTCTTGTAGTTGACCATCAGGTTTGCATTCATCTCAGGAGGGATTTTGTCCCACTCCTCTTTGCAGATCCTCTCCAAGTCATTAAGGTTTCAAGGCTGACGTTTGGCAACTCGAACCTTCAGTGACCTTGATGTGGTGCAGTTGCCCTATCCCCTTAGCAGAAAAACACCCCCAAAGCATAATTGTGGCAAACCTAGCCACTTCTGGACTATAGTTATTAAAGGTTGTCCGTAGGCTGAATATATACTGTGTATTTTAATCTGTGTATGTACTGTATTATGGCCGTTCGCATGCTGGCAGCTGTACGCTGCCAGCATACAAAATCCTTTCGTTTGCTCTCAAGGCCGTTCGCCATACGAATGCGGGCTCCCCAGGTAGACCACCCACTCACAAGTCGTGTGGCACCAATTAACCGATTGCAACAATGTTGCAATCGGTAATTAAGGGCTCTCCTAGGTGGCCGTCGTTCGGCTAACGACCATGCGGCGGTCGGCCATCTTGGATCCTTTGTCTCTGCAGCGGTGTTCGGTCCTCGAGAGCCTGGAACTGAAAACGGCTACTCAATGATCCGAACACCGCTGGACTTCCAGAGCGTTCGGGAGTTCCGCGTTCGGCACATTCTGTTCCCCATAGGGGTTCGGTACTTTTAAACCGAACTCAATGTTTTAATGTATTTTGTGCGGCGTTCGGTTAGTTTAGCTGGGATCGGAGCGGTATTCTCACTAAATGTGCCCGCCGACCCCAGCTATCTACCGAACGGTCATTCGTCTAAAAGCGAGTAAAATTGTATAAAATATGGATTTCTGTGTAAATTGTCGGTTTTGCTGCACGAGGAGATAATCCACTTAATCGTCCATTTTAGTGGGAGTATCCCTCTCGTGCAGCAATGCCTGTTGGGATAATCAGGCTGCCTGATGGGAGAAATCCCCTGTAACATCTGTACGGAAACCCCTTGCAAGGGGAACTGCATAAATATGGAAGTCTGTGAATAAAGCAAGTTAGTTGACTCCCAGACTGTGTTTCGTCCGGTTATTGGGAGGATTGGGGAACTTGTCTTACTTTTCAGCGCTGACTGTGGATGTACCTGTGTAACCAGCGGATATCGGGGATTTTACTATTGCCCTCCGCTACAATAATGTATCCACCGCGATGTTTGACAGTGGGGATGGTGTTCTTGGGGTCATAGGCAGCATTCCTCCTCCTCCAAACACGGCGAGTTGAGTTGATGCCAAAGAGCTCGATTTTGGTCTCATCTGACCACAACACTTTCACCCAGTTCTCCTCTGAATCATTCAAATGTTCATTGGCAAGCATCAGACGGCCTATTCATGTGCTTTCTTGAGCAAGGGGACCTTGTAGGCGCTGCAGGATTACAGATCTTCCAGTGAAGTTCTGGGCTGATTCCTCACCGTTTTCATGATCATTGACAATCCACAAGGTGAGATTTTGCATGGAGCACCAGACCGAGGGAGACTGACAGTTATTTTGTGTTTCTTCCATTTGTGAATAATAGCAACAAGCTGCTTGGCGATGGTCTTGTAGCCCATTCCAGCCTTGTGTAGGTCTACAATCTTGTCCCTGACATCCTTGGACAGCTCTTTGGTCTTGGCCATGGTGGAGAGTTTGGAATCTGATTGCTTCTGTGGACAGGTGTCTTTCATACAGGTAACGAGCTGAGATTAGTCGTACTCACTTTAAGAGAGTGCTCCTAATCTAGGCTCGTTACCTGTATAAACGACACCTAGGAGTCAGAAATCTTGCTGATGGATAGGGGGTCAAATACTTATTTTACTCACTGACATGGAAATCAATTTATAACTTTTTTGACATGCGTTTTTCTGTTTTTTAATTTTTATTTTTGTTATTCTGTCTCTCACTGTTAAAATACACCTACCATTAAAATTATAGACTGGTCATTTCTTTGTCAGTGGGCGAATGTTCAAAATCAGCAGGGGATCAAATACTTTTTCCCTCACGGTAGATAGTCTATATCATTATATAGTGCAGTATGTATATTATCAGTGTATACACTTGTGCTCAAAAATTTGCATACTCTGGCAGAAATTGTAACATTTTGGCATTGATTTTGAAAATATGACTGATCAGGAAAAATAAAATATTTTAGTGAAGGATAGTGATCATATGAAGCCATTTATTATCACAAAGTTGTTTGGCTCATTTTTAAATCATAATGATAACAGAAATCACCCAAATGGCCCTGATTAAAGGTTTACATACCGTTGAATGCCTTGCCTTGTTACAGACACACAAGGTGACAAACACAGGTCACACAGGTGACACAAAATGTCAATTCCATGTTAGTTTTCCACACCTGTGGCTTTTTAAATTGCAATTAGTGTCTGTGTATAAATTGTCAATGCGTTGTTAGCTCTCACGTGGATGCACTGAGCAGGCTAGATACTAAGCCATGGGGAGCAGAAAAGAACTGTCAAAAGACCTGCATAACAAGGTAATGGAACTTTATAAAGATGAAAAAGGATATAAAACGATATCCAAAGCCTTGAAAATGTCAGTCAGTACTGTTCAATTACTTATTAAGAAGTGGGAAATTTGGGGATCTCTTGATACCAAGCCAAGGTCAGGTAGACCAAGAAAGATTTCAGCCACAACTGCCAGAAGAATTGTTTGGGATACAAAGAAAAACCCACAGGTAACTTAGGAGAAATACAGACTGCTCTGGAAAAAGACGGTGTGGTTGTTCCAAGGAGTACAATACGGCGATACCGAACAAAAACGAGTCGCATGGTTGAGTTGCCAGAAAGAAGCCTTTACTGGTTGAATGCCACCAAAAAGCCCGGTTACAATATGCCCGACAACACCTTGACCCATCTCACAGCTTCTGGCACACTGTAATTTGTTGTGACAAGACCAACATAGAACTTTATGGTCGCAACCATAAGCACTATGTTTGGAAAGGGGACAACAAGGCCTATAGGCCTATATGAAAAGAATACAATCCCCACTGTAAAGCATGGTGGTGGCTCACTGATGTTTTTGGGGGGAGGGGGGGTGTGAGCTCTAAAGGCACAGGGTTCTTGTGAAAATTGATGGCAAGATGAATGCAGCATGTTATCAGAAAATACTGGCAGACAACTTGCATTCTTCTGCACGAAGACTGCACATGGGACGCTGTTGGACTTTCAAGCATGACAATGGCCCTAAGCACAAGGCCAAGCTGAGCCTCCAGTGGTTACAGCAGAAGTAGCTATGCATTATCACTGTATTATTATACAGCGCAGTGTGTTCATTATCAGTGTGTAGATACTCAGTATTATTATACAGCGCAGTGTGTTCACGGCCGACCCGAGCTAGGCAGAAGGGACCACACCCTGTGTACCTTACTCACCCTTTCTCCTTTGCCTCCCCATTCCTTTATTCTTCCTGTCGGTGACCGGGGTCCCGGACTCGGGCCGGAGGGGTCTCTTAGGAGCTCATTGTGAGATAACAGTTAAACACATTTCACTTGAAATATGATATGGGGAACTGAGACATACGTACGATAATATAACGTGACAGTGAACACTCTAGGTGAGATCTGAGATACCTGAATATCAGGTTTGGTGGATACCTACCTGGTGGCAGTACGATGCCCGCCGAGATGTAGTTTCCAGACATGACAGACTCACGACACAGTCCACCCACAACACACTACACCCGTACACCTTTCCCATGGCACACAAGAGGGGGAACTTCCAAACGCCCCCCTCAGATGCAACGCCACGAGACTGCCGTGCAGGCCCGACCCAGAGGTGGGGTAGATGGGAACGTCGATGTGTCATATGCGATGCCATAGTTGGATATGGGTCCCGACTCCAAAGTTAGTTAAGTGCTTGGGGTTTTCCTCTCGTGCCATGATGCTACTCCTACTGTACTTAGAGCTTTGTTCTGGTGTCAATACTGCTAACCCGCTACTTACCAGATACATCACCCACGGGATGGAAAGTATAGTTGAGCACACCATATAACAAATTTATATATCGAGATCTGTCGACAACTGCAGGTTCCACTCCAGGCTTAACCCGCTCATGCACATTGCATAACAATTACGAATATAGTTAATGATGTAGTTTGCTATATGAGGTTAACATGCTGAAGTTAATGAATGAATAGATGGGTCCAGTTATTCTTTTGCATAATGCTACATATACTGCGTTTGACTTACTGGCAACTGCTTATTAATAACATCTGCCTGCTCTTTTACGATGTCTTATTTGCAAAGCTGGACCTGTGTGTCTTTTCAAGTTGTTCGTGATGTTTATGCATACTTCTCAACAAAAAAAAAATATATAGATACTCAGTATCATTATACAGCGCAGTGTGTTCATTATCAGTGTATAGATACTCAGTATTATTATACAGCGCAGTGTGTTCATTATCAGTGTATAGATACTCAGTATTATTATACAGTGCAGTGTGTTCATTATCAGTGTATAGATACTCAGTATCATTATACAGCGCAGTGTGTTCATTATCAGTGTATAGATACTCAGTATCATTATACAGCGCAGTGTGTTCATTATCAGTGTATAGATACTCAGTATCATTATACAGCGCAGTGTGTTCATTATCAGTGTATAGATACTCAGTATTATTATACAGCGCAGTGTGTTCATTATCAGTGTATAGATACTCTGTATCATTATACAGCGCAGTGTGTTCATTATCAGTGTATAGATACTCAGTATCATTATACAGCGCAGTGTGTTCATTATCAGTGTATAGATACTCAGTATTATTATACAGTGCAGTGTGTTCATTATCAGTGTATAGATACTCAGTATTATTATACAGCGCAGTGTGTTCATTATCAGTGTATAGATACTCAGTATCATTATACAGCGCAGTGTGTTCATTATCAGTGTATAGATACTCAGTATTATTATACAGCGCAGCGTGTTCATTATCAGTGTATAGATACTCAGTATCATTATACAGCGCAGCGTGTTCATTATCAGTGTATAGATACTCAGTATCATTATACAGCGCAGTGTGTTCATTATCAGTGTATAGATACTCAGTATTATTATACAGTGCAGTGTGTTCATTATCAGTGTATAGATACTCAGTATTATTATACAGCGCAGTGTGTTCATTATCAGTGTATAGATACTCAGTATTATTATACAGCGCAGTGTTTATTATCAGTGTATAGATACTCAGTATTATATTATACAGCGCAGTGTGTTCATTATCAGTGTATAGATACTCAGTATCATTATACAGCGCAGTGTGTTCATTATCAGTGTATAGATACTCAGTATTATATTATACAGCGCAGTGTGTTCATTATCAGTATATAGATACTCAGTATTATTATACAGCGCAGTGTGTTCATTATCAGTGTATCGATACTCAGTATTATTATACAGTGCAGTGTGTTCATTATCAGTGTATAGATACTCAGTATCATTATACAGCGCAGTGTGTTCATTATCAGTGTATAGATACTCAGTATTATTATACAGCGCAGCGTGTTCATTATCAGTGTATAGATACTCAGTATTATTATACAGTGCAGTGTGTTCATTATCAGTGTATAGCTACTCAGTATTATTATACAGCGCAGTGTGTTCATTATCAGTGTATAGATACTCAGTATCATTATACAGCGCAGCGTGTTCATTATCAGTGTATAGATACTCAGTATCATTATACAGTGCAGTGGGTTGATTATCAGTGTATAGATACTCAGTATTATTATACAGCGCAGTGTGTTCATTATCAGTGTATAGATACTCAGTATTATATTATACAGCGCAGTGTGTTCATTATCAGTATATAGATACTCAGTATTATTATACAGCGCAGTGTGTTCATTATCAGTGTATCGATACTCAGTATCATTATACAGCGCAGTGGGTTCATTAACAGTGTATAGATACTCAGTATAATTATACAGCGCAGTGTGTTCATTATCAGTGTATAGATACTCAGTATTATTATACAGCGCAGTGTGTTCATTATCAGTGTATAGATACTCAGTATTATTATACAGCGCAGTGTGTTCATTATCAGTGTATAGATACTCAGTATTATTATACAGTGCAGTGAGTTCATTATCAGTGTATACAGTGAGGGAAAAAAGTATTTGATCCCCTGCTGATTTTGAATGTTTGCCCACTGAAAAAGAAATGATCAGTTTATAATTTTAATGGTAGGTGTATTTTAACAGTGAAAGACAGAATAACAAAAAAAATCCAGAAAAACATATGTCAAAAAAGTTATAAATTGATTTGCATTTTAATGAGTGAAATATGTATTTCCCCATCGACGTAGTACTGGGTGGGAAAACCCTTGTTGGCAATTACAGAGGTCAGACGTTTCTTGTAGTTGACCATCAGGTTTGCATTCATCTCAGGAGGGATTTTGTCCCACTCCTCTTTGCAGATCCTCTCCAAGTCATTAAGGTTTCAAGGCTGACGTTTGGCAACTCGAACCTTCAGTGACTTTGATGTGGTGCAGTTGCCCTATCCCCTTAGCAGAAAAACACCCCCAAAGCATAATGTATCCACCGCGATGTTTGACAGTGGGGATGGTGTTCTTGGGGTCATAGGCAGCATTCCTCCTCCTCCAAACACGGCGAGTTGAGTTGATGCCAAAGAGCTCGATTTTGGTCTCATCTGACCACAACACTTTCACCCAGTTCTCCTCTGAATCATTCAAATGTTCATTGGCAAGCATCAGACGGCCTATTCATGTGCTTTCTTGAGCAAGGGGACCTTGCAGGCGCTGCAGGATTACAGATCTTCCAGTGTAGTTCTGGGCTGATTCCTCACCGTTTTCATGATCATTGACAATCCACAAGGTGAGATTTTGCATGGAGCACCAGACCGAGGGAGACTGACAGTTATTTTGTGTTTCTTCTATTTGTGAATAATAGCAACAAGCTGCTTGGCGATGGTCTTGTAGCCCATTCCAGCCTTGTGTAGGTCTACAATCTTGTCCCTGACATCCTTGGACAGCTCTTTGGTCTTGGCCATGGTGGAGAGTTTGGAATCTGATTGTTTCTGTGGACAGGTGTCTTTCATACAGGTAACGAGCGGAGATTAGGCGTACTCACTTTAAGAGAGTGCTCCTAATCTAGGCTCGTTACCTGTATAAACGACACCTAGGAGTCAGAAATCTTGCTGATGGATAGGGGGTCAAATACTTATTTTACTCACTGACATGGAAATCAATTTATAACTTTTTTGACATGCGTTTTTCTGTTTTTTAATTTTTATTTTTGTTATTCTGTCTCTCACTGTTAAAATACACCTACCATTAAAATTATAGACTGGTCATTTCTTTGTCAGTGGGCGAATGTTCAAAATCAGCAGGGGATCAAATACTTTTTCCCTCACGGTAGATAGTCTATATCATTATATAGTGCAGTATGTATATTATCAGTGTATACACTTGTGCTCAAAAATTTGCATACTCTGGCAGAAATTGTAACATTTTGGCATTGATTTTGAAAATATGACTGATCAGGAAAAATAAAATATTTTAGTGAAGGATAGTGATCATATGAAGCCATTTATTATCACAAAGTTGTTTGGCTCATTTTTAAATCATAATGATAAGAGAAATCACCCAAATGGCCCTGATTAAAAGTTTACATACCGTTGAATGCCTTGCCTTGTTACAGACACACAAGGTGACAAACACAGGTCACACAGGTGACACAAAATGTCAATTCCATGTTAGTTTTCCACACCTGTGGCTTTTTAAATTGCAATTAGTGTCTGTGTATAAATTGTCAATGCGTTGTTAGCTCTCACGTGGATGCACTGAGCAGGCTAGATACTAAGCCATGGGGAGCAGAAAAGAACTGTCAAAAGACCTGCATAACAAGGTAATGGAACTTTATAAAGATGAAAAAGGATATAAAACGATACCCAAAGCCTTGAAAATGTCAGTCAGTACTGTTCAATTACTTATTAAGAAGTGGAAAATTTGGGGATCTCTTGATACCAAGCCAAGGTCAGGTAGACCAAGAAAGATTTCAGCCACAACTGCCAGAAGAATTGTTTGGGATACAAAGAAAAACCCACAGGTAACTTAGGAGAAATACAGACTGCTCTGGAAAAAGACGTTGTGGTTGTTCCAAGGAGTACAATACGGCGATACCGAACAAAAACGAGTCGCATGGTTGAGTTGCCAGAAAGAAGCCTTTACTGGTTGAATGCCACCAAAAAGCCCGGTTACAATATGCCCGACAACACCTTGACCCATCTCACAGCTTCTGGCACACTGTAATTTGTTGTGACAAGACCAACATAGAACTTTATGGTCGCAACCATAAGCACTATGTTTGGAAAGGGGACAACAAGGCCTATAGGCCTATATGAAAAGAATACAATCCCCACTGTAAAGCATGGTGGTGGCTCACTGATGTTTTTGGGGGGAGGGGGGGTGTGAGCTCTAAAGGCACAGGGTTCTTGTGAAAATTGATGGCAAGATGAATGCAGCATGATATCAGAAAATACTGGCAGACAACTTGCATTCTTCTGCACGAAGACTGCACATGGGACGCTGTTGGACTTTCAAGCATGACAATGGCCCTAAGCACAAGGCCAAGCTGAGCCTCCAGTGGTTACAGCAGAAGTAGCTATGCATTATCACTGTATTATTATACAGCGCAGTGTGTTCATTATCAGTGTGTAGATACTCAGTATTATTATACAGCGCACTGTGTTCACGGCCGACCCGAGCTAGGCAGAAGGGACCACACCCTGTGTACCTTACTCACCCTTTCTCCTTTGCCTCCCCATTCCTTTATTCTTCCTGTCGGTGACCGGGGTCCCGGACTCGGGCCTGAGGGGTCTCTTAGGAGCTCATTGTGAGATAACAGTTAAACACATTTCACTTGAAATATGATATGGGGAACTGAGACATACGTACGATAATATAACGTGACAGTGAACACTCTAGGTGAGATCTGAGATACCTGAATATCAGGTTTGGTGGATACCTACCTGGTGGCAGTACGATGCCCGCCGAGATGTAGTTTCCAGACATGATAGACTCACGACACAGTCCACCCACAACACACTACACCCGTACACCTTTCCCATGGCACACAAGAGGGGGAACTTCCAAACGCCCCCCTCAGATGCAACGCCACGAGACTGCCGTGCAGGCCCGACCCAGAGGTGGGGTAGATGGGAACGTCGATGTGTCATATGCGATGCCATAGTTGGATATTGTTCCCGACTCCAAAGTTAGTTAAGTGCTTGGGGTTTTCCTCTCGTGCCATGATGCTACTCCTACTGTACTTAGAGCTTTGTTCTGGTGTCAATACTGCTAACCCGCTACTTACCAGATACATCACCCACGGGATGGAAAGTATAGTTGAGCACACCATATAACAAATTTATATATTGAGATCTGTCTACAACTGCAGGTTCCACTCCAGGCTTAACCCGCTCATGCACATTGCATAACAATTACGAATATAGTTAATTATGTAGTTTGCTATATGAGGTTAACATGCTGAAGTTAATGAATGAATAGATGGGTCCAGTTATTCTATTGCATAATGCTACATATACTGCGTTTGACTTACTGGCAACTGCTTATTAATAACATCTGCCTGCTCTTTTACGATGTCTTATTTGCAAAGCTGGACCTGCGTGTCTTTTCAAGTTGTTCGTGATGTTTATGCATACTTCTCAACAAACAGATTTAAAAAAAATATATATATAGATACTCAGTATCATTATACAGCGCAGTGTGTTCATTATCAGTGTATAGATACTCAGTATTATATTATACAGCGCAGTGTGTTCATTATCAGTATATAGATACTCAGTATTATTATACAGCGCAGTGTGTTCATTATCAGTGTATCGATTCTCAGTATTATTATACAGTGCAGTGTGTTCATTATCAGTGTATAGATACTCAGTATCATTATACAGCGCAGTGTGTTCATTATCAGTGTATAGATACTCAGTATTATTATACAGCGCAGCGTGTTCATTATCAGTGTATAGATACTCAGTATTATTATACAGTGCAGTGTGTTCATTATCAGTGTATAGATACTCAGTATTATTATACAGCGCAGTGTGTTCATTATCAGTGTATAGATACTCAGTATCATTATACAGCGCAGCGTGTTCATTATCAGTGTATAGATACTCAGTATCATTATACAGTGCAGTGGGTTGATTATCAGTGTATAGATACTCAGTATTATTATACAGCGCAGTGTGTTCATTATCAGTGTATAGATACTCAGTATCATTATACAGCGCAGCGTGTTCATTATCAGTGTATAGATACTCAGTATCATTATACAGTGCAGTGGGTTGATTATCAGTGTATAGATACTCAGTATTATTATACAGCGCAGCGTGTTCATTATCAGTGTATAGATACTCAGTATTATTATACAGCGCAGTGTGTTCATTATCAGTGTATAGATACTCAGTATCATTATACAGCGCAGCGTGTTCATTATCAGTGTATAGATGCGCTATATATGGTAGCCTATACAATGAGGCAACCTGTAACAATGTGCAGAAAAAAATCGTCAACCAAAGTTCTGTGAGTTCAATAGTAAATAGATAGAAACATTTAAAATCCCACAGTAGTCTAGATTTATGCACTTGAAATATATAAAAACTTGTTTAAGAGTCCATATAGTCTTATAAGGGAGTCTTGAAGGGGTTAATCCTGTGTTGAGATGGGAGATACACTGTAGCTTTTACCTTTAAAAGATACAAAAGAAAACTTTCATAGTGTAAAACCGTTTTATTAAATCACAAGATACCCTTCCCCCCAAATAGGAACCCTTACTTGAACAAGTTGTGATAATTGTTTCCAATATATCACGAAAAACACTTTTGTAAAATCAGAGGCTGTGTAGCCGTTTACCGTCCGCTGCTACTCAGTGGTTTCAAACTTCCCGCCCGATCTCAGCGCTGATACGGTGGGTATTCTCCTGCAGCTTGGGAGCGTCAGTGTGTGGACGATGGTAAACCGGCTATGAGCATCAGACCTCTGCACCCGATATCACATCAACGCGTTTCGCCCCTTACACCGGGCTTTGTCAAGATAGTGAATCGGATGAGAACGGCATCTTTAAATACATTTTCTCTTGATCAGCTAGTCCAAAACTGCTGATCAGATTAATAGTCTAAGACATATTCAAAGTGGAGGATGAACAGTATCCTGTCATTGTTTAGCAATTTAGAAATTTAAATCACATTTACGTATTTCATATCGATAAAAATATTAAATCATATCTAAAATCATAACGGAGGAGACATTATAGTGCAAAAGATTATGATAACATCAGGAACAATGAAATACATTATAAACTGAAACATGAAGTAAAGAATTTGATTCTTCAAGACATTGTTAATAAAATATCAATTTCGAAAATCATGCTGATAAAAAAGTGTTAAATATAAAACTAGAGTAGTGACATCTAATGTCTCTATCGATCTTTCAGAGGTGTACATATGATAAAACAGGAATTTCTGTACCCTTAATAACAATACTTAACAGGAAAAAATCCATTGTAATAAAATTACCTATATGCAAATGAAGGGGAATACAAAACTCCGTGTAATGATAAATCGTTATTAATTCTATCCAAAGAAATGGTCTTTGAAATGAGGAAATGGAAACCATAGATAATTTAAAATAATTTCTCAGAATGGAATAGAATTTCCTTTATGGACAATTATTCACCAATGACTCGCCTTAAGTTAAAAGGTTCCAAGTCTATGTGCCTTATATACAGGTTAGTTATAAAATATTTACAAGTTCTAGATCCACATTTAAACCCCGGGGGGCCAAAGATTTCAAATTAAAAATCCACAGCATTTCCTGATATATCAATCTCTGGGCTAATTCTCCCCCTCTCCATGGAACATTGACCCTTTGTATTCCACAGAAGGTAAGACCACCCGGGTCACCCCCATGGTGTTCCATGAAGTGCCTAGATACAGAATGTTTCTCAAATTTCCTCTTTATATTGTATATATGCTCATTAATTCTCGTCTTTAACATTCTCTTAGTTTGTCCCACGTATTGTAGTCCACACGGGCAACTTAAAAGGTATATCACTTGTTTGGAATGACACGTAATACACTCCTTAATGCTATATGTTTTCTTGGTAACTGAGGACTCAAAGGTAGAAATTCCTCTATATGGGGGACCTGTGGTTTTACATACATTGCAGCTCCCACACTTGAAAAAACCTTTATCTGTATTCAAAAAATGAGTTATAGGTTTGGTCTGTCTATAACTATGCACCAGCTGATTTCTAATCGTGGGTGCCCCCCTAAAAATAATTGTTGGTTTCTGGGGTAAAAGTGGGGCTAGAATAGGGTCTTTATGCAAAAAATGCCAGTGCTTGTGGATTGTTTTCCTTAAAAGGTGTGCGTGACTACTATAGTTAAAAATAATGGGACACTTAAGGTTCTGTGGATTCTCCTTGTCTTTCTTAGATGGGTTTATAAGTGTGGTTCTCTCCAGAGCCTTCACTCTATTAAGTGATAGTTCTAGAAGTTCAGGTTCATAGGCTTTTTCTATAAATTGTTGTTTAACTTGTTCTAGCTGTTGTTCACATGTTGCAGGATCCGTGCAATTCTTCTTTATTCTTTGAAACTGACCATATGGGACATTGGTCAACCATGGTGGATGGTGGCAGCTTGTTCTTAGGATAAAGCTGTTAACGTCAACCATCTTGAAGAAGGTTTTAGATTTTAAGATTCCTTCCTCCACATAAAGGACTAGATCTAAGAAGTCCACGCTAGTGGCACTATATTTAGAAGTAAAAATTAAATTGGATCCGTTTTGGTTCATGTGATCCAAAAATGTGGAGAGTTCCAGTTCCTCTCCTTCCCAAATGAAAAAGCAGTCGTCGATATACCTTCTATAGAGGACCAGGTTCGTCACCCATGGATGGCCGCCCCACACGTAGGTGTCCTCCCAATCTGCCATGAACATGTTGGCATAACTGGGTGCGAACCTGGTCCCCATAGCGGTTCCCGTGACTTGTAAGTAGATCTCATCATCATGCCAGAAAAAATTATGGGTCAAAATAAAATTAATACACTCAATTAAAAACTCGACTTGTTCCATTTGTAGTTCTGAATCCCTGTACAAAATGTTTCTAATTGCTTTTAATCCCATCTCGTGTTGAATGACTGTGTACAACGATGTTACGTCACAAGTCACCAGCCAGTAGTTCTTTTTCCAGGTTATATTTTCTAATAAGCGGAGTAATTCGCTACTATCCTTTAGGTATGATCTAGTGGTTTTAACTACGGGTTGTAACAATGAATCTATATATTGGGATAGATTCGAGGTCAAAGACCCAATCCCTGAAATAATAGGTCTACCTAGACGATTAGAAATCAGCTGGTGCATAGTTATAGACAGACCAAACCTATAACTCATTTTTTGAATACAGATAAAGGTTTTTTCAAGTGTGGGAGCTGCAATGTATGTAAAACCACAGGTCCCCCATATAGAGGAATTTCTACCTTTGAGTCCTCAGTTACCAAGAAAACATATAGCATTAAGGAGTGTATTACGTGTCATTCCAAACAAGTGATATACCTTTTAAGTTGCCCGTGTGGACTACAATACGTGGGACAAACTAAGAGAATGTTAAAGACGAGAATTAATGAGCATATATACAATATAAAGAGGAAATTTGAGAAACATTCTGTATCTAGGCACTTCATGGAACACCATGGGGGTGACCCGGGTGGTCTTACCTTCTGTGGAATACAAAGGGTCAATGTTCCATGGAGAGGGGGAGAATTAGCCCAGAGATTGATATATCAGGAAATGCTGTGGATTTTTAATTTGAAATCTTTGGCCCCCCGGGGTTTAAATGTGGATCTAGAACTTGTAAATATTTTATAACTAACCTGTATATAAGGCACATAGACTTGGAACCTTTTAACTTAAGGCGAGTCATTGGTGAATAATTGTCCATAAAGGAAATTCTATTCCATTCTGAGAAATTATTTTAAATTATCTATGGTTTCCATTTCCTCATTTCAAAGACCATTTCTTTGGATAGAATTAATAACGATTTATCATTACACGGAGTTTTGTATTCCCCTTCATTTGCATATAGGTAATTTTATTACAATGGATTTTTTCCTGTTAAGTATTGTTATTAAGGGTACAGAAATTCCTGTTTTATCATATGTACACCTCTGAAAGATCGATAGAGACATTAGATGTCACTACTCTAGTTTTATATTTAACACTTTTTTATCAGCATGATTTTCGAAATTGATATTTTATTAACAATGTCTTGAAGAATCAAATTCTTTACTTCATGTTTCAGTTTATAATGTATTTCATTGTTCCTGATGTTATCATAATCTTTTGCACTATAATGTCTCCTCCGTTATGATTTTAGATATGATTTAATATTTTTATCGATATGAAATACGTAAATGTGATTTAAATTTCTAAATTGCTAAACAATGACAGGATACTGTTCATCCTCCACTTTGAATATGTCTTAGACTATTAATCTGATCAGCAGTTTTGGACTAGCTGATCAAGAGAAAATGTATTTAAAGATGCCGTTCTCATCCGATTCACTATCTTGACAAAGCCCGGTGTAAGGGGCGAAACGCGTTGATGTGATATCGGGTGCAGAGGTCTGATGCTCATAGCCGGTTTACCATCGTCCACACACTGACGCTCCCAAGCTGCAGGAGAATACCCACCGTATCAGCGCTGAGATCGGGCGGGAAGTTTGAAACCACTGAGTAGCAGCGGACGGTAAACGGCTACACAGCCTCTGATTTTACAAAAGTGTTTTTCGTGATATATTGGAAACAATTATCACAACTTGTTCAAGTAAGGGTTCCTATTTGGGGGGAAGGGTATCTTGTGATTTAATAAAACGGTTTTACACTATGAAAGTTTTCTTTTGTATCTTTTAAAGGTAAAAGCTACAGTGTATCTCCCATCTCAACACAGGATTAACCCCTTCAAGACTCCCTTATAAGACTATATGGACTCTTAAACAAGTTTTTATATATTTCAAGTGCATAAATCTAGACTACTGTGGGATTTTAAATGTTTCTATCTATTTACTATTGAACTCACAGAACTTTGGTTGACGATTTTTTTCTGCACATTGTTACAGGTTGCCTCATTGTATAGGCTACCATATATAGCGCTGACATTTTTTTGAATTCTATATACTAGGGCATGATCATTAAGGAGTTTTGCTTTATGTCTAGCCGCTAACGTTTATACCACTATTTTTATTATTTATTACTTTTATTACTTGTATCTTGTTTGTATTCACTTTTTTAAAAAGGTGCGCTCTCCTGTATTTTTCAAATCAGTGTATAGATACTCAGTATCATTATACAGTGCAGTGGGTTGATTATCAGTGTATAGATACTCAGTATTATTATACAGCGCAGTGTGTTCATTATCAGTGTATAGATACTCAGTATTATATTATACAGCGCAGTGTGTTCATTATCAGTATATAGATACTCAGTATTATTATACAGCGCAGTGTGTTCATTATCAGTGTATCGATACTCAGTATCATTATACAGTGCAGTGGGTTCATTATCAGTGTATAGATACTCAGTATAATTATACAGCGCAGTGTGTTCATTATCAGTGTATAGATACTCAGTATTATTATACAGCGCAGTGTGTTCATTATCAGTGTATAGATACTCAGTATTATTATACAGCGCAGCGTGTTAATTATCAGTGTATAGATACTCAGTATTATTATACAGCGCAGTGTGTTCATTATCAGTGTATAGATACTCAGTATTATTATACAGTGCAGTGTGTTCATTATCAGTGTATAGATACTCAGTATTATTATACAGCGCAGTGTGTTCATTATCAGTGTATAGATACTCAGTATTATTATACAGCGCAGTGTGTTCATTATCAGAGTATAGATACTCAGTATTATTATACAGCGCAGTGTGTTCATTATCAGTGTATAGATACTCAGTATCATTATACAGCGCAGTGTGTTCATTATCAGTGTATAGATACTCAGGATCATTATACAGAGCAGTGTGTTCATTATCAGTGTATAGATACTCAGTATTATTATACAGCGCAGCGTGTTCATTATCAGTGTATAGATACTCAGTATTATTATACAGCGCAGTGTGTTCATTATCAGAGTATAGATACTCAGTATTATTATACAGAGCAGTGTGTTCATTATCAGTGTATAGATACTCAGTATTATTATACAGCGCAGTGTTTTCATTATCAGTGTATAGATACTCAGTATTATTATACAGTGCAGTGAGTTCATTATCAGTGTATAGATACTCAGTATTATTATACAGCGCAGTGTGTTCATTATCAGTGTATAGATACTCAGCATCATTATACAGTGCAGTGTGTTCATTATCAGTGTATAGATACTCAGTATCATTATACAGCGCAGTGTGTTCCTTATCAGTGTATAGATACTCACGATTATTATACAGCGCAGTGTGTTCGTTATCAGTGTATAGATACTCAGTATTATTATACAGCGCAGTGTGTTCATTATCAGTGTATAGATACTCAGTATCATTATACAGCGCAGTGTGTTCGTTATCAGTGTATAGATACTCAGTATTATTATAAAGCGCAGTGTGTTCGTTATCAGTGTATAGATACTCAGTATTATTATACAGCGCAGTGTGTTCATTATCAGTGTATAGATACTCAGTATTATTATACAGCGCAGTGTGTTCATTATCAGTGTATAGATACTCAGTATCATTATACAGTGCAGTGTGTTCGTTATCAGTGTATAGATACTCAGTATTATTATAAAGCGCAGTGTGTTCGTTATCAGTGTATAGATACTCAGTATTATTATACAGCGCAGTGTGTTCATTATCAGTGTATAGATACTCAGTATTATTATACAGCGCAGTGTGTTCATTATCAGTGTATAGATACTCAGTATTATTATACAGCGCAGTGTGTTCATTATCAGTGTATAGATACTCAGTATCATTATACAGCGCAGTGTGTTCATTATCAGTGTATAGATACTCAGTATCATTATACAGTGCAGTGTGTTCGTTATCAGTGTATAGATACTCAGTATTATTATAAAGCGCAGTGTGTTCGTTATCAGTGTATAGATACTCAGTATTATTATACAGCGCAGTGTGTTCATTATCAGTGTATAGATACTCAGTATTATTATACAGCGCAGTGTGTTCAATATCAGTGTATAGATACTCAGTATTATTATACTGCGCAGTGTGTTTATTATCAGTGTATAGATACTCAGTATTATTATACAGCGCAGTGTGTTCATTATCAGTGTATAGATACTCAGTATTATTATACAGCGCAGTGTGTTCATTATCAGTGTATAGATACTCAGTATCATTATACAGTGCAGTGTGTTCGTTATCAGTGTATAGATACTCAGTATTATTATAAAACGCAGTGTGTTCGTTATCAGTGTATAGATACTCAGTATTATTATACAGCGCAGTGTGTTCATTATCAGTGTATAGATACTCAGTATTATTATACAGCGCAGTGTGTTCATTATCAGTGTATAGATACTCAGTATTATTATACAGCGCAGTGTGTTCATTATCAGTGTATAGATACTCAGTATTATTATACAGCGCAGTGTGTTCAATATCAGTGTATAGATACTCAGTATTATTATACTGCGCAGTGTGTTTATTATCAGTGTATAGATACTCAGTATTATTATACAGCGCAGTGTGTTCATTATCAGTGTATAGATACTCAGTATTATTATACAGCGCAGTGTGTTCATTATCAGTGTATAGATACTCAGTATTATTATACAGCGCAGTGTGTTCATTATCAGTGTATAGATACTCAGTATTATTATACTGCGCAGTGTGTTTATTATCAGTGTATAGATACTCAGTATTATTATACTGCGCAGTGTGTTCATTATCAGTGTATAGATACTCAGTATTATTATACAGCGCAGTGTGTTCATTATCAGTGTATAGATACTCAGTATTATTATACAGCGCAGTGTGTTCATTATCAGTGTATAGATACTCAGTATTATTATACAGCGCAGTGTGTTCATTATCAGTGTATAGATACTCAGTATTATTATACAGCGCAGTGTGTTCATTATCAGTGTATAGATACTCAGTATTATTATACAGCGCAGTGTGTTCATTATCAGTGTATAGATACTCAGTATTATTATACTGCGCAGTGTGTTCATTATCAGTGTATAGATACTCAGTATTATTATACAGCGCAGTGTGTTCATTATCAGTGTATAGATACTCAGTATTATTATACTGCGCAGTGTGTTCATTATCAGTGTATAGATACTCAGTATCATTATACAGTGCAGTGTGTTCATTATCAGTGTATAGATACTCAGTATTATTATACAGCGCAGCGTGTTCATTATCAGTGTATAGATACTCAGTATTATTATACTGCGCAGTGTGTTTATTATCAGTGTATAGATACTCAGTATCATTATACAGTGCAGTGTGTTCGTTATCAGTGTATAGATACTCAGTATTATTATACAGCGCAGTGTGTTCATTATCAGTGTATAGATACTCAGTATTATTATACAGCGCAGTGTGTTCATTATCAGTGTATAGATACTCAGTATTATTATACAGTGCAGTGTGTTCATTATCAGTGTATAGATACTCAGTATTATTATACAGCGCAGTGTGTTCATTATCAGTGTATAGATACTCAGTATTATTATACAGCGCAGTGTGTTCATTATCAGTGTATAGATACTCAGTATTATTATACAGCGCAGTGTGTTCATTATCAGTGTATAGATACTCAGTATTATTATACAGCGCAGCGTGTTCATTATCAGTGTATAGATACTCAGTATTATTATACTGCGCAGTGTGTTTATTATCAGTGTATAGATACTCAGTATCATTATACAGTGCAGTGTGTTCGTTATCAGTGTATAGATACTCAGTATCATTATACAGTGCAGTGTGTTCATTATCAGTGTATAGATACTCAGTATTATTATACAGCGCAGCGTGTTCATTATCAGTGTATAGATACTCAGTATTATTATACTGCGCAGTGTGTTTATTATCAGTGTATAGATACTCAGTATCATTATACAGTGCAGTGTGTTCGTTATCAGTGTATAGATACTCAGTATTATTATACAGCGCAGTGTGTTCATTATCAGTGTATAGATACTCAGTATTATTATAAAGCGCAGTGTGTTCGTTATCAGTGTATAGATACTCAGTATTATTATACAGCGCAGTGTGTTCATTATCAGTGTATAGATACTCAGTATTATTATACAGCGCAGTGTGTTCATTATCAGTGTATAGATACTCAGTATCATTATACAGTGCAGTGTGTTCGTTATCAGTGTATAGATACTCAGTATTATTATAAAGCGCAGTGTGTTCGTTATCAGTGTATAGATACTCAGTATTATTATACAGCGCAGTGTGTTCATTATCAGTGTATAGATACTCAGTATTATTATACAGCGCAGTGTGTTCATTATCAGTGTATAGATACTCAGTATTATTATACAGCGCAGTGTGTTCATTATCAGTGTATAGATACTCAGTATCATTATACAGCGCAGTGTGTTCATTATCAGTGTATAGATACTCAGTATCATTATACAGTGCAGTGTGTTCGTTATCAGTGTATAGATACTCAGTATTATTATAAAGCGCAGTGTGTTCGTTATCAGTGTATAGATACTCAGTATTATTATACAGCGCAGTGTGTTCATTATCAGTGTATAGATACTCAGTATTATTATACAGCGCAGTGTGTTCAATATCAGTGTATAGATACTCAGTATTATTATACTGCGCAGTGTGTTTATTATCAGTGTATAGATACTCAGTATTATTATACAGCGCAGTGTGTTCATTATCAGTGTATAGATACTCAGTATTATTATACAGCGCAGTGTGTTCATTATCAGTGTATAGATACTCAGTATCATTATACAGTGCAGTGTGTTCGTTATCAGTGTATAGATACTCAGTATTATTATAAAACGCAGTGTGTTCGTTATCAGTGTATAGATACTCAGTATTATTATACAGCGCAGTGTGTTCATTATCAGTGTATAGATACTCAGTATTATTATACAGCGCAGTGTGTTCATTATCAGTGTATAGATACTCAGTATTATTATACAGCGCAGTGTGTTCATTATCAGTGTATAGATACTCAGTATTATTATACAGCGCAGTGTGTTCAATATCAGTGTATAGATACTCAGTATTATTATACTGCGCAGTGTGTTTATTATCAGTGTATAGATACTCAGTATTATTATACAGCGCAGTGTGTTCATTATCAGTGTATAGATACTCAGTATTATTATACAGCGCAGTGTGTTCATTATCAGTGTATAGATACTCAGTATTATTATACAGCGCAGTGTGTTCATTATCAGTGTATAGATACTCAGTATTATTATACTGCGCAGTGTGTTTATTATCAGTGTATAGATACTCAGTATTATTATACTGCGCAGTGTGTTCATTATCAGTGTATAGATACTCAGTATTATTATACAGCGCAGTGTGTTCATTATCAGTGTATAGATACTCAGTATTATTATACAGCGCAGTGTGTTCATTATCAGTGTATAGATACTCAGTATTATTATACAGCGCAGTGTGTTCATTATCAGTGTATAGATACTCAGTATTATTATACAGCGCAGTGTGTTCATTATCAGTGTATAGATACTCAGTATTATTATACAGCGCAGTGTGTTCATTATCAGTGTATAGATACTCAGTATTATTATACTGCGCAGTGTGTTCATTATCAGTGTATAGATACTCAGTATTATTATACAGCGCAGTGTGTTCATTATCAGTGTATAGATACTCAGTATTATTATACTGCGCAGTGTGTTCATTATCAGTGTATAGATACTCAGTATCATTATACAGTGCAGTGTGTTCATTATCAGTGTATAGATACTCAGTATTATTATACAGCGCAGCGTGTTCATTATCAGTGTATAGATACTCAGTATTATTATACTGCGCAGTGTGTTTATTATCAGTGTATAGATACTCAGTATCATTATACAGTGCAGTGTGTTCGTTATCAGTGTATAGATACTCAGTATTATTATACAGCGCAGTGTGTTCATTATCAGTGTATAGATACTCAGTATTATTATACAGCGCAGTGTGTTCATTATCAGTGTATAGATACTCAGTATTATTATACAGTGCAGTGTGTTCATTATCAGTGTATAGATACTCAGTATTATTATACAGCGCAGTGTGTTCATTATCAGTGTATAGATACTCAGTATTTTTATACAGCGCAGTGTGTTCATTATCAGTGTATAGATACTCAGTATTATTATACAGCGCAGTGTGTTCATTATCAGTGTATAGATACTCAGTATTATTATACAGCGCAGCGTGTTCATTATCAGTGTATAGATACTCAGTATTATTATACTGCGCAGTGTGTTTATTATCAGTGTATAGATACTCAGTATCATTATACAGTGCAGTGTGTTCGTTATCAGTGTATAGATACTCAGTATCATTATACAGTGCAGTGTGTTCATTATCAGTGTATAGATACTCAGTATTATTATACAGCGCAGCGTGTTCATTATCAGTGTATAGATACTCAGTATTATTATACTGCGCAGTGTGTTTATTATCAGTGTATAGATACTCAGTATCATTATACAGTGCAGTGTGTTCGTTATCAGTGTATAGATACTCAGTATTATTATACAGCGCAGTGTGTTCATTATCAGTGTATAGATACTCAGTATTATTATACAGCGCAGTGTGTTCATTATCAGTGTATAGATACTCAGTATTATTATACAGTGCAGTGTGTTCATTATCAGTGTATAGATACTCAGTATTATTATACAGTGCAGTGTGTTCATTATCAGTGTATAGATACTCAGTATCATTATACAGTGCAGTGTGTTCATTATCAGTGTATAGATACTCAGTATTATTATACAGCGCAGTGTGTTCATTATCAGTGTATAGATACTCAGTATCATTATACAGTGCAGTGTGTTTATTATCAGTGTATAGATACTCAGTATTATTATACAGCGCAGTGTGTTCATTATCAGTGTATAGATACTCAGTATCATTATACAGCGCAGTGTGTTCATTTTATAACAATATATATAAATATAATGATAGTGTTGGATGTTGCAGTGTAAGATGCAAAATGTTCGGTCCGTGGTACAGGGCAGAATATGGGCTGTACGGTCTGTCTGCCCTCGACACACTCTTCTGCCTAGTTTGGTAAATTCCTTATATGAGCGAATCTGTCAGTGTTTGCGTTGGCAGAAGTAGAGAAGACAGATAGGGAGGAATTATATGAGAGAATATTTTTCTCTTCTAACTGTGCTCCAGCCCCCTGCAATTCCTTCACGCACACAATATACCTCCACCCAGTCAGTATAACTGCTCCCCCTGCAATTCCTGCACTTACACTGCACACAGGCCGGTAAATGCCCCGTCCCTACCAGCCTTTCACCTCCCTCCCTCTGCTATCACTGTCCTTGTGTTACACAAACAACAAGAAATGTCAGATCTAGCTCATTTTCCTAAACACTAATCACTGCTTCATACATGAAAAGTGCTGCCTTGTAGTATGCAAGGATTTTTATAAAATTATGACATATTGACACAGGAAAAGTAAATTTATTAAAATGGGCCAAAATGAAAGCTCTGACTTTTTTTGTTTTTTTCCAATTCTCAGTAATTCCTGGTTAAGGGAATAAAACAGTGGCACTCGGTGCAGGTCTCTGCTGCCTGACTACTTGCAGACAAACATTGATACACACCGTTATACTAAAGTGAATTTCAAACTTAGGGCCAAAATAGCTGAACAGGAGGCATTTCTAAGATTTTTCTAAGAGAGATTTTTCCAGTTTGGTTATTGTAGTCATAAAGAGACACTATAGTCACCAGAACACCCACAGCTTAATTTAGTGGTTCTGGTGTCTATAGGCTGTCCCTGCAGCTCAGCCCTGTAAACGCTGCCTTTTCAGAGAAAAGGCAGTGTTTAGATTACTGCCTCGTAACATCTCTAGGTGCAATCACTACATGCACTAGAGGTGCTTCCTGGTCCAGTAATGCACATACGTTCAGCATCTCCACGCTCTGCATGGGTGCGCTGAACATTCTCCATAGAGATATGATTCAATGCCTCTTAATGAGAAGATGCTGATTGGCACCACACAATGGCAAGCATTGGATTGGCTGAGATTGTCAAGCTTGATGATCTCAGCCATGGAGACGGGGCCAACCACGGCAAGAACGGCGCAGCATAGAAGTAACGGTGAGTATAAACACCGATTCAGTGTGATCTAAACAGCAACACCAGCACTAGAGTGTCAGGAATATACACGTTTGTATTCCTTTACGGTCAAATTTCAGTACTGTAGTCACTGCAGCCGCCCAGTGATGGGAGTGAGCGCAGGACTTTTCTTTCTGCATTTGTAACCATTTTTTGTATTACTCAGCCTTGTTACAATGCAGCCGCCCATCCCATGTGTTCCCTATTAAGGGTTAATAATGTATAGGGGTGTATATAAAAAATACCCCTTTCTGTCTCAGTAGAGATTTTTGCCAGAGGCTCAAGGAAGCAAGGTGAATGGTTAGAGTTAGGACCCACCTAGGGGGGGTCTGCCTTGACGTTGGCAGGTGGGCTCATCCTCTCATGGCCATTGGAGGTAACTAAAAAAACTCCATTTGTTTAAAAATACATAGGGATAAAGGAGAGAGCGCAGGTAACTTGTTTTTCTTTGGTTTTTAAGATATACCTGAGTGTATTATGACTGTGCAGAGCCTTGCAAAAATCACTACAGCTATAAGAGCACTTGGCAGTGACAGAGGTCAAAGATGGACGCTATACCTTTTACGATGTGCGCACATTAAAAGCTGCTCCCTCCCCTAGATGGAAATGGGGGTCTATATACTGCCTTTGATAATTACATTGCAAGGGAAATTATTTAAGATTAATTTAATGCAAAATAACCTTGATCCACTGGGGTTTAAGTCGGTTATACGACTTCTTTTTATTTGTACAGAAAGCCATTGTTACAACATATACACGTTCTTAATCTGAAACCGTGCCATGCTCTACGTTTCAGTTTATTGTAAAGAACACGGAGATGTCATGTGCACATTGCTATGTATTTCAACATCATCAATAAGAAGTGAATTATAACAAAGATGCCACCTCTCTGACCGGCTGTTTCACACCTGGCTAGGCTGCACGCATGCGCATTGAAACTAAAGAGTGGCGCAGTAGCTAGAAGCTAAGGTCGCAGTTGCATTTCCCCTTATCTGAAGAATAGAACAGCTGAACTACATATCCCATAAAACCTTTCTGGGCAAGAGTTTATTTGTTGTGCATATACATTTTTTTTCTTTAATTATTCTTCTATTCACTTAATCACAATACATACATTCAACCTTAAAAATAAGCCTCTAGTTCGGTGACTCTGGATAAGCAGATAATATCTTCTGATCCTGCCTGACGGAGGCTGCTATAGTAAGATTGTGTGCCATACATATTTCCTGTATTGATAATCACCCTAGCAGTGCCGTAGCTGTGTGGTCCTAATAGCCTGGCATGCAATGAATGTTGGCGTGCTCAGCTGGTGATCTCCTGCATAACTGTACGCTAAGATTCACTGGGTCATTGTTCTTTATATAAACTGCAGGCGCCAGGATTATACCCTTGAGGGCTGGAATTGCCCCTCCCAACATCACTTCTCTCAGTCACCTTTTAAAAACAACACCCCTATTTGATCACTACACCAACCTCTCCTTAGCCCACTTGGCACGGTGTCTATACCTGTTCTTCAGTCTTTGTATGCAATACAAAGCTTCTACATTATACATTCACAGCTCACGTGCCTTACTCAGGGTACCTAAATCATTCCTGCCATGATTCTGAGACAGTCTTCTAGCCATTCTAGAGTGTCAACCATTCTAACAGACTGCCCAACATTCATAACCTGGACACAACGTGGCAATACATGAAAAGTGCTGCCTTGTATTATACCAAATGTGTAAGCTACACAAAGGGAATCAATCAACAAAAGGCTCCCAAAGGGGATCTGTCTTCATTTTTTTTTAAAATGGATATTTCTTTTGCAGCATTTGAATAATGCATACTTGGGGTCAGCACTTTCCCTATGTTTCTGATCAGCATGAAGGAAATGGATATGTCCTGGAAAACATGTCAGATCTAGCAGTTCTAGATGTTACAAGCTCAGCTCCTTGAATGACAGCAGGGTTGGCCACCCTGTGAATCTACTGATGGTGATGGAACTATTTAATTCTTGTCTAAAATTAATGTGAGGACGATTGATTTAAATTGAGTGTCAGCTTCAAAATTATCTAAACGATTCTCCGTGCTTGCATTTACTACTGCAACTGAAAAGCCGTTCCATGTATCTACTACCCTTTCTGTATAAAAAACACGTTCGCAACTCTGTCCTTTAAAGGACCACTATAGTGCCAGGAAAACATACTCGTTTTCCTGGCACTATAAGGTCTCTAGGTCCCCCCCACCCTCAGGGCCCCCCTCCTGCCAGGCTCTAGGGAGTGGAAGGGGTTAAATCTTACCTGTTTTCCCCTGCCGGGCTCCCTCGGCACGGGGATCTCCTTCTCCTCCTTTTTCGGCTGCGCATTCGCCATCATTGCGCGCGCATTCAGCCAGTCCATAGGAAAGCATTCTCCTTCTCATTCTGAAAATCACAGTGAGAAGAGCGGAAGCGCCTCTAGCGGCTGTCAATGAGACAGCCACTAGAGGCTGGATTAACCCTAAAGTAAACATAGCAGTTTCTCTGAAACTGCTATGTTCACAGCAGAAAGGGTTAATCCTAGAGGGATCTGGCACCCAGACCACTTCATTAAGCTGAAGTGGTCTGGGTGCCTATAGTGGTCCTTTAATTTCCCCCTCTACTTACATGATAATGCAGCATTGTAATATATTTATCCTAACCTTTAAATCACATTGCTTATTATCTGGTGATAAGGTGAAACAAATGTGAACTGTGTTGCATAATCCTCAAATTATTCCACAGATAACTTGGGGAAATAGTTAAAAAAAAAAAAAACCCCGCAAAAAAGCGGAAACTACGCAGGGCGTCACCCATGTGTGGTTAGGTTAAAAAATACCTTGTCGACACCCATTTCTTTGGGAGATCATTTAATTAAAATACGGGTTCACCTCAACCCTTGATAACATTGAGCCTCGCCTTCACTTAGGCAATATGCAAGGGGTTAAAGCAACTCTGTCACCGTCTAATTTGCAAAGACCCCCAACAGTAACATTGCCACTTGGTGTTGGTGTCTGAGGGGTGCAGGGGAAGGTAAGTTGTACCTAACCTGAACCTGTCCATTAAGGCCGCCACCATCCTCTTCCATACGGTCCTCTTCAGCTGCCAAGAGCCGACGTCAATGCTGTTCTCTGGAACATTTTATTTATAAAATGTATTTATAAAATATTTTACCAGGAAAGATACATTGAGATTTCTCTCGTTTTCAAGTATGTCCTGGGTCCACAAATCATTGCATTGTTACAATAGGGTACAATAAAATTTAACATAGAACAGGTAGGAAATATATAATCAACCATAACAGGTGCATTCTGTTTTGAGGTATGTAGAGAGGGATCATGCGAATGTTTCACCATTGTATTGACAACTGTTATACTGCACAATAAAATTAATGTAAAATAAAAAATCTTAACTCAATATGATAACAGTTGTTCAATATTTCTATATAGTTAATAAAAGCACAAATTTGGGATACCACTGAACATATGTAAAAGAACATTTAGCCACACATAGTATTGATTGAAAAGTAGCACAGTATTTTAGAGTTTAACTGTGAAATGACGCTTTGCATGAGGACGTCTAGCGCCTTGCAAACCTCCCCCTCCTCCCCCCCATCCGAAATCAATGATTCAATGCTTTCCTATTGGTATGGACAAGTGAATGAGCGGAGCTCAACGCTCATGTGCATTAGGCTCCCCGTCACGCTGTTGGAGAAGCTGGAGACGAAGCCAGCGCTGAGGTTAAAATTTAAGGCAAATGTAGCTGAACTTGAAGAATAGCTAACATACAATCAGTGGCGTACATACCAGGGTCGCGGCTGCGACCGGGCCCGGCCCACCAGGGGGCCCGGCCGCCCCTGCGACCCGGTATGTAGCCACTGGGCCAGCCTCTTCTCCTGGGGGGCCCTAGAGCCGGCCACCTCCGGGCCCCCCCGAGGCTGGCCCTGCTGCCAGCCGGCTGGCCGGTCATGCGGACGCGCGAGGGAGCACTCTCCCCTGAGTGCTTCCTCTTCAGCTCCCTCGCGCGCCGCGTAGGGATGCCGGCGCCGAAAGATGACGTCATCTTCCGGCGCCGGTATCAGTACGCGGCGCGCGAGGGAGCTGAAGAGGAAGCACTCAGGAGAGAGTGCTCCCTCGCGCGTCCGCCAGCCTGACTGCCCGCCGGGTGACCGGACCCCCAGGGAATCCCCTCAGCACTCCAAAAGGTTAGGAGGCTGGGGAGATTAAATACAAAAAAACGTGAGTGTTAGTGTGTGTTAGTGTAAGTGTGTGTTAGTGTAAGTGTTAGTGTGTGTTAGTGTTAGTGTGTGAGTGTTAGTGTGTGTTAGTGTTAGTGTGTGTGTGTGTGTGTGTGTGTGTTAGTGTGTGTGAGTGTTAGTGTGTGTTAGTGTAAGTGTTAGTGTGAGTGTTAGTGTGTGTTAGTGTGTGTTAGTGTTAGTGTGTGTGTGAGTGTTAGTGTGATTGTGTGTGTTAGTGTTTGTGTCTGCTAGTGAGTGTCTGTGAGTGTGTTACTGTGTGTGACTGTTACTGTGTGTGTTTGTGTGTGTGTGTTAGAGTGTGTGTGTCTGCTAGTGTCAGTGAGTGAGTGTGTCTGCTAGTGAGTGTCAGTGATTGTGTTACTGTGTGTGTCTGTTACTGAGTGTGTTTGTGTGTGTGTTAGTGAGTCTGTTTGATGTCTGTTAGTGAGTGTGTGTTTGTCAGTGAGAGTGTATGTTTTGTAAGTGAGTGTGTATGTATGTCTGTCGCTGAGTGTGTCTCTGTCAGTAAATGTGTGTGTCTGTTAGCTAGTGTGTATGCGTCTGTTCGTGAGAGTGTGTGTGTGTCTTCAGCACTTACCTTTCTCCAGCGCAGGGGAACCCTCCGCCTCTCAGCTCCGAATGCGCATGCGCGGCAAGAGCCGCGCACGCATTCAAACGGCCCATAGGAAAGCATTACTCAATGCTTTTCTATGGACGTTCAGTGTCTTAGAATCGCGGAAGCGCCTCTAGCGGCTGTCAGTGAGACAGCCACTAGAGGCTGGATTAACCCTCAGTGAAACATAGCAGTTTCTCTGAAACTGCTATGTTTTCAGCTGCAGGGTTAAAACCAGAGGGACCTGACACCCAGACCACTTCATTGAGCTGATGTGATCTGGGTGTCTGTAGTGGTCCTTTAAGTGTGTGCATCTGTATGCACTGGCGTACATACCGCGGTCGCAGGGTTCGCAGCCCTGCAACCCCTGCGACCAGGTGCCCGCCGGCCCCGGTCCGCCAGAGTAAGCGCACTGAACAATAAATAAATAAGAAAATACTAAATTATACCCATACAGTTACTTTATCTTTCTATATATCAGTAGTATTGTTTTAATACTTTGTTCTGAGACGCTCTTGGAGTTCTAAGATGTTGCTGCTGTTTAGGGGTGTTGTTGGAAATAAGGGCTTAGGCTTAGTGATGGTTTCGTAACAATTAAATATTGTGTAAATTTGCCCAATCCGCACCTTTTTTACACTGAACACAAATCATGTAATGTATTTTTTCTCAGTTGTTTAAGATGTTATTGTGCAGAAAAACAAGGACACATAAAACAATCAATGATTGCATTCAGCAACATATATTTGTTTATTTACTCTACGACGTAGGTGGCCAAAAGGTTTTTTCTTCCTATCTCTTTGTGCTGACTGACATGTACAAAAAGTTAGAGCTTTTAACAAGGACTAACAGGGAGACAAAATTAAGGCATTCTATTCCAGGGTAAACTGAATACAGTGGTGTGAACTTCTACATCTAATTTTATTTTTCAGATGTCATAAGCACATATGCTACATATAGGGTATACGTGAACACAACTTCAAAAAATCCTGGGAAGTGGTTTAGCCTGTAAAGTAACAGGAGCCTGAAATCGGGATGGTCCTACTGGTTTCGGGACAGTTTTGGGTCATGCAGTAAATGTATCGTGTACCATGAAAAGCTGTTCTAGTTATACTTACCTTCTGACCCTTTCTCCAGGACAGCATTACTATAAGAACAATTCTCATGTCCTACCATACTGCCGCACCTTCTGGGAAAAGATTGGCCCTGCTTGAGGTCACTTCCCCAAGTAGAGCAATTGTGATGTAATTCCAGTAAAATACAAGTTTAGCAGGCTAAGATTGCCACAAGGCATATGTATGTATATGTGTTTGTAGTATCAGTTAGTTAATAACACGTAGCTAAGATACTGTCATCACTGTACTGACCAGGTGCAGGAATGTAAGAACTGGAATTACGCGTCCCTCTCCTTTGTATCAGATGAGCCACGTGGTTAGACCGGATGGATGAGTTTAGACTCTATTCATTAAATAGGTTAAGGGTATGTGTGGGTGTAGTTAATTGTGGGAGGAGCTACAGTGCTATATAAGGAATGTACTCTATGTATTCAGTACTCAGACTTTGCTGTATTTTGGTGACGCTAGTCCCTCTGAGTCCCGATCGGTGATCCAATAAAGAATCTCTTCCTTCCTGAAGAAACCTGTTTCCATCTCTCTGTGCTTGGCTTCCGTCAGTTTCTCCGGTATCATTTGGTGCATTGGCCGGGAAGCTCATCGTTCAACGGTAGCTGAGAGGCAGAGGCGTGAGACGGTCTATCTTTGCCCACGTTCTCTACGGCTGCACCCCTGAACTTCTGCGTGGACCTCCCTTCGTCTCGGCGCCACTGGTCTGTTGTCCAGGAGATCATCGGCCTCTACGTGAGAAGTGCTGGGGTGTCCCCGTCGATGAGTGTGAACTCAGGTTCAGGAACGAGGAGGTAAGATAACTGCTGTTTTAGACGGCAGGACCCGCTAGGGGTATACCGATTGTGCGGTAGGCCCAAAGGGGTTTTTGAATCTGTATCTGCCCCCTCTGTCGGAGGGAAGGAGCGAAGGCGCACCGCTCGATCGAACGCTCTTTAGTCAGACCGTTTGATTTGGTTAGTCAGGCGGGGTCCTGGTGTAAGATAGCCCTAGCCGGACACCGGTGTCTTGTCTAGACTAGCGTTCTAGGGTGTATATTACGTTCGCTAGGTCGGAGGGACCGGGAGACTAAGCGGCGCCTGTGTAAATTCGGTTCGCTAGTTCTCATCCTATCTGGGCTAAGTGGGAAGGCGTGTAAATTTGGAACCCACTAGACTTTTGATAGTACGACTAAGAGGCGCCTGTGTAAATTCGGATCTCTAGCTCGTTGTATAGTGCGACTAAGAGGCGCCTGTGTAAATTCGGTTCTCTAGCTCGCTATGTATATGTGGTGATTGGGCAGTGTGGCTAACCAAAACGGGTGTATATAGTTTTAGGTAGTCCATTCAAGGTACTGGCCAATAGTTTAGTTGGGAATTGTAAATGTGTTAACGATTGTTTTAGTAAAGTGTATATCTTGTTAGATAGCGCGAGCTCAGCCGTCTAGCGAGAGTGTTAATAGTGTGTTGCTGTATTATAGTGCACGGTACCATAACCCTGTATATTTACTGACATTATATAATAAGTACTAATCATTGTCGTCCATTGCATGTTTAACACCATAACCACTAATAATTGTATTGTGACCTTAACTTGTGCTTTGACCTATGCTAACCGTACTGTAACCGCTATTTGTAAAAGACGATGTTACTGGGGTGTGTTATAGACGGGTAATTCGTATATAGAGAATTATAGCGTGGGTGACTGTGTAGTTACGCCAAAGGGCATAATATTGATTATATAGTGACTGGTGTAGCAGCTGTGTGTGTACGGGAATTCCCTGAGTGTTTATTGTTATTGTGTACGTTTCACTTGGTAACCGTACCACGTGGTGCTGTTGCCAGAGGAAACGGGTGTGACTGTTGAATAGTACGCGTGTATAGTAATCGTTGTCGACGACGTTCCACTGTTAAATATGGGTGCGTCGCAGTCAACGATTCCGGATCCCTTAGGATGTATGGTTAAGAATTTTAAAAAGGGATTCAAAGTTTGTGATTTTGGGGTTAAGATGTCCCCTGTACGTTTGGTCACTTTGTGCACTAGGGAGTGGCCTACTTTGGTTGCGGCATGGCCGCCACGTGGCAGTTTGGATCCAACTCTGGTACAGCGCTTACACGTGGCTGTATCAGGTAGGCCTGAACTTTACGGCCAGTTTCCTTATATTGATTGTTGGAGACAGGCCGTAAATGACTCGCCAAAATGGCTCCGGACATGCCACGAGGAACAGTGTCGCCTCATGGTAGCTAGGACTTGTTCGTCCACTAGGGCTGGTGTTAGGCCCATTTTGGACACGCCCCCTGAGTCCGAGATCCCTTTGCCGCCCCCTTACTTTCCGGTAAGAGGAAGTGACGCAAATACAGGAAGTCCTGTAACCCTTCCCTCATTACCCTCATCCACTTCCGCTTCCTCCTCCAGTACAGGATCCACCCCCCCTCGTACTAAATCTCCCCTTCCGGAACCAGAACCCACCCCCATTAGAAACGAATATCCTGATTTGGCGCCACTTCAGACTTCCGGTCAAGCTTCATCTAGCTCGGCCCGAAGTGTTCTATTCACTACCTTTTCCCAAAACCAACCTCCCACATCCCCATACCCTATATCTCCCCGACCGGAACCCATGACTGACGCTTCCCTACGTAGCCCCATCCAAACCCGACAGTTGACTGGTGCCCAACAATTAAAGCACTATCAGATGCCTCTTCGCTTAAATCCCGGGTCAGCTTATATCGATGCCGCAGGTCAAATGGCACACGCTGACCCTGTCTTCGTATATGTCCCTTTCACCACTACCGACCTTTTAAACTGGAAGACCCATAATTCCTCGTATACTGAGAAACCACAAGCCATGACTGATCTGTTCACCTCAATAGTACAGACACATAATCCGACATGGGCTGATTGCCAGCAGTTATTAATGACTTTATTTAACAATGAGGAAAGGACAAGAATAAATCAAGCAGCCATTAAAGCATTAGAGGATAGAGCCCGTGCTTTGAACCAAGCTAATCCAGCAGCATGGGCCGCAACACATTATCCCAACACTGATCCCGATTGGAACGTAAATGGTGCTGATATGGTTCAACTCAGAGCCTATAGAGACGCTATAATTGCTGGCATGAAAGCCGGAGGAAAGAAAGCCATTAACATGTCGAAGACAGTTGAGGTGATCCAGAAAAGCGATGAAGCGCCCAGTGTCTTTTATGACCGATTATTGGAGGCGTACCGCTTGTACACCCCCTTTAATCCGGAAGACGCAGACAATTCCCGAATGGTTAACTCCGCCTTTGTCAGCCAAGCTTACGGAGATATTAAGCGCAAGCTACAAAAGTTAGAAGGGTTTGCAGGTATGTCAATCTCCCAACTAATGGAGGTAGCTAATAAGGTCTATATGAATAGGGAAACAGAAAGCAAGAAAGAGGAGGAGCGCAAGATGCGTAAAAAGGCTGATATGCTAGCGGTAGCGATCGCAGGCGTAGATAAACGGGGTCCAGATAGAGGCAATAATAGATGGAGTAGGGAGCCTTTGAGTAGGGATCAGTGTGCGTATTGCAAGGAAGAAGGGCATTGGAGGAACGAATGTCCGCAAAGAGAGCAGTACGAGAGAGACCAACCCAGGGCAGGCTACGGAAACTTTAGAGGCAGAGCGAGAGGTAGAGGAGGTCCCGGAGGGAGTAATGGTTATAGAGGGAGTAATGGGAACAGAGGAAGTGTTAGGGAAGACAGGTATATTCCAGCAGCGCAAAGGTCTCGCGATAGAGAAGGTAGGGACTTTGTAGGATTGGCTGACACGGTCATGGAGGACTATTGATACCGACCGGGCTCCATCCCCCTTGGTCGAGCGGAGCCTATGGTCGATGTATCAATAGGGGGGAAAAGGAGTGCGTTCATGATCGACACTGGTGCTGAACATTCAGTGGTGACTAATCTAGTTGCTCCTCCATCTGGAAGGACTATTACTGTGATAGGAGCAACTGGAAGAAGTGCTGAAAGACCGGTTCTTAAAAGTCGACTCTGTACATTGGGAGGCCACGTAGTAAAACACCAATTCCTTTATATGCCTGAATGTCCAGTCCAATTGCTGGGACGTGATATGCTATCCAAATTACAAGCGCAGATTACGTTCCTACCAGATGGAACAACATCTTTAAAGTTTAATGGACCTTCAGGTATTATGACTTTATCCGTACCAAAGGAAGAAGAGTGGCGACTTTATACAGTGTTGACTAGCCAAAACCCTAGGAGTGATGAGACATTGTTTAACATACCAGGAGTTTGGGCAGAGAACAACCCACCAGGACTGGCCCGCAATATTCCACCAATAAAAATTGAACTGAAACATGGGGTTTATCCAGTGAGCCTAAGACAATATCACATTCCGCAGAAGGCTAAGAAGAACATCCAATCCTATCTGGATAAGTTCATACGGTATGGTATCCTAAAATTCTGTACTTCCCCCTGGAACACCCCATTGCTGCCTGTTCAAAAGCCCGGCACAGATGAGTATCGACCTGTGCAGGACTTAAGAGCAGTCAATGATGCGGTTGTTAGTATACATCCAGTTGTACCCAATCCATATAACCTGCTTGCTTTAATTCCGGGCGGGGCTACTTACTTCACAGTCTTAGATCTCAAAGATGCCTTCTTTTGCCTCCGAATTGCCGCAGAAAGTCAATGTATTTTCGCTTTCCAATGGGAGAACGCTGTAACGGGCTCAAAACGCCAAATGACTTGGACAAGACTGCCCCAAGGGTTTAAAAATTCACCTACCCTATTTGGTTCAGCCCTAAGTCAAGATCTATTGGATTTCGAGTCCATCCCAGGAGAGTGTGTATTGTTACAATATGTAGATGACTTGTTGATAGCAGCAGTTACAAAAGAAATCTGTCAGCAAGCAACGCACGATCTACTACACATTCTCTGGAAGGCAGGATACAAGGTGTCTAGAAAGAAGGCTCAGTTGTGTTTGCCAACTGTCAAGTATCTAGGATTCCATATCTCTGAAGGTCAAAGAATTATGGGGCCAGAGAGAAAAGAAGCTGTCTGCCAAATACCAATACCCAAGAATAGAAGACAAGTGCGAGAATTCTTGGGGGCAGCAGGCTTCTGTAGGATATGGATTCCCAGTTATGCGATACTAGCAAAACCTCTGTACGCAGCTATCAAAGGTACAGAGCACGACCCCTTCTTATGGACCCAAGAACAGCAAACGGCATTTGAAGATGTGAAGAAGGCTTTGATGAGTGCCCCAGCATTAGGTCTACCTGATCACACACGACCATTCTACTTATATGTACACGAGCAAAGAAGAATGGCTGTGGGAGTATTGACACAGTACTTGGGATCATGGCAAAGACCTGTTGCCTACATGTCTAAGCAACTGGATGCAGTGGCCAGCGGACTTCCACCTTGTCTAAGAGCCGTAGCTGCAGCCGCCCTGCTAGTAGCTGAAGCCGATAAACTCACTCTGGGTCAAGAACTTTATGTACGAGTCCCACATGCAGTACAGACGTTGTTGGATTACAAAGGAAATCATTGGTTTAGTAATAGCCGTATGACCAAGTATCAAGCAATGTTGTGTGAAAACCCAAGAGTGCATTTAGAGACTGTAAACACCTTAAATCCAGCTACCCTTTTGCCACAACCTACTGAAAGTCAACATGATTGTTTGGAAGTAATGGATGAAGTATTCTCAAGTAGACCAGATCTTCGTGATTTTCCCATCCAGAACCCCGATGTTCAATATTACACCGACGGCAGTAGTTATGTGAAAGAAGGGATCCGCTATGCAGGATATGCAGTGACAACAATAGACAAGGTGATAGAAGCTCGGCCACTGGCGAAAGGAACATCAGCACAAAAGGCAGAATTAATAGCACTAACACGAGCGTTACAATTGGCTGAAGGTTTAAGAGTAAATATCTATACGGACTCTAAGTATGCGTTTTTAACCACTCATGCCCACGGAGCTTTGTATAAAGAAAGAGGACTACTGAATTCAGAAGGCAAAGAAATCAAGTACGCAGCTGAAATCCTACAACTATTGGAAGCAGTGTGGGAGCCGAAAGAAGTCGGTATCATACATTGTCGAGCGCATCTGAGAGGAGATGGTGATGTAACCAAGGGAAATCGGATGGCAGATAGTGCAGCTAAGCGTGCTGCTGAATCAGGAAGACAGGAGTATGTAGGGCATATAGCTGCTCTTATACCAACTCCACTGTCCCAATGGACTCCAGTTTATACAGCTCAAGAAGAGGAGTGGTTAAAGACTGAACCGGGAAAGTATCTGGAGAACAAGTGGTATCAGCTAGAAGATGGAAGAATAGTTATACCAGCATCGCTAGCGTTAGAAATTGTCCAAAATTATCACAACGGGACACATTCTGGGAGAGACAGTACTGAAGAATCTCTTAGAAAACATTTCTACATACCAAGATTGTCCAACTTGACTCAGGCCATTGTACGCAGATGTGTAACGTGTGCTAAGAATAATGCAAGACAAGGACCAGTAAAGCCACCAGGAGTTCAGTTTATGGGGGGACTCCCCATGTTCGATCTACAAATAGACTTTACAGTGATGCCTAAATCGGGTGGACATCGTTACCTGCTGGTAATTGTGTGCACCTATTCAGGCTGGGTAGAAGCATGTCCTACTCGTACAGAGAAAGCAGGAGAAGTTGTGAGATTCCTGCTACGAGAAATAATACCCCGATATGGACTACCCTGTTCTATAGGATCGGACAATGGTCCAGCTTTTGTTCATCAGTGCCTACAACAACTGACTCATATGCTTGGTATAAAGTGGAGGCTTCATACTGCATATAGACCCCAGAGTTCTGGTAAGGTAGAGAGAATGAATAGAACTATAAAGAACCAGTTGGCTAAAATGTGTCAGGAAACCCAACTTAAGTGGAACGTTCTCTTACCCATAGCTTTATTGCGAATCCGCAGTACCCCTACCAGAAGGATGGGCCTCTCTCCTTTTGAAATCATGTATGGGCGACCACCTCCCGTACTTGGTAACTTAAGGGGGGACTTGAGTCAGTTGGGAGAAGGAATTACCCGGCAGCAGGTTGTAGAGTTGGGTAAGACTATGGAGGAGGTACAGAAATGGGTACAAGATAGATTACCTGTGAATATTTATCCCCCTGTTCATAGTTATCATCCAGGAGATCAAGTGTGGATTAAAGAGTGGAATAATGTACCGTTAGGGCCCAAGTGGAGAGGTCCTTATGTTGTTCTTTTGTCTACCCCTACAGCGATAAAAGTAGCAGAAGTGACTCCGTGGATACATCACTCCAGGGTTAAACCAGCAGCAGTCGATTCTTGGCAAGTTACAGCAGATCCAGAGAATCCCTGCAAGATCCGGTTAAAACGCACTACTCAGTCGGAGTAACGAGGAATTATTGTGGATTACAAATTTTATTGTTACAGGTGTGAGTGAGAAGGCCATAATAAAGCCTGTCCGCTTACCATCACATAGTGTATAAGCCAGGAAAGTCTCGAAGGGACACCTGTGAAGATGAGCAGAACTCCATTCCCTGCAGCCCCTCACATCCTGGAAGCTGAGGCGCCATCGCACGGACGAAGACTGAGGATGACGGCGAAAGATGTGCTTTTGATAGTGTTTATTTATATGTGTTTTTATATTCAGGAAGGTAGAGGTACCGACACTCCTAGCTGTGAGGTATGCATTAAGACTACGAGAACAGGTAACCATATTTCCCAAACCCTAATTTGGCATTCACAATACGAATGTAAAGGAGATGTATCGAGATGTAGATACTTAAATATAGATTATAGTGTGTGCCATTTAGGAGTAGGAGAACCTAAGTGCTTCAGTCCGGAGTATCAGCCTCGTACAATTTGGTTGACTCTCAGGAATGGAGATCCTCAGGGGACCCTAATTAATAAAACGGTGTTAGAATCCGTACATTCTTCGGGTGTTCTGCTATTTGATGCGTGTAAAGCGATATCGAGTGGTAGAAAGCCGTGGAATGTATGTGGGGATCTTAGATGGGAGAGGACGTATGGGTCTAACGATAAATATATTTGTCCCAGTAGCAAAAATAAATATGTAAGTCCTAGATGCCCAAATAGAGATTATAACTTTTGCCCATATTGGTCTTGTGTGGGGTGGGCAACTTGGGGACAGACAGTAGACAAAGACATGATAGTGACTAAGTTGCCGACTAGCCCTTATTGTAAGTCTATGGAATGCAACCCAGTCCATATACTCATTAATAACCCCGACAAGTTCTTAGATAAGTTTCAAATATACGGGACGGGTTTAGATCCTGGGACATTATTGTTTATAGGAATAGAGACTGATACGGTATCCTCCCAGACTCATCAAGTATACCATTCCTTTTACGAAGAGATGAGTATAGATAATAAGATCCCCCATAATGCTAAAAACCTGTTCATCGATTTAGCTGAAAGTATTGCCGGTAGTCTTAATGTTACCAACTGCTATGTGTGTGGAGGTACTAACATGGGAGACCAATGGCCTTGGGAAGCAAAGGAGGTAATGTCCGGTTCTGAGGCAGTTGACCAATTAATATCTACACAAGCCGATTATCATATGAGTGTTAGAGGTAAATCTGAGTGGAGATTAAAGACCTCCATCATAGGTTATGTTTGCATAGCAAGGAAAGGAATAATGTATAATACTTCTGTAGGAGAATTAACTTGTCTAGGGCAAAAAGCTTATGATGATGATACAAAGAATACAACTTGGTGGTCGGCTTCAAATGTCTCAGAACCATCTAACCCGTTTGCTAGATATGCCAATTTAAAGGATGTGTGGTTTGATCTATCCATCACATCTACTTGGAGAGCCCCAGCAAATTTGTACTGGATCTGTGGTAAGAAAGCCTATTCGGAGCTGCCACAGGACTGGGAAGGGGCATGTGTGTTGGGTATGCTCAAACCATCCTTCTTCTTGTTACCGATTGAAACAGGTGAGACTTTAGGTGTTAAAGTGTATGATGTGAATCATAGGAAGAAAAGGGGACCCATAGAGATAGGCGCCTGGGAAGATGATGAATGGCCTCCCCAGCGTATTATAGATTACTATGGGCCAGCCACGTGGGCTGAGGATGGTACCTTTGGTTATAGAACCCCTATTTATATGCTCAACCGTATTATAAGATTACAGGCGGTGGTTGAGATTATCACAAATGAGACATCACAAGCGCTCAATCTTCTAGCGAAGCATAACACCAGGATGAGGACAGCAGTCTACCAAAATAGATTAGCCTTGGATTACCTTTTGGCAGTAGAGGGAGGTGTATGTGGGAAGTTTAACCTAAGTAATTGCTGTCTTCAAATAGATGACGAAGGGCAAGCAATAGCTGAGCTTACTAGCCATATGGTTAAACTAGCGCATGTGCCTACTCAGGTATGGAAAGGGTACAATCCAAGTAGTTGGTTTGGTAGCTGGTATGAGTGGTTTGGAGGGCTTAAGGCAGTGGTAGGTGGAGTCCTACTGATTTTACTGTTGTGTCTACTCCTACCGTGTCTTATACCCTTAGTAGTTAGGTCTGTGCAAAGCCTGATAGGAAGTATAGCAGAGAGGAAGGCTGCTGCACAGATAATGGCGATATATAAGTATAAGGCTCTAGATCAGGGAGAACCAATGCAAGAAGATGAATGTTGAAGATTCACATCATAAGATAAGTCTGGTCTGGTTCATGGTAACCTGAGGTATATGCAAACCAAGGTTAAGTGATGCCTCAAGTAATTGTGAAATATCAGAGGCATCAAAGGGGGGAATGTGATGTAATTCCAGTAAAATACAAGTTTAGCAGGCTAAGATTGCCACAAGGCATATGTATGTATATGTGTTTGTAGTATCAGTTAGTTAATAACACGTAGCTAAGATACTGTCATCACTGTACTGACCAGGTGCAGGAATGTAAGAACTGGAATTACGCGTCCCTCTCCTTTGTATCAGATGAGCCACGTGGTTAGACCGGATGGATGAGTTTAGACTCTATTCATTAAATAGGTTAAGGGTATGTGTGGGTGTAGTTAATTGTGGGAGGAGCTACAGTGCTATATAAGGAATGTACTCTATGTATTCAGTACTCAGACTTTGCTGTATTTTGGTGACGCTAGTCCCTCTGAGTCCCGATCGGTGATCCAATAAAGAATCTCTTCCTTCCTGAAGAAACCTGTGTCCATCTCTCTGTGCTTGGCTTCCGTCAGTTTCTCCGGTATCACAATCTTCTCCAAATGGAAGCTTCACTATCAGCACATGTCAGAACTTCATATTCTACTTCTACAAGTGTAAGAAACACTTCCTGGAGGAATTTCACTGTGATGGAACGCAGAAGAACCGCATGGATTAGTGTTCTCCTGCTCTCCCCGTCACTCCATCTTTTTCTTAGAGAGGTCAATGCCAAGTATTAATTGACTGTTGATGGAAAAGACACAATTTTAAATTGCATTTAATTAAAACCGGTATATATTTGCTAGCATTTCTGCCTGCACAATGTGTAGATGAAATTTAATGCTCTTTTAAATTAAACCTGTTCTGTGTATTATGACAGGTGCACTTTAGCTGTTCTTTTTGTTCAATAGATGTCAACATACCAAGTGAGGCAGAAAAAAACTCTGCTAATGAGAAACTTGAAAAAATAAACAAAACTAAATAACCGAGTTTGGTATAACATAAACTAATTACAACGGGAACAAATGAGAAATAAACAAGCTAAAAGTCTGACAAAACTTCACCAAGATTAAAATTCATATAGAGTAGACCAACACACCAAAAGGAACTGGACTGACTTGGCGTGATCTCACTTGTGTGAACGCCAGGCAGAGGTGGATTGTGAAAAATTATTGGACTTTATTGGGATGTTTCCATTAACTTTTTTTTCTCATGAACTTGTTCCGTCCAAGTGCTGGCTGCCGTCTGAGATCCATTGCCTTCCTATGAGTCAAACAATCCGTTGAAGTGATATCACCCCTCCTTTTATGCAGAAGCAGGGGGAGAGCTTAATGAAAGTTCAGCCAGTGAGTTATCCTTTTTGTAACACATAAAAAGGCCAAAATGTGAGATTTTTTAGGCAGATTGAAAATTAATATATTGTAATGAAGAAACGTCATGTACGTTAGATGACATTCGAGAGTTATATATGTCCTCAGAAGAATGGACAGATATTAGAGAATTACCGGTATGTTTTCTTTTGGTAGTTATGAAAATGTATTCTACAATGCAGCCTTAAAATAACATATGATGGGGTCAGGGCCTGACCGCAGAGCTGTGAGGACTCTCATCTCAGCAGCTCCTGCTGAACGCGGCATTTAAAGCTGACTTTCACTAAAACGGCCATCACTATCTATAAAAGGCCTCCAAACAAGAGAGGGAAACGAGGTGAACAGAATGACACCTTTCAAGCGACACATCGAGCAATACTTACCCACAACAATCGTGAGTCCTACAAACATGGTAGGCGCAGCAGCACCGAGCCAGGTATTTGGAAACCTTTGTTTTCCCCCTCTGGACCGGTGGGGGTCATGCCGGTCTACCCCCAGACAATCTCCCCGCAAACACAGTGAAAGCTCCACGGAGCCCCGAGCCAACCGTCACTGTGGTTCCCAAAATGGCAGGTGCTCACCACACCGCCAACCCACACAACGCATGGTGCAAAACGGAGCTCTGGCTGAACAGAATCTTTACTGCCTTCTGGGTGAAACTGGAAGCCTGCATGAGACCCTAAATGCCTGAGAAACTGCCCAAAACCTTGCAACGGAGCACACCACAAGCGGCCAGGCGGGGAGACACAGTAGCCCCCTCCACACTCACTACCATGAGCGGCCAACACCAGCAGAGGTCCCTCTCGGGGCAAGGCCCAGGCAGGTATCGTTCCATCTGACTATACCTCTGAAGCCCTTCTTCCAGGCAGGTATCGTCCCATCTGACTATACCTCTGAAGCCCTTCTTCCAGGCAGGTATCGTCCCATCTGACTATACCTCTGAAGCCCTTCTTCCAGGCAGGTATCGTCCCATCTGACTATACCTCTGAAGCCCTTCTTCTAGGCAGGTATTGTCCCATCTGACTATATCTCTGAAGCCCTTCTTCCAGGCAGATGTGCACCTCTGCCTGCAATGCGATTGCTCTTGTTTTTATAAAGACACTTGTGGCTCTATGGCCTAGCTCTCTTTGACTTGTCCCGGGGCTAGAGAAATTGTGCAGCCAGCCAACAGGTATGACAACTCTGTGGCTGGAATCCCTAAAAACCTACGCAAAACACATAGTTCCAAAAGAAGAATTATTGTTACTCAGGACTAGCCCATATGCTCATTACAATTCGATTGCTGTCACAACTTCAATACAATAATAATAATAACAAAGTATTTAACCAGGAAAGGTACATTTAGATTACTCTGGTTTTCAAGTACGTCCTGGAGATGTAACCTAGCCCAACATCCAGTGGTTGTTACTATTACCCAATTTAATACAAATAACCAAATCATATAAAAAAAAAAACATACAGCAACTTATGATAACACAATGGCATATTTATAAAGTGGTGGGGAAGACAATAATTAACACAAAATATCTATCCAGAATTAGAAATGTGCAAATCTACCAGAATATGCAATTTAACAAGCCTTGCTATTCAGGTAGTACGTATAGCTGTTGCTACCAACAGAGGGCACTATACAGGCACCATAGCCAAATCCACAAGTATCAGCAGGACAGGAGAGAACACAAAACCAGTAACAATACACAAACACATCATAAACACCCTGCACCTATAATGGGCACAGGGTGACTTAGATAAAGGAGCAATTTAAGAACCTTTGTAAAGTGATGGTGACTACCGTCACAGATGAATGGATGGTTGGTGTAGTGGACTCCGGGTAACCAACCCAACCGGTTACCTCCACTATTGCCTTCCTTCCTTCAGCAGATCTGGAACCACTTAAAATGCAAAGAGACCCATCCCCCTCCCTCCCCCCCCCCCCCCCCCCAGTAACTGGACAAGCGGCCACCCAGGGGATCAATCATTAATGACTTCCCTTGCGGTTTCACACTTATGTTGCGAGTGCGAACGTTCTAATTGATCGGTGTGAACGTTCAAATGGGGCACCAGGGAGGTCCTCGTTTGGAAAACAAACAGTTTGGGAAGCGATCCATGAAGGCTCCCCCTGGTTGGAGTTCGTCTATACGAACTGGCGGCCACCCAGGGGGTAGCACGCGCCGATGGCTCCCCTGGCGGTTTTGGCACTGGGTCAAGGTGAGAACGTTCTAATTAACATTCTAACTAGGGTTCTAAATGGGCTATTAGGGTGGTCCCCGTTCGGGAGACAGATGAGCTCCTTTCGCATGAACGTTCCCGAACGGTGAGCAGGGCACAATAGGCTAAATACAGGGAGGACATTACATATTACAAGTAGGGAATACACGAACAGACCGTGGGTCTGCCACAGTTGGATAGACGGAATAATGGATGGATGGGTGGATAGACGGACAGATGCATGGATGGGTGGATAGATGGACAGATGAATGGATGGAAGGATGCATGAGGGGTGGGTGGATAGACAGACAGATGGATGGGTGACTAACGGTTGGTGTAACTATTTATTGTCCTTCCTGGGTCACTTCTATTTTACCAACAGAGGTAGTCAAGATATGGGCCACTATTTGTAACACAGCAAGTGACATAATAAAGCAGAAGGAAAGTCATTGCCACCCAATGTCATCTTACTTCTAGGGCTAGTAATAATCTGTGTATTTATTAGTGGTATTTTGGTTTTATAGGTAATAAGTAATAATGGTACACCATGCCATGCCTCCGAAGCAAGTCTAATTTACGATGCCTTGTGGGACCTACTCTGCTCCTAGTATGTAGCTTTGAATTTTGAGAACACAAACAAAAAAAGTAGTAAATAATAATTTTTGTTTAATCATTTCTTAGCAGTGGTGGAAGTCACGTCTAGAAATACAATTGACAATAAACAGGCTTGCGGCTGCCATTTCACTGATATTGAACTTGATTTAGAAGCATTGAGAACAAACATTGACTGAATTGGGTATAAACCAACCAATCACATTACATTGATTACACAGCGCAGTTTTCCTTTTTTGTTAATATGACTGTCTATGTCCAATCCCTGGCCCACAAATACACGGTGCTTTTGAACATGTTCAGGTTTTTAATTTTCCTTTTTTTCAAATAGTTTTTTTAAACATGTTTTATACATTTCAATCGTTTGCTTCCGTGGGCTAGATAATCATTTTCAAGGGGTTTAATTGACATAAATAATGGATATTATGTAAGTAGAATATTTTTTTTTTTTTTACGTTTTATTGTTTTCTGCTTCCTAAAAGTGGGTGATTGTTTGAAAGGGACAGTCAATCTGGTACATTAACGTTGCTTGCACACATTGGTACAAGTATGCTGCAGGGACAGAGGCTGTTTGAGGACATGCCGATGACCCAATTTTCACATATCAGCAGACTGACAGCATACCCCAGTATGGGCGCTGTGAAGATTTTTCGCACATGGCTCCCAAAGGCCTATGGCCGGCCCTGTCTGGGAGTTTACTGAACTCTAGGTGCCCTAAATGGCCCTGGATGTCCTGACGCTCAGGCCTAAAAACTACTACTGATTAATGAGTATTATACCTGTTGATTCTGGTGACTTAGTTATTATTGGTGGCACCGATAAAAGAGGATTATAGCTATTTTTAAATAATGAGCCCTTTGTGGGTGATCATCCCAGTCTTTCTCCAATTTTACAATTCAGTGATATATTTATGGTACGTTTCCATGTCTGCGGTTGTCATTTAGCAGACTGGGTGACTGGGAAACAATTGAGATTATATGGCGAGGTTGAACACTACTGGAAAATTGGAACATTCCATTTCTGTGGTTTCTATGGTGACGACTCCCATCAAAATAGTCTGAACCCCCAGAATTACTCTTAATGCCTAACCCCCATTGTATAAATTCTAATGTTCAAATTAAACATATCTAGCACCCAGTACCATAGCTATATTAGGTAAGAGAATTTTTTCGAATGGTTTATATGCGCACAGACGGCTCCCTATAAAACGGCGTTTGTTACTTTCATTGGAGTCTGATGAAATGCAGCAAAGATGCCTAGACCTAATTATATATCCATATATGCACTAAAATCACTATTCATCTTTTGCAATTTGCATAAACTAAAGTCTACACATGTGTAAATGTCATTTCACTGGCTATTGTGGATGTCAGGGTCCTAATGCTCACCTTTTTAGGGGAGACTCTACCTTTAGAGAATTTTGGTGGAATGATGGATACACAGAAATCAGGGGGATTAGAATTGGGGAGACATATAGTATGGTAATTAGAATTGGGGAGACATATAATATGGTGATTAGAATTGGGGAGAGATATAGTATGGTGATTAGAATTGGGCAGACATATAGTATGGTGATTAGAATTGGGCAGACATATAGTATGGTGATTAGAATTGGGCAGACATATAGTATGGTGATTAGAATTGGGCAGACATATAGTATGGTGATTAGAATTGGGCAGACATATAGTATGGTGATTATAACTGGCCAGACATATAGTATGGTGATTAGAATTGGGCAGACATATAGTATGGTGATTAGAATTAGGCAGACATATAGTATGGTGATTAGAATTGGCCAGACATATAGTATGGTGATTAGAATTGGGGAGACATATAGTATGGTGATTAGAATTGGGCAGACATATAGTATGGTGATTAGAATTGGGCAGACATATAGTATGGTGATTAGAATTGGGGAGACATATAGTATGGTGATTAGAATTAGGCAGACATATAGTATGGTGATTAGAATTGGGCACACATATAGTATGGTGATTAGAATTAGGCAGACATATAGTATGGTGATTAGAATTGGGGAGACATATAGTATGGTGATTAGAATTAGGGAGACATATAGTATGGTGATTAGAATTAGGCAGACATATAGTATGGTGATTAGAATTGAGCAGACATATAGTATGGTGATTAGAATTAGGCAAACATATAGTATGGTGATTAGAATTGGGCAGACATATAGTATGGTGATTAGAATTAGGCAGACATATAGTATGGTGATAAGAATTGGGCAGACATATAGTATGGTGATTATAATTGGGCAGACATATAGTATGGTGATTATAATTGGGGAGACATATAGTATGGTGATTAGAATTGGGCAGACATATAGTATGGTGATTAGAATTGGGCAGACATATAGTATGGTGATTATAATTGGGCAGACATATAGTATGGTGATTAGAATTAGGGAGACATATAGTATGGTGATTAGAATTGGGCAGACATATAGTATGGTGATTAGAATTAGGCAGACATATAGTATGGTGATTAGAATTGGGGAGACATATAGTATGGTGATTATAATTGGGCAGACATATAGTATGGTGATTAGAATTGGGCAGACATATAGTATGGTGATTATAATTGGGCAGACATATAGTATGGTGATTATAATTGGGGAGACATATAGTATGGTGATTAGAATTAGGCAGACATATAGTATGGTGATTAGAATTGGGCAGACATATAGTATGGTGATTATAATTGGGCAGACATATAGTATGGTGATTATAATTGGGGAGACATATAGTATGGTGATTATAATTAGGCAGACATATAGTATGGTGATTAGAATTGGGCAGACATATAGTATGGTGATTATAATTGGGGAGACATATAGTATGGTGATTATAATTAGGCAGACATATAGTATGGTGATTAGAATTGGGCAGACATATAGTATGGTGATTATAATTGGGCAGACATATAGTATGGTGATTATAATTGGGGAGACATATAGTATGGTGATTAGAATTAGGAGGACATATAGTATGGTGATTAGAATTAGGCAGACATATAGTATGGTGATTAGAATTGGGCAGACATATAGTATGGTGATTATAATTGGGCAGACATATAGTATGGTGATTAGAATTAGGCAAACATATAGTATGGTGATTAGAATTGGGGAGACATATAGTATGGTGATTATAATTGGGCAGACATATAGTATGGTGATTATAATTGGGCAGACATATAGTATGGTGATTATAATTGGGCAGACATATAGTATGGTGATTATAATTGGGGAGACATATAGTATGGTGATTAGAATTAGGCAGACATATAGTATGGTGATTAGAATTAGGCAGACATATAGTATGGTGATTAGAATTAGGCAGACATATAGTATGGTGATTAGAATTAGGCAGACATATAGTATGGTGATTAGAATTGGGCAGACATATAGTATGGTGATTAGAATTAGGCAGACATATAGTATGGTGATTAGAATTAGGGAGACATATAGTATGGTGATTAGAATTAGGGAGACATATAGTATGGTGATTAGAATTAGGGAGACATATAGTATGGTGATTAGAATTAGGGAGACATATAGTATGGTGATTAGAATTAGGGAGACATATAGTATGGTGATTAGAATTAGGCAGACATATAGTATGGTGATTAGAATTAGGCAGACATATAGTATGGTGATTAGAATTAGGGAGACATATAGTATGGTGATTAGAATTAGGGAGACATATAGTATGGTGATTAGAATTAGGCAGACATATAGTATGGTGATTAGAATTAGGGAGACATATAGTATGGTGATTAGAATTGGGCAGACATATAGTATGGTGATTAGAATTGAGCAGACATATAGTATGGTGATTAGAATTAGGGAGACATATAGTATGGTGATTAGAATTAGGGAGACATATAGTATGGTGATTAGAATTAGGGAGACATATAGTATGGTGATTAGAATTAGGCAGACATATAGTATGGTGATAAGAATTGGGCAGACATATAGTATGGTGATTAGAATTAGGGAGACATATAGTATGGTGATTAGAATTAGGGAGACATATAGTATGGTGATTAGAATTAGGCAGACATATAGTATGGTGATTAGAATTAGGGAGACATATAGTATGGTGATTAGAATTGGGCAGACATATAGTATGGTGATTAGAATTGGGCAGACATATAGTATGGTGATTAGAATTAGGCAGACATATAGTATGGTGATAAGAATTGGGTAGACATATAGTATGGTGATTAGAATTGGGCAGACATATAGTATGGTGATAAGAATTGGGGAGACATATAGTATGGTGATTAGAATTAGGCAGACATATAGTATGGTGATAAGAATTGGGCAGACATATAGTATGGTGATTATAATTAGGGAGACATATAGTATGGTGATTATAATTAGGGAGACATATAGTATGGTGATTATAATTAGGGAGACATATAGTATGGTGATTAGAATTAGGGAGACATATAGTATGGTGATTAGAATTAGGCAGACATATAGTATGGTGATTAGAATTAGGGAGACATATAGTATGGTGATTAGAATTAGGGAGACATATAGTATGGTGATTAGAATTAGGGAGACATATAGTATGGTGATTAGAATTAGGCAGACATATAGTATGGTGATTAGAATTAGGGAGACATATAGTATGGTGATTAGAATTAGGCAGACATATAGTATGGTGATAAGAATTGGGCAGACATATAGTATGGTGATTAGAATTGGGGAGACATATAGTATGGTGATTAGAATTAGGGAGACATATAGTATGGTGATTAGAATTAGGGAGACATATAGTATGGTGATTAGAATTAGGGAGACATATAGTATGGTGATTAGAATTAGGCAGACATATAGTATGGTGATAAGAATTGGGCAGACATATAGTATGGTGATTAGAATTAGGCAGACATATAGTATGGTGATAAGAATTGGGCAGACATATAGTATGGTGATTAGAATTGGGCAGACATATAGTATGGTGATTAGAATTAGGCAGACATATAGTATGGTGATTAGAATTAGGGAGACATATAGTATGGTGATTAGAATTTGGCAGACATATAGTATGGTGATTAGAATTAGGGAGACATATAGTATGGTGATTAGAATTAGGCAGACATATAGTATGGTGATTAGAATTAGGGAGACATATAGTATGGTGATTAGAATTGGGCAGACATATAGTATGGTGATTAGAATTGGGGAGACATATAGTATGGTGATTAGAATTAGGCAGACATATAGTATGGTGATAAGAATTGGGGAGACATATAGTATGGTGATTAGAATTAGGGAGACATATAGTATGGTGATTAGAATTAGGGAGACATATAGTATGGTGATTAGAATTGGGCAGACATATAGTATGGTGATTAGAATTAGGCAGACATATAGTATGGTGATTAGAATTAGGGAGACATATAGTATGGTGATTAGAATTAGGGAGACATATAGTATGGTGATTAGAATTAGGCAGACATATAGTATGGTGATTAGAATTGGGCAGACATATAGTATGGTGATTATAATTGGGCAGACATATAGTATGGTGATTATAATTGGGGAGACATATAGTATGGTGATTATAATTAGGCAGACATATAGTATGGTGATTAGAATTGGGCAGACATATAGTATGGTGATTATAATTGGGGAGACATATAGTATGGTGATTAGAATTAGGCAGACATATAGTATGGTGATTAGAATTAGGGAGACATATAGTATGGTGATTAGAATTGGGCAGACATATAGTATGGTGATTAGAATTGAGCAGACATATAGTATGGTGATTAGAATTAGGGAGACATATAGTATGGTGATTAGAATTAGGGAGACATATAGTATGGTGATTAGAATTAGGCAGACATATAGTATGGTGATTAGAATTGAGCAGACATATAGTATGGTGATTAGAATTAGGCAAACATATAGTATGGTGATTAGAATTGGGGAGACATATAGTATGGTGATTATAATTGGGCAGACATATAGTATGGTGATTAGAATTGGGCAGACATATAGTATGGTGATTATAATTGGGCAGACATATAGTATGGTGATTATAATTGGGGAGACATATAGTATGGTGATTAGAATTAGGCAGACATATAGTATGGTGATTAGAATTAGGCAGACATATAGTATGGTGATTAGAATTAGGCAGACATATAGTATGGTGATTAGAATTAGGCAGACATATAGTATGGTGATTAGAATTGGGCAGACATATAGTATGGTGATTAGAATTAGGCAGACATATAGTATGGTGATTAGAATTAGGGAGACATATAGTATGGTGATTAGAATTAGGGAGACATATAGTATGGTGATTAGAATTAGGGAGACATATAGTATGGTGATTAGAATTAGGGAGACATATAGTATGGTGATTAGAATTAGGGAGACATATAGTATGGTGATTAGAATTAGGCAGACATATAGTATGGTGATTAGAATTAGGCAGACATATAGTATGGTGATTAGAATTAGGGAGACATATAGTATGGTGATTAGAATTAGGGAGACATATAGTATGGTGATTAGAATTAGGCAGACATATAGTATGGTGATTAGAATTAGGGAGACATATAGTATGGTGATTAGAATTGGGCAGACATATAGTATGGTGATTAGAATTGAGCAGACATATAGTATGGTGATTAGAATTAGGGAGACATATAGTATGGTGATTAGAATTAGGGAGACATATAGTATGGTGATTAGAATTAGGGAGACATATAGTATGGTGATTAGAATTAGGCAGACATATAGTATGGTGATAAGAATTGGGCAGACATATAGTATGGTGATTAGAATTAGGGAGACATATAGTATGGTGATTAGAATTAGGGAGACATATAGTATGGTGATTAGAATTAGGCAGACATATAGTATGGTGATTAGAATTAGGGAGACATATAGTATGGTGATTAGAATTGGGCAGACATATAGTATGGTGATTAGAATTGGGCAGACATATAGTATGGTGATTAGAATTAGGCAGACATATAGTATGGTGATAAGAATTGGGTAGACATATAGTATGGTGATTAGAATTGGGCAGACATATAGTATGGTGATAAGAATTGGGGAGACATATAGTATGGTGATTAGAATTAGGCAGACATATAGTATGGTGATAAGAATTGGGCAGACATATAGTATGGTGATTATAATTAGGGAGACATATAGTATGGTGATTATAATTAGGGAGACATATAGTATGGTGATTATAATTAGGGAGACATATAGTATGGTGATTAGAATTAGGGAGACATATAGTATGGTGATTAGAATTAGGCAGACATATAGTATGGTGATTAGAATTAGGGAGACATATAGTATGGTGATTAGAATTAGGGAGACATATAGTATGGTGATTAGAATTAGGGAGACATATAGTATGGTGATTAGAATTAGGCAGACATATAGTATGGTGATTAGAATTAGGGAGACATATAGTATGGTGATTAGAATTAGGCAGACATATAGTATGGTGATAAGAATTGGGCAGACATATAGTATGGTGATTAGAATTGGGGAGACATATAGTATGGTGATTAGAATTAGGGAGACATATAGTATGGTGATTAGAATTAGGGACACATATAGTATGGTGATTAGAATTAGGGAGACATATAGTATGGTGATTAGAATTAGGCAGACATATAGTATGGTGATAAGAATTGGGCAGACATATAGTATGGTGATTAGAATTAGGCAGACATATAGTATGGTGATAAGAATTGGGCAGACATATAGTATGGTGATTAGAATTGGGCAGACATATAGTATGGTGATTAGAATTAGGCAGACATATAGTATGGTGATTAGAATTAGGGAGACATATAGTATGGTGATTAGAATTTGGCAGACATATAGTATGGTGATTAGAATTAGGGAGACATATAGTATGGTGATTAGAATTAGGCAGACATATAGTATGGTGATTAGAATTAGGGAGACATATAGTATGGTGATTAGAATTGGGCAGACATATAGTATGGTGATTAGAATTGGGGAGACATATAGTATGGTGATTAGAATTAGGCAGACATATAGTATGGTGATAAGAATTGGGGAGACATATAGTATGGTGATTAGAATTAGGGAGACATATAGTATGGTGATTAGAATTAGGGAGACATATAGTATGGTGATTAGAATTGGGCAGACATATAGTATGGTGATTAGAATTAGGCAGACATATAGTATGGTGATTAGAATTAGGGAGACATATAGTATGGTGATTAGAATTAGGGAGACATATAGTATGGTGATTAGAATTAGGCAGACATATAGTATGGTGATTAGAATTGGGCAGACATATAGTATGGTGATTATAATTGGGCAGACATATAGTATGGTGATTATAATTGGGGAGACATATAGTATGGTGATTATAATTAGGCAGACATATAGTATGGTGATTAGAATTGGGCAGACATATAGTATGGTGATTATAATTGGGGAGACATATAGTATGGTGATTAGAATTAGGCAGACATATAGTATGGTGATTAGAATTAGGGAGACATATAGTATGGTGATTAGAATTGGGCAGACATATAGTATGGTGATTAGAATTGAGCAGACATATAGTATGGTGATTAGAATTAGGGAGACATATAGTATGGTGATTAGAATTAGGGAGACATATAGTATGGTGATTAGAATTAGGCAGACATATAGTATGGTGATTAGAATTGAGCAGACATATAGTATGGTGATTAGAATTAGGCAAACATATAGTATGGTGATTAGAATTGGGGAGACATATAGTATGGTGATTATAATTGGGCAGACATATAGTATGGTGATTAGAATTGGGCAGACATATAGTATGGTGATTATAATTGGGCAGACATATAGTATGGTGATTATAATTGGGGAGACATATAGTATGGTGATTAGAATTAGGCAGACATATAGTATGGTGATTAGAATTAGGCAGACATATAGTATGGTGATTAGAATTAGGCAGACATATAGTATGGTGATTAGAATTAGGCAGACATATAGTATGGTGATTAGAATTGGGCAGACATATAGTATGGTGATTAGAATTAGGCAGACATATAGTATGGTGATTAGAATTAGGGAGACATATAGTATGGTGATTAGAATTAGGGAGACATATAGTATGGTGATTAGAATTAGGGAGACATATAGTATGGTGATTAGAATTAGGGAGACATATAGTATGGTGATTAGAATTAGGGAGACATATAGTATGGTGATTAGAATTAGGCAGACATATAGTATGGTGATTAGAATTAGGCAGACATATAGTATGGTGATTAGAATTAGGGAGACATATAGTATGGTGATTAGAATTAGGGAGACATATAGTATGGTGATTAGAATTAGGCAGACATATAGTATGGTGATTAGAATTAGGGAGACATATAGTATGGTGATTAGAATTGGGCAGACATATAGTATGGTGATTAGAATTGAGCAGACATATAGTATGGTGATTAGAATTAGGGAGACATATAGTATGGTGATTAGAATTAGGGAGACATATAGTATGGTGATTAGAATTAGGGAGACATATAGTATGGTGATTAGAATTAGGCAGACATATAGTATGGTGATAAGAATTGGGCAGACATATAGTATGGTGATTAGAATTAGGGAGACATATAGTATGGTGATTAGAATTAGGGAGACATATAGTATGGTGATTAGAATTAGGCAGACATATAGTATGGTGATTAGAATTAGGGAGACATATAGTATGGTGATTAGAATTGGGCAGACATATAGTATGGTGATTAGAATTGGGCAGACATATAGTATGGTGATTAGAATTAGGCAGACATATAGTATGGTGATAAGAATTGGGTAGACATATAGTATGGTGATTAGAATTGGGCAGACATATAGTATGGTGATAAGAATTGGGGAGACATATAGTATGGTGATTAGAATTAGGCAGACATATAGTATGGTGATAAGAATTGGGCAGACATATAGTATGGTGATTATAATTAGGGAGACATATAGTATGGTGATTATAATTAGGGAGACATATAGTATGGTGATTATAATTAGGGAGACATATAGTATGGTGATTAGAATTAGGGAGACATATAGTATGGTGATTAGAATTAGGCAGACATATAGTATGGTGATTAGAATTAGGGAGACATATAGTATGGTGATTAGAATTAGGGAGACATATAGTATGGTGATTAGAATTAGGGAGACATATAGTATGGTGATTAGAATTAGGCAGACATATAGTATGGTGATTAGAATTAGGGAGACATATAGTATGGTGATTAGAATTAGGCAGACATATAGTATGGTGATAAGAATTGGGCAGACATATAGTATGGTGATTAGAATTGGGGAGACATATAGTATGGTGATTAGAATTAGGGAGACATATAGTATGGTGATTAGAATTAGGGAGACATATAGTATGGTGATTAGAATTAGGGAGACATATAGTATGGTGATTAGAATTAGGCAGACATATAGTATGGTGATAAGAATTGGGCAGACATATAGTATGGTGATTAGAATTAGGCAGACATATAGTATGGTGATAAGAATTGGGCAGACATATAGTATGGTGATTAGAATTGGGCAGACATATAGTATGGTGATTAGAATTAGGCAGACATATAGTATGGTGATTAGAATTAGGGAGACATATAGTATGGTGATTAGAATTGGGCAGACATATAGTATGGTGATTAGAATTAGGGAGACATATAGTATGGTGATTAGAATTAGGCAGACATATAGTATGGTGATTAGAATTAGGGAGACATATAGTATGGTGATTAGAATTGGGCAGACATATAGTATGGTGATTAGAATTGGGGAGACATATAGTATGGTGATTAGAATTAGGCAGACATATAGTATGGTGATAAGAATTGGGGAGACATATAGTATGGTGATTAGAATTAGGGAGACATATAGTATGGTGATTAGAATTAGGGAGACATATAGTATGGTGATTAGAATTGGGCAGACATATAGTATGGTGATTAGAATTAGGCAGACATATAGTATGGTGATTAGAATTAGGGAGACATATAGTATGGTGATTAGAATTAGGGAGACATATAGTATGGTGATTAGAATTAGGCAGACATATAGTATGGTGATTAGAATTGGGCAGACATATAGTATGGTGATTATAATTGGGCAGACATATAGTATGGTGATTATAATTGGGGAGACATATAGTATGGTGATTATAATTAGGCAGACATATAGTATGGTGATTAGAATTGGGCAGACATATAGTATGGTGATTATAATTGGGGAGACATATAGTATGGTGATTAGAATTAGGCAGACATATAGTATGGTGATTAGAATTAGGGAGACATATAGTATGGTGATTAGAATTGGGCAGACATATAGTATGGTGATTAGAATTGAGCAGACATATAGTATGGTGATTAGAATTAGGGAGACATATAGTATGGTGATTAGAATTAGGGAGACATATAGTATGGTGATTAGAATTAGGCAGACATATAGTATGGTGATTAGAATTGAGCAGACATATAGTATGGTGATTAGAATTAGGCAAACATATAGTATGGTGATTAGAATTGGGGAGACATATAGTATGGTGATTATAATTGGGCAGACATATAGTATGGTGATTAGAATTGGGCAGACATATAGTATGGTGATTATAATTGGGCAGACATATAGTATGGTGATTATAATTGGGGAGACATATAGTATGGTGATTAGAATTGGGCAGACATATAGTATGGTGATTAGAATTGGGCAGACATATAGTATGGTGATTATAATTGGGCAGACATATAGTATGGTGATTATGATTGGGGAGACATATAGTATGGTGATTAGAATTAGGCAGACATATAGTATGGTGATTAGAATTAGGCAGACATATAGTATGGTGATTAGAATTGGGGAGACATATAGTATGGTGATTATAATTGGGCAGACATATAGTATGGTGATTAGAATTGGGCAGACATATAGTATGGTGATTATAATTGGGCAGACATATAGTATGGTGATTATAATTGGGGAGACATATAGTATGGTGATTAGAATTAGGCAGACATATAGTATGGTGATTAGAATTGGGCAGACATATAGTATGGTGATTATAATTGGGCAGACATATAGTATGGTGATTATAATTTGGGAGACATATAGTATGGTGATTATAATTAGGCAGACATATAGTATGGTGATTATAATTGGGCAGACATATAGTATGGTGATTATAATTGGGGAGACATATAGTATGGTGATTATAATTAGGCAGACATATAGTATGGTGATTAGAATTGGGCAGACATATAGTATGGTGATTATAATTGGGCAGACATATAGTATGGTGATTATAATTGGGGAGACATATAGTATGGTGATTAGAATTAGGCAGACATATAGTATGGTGATTAGAATTAGGCAGACATATAGTATGGTGATTAGAATTGGGCAGACATATAGTATGGTGATTATAATTGGGCAGACATATAGTATGGTGATTAGAATTAGGCAAACATATAGTATGGTGATTAGAATTGGGGAGACATATAGTATGGTGATTATAATTGGGCAGACATATAGTATGGTGATTAGAATTGGGCAGACATATAGTATGGTGATTATAATTGGGCAGACATATAGTATGGTGATTATAATTGGGGAGACATATAGTATGGTGATTAGAATTAGGCAGACATATAGTATGGTGATTAGAATTAGGCAGACATATAGTATGGTGATTAGAATTAGGCAGACATATAGTATGGTGATTAGAATTAGGCAGACATATAGTATGGTGATTAGAATTGGGCAGACATATAGTATGGTGATTAGAATTAGGCAGACATATAGTATGGTGATTAGAATTAGGGAGACATATAGTATGGTGATTAGAATTAGGGAGACATATAGTATGGTGATTAGAATTAGGGAGACATATAGTATGGTGATTAGAATTAGGGAGACATATAGTATGGTGATTAGAATTAGGGAGACATATAGTATGGTGATTAGAATTAGGCAGACATATAGTATGGTGATTAGAATTAGGCAGACATATAGTATGGTGATTAGAATTAGGGAGACATATAGTATGGTGATTAGAATTAGGGAGACATATAGTATGGTGATTAGAATTAGGCAGACATATAGTATGGTGATTAGAATTAGGGAGACATATAGTATGGTGATTAGAATTGGGCAGACATATAGTATGGTGATTAGAATTGAGCAGACATATAGTATGGTGATTAGAATTAGGGAGACATATAGTATGGTGATTAGAATTAGGGAGACATATAGTATGGTGATTAGAATTAGGCAGACATATAGTATGGTGATTAGAATTAGGCAGACATATAGTATGGTGATTAGAATTAGGGAGACATATAGTATGGTGATTAGAATTAGGGAGACATATAGTATGGTGATTAGAATTAGGCAGACATATAGTATGGTGATTAGAATTAGGGAGACATATAGTATGGTGATTAGAATTGGGCAGACATATAGTATGGTGATTAGAATTGGGCAGACATATAGTATGGTGATTAGAATTAGGCAGACATATAGTATGGTGATAAGAATTGGGCAGACATATAGTATGGTGATTAGAATTGGGCAGACATATAGTATGGTGATAAGAATTGGGCAGACATATAGTATGGTGATTAGAATTAGGGAGACATATAGTATGGTGATTATAATTAGGGAGACATATAGTATGGTGATTAGAATTAGGGAGACATATAGTATGGTGATTAGAATTAGGCAGACATATAGTATGGTGATTAGAATTAGGGAGACATATAGTATGGTGATTAGAATTAGGGAGACATATAGTATGGTGATTAGAATTAGGGAGACATATAGTATGGTGATTAGAATTAGGCAGACATATAGTATGGTGATTAGAATTAGGGAGACATATAGTATGGTGATTAGAATTAGGCAGACATATAGTATGGTGATAAGAATTGGGCAGACATATAGTATGGTGATTAGAATTGGGGAGACATATAGTATGGTGATTAGAATTAGGGAGACATATAGTATGGTGATTAGAATTAGGGAGACATATAGTATGGTGATTAGAATTAGGGAGACATATAGTATGGTGATTAGAATTAGGCAGACATATAGTATGGTGATAAGAATTGGGCAGACATATAGTATGGTGATTAGAATTAGGCAGACATATAGTATGGTGATAAGAATTGGGCAGACATATAGTATGGTGATTAGAATTGGGCAGACATATAGTATGGTGATTAGAATTAGGCAGACATATAGTATGGTGATTAGAATTAGGGAGACATATAGTATGGTGATTAGAATTGGGCAGACATATAGTATGGTGATTAGAATTAGGGAGACATATAGTATGGTGATTAGAATTAGGCAGACATATAGTATGGTGATTAGAATTAGGGAGACATATAGTATGGTGATTAGAATTGGGCAGACATATAGTATGGTGATTAGAATTGGGGAGACATATAGTATGGTGATTAGAATTAGGCAGACATATAGTATGGTGATAAGAATTGGGGAGACATATAGTATGGTGATTAGAATTAGGGAGACATATAGTATGGTGATTAGAATTAGGGAGACATATAGTATGGTGATTAGAATTGGGCAAACATATAGTATGGTGATTAGAATTGGGGAGACATATAGTATGGTGATTATAATTGGGCAGACATATAGTATGGTGATTATAATTGGGCAGACATATAGTATGGTGATTATAATTGGGCAGACATATAGTATGGTGATTATAATTGGGGAGACATATAGTATGGTGATTAGAATTAGGCAGACATATAGTATGGTGATTAGAATTAGGCAGACATATAGTATGGTGATTAGAATTAGGCAGACATATAGTATGGTGATTAGAATTAGGCAGACATATAGTATGGTGATTAGAATTGGGCAGACATATAGTATGGTGATTAGAATTAGGCAGACATATAGTATGGTGATTAGAATTAGGGAGACATATAGTATGGTGATTAGAATTAGGGAGACATATAGTATGGTGATTAGAATTAGGGAGACATATAGTATGGTGATTAGAATTAGGGAGACATATAGTATGGTGATTAGAATTAGGGAGACATATAGTATGGTGATTAGAATTAGGCAGACATATAGTATGGTGATTAGAATTAGGCAGACATATAGTATGGTGATTAGAATTAGGGAGACATATAGTATGGTGATTAGAATTAGGGAGACATATAGTATGGTGATTAGAATTAGGCAGACATATAGTATGGTGATTAGAATTAGGGAGACATATAGTATGGTGATTAGAATTGGGCAGACATATAGTATGGTGATTAGAATTGAGCAGACATATAGTATGGTGATTAGAATTAGGGAGACATATAGTATGGTGATTAGAATTAGGGAGACATATAGTATGGTGATTAGAATTAGGGAGACATATAGTATGGTGATTAGAATTAGGCAGACATATAGTATGGTGATAAGAATTGGGCAGACATATAGTATGGTGATTAGAATTAGGGAGACATATAGTATGGTGATTAGAATTAGGGAGACATATAGTATGGTGATTAGAATTAGGCAGACATATAGTATGGTGATTAGAATTAGGGAGACATATAGTATGGTGATTAGAATTGGGCAGACATATAGTATGGTGATTAGAATTGGGCAGACATATAGTATGGTGATTAGAATTAGGCAGACATATAGTATGGTGATAAGAATTGGGTAGACATATAGTATGGTGATTAGAATTGGGCAGACATATAGTATGGTGATAAGAATTGGGGAGACATATAGTATGGTGATTAGAATTAGGCAGACATATAGTATGGTGATAAGAATTGGGCAGACATATAGTATGGTGATTATAATTAGGGAGACATATAGTATGGTGATTATAATTAGGGAGACATATAGTATGGTGATTATAATTAGGGAGACATATAGTATGGTGATTAGAATTAGGGAGACATATAGTATGGTGATTAGAATTAGGCAGACATATAGTATGGTGATTAGAATTAGGGAGACATATAGTATGGTGATTAGAATTAGGGAGACATATAGTATGGTGATTAGAATTAGGGAGACATATAGTATGGTGATTAGAATTAGGCAGACATATAGTATGGTGATTAGAATTAGGGAGACATATAGTATGGTGATTAGAATTAGGCAGACATATAGTATGGTGATAAGAATTGGGCAGACATATAGTATGGTGATTAGAATTGGGGAGACATATAGTATGGTGATTAGAATTAGGGAGACATATAGTATGGTGATTAGAATTAGGGAGACATATAGTATGGTGATTAGAATTAGGGAGACATATAGTATGGTGATTAGAATTAGGCAGACATATAGTATGGTGATAAGAATTGGGCAGACATATAGTATGGTGATTAGAATTAGGCAGACATATAGTATGGTGATAAGAATTGGGCAGACATATAGTATGGTGATTAGAATTGGGCAGACATATAGTATGGTGATTAGAATTAGGCAGACATATAGTATGGTGATTAGAATTAGGGAGACATATAGTATGGTGATTAGAATTGGGCAGACATATAGTATGGTGATTAGAATTAGGGAGACATATAGTATGGTGATTAGAATTAGGGAGACATATAGTATGGTGATTAGAATTAGGCAGACATATAGTATGGTGATTAGAATTAGGGAGACATATAGTATGGTGATTAGAATTGGGCAGACATATAGTATGGTGATTAGAATTGAGCAGACATATAGTATGGTGATTAGAATTAGGGAGACATATAGTATGGTGATTAGAATTAGGGAGACATATAGTATGGTGATTAGAATTAGGCAGACATATAGTATGGTGATTAGAATTAGGCAGACATATAGTATGGTGATTAGAATTAGGGAGACATATAGTATGGTGATTAGAATTAGGGAGACATATAGTATGGTGATTAGAATTAGGCAGACATATAGTATGGTGATTAGAATTAGGGAGACATATAGTATGGTGATTAGAATTGGGCAGACATATAGTATGGTGATTAGAATTGGGCAGACATATAGTATGGTGATTAGAATTAGGCAGACATATAGTATGGTGATAAGAATTGGGCAGACATATAGTATGGTGATTAGAATTGGGCAGACATATAGTATGGTGATAAGAATTGGGCAGACATATAGTATGGTGATTAGAATTAGGGAGACATATAGTATGGTGATTATAATTAGGGAGACATATAGTATGGTGATTAGAATTAGGGAGACATATAGTATGGTGATTAGAATTAGGCAGACATATAGTATGGTGATTAGAATTAGGGAGACATATAGTATGGTGATTAGAATTAGGGAGACATATAGTATGGTGATTAGAATTAGGGAGACATATAGTATGGTGATTAGAATTAGGCAGACATATAGTATGGTGATTAGAATTAGGGAGACATATAGTATGGTGATTAGAATTAGGCAGACATATAGTATGGTGATAAGAATTGGGCAGACATATAGTATGGTGATTAGAATTGGGGAGACATATAGTATGGTGATTAGAATTAGGGAGACATATAGTATGGTGATTAGAATTGGGGAGACATATAGTATGGTGATTAGAATTAGGGAGACATATAGTATGGTGATTAGAATTAGGCAGACATATAGTATGGTGATAAGAATTGGGCAGACATATAGTATGGTGATTAGAATTAGGCAGACATATAGTATGGTGATAAGAATTGGGCAGACATATAGTATGGTGATTAGAATTGGGCAGACATATAGTATGGTGATTAGAATTAGGCAGACATATAGTATGGTGATTAGAATTAGGGAGACATATAGTATGGTGATTAGAATTGGGCAGACATATAGTATGGTGATTAGAATTAGGGAGACATATAGTATGGTGATTAGAATTAGGCAGACATATAGTATGGTGATTAGAATTAGGGAGACATATAGTATGGTGATTAGAATTGGGCAGACATATAGTATGGTGATTAGAATTGGGGAGACATATAGTATGGTGATTAGAATTAGGCAGACATATAGTATGGTGATAAGAATTGGGGAGACATATAGTATGGTGATTAGAATTAGGGAGACATATAGTATGGTGATTAGAATTAGGGAGACATATAGTATGGTGATTAGAATTGGGCAAACATATAGTATGGTGATTAGAATTGGGGAGACATATAGTATGGTGATTATAATTGGGCAGACATATAGTATGGTGATTATAATTGGGCAGACATATAGTATGGTGATTATAATTGGGCAGACATATAGTATGGTGATTATAATTGGGGAGACATATAGTATGGTGATTAGAATTAGGCAGACATATAGTATGGTGATTAGAATTAGGCAGACATATAGTATGGTGATTAGAATTAGGCAGACATATAGTATGGTGATTAGAATTAGGCAGACATATAGTATGGTGATTAGAATTGGGCAGACATATAGTATGGTGATTAGAATTAGGCAGACATATAGTATGGTGATTAGAATTAGGGAGACATATAGTATGGTGATTAGAATTAGGGAGACATATAGTATGGTGATTAGAATTAGGGAGACATATAGTATGGTGATTAGAATTAGGGAGACATATAGTATGGTGATTAGAATTAGGGAGACATATAGTATGGTGATTAGAATTAGGCAGACATATAGTATGGTGATTAGAATTAGGCAGACATATAGTATGGTGATTAGAATTAGGGAGACATATAGTATGGTGATTAGAATTAGGGAGACATATAGTATGGTGATTAGAATTAGGCAGACATATAGTATGGTGATTAGAATTAGGGAGACATATAGTATGGTGATTAGAATTGGGCAGACATATAGTATGGTGATTAGAAATGAGCAGACATATAGTATGGTGATTAGAATTAGGGAGACATATAGTATGGTGATTAGAATTAGGGAGACATATAGTATGGTGATTAGAATTAGGGAGACATATAGTATGGTGATTAGAATTAGGCAGACATATAGTATGGTGATAAGAATTGGGCAGACATATAGTATGGTGATTAGAATTAGGGAGACATATAGTATGGTGATTAGAATTAGGGAGACATATAGTATGGTGATTAGAATTAGGCAGACATATAGTATGGTGATTAGAATTAGGGAGACATATAGTATGGTGATTAGAATTGGGCAGACATATAGTATGGTGATTAGAATTGGGCAGACATATAGTATGGTGATTAGAATTAGGCAGACATATAGTATGGTGATAAGAATTGGGTAGACATATAGTATGGTGATTAGAATTGGGCAGACATATAGTATGGTGATAAGAATTGGGGAGACATATAGTATGGTGATTAGAATTAGGCAGACATATAGTATGGTGATAAGAATTGGGCAGACATATAGTATGGTGATTATAATTAGGGAGACATATAGTATGGTGATTATAATTAGGGAGACATATAGTATGGTGATTATAATTAGGGAGACATATAGTATGGTGATTAGAATTAGGGAGACATATAGTATGGTGATTAGAATTAGGCAGACATATAGTATGGTGATTAGAATTAGGGAGACATATAGTATGGTGATTAGAATTAGGGAGACATATAGTATGGTGATTAGAATTAGGGAGACATATAGTATGGTGATTAGAATTAGGCAGACATATAGTATGGTGATTAGAATTAGGGAGACATATAGTATGGTGATTAGAATTAGGCAGACATATAGTATGGTGATAAGAATTGGGCAGACATATAGTATGGTGATTAGAATTGGGGAGACATATAGTATGGTGATTAGAATTAGGGAGACATATAGTATGGTGATTAGAATTAGGGAGACATATAGTATGGTGATTAGAATTAGGGAGACATATAGTATGGTGATTAGAATTAGGCAGACATATAGTATGGTGATAAGAATTGGGCAGACATATAGTATGGTGATTAGAATTAGGCAGACATATAGTATGGTGATAAGAATTGGGCAGACATATAGTATGGTGATTAGAATTGGGCAGACATATAGTATGGTGATTAGAATTAGGCAGACATATAGTATGGTGATTAGAATTAGGGAGACATATAGTATGGTGATTAGAATTGGGCAGACATATAGTATGTGATTAGAATTAGGGAGACATATAGTATGGTGATTAGAATTAGGCAGACATATAGTATGGTGATTAGAATTAGGGAGACATATAGTATGGTGATTAGAATTGGGCAGACATATAGTATGGTGATTAGAATTGGGGAGACATATAGTATGGTGATTAGAATTAGGCAGACATATAGTATGGTGATAAGAATTGGGGAGACATATAGTATGGTGATTAGAATTAGGGAGACATATAGTATGGTGATTAGAATTAGGGAGACATATAGTATGGTGATTAGAATTGGGCAGACATATAGTATGGTGATTAGAATTAGGCAGACATATAGTATGGTGATTAGAATTAGGGAGACATATAGTATGGTGATTAGAATTAGGGAGACATATAGTATGGTGATTAGAATTAGGCAGACATATAGTATGGTGATTAGAATTGGGCAGACATATAGTATGGTGATTATAATTGGGCAGACATATAGTATGGTGATTATAATTGGGGAGACATATAGTATGGTGATTATAATTAGGCAGACATATAGTATGGTGATTAGAATTGGGCAGACATATAGTATGGTGATTATAATTGGGGAGACATATAGTATGGTGATTAGAATTAGGCAGACATATAGTATGGTGATTAGAATTAGGGAGACATATAGTATGGTGATTAGAATTGGGCAGACATATAGTATGGTGATTAGAATTGAGCAGACATATAGTATGGTGATTAGAATTAGGGAGACATATAGTATGGTGATTAGAATTAGGGAGACATATAGTATGGTGATTAGAATTGAGCAGACATATAGTATGGTGATTAGAATTAGGCAAACATATAGTATGGTGATTAGAATTGGGGAGACATATAGTATGGTGATTATAATTGGGCAGACATATAGTATGGTGATTAGAATTGGGCAGACATATAGTATGGTGATTATAATTGGGCAGACATATAGTATGGTGATTATAATTGGGGAGACATATAGTATGGTGATTAGAATTGGGCAGACATATAGTATGGTGATTAGAATTGGGCAGACATATAGTATGGTGATTATAATTGGGCAGACATATAGTATGGTGATTATGATTGGGGAGACATATAGTATGGTGATTAGAATTAGGCAGACATATAGTATGGTGATTAGAATTAGGCAGACATATAGTATGGTGATTAGAATTGGGGAGACATATAGTATGGTGATTATAATTGGGCAGACATATAGTATGGTGATTAGAATTGGGCAGACATATAGTATGGTGATTATAATTGGGCAGACATATAGTATGGTGATTATAATTGGGGAGACATATAGTATGGTGATTAGAATTAGGCAGACATATAGTATGGTGATTAGAATTGGGCAGACATATAGTATGGTGATTATAATTGGGCAGACATATAGTATGGTGATTATAATTTGGGAGACATATAGTATGGTGATTATAATTAGGCAGACATATAGTATGGTGATTATAATTGGGCAGACATATAGTATGGTGATTATAATTGGGGAGACATATAGTATGGTGATTATAATTAGGCAGACATATAGTATGGTGATTAGAATTGGGCAGACATATAGTATGGTGATTATAATTGGGCAGACATATAGTATGGTGATTATAATTGGGGAGACATATAGTATGGTGATTAGAATTAGGCAGACATATAGTATGGTGATTAGAATTAGGCAGACATATAGTATGGTGATTAGAATTGGGCAGACATATAGTATGGTGATTATAATTGGGCAGACATATAGTATGGTGATTAGAATTAGGCAAACATATAGTATGGTGATTAGAATTGGGGAGACATATAGTATGGTGATTATAATTGGGCAGACATATAGTATGGTGATTAGAATTGGGCAGACATATAGTATGGTGATTATAATTGGGCAGACATATAGTATGGTGATTATAATTGGGGAGACATATAGTATGGTGATTAGAATTAGGCAGACATATAGTATGGTGATTAGAATTAGGCAGACATATAGTATGGTGATTAGAATTAGGCAGACATATAGTATGGTGATTAGAATTAGGCAGACATATAGTATGGTGATTAGAATTGGGCAGACATATAGTATGGTGATTAGAATTAGGCAGACATATAGTATGGTGATTAGAATTAGGGAGACATATAGTATGGTGATTAGAATTAGGGAGACATATAGTATGGTGATTAGAATTAGGGAGACATATAGTATGGTGATTAGAATTAGGGAGACATATAGTATGGTGATTAGAATTAGGGAGACATATAGTATGGTGATTAGAATTAGGCAGACATATAGTATGGTGATTAGAATTAGGCAGACATATAGTATGGTGATTAGAATTAGGGAGACATATAGTATGGTGATTAGAATTAGGGAGACATATAGTATGGTGATTAGAATTAGGCAGACATATAGTATGGTGATTAGAATTAGGGAGACATATAGTATGGTGATTAGAATTGGGCAGACATATAGTATGGTGATTAGAATTGAGCAGACATATAGTATGGTGATTAGAATTAGGGAGACATATAGTATGGTGATTAGAATTAGGGAGACATATAGTATGGTGATTAGAATTAGGCAGACATATAGTATGGTGATTAGAATTAGGCAGACATATAGTATGGTGATTAGAATTAGGGAGACATATAGTATGGTGATTAGAATTAGGGAGACATATAGTATGGTGATTAGAATTAGGGAGACATATAGTATGGTGATTAGAATTAGGGAGACATATAGTATGGTGATTAGAATTGGGCAGACATATAGTATGGTGATTAGAATTGGGCAGACATATAGTATGGTGATTAGAATTAGGCAGACATATAGTATGGTGATAAGAATTGGGCAGACATATAGTATGGTGATTAGAATTGGGCAGACATATAGTATGGTGATAAGAATTGGGGAGACATATAGTATGGTGATTAGAATTAGGCAGACATATAGTATGGTGATAAGAATTGGGCAGACATATAGTATGGTGATTAGAATTAGGGAGACATATAGTATGGTGATTATAATTAGGGAGACATATAGTATGGTGATTAGAATTAGGGAGACATATAGTATGGTGATTAGAATTAGGCAGACATATAGTATGGTGATTAGAATTAGGGAGACAGATAGTATGGTGATTAGAATTAGGGAGACATATAGTATGGTGATTAGAATTAGGGAGACATATAGTATGGTGATTAGAATTAGGCAGACATATAGTATGGTGATTAGAATTAGGGAGACATATAGTATGGTGATTAGAATTAGGCAGACATATAGTATGGTGATAAGAATTGGGCAGACATATAGTATGGTGATTAGAATTGGGGAGACATATAGTATGGTGATTAGAATTAGGGAGACATATAGTATGGTGATTAGAATTAGGGAGACATATAGTATGGTGATTAGAATTAGGGAGACATATAGTATGGTGATTAGAATTAGGCAGACATATAGTATGGTGATAAGAATTGGGCAGACATATAGTATGGTGATTAGAATTAGGCAGACATATAGTATGGTGATAAGAATTGGGCAGACATATAGTATGGTGATTAGAATTGGGCAGACATATAGTATGGTGATTAGAATTAGGCAGACATATAGTATGGTGATTAGAATTAGGGAGACATATAGTATGGTGATTAGAATTGGGCAGACATATAGTATGGTGATTAGAATTAGGGAGACATATAGTATGGTGATTAGAATTAGGCAGACATATAGTATGGTGATTAGAATTAGGGAGACATATAGTATGGTGATTAGAATTGGGCAGACATATAGTATGGTGATTAGAATTGGGGAGACATATAGTATGGTGATTAGAATTAGGCAGACATATAGTATGGTGATAAGAATTGGGGAGACATATAGTATGGTGATTAGAATTAGGGAGACATATAGTATGGTGATTAGAATTAGGGAGACATATAGTATGGTGATTAGAATTGGGCAGACATATAGTATGGTGATTAGAATTAGGCAGACATATAGTATGGTGATTAGAATTAGGGAGACATATAGTATGGTGATTAGAATTAGGGAGACATATAGTATGGTGATTAGAATTAGGCAGACATATAGTATGGTGATTAGAATTGGGCAGACATATAGTATGGTGATTATAATTGGGCAGACATATAGTATGGTGATTATAATTGGGGAGACATATAGTATGGTGATTATAATTAGGCAGACATATAGTATGGTGATTAGAATTGGGCAGACATATAGTATGGTGATTATAATTGGGGAGACATATAGTATGGTGATTAGAATTAGGCAGACATATAGTATGGTGATTAGAATTAGGGAGACATATAGTATGGTGATTAGAATTGGGCAGACATATAGTATGGTGATTAGAATTGAGCAGACATATAGTATGGTGATTAGAATTAGGGAGACATATAGTATGGTGATTAGAATTAGGGAGACATATAGTATGGTGATTAGAATTAGGGAGACATATAGTATGGTGATTAGAATTAGGCAGACATATAGTATGGTGATAAGAATTGGGCAGACATATAGTATGGTGATTAGAATTAGGGAGACATATAGTATGGTGATTAGAATTAGGGAGACATATAGTATGGTGATTAGAATTAGGCAGACATATAGTATGGTGATTAGAATTAGGGAGACATATAGTATGGTGATTAGAATTGGGCAGACATATAGTATGGTGATTAGAATTGGGCAGACATATAGTATGGTGATTAGAATTAGGCAGACATATAGTATGGTGATAAGAATTGGGCAGACATATAGTATGGTGATTAGAATTGGGCAGACATATAGTATGGTGATAAGAATTGGGGAGACATATAGTATGGTGATTAGAATTAGGCAGACATATAGTATGGTGATAAGAATTGGGCAGACATATAGTATGGTGATTAGAATTAGGGAGACATATAGTATGGTGATTATAATTAGGGAGACATATAGTATGGTGATTATAATTAGGGAGACATATAGTATGGTGATTAGAATTAGGGAGACATATAGTATGGTGATTAGAATTAGGCAGACATATAGTATGGTGATTAGAATTAGGGAGACATATAGTATGGTGATTAGAATTAGGGAGACATATAGTATGGTGATTAGAATTAGGGAGACATATAGTATGGTGATTAGAATTAGGCAGACATATAGTATGGTGATTAGAATTAGGGAGACATATAGTATGGTGATTAGAATTAGGCAGACATATAGTATGGTGATAAGAATTGGGCAGACATATAGTATGGTGATTAGAATTGGGGAGACATATAGTATGGTGATTAGAATTAGGGAGACATATAGTATGGTGATTAGAATTAGGGAGACATATAGTATGGTGATTAGAATTAGGGAGACATATAGTATGGTGATTAGAATTAGGCAGACATATAGTATGGTGATAAGAATTGGGCAGACATATAGTATGGTGATTAGAATTAGGCAGACATATAGTATGGTGATAAGAATTGGGCAGACATATAGTATGGTGATTAGAATTGGGCAGACATATAGTATGGTGATTAGAATTAGGCAGACATATAGTATGGTGATTAGAATTAGGGAGACATATAGTATGGTGATTAGAATTGGGCAGACATATAGTATGGTGATTAGAATTAGGGAGACATATAGTATGGTGATTAGAATTAGGCAGACATATAGTATGGTGATTAGAATTAGGGAGACATATAGTATGGTGATTAGAATTGGGCAGACATATAGTATGGTGATTAGAATTGGGGAGACATATAGTATGGTGATTAGAATTAGGCAGACATATAGTATGGTGATAAGAATTGGGGAGACATATAGTATGGTGATTAGAATTAGGGAGACATATAGTATGGTGATTAGAATTAGGGAGACATATAGTATGGTGATTAGAATTGGGCAGACATATAGTATGGTGATTAGAATTAGGCAGACATATAGTATGGTGATTAGAATTAGGGAGACATATAGTATGGTGATTAGAATTAGGGAGACATATAGTATGGTGATTAGAATTAGGCAGACATATAGTATGGTGATTAGAATTGGGCAGACATATAGTATGGTGATTATAATTGGGCAGACATATAGTATGGTGATTATAATTGGGGAGACATATAGTATGGTGATTATAATTAGGCAGACATATAGTATGGTGATTAGAATTGGGCAGACATATAGTATGGTGATTATAATTGGGGAGACATATAGTATGGTGATTAGAATTAGGCAGACATATAGTATGGTGATTAGAATTAGGGAGACATATAGTATGGTGATTAGAATTGGGCAGACATATAGTATGGTGATTAGAATTGAGCAGACATATAGTATGGTGATTAGAATTAGGGAGACATATAGTATGGTGATTAGAATTAGGGAGACATATAGTATGGTGATTAGAATTAGGGAGACATATAGTATGGTGATTAGAATTGGCCAGACATATAGTATGGTGATTAGAATTGGGGAGACATATAGTATGGTGATTAGAATTGGGCAGACATATAGTATGGTGATTAGAATTGGGCAGACATATAGTATGGTGATTAGAATTGGGGAGACATATAGTATGGTGATTAGAATTAGGCAGACATATAGTATGGTGATTAGAATTGGGCAGACATATAGTATGGTGATTAGAATTGGGCAGACATATAGTATTGTGATTAGAATTAGGCAGACATATAGTATGGTGATTAGAATTAGGGAGACATATAGTATGGTGATTAGAATTGGGCAGACATATAGTATGGTGATTAGAATTAGGGAGACATATAGTATGGTGATTAGAATTAGGCAGACATATAGTATGGTGATTAGAATTAGGCAGACATATAGTATGGTGATTAGAATTAGGGAGACATATAGTATGGTGATCTGCCATGTCTGCCTAATTCTAATCACCATACTATATGTCTGCCTAATTATAATCACCATACTATATGTCTGCCCAATTATAATCACCATACTATATGTCTGCCCAATTCTAATCACCATACTATATGTCTGCCCAATTCTAATCACCATACTATATGTCTCCCTAATTCTAATCACCATACTATATGTCTGCCTAATTCTAATCACCATACTATATGTCTGCCCAATTCTAATCACCATACTATATGTCTGCCCAATTCTTATCACCATACTATATGTCTGCCTAATTCTAATCACCATACTATATGTCTGCCCAATTCTTATCACCATACTATATGTCTGCCTAATTCTAATCACCATACTATATGTCTCCCTAATTCTAATCACCATACTATATGTCTCCCTAATTCTAATCACCATACTATATGTCTCCCTAATTCTAATCACCATACTATATGTCTCCCCAATTCTAATCACCATACTATATGTCTGCCCAATTCTTATCACCATACTATATGTCTGCCTAATTCTAATCACCATACTATATGTCTCCCTAATTCTAATCACCATACTATATGTCTGCCTAATTCTAATCACCATACTATATGTCTCCCTAATTCTAATCACCATACTATATGTCTCCCTAATTCTAATCACCATACTATATGTCTCCCTAATTCTAATCACCATACTATATGTCTGCCTAATTCTAATCACCATACTATATGTCTCCCTAATTCTAATCACCATACTATATGTCTCCCTAATTATAATCACCATACTATATGTCTCCCTAATTATAATCACCATACTATATGTCTCCCTAATTCTAATCACCATACTATATGTCTGCCCAATTCTTATCACCATACTATATGTCTGCCTAATTCTAATCACCATACTATATGTCTCCCCAATTCTTATCACCATACTATATGTCTGCCCAATTCTAATCACCATACTATATGTCTGCCCAATTCTTATCACCATACTATATGTCTGCCTAATTCTAATCACCATACTATATGTCTGCCCAATTCTAATCACCATACTATATGTCTGCCCAATTCTAATCACCATACTATATGTCTCCCTAATTCTAATCACCATACTATATGTCTGCCTAATTCTAATCACCATACTATATGTCTCCCTAATTCTAATCACCATACTATATGTCTCCCTAATTCTAATCACCATACTATATGTCTGCCCAATTCTTATCACCATACTATATGTCTGCCTAATTCTAATCACCATACTATATGTCTCCCTAATTCTAATCACCATACTATATGTCTCCCTAATTCTAATCACCATACTATATGTCTCCCTAATTCTAATCACCATACTATATGTCTGCTCAATTCTAATCACCATACTATATGTCTGCCCAATTCTAATCACCATACTATATGTCTCCCTAATTCTAATCACCATACTATATGTCTGCCTAATTCTAATCACCATACTATATGTCTCCCCAATTATAATCACCATACTATATGTCTGCCCAATTCTAATCACCATACTATATGTCTGCCTAATTATAATCACCATACTATATGTCTCCCCAATTATAATCACCATACTATATGTCTGCCCAATTCTAATCACCATACTATATGTCTGCCCAATTCTAATCACCATACTATATGTCTGCCTAATTCTAATCACCATACTATATGTCTCCCTAATTCTAATCACCATACTATATGTCTCCCTAATTCTAATCACCATACTATATGTCTCCCTAATTCTAATCACCATACTATATGTCTGCCTAATTCTAATCACCATACTATATGTCTGCCCAATTCTAATCACCATACTATATGTCTCCCTAATTCTAATCACCATACTATATGTCTCCCTAATTCTAATCACCATACTATATGTCTCCCCAATTCTTATCACCATACTATATGTCTGCCTAATTCTAATCACCATACTATATGTCTCCCCAATTCTAATCACCATACTATATGTCTGCCCAATTCTAATCACCATACTATATGTCTCCCTAATTCTAATCACCATACTATATGTCTGCCTAATTCTAATCACCATACTATATGTCTCCCTAATTCTAATCACCATACTATATGTCTGCCCAATTCTAATCACCATACTATATGTCTCCCTAATTCTAATCACCATACTATATGTCTGCCTAATTCTAATCACCATACTATATGTCTGCCCAATTCTAATCACCATACTATATGTCTGCCCAATTCTTATCACCATACTATATGTCTGCCTAATTCTAATCACCATACTATATGTCTGCCCAATTCTTATCACCATACTATATGTCTGCCTAATTCTAATCACCATACTATATGTCTCCCTAATTCTAATCACCATACTATATGTCTCCCTAATTCTAATCACCATACTATATGTCTCCCTAATTCTAATCACCATACTATATGTCTCCCCAATTCTAATCACCATACTATATGTCTGCCCAATTCTTATCACCATACTATATGTCTGCCTAATTCTAATCACCATACTATATGTCTCCCTAATTCTAATCACCATACTATATGTCTGCCTAATTCTAATCACCATACTATATGTCTCCCTAATTCTAATCACCATACTATATGTCTCCCTAATTCTAATCACCATACTATATGTCTCCCTAATTCTAATCACCATACTATATGTCTGCCTAATTCTAATCACCATACTATATGTCTCCCTAATTCTAATCACCATACTATATGTCTCCCTAATTATAATCACCATACTATATGTCTCCCTAATTATAATCACCATACTATATGTCTCCCTAATTCTAATCACCATACTATATGTCTGCCCAATTCTTATCACCATACTATATGTCTGCCTAATTCTAATCACCATACTATATGTCTCCCCAATTCTTATCACCATACTATATGTCTGCCCAATTCTAATCACCATACTATATGTCTGCCCAATTCTTATCACCATACTATATGTCTGCCTAATTCTAATCACCATACTATATGTCTGCCCAATTCTAATCACCATACTATATGTCTGCCCAATTCTAATCACCATACTATATGTCTCCCTAATTCTAATCACCATACTATATGTCTGCCCAATTCTTATCACCATACTATATGTCTCCCTAATTCTAATCACCATACTATATGTCTCCCTAATTCTAATCACCATACTATATGTCTCCCTAATTCTAATCACCATACTATATGTCTGCCTAATTCTAATCACCATACTATATGTCTCCCTAATTCTAATCACCATACTATATGTCTCCCTAATTATAATCACCATACTATATGTCTCCCTAATTATAATCACCATACTATATGTCTCCCTAATTCTAATCACCATACTATATGTCTGCCCAATTCTTATCACCATACTATATGTCTGCCTAATTCTAATCACCATACTATATGTCTCCCCAATTCTTATCACCATACTATATGTCTGCCCAATTCTAATCACCATACTATATGTCTGCCCAATTCTTATCACCATACTATATGTCTGCCTAATTCTAATCACCATACTATATGTCTGCCCAATTCTAATCACCATACTATATGTCTGCCCAATTCTAATCACCATACTATATGTCTCCCTAATTCTAATCACCATACTATATGTCTGCCTAATTCTAATCACCATACTATATGTCTCCCTAATTCTAATCACCATACTATATGTCTCCCTAATTCTAATCACCATACTATATGTCTGCCCAATTCTTATCACCATACTATATGTCTGCCTAATTCTAATCACCATACTATATGTCTCCCTAATTCTAATCACCATACTATATGTCTCCCTAATTCTAATCACCATACTATATGTCTCCCTAATTCTAATCACCATACTATATGTCTGCTCAATTCTAATCACCATACTATATGTCTGCCCAATTCTAATCACCATACTATATGTCTCCCTAATTCTAATCACCATACTATATGTCTGCCTAATTCTAATCACCATACTATATGTCTCCCCAATTATAATCACCATACTATATGTCTGCCCAATTCTAATCACCATACTATATGTCTGCCTAATTATAATCACCATACTATATGTCTCCCCAATTATAATCACCATACTATATGTCTGCCCAATTCTAATCACCATACTATATGTCTGCCCAATTCTAATCACCATACTATATGTCTGCCTAATTCTAATCACCATACTATATGTCTCCCTAATTCTAATCACCATACTATATGTCTCCCTAATTCTAATCACCATACTATATGTCTCCCTAATTCTAATCACCATACTATATGTCTGCCTAATTCTAATCACCATACTATATGTCTGCCCAATTCTAATCACCATACTATATGTCTCCCTAATTCTAATCACCATACTATATGTCTCCCTAATTCTAATCACCATACTATATGTCTCCCCAATTCTTATCACCATACTATATGTCTGCCTAATTCTAATCACCATACTATATGTCTCCCCAATTCTAATCACCATACTATATGTCTGCCCAATTCTAATCACCATACTATATGTCTCCCTAATTCTAATCACCATACTATATGTCTGCCTAATTCTAATCACCATACTATATGTCTCCCTAATTCTAATCACCATACTATATGTCTGCCCAATTCTAATCACCATACTATATGTCTCCCTAATTCTAATCACCATACTATATGTCTGCCTAATTCTAATCACCATACTATATGTCTCCCTAATTCTAATCACCATACTATATGTCTCCCTAATTCTAATCACCATACTATATGTCTCCCTAATTCTAATCACCATACTATATGTCTGCCTAATTCTAATCACCATACTATATGTCTCCCTAATTCTAATCACCATACTATATGTCTCCCTAATTATAATCACCATACTATATGTCTCCCTAATTATAATCACCATACTATATGTCTCCCTAATTCTAATCACCATACTATATGTCTGCCCAATTCTTATCACCATACTATATGTCTGCCTAATTCTAATCACCATACTATATGTCTCCCCAATTCTTATCACCATACTATATGTCTGCCCAATTCTAATCACCATACTATATGTCTGCCCAATTCTTATCACCATACTATATGTCTGCCTAATTCTAATCACCATACTATATGTCTGCCCAATTCTAATCACCATACTATATGTCTGCCCAATTCTAATCACCATACTATATGTCTCCCTAATTCTAATCACCATACTATATGTCTGCCTAATTCTAATCACCATACTATATGTCTCCCTAATTCTAATCACCATACTATATGTCTCCCTAATTCTAATCACCATACTATATGTCTGCCCAATTCTTATCACCATACTATATGTCTGCCTAATTCTAATCACCATACTATATGTCTCCCTAATTCTAATCACCATACTATATGTCTCCCTAATTCTAATCACCATACTATATGTCTCCCTAATTCTAATCACCATACTATATGTCTGCTCAATTCTAATCACCATACTATATGTCTGCCCAATTCTAATCACCATACTATATGTCTCCCTAATTCTAATCACCATACTATATGTCTGCCTAATTCTAATCACCATACTATATGTCTCCCCAATTATAATCACCATACTATATGTCTGCCCAATTCTAATCACCATACTATATGTCTGCCTAATTATAATCACCATACTATATGTCTCCCCAATTATAATCACCATACTATATGTCTGCCCAATTATAATCACCATACTATATGTCTGCCCAATTCTAATCACCATACTATATGTCTGCCTAATTCTAATCACCATACTATATGTCTCCCTAATTCTAATCACCATACTATATGTCTGCCTAATTCTAATCACCATACTATATGTCTGCCTAATTCTAATCACCATACTATATGTCTGCCCAATTCTAATCACCATACTATATGTCTCCCTAATTCTAATCACCATACTATATGTCTCCCTAATTCTAATCACCATACTATATGTCTCCCCAATTCTTATCACCATACTATATGTCTGCCTAATTCTAATCACCATACTATATGTCTCCCCAATTCTAATCACCATACTATATGTCTGCCCAATTCTAATCACCATACTATATGTCTCCCTAATTCTAATCACCATACTATATGTCTCCCTAATTCTAATCACCATACTATATGTCTGCCTAATTCTAATCACCATACTATATGTCTCCCTAATTCTAATCACCATACTATATGTCTGCCCAATTCTAATCACCATACTATATGTCTCCCTAATTCTGATTAGAATTGGGGAGACATATAGTATGGTGATTAGAACGGGACAGACACATAGTTTGGTGATTAGAATTAGGGGAGACAGCATTGGTATTAGAGTTGGACAGACAACATGGTGATTTGAGTTGGACAGACAGACAGCATGGGGGATTAGTCTTGCTAGAACATATAGAGGTTAGATTGCAATGAAATGCCAGAGAGTTGAACACACAATCGTGATTATAGATGATATTACAAACTTTATAGGGACAGACCACCTGGCAATCAGAGTTGGGAATTCAGACAGACAGACAATATGGGGATTTGAGATGGACAAAAAGATAGTCAGAATGGGAATTAGAGCTGGACAGACAGACAACATGAGGATTAGAGTTGGAAAGACATCATGGGTTTTGAGGTTGGACAGACAGTGTGGGGTTTACATTTCTACAGACAGACCAGCCATTACGGTTGTTCAGACAGATAGTATGAATATTAAAGTTTGACAGACAGACATAAAGGGTATTACAGTTGTTTAGACAGAAAACAAGGGTATTACGCTTGAATAGACTACATGGGTATTAAGGTGGTTTAGATAGATATGGGTTTTAATTTTGGACAAATAGACATCTAAGGGATTACGGCTGAACAGACCGCTAACATGAGGATTACAGATGGAAAGACAGACTCAATGGGTGTTACAGTTAGTAAGTCAAACAGTATCAGTATTAGAGCTGGACGAACAACAGACCTCATGGGTATACAGTTGAACAGACAGACAGCATGGGGATTAAAGTTGGACAGACACACTACCTTGGTATTAAGGTTGGACAGATAGATGGCTGGAGAAAGCATGAAGTTTACATTTGGACAGAATGGAGATTGGATGGACAGAATGGAGATTAGAGTTGGACAGACAGACACCCTGGACATTAGAGTTATACAGACAGACCACATGGGTATTTAAGATGGACAGAAAACATCAAAGAATTGAATTCCTTATTGAAAAGTGTGACCAAAAATACCCACTCTTTAAATCTAATAGAATCTTATTTTAAAGTTCTTAATAGGGGGCACTTAGTTCCAGAGAGTATGAACAAAATGTTCCCAAGTGAGGATCCTCTTTGTTGGAGATGTCAAACAACAACAGGCACACATCTACATGCATGGTGGGAGTGTGCTAAGATCAAAGACTTATGGGATAAAACGTATCAGTTGAAGTTTACAACTTTAAACTATAAAATAAAGAAAGCGCCGTACTTTACTTTAATTGGCCCCCTATGACCCTTGTGAACAAACTGATTATAATACACCCATTTCTGGCCACTAAATCAGTGATTTCGAGACACTGGAAAAATCAAAATAATTTTTCTTGGTTATTAGTTAAAAAACAATTTGAATTTCAGGTCGAGATGGAACAACTGTTTAGCAAACAAAGTATAAAAAAAATAAAAATAGAAAAACATCTCCCTGGGATATCTGCTCGGAAAAGATAAATAATGTTTTAACTACATTTAGTCCCTAGAATAATAGTAAAATCTTAAAAGTACGGGGAAGGTGATATAAAATATGGTCTGTATAACATTTCAGATATTATATATTAAGTCTAAAACCTGGACACTAGTAGTAAAAAATAAAATAAAAAAATCAAGGTCATGTTCATTCTTAAAAGCCAGAAATTCCTGGCTGTTAGAATAAAGGTAACTCCCCTCCCTCTCTTGGCACTGTATAGGAAGTTGGTATGTTGTGTCTGTTGTTTTGTTATATACTGTGATTTGTTTTTGTTTATTTTCTCTTTCTCATCTGAATTTGCAAATTGTAAATGGCTGCACAATTGGACATGCATCTACGTCTGCATAGATAATAGAAGCACATCCATTTGATTGAGATATGCGCATTCAGAATATATGTGTTAATATGTTTAACGTATTGTCTTATGTTTTATATATCATTTTAAAAAAACTATTTAAAAAATTTCAATAAAGATTATAAAAAAAAAAAAAAAAAAGATGGACAGAAAAGCTGTATGATAATGGTACTCTGTTTTCTCGTCTCAGTTGGCTCAGAAGTATGACCCCCATAGGGAGGCCGAGCTCAGAGAATGGATTGAAAGCACCACGGGGAGAAGCCTTGGGAACAAGTTCATGGACGCGTTGAAAGATGGAGTCATTCTGTGCGAGTAAGTTAATGGTTAACTGGCAGCAATAGCCTTCTCTGGGAAAAAAAATTGTACTTCTGTCTACGGCTTGAATGAGGACTTTGTGCCAAGCATGATGGGTGGCTCAATCTATGTCGGGGCCAAGCACCATACCTCTGGTATGTGGGGCTGAGATGTGTAAATCATGGCAGATAGCTGTGTGTGTTACAGTTGTGAGACGTTGCTATCAGACCGTGACACACCAATGTGAATGTTTGCAGGTCAGCAAGCACTTTAGCTTGGTTTGTCCATTACAGAGAAAGATGGCATTGCTTGCCTAGTAGGTGATAGGGATAGTGGCACCAATACCTAACTTATCATCGCTCTTATTCCTCCAGGTTGATTAACAAGCTTCAACCCGGTTCCGTTCGGAAGATCAATGAGTCCACACAAAACTGGCATCAGGTAAATGGTGCAGATATCATGCCACCTTTCTGTAGGAGAAAATCACATTGAAAACGTGATGGTATCTGCAGGACACGAATGAGGAGAATACATTTCAAGATGTGATATGGTTACTGATTTAGTAGTTGGGGAACCAGAGATATAGGTTTTCAAAGATAAGGGGGCTACCCCAAAAAATTATAGCAGACCTTCATAGGGTGACTGATTCATATAGTGAGGTCAACGAGTTTGACCTTTAATTATGATTAAGATATGTGAACAATTGGGTCTTCAATAATGACTGAGATATGAGAGCAGGTGGGCCTTTAATAATGATTAAAATATAAGAATAGGTGGAACGTTAATAATGATTAACATATGAGAACAGGTAGGTCTTTAATAATAATTATTATTATTATTGTATTATTTATTTGGCACCATCACATTCCGTAGCGCTGTACAATGGGTGGACTAACAGACATGTAATTTTAACCAGACAATTGGACGTACAGGAACAGAGAGGTGGAGGGCCCTGCTCAATGAGCTTACATTCTAGAGGGAGTAATGATTGTGATATGAAAACAGGTGGGCCTTTAATAATGATTGAGGTATGAGAACAGGTGGGCCTTTAATAATGATTGAGGTATGAAAACAGGTGGGCCTTTAATAATGATTGAGGTATGAGAACAGGTGGGCCTTTAATAATGATTGAGGTATGAGAACAGGTGGGCCTTTAATAATTATTGCTATATGTGAACAGGTGGGCCTTTCATAATGATTGAGGTATGAGAACAGGTGGGCCTTTAATAATGATTGAGATATGTGAACAGGTGGGCCTTTAATAATGATTGAGATATGAGAACAGGTGGACCTTTAATAATGATTGAGATATGAGAACAGGTGGGCCTTTAATAATGATTGAGATATGTGAACAGGTGGGCCTTTAATAATAATTGAGGTATGAGAACAGGTGGGCCTTTAATAATGATTTAGGTGTGAGAATAGGTGGGCCTTTAATAATGATTGAGATATGTGAACAGGTGGGCCTTTAATAATAATTGAGGTATGAGAACAGGTGGGCCTTTAATAATGATTTAGGTGTGAGAATAGGTGGGCCTTTAATAATGATTGAGGTATGAGAACAGGTGGGCCTTTAATAATGATTGAGATATGTGAACAGGCGGGTCTTTAATGATGATTGAGGTATGAGAACAGGTGGAACTTTAATAATTATTGCTATATGTGAACAGGTGGGTCTTTAATAATGATTGGGAAATGAGAACAGGTGGGCCTTTAATAATGATTGAGATATGGGAACAGGCGGGTCTTTAATAATGATTGAGGTGTGAGAATAGGTGGGCCTTTAATAATGATTGAGGTATGAGAACAGGTGGGCCTTTAATAATGATTGAGATATGAGAACTTTCAAAGTGACTGCACTTGCCACCAGCTTTTTAATAAACAATGAGCATTATGGTGGGAGGTATGCAGTAACGGAGTGCGGGTTCAGCCAGGGATTCTTATTTCTCCAGGTAAGCTGTGATGCCACAAATGGTCCTTCCACATTAAAAATAAAGTTACTTTAGGTGGCCTCTTTGCTAGTCCCACGTGGGCCATCCCTACCACATCCCACAAGGCTGCGCATAACTATACATTGTGATTGAAAATCTGATTTACTTTCTTCCAGCTGGAAAACATTGGGAACTTTACCAAAGCGATCACAGACTATGGAGTCAAACAACATGATATATTTGAGGCCAATGAGCTATTTGAGAACTGCAACCTAACCCAAGTCCAATCTACGCTCCTGGCCTTAGCCAGCGTGGTAAGTTTGTATGCACTATATAGAGAGAGACTGTACTGGAAAGCAGTGAGTGCTCAGGATAAAGTGCCAGTCTTTTTATGGCATCCGGCAAATTGAGGCTAATGGATTACCTATTCACTAAAATGATATTTTTATTTTAGAACTGGCAATGATGGAGAAAGCCCCAAAGACTGCTCTAATTGGCAGAATTTGTGTTGTTGAGATTCTATTAACCTACACTACCACAAATTGCCACTAGAGGGTGTGTGAGATAGAGTAAATTCCACCCAACAAAGCTGCAAAATGGTAATAATAAATAAAATCTCCTATTCTGAGATTATTAGCTGTCCTCCTTAAGGTAACTTATATCTGAGTGTTGCAGAAAGGTTGGGCTGGGGCTATTAATCATCGAGGAATACCTACAGGAGCGGTCCTTCATTTTTATTTTATTTTTATCAGGGCCCAAATTATACACAAGATACAAACTTGGGACCCATTCTGCACTTTTTAAATTAGCTCAGCGACTCGTTTTTTTCAGCTGCAGTAGTATATGTATCAAAATCAGTTCCACAAAATACATTTAATAGACTGATTCCGGCATGAAAGGGGCATTTAGGAAAGCAGTGCAGCTCCCGTAAATCATTTTTTGTAGACAGTTGCCCGGGGCTTGATCCAATTATCGTGGGACTCACTGTAATAACATGAGTACTCAAACTGGGACTTGACCCAAATGACAAAAACATCTCCTGTGAGTATCAGACGTAAAGTAGCCATTCCAGTAGCCAGGAATTCAAAGTGAATTTCACTATCCAAATTTAAAACCAGAATAGTCTTGGAGAATTCCCTATTCTCACCTCGATGAAAAACCATCCCGGGGATGACGTACACCAAAGACCTAAACACCGAAGGGTCGGTGGTAAAAATAAAGTCCTTTAATGGAGTTGGTGTAATAGGAACTCAATCCTGCCCAAGGTTCTGTATAAAAAAGGAATTCTGGGACAAAGTTCTAAACGTGGCCTAATCAGCACAGACATTCCAATGGTGTCCTCCGTGATGGAGACTTTGTTCCACAATTGCTCATTATAAATAACCTCCACTGTACAAAATCAGAAATCAGTAGAAATTGGTTTGTCTGGTCTCACTCCAAGTCCTTCTCAAATATGCTTTATAATCCGAGATCATAAATCTGGCACTACGCGTGTTACTTTATATGGACAGAATGCGTGCACCAGGTCCAATTACGCTGTAATCACAATGAACTAATAGTCAATTCGTAGCGCATGGAAGGACAGTCATATCATTACATTTATAAAGTGAATGCCTAATTAATTTCCCCTGCATTAAAATTAATAAAATATGTGTGTGAGTGTATCATATATATATATATAAAGAACATAATCCGGTGCACCCAGAGACTGACAGGATTATTCACTAAATTGTGCATTTCAAACTGAATTTAAATTGAATTTCAAATTTTAGACCGATAACCAAACTCGAAAAATTAATCTGCTGTATGCGTTAGAAGTTAGACTTTTTTGGGCCTAAAATTTGAAATTCACCTTGAATTAAATCCACACTGTAATGAATAATGCTGAGGATGATTCTTACCCATTATTTGTAAGTTTATTCCCATTGCTCGGCATATGGCCACCTACTACTGCATCCGTTACGCGTACAGAAATGTATATTTATTTTATTATAAATAGTTTGTCTGGTCTTTGCAACCACAAGAGGTGAAATAGCTGTTTAAGCAATAAAACAGGACGCATTAAATGAAATGTTCTTATTTTTGTCCCGCAGAATGTTACACCGTAGGTACGTTAGTGGTTTGAACGATAGAACTCATGTCACTGTATAAGTCACATACATATTATATTCAAACCAATAGACGGGGGGAAAAAAATAAGAAAGGGAGAAAAAGGAGAGACAACGAGAGGGGAAAAAGAAACAAAACACCAAAGACATCGGGGAGAGCTCCACTAAGGGGACCTTGCCGCACACTTTAGAGAATGCTGTATCCAGGACGACCAGATATTAGAGCAGCATTGCGGAGAGTCATGTTACATATTTTAACATTTCAAGCATATAAAACATATAAACTGATATAATGTAATAGAATATAGAATGTGGTGTGCTATTGGGTGTTTTATATAATACTCACAGGTTCTATGGGAAGATAAAAATAAAGAAAATATGCAAAGCGGTTCACAATCTAAATGTATCGAAGACTTATAAAGACCCTGTAAATTATCCTTCAACCTCATTATGTTGTATTTTCTTTGCATATTTTCACCCAAAGACATTCATGCAATACAATGACTGGCAGAGTGTGACCTATACTTCGAATGGCCTGGCACTATTGAATAATGTGTACAAGGGGGTTTTTCAATCACTGATCATGCACACATTAATAATATAATATGAACAGTAATCTAATGATAAATTTAAAATAATTATTTAATAATAAATGGCATTTTTTTTGTAGCATAAAAAATAGACAGTACTCCTCCCCTATGTCTCTGGTTTTATTGTGTTTATTGACTAAGCTCAGAATTGTAGGTAATTGTGAAGGAATAATAGCAATAATTCAGGTATATTGGCTACAAACACAACTGTTTCAACAAATGGCTTTGGTCCTTAAATTTGCATTTCCCTGGTCAACTTATCACAACTCGCAATTTAGTGAAGATGCATACTATCTTGGAAATCATTGAAAAGTTCTCGAACAGACCTATTTTGGCTAGATCGATATCGACAGTATCCAAATGATGAGGACAGTGAGAGGCAGAACAAAAAGACCATCGGGGGGTTGTCCTGTCTCTCGTTGGGAGGAAACTTGTATTTTTGATCTGGTCTGCCCTTATAAGTGGGATCAGTCTGCTATATCTGTCCAATATATACTTTAATGGGCATTTTGGGTGTTGAAAGAGGAGGGACAGAACGTGGCGGAGAGTGGGGAGAAAATACTAAGAACTTCTGATTCATTGAAAGAGGGATTTATCAATAGACACCCCAGGATCTTTAGGGAACACATCCTATAGTCGGTGGTTTAGTGGGACCTGTTTTGTTTCCATGCGATTTTATCCGATATGTCTTGCTGCTATCAGACGAGAATAATTAACTCAATCATGCCCATTCACTGGAGAACCCAATGGTGAAGCTGCCCCATTCATGGATACAACACAATTTGACACAATCTGATTTTCTTGTGACACAACACAGCAGAATGTCCAATAATCTGTAGTTTGAGTATTAAGAAACTCCTGTATAGCAGATAGAAATATGATGAGGTCGTTTCTCGTGTTAACCCTGTAACGTTGGGAATCACTGAGATTGTTATCAGAATGTGTCTTCCCTTACAACAAGTCTTATTGACACTCTAACAGACCCATCTAACTAAACTCACAATGGAAACAATGGCAACATACATTCCTCAATACCTTAAAGAGTTACCAATATTGTTATTGGAATGGAATTTGATAAACAACGTGTTTGTTGTCTGTTTAAACTTTTTCCCCAAGTTACCCAGTAACACCATATAGCAACATACCTTCATTCAGACATACATAGTAAACATTTTTAAACAGTCTACAACTTTAAAAGATGAAAGTAGAACATGGGGATATAACCCTTAGGGGAAATAAGGATGCCAGCCTACAGGAGTCTCTCAACCCCCGGGGAGTCAATAGCTAAGGTGTATCTGCAATTCTTCACATGCATATATTATAAAAAAAAAAAGGCTACAATTTCAAATATATGAATAAATATGTGCATGCTCGATGGTCCTTATACAATATAAATGTATGTTTAAAAAAAAAAAAAAAAAAATATTCATTATTTTTGCTGTGCAGGAGTTTACAATCAAGCTTGCCATGCCACGGTAACCATAGCAAGCACTTCGGGAACAGACATCATGGCATTTAATACAATTGCACATTTTTAAAGTTATAGGTAGACAAGTGTATCAAGCTGGTCAAACATTTCTAACTGCTAGGCTAAAATCAAGACTCAAAGGACTAACTAGACATGTGGAGTGTAGGTAAACATGCACATTCAGAAAGCAGGTTATAGGCCAGATTTAGAGTGAATCATGACCTGCATGACCTACATACTATATAACGTGCTCGTTAGTGACTCGAATGAGTAGACCACTGGTAACGAAACTAAACCTTACTTCACTGATTACGGTACTTTAAAGAAAATCAACTATTACTAAGAGAAATAATATTAATAATGGCTTTTTGCAAGACGTAAGATGGAAAATGCCTTGCTTGAATACATTGCACAGGACTGTTAGGTTATACTATGATTAGCATGGCAAGTGACGTGTACTCTGTATAATATAATGTCTTTTTACCATTATTTTAGGCCAAATCTAAAGGTGCGAAGGTCCCTTTTGGAGTGAAATATGCAGACAGGCAGGAAAGGAAGTTTCAACCCGAAAAACTCAGAGAAGGAAGAAACATTATTGGATTGCAGGTGAGTGGCAGCAAAAGGACATTTATTGCCACTGTTACACATAATACTTACAGCAATTTACTCTAATACATGGATGTCACACCATGAGCTGGGCACGCGCAAGTGGCACCGTTGGTAAAATAAAATATCAATAAATTGGTTCATTTCATATATGGAACAGCTGCTACAGGTGTTTGAAAATTATTTGCAGAGGAAAAAAATCATTATTAACCCCTTAAGGACACATGACATGTGTGGCATGTCATGATTCCCTTTTATTCCAGAAGTTTGGTCCTTAAGGGGTTAAGATAGAAATTACCTGGGTATCTGTTGTGACATGTATAGAAATACAAATATTTTTACTTAGGGTAAATGCATGAAGATTGGTATTGGTGGGATTCAAGAATTGTATCACAGCTATTATAACAGCTACACTAGGGCAATAAAGGTTCCATTCTTGGACATATCTTTATATTCTCTGTTAATAGATGGGCACCAACAAGTTTGCCAGCCAGAAGGGGATGACTTCTTATGGCACTCGCAGGCACCTGTATGACCCCAAATTGGGCACTGACCAGCCATTGGATCAAGCCACTATCAGCCTTCAGATGGGCACCAACAAAGGAGCATCCCAGGTGAGTTTGTTAAGAACGGTCTTAGTAATCAAGGGTAGGTGGGAATTTACTTTACTATTAATATGTTAATCTCTACTCAAGTGTCTGTTCCACTTCATTTATCCAACTTGGACTTCTCTGGGAGCAGGTACTAGGGCAGGGGTTTTCTTAAATTATTAAACAATACAGGCACAATTAACATCATGCATTCTAGCCTTCATAACCATGGAGAGCTGCATCCAGCATAGTTATGTGCACCACATCTGGAGTGGATAGTCTGGCCGCCATATCTTCTAATTAGCAAAGAGCGCCACCTGTGGTGGCTGAGAATAAGGAACCCAAGAAGGCCGCACTCATCTAAAGATGCATACCTTATAAAGGTGCCGCTTGGGCCAATTAATACAAGTGCCCAATTCCAAGACCCTATTTAATTTTGCACTGCTGAGAGCCCTAGGAGGAAGCATCTCCCAAGTAAGTTGGTTAATCTCAGAGCAGGCATTAGGTTACTATAATATGACCTTCCAAAAATGGAGTACATTCGTGTTGTGGCAGGCTTATGCAATATATGCTGTAGCTAAACCCCCATTATTTTTGCCAAAGTCAGGTGTTTTGAAAAAAAAATATTACATTTTGTAAGCTTTGGAGCTGGTGGTTAGTGAGTGAGTGAGTGAATTCTGTATGGTGAGAATATTGAGATTTCATCCCCGTAAAATGCGACTCATATTATTATGCCCCCCACCATCTCAGTTTTTTCCTCTCAAAGTACCATTTTCTATTTTAACTCCTTAGGCTGGCATGACGGCTCCTGGTACCAAGCGTCAGATCTTTGAGCAGAAGCTTGGCATGGAACATTGCGATACCCAAACCATCTCCCTGCAAATGGGAACCAACAAAGGGGCATCTCAACAAGGCATGACCGTGTATGGGCTGCCCCGCCAAGTCTACGACTCCAAGTACTGCCTCCATCCCAACTCCGAAGAAGGGGAAGATGGAAACTATGACCACAGCCACCAATATTACAATTCTGAGTAAAACTGCACCCTCTCCCCAAATAAACCCTACACCCTCCCTCTGTGCCAGTGTGTGCCTGCTACTGTTGCAGAGGGGTCAATACCAACCATTCTCTGCCAGCGTGTGCTTGGTTCTCTGACTAAGGGTGGGTTAATGCTGTCCACTGGTGTTTGTCTGATGCTGTTACAAAGGTATAATGTGTCCTGTCTGTGCCAGTGTGCCCACATCCCTAGCAGATAATGGGCTTTATCTACCTGTTCTGTGCTAGGGTGTGCATTATAATGCCAACAGTGCATCCCAAGCTACAGCTGCTGCTCCGGCACAAAATAGGTTAGTTCTGCCTGTTTTGTGCCAGCGCATGCCAGCAACTTTGGCAGAGAAAGGTAGTAATGCAGCCTGTTCTGCCTATTCCTCGTGCAGAAACAGGCTTTTTACTGCCCATTCTATGCCAGACCATACCCCCTGCTTTGGCATTCAAGGGGCTTTGATAATCCTGTCTTCCCAACACTACTTTCTGGAGACTGACTGGGGATTTGCTATCTGCACAGCATCACTCCTTAAAAGCTGGCAGAGGGTCGCTCTTCATAGCACAAGAGAGATGCTCTGCAGATAGTATGAGGCTGAACCAACATTTGAATGGATACCTGCAGAGCATTGCTTTCTCCTGCTCACTGTTAGGACTCACTCATGTGTACTCACTCATGTTAGTACACTCATGTGTACTCATCATAGCCACGCAGCCACAAAGTTCTGCAGGGCTTCTTGCCAATAAGCAGGGTGGCACCACTGAGGGGGCACTGCAGTTCATCGCCCCTTTTTACACAAGTGCCAACAATCGCAACCACTGCCAGCAGAATTTTAAGACCTTCCGTGTTAAGATCCAACAACAGATCAGAACATAAAGTTAGTGGTACAATATAGGTGCACACACCTGTTTTTAGCTTAGTGTTTCGGACATATTTTAACAGTGAATTAGCTTCTAGCCCCTTGACAGCTAGGAGGTGAACAACACATATCAGATTGGGTATGTAAAGGGAAAAAAGCATTGAGGTCTGAACGTGGCTGTCTACATAGTAAATTGTTAAAGGAACACTATAGTCACCTAAATTACTTTAGCTAAATAAAGCAGTTTTAGTGTATAGATCATTCCCCTGCAATTTCACTGCTCAATTCACTGTCATTTAGGAGTTAAATCACTTTGTTTCTGTTTATGCAGCCCTAGCCACACCTCCCCTGGCTATGATTGACAGAGCCTGCATGAAAAAACTGGTTTCACTTTCAAACAGATGTAATTTACCTTAAATAATTGTATCTCAATCTCTAAATTGAACTTTAATCACATACAGGAGGCTCTTGCAGGGTCTAGCAAGCTATTAACATAGCAGGGGATAAGAAAATCTTAATTAAACAGAACTTGCAATAAAGAAAGCCTAAATAGGGCTCTCTTTACAGGAAGTGTTTATGGAAGGCTGTGCAAGTCACATGCAGGGAGGTGTGACTAGGGTTCATAAACAAAGGGATTTAACTCCTAAATGGCAGAGGATTGAGCAGTGATGCTGCAGGGGCATGTTCTATACACCAAAACTGCTTCATTAAGCTAAAGTTGTTCAGGTGACTATAGTGTCCCTTTAACTTAATTATATTTCCACTTAGAGGAAGGAAACTGATTGGCTTAAACTTCCACCAATGAGACAATAATACGTGAAGAGGTGAATATTCACCATATATGCTGGCACATCTACATATTTATTACACGTGTCCATTACATGCAAAGTCTTTGAGGCAACATATGCAACGGTGCTATAAGTTGTTTTTTTTTTTATTTATCACAAGGGGTTAGTCAATAACAAGGTTATTTACTACAGTGACAATTGAAAATGGAAATGGGAAACAAAGGTGATTTTTCTTTTTTTTATAGTTAGGCTATTTTGACCTTTAAATTCTCACTTTATTAAATAACCATGTAAAAAGTGGATTGTGGTAAACTGTGCCAAACTAGCCATGTTGAAAAAAATGAATGAATTTGTTTATTTTTTCAATGCAGTTATATTTTAACCAAACATTGGCAATTTGAAAAATTCACCAAAAGTGAAAAGGACCTTAACTAGGGAAGAATTATTTTAGGAGGTGAATCAGCCTCTTCCAGAATCCAGGTTGATGCATGTTCCCATCTGGCAGAACAATGCCTCCCCCGGGCACTGGTAACGCTTATCACCAGTTTCTCAATATGCACATCTAAAAACCTGCAGACCATTACACCATGGAACCCAACTAGAGAGAAGTGCTGATGCAAAGTGTTGATTTAGAATCCTGAGGAAAAATTAGCCAGAGAGGGGATTTCTGCAGAACCAAGGCAGATATGGGACGCTCTTGGATTGAGGGGGATCACGTATTGTGTTACAGAGGAAGCTCGTGTAGAAATCAAATTAAGGAAGGACATTCTGTAGATATCTGGTTGGGGAGTGCTTGGGAGAGCAATGCTCTGCACAGGTATTGGTTGACATGCTCTGTGCGATGTTCTGCAGCCTGAGGTTTAGCATTGTGCACAGTCCTTTCTCGCTCCTGTCACTGCAGTATAAAGGAAACCATTTCACGTCCGCTCTGTCAAGGAAACAAACGCAAATATATTTCTATATATATATATATTTCTAACATGTGTCTGAGGTGATATTTCTGTAATAAACACGGGAGTTCTGGGATTGTGTGTAACTTGGGAATAAGGTATTACCATGCGCCAACAGGCGTAGCGCGTCTTTAGAAGACCACGAGAAGAAAAGTCCACCGGACACCTTAATCCAATCTAAAATCATTAGATCGTACTCCAGAAGAATTAACTGGGATTCGTAGAGAACTGACAGTTTTAAGCCAATATTGCATAGCTAGAAAAACAGTTTAGATATTTTGGAATTTGCAATAGCTTTATAATTCTTCACAATTACGAATTTATCGAAAAACCCTATTGTTTTACTTTGATATGGCTTATCGCAGCAATGGCTACCTGCATGAATGAGTGATGGAATGTTTGTGTGAACTTTACCATTTCTTAACAAAATTCCTGAAGCTTGCTCTGAGGGGTCAAGAAAGACAGAAGTTTAGGGTCTCCAATGAGTGGTAAGATAATGTACCCCCCTCGACTCCTGATACTTATAAACACAACTTTTATCAAAAGGCAGTTATGTTCAGACCATGGACAACCCTAAGGAAACCAGGAGGATAACACCCAAAGAAATACATGGAAAGCTGCCAAAGGGATCATTGCTCAGTCCATCTTCCACTGCCTGCCTGACACCATCCATTCTCCTATTCCTCCCCTCAAGCACACACACTAATTTTGTGTTATATGTTACATAATGATAATTATTGAGATAGTCTATGAGCAATACAAAGGATAAAAAGAAAACACTGTATTGGGCCCCTTACCCTCCGATAGCCACCATACTATAGCTCCACATCAGGGACTAATGTTTTCTCAACCTCCAGTGGTCAGCCTTGTGACTGCCGCAAATCTTGGGCCTTCCATCTTCAAACAGCCCACCATGTCAAGCTCCACATCAGGGCCTTGAACTCTTGCATGGCCCACCCTAGCCCAGAAACACAAAGTGCCACCATGGGCTCATCACCCATCAAAGGCCTACCCTGCCACAGGGTCCACATCAGAGCCTCCCCCTAGTGTCACTCACTTTCCAGTAGCCTGACATGCATCTGCATCTCGACCAAACAAAGTGGGGGTGGGGTGGGGAGGGGGAAATTAGAAAAAAAAAATAAAACTGGTAACAGCAACAGCTTTAATCATCCCGAAGACTCACGGTGTCATTTCTATTTAATAGCACACATTGTCCCTAATATACGAGTGTCACTAATCCACACGCTAGATACTGCTGCTCTCTGACAATCATACTGCTGACTTTGCATTCCAAAAGGTCTTTCTGTCAAGCGCAAGGCTTCATCAGCTTAGGACAGAAGTGATAAACACACTGCGGGAATATATCAAAATTATATAATTGTGCACACTGTTTTTTTAATTGTATTTTTTTTAATTAATCTGCTACTTCACCCACCAAATGAGTAATACTACTTGTAAAAAAAGATACATTTGCGGTTTGAAGGATTTTTTATAAAATAAAACAGAAGAATGTGAAGAAGTTGTTTACCGGTCAAAAAAAAAAATTTGGAGTTTTGCACCTCTGTCTGATGAATTGAAAGTGACAAATTTGAAAAAACTAAACAAAATGGTACACGTTAATAAAGTGACCGACGAGGCACAAAAAGAAGAAGTTCGGTGATAATGAGCTATTAAATAGGCACAAACAGGGAAAGTGATGGAAAAGAGCCTAAAAATGAAGGGAAAGAGACATTTCTTATACATAATCCCGGATGCCTCCTACTGCAAGAACATTAGTGTTGCAGAAAGGTAAGTAAAAGGTGAATTGCTACAGCTAAAAAGGTAAAGTTTAGTTCTACAATCAGAAACACCCAAGGCACACAATCTCTGATTTAATACAAACAATAGATTAATCAGTAACAGAACAGATTGTGTTCTACTTTAGTGCAAATATTCCCACAATAAAACACCTTGATGTAAAGCAAAACACCCCCTGCCACACACACAATTTCTAATACTCAGCAAAAAACAAACAAGTGCATTCTGAAAACCCACTTAAAGTCAGCAAAAAAAAAAAAACTGAATTAATTTCATTACAATTAACCTCAAAGAAGCACAAATCACTTGTGATGTGTCTGGGATAGTCAACACGGTGGCATGTCTGCTTGTCTGTAAAAGGCTGAGGATGAGCAGATAGGGTGATCTACATTAAGCCATCTCCTATAGGTCCTTGCGAGTTTATGAGGCTGTTGTCACAACTATATTCTAGAGCAGGGGTACTCAAACTGTGGCCCTCCAGATGTTGCTGAACTACAACTCCTATGATTCTTTGAATTACACAGATAGCCAGAGAATCATGGGAGTTATAGTTCAGCAACATCTGGATGGCCACAGTTTGAGGACCCCTGTTCTCGAGTATACCAGAGAGGATCCCACAAGACTTTCCATATTAAAAACTTGCACATGTGCAATAAGGTGCCATAAGCATGTTGTTCAGTCTCAAAAGCTGGCGGGATATGAGAAACTTTATAAAACAAAAAAACTCAAAAGTAACGGATCCACTTGAATTCTCTAATTCTGACAAAGAGAACGTAGCGCATTAAATAAATACTCTCAGGCTGAAGAATTCCAGGCATATATTTGGTGTCCGAATCCTGGATCAGTGATGGTTAACATTGGCCCCTAAATGCAGTTTCAAAAATATTTTGGTACCCCAGTTAGCCAGTACTAGATACTGGCTAGTATTATGGATTGAAAGGTCGTATACATGGAGAATGCCCAACTGGAAAATATGTAGGAGTAAAGCCATGTATCCTCTTAAATGTGGACATTAAATAGTTACGATTCATTTGATAACCCATCAGATCCCCCTAGACATTATGCACTCACTCACCAATTCTGGTAACAAAACATTACTAGCAGGGGGGGCGTGTGAAAAAACAAAACAAAAAAAACTCAACCAAGTCACAGAGAATTCAAGGAGGGATTCGGCAAGTTATGCTAGTGAGTTAGCAACGACTAAGCTCAAGAATCATCAATGGCAGGGATATTCACTAGAGTGCGAATTGTCAGGAATCTATTATTATATGTCAAATTGTAGACCAAAATAGGCAAAACTGAAAATAAACTGACTTGTTAAACGATTCAATTTAACTACTGTGGTCAAAATTTTGAAACTGCTGGTATTGAATATCCTCAGAGCAGGAAATTGCACCATTGAAAACCATCTATAACTTGTGTTAATCATTTCTCTATGCGATCAGACATCACAAAAGTGAACAGAATATCAGTAATCCTTGGGAGGTTATGGACCGTTTCTATTTAAATTTACCTAACCTAGTGGTGGGAGCACATACCCCACTGCCTATGATGTGAAAAAATAATGGAGTTGGGCAAATCGCCTGAAAGGCTCACCTCTTTTTACAAACCCCAAGTCAGCCATCATTTAAGGCTTTAGTTTTTTGTAATCTAGTTGTTACCTAGGACTTCATTTGAAGCGGTGGCGTTGAGGCTAGCTTGGAGGTGCTTCCTCAGAGCCAATTTAAAGGGACAATCCAGACCCCTAAAGCAATTTAGCTTGCAGAAAAGCTTTATGTGTGAAGAATGTGTCCAATCTTTTAAATTTGCAACAAGTTCAGATTTCAATAGAAATTTACACTTTTATAAATTAACCTAGGTTACATCCATTTGGCTAGCTCAGTTGAGCTAAACTCTAAAGTCAGCAACTGTCCAGAGCACCTGCCTTGCAAAGACTTCTTATGGAGCTGCATTGGGAGTTTGTGATTGGAGTTACAGAAAGCATGGGATGGGGTTAGAACAGGGATTGCAGCCAAGATATCTGCAGATTTTGCCATCTGTTTTTAGATACACCCAGAATGGAGAGGAAAAAAATAATCAGAATGAATGCATGCAATTTATAACTTGAGGTATATCTACTAAACAGTTAATTTTATTTATTTTGAATATGGGCAGCGGAGTGTGTCAGAGTGTTGCTCTGTTCTGTGGATAACAATAGATAAACACATGTGTAAAACAGCCCCAGAAGCATTAGCACTTAATTTCCCGATAAAAAAACAAAAAAAACATTAACCCTTAATTCACCTGTCTGATCAAATACTTTACTCAGGACTTAAATGATGCCACGATCACAGAAAATTTGTGGGGGAATCCTATTGCTGAGGACTATGTTTAGACAGCCGGGCTGGCAGATCTTTGGGGGCATTTAGCCCTCCTGCAGGCAAGTGGCAAGGCCATACATTGGAGCCTGTGGACTGCACAGTAATTAAGAGAAAACCTAAATCCACATGGAAAAACTAATCTTGGAGAAAAAAAAAAAAAATCCTCCAACTCCTCTATAGTCACAACCTTTTGCTGGTTTAGTTCCCCCCCCCCCCACCCCCCCCACTTGGATTGGTGAATAACTGGAATTCCACAAATAACCCCGAGTGTCCCTTTGTCTGCCCCCACATACCATCACCTGTAGAATGTGTGTTCCCAGACTCCACTCTGACTCCTGATAGCCAGCATCACAAAGCAAGAAGTGGGCAAAAATAGTGCAAACAAAACTGGCAATGGTGTCTTGAGATCTGTATATTGTGTACAGCAAGCATGTCAAACCCGCGGCCCACAATGAATATTTTTGCGGCCCAGCGAGCCGCGAGTTTGACATGCTTATGTGGGGAGAGCAGGTGCCTACTCTGCTAAAATGTACCCGGTACCAGCTGGGGAGGAGAGGTCGCTGGCACCCTCTGTAGTGATGCCGGAAGTCATTCTGGCACCACAAAACTGGGCGCAAGGGAGCAGGAAGAATGAGCTCCCGATAGAAGATCCCCACTGGACCCCAGGCAACAAAAAATAAAATGATACGAGTGTATGCAAGAATGTGTAAATGTGTCTCTACGTCAGTGAGCGTGTGTCGGTCAGTGTTGCGATGGCTGCGGCTGGACAGTGGAGGACCACGGAGGCACATAACGTCACATTCTGACGGCTCCACGGAGTAGTGGGAGAATCCACTTCGGTACAGGATGCGGATGGCACCATTGGGGTTATACCAGAGGCCGGACTCGTATACTGACACAGCAATGTTAGTGGAGTCTGCTTTTTGGCTAATGTGGGAATTTTTAAAATTTTATTTATTTTACAACAAGGGCCTGTGTCTAAGGGTTTAGTAGAGGGGGATGCAGTTTTTTTTTATACTGTACTTTTCAAAACAAACCTACGTTTCTATGAAAATTTAACTTTTTTTGCACCCCACAAACTTAAACCTTGCTTGTTTATTTGGCCCCGTGTTAGCTTTTGAGTTGACATGCTTGGTGTACAGGCATTCCAGATATACACCTCCCCAGCTTGCTACTTATATAATATGGTCTCTACACCCTTGCTTTACACCCTACTAAACCCTTGCTTTTTTTTTTTTTTTTTACATTTAATTTATCCTACTGACTGAAAACGTAGTAATTAGACTTATTGTAGAAATAGACACTTCTTTAAATTTATGTGCAAATGACCCTCTATATTATGGGATGGAGCTCTAGTTTGGACTGCACAATTTCTACCACTACCGTTACTCTCTTATCAAAATGAGAGAGGGGGTGGGTGACATAATGCAGGAAAACGCAAAATGTCCAATTAAATTGTTCTAAACTAACCAGTTGCATTGTTAGCTTTCTCTTGTACTGGCCATCTAGACATCTTGTCATTCACAATTTACATTTGATTTTCAAATGTAAGACAAAGGTAGCTGAAATGGAAAATTCTCTAAGTCAACTATGCTTTCAGTTTGACTACTCTGGCCTTACATTTGCAATTACTTTCAACTCTCACTTCAGTAGATTGCCTTGTTTGAGATTATTCATCTACATGCATATAGGACATTATACAAACATTTACTTTCATTACAAAGTAACACTATAGTTTTAAGAATATAAACCTTTATTCCTGACACTAGAATTAGAACTATTTCTCTTCCCTCCCTCCCCCCCCCCCCTTTTTGTTTACATTGAAAAGCCTGCAGCAACAGACTACAGACACCAGAACCATTACATTAACCTGTAGTGGTGCTGGTGACAATTTCCCTTTACGGTCTAGAAATCCCCTAAATCCCCATAGCTCAGACACATCTAGGAAATTAATTTAAATTTTTTTTTTTTTTTTTTTTAAACACAAACAAACCATTTTTGAACATTCTGAATTCCCCTTAGAGATACACAAACACAATATTGGTTTTCAAAAGAGGTCATGTTAGAATACGTATTTACAAAAATATGCAAACTGCTTAATTCTATGCAGTCACTGTGTACACAAGATCAAATGATATTTCTGGAGATACAAACTTGGGCATCCAGTGCTCTCAAACTGGCTCACATCTCCAAGAATGAAAGCTAGAGGGAGCAGATTTCTATCATTAACATAATTTTACAGACGAGAAGTTAAGCATCTGATTTGCACTCACGTGCCACCTCTGAGTAACATCCCCCTTAAATTAATTCTCTGCTAAACTACAGGTTCCTTAGAATTATTGTGATCATAGAGCAAGGACCACTGGAGCGCTATAGGCTTTAGACTGTTAAGGGGTCTACATGACATAAAGCAGAATAAAAACAGTTGTAATGATAAAGAGCAACAACAAATCTACATTTTTAACCAGGTTCTTGATAAATATTCTCCTAATTAATGGCTTTACTTATTCAATTTTCTACTATGTGCTTGAACACAGGGCGAAATGGGTTTCATAAAATCGGAAGAAAAGTGGATAAATATTTGAAATTGTGTTTCCCTGATTGCTGGCAAACGTTTGGAAAAATGATAGATTTAAAAAAACAAAACAAAACACACCAAATCCTTGACTTGTGGTTTTGTACAAAAAAAAAAAAAAAGTTAAAAAATGGGAGAAAATAAAAATAAAACCACTACTAGACAAATACTTCTGCCCCGATGTACTGGACATTTTAGCAGCTGTGGTCCCATAACGATAGTTGATGATGAAACAGAGCCTCTGTTGCAAGTTGTATTCATTTCAGAGCATCCTTCGATATGCACCAATCCCTTCAAGGTGTGATTAGGGAGACTCGACAGCGAAGGACGTGAAGGAATGGCAACAGAAGCCACGAGATTGTGGGATTACGCAGCAAAAATAAGACTGTTGCTACTGGTTAGCTGCTTCACATGCATCAATCCAATCACTGTAAACATCAACCGCTTCTGACAGATCTGAAGTTTGTTAAGTAAAGGAAATTAAAAGGAAAGGCTCTCATTGTGAAATGACCACTATAAAAGGGGCCCTGTAACTGCAACATCAGATTGAAGTGGTTACATTGCATGGAGTCCCCGGTGCCATCTTTCCATTCATCATTAAGCCATTCTTAATAATAAATGAGCCCCCAGCAGTCCACTACCTCTATGCCAATAAATACCAGATAATAAGGGGGAATACAGGTCCACTGGCAAAAGGCTCTGTCAACAGCAGAAGAAGGAGGAGTCCAGCACAGTCAATCTAAAAAAAGGTGACTTTTTAATGGTGTCAAATAAATTGTGATGTTTCGGCCACACATTGCCTTTATTGGAGGACTGTGCTGGATTTCTTCTGCTGTTACTCTGTAGACAGGCATACGAAGGCAGCTTTAATAACATTTGCCATGGCCATTATTGGCTGCTACATACTGTCAATGTCAACTTAGAAGACAGGGTTATTCATTATGTTGAGAACGGTCAGAAAGTCTTGAATGAATGTCTAAGTTAAGGTCAAAATGGGTCTGTAAACTAGTTTACTTAGAAGGATACATGTTATTGGGGTCTGAAACTCTTCAAGGCAGACCGTACAGGCGATAACACCAGTGTTCCGCTCTCTGTTCCTAGAAGAGATACAACAAATATAACAAATCATTACCAACTGAATTATAGTAAAGCAGCCAGCATGATAGCTAGTAAAAAAAAAAAAAAAGCTACATGAATATTAAAAGCCAGCACATTTTCTGTTTAAATTACTGTTGGCCTGTGATTACACAGTGCTCTTGTACCACTGTAGTGGTTATTGTGCCAAGAGAGTTCTGCCACCAACCTAGAGTACATATTAAAACCATTTCATTACAAAGAATGGTTATGGTGCTTGGAATATTTAGACTTTTATTTAAACAATATAACCTAAACACTGTATATTTTCCATAATTGTCAAAGACTTATATAATCCCTGAAATCCCTTTTAGAACAGCTAATGAGGCTACAAACACCATATGGAACAAATGCCCCACTATCTCCTCTTACATTTTGACATCACAGGACTTCTCGTGGTTACAGAAAGGGCAGGTGAACTGGGTGTCCAGATTTCCAGTCATCTTCTTCTTGGGTGGGGGCTTCCTCTTTGACTTTCTGCGTCCCATTTCAGTCTGCAAAATAACAGAATGACTCAAAAAGTAACAAAAATCTGTTTAAAAGATCGCCATAACGAGGGGGCGGAGCTAGCTGCAGACCAGCACGGACGCATCGTGCATCGCTCCGTGCAAAAAAAGAGCAATAACCTGACTTAACGGCAGAAAGCAGCCACTTACCTTTCCAAAACTAGACCCATAAGTCAAGGGAAAAACATGGGCAAGAAAAACAAAAAACCACGACCGGACAAAACGCCACTCAGCCACGATTTCGGCGAACTCCTGCGGAACTCGCAGAAGGCCGCATGGGAGAAGATGGCGCTGGGTGAGGACGGATACTCCGACTCATCGGGAGACTTTTACCCAGACCCAGAAGCCGGCGCATCGCTCAGCCAGCCCACAGGGCACAAAACCAAAACCTCCCAGGCAGGAGAACCGGTCACAGAAGCCCTGCTGACGAAAATGTTTATGGAGCTAAGACAAGACCTGGCGGCCAACCGAGCTCACTTCAAAGAGGCCATGGAGGGGGCCACTACGAGGCTCACCCACTTGGAAACCAGAACTACCACCCAAGACAAACGTATAACCACCCTGGAACACAGACTGTCCTACCTCCATAAGCAACAAATCGGCACAGCAGAGAGGGTGGAGGCCTTGGAGGACCACAGAAGGAAACTCAATTTGAAGGTTAGAGGGGTGCCTGACGATATAGGGCTAACAGACCTCCCACACTATGAGGCGCCTGATAGCAACACTACTGCAACCCAAACAGGCAAAACTGCTTAAGATAGATGGATTGTTCCGTCTGCCCAAAGTGATTAACACACCCCCTACCACCACGGCTGATATAATTGTACGATTTCAATCCCACCAGGACAAGGCCGCGGTCCTAGCAGCGACCCGAGGGAAAACCCCCTCTAGCATTCAAGGACTCGCAACTACTACTGTTTCCAGACCTAACGAGAAGCACCCTAAGCTGGCGCAAATCGCTGCAACCAAGCCTACAACAGCTGAGATCCAACAACATTCAGTATTGCTGGGGAACACCAAGGCTCATCACCTTCACATTCCAAGGGACTATCTTCCGGGCGAGAAGCCCACAAGAGCTGGACACTCATCTGAGCCAACTAGGCCTGACAGACACACAACCAGAGCCCACGACCACCTTGTCCAGGCTGGACCCCACCGCGACAAAATAATTTATACCCAGAGCATCTCGACGCACCACGCAAGCAGGGGACACAACCTGAACGCCACCAAATGACCATCTCTCCATCCTTTAGGATGCCATAGACTCCGCCACTAAAACCCGTGAATATACTCCCCTATATTCACCAAGTTATATTGTTGTAATGTTGCTCGTTTTCATTTTTTCATGTTCATTTTATGCTAGATAGACACTTCTCTGGCGTACCTGTCACCAAGAGTGTAACCCTGGTTCACTTGCGCACCCAGGCATACCAGAGAGGGCTGATGCTCCATAATATTAACAGCTCAGAGATTATCACGCAGCCACAGTGAATGTGCCCACATATAGAGAGATCTGTTGAGGCACAAGCTCCGATACAACCCCCCCCCCCCCCTTATGTCAGAACATGGGATAACTCAATGTCATAAATCCCCGGAGGGGGTCCCCCTTCCCCTTGTGCACTTAAATACTCAAAATTTATAATGCCTATATTTTGCCTTTACCTTACTTTGGTGCTCAAGGGATTGTCATTATACTGTACTACAATGTTGTCCTACTTGTTTTAAAAAATTAAAACCCACTCAGCATGGGACAGTGATCCAACTACTAATTACATATGTATTGTTAAATGTGACCTTTTAGGGCGATAGCCCACATATTGTAACGTATTGCCTTATTAACATGCTGAGTGATCAAAAATAAAGAATTAAAAAAAAAAAAAAAAAAAGATCGCCATAACAATGTGTTTTGGGGAAACGGCACAAATCAATTTTTCCAATCTTCTAGTTTCATAATAGAACAAAAGATAGTGACCGAAAAAGGTCAACAGACAACACAGTAGTTCCCATATAATGAGCAACAAACCCTATACTTAGAAGAAAAAAAACTAAGAAAGCACAACTAGCAGGACAGGACCTTGTCCTTTGTTCCAAAGTAGTAAATGTTACTAATTAAAGGAACACTCAAAACACCTTTATCAGTGCATCTTGCTGTAGTGGTTATGGTGCTGTGAGTGCCTTGGCACCCCTATTATAAGGAAATAAATTGTTATAGAATAGTCTGTCTACCTACCTAGGGTCTGCAGTTTACTGCCTCCACTAACATTGCCAGAGAGCTGCAAGTTCCAAATCAGAAACGTCTATTTACATGCTGGGCTTGGATCATTGATCAGCTGATGCGTTCGGCCAATGAACAAACAAGCGTTCCGGTTTAGGAACTTTTATCTCTCGGGTGAGATAGCGGAGATGTGGAATGGCACCCAGCACACCTCATGCAAGATTTGAATGGTTAAAAAAAAAAAAAAAAAAAGGGTGATTTATTAATATAGGGGAGGTGCTAGAGCACTCTTGGCACCATAACCACTACAGCAAGATGAAGAGTACAGTCAAAGCAAAAACTAGAGAATTTTACAAAAAAAATAAAACCACAACACGTAGCAGTCTTTCACTCAGCTATTGTTGGGTAGACACCTCAATAAATTCTAAACTTTACAGGGATTCTATAATGCCAGAAAAACAAACAGTTTTCCTGGCAATATAGGCTCCTGCAGTACCCCCCCTCCCTCGCGGATGAAGGGGTTAAAACCCCTTCAGTCACTTACCTGAATCCAGTGCCAATGTCCCTCGGCGCTGGGTCAGACTGCGCCCACGCTCCTCCCCTGCCGTTAGCCAGCAGGGAGACCTAAAACGCATGTGCAACAATGGCTGTACTCGCATTAGCAATTCCCCATAGGAAAGCATTATTCAATGCTCTTCAATGGGAAAAGTCTGATGCTGGAGGTCCTCATGCATTGCGCAAGGACGTCCAGCGTCAGATAACAGACCAAAGGTCAGTTTCAATTCTGGAAGTCTCTCGTGGCGGTCTGGTAGACAGCCGCTAGAGGAGGAGTTAACCCTCAGAGTTAATTATTGCAGTTTCTCAGAAACCGCAATAACTACCACTGTATGTTTAAAGTACATTGCACCAAGGCCAGTTCAATGAGCTGAAGTGGTCTGGGTGCCTACAGTGTCCCTTTAAAACAAAACACTAGCAACAGGAATCACAACACTATAGTGTACTAGTGCCGAATTAGTGTTTTTTTTTTTTTTTTAACTTTCTTTTCCCCACAATGGTATTCAGCTCTCATCGATGGTCCGATACAATGCTCCTCAGAGTAGCATGGGGGACTGATGCGCATGTGTGGTGAATGCCCATGATAATGCTGGTCATAGGAAAACATTGAATTCATTGCTTTCCCCAAGAGCTGCGTTTGGTCAGATGACTACATTCCACTCTGCTGTTGTGATGAAAGTGACTCTAGTTGGTTGTTTTTAGGAAAACAGTCACAAGAGGTGTATTTAATCCTACCAAACTGCAATGTTCTTACGTTACAGGATTAAAACTACAAGGTTATTGCACCCAAAACACTTCATTGCGATATTTTAATATTTAAATGTAACTGGGTTCCAACCTGTTGACTATTTTCAAGAAACAATAAGGAACTGTACTCTATCCCATCACTCTGAGCCAGAGTGATGACAATTTATTGAAGCCCAATGTAACATTTCGACCTACACAGTCTTTGTTAAAAAGAAAAAAAAAAAAAAAAGAAAAAAACACGACAAAGACCTTGTAGGTCGAAACACTGTTACATTGGGCTTCAATAACTTGACATTTCTGAACCTAGGAGTGCCTAAACCTTCCTGTACTTTACACGACCTGTGAACCAACACTGCAAAAAAAAAAAAAAAATGGATATTACTAAAGCGGAATTGGAACGGTCACATTACCAATATCACACCAGACTGCGCCCGCCAGAGGTTACCATTTAAGCCTTTTTTTTTTCTTAAATAGTCCAAAGCCACAGTGCGCTGTAGTAGTTGTGGTACCAGGAATGCCCCTATGTACATAGAACCATTATAGAATAATTCAACTTCTCGCTTGCCTTCTGCTGGACACTGCTCCCCGTCTCCACTACGCTTTGCTCAGACAAAGAGCTTTAGAAAATATAATAAATATCTAATAATAAGGAGCTGTGATTAGATGGAGGAGGTATACCAGGGGCTCCTAGAATATAATAAATATCTAATAATAAGGAGCTGTGATTAGATGGAGGGGGTATACCAGGGGCTCCTAGAATATAATAAATATCTAATAATAAGGAGCTGTGATTAGATGGGGGGGGGTATACCAGGGACTCAGTCCCAGCATGGGTCTGTGATCTCCCAGGATGCACTGCGTGACTCCCATGGACATGGTATGTTATGGTATACAGTAACCGATTTCCCAGCAGCCCCCGGGAAGGAAGGCATGTCATAACATGGGCCCGCTAGCTGGTCTATGCTGCCGCTGTTATTTATAATGATTATTGATTCCTTCTATGAATTACCTGGTTTTCCCGCCCTCGGCTCGCTGTGTCTCCTCCCTCACTGCGCGGCGCCCTGCTCGCGATAACCGTAACCTCTCCGCTCGGCTTCCCTTACTATGCACGGTCACGTGAGCAGCAGCCAATAGCCGAGCAGCGAGCCGCACTGGGCCCGCCTCCTCCGCTTGCTGATTGGACCGTTCGTCTGGAACACGTAGGACAGGCAATCTGAGTTCTACGCACAAGAGACGCAATTCGCAAAATGAGTCCCACGCAAGGGGGCTCTGCGGCCATTTTGCCAAGGACCAATAGTTATTGAAGTCTATACAATTGGCTCAGATGGTAGATCCGTGGGCAGTATCTTGGGTGTTTAAGGCTTTAGTGGACTCAATGGACGCGCTAATTAGTCTAGAGATCAACAAGCCTGGGCACTTTGATGGGTGGAGACCTAGACAGAAGCGCTGATTGGTCCATATTCGCCTCGTCAGCAATACATAGTGGTTGCTAAGGGTGTTGTATTCCGTGGTGGTTACGTCATGCTGCATGTCGCTGAGCTGCAGGCGGCCATGTTTTTGGAGGACTTTCTGCAATTCAGTAAAGTTAGGCCATAATAGCTGATCTTGGATCACAGCTGGCTTGGAGGATTTTTCCAGTTTGGTTATTATGGCCTAAGACTATAATTAAAAAATTTTTAATCTTAAAAAAATCTACTCTTTAGTGAATTAATATCCATTTTCTGAATCGTTCATCACAATTAAACATTTTTGAGGGACGCGGTGTAGTGGCTGACGATCATTAACCTTTCGAATTTGAAAATACGATTTGTTCCTAATTTAGACAATAAAAAAAAACAAAAAACAGGGAAAGCTTATACTTATTATCTACAGTTCGGAATTTGATGGCGCTATATAAATAATAAAATAATAATCAGGGCCCTATGAAGTAAATAATACCGCTGTCACAGAATGGGTGGTAGTGTAATCGTTAAAGGGACACTCCAAGCACCATAATCACTGTGCACCTTGGCGCTGTCCCACGTTTAGATATCAAATCGATTTAGCACGGTCTGACAACTTTCACACGTAGTAATAGAAAAGGTAGATGTCACATTATATAGTAGCCTGGGATCAATCAGCTGATGGGGTGTTTACGGTCAGGGAGATTTAGGGTTACAATTAGGAGGCTAGGATTAGAGTTTATAGATGTTTGGGGGGGGGGGCAACAGGAATTAAGATTATTACTAGAGGGATACAATTCCTGGGTTTGTAGGCAGGTTTAGTGATAAGATTATGGGATACTGACGTGGGAATATGTAGAATTGATCCAGATATTTAAGGGGGGCAGACATAGGCACCAAATGTGATTTGCTTACTGCCAGGGTCATTATTGTAATCAGACCTATCGGGGGAGATTTGGGGCACTTCTGGTGCCCCCATGTGCTGTTTTTCGTCTCAGCTCTTGCGGATATATTTGCCTCCTGCTGGTACATGACGGGACGTGGTGCCTTTTTAAACTATTTCTCCTTCCTCTTAATCTTATCCAGCTAACTATAGTCTTCCTGGTCACTGCTTGTAGGGGCGGTTGTAAACTGACCTACATAACAGATGCAAAGGGAATAGTTACCAAACAGAGCTTAGTATTCCAATCAACTAGTGATCATTTTTGTATACTGTACTCTATTTTATGAATTTCTGTTTAACTGCCTCGGACTTGAGTCGACATACACTAAAATAGGAACGTTCATGCTTATATTGGAACTTTTGTGAATGGAAGTATTTTCCCATTTATGTACCCTTGATTTCTGTCACTCTGTAGCAGTTTCTTATTTGAGTTTAATTCAAATAAAATAAAGATTGCCAACAAATTTTTTTCCAGCAATTTAGTCCTGAGACTTCAACTTCACACTTGAGTAAATAACCTTAACTGGTGGAAGGACAAACCCCGTACACACCAGTTTAACAGTACCCATGCCACAACCCCAAGAAAATATATCTTTAGAATTCATGTGGATCTCATTTATCAGAGCCCGATAAATATGCTGTGGCTTCTCTGAATAGTCGTTGTAATCAACTTTATTTCTCTGTAGGAGTTTTCTTTTCTGGTCTATTAATTCCTTAGTAAATCTATGTATGTAGCAAAGATAGTGAAGGCAAAATAGTAAATATGAACCCATTTCTGTGTTCTTTATATCCTAAAAATAGTTATCCTGATAATGGGAAGAAGACAACGTTTTGGCCATCAATGGATAAGGAGGTGTGAATTATTTTATGTGGATTAGACTTGAAAATTATTGAATTTGTCTGATAAAATGTTTTTGGTTGTGGTAGTAAGCATTCTTGCGAATTTCAAACAAGCAATCGATTTTGTTAAAACAACTCGAACAGAAATGGTGCAAATATTCACCTTTTACTACCGGACAGTGAAACCCCCGAGAACATCTGAAGCCCCAAGTGGAAGGTCATTCTCTATATGTGCAAGGTACCGCTAGTTTCATATTGCCATTTACCGTTGCATCTCATGCCCTTACAGGATATTTTATTGGCTTTTAATTTATTTGAGTTCCCATTACCAGTTATACAAAACCCCATTCACCATGGTGCTTTTCTTCTACGGATGCCCAGTCCTAATTTGCCACACTCATGTACTTAGATCACATGTATAATTACATAAAGTTTTAAAAAAATCTTCTCCATTTCAGGCTTTGGAAAGAGCACGAATCAAACAAAATGGTTCATTCATTGCCCGTTTTGTGATACATCCATATGGGGTTTGAATTGCAGAATTCCGACAAACCGTTTATCAGACACAATTCGGATAAACTGGTTTGAGGCCCAATGCATACCTCTGTAATATGGTCACTACGGATATATGGAAACATTGTATCTTTGAAAGAACTGGAATATCTGAGAAGCATGACCAGCCAGTACTTACTCCCAAGCCAATCTAGGAATATGTTTTATAGCATCTACACAGAACTTGATACCGGAGAAACAGGGTTAGTCATTGCTTACTACCAAGCCAAATTTAAAGTGGCCCTGTTTGTTCCCTCCCCCCTCTTCCCCCCCGTATTCCCCTATATCTTAATGATTATACAGCCTCCCACTGCCACTTACCTCTATATATGTGTAATCCTTTTGCCATTTTGTGGGATTGATTTTACTAATGGACTGTGGGTAAATTAGAAACAGAACCTATCTTTAAAAGGGGACACTCCATTGCCCAAACAAATAATACATTCGTTTAGTAGATATAACCCAAGTGAAAAACTTGCATATCTAAAAATAGCTTGCAAAACCTGCAGTTTTCTTGTCTGCAGGTTATGCAAACCCTCCCCTTCTTCCCCCGCCCAGACTTTCTGTGGCTGTCCAATCCCAGACTTCCCAATGCAGCTCAAGGAGAAGTCTTTGCAAGGCAGCTGCTATAAGACGCACCTTTTTAGACAAACTTTTCAGCAAGCTTTAGGCAAAGAAATCAAAATACAAGTATCCAGTTATATAGAAGCAACTTTGATGTAGTTTATGTTTGGCGTTTAATTTATACACTCTTTACCTACTGTGAAAGACCTTTTCACTCAGATGATACTTTAGAATACTAGGTAGACTATTCCCCTCCATTCTTTAATAAGGAGCGTATTTTTCCCGATTGTATATTTCATGTACAACAACCATTGTTTTTCACTATACTATGAAGTGCTTGCAAATTGCCATTTGGTTCTTAATGTTTTTCCTCTGAAAGGTTAATTCACAAAGAAATTCTAAATTTCAAGTGAAACTAATTGAGCTAAAAAACACAGGAAAAATAAAAAAAAATAAACATTAAAAAAAAAAAGTCATTGTAACATTTATTTTTTTATTTCTTTATAAATTATGGGAAACACACACACACGTACCATGACAGACAAATTAACAGATCATGGAAACGGAGATTAAAATTTACTTTTTGCATTTAAACTAAGAGGTCAAAAAGACAACAGCAATAACCTAATACATCAGCAGAATCTAACATTTAAGAACCACGATTCAAGTATTAAAAACAATTCAGTACTTCAATGTTTCAGAAATGAAAATTCAGCGCATAAAATCTTAAATTTTCCTAAAAAAACTTTTTTTTTCCCCAATGAAATTATATAAAATTTACAACATTAAAACAGATAAGTGTGATTATGGAGGTTATTGATGTTTTCTGCACATTTTAATCACAGTAAGCAGAGAAAATTCAATAACTCCCAGAAATGTAAACATTAAAATGTAAACACAACATGATCATTTAAAAAGGGGGCTTATTAACTAAACGGTGTTCAGCAGATTGAAAAACGATCTTGCATTTAGACCAAATTAGATAAGCTGGGGAGAAAAAAAAAAAAAATCCAATTTGGCAGAATTGAATTTTCAGTCTTCCACAAAATGGTCATTTTTTTTTTCTCTACTTTACAGTTTTTGCCAATAAACCCTTCTTAATAAAACAAGATTATTAAAATCAAAAGCAGTATTTACATTCCCTGCTTAGCTTTTTCTTAAAGCAAATGAATGGCAAGACGTTAACGTAATAGTATTTACAGGTCAGAATATTCGTAGTCTAATCAAGAAAATTGTTAGTTGATTCATTACCATCAGACTGGGAGGTATAGGTTTGTATAAAAAAAAATATATATATAATAATAATCCTTGGTCACCAAATGTGTCTTGAAATACCACTCGTCCTGCACTTAATATTCCAAAAATACTATATTCGGTCAGTGCAGTCCATATAATTTTTCGGCTAAAATTTATAAAAAGGTGCATTTGTAAAAGTCAGTCTTGCATTTTAGAATTATTTCAGGTTACATGAAGCGAGGATGCAGGGTTGTCTGGAAGAGAGATTTGCCCCCTGGCTGTATGTATGTGATGCTCATTTCTTTAGGTGTTATTTGTACATAGACAAAACCCCCCATGTTTTCAAGCTCAGCTTCGTAGAATCGCAGATAGCCTTCTGGGACCTTGCCCTTGTGCTTCAGAGAGTGCTCCACAAAATTGCCGGCCCCACTAAGTACGTAGCCAATGCCAGCGTCATCCTGAAGATACTGCAAATGAGAACATTTTTACTTTAGCATTTTAATATTACCAGAATCTACTTTTCTAACTTTAAGTTATATTGTTGACTGGATAGGTCTTTTTAACACATGGTTATTCACCTCAGTCCAGCTGTTAAGGGAGTTTCTAGTTTTTTTTTTTTTAGACCCTAAAGGTTTCCATTGCAGGGTAAACACGCCTCTTGTGGCAGTCTTCCAGACAGCCAGTAGAAGTGTATCCATGTTGATAACAGAGTCGCAGCGTGACGTTTGAGGAGCTCAGCCAAGCAGGCAGATCGGCAGAACGATGTTAGTATTCCTAACACGATAGTGCTGCTTTAAGATATTGGCCTCAATCATGCTGTGTTTTTCCATTCATACTCAAAGTTTGCTTTTTTATTTTTTGCAGGTTTTTGCAACAATAACCCTGTACCTATAGACATGCACTCTCTTTTCACAATGCAACTTCCTTATTAGATGTGTTATTTAGGAGCTAGGCTGGTGGCATCATTCCATCCCCTAGCCAATTACTATCCTCTTTGTACCTCATACCTTCCAACATTCAAAGGTATGCAATCGAAAAAGTCCCACCCCAACACTGATCTCTTATAGGCTGAGCATGTACTCAGAACATGTCTAGTAAAGAAACTAGTTTGTGAAAAGAGGGAGCATGGCTAATGTTATGTTGCATAAAGCTGAAGGTTAAAAAAAAAAAAAAAAAAAAAAAACTAAAGAGATTCGAACAGGGAGATAAACACAGCACGATTATGAGGCCAAGGTTGGTGTGCAAAGTGTGGGTTTAAAACAGAAAGTTTCATGATATAAAGCTTTGTGTGCAAAAAGGACGTCAACACTAAGTTAGTTATGTTTGTGCAATCCCATTGCTGCCGGTCTCTTATTCTCTACAGAATAGAATATTTTGCCCAAAAAAACATTTGCTGGTGATTTTAGGTAGTTACCTGTAGGTTGTGGTCATGCCCACACAGGTAGGCAGTGACATTGTACTTTTTAAAAAGCGGTTCCACGTGTTTAATTAGGCAGTGGGTCGGCCCATGCTCTGCCACAGACCACACCGGGTAATGTCCAGCCACCAGCAAGTACTGCTCCTTGGATCCACGCAGTTTCTCCTCCAACCACTGTAGCTGCTCCACAGCCACCTTTTCATCCGCTGGGCCCTCTGGTTGCCCCAAGAGGAAATCATCGGAGTTCCCACATAAAGTCACAGTGTCTATGAGCAGGAGTCGGACTGACACATTGGTGCTTGGGATTGTGAACGACAGATCATAGTATAAATTAGGATACTTCCTGCAAAGGAAAACATCACAGGAGTTAGAGTATTAAGAGTCTTAGGAAGCAAGTGTGTTCAAAATCACAGCAGGTCTAATCGTCCCCTTCTTAGAGTAACATACAAAGCTACTCCAATCCATCCACACCTGGGGTGTCAAAAAGGTAGATCCCCAGATGAGGTACAACTACAGCTTATATGATGCTTTTCCATTCTAACGGCATGCAAAGCATCATGGGAGTTGTAGTTCTACAAGATCTTGGGATCTATCTTTTGGGCACCCATGATCTACACTATTCTGTTGGCTGTGTGCGTGCATAGTGGTAATGGTTGTGTCACTGTTATCACAATGTTGTCCTTTATTCTTTTTACACAGCTTCCTACACAACACAAACATAGCCACACAACGAGGATAATCCCAGTCAATCATATTGTGACTTTGTGTCCAGTCACCCTTGAGTAGGCAAAATCCAGCATAGGCATCTACTACCTGTAGGGGTCACTGTTCACCAAATTAAATGCATCAACTTCCTTGTCCCCTTTATTGCAGAAGTTGAGTGTTTCCTTAAAGTCCCTGCTGCCAAATACTGGTAGTTGTATTTTAGGAAAGCTAACATCTTGGGCCTGGAATGTTTGGTTGGGATATGACATCCAACAGAACTGAGTGGATGTCCAGCAAGAGAAGGCCAATTGTTTTGCAACCTAACCGATTCTTGGTCGTCAGCAAATATGTATAGATGCCTTCTGAAAAGACTTGTGAATTCCACGGAGGAGTTGTACAACTGTATGTCTCTATAATGTTCCGTATTTGCCTGGAACGGTGCTGTGTTTAGATTGATGTTGAAATATTGCCTTATCTGCTCTCGAGTCATCTAGCTAATTCACATAGAATAGCTGCAATTCCTATATCTCAGCTCACTAGAACAATATAGATCAGGGCACACCTGGTGGGCTCTACAGTAGGCAGCTTTATTATAAATTGCAGAACAAAAACAAAGCTTCAGCTCCTTGCTAAAGGCTCCAAGGAGCTGAAATGTTTTTCTTCTGCACTTTTGAAGAAACCACCAGGTGTTCCCTGATCTACATTGTTCTAGTGAATCTTTCCTGGATCTGTCTGGAGCACCCTGGTGGGAGTACTCCCTGGATAGTGCGTGCATAACCTTTGCAAGTGCCCGTGGCAGGGCACCCTTTACATTTTGTATTTGTCTGTGTATGTTGTACTTTCAGAGGAGAGATGCTGGTGGTGTTGGGGACATGGGGGGGGGGGGGGGGTTACTGGAAGCAGCTTTGGGGTTAAATTGAGTCCAAACTCCTTTACAAATCCACAAGCAAGGTATGGAGGAATGGAAACTTAAGCAAGTGTAATGTATACATGGTTTCTTCATTTACAATAAAATGATGCAAATTTGTGTGAGATTGTTTCTTAAATATATCAAGATTTGCACGTGGCGTAGGCAGCTCTTGTACTGAGAGAAACGTTGCGGCTGTGGGTAAATTTCTAAATCACATGTGTTGAATTGACAGTTTCATTATATACATTGATTTCTAAAAAAAAAAAAAAAAAAAAACCACACACCTTGTTAACCCCTTAAGGACACATGACATGTGTGACATGTATTGATTCCCTTTTATTCCAGAAGTTTGGTCCTTAAGGGGTTAAAAAGGCAGTGTAATCCGTACACACATAAGCTCGGGTTAAATCTGAATGTATATTTCAAAATGCTGCGCAAGTTACAGCTCTGATCCCCTGCCTGCTGGTTACATTAGGTACCTGTACCTCGCTTAAATCAAGGAAAAAAGAGAAAGGGGGAAAGGGAAAAGGAAAAGAAGAAAAAAAAAAAGAGGAAAGGAAAGATCTTTATAAACATATATATTAACCAAGGACAAGTCTAATGCAATCAGAACTTGCATACCTGTTGACTCATAATGCAAATGTAGGGGTACTAACCTATGCAATGATCCCTTTTTGTAACGATTAACGCTATGTCAAAAATACCAAACCGATAAACACAGAATGTCAAAAAAAAAAAAAAAAGTTAACCCATGAGTAACTAAGCATTTAGTATATATGACTAAATATAGCACTATGATTTCAAGCAAAATTGTTTTAGACAGCATGTATAACCTGATTGTTACTGGTATTCTGTTATGCCTGTCGATGTTTACTCTTGAATTTCTTATAAAAAAAAAAAAAAAAAAAAGTGCAATGTATCTTGAATCTGACACCAAAATGTCACCAATTGTCGACTACTACAACATTCTTTGTCAGTATTGAAACTTGTAATCATCTATGCACTTTCAAAAATAAAGTCAGGCAATCAGGCTGGCCGGTGCGCGAGGGAGCACTCTCCCCTGAGTGCTTCCCCTTCAGCTCCCTCGCGCGCCGCTTACTGATACCGGCGCCGGAAGATGACGTCATCTTCCGGCTCCAGTATCAGTGTTGTGCGCGAGGGAGCTGAAGAGGAAGCACTCAGGGGAGAGTGCTCCCTCGCGCACCGGCCAGCCTGACTGCCCGCCGGGTGTAAGCAGGGCCAGCCTCGGGGGGCCCGGAGGTGGCCGGCTCCTGGGCCCCCCTGGAGAAGAGGCTGGCCCAGAGTGTACATACCGGGTCGCAGGGGCGGCCGGGCCCCCTGGTGGGCCGGGCCCGGTCGCAGCCGCGACCCTGGTATGTACGCCACTGGTCACCAGTACTGTGTACAGTACTCCAAGTGAGGTCTCACCAGTGTTCTGTACAATGGCATGTGCACTTCCCTCTTTCTACTGCTAATACCTCTCCCTATACAACCAAGCATTCTGCTAGCATTTCCTGCTCCTCTATTACATTGTCTGCCTACCTTTAAGTCATCAGAAATAATCACCCCTAAATCCCTTTCCTCAGATGTTGAGGTTAGGACTCTATCAAATATCCTGTACTCTGCCCTTGGGTTTTTACGTCCAAGATGCATTATCTTGCACTTATCCACATTAAATGTCAGTTGCCACAACTCTGACCATTTTTCTAGTCTACCTAAATCATTTGCCATTTGGCTTATCCCTCCTGGAACATCAACCCTGTTACATATCTTAGTATCATCCGCAAAAAAGACACACCTTACCATCAAGACCTTCTGCAATATCACTAATAAAAATATTAAAGAGAATGGGTCCAAGTACAGATCCCTGAGGTACCCCACTGGTGACAAGCCCAAGCTTCGAATATACTCCATTGACTACAACCCTCTGTTGCCTGTCACTCCGCCACTGCCTTACCCATTCAACAATATTGGAATCCAAACTCAAAGATTGTAGTTTATTGATAAGCCTTCTATGTGCAACAGTGTCAAAAGCCTTACTGAAATCTAGGTAAGCAATGTCTACTGCACCACCCTGATCTATTATTTTAGTTACCCAATCAAAAAAAATCAATAAGATTAGTTTGGCATAATCTCCCTGAAGTAAACCCATGTTGTCTCTGATCTTGAAATCCATGTGGTTTTAGATGTTCAACAATCCTATCCTTTAACATGGTTTCCATCACTTTCCCCACTACTGAAGTAAGGCTTACTAGCCTATAGTTGCCCGACTCCTCCCTATTACCTTTCTTGTGAATGGGCACAACATTTGCCAACTTCCAATCTTCTGGGACTACTCCTGTTAACAATGATTGGTTAAATAAATCTGTTAATGGTTTTGCTAGTACACCACTAAGCTCTTAATAGATTTTTGGTGTATTCCATCAGGTCCCATTGACTTATTTGTCTTTACTTTTGACAGTTGAAATAGAACCTCTTCCTATGTAAACTCACGTGTAATAAATGACTCATTTATCCTTTTTCTTAACGGAGATCCCTTTCCTTCATTTTCATCTGCAAATACCGAACAAATATATTCATTGAGGCAGTCAGCTAGACCTTTATCCTCATCTACATACCTTCCTTCTTTTGTTTTTAATCTAACTAATCCTTGTTTTACTTTTCTTTTCTCATTTGTGTATCTAAAAAAAAGTTTTGTCCCCCTTTCTTACTGACTGTGCTATTTTCTCTTCTGTGTGTGATTTGGAAGCTCTTATAACTTGCTTAGCCTCTTTCTGCCTAAACTTATAGGTCATTCTGTCTTCCTCACTCTGTTTTTGTTTTATAATTACTAAATGCTAACTTTTTGTTTTTTACTATTTTGGCCACATCTGCGGAGTACCACAGTGGTTTCTTGAATTTTTTGCTTTTACTGACAAGCCTAATGCAATTTTCTGTTGCCTTCAGTAGTGCAACTTTTAAATAATCCCATTTCTCTTGGACTCCATTTAAATTGCTCCAGTCTAATAATGACTCCTTTACACATATTCTAATTTTAGAAAAGTCTGTTTTTCTAAAGTCTAAAACTTTTGTTTTTGTGTGGTGTGACTCAGTCACTGTTATAATATTAAACCACACTGACTTATGATCACTGGATCCTAAACTTTCACCTACAGTAATATCGGATACCAAATCTCCATTTGTTAACACTAAATCTAGTATGGCCTCTTTACGAGTCGGCTCCTCAACGACTTGTTTTAGAGACAATCCCAGTAGGGAGTTTAGAATATGTGTGCTCCTGGCACAAGTAGCTATTTTTGTTTTCCAATTTACATCAGGAAGATTAAAGTCACCCATGATGATAACTTCCCCCTTCATTGTCATTTTAGCCATTTCTTCAACTAGTAGATTATCTAACTCTTCAATTTGTCCTGGGGGCCTATAAATAACACCTACACGAGTTACTGTGTGATTACCAAATTCTAACGTAACCCAAACGGACTCTATGTTCGCCTCACTAACCTTTATTAGGCTAGATTTTATGCTATCCTTCACATACAAGGCCACCTTTCTTGCCTTCCCTGTCTTTTCTATATAAAGAGTACCCTGGTATTGCTATGTCCCAGTCATTTTTCTCATTATACAATGTCTCAGTAACAGCGACTAAATCTACACTATCAGTTGGCATTATTGCCACAAGTTCATGGATCTTATTCCCTAGACTGCGAGCATTTGTAGACATGACTCTAAGCTTATCATTTTTTAACACACTTGCTACAGGCACCTTCTGTCCTTGTTTTGGGGGACAATTGGATTGATGTTTTATCACCCTTTTGCCCCCCCCCCCCCTTCTAGTTTAAATACATCCTAGCAAAACCTCTGAACTGCTCACTGAGCACATTTGTTCCCTTTTGAGAAAGATGCAAACCATCTTTTTTGTACAGTTTATTTCCATTCCAAACAGAGCTACCATGAGAAATAAAGACAAATCCTTGCTCCCGACACCATTCACCAAGCCACAAGTTAAAGTCCCTAATACGCATCCACCTGTCATTCTGAGTGTTATGCACAGGCAGAACTTCAGAGAATGACAGTGTGGAAGCAACCTGTCAAAGTGGTTATGGTGCCTACTCTGTTCCTTTAAAAACATTAAAAAATTATTATTTAAAAACCAGACAAATTCTTGGGGTTTTTCCTCAGAGTTTAAAACATAATCAATATTTAGAATACATGCTCAATGTTGATAGCAGGGCAACAGCCATAGAACAGTGACAAGATTGATCAAAACAACGGCGGATCTGCTGTATCTTCCATGCACAGGGGACTGCTCTGGTGGATCAGTCTGATATGCAAACTGTATAGGTGCCTTCATTAAAGGGACACTATAGTCACCTGAGCAACTTTAGCTTGATGAAGCAGTTTTGGTGTATAGAACATGCCCCTGCAGCCACACTGCTCAATCCTCTGCCATTTAGGAGTTAAATCCCTTTGTTTATGAACCCTAGTCACACCTCCCTGCATGTGACTGGCACAGCCTTCCATAAACACTTCCTGTAAAGAGAGCCCTATTTAGGCTTTCTTTATTGCAAGTTCTGTTTAATTAAGATTTTCTTATTCCCTGCTATGTTAATAGCTTGCTAGACCCTGCAAGAGCCTCCTGTATGTGATTAAAGTTCAATTTAGAGATTGAGATACAATTATTTAAGGTAAATTACATCTGTTTGAAAGTGAAAGCAGTTTTTTTTTTCATGCAGGCTCTGTCAATCATAGTCAGGGGAGGTGTGGCTAGGGCTGCATAAACAGAAACAAAGTGATTTAACTCCTAAATGGCAGTGAATTGAGCAGTGAAATTGCAGGGGAATGATCTATACACTAAAACTGCTTTATTTAGCTGAAGTAATTTAGGTGACTATAGTGTTCCATTAATGACTCACACTGGCCAAATCTCATTTGGAACTAGTTAATAAGAAGATTAGTACAGACTAGTGAAAAACAAGCCCAGTACCAATCCTATTACCCTTATTAAAGTACTAGTCCAACATAGGAATAAGAAAACCTTAAAAAATGATAATTAACAACTTTATTAAATCCCTATGAGGATGATACAAAAACATCACAAAAATGTGATGAAGTGAAAAAATTGAAAATAAATAAAATTGGCCAAGCAGATGGGTCTTATAGAGATAGTCAGAATAATTTCCCAGCCTGGAAATAGACTAGAAAGCAGGTGAATGTAACCTGATGCTATGTTGCAAAATTGCATACAAATGAAAGCACCCAGCTAAGTCTTATGAGCTGCTGGGGGCTAGGAAAGTCTGATATAGTATCCAATATAGAACAATAAATGTAGATAAAGAACAGCAGACTGATCCTAAGGCAGTGTAATGGATTATAGGCACAACTTGTAGAGTGAAGAAGGCCCTGTATGGTGTTAACCAGTGACTGTCTTATTAATCAACTTAACTAATCGTTAAGAAACCATAGAAAGGGGGCGGAGCCAACTGCCGAACCGACAGGTCGCAAGCACAGGGAGCTCCCGGCGAAATTGCACTAAAAGAACCCAAAATCCGAAATATCACCCCCCAAAAGCAAAGCAAAGCAGACCAGCCACCTGAGAAAGCAGTGGTCATGGGCAGAAAGAGCAAGAAACCGAAACCTGATCCGCCCCGACAGGGCACCAGCATAGGAGATCTGTGGAGGCGAGCACATGGCGCCCCAGAGCCTGTCATGGCCGCTTACATGGACGGCTTTGAGGATTCAGACAACTTGCTCTCAGAACCGGACGAGATCTGCCTGCCCACGAAGCGGGCACCGGAGAAACCTACCGTGAAACCTGCTACACAGCCCGACACAGCTCCGGTCACGAAATCCGAAATGAAGGAGCTGCTGGCAGAACTCCGACGAAACTTCCAGGAGGACGTCGCAGACATGCGGAGGGACTTGAAAGGCCTCACCGACCGCGTGGCAACTGTGGAGCACGACTCCCACACGCACACTAAGCAGATAGCCTCACTCCAGCAGGAGACAAAACTGTTGCAACAACAGCAAGCAAAGGTGGAGCAGGCCATGGCAGCAATGGAGGACTCCAGACGGGCCCAGAACCTCAAGGTAAGGGGCATAACCGAATCTGTCCCTGAGGCTGAACTCCCCCACCTAGTGAGGCGTCTGGTGAGCACAATATTACCGCCAAAGCAGGCCAAAGGAGTGGGTTTTGAGGGCATATTTAGGATACCTAAGCCACCCACGGCCCCACCAACAGCAACCAGGGACCTAATCATTAAATTCCACAAGCGTCAGGACAAAGCATCCATAATGGCCGCCATCCGAAATACCACGCCGATCGCCTTCGAGGACATGACTTTATCATTTTACTCTGACCTATCCCGGGGAACTATGGCCTGGCGCTCTACCCTGAAGCCTTTCACCACTCTGCTCCGTGAGAGCGACATCCACTACAGATGGCGCTCACCCTGCAAACTCCAAGTCCTGAATGGAGAGGTCACACATCTAGTAGCGGACTTACAGGAGGCTGAAGCCCTTCTACCCACTCTGGGCCTACCTGTGGACGCCATGCGGCGACAGCACACGACCCACAAGCCTCACAGATGGAATCCTGCCACCTCCGAACCCTTCGTTCCAGGCGGACCCGTCCGCACTATGCAGACTGTCACCACCACCTGAATCCTTTGGGAGAGAACTGCCCAACCACTAATGCTGCTCATGATACAACTGCCTTACTGTTCGCATTTACCTGTCTCTTATGCTTTAATGCTTTAATTCATTAATATTTCCAGTTTGCATTTCCATACATGTACTTAGTGTAAAATATTAAGATATAAGCGAATGGTCAGGGGGAAGAGTCCCAGAGACACACCTGCCATAGAGGATCCAGTATACACTATAAACCATACCTTCGACTTTGTAAGCGCGGCCCCATAGCACATATAAACCGAGCCCATAAGCCACTACACAACTACACCTCAGCGTAGAATAAAGTAGAACGACAGCGCAACAGACCCCTCACGGTAAACCAAATACCTCATATGAACCGGTAGCTACAGACTCACATTTTTTAGTTTTGCTTTTGTTTTCCTGCTTATATGGGCCTAGCCTGCTTAGCCTAGTTAAAAACACACAAAATTGACTCACGAGGTGGTTAGCGAGAAAAGAATAATAACCTTATTATGGCCCGCACACTGGGCCAGTGTAACCACTTTATAATCCGTAGGGCTATGGACCTTATCTTGTTGTTAATTTGTTGCTAATATGCTTTACATTTCGGACTAACCTGTTATTCAAGTAATCAATATTTAAAAATGTGCCGGCACCCTTATGCCATAGTAGTTCAATTAATGTGCCTGTTCTATACTACATAACTACAACTGTACTGTACTCATGCATGTTCCGCTGGCTTGAGACAGCTATTGTGGCTGAACAAGCCGATTGTTAAACAATGCACAACAAAAATAAAGAATTCAAAAAAAAAAAAAAAAAAAAAAAGAAACCATAGAAAGAAAAAGAAATTTGAATATATGGGGTAATCCAAAGCAGTAAACCCCAGGCTGAGAAACTAGAACAGTTGGGAAACCGACAATTGAATAAGACATTTCCCCTAGTGTAATATCCCTTATGGTCAAGTGCTCAGAGCCAATATAATAATATATAGATGACAGACAAGTATGCAGACCTAAATTGGTCCGCTCATAAGTGAAGAAACAAGTAGTCCCATATAGGATACACCATGAAGATACAGAGATTAAAAATAGTATAGAAAAGATACCCCCCCAAAATCTGTAAATAACTGCTTCAGGGTAACCCCTCATAAACTAGATATATATAGCCAGTGTGAAATAAGCTAAACACTGCTGCTTCAAAGCAGCCTATCATCTACCTAAAATAGCCAATACTAACGCATCTACTACTGCCTAAAAACAGAAACTGCCTATTTGCCAGGGAGATCGTTAAGATTTATAGTAATAGCAAGTTGCTAAGGCATACAAAAGCTGACCAGTGGAGCGTCTGCTCGACGCGCGTTTCGGTGCCGATATGCGCCTTTGTCAAGAGCGGTCTATGTTGAGTTATGCCCTAATTACTCCACAACCATTATGGACTTAGTGTTAGATTCTCTTTCATCGTGTTTGTAGATTTATCATTTAGAACTAGACTGGGCACTAGTCACAGGGGAGGGGACAATACAGGTTTGTCTGTTCTCAAGGTTACCACACATTGAGTTTCAGCTTATTATGAAACCAGTACAGATAGATAGAAAGATAGATCGAACAAGGCTTACCAGCGAGGGGACACCTTGGAGTACGCAATCTGAGCCGACACATTCCCATTGTGATCGTGATTTCCTGCAGTTATGTACCATGGTACATTCTTGAGCGAATCAGCATTGAAAACAGACTCATATGTACTCTGCATTAAAAAAAAATACATTAAAAAAAACAAAAAACACACTTACATGTCCTTGCTGGCAATGAAGAAAAAGTTATGAAGTGTAATCACATGCAGATCTTGGATAAAAGATGGATCGTGGAAAAGATGTGCTTAATATTATCAAAACTTACAGTGCTCTGTAGTGGTTATGGTGCCACAGGTTGCCTGGTAAATCCACCCCCACGGTTCCACCAGGCACTGCTTTCTGTCTCCACTACAGCGCAGCATTGCAGGGTGTAGCTCATTGTCCATATAATGAGCTGGACCTGCATGTTGTATAATCCTTCTCTCACCACCAAGACTTCCAATTGGTATCCATTTGAGAGAAATCCACTCTGCGTTGTGTTTGAATAGTGAATGTAATATCCCTGTGTCACCTCTTCCAAGAACCAACATATATCTTTATCCCCTTGTCCAGATAAATATATGACTAGCACTACTAAGGTATTCTACCCAATATTACAAATAAACAGCCAACACCATAGTTCTTACCAGAGAGAAATCTTTACTTAGAATCTGCCCAATTAAATATTACAGAAGAAGAATGTTACAGAGTTATAGTATTACAGAGTTACAATACATTCATAACCTCATACATTCCATCTAGCTAATAATATCGGCTACATTGTGTATGTGCTGTGAGATGTTGTGTGCAGCATGTGTGTCTTACCAAACCTAATCTAATGTGATGTCAGTATCTTCTATTTTTAAAGGAATTGGTTCCCATGTTGTAAATAGCAAATTCCTCAGCTCAATTGATATGTAAATGTGATTTACTTTTCCAAGGCCCAAAGTGTTGTCTATAGAAACATAGAAACATAGAATGTGACGGCAGATAAGAACCATTCGGCCCATCTAGTCTGCCCAGTTTTCTAAATACTTTAATTAGTCCCTGGCCTTATCTTATAGTTAGGATAGCCTTATGCCTATCCCACGCATGCTTAAACTCCTTTACTGTGTTAACCTCTACCACTTCAGCTGGAAGGCTATTCCATGCATCCACTACCCTCTCAGTAAAGGAATACTTCCTGATATTATTTTTAAACCTTTGTCCCTCTAATTTAAGACTATGTCCTCTTGTTGTGGTAGTTTTTCTTCTTTTAAATATAGTCTCCTCCTTTACTGTGTTGATTCCCTTTATGTATTTAAATGTTTCTATCATATCCCCCCTGTCTCGTCTTTCCTCCATGCTATACATGTTAAGATCCTTTAACCTTTCCTGGTAAGTTTTATCCTGCAATCCATGAACCAGTTTAGTAGCCCTTCTTTGAACTCTCTCTAAGGTATCAATATCCTTCTGAAGATAGGGTCTCCAGTACTGTGTACAGTACTCCAAGTGAGGTCTCACCAGTGTTCTGTACAATGGCATGAGCACTTCCCTCTTTCTACTGCTAATACCTCTCCCTATACAACCAAGCATTCTGCTAGCATTTCCTGCTGCTCTATTACATTGTCTGCCTACCTTTAAGTCATCAGAAATAATCACCCCTAAATGCCTTTCCTCAGATGTTGAGGTTAGGACTCTATCAAATATTCTGTACTCTGCCCTTGGGTTTTTACGTCCAAGATGCATTATCTTGCACTTATCCACATTAAATGTCAGTTGCCACAACTCTGACCATTTTTCTAGTCTACCTAAATCATTTTCCATTTGGCTTATCCCTCCTGGAACATCAACCCTGTTACATATCTTAGTATCATCCGCAAAAAGACACACCTTACCATCAAGACCTTCTGCAATATCACTAATAAAAATATTAAAGAGAATGGGTCCAAGTACAGATCCCTGAGGTACCCCACTGGTGACAAGCCCAAGCTTCGAATATACTCCATTGACTACAACCCTCTGTTGCCTGTCACTCAGCCACTGCCTTACCCATTCAACAATATTGGAATCCAAACTCAAAGATTGTAGTTTGTTGATAAGCCTTCTATGTGCAACAGTGTCAAAAGCCTTACTGAAATCGAGGTAAGCAATGTCTACTGCACCACCCTGATCTATAATTTTAGTTACCCAATCAAAAAAATCAATAAGATTAGTTTGGCATGATCTCCCTGAAGTAAACCCATGTTGTCTCTGATCTTGAAATCCATGTGTTTTTAGATGTTCAACAATCCTATCCTTTAACATGGTTTCCATCACTTTCCCCACTACTGAAGTTAGGCTTACTGGCCTATAGTTGCCCGACTCCTCCCTATTACCTTTCTTGTGAATGGGCACAACATTCGCTAACTTCCAATCTTCTGGGACTACTCCTGTTATCAATGATTGGTTAAATAAATCTGTTAATGGTTTTGCTAGTACACCACTAAGCTCTTTTAATAGCTTTGGGTGTATTCCATCAGGTCCCATTGACTTATGTCTTTACTTTTGACAGTTGAAATAGAACCTCTTCCTATGTAAACTCACGTTTAATAAATGACTCATTTATCCTTTTTCTTAACTGAGGTCCCTTTCCTTCATTTTCATCTGTAAATACCGAACAAAAATATTCATTGAGGCAGTCAGCTAGACCTTTATCCTCATCTACATACCTTCCTTCTTTTGTTTTTAATCTAACTAATCCTTGTTTTACTTTTCTTTTCTCATTTATGTATCTAAAAAAGGTTTTGTCCCCCTTTTTTACTGACTGTGCTATTTTCTCTTCTGTGTGTGATTTGGAAGCTCTTATAACTTGCTTAGCCTCTTTCTGCCTAATCTTATAGGTCATTCTGTCTTCCTCACTCTGGTTTTTTTTATAATTACTAAATGCTAACTTTTTGTTTTTTACTATTTTGGCTACATCTGTGGAGTACCACAGTGGTTTCTTGAATTTTTTGCTTTTACTGACAAGCCTAATGCAATTTTCTGTTGCCTTCAGTAGTGCAACTTTTAAATAATCCCATTTCTTTTGGACTCCATTTAAATTGCTCCAGTCTGATAATGACTCCTTTACACATATTCTAATTTTGGAAAAGTCTGTTTTTCTAAAGTCTAAAACTTTTGTTTTTGTGTGGTGTGACTCAGTCACTGTTCTTATATTAAACCACACTGACTGATGATCACTGTTATTTTGCTATCCTGTTATTTTATTTAAGTTTTAACTCTCCCAGCCATCCCTTTGCCTCTAACCTAAGGTGTGATTTCCTAGATAGAGACTCCTTTGAAGACCAGTTGATATGTAAATGTGATGGTGCTGTATCTTTCCAACTATCTAAACAGAAACTCCCTTTGAAGATAATTCCTGACCTTCCATACACACAGACTTAATCAAGCACATGTTAAACAGATATATATATTTTCCCCAACACTGCACTGCAAGGCTTAGCTCAGGAGAGCTAACAAGTTCCTGAACAGCGGTTTCAAACTCTCAATGGGCTATCGAGGAGACAGGACTGGCTTAGGGATCCCATTTGACAAATCAAAGCATTCTAAAATGGTTTGACTCCTTATTATGATTATAGTAGTGCTGTGAGCATCCGTTTAATCATGTTATTACACTTCAAACAAAATATAGCAGCATGACCATTTTAGTGATTTGAAGTGGTCGTGGTGGTAGGAGTCAGTATGTGCAGGGCTTCGGTTTGAAACACTGTACATATTGAGTTATTGGCAATTATGTGCCAGGGGCAAGTTGCACCCCCAGCACATATTACCTAGGCAGTCCAGAATTACCAAGATAGATCTCCACTCCCACACCCCCGCCTGCTTTCCCCCTCTGCCCTATTTTAAAATAAAAGTTAGTATTTTAAATGTAAATAAATAATTGATACCACTGATCCCGATTCTAATACCTGGTTCCTGTCTGGTGAAATGAGGTAAAATGAGGTCCTGGCCCCTCAGTGGGTTCGGTGGAGGCTTTTCTGAGGCACTCTTGCTTGCTGCATGTTTGTGAGTGCAATCTACTTAATGTACACACTTATGCCATCATACAGTGTCACGCTATGTTTTGCTAAGCTTTATATTTCAGATACAAAGCTGTATTCTGCTTTTTTTGTTCTGTTATTTTTGTGTTGTTTAAGATCACCACAAGGGAAGTGATCTTGGGAAGCTGTGATGAAAACATGTTTTATTGCCATTTTATGTTCACTACCCTGGGAGTTAGGAGCTGGCTCTCCCAATCTGGCCCCTTTCTCTCTGCTATGTCTCGTCCGTGTAACTCAGTGTTTATCTGCTCTCGCTGTCTCCCAGCGTTGCCATTATCAGAAGGTTCCAGTCCCACTAGTAAAAGGCCAGAGAGCCGGCCCCTCAAGACACATTGCTGTCGGATGGCCCCCTGGCGGTAGTTCCACCACTGATCTTAAACATAATTATAAAGATCTATCTTATGAGGTCATTTGAAATGGAGTGTGTGCATGCCAGGAGTACAAATCTTTGTCACCTTAAATCTGAAATCCGTTACATCTGTGATGCCATCATAGTAGAAATTGTCTCCAACAGAAAGAACAAAATCCGCACCCCATTTGGCCACAATTTTGCCCATCTCATCTGCAACCAGTGTTTCCTGCTTGGTGTAGTAGGGCGGCAAGGGGATGCCTCCCCAGTCACCAATTGTCACAAATCGAAGGGAAGGGAGAGGGTCCATTGGGTAAGTGGATGTCCCCTCAAAGAAGGATGACAGGAAGGTAAACAGGATAATTGTATTCTTCATTGTGCGACCTGGAAGAGGTAAAGGTTACATCAAAAGGAGATATTTGTAAGTTTGAACAAGAGCACTAAAATCTCTATCTGGGAAACACAGGGAGGTTTATGTCTCAAACCAGGAATTAGGGAGAAAATACAAGTGAATTTCAAGTTTTTGAATGAAGTCGAAATGCAGGTAAAAAAAAAAATATGTCAGAGTTGAAGATATTTTCAAATTCAACTATTATATTTTATAATTTGCCATTTACATCAATAAGATTTCCCACCAGACAAATTAAAAAAAATAATAGTCTTCCATGCACAAAATGCTGGACAATTTGCATGTGAATTAGTGTGGTTGAACACAGATGATATGATTTTGCTCCCCTAAACCCCTAGCCGCACTGTCACAATACTAGATAACAGCATGGGGGTGACAAATTTGTAGCACCTTGTGACACAACACGGTTTCCTACAAGGCAAAAACATTTAGGGTATTGTGTGCATGTTTGTCACCCTCTAACTACAAAAATTAAATGGTTCAAATATTCTTTGAAGGTAGTTCTTTAAATTGTAAAACCATTTTCATACACTTTGGGCGGAGGGGGAAGGAGGGTAGGGGGAGACTTATAGCAAAAAAACAGGGTTTTCCTTATCCTGACACTTCTTGGCACTGGGTGGACAAGCACCTCAACTCAGTGAAAGACTGCATTTTCCCTCCTGCAGTGAAACACCTACCACTCTCAGGTACTGACTGAAGCTGGAAGATACTCCACCTCCCGTATTGCTAACATTCTCATGTATTACTATAGATTTGTAGCCATTTTACCTGTAGTTTGTAATATTCTGTGCATGCAGTATGTACTATAGTCATTTAATGTTTCTGACCAATATTTCATGTAGACAGTTATTAATATTTTGGGTGATAGAATTTGGTTGCTAAACTTTTCAATAGTATAGAACACATGGATACTCTACCCTTCTCCCCCTCTTTTTTCCTCCCCAGTTGTAAATACCTCCATATAACTGTTCAACCCCATTCTCTGTTCTTCAGGCCTCACTCAACTCAGTGTAAGACTGCATTTTTTCTCCCCACTTCCCACCCACCCAGGCTCCCCCTAAATAGATAGCATGCTCCTCCAGCTGTTTGAGATTCTCACCCAATTACCTCTTCATTCCCCTAACATCTTACCAATAGCTGCTTCTCTGTTAACTCGTTCAGCCATCACCTCCAAACTTCCCATGCTACCTCTTGTCTCAAATCCCCATGGTATCCTTTAGATTGTTAGCTCACGGGCCATCTAGCCGAGCACTTTGTATAAAAGAGCTCCAATGGCTAGATATCAGCTTATGGGCAGGGCTCTCTTACCTCTTGTATTTGTCTGTGTATATTGTACGTTTCTCCACTAGTTGTACAGCGCTGCGGAATCTGTTGGCGCTTTATAAATAGCAATAATAAGTAAATAAAATAAGAAGTGTCAATCCCCTAGCCATCACCAGTGCGATCATCCTTAAACCTCAATGCTTTACTCTTGAGTATGTGCGAGAGTACAGCAGTGATGTCGGCTCCTGACGCTGCAGAAGAGGACCAGCCAGAAGAGGCTAGCGCCGTCTACTAGAGACTACTTCGGGTATTTTAAACTCAACTTTGCCTGCCCCTTGGGCCACCAGACGCCCTGCTGGAAAGTCACCGTCGGTGGTCTTTGCAAATTATTCAAAGTCCATAGACAGAGCCAGACCACGTTAAAGGATTACTCAAAAGTACCATGACAGCCTACTGTAGTCGTTATGATCCCAGGAGTACCATGGCACTGTTCCTTGGTAAGGGGGCAAACCATTTTACAGTGGTTCTGAGCGCAATCGGCTGACACCATCTGCCAATGAATGAATTGCAGTATCGTTAAAGCTATAGAAGCCAGATGTCATCTAGTCGGCATTCATTCAGGACTGGTTACTACATGGGTCCCACCGGCGGTCCTGAATGAATGCCGACTAGATGAAATCTGGCTTCTATAGCTCCAACGATACTGCAATTCATTCATTGGCGGATGGTGTCAGCCGATAGCGCTCAGTCAATGAAATGAGGGTCTGTGCATACTAACCTCCAGTCAGTAGCTGCAATATCTCAGTATGTGCAGCATTTCAAAATAAAATGCTGTGTTTACAGAGTCCTTCCACTATAAACTACTAAAAAAAAACTGGATTTAAAAAAAAAAAAAAAATGTTGACACAGATCGGTATTGCCTTCCTACACAGATTAAGAGGGCAGGGTTAAACCCAATTAGGGTTAATGATTCGAGAATGTTGCACCATTCCAGAATGGTCACATGACTGCTGACCACATAGGTTTTTATCAGCCAAACAATGGTCAAGTGACCAAAACCTGTGTTTGTTAGTCACATGCTGTCTATTTACAGAGAGGCGGTCACAACCTGCCTGTTGTGTAGTTAAGGGGAGGCATGGGTAGTTAGTATGGCTGCATGGGCTGTAAAAGCAGATTTGGTAGATGGAGGGTGTAACACAAATAGGAACATGGAAGGACCGGTCAGTTGGGTTTGGGGAAAATAAGAATTTGTCCTTGTTTAGAGGACATCCTGAAATACTTGAAAAGACTACTTAAAGCTAGTATTTTTTCAGTTTAAAGTTCTAATCTTGCATAATCCACCCAAATAAAGCAATCTGCTCTTCATACAGTGTAATAAAACACAATGATGGGATGTTAGTGCTCAATCCAAAGTAACATAAAACTACTATTTTGCTGCTTTCCCCAATGTATGTTGCAGGAAAAAAAATTAAGGAGATAATTTAAAAAGTACTCAAAGTGCAATTGGATGATGCGGTGCAAATAAACTACCAACGAAAATCAAGATAAATGAAAAAATAAAAATAAGGCATATATTGCACTCTTGAGAATCTTCAAAGTAATTTACAGGGACAATGCTTGTAGTTGCTTAAAAAGTTAGATTTATTTTCCTTGTACATTATTTTGTTTACTGCCTGGTGTAATTTTATTACCATTTTCCACAATAAATAAGCAACTCCAATGATTATCCCTGTTCATTACTTTGGAGATCCCCAAGAGTGCAATACATTCCTAATTTTCTGTTTATTTGGTGGGATGTTAGTGCCTTAGGGAAGGTGACTGCGTAGTTATTTGGACAAAGGTGGTCTAAGGAAATAGCCAGACCATCAGCACATATTAGAATCTCGAATAAAATAGCACAGTGTGTCTAGAAGATGGAATAACGGTACATCATTTTCTCATCTTGGGTCGATAAAGTAACTTTCTCTGACATTACAAATTTACTTCGCAAACAACAACCAGAATGATCGCAAGTGTCTTTACATCAATGTGCACTGGGAGCAATCGCTGTGATCGCAAGGTACACCTCTGTACCCTAGTGTGATCCTAAACATGCTATACATAAGTGCCATTATCAGAGGGAAGGCCCTCTGACTAAGAGGGGACAGGGACAGTATTTTTATTACCTAGATGTGAGAATCCGCAAGGTGTGAGGTAGCACCCCACAATACATACATACCCCTCGCCTTTACTCGTCACAGATTACAAGTGGTCTATGTTGCGTCCAGATGTAGAAGCATTAGACACAACTGTACGGAGTATAAATCTCAGTATTCGGTTATTACACACCAACTCCAGCTGTGTTGTGTACACATCACAGTGTACGAGCATTGCACGCCAACTCCAGCTGTACTGTGTAAACACGTCTCGCCATAAGAATGTGACAAACTTACTCCAGTATTCCATGTACATATACTGTGTTCTAGGAGAGAGTTACATAGACTATCTATACTGTGTACACATGTTGTGCGTTAGTAGATGCAGGGCTGGGGTGGTTAAGGTGTTACAATGTACAGGTTTATAATTATCTCCTATATTGTAAGCTGGTTTGAGCAGATCCCCCTTCAATTCTTTATTTGTCAATAAAAGTACTTGGTCAAGTATTTTACGGTAATACATACGCACTGTGTAACCGTAAAGCACTGCGGAATATGTCAACACCATAAAATAATAAACTGTGTGTACAAAGTGTGCCGGGTCTGTGAGAATAAGTGTATTAGCAGGAAACTTTGCTACAGGCAGATAGTTTATCTACTAGTTATCAGTGATGTGCAGGGTGTTAAGAAGTCAAGATTAACACACACACACAAACCCACAAAAGCAGATCTGATGTGTGAAGCGCTAATTAATATACTGTACAGTGGGGCTGACAAAAAGGTAAATCCCCAGCTATTGCAGAACTACAACTCCCATGATGCTTTGCCAGATGTAGCAATTAGAACATTGAAAAAAGGTTTCCATTTAGTTTGCCAAACCATGTTTTTATGCATGTGTAAAATGCATTCCCTAGGGCTGTAGGGTTTGGAGTCCAGCCCTGATATATGTATAGTTTTAAAGGGGGTCTCTAAATAAAATACTGATCTTAGAGCACTGGCTATATGCAGTGAAACTTAAATAAATAGATTTATGGTAAAGTACAACGAAAATACACAGTGCAGGCAGAGACTCCATCAGCCAAGTGAGAGGAGACATGTGGCTGGGGGGTGGGGGGGACATAGCCACCATTTCTTACCTTTTTAACAGCAAGCAGCCTTCTCTGAGTCTTGTCCTTTTCTCTCTGAGCCCTTTAGCCTGTAAAATACAACACAATGCCTGACCCCACACCCCTCCTCCTTCTCAAATTACTTCACTCAAACACCACAGCTTCCTGAAACCAAACCCCAGGTTAAAAAACAAACAGTGCTCTAACTTTACTGCTGGGACCTTAGTTTTACCAATTTAGAACCCCCAACACGAGACAACATTCTGCCACAAAGGATTATGGGTAAGCAATAAGCAGGAAGTGTAAAGTGAAAAAATAACACATTTTTAGGACTATTTAAAGTGAGAAATGACAGGAATTCAAAGTGAATTTCTAATTTTAGACCAATATAGCCGGGCCAGACGCATAGAAGGCTTAAAGACGTTTTCCCAATTCACCTGTTTTGGCCTTAAATTTCAAGCTCACTTTCACTTCCTGATAATTGACACTTTATTAAATAGCCCTGATAAGGTCATTTAAGGAATTGGACAAGAGTTGTGAAGAAATGTGGGTGTTCTACGGCTGCAACGTGCAATATATTATTTTATACAAAATAAATAAAATAGAAAAATCTGACGGTTACTCCAAATTATTGTATGGAAACACGAACACGCAGATGAATATGTAAATATACATACACTATATATATATATTACTATGCACCATGGGCTCAGGGTACACATACAGTGCTGAAACACAAGTCTAAACTAACCAGAATAACTCTCACAACCATTGTAACATGAGTTTGGGGCAGGATCACCCATGTTTTCCATTCGAACCTGCTCATTGACTCTGCATGAAAAGTGCTGCCCAGATGTATGTGGCTTTCACGTGCTGCATCAAGGCCTGTTCCAAATTATAATATCTTGATTATCTCCGGTAACATATGAATGCTGCATATTAGAGGGCCCGTGAGACTTGATAAGTTATTTGTGTCCAGGAAAACACGATGACTGGCAAATCTTTAACTTTCATGGGCTAAGCAGTTTGCTGATCTCCACAGAAGTGGGAGATAAGTGAAAAAAAACAAGGAATGGAAGGCCAGGTGTCTTAACCCCTTAAGGACGGAGGCAAGTTCTGACAAAACAAAACCTGGAATTTGCGCTGTATGTCTGTTCAACCATAATTTACTTCTTTCATATTAAGTGAACCCACACTTAAATATAATTTTGTTCAGGAGAAACAGGGCTTTCATTTCACATCATATATTTATATATGGAACACAATTTAATATAAATACAATCTAAAAGAAAATTGAGAAATTAAGAAATGTAGTTATTTTTCCAAGTTCTGCATGCCATTTGAATGTCATTATACAGTTAGCTATTACTGCAATAAAACACACATATTTATATTCTGTGATGTCCCACGAGTACAACGATGACCCCCATGTACATGTTTCATGGGATTTTGGAAAGTTACAACGTCAAACAAAGAATGTGCCCATTTCCGTTTTTACATATTGAAATGTTCCAGGTTGGTTTGCTGGGCCCATGTTGCCTTTGAGACCGTGTGGCAGCCCAGGAATAAGAATTACCCCCACGATGGCATGCTATTTGTAAAAGTACACAACCAAGGGTATGGAAAATGGGGTATGTCCAGTCTTTTTTAAAGCCATTTAGTCACAAACCCTGGACAAATTTAGTGTTCATTTTTTTTTTTTTTGCATTTTTTCCAATATAAACCTGCCGTTTAATAAATGATATTGTCATCGTACATTTTACTGCTCTAAAATACTCAAATTTGTGTTCAGCGATGTCTTACAAGTACTTACAAGAGTACCCCCATGCAGGGCCGGCGCGTCCATAAGGCGGCTCAGGCGGCCGCCTTAGGGCGCACCAGCCCGGGGGCGCAAAAGTCCGGGTGACCGGCAGGAGGGAAGCGCACAGCTCCCCTCTCCTGCCGGTCACTTCTTGTAGCGTGGCCGAGCGCCAACCTGCAGTGCCGCGGACTGTGTGGAGGGGGCGGGGATATGAACACGTCATATCCCTGCTCCCTCTGTAGCACACAGCGCGGCTGGCGCACAGCAGGGGCGGAGCTACCGCCGGCCCCCTCACGTCAGCATGGGAGGAAGTCCTCCCAAGAAGAGAGCAGAGAGGAGGCAGAGAGGAGGGGGGCTGGGCAGGACCAGCTCCTCCAACTCCCAACTACCTCAGGCAGCACTTTGGATCTCAGGTAAGCCACCCTCCTGAACCTGTCTGTCAGTGTGTGTATGTCTGTCTGTCTGTCAGTGTGTGTATGTCTGTCTTTCAGTGTGTGTGTGTGTATGTATATCTGTCAGTGTGTGTGTGTGTGTATGTCTGTCAGTGTGTGTGTGTCTGTCTGTCAGTGTGTGTGTGTCTGTCTGTCAGTGTATGTCTGTCTGTCAGTGTGTGTGTCTGTCTGTCTGTCAGTGTATGTCTGTCTGTCTACCTGTCAGTGTGTGTGTGTGTGTCTGTCTGTCAGTGTATGTCTGTCTGTCTGTCAGTGTGTGTGTATGTCTGTCTTTCAGTGTGTGTGTGTGTCTGTCTGTCAGTGTGTGTGTGTGTGTGTCTGTCTGTCAGTGTATGCCTGTCTGTCTGTCAGTGTGTGTGTATGTCTGTCAGTGTATGTCTGTCTGTGTGTGTGTGTGTGTGTGTGTGTGTATGTCTGTCTTTCAGTGTGTGTGTGTATGTCTGTCTGTCAGTGTGTCTGTGTGTCTGTCTGCCAGTGTATGTCTGTCTGTCTGTCAGTGTATGTCTGTCTGTCTGTGTGTGAGTATGTGTCTGTCTGTCAGTGTATGTCTGTCTGTCTGTCAGTGTGTGTGTATGTCTGTCTGTCAGTGTGTGTGTGTCTGTCTGTCAGTGTATGTCTGTCTGTCAGTGTGTGTGTATGTCTGTCTGTCAGTGTATGTCTGTCTGTGTGTGTGTGTATGTCTGTCTGTCAGTGTGTGTGTGTGTGTATGTCTGTCTGTCAGTGTGTGTGTGTGTGTCTGTCTGTCAGTGTATGTCTGTCTGTCAGTGTGTGTATGTCTGTCAGTGTGTGTGTGTGTGTGTGTGTATGTCTGTCTGTCTGTCAGTGTGTGTGTGTGTGTGTGTGTCTGTCAGTGTGTGTGTATGTCTGTCAGTGTGTGTGTATTTCTGTCAGTGTGTGTGTGTTTCTGTCAGTGTGTGTGTATGTCTGTCAGTGTGTGTGTATTTCTGTCAGTGTGTCTGTCTGTCTGTCTGTCAGTGTGTGTGTCTGTCTGTCTGTCAGTGTGTGTGTGTGTGTGCCTGTCTGTCAGTGTGTGTGTGTGTGTGTGCCTGTCTGTCAGTGTGTATGTGTGTCTGTCTGTCAGTGTGTGTGTGTGTGAGTGTATATGTCTGTCAGTGTGTGTGTGTGTATGTGTCTGTCTGTCAGTGTGTGTGTATGTCTGTCAGTGTTTGTGTGTATATGTCTGTCTGTCAGTGTGTGTGTATATGTCTGTCTGTCAGTGTGTGTGTGTGTATATGTCTGTCAGTGTGTGTGTATATCAGTCTGTCAGTGTGTGTGTGTGTGTGTATGTCTCAGTGTGTGTGTGTATATGTCTGTCTGTCAGTGTGTGTGTGTGTGTATGTCTGTCTGTATCATTGTGTATGTATGTCTCTATATGCCTCTCTGTTTCTTTATGTCTGTGTCTGTATCTCTGTGTGTGCCTGTGTCTGTATGAATGTATGTCTGTGTTTGCACGACAATGTACCTGTATGTGTAGATTGTATGACTGTGTTTGTTTGATTGTGTGCCTTTTAGGACTGTGTGTCTGAATATCTTTGTGACTGTGTGCCTGAATAATTATGTCTGTGTGCTTGTATGGTTGTGTGTCTGTATGTTTGTGTATTTGTGCATGTATGTATTTTTGCCTGTATCCATGTCTATGTGGGAGAAAAAGAGAGCTAGATAGGGACTGGGGGGAAGAAAGAGACAGAAAGGGGCTGGCGGGGAAGTAAGAAATACATACGAGGGGTTGTTGGAGACACATTAAAGGGCACAAAGGGGCCAAAGGGGTAAGACATTGAAGAGGTTGGATATGCAACACTAATGGGGGTAAGAAATTCAAAAGGGGGCTACGAGACACAGAGGTGAAGATGCATTGTTTATTTTTTGGGGGGAGGCGTGGGGTGGGGCGTCAAAATGCATCTTCGCCTGTGTAGTCAAAAATCCTAGCACCTGCCCTGCCCCCATGTACAGGTTTTATGGTGTTTTGAAAAAAGTTACAGGGTCAGTTTGCCAGATTGGTTTGCTTGGCCTATGTTCCTTTTGGTAACTTTGAAACTTAGAGTGTCAAATATAGCATGCAAAGTAAATTCACTAGACTTTCTACCTGGGTTGTCAGGCAAGTCCCTCAATATATAATTAAAAAAAAATCACATAGTTATTTTAATAATAATACATAAATATTCATGTAGAAGATATACATACACACATATGTAATTAAATAATATATAATTTCATTATAAGTGTATTTTGATATAAATATATATAATTATATATATATTAATGTCAAAATACATTAAGAATTAATTTTTTTATATATAACTTTCATGGTTTGTGCTCCACAAGTAATGCCAACCCTCAATAGCAAGCCAGTAACCAACCTCATGCTGATGAGTTGCACTAATAACGAAACAGCTGTCCATGAGTGGTTCACTGGCTTGCATCTCTTCCTGAGTTGTGTTTCAGAGCTGTTGTATGCAGCAAACACATACAACAAAGAATCCATGATTAAAATGGAATGAGGCAAAAAGCGATTCTCTGTTGAACTCATTTGCTTATGTCCACCCAGAATCCCTTGCGGTAGTAACATCACTGTAAATTTGAGATCTCAGTAGGAAAAGCAAGTCTTATGGCTTAACTGGTGTATGCAGACCTGTGTTTAACAATGTATTGAATATGCAACGTATTTTGAAACGTCTGCATTTGTCCAGCACTTTTTACTTCTATGTGAATAAAGATTTACCTATTGGAAGACCGTGAGTGCAGATATATATTATTGTCACATTGTGTATCTTTATTCATAGGAGTGCAAAATACTTTAAATGCACACAAATAATGAGATATATCATTCTATATATTATATACATATATATATATCATTCTTTGTGTGTATTTAAAGTATTTTGCCATCGCAATCACATGGCAGAGCAGGGTCGGATTGTTAGATCCTGGGATCAGGATCACCGCGGAAGGTAAGTATCAGGGCCTAGGAAAGTATGTGGGCCTGGGGTACTGTTGATCATTAGGGAGTACTGTGCCGCCTTAATGTCATTAAAGCCCTGCTTTTGCAGGGCGGCATTGTACACCCTAATGGATGCACTGCACTCCTATGAATAAAGATCTATTAATGGGTTATTCCAACCCAAAAAAATAAAATGTTTTAATAAAATACTGTTGTTGGTCAGGGTAGCCCTTACTGGCATGGCCCCAACCCCCAAGTGAAAAGAAGTAAAGAATAAACTTACCTTAGATCCCATGCAGATGCCTAGTTCTTCATGTAGCCCAATCCTCCGCTGATCATTCCCCCTCACCCCTCAATGCAGGGGCAGAGACGTCCCAGAACATAGGCTGATGGGAGATCTTGGGTGGCAGAGGGGCATGTCATCATTGGTCTTCTGTTGCCAATCTGCTATGCATGCTGACAACCAGGGACGTTGCTAGGATCAAAAAACAGCTAGGACTTGAGTCCCAAAATAATTTGGTGACCCCTTTTCCTTCATAAAGATATCTCTGGAATAATATCCTCCAATGTTTGTCAAATGATGATAGAGAGCAGCTGGATGCACCTCTAGTCGCAACAATAAAATCCTCTCATAAAGGGAAGAGATGCTGTCAGCATTAAATGAGATTTTAGAGGGTGAGGGCATTGCCTTCTGGTATGGTTGTGGCAAACATCACTTTTTTGCCAAAAAAGGATAAGGATCTGGCCAAATGATCTAGCTATAGGCCAATTTCAGTTTTTAATGCAGATATTAAACTATTGGCAAAGAGTCTTTCAATGAGGTTGGCCATGTTGTTGCCCGAACTGATTTACAGAAAACAATCAGGTGTCATCCATGAGACAACAGATAATGACATCCGTGTATTGAGTGCAATACACTTCGCACTATCATCGGTGATGCCAGTCCTTCTGTTATCTACTAATGCTGAAAATGCTTTTGATAGACTGGACTGGGAGATCATAATGCGTATGCTGTGCAAGGTGTGTCTAGGAGGCAAGATTCGAATGTGGATATCAGGGCTCGACACATTACGATCGGCAAGATTGCCTTTTGATGGGTTCCTCTCAGAGCACTTCTGGATAGGAAATGGAACAAGGCAGGGTTGACCCCAGTAACCTAATCTGTTTGCATTGTCACTTGAACCATTCCTTAACTGTGTTAGAGCACTAGTCCATTAACCTCTAGTCTGGTAGAGCTATCACTGGACTAGAGGTTAATGTACAACACCATAAACTAGCAGAATATGCTGGAATTCATCACATACGGCTATTTATCCAAACTGAAAATTAACTAATTTGGCAGAGCTACCTTTTGTCAAGCCCTCAACTGTCACTAGTGATGGCTGGGGGGGAATACGACTCTGTCTGTGGAGGACCATGTGGTCTCCTCCATAGACCTCAGTGTTGTACTCTCGCGCATTTGCAAGGCTTGTGCTAGACTGTTTTTTATGTTTACTATAATGATGGCAGTCATTTGGAATTTGCTGTTTTGACAACACTGTTTTGGTGGAATACTTTATTTTGTGTTCCTCTACCCCAATTAGATTGTAAGCTAATCTGAGACGTTTTAACTTGTATCTGTCACCATTATCTTTTCTGTAAATCTAGTGGTATCATATGTATACTCACTGTCTTATTTTAAAGCACCGTGGGATATGTTGACTCTACATAAATGCTAAATTATAATTGTTCTGACCTAACTTGGCCATTGTAAATTCAAGCAAAATGTGAGTACAGAAGTAAAGTTGCCAGACATGCCATATTTCCCTGGGCACATACCATATAAACTTTTGATGGGTCCTTTGGTATGTAGAAATCATATGCTGCAGGAGGTAAATCAATTTATTAATCAAGGCAGTTAGAAATCAATTATTTTTATATTATTATACACCAAAAATGTGTATTCACCCTCCATGGGGTGAACAGCATTACAAAGCAAAGTTCCCTCTCCTGGTAAGAGTCAATCCCCCACTGAGCTTCCTCCAGACAGGGCGCTGGAAGATCAGGACCCCAAACATCCCCATAAACAAAGAGTCCCCATACAGTGTGTCCTGTCAGCAATCATCAGTTTAAGGGTTGCCGATGAGGGCTGACTTCAATTCGATGAGGAGTTCCATACAGTCAGTCTTGTCCTTGAGGTTTCCTCTAGCTCTGCTTTAGGTGTTCTGGCGCCACTGGGTGGCCACAATTATGGCTGCACTCTAGGCTGTATCTGCTGCTAGGTCAGGAGCATAACACTATGGTTGTGTCAGGATCGGGACAGGGATCCAACACGCAGAGTACAAACAGTAGCCAGATACGTATACCGGACCTTAGAATGGCCGGACTAACGTAAGTAGTACCGTATAGAATGGTCAAAGACAAGCCGAGGTCGAGGGTAACAGAAGACAGGTAAGCGAGAGACAAGCCGAATCAAGGGTAACAGAGATAAGCAGAGTAAGGTAAACAAGCCGGGTCAAAACCAAAAGGGATAATAGAATACACAAGCACTGAGTGACTAGAACAAGCTAGAACCACGACAGGGCAATGAGCTAATGAAGGAAGCTCTGTTAAATACCCTGTTCAGAGCAGTAACCACACCTCCGAGACGTCCTGATTGGTCCTGCAGCAATTGACTGACAGGTCGATCCGGGGGAGTGTCCTGATGATGACTTCCTGCCTAGATGGTGTAAAAGGCAGTCACTCCCTCGCGGCCGGCCTCGCATGACCGGATAGACAGCGGGGAAGGGAGTCATCAGACCGTCTGAATGGTGGAACAGCTAAGTCTCTACCTCTTTTGGAGGTAGAGACCACAGGTACCCTGACAGTACCCCCCCTCTCAGATACGCCCACCGGGCGGAATGAACCGGGACGAGATGGGAAACGAGAGTGATACGCCCTGCGGAGACGGGGAGCATGAACATCCTCCTGAGGTACCCAACTCCTCTCCTCAGGACCATATCCCTTCCAATCAACCAGATATTGTACTCTCCCCCGGGAGATTCGAGAATCAATAATAGAGTTGACCTCATACTCCTCCTGACCCTCCACCTGAACGGAGCGAGGAGGGGCTATTGTGGAGGAAAATCTGTTACATATGAGTGGTTTCAGCAATGAAACGTGAAACGAGTTCGGAATGCGTAAGGTATTAGGAAGAGCTAAACGATACGCAACCGGATTGATACGGGTCAGCACCCTGTAGGGTCCAATATACCGAGGAGCGAACTTCATGGAGGGCACTTTTAAACGGATGTTCCTCGTGCTCAACCATACCCTATCACCTGGAACAAAGACCGGAGCCGCCCTTCTACGTTTATCAGCGTGTTTCTTGACCAACATAGAGTTGTGCACAAGGATTTGTCGAGTTTGATCCCACAACTTCCTCAAATTGGCAACATGAACATCAACCGACGGCACCCCCTGGGAAGGAGAATCCGAAGGAAGAATAGACGGATGAAAACCATAATTCATGAAGAAGGGGCTTGAATGAGTAGAATCGCAAACGAGATTGTTGTGTGCAAACTCCGCCCAAGGAATCAAACCGACCCAATCATCCTGGTGTTCAGAAACAAAGCATCGTAAATATTGTTCAATTTTCTGGTTGGTACGTTCAGCAGCTCCGTTAGACTGAGGATGATAGGCAGAAGAAAAGTTTAATTTAATACCAAGTTGAGAGCAGAAGGACCTCCAAAAGCGGGAAACAAATTGGGAGCCTCTGTCCGATACAATTTGAGAGGGTATCCCATGTAGGCGAAAAATCTCCTTGGCGAATATCTCTGCCAATTCGGGAGAAGACGGAAGTTTAGGCAGGGGAATGAAGTGTGCCATCCTAGTAAACCTGTCAACCACGGTGAGGATAACAGTCTGTCTTTTAGAGATAGGTAGATCGACAATAAAGTCCATGGCCAAACAGGACCATGGTTTCTCTGGAACCTCCAAGGGTTGCAGGAGTCCACATGGAAGCGTATGGGGTTGTTTGGTTTTAGTACAAACTTCACATGCAGCGATGAACTCCTCAACATCCCTCCGTAAAGTAGACCACCAGAAGTCCTTAGAGATCAAGGCGTAAGTTTTGCGAATACCAGGATGTCCCGCCATCTTGCTATTATGTAAACACTGTAAAAGTTCCAGTTGAAAAGCAGGAGGAACAAAATGACGACCCGCAGGGGTCTGTTTAGGTGCGAGATGTTGCAACTTAATGATCTCGGCCAGTAATGGAGAATGAATCCTGAGATTCGTATTAGCAATGATATTGCACTTCGGAACTATAGAAGAAAGAACTGGTTCAGGTACAGTAGAAGGTTCATATTGGCGAGATAATGCATCGGCTTTAGAGTTTTTAGAACCAGGTCTGTAAGTCAGTACATAATTGAAGTGAGTCAGGAATAAGGACCAACGAGCTTGTCTAGAGGATAAGCGCTTAGCCTCCCCAATATATGACAAGTTTTTGTGGTCTGTCAAAATCGTAATAGGGTGTAGGGTCCCCTCCAACAAATGTCTCCACTCCTTTAAGGCTTTAATGACTGCTAACAGTTCCCTGTCTCCGATGTCATATCTGCTCTCAGCCCCAGAAAGTTTCCTGTAAAAACAACCACACGGGTGTAATGGTTTATCTACCGCTAATCTTTGTGACAGAACCGCACCTACTCCTGTCTCAGAGGCATCGACCTCGAGTAGAAATGGCAAAGTCGTATGAGGATGGACTAATATTGGAGCAGAAGCAAAAAGTTCTTTGAGCCTCTTGAAAGCAGCGAGAGCTTCAGGAGACCACGTCTTAGTTTCTGCCCCCTGTTTGGTCATATTGGTAATGGGCGCAATAATAGACGAGTAACCCTTAATGAAGCGCCTATAATAATTGGAGAAACCAATAAACCTCTGAATAGCCTTAAGTCCCTTAGGTAATGGCCAATCTAAAATAGACTGGAGTTTGTCAGGGTCCATCTTAAAACCTTCCCCAGAAATCACGTAACCAAGAAAATCTATCTGAGACTGATCAAAGCTGCATTTTTCCAATTTACAGTATAGACCATGTTGCAGAAGTTTCTGTAATACCGCTCTGACCTGTCTATGGTGAGTTTCAATCTCCCTAGAGTGTATCAGTATGTCGTCTAAGTAGACAATGACACAATCATGTTGAAACTCCCTAAGTACCTCATTAATCAGATCCTGAAATACTGCAGGAGCATTGCAAAGTCCAAACGGCATAACTGTGTATTCATAGTGACCGTACCGAGTATTGAACGCCGTCATCCACTCGTGTCCCTGCTGGACTCTCACCAAATTATATGCCCCTCTGAGATCTAACTTGGTGAAGATTTTGGAGCCCTTAAGACGATCAAATAACTCGGTAATAAGTGGAATAGGATAGGCATTTCTGACAGTTATTTTATTCAAGCCTCGGTAATCGATACAAGGTCTCAGCGTGCCATCCTTTTTCTTAACGAAAAAGAACCCAGCCCCGGCCGGGGAAGAAGACCTCCTAATGAATCCCTTTTCTAAGTTCTCCCGAATATACTCCTCTAGAACCAAGTTTTCCTGAACAGACAAAGGATATACATGGCCCCTCGGAGGCATAGTCCCAGGTAGGAGCTTAATTTTACAATCAAATGGCCTGTGTGGCGGCAAAGAATCGGCATTCTTCTTGTCAAATACTGCCTTTAAGTCTAGGTAAAGGTCTGGTATCTGTCTTTCTGTGGACTGAATAGGAGTCTCAGGTATGTTAACATTAGCTAATGGAGAAACCTTGCATAAACACCTATCCTGACAACCCTAAAGTTACTAACGACCTAATCGCAGCTAAATCCAAAGGCCACTACTCCATACTAATTCTTCTTGACCTCTCAGCGGCCTTTGACACCGTTGATCATGCTCTCCTTCTTCAAACTCTTCAATCGCTTGGTCTCTGTGACTCTGTCCTCTCATGGTTTTCCTCTTATCTCTCCCAACGCTCATTCAGTGTCTCCTTTTCTAATGATACCTCCTCCCCTTGCCCTGTCTCAGTTGGAGTTCCCCAAGGCTCCGTCCTTGGTCCCCTTCTATTTTCTCTTTATACTGCCTCTCTTGGCAAACTTATTACCTCTTTTGGATTTCACTACCACCTGTACGCTGATGACACCCAGCTATATCTCTCCTCCCCGGACCTCTCCCCTGCCGTCCTGCAACGTGTCACTGCTTGCCTTTCTTCCATCTCTGACTGGATGTCCTCCCGCTTTCTGAAACTCAATCTCTCAAAAACTGAGCTCCTTGTCTTTCCTCCTCCTAATACTGATCCTCCTCTTTCGCTCTCCCTCCAAGTTTGTGGTACCAACATCAGTCCATCCTTGCAAGCGCGCTGTCTTGGCGTCATACTTGACTCTGGTCTCACCTTTGAGCCTCACATCCAGCATGTTGCCAAATCCTGTAGATTCCATCTTAAAAACATAGCCCGCATCCGCCCCTTTCTTGCACCAGATACTACCAAGGAGCTTGTCCATGCTCTAGTAATTTCCCGCATGGATTATTGTAACCCTCTCCTGATTGGTCTCCCCAATAGCCGTACTGCACCCTTACAGTCCGTAATGAATGCTGCTGCTAGATTGATTTTCCTCTCTAGTCGTTTCTCTCACACCTCACCCCTCTGCCAGTCCTTACATTGGCTTCCTGTATGCTATAGGAGTCAATTCAAGGTACTAACTCACACCTATAAAGCACTGAACAACTCTAGCCCCTCTTATATCTCCTCACAGATCCATAGGTATGTCCCTTCTCGGTCTCTCCGTTCTGCCCGTGACCACCTCCTGTCCGTTGTCCGCACTCGTACGGCCAACTCGCGCTTGCAGGACTTCTCGCGGGCGGCTCCCTTCCTATGGAATAGCCTGCCTACCGCCATCAGACTCTCCCCTAGTCTTGCATCTTTTAAGAAGTGCCTTAAAACCCATCTCTTTAGGAAAGCTTATGGCCTCCAAGACTAACCCTTACCTCACATACCTGTCTCTTGCCCTCTCCAAAAGGGCAGCCCACCTTATTTGATTGTAAATTCCTGTCCTAATGTGTTTTACACCCCACCTCCTATAGAATGTAAGCTCGTTTGAGCAGGGTCCTCTTCAACCTATTGTTCCTGTAAGTTTATTTGTAACTGTCCTATTTATAGTTAAATCCCCCTCTCATAATATTGTAAAGCGCTACGGAATCTGTTGGCGCTATATAAATGGCAATAATAAATAAATAAAATAAACCCTGGCCCCACGAGAGTATCTCCCCTAACTCCCAATCGATAATAGGGTTATGTTTCTTCAACCATGGGTACCCCAGAACTATGGGAACGGAAGGGGATGAAATGAGCAAAAGAGATAAATTCTCCACGTGTAGGATACCAACATTTAAACTAATGGGTATGGTTTCACGAAAGATAACAGGGTCTAGTAGTGGTCTACCATCTATGGCCTCAACGGCCAAGGGTGTCTCCCTTAGCTGGGATGGGAAATTGTTCTTAATAGCAAAGGCTTGGTCGATAAAATTCTCAGCAGCACCGGAATCTATCAATGCCATAGCCCTTACTACTTCCTTCTCCCAAGTTAAGGAAACTGGTAGCAGAAGCCTGTGATCTTTATAATTAGGAGTAGAGGACAAAATAGAAACACCCAAGGCTTGTCCTCTAGAGAGACTTAGGTGCGAGCGTTTCCCGGACGGTTAGGACAGTTCGAGAGTAAATGACCCTTGGCTCCACAATACATACACAAACCCTCTCTTCTCCTGTACTGTCTTTCCTCCTCAGAGAGGCGGGTATAACCTATCTGCATAGGTTCAGGAAGCAAAGATACCGTGGAGTCAGGACTTGGAAAAGCGGGGGCTAACCTAAAAGAAGATCTCCGGTTCCTCTCTCGAGTGTTCTGTCTCTCTCTTAAACGTTCATCTATACGAGAGATGAACGAAATTAAATCCTCTAAATTCTCAGGGAGTTCTCTGGTAGCAACCTCATCAAGGATTACTTCAGATAGGCCATTCAAAAATACATCCATATACGCCTGCTCATTCCACTTGACTTCTGACGCCAGAGACCTGAACTCTAGTGCATAATCCACCAGTGTTCGGTTCTCCTGTCTCAGGCGCAACAGTAATCTGGCTGCATTAACCTTTCTACCTGGAGGATCAAATGTTCTTCTAAAAGCAGCTACAAATGCGTTATAGTTATACACTAATGGGTTATCGTTCTCCCATAGTGGGTTGGCCCATCTCAGAGCTTTCTCAATAAGTAGGGTGATAATAAATCCTACCTTTGCCCTATCTGTAGGATAAGAGCGGGGTTGCAATTCAAAGTGGATACTAATTTGGTTTAAAAAACCACGACACTTCTCAGGAGCCCCACCATAGCGTACTGGGGGGGTAATGCGAGAAGAAGCACCCACTGTGGCTACCTCTAGACCTAAACTGACAGGAGAAACAGGGGTATTACGTATCTCCTCTGGTGGGTTATTGGCATGAGATAATAGAGCCTGTAGCGCAAGCGCCATCTGATCCATTCTGTGATCCATGGCTTCAAACCTAGGATCAGGAGCAGCCAGCTGACTGTTTGTACTTGCAGGATCCATTGGCCCTGTCGTAATGTCAGGATCGGGACAGGGATCCAACACGCAGAGTACAAACAGTAGCCAGATACGTATACCGGACCTTAGAATGGCCGGACTAACGTAAGTAGTACCGTATAGAATGGTCAAAGACAAGCCGAGGTCGAGGGTAACAGAAGACAGGTAAGCGAGAGACAAGCCGAATCAAGGGTAACAGAGATAAGCAGAGTAAGGTAAACAAGCCGGGTCAAAACCAAAAGGGATAATAGAATACACAAGCACTGAGTGACTAGAACAAGCTAGAACCACGACAGGGCAATGAGCTAATGAAGGAAGCTCTGTTAAATACCCTGTTCAGAGCAGTAACCACACCTCCGAGACGTCCTGATTGGTCCTGCAGCAATTGACTGACAGGTCGATCCGGGGGAGTGTCCTGATGATGACTTCCTGCCTAGATGGTGTAAAAGGCAGTCACTCCCTCGCGGCCGGCCTTGCATGACCGGATAGACAGCGGGGAAGGGAGTCATCAGACCGTCTGAATGGTGGAACAGCTAAGTCTCTACCTCTTTTGGAGGTAGAGACCACAGGTACCCTGACAGGTTGAAGAAAAGTGTCCTGTGTTGCAGAGAATGGGGATGGGGTATATGAGTGAGGGATCCTGTCATATACTAAAGGTAGGAATTAGTTTTTTTTTTCATTATTTTAACATATACTTAATTTAAAAGTATCTATTTCCTTTCAAAACTTGATGAAAGTATTATTATATGTAAAAAGGTGACAGTTTCCCTTTAAATTGTGTTAAAATTCACTTTAAAGATTGTAATCACTGTTTTTAAGGCAACACTGTCAGGACATGATGGAATTAATTAATTGTTAGAATTTCCAGAGGATGTGCTAATTATCTCAGTAGGCATGTGTGATTTGATTTTGTGGCTGCTGCTAAGTTTTGTTTAAACTGTAAATTGTGAGTACATGGTGACTTCCTGGTGCACAAAGAAATAAAACACAGAACTTGTCCTTTGACCGCAGAGAACAACAAATGACCATGATTATATTTTACAGGAAAGGCTATTCAATAAAATGAATTTGTCGAAACTGCAAAACGTAGACCAAAATAGGGTCGGAAAAAAAATCTTCTGATCAGTTGGAGTTCACTTGAGAAATCACTTTTTAGGGAGAAGATCCCTTTGTCTGTTGATGATCACATTAAAATGCTTATGGGCTTTTTGCAAGAACCTTCACTGAAATATTATAGGGTCATTCTAAGCACCATAGCAATCGCATTATTGCAAAGTTGATTGTGCATAGAGTATTCTAGACATTTCCTCATTACGCCCAGGGCCGGATTTTCCTATAGGCTAACTAGGCTTCAGCCTAGGGCCTCAAGATCAAGAGGGGCCTACATTCAAATTGTTAGCAAAATTAAAATTACACTATTCTAAAAAGAGTGAACACTAAAACACTGAACCGAAAACAAGGAGAAATTCTACGCATATGATATGACCAGTGGCGTACTAATGGGGGACTGCAATGCCCCTCCTGCCACGATCGCCGAGACCGGCGGTCTGCAGCTCTGCAATGTGCGGAGCTGCAGACCATGGATCTCGCGTGCACTGCCCAATCAGAGCGTTGCCGCGGGTTACCACAGCAACGCTCTGATTGGGTCTCGCGAGATCCATGGTCTGCAGCTCTGCGGAGCTGCAGACCGGAAATTAGGGCCACCGGACCACCAGGCAGCCCCCACTGGACCACCAGGGATTTAAGGTAATTTTTTTAGTCACCCCCCCTCTCCTCATCACCCCCGTCCCTCTCACAATCACCCCCCCCCTCCTCATCACCCCCTTCCCTCTCACAATCACCCCCCTCTCCTCATCACCCCCCTCCCTCTTACAATCACCCCCCCTCTCACAATCACCCCCCCTCTCCTCATCTCCCTCTCACAATCACCCCCCCCCTCCTCATCACCCCCTCCCTCTCACAATCACTCCCCCTCTCACAATCACCCCCCCTCTCCTCATCACCCCCCTCCCTCTTACAATCACCCCCCCTCTCACAATCACCTCCCCTCTCCTCATCACCCCCTCCCTCTCACAATCACCCTCCCTCTCACAATCACCCCCCCTCTCCTCATCTCGACTTTTTTTTAAATTTATTATCCGTGCCACATTTTTTATAAATATAATAAAGGAGTGGGTTGGCCCATGAGGTTATCAAGTGTGACCGGACAGGGAGGGGGTAACCCTCAAAGTATAAAGTACAAAAAAAGGAAAAACTGTCCTCGAGGAGAAACCTGATAGAGGGATATTAGTATCAAAAAAGATATTAACGTAGGTATGGTATCCTGTAGCAATAGGCGTTAAAATATCATGCTTTAATAGGGTAAATAGACGCCAATTCTGAGTCGCAGTAGGTGCTGGCTAGCTCTTGGCTAGCGACCAGACTTACTTGCACAAGACAAAACGGGGCGTGTAGGTAGGGTGGTAACAGGTAATAGTACTTTATTTATATATACTAAAAACACATAGTACAAAACAAATATAAAAATAATCAATCCACCCTATCCTTTGCTCTTAGTCTGGTCCAATATAATGGACAGTGGCAATAGGAAGGGAAGAGCGAGTTTAGGAAAAGGGGAGGGGGAGATGGGTGAACAAAACTAGGCTAAGCGGAGTGTGCAGTGCCTAGAAGAAAAAACTCATTTCAATTACTGCAGTGTACTAGTAGCGTACTATGGTAGTTAACCACTAGGGGTCGCTACAGAGTTAACTTCAAATCTGGTAAACTTACTTCATTGACACAATAGTATCCGATGTTGGTGTTTATACAAGTAAAGGCAGAAACTAGTGTCAGACAGTCTAAAGTAGAATGTAACAAGTCTGTCACTATAGTGCTAAGCCAAATACTGTGTTGACATCCAACAGGGAAAATTAAGTCAGTCTGTAGTATGAACTTTTACTCCAGTTCTGAGAGGAATCAAAATATGTCTTAATCGTGGTTTCTCAAAGAAATGGTTGATCCGAAAGTCAGACACATTTAGCTAATCTGTTATTGGGTTGCTACTGTGTCTGAAAGGGTGTTAAATGCATATGTGCTCTTGCAAAAATAACACCTAGCTCGGATAGTGAAGTAGATCCGTTGCGTGGGCTATATCTATAGTGCTGTATGGAATTCTGTGTATCCGATAGTACACTGTAATCCCAGTACCTAGTTCCCTGCGTTTGGTATTCTCGATAGTTTGAGTCCTCTGTTGATCCTGTGTAGCATCCGATTATGCTCACGATTTATCAGGATACTAACAGTGGTTGGATTAGCAGGTATAGCTCACATACCAGAAAGTCTATGTTTAGAGAAACCCGGAAAAAAGAATAGTGCCTTCATGGGCACTAGTTATAGTATAGAGAGTGTGCCAATGAGACGGCACAATAGTAAATAGGTAAAGAGAATTATGTACACTGTGAAATGGTTTAGATAGATGAATACCCAAATCGATATAGAGATAGCTTTCCGATTCAATTATGTCAGAATGTCAAGTCCCCAAGACAATTGTATACAGTGTCCTCTCATAACGTAATCGGTCTGTTAACTGTTTGCACTTCCGAAGGGCTATAAAGACCGCTAGGGTAAGTTTTAGTGAGGCAGGTACTGAGACCCGATCGTCAGATATTTGGAGGAATTAAGTCTTTTTTTAGGAGATGACGGAAAGCAGGTAACAATCTCAAGCTGATGTCAGTGTAAACCCGACGCGCGTTTCGCCCTGTTTAGGGGCTCGTCAGGGGGAAATGTCTCCCTCCAGTGGTAAAGTTTATAAATCCCGCCCTGGCAGCTGATTGGTCGGATTTCGGTTGTCATGGAGTGAGAGACTACGGTGGCTCACTGGAGTCAGAAATGTGAGGAGATCACTGTAGTGTAATTTCGATGTATATACATGCCGGAATTCTTGTGCATAATTAGTTCACAAACTTGTCCCTGAAATTAGAAGCCTTTCAGGATAGTATTCTGCCAAGTTGTGCGATATAGTACATAGGAGGTGATTGGTGTATTTATAATCGTGAGTCTATATTGCTTATATATGATAGTAGGTACTCAATTCGTCATCACCTCTTAGTAGAGTCATGTTTTTACATATTGTATCCAAATAGGAAGTGATACAATGGAGTTACAGGAGGTGATCTTTTGATACAAGAGTATTTTAAAGATCAGTGGTGGTATTCTTCCCTTGTTTTCTAAGAATAATGTCGGTCCATATGATCAGTAGCTCATCACTATATTATGTATAGGAGCATAGAATGTATAGGGACACCATTTTGGGAGTACATCGTTTATGATTAGGCACCAGTGGGCGAGGAGTGATAATTGGTTGTACTTAGTCACCTCAAATTACTGGTGGATAAATGGTGTATAATTAAAGTCTTCGTTTAGGCCATGAGGGGCTAAAGTTTTAAAGGTGAAAATCCAATGTGATTCTTTTTGTAATAGGATTTTATTGAATAATACTAAAAAGAGAGCGCAATATGAAATTAAAGCAAATGTCCTAAACAAAAAGTCAAGATATAGTTAGAATAATACAGTGAATATAGTACCCTCTGGTACTTAGACAGTAATAGCAGCTAAAACGAAAAGAATTCTCCCAAATTCTAAGAAACAAATTGGCATATGAGTTTCAGCGCTTAGTAGATATTCCCCTTTAAAAATAAAAAGGGGGCATTTAATATGAAAAAAAACAATAATATAAAAAAATCATATAGATCACAGAAAAAAGAAAAAAAAGGGGAAAAAGATAAAAATGTGTCCAAATGTTCTATCTGTAACAAAGTCCTGAACAAAAAATCCAAATTTCGTAATGATTTGCAGGGACTCGAAAGTGAGTTGAGATACCTTTAAAAAAACGGAGACAGGGAAAGATACATAGCGTAATACTGTATCAAAAAGGTATTTATTGTCCAATATACAGGAACAAAGTTAAAAGGATCCCCCCCCAACATAAGACTCTTACATAAAATAAAATGTAGTACTCATCGTAATATATATTGCAGGCAAAAAGATCTGTCCCAGCGGCTTGTGTGTTTCCCTATGACAGCTCCTCTCCGGTGCACTCGGGTAGGTTGTCGGTAATATGCTCAGAGGGAAAACGCTGGCTGGAAAAACCGGCTTCTGGTAGGCGCTGGTGCAGTCTGCTGCAAATGGTAGTTCTCAATGAAGAAAAAAGCACCCTATCGACGCGTTTCGCCCTTCCACAGAGGGCTTTTTCAAGATAGGTGCTTGAGGCTTGATGTGGCAGTTTTATACCTTGCCGGGTAAAAAAATTTAAATTTCTTAAAGGGATACACTCCTTTTTTTGAAAAATGAATGAAAAATAAATGTTTTACATAGGGGAGAGCTGAGGAAAGCTTGCTTATAAAACATATGATAAAATATAGTAAAATACAATGTTTATATGGACTAAAATTAGTGCATCTGCACTCATAACACATCAAATTGAAATTGAAATATAAAGCTACTCTGTAGTGATACTTATTACAAATTTATAGATCTAGCTTAATTCTGACATAATTATTTACGTTTGTCATGGAACAGTCATAAGAACAGACATTTGCAATAATTGCATATAATCACATTTTGATGTGATATCATTAATTGAAAGTGTTTAAATTGTATTTAAATTATGTATTAGCATAAGGACAAGTGTAGTCATACTGTAAATGGTTTCGGGATATATACTTTGTTTCGAGTTTTCCCATCAGGACTGAAACTCAATAACAAGACATCCTAAAGCGTGATAATTTTATAAATTTGTAAAAAAGAAAATTTTTAGAGGAAAAAAAAAAAAAAAAATGTTGGATTCTAAATCTTTGGATGAACCTAGAGCTCAGAGCCCATGGTTAAGACAGAAACACATGAGAAGATATGGAGACTAATATACTACTTCTTTTCTAGAAAAGCTCAGAACTTGAGAGAAATCTGGAATTTGAGGCTTAAGCTATTTCTTTTTAGTAAGTGATAATCCAAAGCTAATTACAGTTCCGGTTCTCCTTTATAGTATGTTAGCTAATTCTAGTTCAGCATTCAGACCCAAAGGGGTCAGGGTCTTTAAGGTATAGATCCAGAACATTTCCCGGTATGTTAGGGTTTTGCTTGGTTCGCCTCCCCTCCATGGTATTTCCACCTTCTCTATCCCACAGTATGAAAGAAGTGTTGGATCTCTGTTGTGGTGTGTTCTAAAGTGGTTGGAGAGAGAATGTTGCTCAAAGCCCCTTTTGATGTTGTAGACATGTTCTCTGAGTCTAATTTTGAGTATCCTTTTTGTTTGACCCACGTATTGGAGGCCACAAGGACACTCCAACTTGTAGATCACTTGTTTGGTATTGCAAGTGATGCAGTGTTTGATATTGTAGGTTTCTTTTGTGACTGATGACTGGAAGGAGGTTTGGTTTTTTCCTTTGGAACTGGTTTTACATATGTTACAGTTCCCACATTTGTAGAATCCCTTTTGACTTGTTAAAAAGTGAGTGGGTTTCATAGGTTTATGATAACTATGAACTAATCTATCCTGTAATGTAGGGGCCCCCCTGAATATTATCCTGGGTCGTATAGGTAAAAGTGTGGCTAAAGCCGGGTCTTGCCGGAGTAGATGCCAATGCTTTTGTACACTCGCCTTTATAAAGTTCGCTTGTGCACTATAGTTGAACACCACCGGACACATGTTTTCCGTATCCTTGTCCCTTTTGGCTTTCTCCTGCTTAGTTTGTAAAAGGGTCGTGCGTTCTATTGTTTTCACTTTTCGGAGAGCTAGTTCCAGTGATTCCTCGCTGTAGTCTTTCTCAGCAAACTGCTGTTTTACTTTTAGTGCTTGCGATTCATATACCTCAGGGTCCGTGCAGTTCTTTTTGACCCTTAAAAATTGGCCAAATGGGACATTTGACAGCCATGATGGATAGTGACAGCTTGAAGTCCAAATGTAACTATTTACGTCCACACTCTTGAAAAAGGTCTTTGATTTTAAAATATTCTGTGAGTCGGTATAGAGGATCAAATCCAAAAAATCGATGTCTGTAGAGCTATATTTGTATGTAAATGATAGATTATATATGTTCTGGTTAATGTATGCCAGGAAATTGATAAGTTCCGTCTCCTCCCCCTTCCACACAAAAAAACAATCATCAATGTACCGTCTATAGAAGACCAGGTTCGCCTCCCACTGGTGCCCGTGCCAAATAAATAGATTCTCCCAGTGGGCCATAAAGATGTTGGCATAGCTGGGGGCGAACCTGGTCCCCATAGCGGTACCATTGGTCTGTAGATATATGTCACTGCCATACCAAAAAAAGTTGTTATTTAATATAAAATCGATGCACTCAATCAAAAATTCCACTTGTTCCATTAGCATTGTGGGTTCTTCATATAATGTTTTTCTTATTGCCTCTATCCCCTGGTCGTGTTTAATGACGGTGTACAAAAAAAAAAAAAAAATAAGAAAAACATTATATGAAGAACCCACAATGCTAATGGAACAAGTGGAATTTTTGATTGAGTGCATCGATTTTATATTAAATAACAACTTTTTTTGGTATGGCAGTGACATATATCTACAGACCAATGGTACCGCTATGGGGACCAGGTTCGCCCCCAGCTATGCCAACATCTTTATGGCCCACTGGGAGAATCTATTTATTTGGCACGGGCACCAGTGGGAGGCGAACCTGGTCTTCTATAGACGGTACATTGATGATTGTTTTTTTGTGTGGAAGGGGGAGGAGACGGAACTTATCAATTTCCTGGCATACATTAACCAGAACATATATAATCTATCATTTACATACAAATATAGCTCTACAGACATCGATTTTTTGGATTTGATCCTCTATACCGACTCACAGAATATTTTAAAATCAAAGACCTTTTTCAAGAGTGTGGACGTAAATAGTTACATTTGGACTTCAAGCTGTCACTATCCATCATGGCTGTCAAATGTCCCATTTGGCCAATTTTTAAGGGTCAAAAAGAACTGCACGGACCCTGAGGTATATGAATCGCAAGCACTAAAAGTAAAACAGCAGTTTGCTGAGAAAGACTACAGCGAGGAATCACTGGAACTAGCTCTCCGAAAAGTGAAAACAATAGAACGCACGACCCTTTTACAAACTAAGCAGGAGAAAGCCAAAAGGGACAAGGATACGGAAAACATGTGTCCGGTGGTGTTCAACTATAGTGCACAAGCGAACTTTATAAAGGCGAGTGTACAAAAGCATTGGCATCTACTCCGGCAAGACCCGGCTTTAGCCACACTTTTACCTATACGACCCAGGATAATATTCAGGGGGGCCCCTACATTACAGGATAGATTAGTTCATAGTTATCATAAACCTATGAAACCCACTCACTTTTTAACAAGTCAAAAGGGATTCTACAAATGTGGGAACTGTAACATATGTAAAACCAGTTCCAAAGGAAAAAACCAAACCTCCTTCCAGTCATCAGTCACAAAAGAAACCTACAATATCAAACACTGCATCACTTGCAATACCAAACAAGTGATCTACAAGTTGGAGTGTCCTTGTGGCCTCCAATACGTGGGTCAAACAAAAAGGATACTCAAAATTAGACTCAGAGAACATGTCTACAACATCAAAAGGGGCTTTGAGCAACATTCTCTCTCCAACCACTTTAGAACACACCACAACAGAGATCCAACACTTCTTTCATACTGTGGGATAGAGAAGGTGGAAATACCATGGAGGGGAGGCGAACCAAGCAAAACCCTAACATACCGGGAAATGTTCTGGATCTATACCTTAAAGACCCTGACCCCTTTGGGTCTGAATGCTGAACTAGAATTAGCTAACATACTATAAAGGAGAACCGGAACTGTAATTAGCTTTGGATTATCACTTACTAAAAAGAAATAGCTTAAGCCTCAAATTCCAGATTTCTCTCAAGTTCTGAGCTTTTCTAGAAAAGAAGTAGTATATTAGTCTCCATATCTTCTCATGTGTTTCTGTCTTAACCATGGGCTCTGAGCTCTAGGTTCATCCAAAGATTTAGAATCCAACATTTTTTTTTTTTTTTTTCCTCTAAAAATTTTCTTTTTTACAAATTTATAAAATTATCACGCTTTAGGATGTCTTGTTATTGAGTTTCAGTCCTGATGGGAAAACTCGAAACAAAGTATATATCCCGAAACCATTTACAGTATGACTACACTTGTCCTTATGCTAATACATAATTTAAATACAATTTAAACACTTTCAATTAATGATATCACATCAAAATGTGATTATATGCAATTATTGCAAATGTCTGTTCTTATGACTGTTCCATGACAAACGTAAATAATTATGTCAGAATTAAGCTAGATCTATAAATTTGTAATAAGTATCACTACAGAGTAGCTTTATATTTCAATTTCAATTTGATGTGTTATGAGTGCAGATGCACTAATTTTAGTCCATATAAACATTGTATTTTACTATATTTTATCATATGTTTTATAAGCAAGCTTTCCTCAGCTCTCCCCTATGTAAAACATTTATTTTTCATTCATTTTTCAAAAAAAGGAGTGTATCCCTTTAAGAAATTTAAATTTTTTTACCCGGCAAGGTATAAAACTGCCACATCAAGCCTCAAGCACCTATCTTGAAAAAGCCCTCTGTGGAAGGGCGAAACGCGTCGATAGGGTGCTTTTTTCTTCATTGAGAACTACCATTTGCAGCAGACTGCACCAGCGCCTACCAGAAGCCGGTTTTTCCAGCCAGCGTTTTCCCTCTGAGCATATTACCGACAACCTACCCGAGTGCACCGGAGAGGAGCTGTCATAGGGAAACACACAAGCCGCTGGGACAGATCTTTTTGCCTGCAATATATATTACGATGAGTACTACATTTTATTTTATGTAAGAGTCTTATGTTGGGGGGGGATCCTTTTAACTTTGTTCCTGTATATTGGACAATAAATACCTTTTTGATACAGTATTACGCTATGTATCTTTCCCTGTCTCCGTTTTTTTAAAGGTATCTCAACTCACTTTCGAGTCCCTGCAAATCATTACGAAATTTGGATTTTTTGTTCAGGATTTTATTGAAGTCACCTTTCCTTGGGTTGGGCATTAGTTTTTCAATGGCCTGGAATCGTAGGTTGTCACTGATGCCATTATGGAAATTAATGATGTGTCGTGCTACTGTAGTTGGAGTCACAGTATTTTTGATGGAGTTTTTGTGCTGCAAGACCCTTCGTCTGAACTGTTGGAAGGTCTTGCCTTTATACTGGATACCACAACTACACGTGATCAGGTAAATCAGTCGGGTGGTGCCACAGTTTATCAAAGCGTTGGTGACTACGCTGATACGTGTTTGAGTGGAGATCACTGATTTTGTGGGTGAGATGTACTGGCAGGCCTTGCAATGGCCGCATTTGTAGGTCCCCTTTAGATCAGAGAGCCAATTTGATGGTGCTGAGGGGGAGGAGAGATGACTGTGAACCAATTGATCCTGTAGGTTAGGGGGTCTCCGTGCTGTTAGGGAGGGGTAGCTGGGTAATATTTTTTGAAGAGCGGGATCATGTTGGAGAATGGGCCAATTCCTTTTGAAGATGTTGGTCATGCATTCCCAACCTTGGTCGAAGGTAGCGATGCAGCGGGGGGTCCTGGAGTCTTGTACAGGTCTAGTGAAGTGAAGACTGGTATGTCGATCAGTGCCGCTTGCTCGTTGAAATGCCCGTTTGAGAACCCGATTTGGGTATTGTAGTTCTTTAAAGCGGGATTTCAGGAGTTGGCATTCCTTGTAAAAGGTCTCATCTTTTGAACAGTTCCGTCTTGCCCTAAGATACTGCCCATAGGGGATAGATGCTTTGAGTCGATAGGGGTGGTGGCTGGTCCAATGTAATAGGCTGTTTGTGGATGTTTCTTTTCTAAAAAGTTCGGTCTGAATAGTCCCGTCTTGTTCCAAGATAATCTTGAGGTCCAGGAACACTAACTGGTGCTCATCAATCACGTGTGTCAGGCTAAGATTTATGTCATTGTCGTTTAACAACTTGACGAAATCTTCAAACAAAGTCACGGAACCTGTCCATAGGAGCAGCATGTCATTTATGTACCGGTTCCAGGTTAAAATGAATTCATGAAACTGGCTGAATTTGGTGGTCGTGACGACATGCTGCTCCCACCATCCCAGGAATAAATTGGCGTATGTGGGCGCACACGCTGTCCCCATAGCAGTGCCGGAGATCTGGAGGTAGTAGGCACCGTTAAACACAAAGTAATTGTGTGTCAAGACAAACTCGAGTGAGGCCAAGATGAAATCCTTTTGCGCATCATTGTATGAGGTGTTGTCTAGAAAGAACCTGCAGGCCCTCAATCCCATCTGGTGGGGTATGTTAGTATAAAGAGAGACCACATCTAGGCTAGCCAATTGTGTGTATGGGGGGACGGTCATGTCCTGCAACATGAGTAGAGTCGATTTCGTATCCTGGAGGTAGGAAGGTTATTTTAGCACTAAGGGGTGTAGAATTTTTTCAATAAATTTGCTCAAACATTCGGTCAGACATTTATTGCCCGAGACAATGGGTCTCCCGGGGGGTGGTCGAATACCCTTATGCACTTTGGGTAAACAGTAAAATGTCGCAATGGTTGGGGTTCTGTTTGGATGCAAAAATTTGAATTCATCTTGGTTAATGATTTGTTGGCTAAGAGCGTCATTTAGAAGAGTTTCAAGTTCATTAACGTAGATATTAGTGGGATCTGAAGGAAGTGTTCTATAGTAAGTGGTGTCATTCAGATGAGAAAGGCACATAAGGACATATTCCGAGCGGTTTAGGAGCACGATATTTCCGCCTTTATCGGCTGGTTTAATTATTAGGTCGGGTTGTTTTTGTAGATCTTTGAGGGCTCTACGCTCTGAGAAGTTCAGATTGCTTTTCCTGTGGTTCACATTACTGTCAGTTTCAAATTCATTAAGTGACATCTGGAGAAATAAATCAACATGGGGGGTGTCCGAAAAACTGGGGGTGAAATAACTTGGTGGCTTAAAGTCTGTTAGTGGTCTCATGGGATTATTTTCCTGCAAGAGACTGTCCAATGTTTTGGACAGTTCATAGTCCTGAAGAGATAGACCCAGTTCATTTGCTGTTGCTTGGTCTTTTTTGGTATGCATAATATTAAGGGCCAATTTTCTTCCAAAGAGGTTGAGATCTTTGGCCCAGTTAAATTTATTACAAATAGGTGTCTGTACAAAAGATAGTCCTTTGTTCAGCAAGCTCTTGTGGTGTGCTGAGAGTTGGAAATCGGAGAGGTTAATTATTTTCATGGTTGTTGCTGTCTTTGGGTCCGATTTTGGGATTTGTATGACCAGCGGTCTCTGTCTCTCAGGCGTCCCCGCAATTGGTGTGGTTGTACCTGGTCTAAAAAAGGATTTGAGGTGGGGGCACTTGATTCAGGATTATTAGTGTCGCCTGTAATGGGAATGTCGAGAAATGAGACAGTTTTGTCTAGATTCCTAAGAATGCTCTTGTTGGGATTTGGTTGTGAACTGGTATCTCTTGGACGTGACCTGTTCCTTGGGTTTGGAAGTTTTCGTCTGTTTAATGGATATCGGTCCTGATCTGACCAGTCCGTCTCCCCAGACGATGATCCCCTGTAGTTATTTTTGCGTTTAGTATTGGTTTGCCTAAAGATGTTGCCGTTTTTGAAATCTTTATAGTCTCTTTGAAATTTATTATGTTTTTTCGTTTTCAGATGTTGTTTGTAATTAATGATATTTTGCTGTAGTTTGATTTCCATAGATGGATCAACCATTTCTTTGAGAAACCACGATTAAGACATATTTTGATTCCTCTCAGAACTGGAGTAAAAGTTCATACTACGGACTGACTTAATTTTCCCTGTTGGATGTCAACGCAGTATTTGGCTTAGCACTATAGTGACAGACTTGTTACATTCTACTTTAGACTGTCTGACACTAGTTTATGCCTTTACTTGTATAAACACCAACATCGGATACTATTGTGTCAATGAAGTAAGCTTACCAGATTTGAAGTTAGCTCTGTAGCGACCCCTAGTGGTTAACTACCATAGTACGCTACTAGTACACTGCAGTAATTGAAATGAGTTTTTTCTTCTAGGCACTGCACACTCCGCTTAGCCTAGTTTTGTTCACCCATCTCCCCCTCCCCTTTTCCTAAACTCGCTCTTCCCTTCCTATTGCCACTGTCCATTATATTGGACCAGACTAAGAGCAAAGGATAGGGTGGATTGATTTTTTTTATATTTGTTTTGTACTATGTGTTTTTAGTATATATAAATAAAGTACTATTACCTGTTACCACCCTACCTACACGCCCCGTTTTGTCTTGTGCAAGTAAGTCTGGTCGCTAGCCAAGAGCTAGCCAGCACCTACTGAGACTCAGAATTGGCGTCTATTTACCCTATTAAAGCATGATATTTTAACGCCTATTGCTACAGGATACCATACCTACGTTAATATCTTTTTTGATACTAATATCCCTCTATCAGGTTTCTCCTCGAGGACAGTTTTTCCTTTTTTTGTACATTTTTTATAAAGGTTAGTACTAATCACAACATGTTTCATTTAACATATTGATATATATCACAGTAATGATGTATTTTATTGTCTCTCATGTAATTTACAAACTTAAAAATGGGAGGTGAAAGGGCCTCATAAGTGGAATAGCCTAGGGCCTCTTTTCATCTAAATCCGGCCCTGATTACGCCCCTGGAATAAGGCAATAGAGCTTTACATTCTTCTCTCAACAGAGTGCCTGATATCTGCAGTGGTCTGTCAAAACACCTGGGTTGCCTAAATCTATTTAGTTGTGAGTGTGATCAGGGCCGGATTAAGAGCCCAGTGGGCCTGGTGCTGATAATTATGATGGGCCTAATTACAAAATCTTATTGACCAAAAACACTAAAACAGTCCTACCTCCTAAGCGTCATGTATCTGATGGAGATTATGCTGTAGGGAAACTCATAGGATGCAACTATGAGAAAACACATACCCTTTGCTAATCTCATGCTTTCATCTTTCAAGTAAACCCATACCCCCTAACAGCAGTGTCCAGTAAAGCAGGAAGTCTATGGATGCGGTAAAAGGGTGGGATACTGACACAAATCTCATAACCAGAACGGCCGAAAGGGCGAACATACACAAAAAGGGGGAATGTCTGTGTTCCTATGTCTCCTAGTCCCTTAGTGTTTGTGTCCTCATGTCTCCCAGTGTCCCCATGTCACTAGGGGACATTGGGAGACATTGGGACATTGAGATACATTGGGACACTGGGAGACATGGGGACACAGATACTAGGGAACACTGGGAGACCTAGGAAATCTGAGACTCTTGGGGACACTGGGTGACAGACACAAGGGGACACGGGGAGACATGGGGCACTGAGACGCTGTGATATATAGGGGACACTGGAGACTTGATAAAAACCTGGGTACAGGTCAAAATGTTGCGGTGTCCAATAAACCTGCTTAACCCCTTAAGGACACATGACGTGTGTGACATGTCATGATTCCCTTTTATTCCAGAAGTTTGGTCCTTAAGGGGTTAAAGCTATCACAGTGAGTGCCTGAGATTTTTTTCTTTTATACTAGGGGACACTGAGACACTACGGGCACAGAGATACTACAGGCACAGAGACACTATGGGTACTGAGAGACATGGGGCACTGAGACACTGATACATAGGGGACACTGATACATAGGGGACATTGGAGTCTTGATAAAGACCTGGGTACAAGTCGAAACGTTGCGGTGTCCAATAAACCTGCCTAAATCTATCACAGTGAGTGCCTGAGATTTTTTCTTTTATACTTTATTATTAATATTATTATTATTGCAATTTATATAGCGCCAACAGATTCCGTAGCGCTTTACAATATTATGAGAGGGGATTTAACTATAAATAGGACAATTACAAATAAACTTACAGGAACAATAGGTTGAAGAAGACCCTGCTCGATCGAGCTTACATTCTATAGGAGGTGGGGTATAAAACACATTAGGACAGGAATTTGCAATCAAATAAGGTGGACTGTACAAGGGGACACTGAGACACTAGGAGACATGGGGACACAGAGACATTGGGAGACTAGGGGACTTTGGGAGTCTAGGGAACACTGAGACACTAGGGACACTGGCACACTGCAGACACTGAGAGACACCAGGGACACATGGGGATACTGAGATACTAGGGACACTGGCTGGGAGACATGGGGACACTGCCATGTTTCCTATGTCTCAAAGTCGCTCAGTGTCCCCATGTCTCCCTGTGTCTCCATGCCTCTCAGTGTCCCCATGTCGCTGGGAGACACTGGGAGACACTAGGGGCAGGGACAGTGACTGGGAGACATGGGGACACAGACTAGGGGCCACTGGGAGACATGGGGCCACTGTGTCCCTAGTGTCTCAGGGTCATGGGCGTCCGAATGGGTAGCGCTGGTATTGCACTGTATTCTCACACTAAAACGAAAACTAGCAGCACAAGCTGAAAAATCCTCTACCCCCCCCCCCCCCCCGGATTTTTCAGCTTGTGCTGCTGTTTTTCGTTTTAGTGTGAGAATACAGTGCAATACCAGCTTAACCCTGCCTCTCTCTCATGACTGAAACCGCAGGGGAGCAGCACAGAGGCAGCCTACAGAGCAGGTAAGTGAGGGATGGGGGGGAGGTAAAGTAGAAGGAGCAGGAGGGGTCAGCAAGGAGCAGGAGGGGTCAGCAAGGAGTAGAAAGGGTCTGTCTGCAAGAGGCAGGAGGGGTCAGCAAGGAATAGGAAGGGGCAGCAGGAAGGGGTAGGGACGGTCTGCAAGGAGCAGGAGGGGTCACCAAGGAGTAGGAAGGGTCTGAAAGGAGCAATAGGGGTCAGCAAGGAGTAGGAAGAGGCAGCAAGGAGTAGGAAGAGGCAGCAAGGAGCAGGAAGGGGCAGCAAGGAGTAGGAAGAGGCAGCAAGGAGTAGGAAGAGGCAGCAAGGAGCAGGAAGGGGCAGCAAGGAGCAGGAAGGGGCAGCATGGAGTAGGAAGGGGCAGCATGGAGTAGGAAGAGGCAGCAAGGAGCAGGAGGGGTCAGCAAGGAGTAGAAAGGGTCTGCAAGGGGCAGGAGGGGTCAGCAAGGAGTAGTAAGGGTCTGCTAGGAGTAGGAAGGGGCAGCAAGGAGAAAGAAGGGGCAGAAAGGAGTAGGAAGGGTCTGTAAAAAGCAGGAAGGGTCTGCAAGGAGCAGGAAGGGGCAGCAAGGAGCAGGAAGGGGCAGGAAGAATGAGAAGGGAAACTTTGGACCTTATCATCTCCCCAGGTAAAAACAAACAATATCAGTGTTAATGTGTTCACTTTTATTTACTGGGTGTCAGGAAACACAGAGGGCCGCTGGGTAGGGGTGCCACTGATTGGCTAGATGGGTCAGCTAGCACTCTAAGCCAATCAGTAGCTCCCCATTCATAAAAACGTAAAACATTTTTATGAATCGGGAACTAGCGGTTGGCTTAGAGTGTCAGCTGACCACTCTAGCCAATCAGCGGCACCCATGCCCAAACGTCAATCTGCACTTCCTGACACTCTGTTTCAGAAGTCGAATACCACTGAGCGACCTGGAGATCTGGAGCTGAAGGAAGCCTTTGGGGGTAAACCATTTGAGAGCGGTTTCACCCCTTCAAAGAAAGAGCACCCAGGGACCTCCTTGCATCACAGCATTTTCATTTAGATAAAGTTGTTATGGTGACCAGAATGTTCCTGTAATTTGATGAAAGGAACACTATAGTGTCAGGAATACAAACATATATTCCTGACACCATAGTTGTGAAAACGCTATTCATCCTTGCTTTATGTGAAAATGACTATGCTCCTTCCCTTTCATGACACTGTCAAAAAGGGGCCAAGCATGGATGTCATTACAATTATGCCCCCCCTCCCCCCCCCGAAAAATTCCTGCGGACGTCCATGCTCAGGGTCCCCATGTTCCCCAGTGTCCCAATGTCTCAGCGTCCCCATGTCTCGGAGCTGCTGTCTGGACACTCTGTGCAGAGCTGCTCCCCCGCGGATCAGTGAGTAGAGAGAGGCAGGGAGGGAGATGCCGTAACTTCTTATCACTGCCTCTCTGTATTGCAGAATAATCTATGTTTATACTGAGACAGACATTTGTATTGCCGGTATTACTGCAATACCGGCACCGGCTAGGCAGCCTCAAATACCTGAGAAATACTTCTGAGAAATACCTGGCAACCCTAAGAAATACATGAGAAATACCTGGCAACCCTAAGAGTAGTGTGTAAAAAAAAAAAAAATGTAAAAAAAAAATATATTTTTTTTCTTTTTTTTTAAACCAATGGGCCTATTCCATGGGCCTGGTCCTGGAGCTGCAGCTCCATCAGCCCCTATGTTAATCCGGCCCTGAGTGTGATGTATGAATCCAAGGTAGATATCCCCTGGACTGCAAGGAAGGGGAGGCATGACTGCTGCCCTGCAGTAAGGGGGTGGGAGTATGAGGGATACATTGTTGCCTATATGGTGGGATATAAGAAGGAGAGCAGATGGGAGGGTACTCACCAGTGCAGAAGGAGCAGTCTGGTACAGTTTTCACAGTTTCAGAGCCCTTTAGCTTTAGCCTTCTGCTGTCCAAAAAAAAAAAAGGATTTAGTTACATTCACTCCAGTGGATTAAGTCAGTTGCAAGCTAGGCCTTCCCTACAAGATGGCCGAGTTGTCAAGGGAGGCTTTGCTGGGGGTGCTGCAGGCCTACCTGGCTTCCAATGGATCCAGTTCTCTGGCAGAGCTGATGGCCGACCTTCCCCAGGCCCGGATGGAAGTGGAGCAGCTGGTGGCGGAGAACCCTTCTCTGGCCCGCAGGAGGAGGTCGAGGCGTTCTAGGCCTCCTTCCCGCCTTTCCCCCAGTCCGGTGCGTAGAGGAGGTGAATCGGAGGCCGGGACCAGCGGGCAGCAGCCTGCGCCGGAGCATGGAGACGGTGATGGCGGATCCCGGGCTTCCAGGAGGCAGTGGGTGGTGAGAGCTGCGGTAAGGCGGGCCCAAGATGGCGGAGCGCGGGAAGAGTGCTCGCGCAGTCCTCCTTCTTTTCCGGTCCGGCAGGAAGACGTCACAAGGGGCACGTACGTGACGGACGCACGGCGCACAGTGCGGACGTCACAGGCCCCACCGGAGAACCCTGAAGTGTGCACAAATTTGGCGCCGGAGCCCCAGGGGAGCCATGGGGTAGCCCAGGACCGGGCTCGGAGGGCTGTACAGCCCAGGAGAAGGCTGGGGGCGGATGCCCTGCAGCAAGTAGAGCCCAGGACTTGGGGACTGCCGGCCAGGAGTCCAACATGGCGGAGAGACAGCAGCCAGAGGAGGCTGCAGGAGGACTCGGAATCCGGATCACAGGAGGAAGATGAGGAAGAGTTGGACCGGAGGATGGTTCCCAGACCTCGCCAACCTGAGCAGGCTACCGTGGCAGCTCCAGTAAGCGGTGAGTTGGCTTGCGCTAGCTAGCAGCTCGATGGGCTCAGTCTCGCTCCTACGGACGGAACCTAGGGATCTCCACGGACATAGCAAGGGTACGCTGGAGGGGTGTTCGGGGTCTGTCCTGGAGGCAAGTCTATCCGGAGTGCGTGGCCCTTAGCAGGTTTGTGTCGGGAGCTGTTACAATTGTGATTCATGCGGGAGGTAATGATTTAGGAAGGGTTAGATCGGTGGATCTGATGCACTCTGTCAAGCACGACTTGGCCCGGTGTTTGGCTCTATTCACAGACTGTACCCTGATTTGGTCGGAGATTGTTCCCCGTCCTGGCTGGCAGGTCTTGCCGCATGCCAAGGGTCTGGAGCGGAGCAGGCGCAAGCTCAACATGACGATCTCTCGGTTTGTGCGGCGGCTTGGTGGTGTGGCGGTCCGGCATGTGGAGCTGGAGGGGGACAATCGGAATTTGATGAGGGCAGACGGAGTGCACCTGAACCAAATAGGATTGGACATTTTAATGCGTTCTGCAATCGGGTATAGAAAAGGCGCTGGCTGCGGGGGGCATGATGCCAGAAAAGGAGAGGGAGGGCCGGCATCGCAGTGGCGAAGTTCCTGACCAGCGCACGTAATGCACGGAAAGGATTTGGGGAGTCACAGCCTGCTAGGGCTGATGGCCGAAGGCAGGCTGTACGAACTCTGGATAAAGACTTGGAGTATCTGTCTGTTGGGTAGTCACCCTAACAGCTGACAGGTGTAAATGCTGGCTGTTTTAAAGTTTAATAAAGCTGTGGCCGTTGCCCTTACCCAACAATCAGGTGTCATGTCGTTATTGGGGGTAATGGGTTTGGTATTTGGGTCAGCAGTCAAGATATCCCCTGGACTGCAAGGAAGGGGAGGCATGACTGCTGCCCTGCAGTAAGGGGGTGGGAGTATGAGGGATACATTGTTGCCTATATGGTGGGATATTAGAAGGAGAGCAGATGGGAGGGTACTCACCAGTGCAGAAGGAGAAGTATGGAACAGTTTCCCGCCCGCCCTCCCCGTTTTTCCTATGCTATGTGATGGTTTCTGGCTTGTGGTGTTGTTTGTTTCTGTTCTTGTTTTGTCACAGCTATGGTGGAGTTCCTGGCCAGCGCACGTAATGCACGGAAAGGATTTGGGGAGTCGCAGCCTGCTAGGGCGGATGGCCGAAGGCAGGCTGTACGAACTCTGGATAAAGACTTGGAGTATCTGTCTGTTGGGTAGTCACCCAACAGCTGACAGGTGGAAATGCTGGCTGTGTTAAAGTTTAATAAAGCTGTGGCCGTTGCCCTTACCCAACAATCAGGTGTCATGTCGTTATTGGGGGTAATGGGTTTGGTATTTGGGTCAGCAGTCAAGAGCTTCTATCAGTATACCGGAGAGATCCTCCCATCTTTTATAAAAAGTGGGACTGACAGAAGAGGAGTTCTTGGGGCAACATCAGACCTCATAGACATGTCAGAGAAGCTGGTGATTGGTGGAACTATTTCCTGGTGAGGGTGGTGTCTAACTGACTATGCTGCATTCAGTTTATCTAAACTCTGGAGTTCCAGAATCTTGGGAAATAACCACTTTTATTTCATTTGTTTTTTTCCTTCACATCATTTGGTCAGTACATTATTTATAATCATTAAAAGCAGGGTCTTATATAAACTGCCTTGAGCGATGAACACTTTAGCCTTGAGTACATCTTTCTTTTGCAATACATTATATTGTGTTTTTCTCCTACACTTTGTTTCTTACGATTTCTTGTTTCATATTGGACATTTTGACCTATAATATATTAAAAAGACACAATAACAGTTATGAGAAACCAGCGTTTGCCATACAGATTTTCAAGAACGCGAAAACCGAAAGTAAAAGAATGATTAGTAACTATAGGGATAAAACAATGTACCTATGTTAAGACACTTATGAGTCATAATTCATTGAGACGCCAAAGGAAACATTGCATCTGCCCAGGTAACAATGAAAAGGTTATTACAACCACCACAACCAATTCTGCTTTTAGAAGTGGTCATGGTGGCAATTCTGCTTGAAACTTTCAGAGATATGTGTAAGTTACACCCCCAGCACATGTGACTTGGAATGGACATTCTACATTTTAAAAGCAAATTATTTAAAAAGGGTGGGAGTAACCCCTTAATAATAATGCGATACATTTCTCATAGTTACCAAGCTATACAAAGTAAACTGTACCTACCTGTATATGCCTGTCCCTGTGTATGTGAATGTGTGTGCCTACCTGGGTGTGTCTGTTTTATGATAACAATAATTCTGTGTAAATATTATTATTATTGCACACAACCCCTGCACAATCACTTAGCCAACCCCCACACACTATCACACTCAGCCAACCACCACACACAATCCCATTCAGCCAGCTCCACACATACATATCACACACAGCCACCACACACCTCCCACTCAGGTCTATTGCTCAGGGTGGAGCGAGGGGCATATTTAAATCTTGCACCTGGGCCCAGCGGTTTCTCGTTACGCCCCTGGTATTGGGCAATAGAGAGGGTACACTTTTAATTAGTATTCACAGCTTTACAATGTAAATGAATCATTAGATTTGAATTCCACTGATGCATTGCAGCGTTAAAAGTTTATTTTTAGAATGGGTACATTACCACAGGCCACAAATGAACACTTAAGGTTCGTTTTGCTCTGTTTGAAGTTAATACAATAAGGGAAGTTGAGTCTGAACATAATAGATATATATAAAAAAAAATAGGAGAAAGAGTCATAACACCAAAATTTTATTTATAGGTGACATTTATATCGCCGTCAAAGTGGATCTGGCAACATTTAGATCCTATGTGAGTTTTCGAAGATTTCTAAAATAATTTTTCTATGATGTGGACATTACATATATACTATATAAACTCCCCGTTCTCTGGAGTTATTTAGTGAATAAGAAGAAACCTGCGGCCAGGAACTAGGTTACCCACCACCAAACATCAGTTTGGGACACTTTCTAAAACATAAATTTTTAAAAATAAAAATCACTTAAAAATCCTGTTACTAGTTTTGTATATAGTAAGATTTCTTGAAAGAACGCACTCTGTGAACTTAGTATAGATTTTTACAATTCTGTTTTTTTGTGCAAAGGTCAAAGTTTCAGTTCCTAAACTGGACTTTTATCTTGACATAAGTCGTGTTAGGGACTGAAACGCTGACCTTTGTATAGATTTTCACAATTTTCCTTTTTTCTCCAGTTTAAGACAGTACAAAGTCTTCTGAGTGCGCTCTTTCAAGAAATATATATATATATATATATATAAAAAAAACGTTTTATTACGGTATAATGTAATCAAAAAGGACTGTAAAATATTGAGATATTTAATGTTTCTTTATAAATAATAATATAAATTACATAAGAAACAAGAATAGAAAAGTGAGAAGGCAGGTAAGTAGCCTTGTCAGTCTTCTTGTTGAGTGTTAGGCACTGTGGGTGGCTGAGAAGAGGTTTGCTATATTTATATAATGTAACAGACATGAATCCCGTGTTGTCATAAATAGATGTGAGCTGTATTCACTAAAGTCTGGACACTCCAAGTTCAGAATATGTAAATATATTAATCCAGGTCTGTCTGGGGTATTCAGATTGCTAAATCCGGACATTGTTGATAAGATTGATCATTGTGCAAATTTTGTAAAACTGTCCAGATTTCAGATTGTCCGGACGTAACTCAGCAGCTGGAATCCAGAAATGAACGATAGAAACCGGAGCTGGATTGTGAAAATAGAAAAACAAATATATTGCACAGAATTAAACAGTGAGACTGCACTGGCACAATCTGTACATCAAAACACGCCATTAAACTAAACTTGTTTTCGTGCTTAGGCTGTCCTATAAGGTTTCTAATTTTTTTTTACATTTTCCTATCTGTTGGTTATCTAAAAGAATTTGAACAACTCCATTTGCATAATTTCCCATTGTGATCTAGAACATTGTGCACCATTCTTGGTAAACTGTACAGACTGTGGTGCGTAAAAATCCAATTTCAGCAGTTTCTCAGAAACTGAAACCACTCCGTCTGACACCGACACAGTCACTTCAATCACATTTCTTCTCCTTTTTAATGTTTGCTTTGAACATTTGAACCTTTCGACTTGTGGCAAGCAGGAGTCGTCAAATCACGGCTAGCTGCCTAGACATTAGCGTTAACTAGATGGTGTACAGGTATAACAAATAAAACAGCAATAAGACGGAAATTTGCTGTAACTCAATTACTATATAAATAAACTGTGTTTTGCTTTCTTTTGCAAGCAAAGCAGAATGACATTTAGCTCAAATATTAGCACAGAAGGACTATAAACAGATCCTATGATTGTCCTGGTACCTGTGGTATCTGCCTCAGACGAGGTCAGACATCTGGACGTGGTTCCTCAGGAGAGGGCATGTGCACCGATCGTTTCAGCTGTCTCGGCCGTTTACACGCTGGCCGCGATAGCCCCGCCTCCTTTTATGACGCGGCGCTCGATAGCCGACGTCATGACGTCAATACCCGCCAAAAAACTAAAATCAGGACATTTTGGGGGCGTGGTCATCAATTAAGGAACCAAGGTATAAAAGAGACTCATTTGCAATGAGTCATTGCCCTGTCATGGTTCTAGCTTGTCTGGTCACTCAGTGCTCTTATTTCTATTGATTATTTGGTTCTTGACTCGGCTCTCTATTATCTACTCTGCTACCTTCTCCTACCCTTATACTCGGCTTGGCTCTCGCTTAACTGTCTTCTCGTTCCCTCGACCTCGGCTTGTCTCTGACCATTCTTTGTCTTGTCTATACGTTAGTCCGGCCATCCTAAGTCCGGTATACGTACCTATTACTGTTTGCATTCTGCGTGTTGGATCCCTGTCACGATCCTGACATTACGACAGGGCCAATGGATCCTGCAGGTGCTAACTCTCAGATCTGTTCCCCTGATTCAAGATTTGAGGCCATGGACCATAGAATGGACCAGATGGCTCTAGCTTTGCAATCTCGGTTATCGCGTTCTAGTACTCAGCCAGAGGAGATTCGTGCTTCCACTATCACTGCTGTAAGCACAGGCACATCGGGTGCCTCTTCTCGTGTTACTTCCCCTCTATGCTATGGCGGGTCACAAGATACTTGTCAAGGTTTTTTAAACCAGATTAGTATTCATTTTGAGCTACAACCCAGGGCCTATCCAACAGACAGGGCTAAAGTTGGATTTATAATAACCTTACTAATTGACAAAGCACTTAGATGGGCTAACCCTCTGTGGGAAAATGATAACCCTTTGGTCTATAATTATAATGCTTTTGTTGCAGCTTTTAGGAGGACTTTTGAACCCCCAGGAAGAAAGGCCAATGCAGCTAGGTTACTGTTATGTCTTAGACAGCATAATAGAACCCTCGTGGATTATGCGCTAGAGTTCAGATCCTTGGCGGCAGAAGTCAAATGGAATGAACAGGCTTATATGGACGTACTTCTGAACGGGTTATCTGATGAGATTCTAGATGAGGTTGCCACTAGAGAACTCCCGGAAAATTTGGAAGATTTGGTTTCATTTATTTCACGAATAGATGAACGTATGAGACAGAGACAGAATACTCGAGATAGAACCAGTAGACCTTCTATAAGACTCGCCCCCTCATTCCAGAATCCTGACTCTACAGCCCTAGCTCTTCCAGAACCCATGCAAATAGGAACTACTCGGCTCTCAGAGGATGAGAAACAATACAAGAGAAGGGAGGGCCTTTGTTTGTATTGTGGACTAAGAGGTCACCTGCGCCTAAATTGCCCTACCTGGCCGGGAAACGCTCGCACCTAAGTTTCTCAAGAGGACAGGCCTTGGGTGTTTCGATCTTGTCCTCTATGTATGATTATAAAGACCATAGGCTTCTTATTCCTGTCTCTTTAGCTTGGGAAAAGGGAGTTATAGCTACGATGGCTTTAATAGATTCTGGAGCAGCTGAAAGTTTTATAGATCAAGCCTTTGCTAATAACCATTTTCTCCCATCTCAACTAAGAGATACACTCTTGGCCGTTGAGGCCATAGATGGTAGACCACTATCAGAGCCTGTTATATTTTGTGAGACTATACCTGTTAGGTTAACCATTGGTATCCTACACAAGGAATTTATGTATCTCATGTTAATCTCCTCTCCATCAATTCCAGTGGTCCTGGGGTATCCTTGGCTTAAGAAACATAACCCCATCGTTGACTAGGAACAAGGAGAAATAATGTCTTGGGGTCAGGGTTGTAATGAAGGATGTTTGCAGAAAGTCACAATTTTCTAGGTTACGTAATTACCAGTGATGGGTTAAGATGGACCCAATTAAACTTAAATCGATTTTAGATTGGCCATTGCCTAGGGGACTTAAGGCCATTCAGAGATTTATCAGATTCTCTAATTATTATAGGCGCTTTATTAAAGGTTACTCATCTATAATAGCTCCCATAACTAATATGACTAAACAGGGTGCTAATACCAAAACATGGTCTACAGAGGCTCTATGTGCTTTCAAAACGCTCAAGGAAACTTTTGCCTCGGCGCCAATATTGGTTCATCCAGACACCACGTTACCTTTTTACTAGAGGTAGACGCCTCAGAGTCAGGTATAGGGGAAGTCTTATCCCAAAGACAAGATTTGGATAAACCATTACATCCATGTGGCTTCTTTTCTAAAAAGTTGTCGGATACAGAAGGAAGGTATGACATTGGAGAGAGAGAACTGTTAGCGGTCATAATGGCATTAAAGGAATGGAAACATTTGTTAGAAGGGACTTTACACCCGATTACCATTTTGACTGACCACAAGAATTTATCCTACATAGGAGAAGCCAAGAGATTGTCCGCCAGACAAGCTCGTTGGTCCTTGTTTCTTACTCATTTCAATTACTTACTCACCTACAGACCAGGTTCTAAGAATACCAAAGCTGACGCTTTGTCCCACCAACATGAACCTGCTACTGTTACGGAAACTACTTTGTCTCCTATCATTCCCAAACAAAATATTATAGCCAACACGAGTGTCAAAATACACTCACCGTTGCTTTCTGATATTGAGAAAGAACAATATCTTGCTCCTGAGCAAACTCCTGAGGGAAGGTATTATGTTCCTCCTAAGTTCCAAGAAGAATTACTTCTATGCTTTCATAAAAGTAAGGTTGCCGGACACCCCGGTATACACAAAACTTATTCTCTAATTTCCAAAGACTCCTGGTGGCCTGCTTTACGTAAGGATATAAGGGATTATGTGAGGGCGTGCGATATATGTGTAAAAAATAAACAACCTCGTACACTCCCATGTGGTTTATTGCAACCCTTAGAAATACCCAAGAAACCTTGGGCCAGTTTAGCTATGGACTTTATTGTCGATTCACCTGTATCTAATAAACATACAGTTATCCTCACGTTGATTGACAGATTTACTAAAATGGCTCATTTCGTTCCTTTGCCTAAACTATCTTCTTCACCCGAATTGGCTGAGATATTTGCGAAGAAATTTTTTCGCTTACATGGAATTCCTACAGAGATCGTGTCTGACAGAGGTTCCCAATTTGTATCCCGGTTTTGGAAGTCCTTCTGTTCCCAGTTGGGTATCAAGTTGAATTTCTCATCTGCCTATCATCCCCAATCCAACGGTGCAGCCGAGCGTACCAACCAAAAGATTGAACAATATTTACGATGTTTAGTTTCTGAACACCAAGACAATTGGGTCTGTCTAATTCCTGGGGCAGAGTTTGCGCACAACAATCTTGTTTGCGATTCTACTCATAATAGCCCCTTTTTCATGAATTATGGCTTTCATCCTACCATTCGTCCGTCGGTATCACCTTCACAGGATATACCGACGGTTGATGAACATGTTGCCAATCTGAGAAAGTTGTGGGATCAGATTCGTCAAATTCTTATTCAAAGTTCCGCGGTATTCAAGCTGCACGCTGACAAACGTAGAAGGGCTGCTCCTGTTTTTTATCCAGGTGATTAAGTATGGTTGAGTACCAGACACATCCGCTTGAAGGTTCCTTCCATGAAGTTTGCTCCTCGCTACATAGGACCTTACAAGGTCTTAAGGAGGATTAACCCAGTTGCTTATCAGCTTGCTCTTCCTCCTGCTCTACACATCCCTCTTTTCATGTCTCTTTGTTGAAACCTCTTGTTTGTAACAGATATTCCTCCCTGGTCTCTTCTCCTTCTTCAGTCCAGGTTGAGGGTCAGGAAGAGTATGAAGTCAAGACCATACTTGATTCTCGTGTTTCTCGTGGGAAGTTACAATATCTCGTTGACTGGAAGGGCTATGGGCCTGAGGAAAGGTCCTGGGTGGTTCATGAGGATATCCATGCCCCTTGTCAATGACGTCACGACCCGCCAAAAACCTAAAATCAGGACATCTTGGGGGCGTGGTCATCAATTAAGGAACCAAGGTATAAAAGAGACTCATTTGCAATGAGTCATTGCCCTGTCATGGTTCTAGCTTGTCTGGTCACTCAGTGCTCTTATTTCTATAAATTATTTGGTTCTTGACTCGGCTCTCTATTATCTACTCTGCTACCTTCTCCTACCCTTATACTCGGCTTGGCTCTCGCTTACCTGTCTTCTCGTTCCCTCGACCTTGGCTTGTCTCTGACCATTCTTTGTCTTGTCTATACGTTAGTCCGGCCATTCTAAGGTCCGGTATACGTACCTATTACTGTTTGCATTCTGCGTGTTGGATCCCTGTCACGATCCTGACAATGATGTACTGGAGGGAGGTTTATCAAAGAGAAACAGGTTTAATTCACATTCAGGTATGTTCTCTTAATAGTCATACCCACTACTTATAATAGAAAAATATGAGATTTATCAAGGGTGCTACTCTGGGACAAGGTGCTAAATAAGCTGTAATCGCAATGGAGACCACACCACTGTATCTCAGCATATAGCTCCTTACAGCCAAAATAGAACCTGTTTTGCCTTGAGAAATCTTCTGAGTGTTAAAAACAACAACAAAAACATACAGACCACAGAACATGGTTTGAGCCATCTACCACATAATATAGGAGTGTAGGGCCCCCTAGTGGGCCTTAAAAGTAACTAATTGGATCTTTTACTGGGACTGGAGTTTAGGCAGGAAAATGTTGCAGTATGATGGGAAGGGGCCTTCCTTTACCTTTTAAGAGGCTCCTCTGTTTCCTGTCACTCCTTTTGGTTCCTGCTGTCTCCTGAAGTTCTCCCGCCTTCCCACCCCTTTGTTATGTGTGTACTTGTTATCCTGGGCGCGGCGCGGTGCTGAATTAGTTCCACTTCTGGGCACATTAACATAGCGATGTGCCGGCGGCGGGGTCTGTTTAGGCGAACTTGTCTTTTTGAGTCCTTGGCTTTTAAATTTAGTCTCTCCCTTCGGATACCTTTGGTTATGACGGCCAGAAGGTTCCTTGGCTCTCCTGGGTTGGAGCTTCCAGTTCCCTCTACCTCAAGAGGGTGCGGCCTTAGGGCGTGGTGCAGAGAGAGGGTGGGAGTAACAGCGGCAAGGAGGCTGGGCTTTTCCCCCTCTTGGGCAGTGGCCCGGCTGGGGCGCCTGCCTGCAGTCTGCGTTCAAGGTGGCCGTGATGAAGATTATCCCTTGCTGTTCTTATGCCTCTGCTTGGGCGTATGCAACGGGTGCTCCGCTGCAGGATTAGGTGAGCCGCATCTTTTTGTGGGCTGAGGAGTTTAGCCCTCAGTGCCGCCACCCTAGCTAAATTTGGTTACTAGTTATATATGTTACGGCTGTTCTGTTTGAATGTTTTTTTCTGCCATGATGCCATAGTTATTTATGCGATAAATGTGGCCAGCAATGGCTTTACCTCCCAACATGGTGTCTGTGTTATTTATTTCAAGGGGAATGTTGGGTTAGGGAGGGTGTTATAGGGTTAAGTATTTGGCTAAAACAAAGGGAAATAGGAGATTACCCATTATGCATAGGATCAGTTGTTATCTCCAGAGCTCTGACAGATAGACTTTCTGATCAACCAGACGAAAGCACAGAATTCGGGATGAGAGGTTAACATCATTTTCACAAACTCACCCATGTGTCCATTTTATTAGACTATAAATAACAAATAAACGATATATGTTATTTTATGAATAAATATTGCAAAACATACAGCTCTGAGGGGTATTTATGAAAGAGTATTCCATTGATGGCGTGGGATTAGTGGTGAGAATAATCCCACTATACATAGTTCAGTTTTATTGCTGCAGAGTTCTGTGATATACTGATACACACTACTCACATGAGAGTACTATACTCATACACACTGTATGTAATACGGTCATCGTTAGGAATTCAAAGTGAGTTTCAAACTAAAATCATAGCTGACTTTTGTGAATTTTTACACTACAGCTATTTTTACATTAAATTTGAAATTCACTTTTAATTCACCTAGATTTCTAACTTGTGTGAATAGCCCCATGTGTGTTTTATTGCTGTGGATCTCTATGAGATACTCATAAATACTGCATATTTGTTTGCTGTGGAGCTCTGTGATACAAAAATAACCAATGCGTGCATATTACTGTGAGTTTTATTTGCTGTGGAGCTCTGTGATACAATAATACACAATGCGTGCATATTACTGTGAGTTTTGTTTGCTGTGGAGCTCTGTGATACAATAATACACAATGCGTGCATATTACTGTGAGTTTTGTTTGCTGTGGAGCTCTGTGATACAATAATACACAATGCGTGCATATTACTGTGAGTTTTGTTTGCTGTGGAGCTCTGTGATACAATAATACACAATGCGTGCATATTACTGTCAGTTTTGTTTGCTGTGGAGCTCTGTGATACAATAATACACAATGCGTGCATATTACTGTGAGTTTTGTTTGCTGTGGAGCTCTGTGATACAATAATACACAATGCGTGCATATTACTGTGAGTTTTGTTCGCTATGGACCTCTGTGATACAATAATACACAATGCGTGCATATTACTGTGAGTTTTGTTCGCTATGGACCTCTGTGATACAATAATACACAATGCGTGCATATTACTGTGAGTTTTGTTCGCTATGGAGCTCTGTGAGATTTCCAGAATGGAACACTGTACAGATCTTGCAGTCTGACTTATTTATTAGTGGCATTTATAAAGCGCCAACATATTCCGTAGCGCTGCCTTTGAGTGCTTAGAGTTACCCTTGCATTAAGAAATATACATAGATACACACAGTCTGAATATATTTAGTTGCTTTGATTTGTGTAAATTATAGTGTGATGGGCTCTCCTCACATTTGGTCTCACACGCAAGTCTATTTCACAATTTGTAGTTATATACTGTGTGGCCTTTACAAATGGTGTATTTTGATGGTGTTTTATTAGGGCTGAGCGGTTTCTTTTATAGCACTGCCCTCTGCTGGATAAACTGAGTAATTCAGCATGTTACATTGAATGGAAGGGACAGTGTAAGCACTGAATCAATTATATGTCATTATATCAGCTCTATAAAACTTTCATAAAGGAACCACACGCACAGTAAACTGGGAGGGGGAGCACCTCCCACTCTGCGTAGGACCGCCGGATGTCACGTGACTACCCAGCGCTCAATCTGACACTGCACGCCGCCAGAGTGCCCCCCCCCCCCCCCTCTTGCCATGTCAGGTGAGAAACAGCAGGGAGGGGGGCCATCTATCTATAGAGTAGCGCCGGTGTTACCATCACCCCAGGCGCCGGCTCTATGAGAGAAGCAGCTGCCTACTAGAGCAGGAAGTATGAATTGAAATGGAAGGGGTAGGAAGGGAGACTTGAGTGGGGGAGGTAAGAATGTAGGGGGGTAGGGAGATAGGAATTGAAGGGTGGGGGAGAGAGAGATGGATGGGGTGAGAGAGACTTGGATGGAATGGGTAGGGGGGGAGACATGGATGGAAGGGGGGTGGAGACGTGGGGGGAGAGATATGGAAGTGATGGAGAGATGTGGGGGAGAGTTCTGAAGGGAGGCAGAGATGTGGGGGAGAGAGATGTGGGGAGAGATATAGAAGGGAGGGAGAGATGTGGGGGGGAGGTGGAGGGAGAGATGGGGGGGTTAGAAGGGAGGTAGATATGTGGGGGTGAGATATCTTTTGGATCCACCTTTTGTGGGTTTACTCTTTCCTGCATGTTGGGGTACGACTCCCGTGACAGCACATTACTCGGTGTTTAGGGAGCTCTGATACACTAATAGGCACATTACTGGTAGTTGTATTGTTGTGGAGCGCTGGGACAAGCTCATACACTACATATTACTGTGAGTTTTATTGTTGTGGAGTTCTGTAATGAAATAGTACACACCATATAGTTCTGTGAGCGTTTTTTGTTGCGGTGGAGCTCAGTAATAAATTGCTAAACAGCGCATTACTATGAGTATTTATTCCAAAGAGGTCAAGGTCAATAAGGAAAATCCAGAGCTCCAAAGTAAAACAACTTGCAGTATTATGTGACATACTTGGTCTGCCACTCTGTAACGCTAAAGAGGCAGTATAGCACCTCTGACCTCACTTCTGTTGGCAGCAGACCATAGGTAGCTGTCTTCCTAGCTCGGGCAAATTAGAGCCTTGCTGCGGATTACCATAGGAAAGATCTGACACTGCAATTGCCTGAGCTTGCGAGACAGTTACGCGTGGTCTGCACCGGGTGGAGAGGCAGACCAGATTCCCAGGACAGTGGAACACCAGAGATAAGCATGTTGCCCTCCCAACAAGGTAACAACAGGGAAGGAAGAATAAATATTTATATTTAAATCATTATTAATTGAATAAATCCCCTATAGAAACAATACACCCATATACACACACTCTACATGGATGAAAGAAGATGACGGGGACTCTGATTTTTTTTTTTGGACAGAGTGCCTAAAGGCCTAAGGCCGACCTTGAAACAAATAATGCAGCGGAAAAACTCTGATTGAGAGATAACAGATACACATTCAGTGCGTAATTAAACTTTTGATAAAGGCCTTCCTACCAATCTATGCTGAGTCCTCGCATGGGCTCACTTGCGTCAGGTTTTAATTTTTTTTACTCTCAGTTTTTAGTTAATATAGTCTTTTTTAAAAAAAAAAGTATTGCCAGGGTATAATGGTATTTTTGTGGCCATTTTCAGACTAAATATAAAAGTCTGAAGAAAGAAGATCTTCAATCAAAGCGTCAATTTTTTTTTAAACTTACGGTAGTGGCATCACTATAAGCACACTGCCATTATTAACTGCGCTTCAATGCTGTTATTACTACTCTGTTCTCCCTGCCAAGTGGGGCTGTCTGTGCGCCTTTAGAAGGTGCCCCTTTATGAGCAGAAATTATCTGCAGTGAGTTTTTTTAAGCAAGAAGATGTTTAATGACATGTTCATGATTTCTCTCTATTATCCCCCAGAAGATGACACCAGGACTAACCCATGATGGAGAGACAGCAATCCCAAAAATGTGGCTGCGCCGCTGCATATGTAACTGCTGGGAGCAGCAACATTTTGCAGGAACATGCAGCCTCTAACCATGCTTGAAAAAAAAAGAATGAAAAAAAAAAAAAAACACAATTGTGAAGTCAAAATATCTCATCAAGATCTTAATGGACTAAGAGCAGCTCACCCAACTGACACATATGGGAAAACATAGTTGCAACACAATGTCATTAACCATCTCACTGACAGGCCGTAAGGACACTGAGGGCTATTCTATCAATCCTTCACTGATAGGAAGCACCTGGCCAAGGCAGAGCAGTGAAAGCTGCTTCATCTGTTTCCTCTTCATCTTCCTGTGTTCTGCAAACAGGAAACACAGATCTGGGCAGGTGGTGTAGAGAGATGTGTCCTGGCCCGGCTACCACATGAAGCAACAGACAGGCAGGGGCTGCAGAGCTGAATGGTGGATTCAGTGACAGTGTATGTCAACCAGTACAGAAAAAAGCAGACTGTGAAAGTTCTATCCCAGGCCTCGTAGTGGCGGCAGTACATTTAAAGATCTGGAGGACAGGCTCTCTAGTAAAACAGTGTGTGATGAGATGGTTTGCATGGGCTGTGCAAGTCTACCACAGTATCACTGCAGATCTGCATGGAGAGAAAAGTATATTAGAGGGGTTTCAGACACAGACATAGGACAGGTTTTAGATGTATATGGAAATCGGAGCATCCGCAAAAGTATTTTTAAGAAAGATAAAATATTTATGAGAAACTCATTTTGACTGTGATGGAATGTCACTGAAATTCTAACACAAAGGGAAGATATAAGACACAGTTGGGAGTAGCTTGGTATCCAGGACAAGCCGAATAGTGGCAAATTCTGGCAATACGTATCCCCAAACGATCCCTAATGCCCTCACACTCAGACCTCATTAGTACATTCAACTGCACACCAATCTTCTTAGAAAAGGTACATGTATTTGCATAAAATATAAAACATGGAATTACAAGCAAAAAATTGCCTAGAACTGCCCTCATATGCACCAGTCCGAAATCATGTAGTCAGGGCCGGTGCAAGGATTTATGCCGCCCTAGGCAAAAATAAATAAATTGCCGCCCCATTCACTCCACAGTGGTCCTGTAAGTTTAACCCAACAAGATAAAACATTGCCTTACCTTGAAGGGTTAAACATGCCTCTAGTAGCTGTCACACTGACAGCCACTAGAGGCACCTCTGCTGTTGGAAGTGCATAGAGCTTGCCACTTATGCGCATCAGGTCCCTAGTGCTCCTGCATGAGGAACATTGTATTGGACCAGTGTTGTCCCATCAGTGACATTAAGCAAGGTTAGGAGGCAAGCATTGCAGGAGTCTTGGTGCTTGAAAAACATAAATAAAAGTATCCCCACTCCCTTTTTCTTTTTAAAAATTATTTTATGGTTGGGGGGGCGGGGTGGGAGGGGGGCGTTCAGTCTAAGTAGGGATAGATATACTATAGTATTTGGAATACTGGTTTATACTCCTAACACTATAGTGTTCTTTTAAAACTATTGATTTTTTTTTTTTTTTATAAAATTGTCCTTTCTGCCCAAATGCAATCACTGATACTGTTATGGTACTTTTTGAAAGTAAACCAAAATGTTCAAATGTCTATCTGTTCCTGTCCAAATCAATAAAATTAAATTGCGTATATACGCTGAAGTAATTAAGTCTGACACACAAGGTTCAGGTTAAAATAACTTCGAGAAAGTTTATTGGCAAGTGAAGAAAAAGCGGGCGCGCAGGCCCTTTTAAGAGGCATTTTGCGTCATCATTGATTATTAGAATATCAGCAAATAAACATCATCAATTGGATTAATTGTTAAGTGTCGGGGTTTGTGTCTTACCTATTGGTTCGAAAAATTAAGAGGTTAGTCCCGTGCCCACCCATCAGAGGTGGGATTATTCTGGACACGGGTGGGGATAAGGGGGTCTTGAGCGTCATTTTACACGGTCAATGATATCAGGCTTCATGTCCAGGTGCAAGGTCTCTTATGAATAGAACATTTCATTACTACTGTGTTCTCGTGGCCTTCAAACTACATTATCTTACAAGTTCTAAGGAGTAGCCAGCAAGGTTTAAGGAGTAGCCAGCACCTCCTGGTGCTTGTCCTTGCAGGAAACACAGTCTTTGTCTACTATACTAATTGGGTTGAGAAGTTCAGTCACGTAAGGTAGTTTTAAAATGAACAAGTTAAGTCATGAGGACAAAATGGAGGATTGAAGAAGTCAGGTTAGGGGGACAAAATGGAGGAGGAAGTCACAGTACAAAGTTAAAATGGAGTTAGTACAATAATTCAATACAAGTACAATAATAATTTTTAATAATTCCACATCAGTCCCCCCTATGAAATGTTAGATTCTAAGAGATAAATCTTTATTATGTTAGTATCAGAAGACGTGTTAACCCAAAGGCACAGAAACCCCGTGGCCGCTATCTAGGTGTTAATGCAAAGTGCAAGTCTGTCCCTAGAGCTGACCCTAATAGGCTAACTCATCCGTCAGTATGGCTCTCGAACACTTCACTCCCATGGGTGTCCCACGGCAGCTAACCCACCACTTCTCCACACGGGGCCTTTACCATTCACTGACAGATGCTATCCCTAAGCTAGTCCCTTCCTAGAATTTCTGCACTTTATCAACAAAAGGGAATGTTTGCAGCGGCAGACAGGGTGAGTTGATGTCTTGGGATTCTTGGTCATCAACTTCGAGATGGGTGAAAGTGGGTGCCGCTTGGTCAACAGTCTTCATGAGGGATTTTCTCAGACAGGGGAGGATACAACAAAAGAGAAGAGCAAAAATAAAAAGGAAAATTAGTATAGCCATACCAATCTGCATTAAAGCCTTTTGCCATCCTGTCATCCAACCAAACCATCTTTCCCAGGGATCTTTTATCCCAGAATTCCTTTTTAACTCTTCAGACAGGTCATTTAATTTTTCTATGGCTAATGTAACTTTACCATTAGGGCCTGTGTTTTCTGGGATGTAGGTACAACATGTCATGGTGTCGGGCAAAATTTTACAAACCCCTCCTTTTTCGGCTAAGATCATATCTAGGGCCATTCTATTCTGGAAGGCCATTTGGGATGTGGCCTGCAACTGTTCGGCCAACCCCTGGAGGGCGTCTCTAGTGTAATTAACAAAACGCTGTTGGTTATAATAAATGTAATTTATCCAATTTAAATTCTTGTTTGCGGTAACTATGGTAAAAATTGATTCAAATCCTGCAGCAACTTCATCCCTTGCTTTAAACTCATTGGGCACCCCCCTAGGCACTCCAATGGCATCAATATACACATGAGGATCAAAACTTCCTTTCACTGGGGCGTCACGTTTAACCTTAGTGTGTTTGGACCCATGGGTGACGAGGTGTGTGTCAGAGATGATATGTATAGGCATAATAGTGATGTAGAATTATTAAAAAATCTTTATTGTACTTGTATTGAATTATTGCACTAACTCCATTTTAACCTGATGCTGTGACAAATCCTCCATTTTGTCCTCATAACCTGACTTCTCCATATGAAAACTACATTACATGACAGAATTGCTCAGCACATCTAACACAATAGACAAAGACTGTATTCTCTATAAAGACATGATTAACTCAGGAACTGCTGACTTTACTGACTTTCCCCTAACTTGCAACATAGTATAATTTGAAGGCCACGAGAACACAGTAGTAATGAAATGTTCTATTCATAAGAGACCTTGCACCTGGACATGAGGCCCGATATCACTGACTGTGTAAAATGACGCTCAAGCCCCCCTTTCCACCGAGTAAACCTCATGCTGGGAAAGATGGCGCCTGAGCCTTCTGTCCACACCCTTGTCCAGAACAATACCACCTCCCGGTGGGAGGACACCTAGCTGGTCACTCAAATCCCTGAGCCAATTAATAATATTGATGGGTGGACACTGATATAGTCACATAACGTTTAATCCAATTAATGATGTTTATTTGTTATTATCTGATATTCAATGATGATGTCATTTTGCTTTTAAAAAGATCTGCACAACTGTTTTCCAACCAGATTGTATTAAATTTTCTGAAGTGCTTTTAACCTGAACTCCATGTGTCAGTGTGAGCTTACTTCTGCGTATACGCAATTTAATCATCTCAGATTTGGACAGGAACAGATAGACATTGAAACATATTTGTTTATTTCTAAATTAATCCACATCAATTGCTTTAGCTAGAGTACACTCCCCCCACCACTGCTTGTCCATTCTGGATCTTAGCTGTAAATCCCCACACAACCAGTAAATATCCCCTAATGACCTGGTGTGAAACTGCAACAAGTCCATAGAGACATTTCTGTAGGTAGCACAATACCCCTTAGAGAAGTTACCCAAGAATTTACCTATTCCATCGTAATTAGCATAACAAGTGTAGTTACCTTTATACACAGTAATACCATCTGGGGGTTTGACATCCTGGGTTAGGAGAGGATACTCTTTTGTCCATGCAATACATATGGACCTGTTAAAATTATGGTGATAGGCAAAAAGGCTTAAAACACATTCTTCTATATCTACTGGCAGGATTAAAGGCACAGTACCCAGGTGAGGCCGGGCACCGCCACACACATAACATGCAGTTCTATTATGCTTATTAGCATTATATTTCATCCATTCTAACCATAGATTTACATCATTAAAACCTGTTTCAGCGGCCATGGTATCTTCAAAGGTGGGGTTAGCAATGGCCATCATGTCTTGAAAGGTCTGGATATGAGGTTTTAATGGGTTAGGGACCATATGGGTGGCCCCTTGCCACTCAGAAGAGTTGCACATATCTTTGAGGTAGAAATGCCCTAATTTTTGGTAGGAACCCTTTTTCCAATACATTCCCATCACATACTGGTCTGCATCTGTTGGGCTTGGATGCTCAATGTTAAGGATTAATTTCATTGGTGTACTCCCCCCAGGCTTTCTCAAAGTCATTCTCTGGAGAAGAGATCTACCATGATCATCTACTTTAGCTACGGCACTTTTTGGTTTGTAACCCCAGGCGGGCCCGGCATTCCATCCCGCCGCCCCCCAATGGTCACAATTGTGCCCCCATTGCTTGTCAACTACACAAACATATGGGTCTTTCGAATGAGGGATATCTCTATAGATGCTCTGGATTTGTGGTGTGGGAAATGGGCATTCTACAATATCACAGTAATCAAAGGTATAAGTAGCCACCTGGGTGCACGATGAATTATACCAGAAGGTGTACCCGCTAATATCTTTGGTAATGGCTACTTGCTGGGCCTTTATAAGGCTAATTAGGGAGAAGGTGTACCAGAGATACATGTTTGTGCGGTACTCGCTTCCTCTGGGGCAGGAGATTTCTTGCAGTGGGAAGCGTGGATCCAATTTGGCCTACCGGCCAGTTTGACGGAGGTTGCGGTAATCAGAAGAACTTGGAATGGACCGTCAAATCTTGGTTCCAGGGTATTTTTCCGCACAAACTTCTTGACCAGGACCCAATCTCCGGGAAGCAGGTTATGGGAACCTGTATCCAATTCGGGATCTGGAATTGAAGAGAAAACTTGGGCATGTATTTTGTTTAAGGCACTTGCAAGTTCAGTTACATAATCTACTAAAACATCTGATTGGAGCTGCAACTGTTGCGGATAATAACAACCTAGTCTGGGTGCTGTCCCAAATAGAACTTCATATGGGGACAGTGAATGCTTCCCTCTAGGTGTGTGCCTAACGCTAAATAAAGCTATTGGCAGGCTTTCTGGCCAGGGCATCTTTGTTTCTTGTGACATTTTTAACATTCTGGTTTTTAGAGTGCCATTCATGCGCTCCACTTTACCACTACTTTGTGGGTGGTAAGGGGTGTGGAAGGCTAGAGTCACCCCTAGAGCAGTCCAAATTTCTTTAGTCACTGTTGCTGTAAAGGCTGGGCCTTGGTCACTTTCAATGACTTCTGGAAGTCCGAACCTACATACTATCTCGGTAAGTAGGCGTCTTGCGGTTGTTTTTGCAGTGATATTGGCCACTGGGTATGCCTCTGGCCATCCTGAGAACATGTCCACTATGACTAGTGCATATTCATGGGGCCCACTCTTGGGCATTTGGATGTGGTCAATTCGCTGGAAGGGGTACATGGGCTTTGCCAGGTGTTTTGCAGGCACCTTGACTGGTCTTCCTGGATTGCATTTTGCACAAATGACACAGGCTTTACAGAAGTTGCTGATCAATGTTGTAATTCCAGGTGCTTCATAATACTTCTGTATGAGGGCGGCCATCAGTTCTTTTGACAGGTGTGCAGGCCCATGTGCCCATTGGACCACTGCTGGGTATAAATTTCTGGGAAGACAAAATTTGGAGTTGTTGTAATATATTCCGTCCTTTTGGACAGCTCCTTTCTTTTTCCATTTCTGGATTTCCTCAGGAGTGACTGCAGCTTGCTGTTCTCGCAAAATTCGTAAATCAGTAGGAAGAGTTTGCAGAGCAAAAATAGGAACTTCTTCTTCTTCTTGTCCGGACACTTCTTCGTCCACTTCCTGCAGATCCCTGGCCGCTAGCTTAGCAGCCTGATCAGCCAAATGGTTGCCCTTTGCTTCATCTGTATCCAATTTCCCATGGGCCTTGACTTTTAAAACGGCCACCTCTTTGGGGAGTAGGAGGGCATCCATTAGCTCCTTGATTGCAGTGCTATGCTTGACTGGTGTACCGGCGGTGGTAAGGAATCCTCTTGTCTTCCAAATTAGGCCGAAGTCGTGTGCCACACCCAGAGCATATCTTGAATCTGTATAGACGTTTGCACATTTTCCTTCGGAAATTTTGCATGCTGAGGTCAGAGCCTGTAATTCAGCTTCTTGCGCAGACATTGCTGGCGGTAAGGATGATGATTTGATAACTTCATCTGTTGTGGTTACGGCATATCCTGTATGGTATCTTCCTTCTTCATCAGCATATCTTGAACCGTCCACAAACAGGGTAAAATCCGGATCTGGTAATGGATTCTCATGCACAGTTGGTAAGTGCACTGTTTCCATTTTCATCTGTTCAAAACAGTCATGAGGTGTTTCTGGGTCATAATCATTTTTTATGACCAGATCTTGAAATTCCTTTTCCAGGAAATGGCGTGGCCATGCTTCTAGAAGGTCAGTTGTTGGGTATTTGACAATACCATTTTCCTGTAGCTGTTCTTCATTCATGGTGGCCCATAGTTTTGCCATGGGCCCAAGATCATTCCATGACCTTGTCTTCAACTTGGTAACAGGAATATGTGGGATAGCAGTATCCCAATGACGGTAAAGGTAGTTAAGTTGTTGAGGTAGCTGGACCAAGACCATGCTATTGCCTTCAGAGTCACAATAGAAGTCTTGTGCAGTGAGCTTTACATCGGTCCAGTGGTAAAGCTCATCTTCATAGCAGGGTTCAGGAGTAATGTTCGGCTTGTACCACATGGTGCAGAAGGCGTAATCCGGGCCTTCACAAAGAGGTGTCTCATCTTCATAAAATGACAAATGTGGATGCATGACTTTCTTGATACATCCACAGAGCAGGTAGATGTAGGTTTCATCTGTGATAAATCCATAATAGATACCCCCCTCAGGGAGTGGAAGAAGAGTGGACGGATTAAGCACTTGACATCTTTGGATGGAAATGTTGTCAGGCAAAAGAAGATGACACTGTAGGCGCAGGTGTCTGGCTGGAGACACGTGCTTGAGCTGGACTTGGTTGATAATAGCAGAAATGTCATGAGGGGCCAAAACAACCAGAGGGTGGCCAAGGACTAGGTCTGAGGTTCTTTCTATGAGTTCTCTCGCAGCAAAAACAGCCCTGAGACAGGAAGGAGTCCCTCTGGCCACAATGTCCAGTTGACATGAGAAATATCCAATAGGCCTCTGGCGGCCTCTTAAGTCATTAGTTTGGGTGAGAACTCCTGTTGCATGGCCTTGTCTTTCAGAGACATATAATTTGAAAGGTTTGGAGTAGTCAGGTAGGCCCAAGGCAGGAGCAGAAGCAATGGCACGTTTGAGAGCATTGAAATTGTCCAGAGCTTCATTGGTCAGACAGAATGGGTCAGACTTAAGAGCATCATAGAGAGGTTGCATAAGCAGAGAGGCTTCTGGGATCCATGCTCTGCAGTAGGAAATGAGGCCTAGGAAGGCATGAAGAGACTTTGAAGTCCTTGGAGGCGGAATGTCCAGCACAGCTCTCACCCGGTCCCGAGTAAGATGTCTGGTACCTTGAGATAGGCAATGCCCGAGGAAAATTACTGAAGGTTGGCAGAATTGTAGCTTGATGAGCGAAGCTTTGCATCCTTGTTCTGCCAAATAGCAAAGGAGACTAATTGAGCAATTTTCAGTAGTGGGTATATCAGCTCCACAGAGTAACAAATCATCCACATACTGGAGCAGAACAACTTCTGGGTGCTCGGCTTGCCATGGATCAAGGATGGTACCCATGGCCTTTGCAAATTGACTTGGAGAATTTTGTGCCCCTTGGGGCATGACAGTCCAGGTATACTGTTGCATCTCATGAATGAAAGCAAACAGGTATTGACAGGAAGGGTCCAGGGGGACACTGAAAAAGGCATTGGCCAGGTCAATGACTGTGAAGAATTTTGCAGATGGTGGGACTCCAGAGAGCAGAGTATGGGGATTTGGTACAAGAGGGGTATCCAGGACGGTAGCTTCATTGACAGCACGGAGATCCTGGACCATCCTGTACTTCTCTGGCTCACCCTTTGGAGTTTTCTTTTTCACAGGAAATAATGGGGTGTTGCATTCAGATTTACATTTTACCAGGGCACCCTTCTCTAAGAGTGCCTTGATGTGGATAGAAATGGCAGCAGACTGTGCTGGTTTTAAGGGATATTGTGGTTTTCTTGGTAGCTTAGCTCCTGGAATGAGCTTTACCACCACAGGGGGAACATTTAGGTGACCTATGTCCTCTGGGCCTGAGGACCATAACTTGGCGGGCACCTGTGTTTTTAATTCCTCTGGGAAATTAGACTTTAATTCTGCTGCTTCCTCACAGGGCTTTTCTAAATGCAGCATCAGAGGCAAGGAGCACAGGGCTGAAGTGTCTGATACAGATAGAGGTGTAAACATTTCTACCTGCCCATCCGGGGTAAAGGTGATGGATGCTTGCAGGCGTGAGAGAACATCAGCACCTAACAGGTTAATTGGGCATGTGGAGGATACTACAAAGCGAGCGAGCAGGCTAGAACCAACTCGTAGTGGAGTTGTTAGAGGGCTATGTCTCGGCTGGCCATCCACTCCAACACAAGAGACATCAATATTTGACAGAAAAGATGGGTCTGGCAGGTCTTGTTCTCGCAGAACACTACGGGCTGCACCTGTGTCAACAAGGAATGTGGTAGGGTGGCCTTCAATGGGCAAAGTCACTGTGGCAAGTGGCCCCCCTTTATCCCCTGTAGACACTGCCATTACAGGGGTTACAGACACAGGCTTGCCAGCTTCCTAATCATCTGGTTCTTCAACAATTGGAACCTTTTTCTCGGTCTTGGGGCCTGGGGCAGGCTTGGAGAACTTTTTGGGTGCCCCTGGTTCCCTTTTAGGTTCCGGACAGTCACTTCTGTAGTGTCCCTGAGCCCCACAATTAAAACAAATTACATCCTCTAACTTGACTCCCTTGGTGCCAGAGGTGATGGGGGTAGCGCGGGCCACCATGAGGGGAGCTGGATTGGGTCTCCTTGGGGTCTGAACAGATTCCAAACCTCTAGCAACTAAAAGCAGGGTATCCAGGGGAACAACCTTATATTCAGGGCGTGCAGCAATGATTCCCTTACGTATAGAGTCTTTAACACCTTGGACAAACGCACCTGACAGCATTTGTGAATGAATTTTGTCAGTAAGATCAAATCCTAAATCTGTAAACATTTGATACAGTCTTGCATGGAACCTTTCTACTGATTCTCCTTTATCTTGAATAACATCAGTGAGGCCAGCAGCCTGATCTGCAAGTTTGTCTTTAGCCCATTCTCTTAATTGGGTGCAAAAGGTTACCCCGGAGGGGTAATCAACATCACTGGAAAGCAGATCTGTACTGAGGTGACGGGCCATGCTCGGCCAGTATGCATCCCCTGCTTTAATAGCACAAATGCTCAGCAAATCACGCCATGCGGCGGAATAGGTCTTTTGAATTTGAACTATCCCTCGGTAAAAAGGCATAGGCTGTTTTTCTGGGTCAGGGAGCGATTTCATTAATGCGCTAGCTTGAGTGGGGTTAAAGGCAACATATTTAGGAGGGGTCCGTTCACCCCGGCCCTTGTGTCCAAAGGGATCATCGATGGAACGATGAGTTGAGGCTCCTGCAGTGGCTCCTGCAGCCTCCGACGAGTCCTGGGATGAACTATCCTCATCTCTCTCATCTAATTCTATGATCTGAGCTTTCTTTCGTGCAGGGCCCGGGTAAGGTGACAGGACCGGAGGATGAGCGGGGGTCCCAGATGCGGGGGTGGCTAGCGAGTCATAACCGGGGGATAGGTAGTCACCGGGAATTACCGGCATCAGGGCTGTACTGGGGGCCGCCATATTAGTGGCCGGAAAGGGTATTGTATTAGGGTTAAGGGAAGAAGTGGCGGCCATGTTGGATGTGGGCACATCCGGAGCAGACTGTATCGGACTGGGCATGACCGGAACCTGGGGAGTGGCTTGGGGAAGGGGTAGTGGATATCCGGGATAGGGCAGGGCCATGGGATACGGGAAGGGGTAGGGCCAGGCTGGGGAGGGGAAGGAGGTGGGGTATTGGACTGGGGTGGAGATGGGTGGGGACGGAGAGGGATTGGTAGGGGTGGGTGTAGAGGGAGGAGCCGGGGCGAGGGTGGAAGAGGTGGTTAGCTGGGCGGATGAGGAGGGGAGGGGATCATGAACGGAGAGGGAGCGTAGGGAAGGAATGGCAGATGAAATGTTAGGGGAAGGTACAGTAGGTAGCGTAGGGATGGATGAGGATGATGGGAATGTTAGAGACGGGGAAGGGGAAAAGAAAGATCCGTCAGAATTCAGGACCGGGCAGACAGGGGAGGTGATAGGAAGGGTATTGGGAGGATTGGGAGTGGGGAACATAGTCAGCTGACTATCACTTATAGCTGATTGAACCTTGGGGATAAATATCCCCTGGGCGCCATTTTGGGGCGCTGGCTGAGGGTAAACCCCAGTAACACAATTGTTATGATACACAAACAATTTCACACCTTTGTGATTTATTTCTTCCTCAACCCAACCTTCTAGCTGAATAGCCTTCGCTACTCTGTACCATGCTTCAGCAGTCTTTAATAAACCATTATCTGTAAGCTTGCCTTTCATTTCTGCCAGTAACTTACGCCAACTTTCTGGTTGCAATCTTCCACCCGTTGGTACAGTAATTTTACATACTTTTGCAATCTTTACAACACCTTTAACCATCTCCTCACCCTCTCTGTTTTCTACCAAATCACATGCTAACCAGCCCTTACTGGGCTTACCTAAATCCTGCCCCATAATCCCCCTACCCCTATACCAGCGTCCTAGATATAGAGAGAGAGAGAGAGAGAAAACTGAACAAGAACGTCTACAATGCTCGACTGCCACCTGAGAACCGTGAGACTTTCTCAGATGGGTCTTCCCAAAACGTAGACTAGTCACTGAATCCGCCTACCCGGGGTGGTAGACACGGATTGGAGCGAGGTGAGAAGTGTGTGACCAATCACTTCTCCTTTAAGAGGAATGGGAGTGGATAGTATAATAATATAGGAAGTACAGAAAAGATGAAAGGCAAGGAAAATCCTTAGAGACAGACACAGGAGTTCATAAGACTCCTATTAAACAAACAGGACAACAATACAGTTGAAATACAATGCATGCATTACAGTTCGAATGAAATCAACAATAATCCCTTTCCTTTTACATGTGCTTACTCCAAAGTCACCTCCCTCAACCTCGTAGTGTCCCCGCTCGGAGAATGACTTCCTCAAGTCTCACTACCAGCGGCCAAGGATAACAGCTAACACCGGTCCGAAATCCTTTCTAGCCTCCCTCGTTACAGCAGTCCACTTAAAGTGGCCGCGCCACCCTCACTCCCGTAGTGCCCCTATAAACCCACTTTATAAGTCTCACTACCACGTGATGCGGAAAACAAGCAATGCCTGCCTGAATCCCCCCAGGAAACTGAGTCCCCTGCCACAAGGCTAAGTCTCCTACCACAATTAAATAATCAGTGGACCTTCAACTCAACTAGAGCCGAAGGGTCCGGGTCAGGACGTCCCCAACTCAACTAGAGCTGGATGGTCCGGGTCAGGACGTCTCCAACTCAACTAGAGTTGGATGGTCCGGGTCAGGACGTCCCCAACTCAACTAGAGCTGGATGGTCCGGGTCAGGACGTCCCCAACTCAACTAGAGCTGGATGGTCCGAAAGCGCACAGTGAAGCTAGCTAGGCTATCAAAGTGACACAAAATTGGATCACAGGAAACTATGATTCTACACAGATCCCACAGTTCCACAAACTTCTTTTTCCATACAGCCACAGCCACGAGGCTCCTAAAAGAAGTAAACAGGCAACAGAAGACCCCCAGGAACACATCCACAGGTCAACCCCCCTTTATCCCAAAAGGGGTAAAATACAAACAGATAGACAGATATACTGAAGACCCAGGCAAGTCCCCTCAGGTCCGCCCCCCTTTATCCCAAAATGGGGAAACAGGCAAACAATTCAGACACACCCAGGCAACAGATAGACTAAAATGCAGGTAAACAAGTGAGTAACGAGGCACCGGGCAAGATATTACCTGTCTTTGATGTCCTCCCGGGAAGCAGTCACAGACACGTGGACGGGTCAATCAAAGGGGCCGGAACATACCGGTGGCTCTGCAGAAGTCTCTACCGTGTACCTGGAGGTGATCAATCTCCTTTCCTTCCCCCCGGATTTCTCCGTCCACCCTTGTCTTCCTTAGGACGGCTCACCGGCCGGACATAGCCCGATGCCCCACGTTGGGCGCCAAGATTGTTATGGTACTTTTTGAAAGTAAACCAAAATGTTCAAATGTCTATCTGTTCCTGTCCAAATCAATAAAATTAAATTGCGTATATACGCTGAAGTAATTAAGTCTGACACACAAGGTTCAGGTTAAAATAACTTCGAGAAAGTTTATTGGCAAGTGAAGAAAAAGCGGGCGCGCAGGCCCTTTTAAGAGGCATTTTGCGTCATCATTGATTATTAGAATATCAGCAAATAAACATCATCAATTGGATTAATTGTTAAGTGTCGGGGTTAGTGTCTTACCTATTGGTTCGAAAAATTAAGAGGTTAGTCCCGTGCCCACCCATCAGAGGTGGGATTATTCTGGACACGGGTGGGGATAAGGGGGTCTTGAGCGTCATTTTACACGGTCAATGATATCAGGCTTCATGTCCAGGTGCAGGTCTCTTATGAATAGAACATTTCATTACTACTGTGTTCTCGTGGCCTTCAAACTACATTATCTTACAAGTTCTAAGGAGTAGCCAGCAAGGTTTAAGGAGTAGCCAGCACCTCCTGGTGCTTGTCCTTGCAGGAAACACAGTCTTTGTCTACTATACTAATTGGGTTGAGAAGTTCAGTCACGTAAGGTAGTTTTAAAATGAACAAGTTAAGTCATGAGGACAAAATGGAGGATTGAAGAAGTCAGGTTAGGGGGACAAAATGGAGGAGGAAGTCACAGTACAAAGTTAAAATGGAGTTAGTACAATAATTCAATACAAGTACAATAATAATTTTTAATAATTCCACATCAATACAAACATACACGCCCTCACGAACAGACTCATTCACACTCAATGGTCCACACAATCACAATTAGTGGCCAATGCACACACACACACTGACTCAAGCAGACATAAAATTACTTGTGTTGACTGACACACACTGTCCCTAGCACACACACAAACACACTGACCCATGCAGACACACACAGTCCCTAGCAGATACGCACACACTGACCCATGCAGAGACACACACACACTGTCCCTAGCAGACACACACCACCTTAAGCAGGCAGACACACATTCTTTAAAACACACACTAAGAAGTGCCAGTCTTACTTTAATTTCATTTTCGTTCTCCATGTGTCCCAGGCTTCCTCATTGCGCCTTGCTATTAGCTCCGCCTCCACTATTCTCTCGCCCACTTGACCCGCCTACAGGGCAAGGGGCGGGAGCGATCGAGCAATGCGCCCTTGCGCTGCCCCAGCTTTTGCAATGGGTGGGGGGCAGCTCTCTGGAGGTTGATGCCACCGGGCGCTAGTCTGCATCTATGTAAGTGCTCACTAACGCCTAGTGGCATGACCTGCGGCATGCAATTCAGAATTAGTCCCTCATAGGGACTAGCATTAGAGCTACTGCCGGCACCCCCCCTTGATCAGCACCCTAGGCGGTCGCCTAGTTGGCCTATAGTGAGCACCGGCCCTGCATGTAGTATGTGAAGGTTGATAACAACATGCTCTGTGATCCTAACCTGTCATAGTATGCAGTAAATCCCACTGGGAAAAAAATAAATGAAAATATTTCAAAGATATAACAGAAGCTAGGAAAAAAATGTATAAAAAGCAAGGCACCCGTAAGAAGCACATAGAAGTGACCCAAAGAAGGACAACAATTCCCTGAAAGTGTTTCATGTCTGGCACAGCGCTTTCTCAACACATCCAGTGCCATTGCTCCTTCATTTACCAGGACCCGAGGTTTTTAGATATTTATTTATAAAATATTTTACCAGGATGGATACATTGTGATTTCTCAATGGGTCCACAAAATATTGCATTGTTACAATAGGATACAATATACAAAACAATAGAAAAATACACACACACATATATAGATTTAATACATAACAGGTAATAAATATATTCAACCATGACAGGTGCATTCCGTGCTGATGTTTATTGCCATAGATCTCTTAAAAGATTTTAGATTGAATGAAGATTTGACTGTGTCCGTGAGGTTATTCCATAATTGCGGTGCTCTGTAGGAAAATGAGGTTCGAGACACTTTATTTCTGTATTGCGGTATGCTAAATATCGCGCTAGTACTGGATCTGAGGTTATAGGAGGTGGGAACAGCTGGGGAGAGCATTCTACTCAGGTAGGGTGGGAGCTTCCCAAAAATGCACTTGTGCACAAGGCTGGAAAGATGAAGCGTGCGTCGGGATTCCAGCGACAGCCAGTTTAGCTCTTTTAACATGTCACAGTGATGAGTAAAGTAATTACATTCTAGTACAAAGTGTCAGGACGAATTATATAACGTATTAAGTTTATTGAGGTGGGTTGGCAGAGCGGGTGCATATACTACACCCCCATAATCAATGAGCGGCATTAGCATTTGTTGTAGGGCTGTTTCCTTACTGTAGGGCTTAGGCAGGAAAGAAAGTTTTGAAGAGACTTTTTTCATTGTTAAGGCCAAAGGATAGATTGTGGTCTAGCAACATACCTAGATATTTAAAAGAACAGACTGCTGTCAGTGAGCTATTTGAATTTGTTCTGATACTCAATTGTTGATTTTGTAGTTTATGTAATTTAGGTACAGTTCCAAAGATCATTGTAACAGTTTTGTCAGTGTTTAGGAAGAGTTTGTTATCCACTATCCACTTTTCTACCTCTGTGAATTGGTTTTGGAGCAGAGCCTCAAGCTGCGGTAGCTTGGGTTTACTAGCGTAGATTACAGTGTGATCTGCATACATGTGCACAGTTGAGGATTTGCAGACGTTAGGCAGATCATTTATAAATAATGTGAATGGCAGGGGGCCGGGTATGGAGCCTTAGGAAACACTAAATGTGACTGGAAGAGGAAGGGAAGTGCTATCACAAATGGACACATAATTCAATTGGTCTGAAACATACGATTAAAACCAGAATAGCGGATGATAACCAATGCTTGAGTTTAAGTTTTTGCAAAGAATGCCATGGTCTACTGTGTCAAAGACCTTGGCAAAAATCAAGGAAAATAGCTCCAGTTAAGTCTCCTTGTTCCATGCCAATTTGGATGCCATTGCAAACTTTTAAGAGGGCAGTCGAAGTTAAGTGATTTGGACGAAAGCTTGATTGATCAGGGGTCAGATAATTTGATCGTTGATAATATTCACATAGTTGGAGGTTTATTAGAAGGTGGCGGTTCCCTCTAAGCGCAACCAAGCAAGCAGTTATGTTTCCTATGGGGTTCTCTTCCAAAACTGTGAAAGGCCCACAAGTGTCATGTTCTCACTTCAGGTCAGATAGGAGACGATTGCCAGGTTTAACAGAAGTGACTTTATTCGTAGCCTTTGACATAACAGAATTTTTAGTAGAATAATAAGGAAAAAGGGATATATAATTATTAAGGCAATATGCCCTATAAAGTAAACAATGAAGAGTGCAAATTCATTTTCAGCAATGCCCAGATAGTGGGTTTTGCAGGTTGTATTTATCAAGGTAGTTGGGATAATCCAAGTAGGAAGGGTGCAGGATTGTATGAATCAGGTAAGCAGGTTCAATCAATAGTAAATCAAGTAGTTATGGTGCAGGGTTGAAGCAATTCATGCAGGTATGCAATACAGGCAAGTATAGGAGAGTTCATAATAATTCAATATAGGAAAGAGTAATGTTTGTAGCAATACTAGTAGTATACCAGGCAGGTAAGTACCTCTAGGTAGGATACAATGCAGGTAAGTACAGGATAGTTGATAATGATCCAATTTAGGAAGGTAAGAGGCTTGTAGTTAGTCAAGCAGGGTGCAATGCAGGTTAGTACAGGATCTCTCACAGGAGCCAGGATCTGAAGTTCTTGGTCTGACCACTAACTTCAATGTAATGGCATCTTGCTTTGTTGGGTGTGGCCATTTATAGGAGGACTTATTAACATAGGATACAGGTGAGTATGTTGTGACTAGTGGTTAGGGAGGCCACTAGAGGTGAAAACCAGAACTGCATTTGAAGGAACGGTAACAAAAAGGAAAAACGTCTTACTTGTTATCATAAGAATGTGACAACAAGTGATAGCCACACTACAGTTTAGGTTTCAGAACCGATGTGAAGCTGTGAGGGGAGAGATGATAAAACATGGGAAAATGGGGCGTGGTATTAGGAAAGTGATTTGAGTAGAGTAGCCACCTTTCTCTGGAAAAAAAATACTGGCCGTGCTAATTTGCATAATTAATTATAAATGCATGACCTCACAGGCCACAATGTCACCGGATGACATGTAACATCACAGAGAGTGACATAAATGGAAAAAAAAACATTTGGAAGGGTAAAACTCCCTATCTCACTAAAAGTAAAACAACTAATTACAATGTGTGTACTTTGATTGTACTTTTAATTTTGTTTATACATAACACTGTGTGTGTATACTGTTTCTGAGTGTGTGTACCAATTTGTATGCGGCATTGTGTCAGTGTGTGTACTGTGTGTTTGTGTAAGTCTGTGTATACTGTATCTGATTGTATGTGTAGCATTGTTGTGTGTAAACTATGTGTAGCAATGTGTGTATATCATGTGTAGCAATGTGTGTATACTGAAGAAAGGGGAACATGCATTTCCAAGAAGAGGTGCTGCTGTAAAGAGCAAAATATATACAAAATACAGATTAGGTAACAGCGCACACACGCAAAAAAATACAGTTTTAAATTTTGCAAGGCTATTTAAAATTACCTATTTTAGCAAACAAAATATGGGGATTCAGTGACACTATACGATCACATTGTGTTAAGCCCACCACTATGTCACAGTGCCCCAATACCAGTGAGTCCTACACTATTTTTTTTTTTTGTGCCGGTAACGCCACAACAGCGTACATAGATATATACAGGCTAGACAATGGCATGAGTAATCGCACATATTTTGTTTTATAAACAAGCTTAACATAACTGGCGTGTCGCAGTAGTGAAATTTAGCATATGTGTGAAGTAAGACTGTGTTGCATAAGAATTATGTAGTTGGGGGGCGGAGCCTGGCTGTGGAGCTGAACGGACGTGTGCAGCACGAGCTCCCGCCTGGAAATATACTTACTTCGACTTAATTGTTGTTCCCCGATTACAAAATCGACTACAACTACAACACTCACAAAGGGGAAACGAAAGAGCACGAAATGAGACCTCTCTTGACACGCTGAGCCGCCGTGAACGTTGACTGCAAGGACGGGGCCTACTGCAAAAACGACTAGCATAAACGGAGCGATGGGAACGGGTGAGGCGGCCGACCACCCAGCCCTGAACGCCGACATGTCCTATGCGGGAAATCATCCACCAGCCTTCCTCCCTCCCCCCCCGCCGGTGGGGGTTATCACGGCACCAGCAGCAAACCCACCGTGGACACTCCCGTCCCAGGGACTGCGCACATCAGGCATCCCTGCCACTAAAATGGCGGACGCCACGCGCCAGCCAGCAAGCACAGACGCTGATGGCGAACCAACAGGCAACATACTGACCAAGCTGGACGAAATCCTTGCAACATTCTGGGCTCGGATTTCGGAGAGGGCACAGGACACAACTAACACCTTGCGGCCTATACCAGCGGGCACACCCCCGGCTACTGCGGGCCTCGACCATACGAAGGGTACAACATGCCTAGACACGACGGCATCCCTGCCTTGGAATGGTCACCGAAGCCCAGTTCTTACTCTCCGACCCAGACCCAGAGGCATACTCACAGGCCCAAAGCTGCACGCACAGCGGCAGAGAAGCGGCATTAAACGGCCAAGACGGATCGCCCAACGCCTCCGACAGTTACCGAAGGTCACTATCGTGGGCCGCCCACAATCCCATCCCGGGTTGAAGGCCACAGGGAGTCAAACTCCGAAGCGCCGACCACACCGCCGGAGGCCTGCCCGCCGGAGGCCTGCCCGCCGCTGGCGGCGGCTGAACACCCAGGCCTCATATGGCGCCCAACGAAGGGTCGACCCGGCCTCAACGAGCAACCGAGTCGGTGGCATACAGGTGCAGGCCTTTGTGAAGACCCGGGGCCGGAAGGCGGCCACCATCAACCCGCACCATGCTGCAGCCTTGAGGATTTCCCTCGATAACATACATTCCGCCCCACTGACCCTACCTAGCAGTGGCATCGGCTAAACTCACCTCTGGGACTGGTAGGCCGGTTCATACCGTACACTATCATGGACTGACGGGGACCTGACCTTAATGGCAGGCATGAACTCCCCTTCCTGGACTCCCGCCCGCTGATACACACAATGCATGGCTTAATGGCATTATCTAGTGATTGCATATAATTAATATGTGAAGTATTTATGTTTGACGCTTTGCATGTACTCATTACCCTCATTTTGATGAAACCATATTCAGTTTTTGCACCTTCTCATTTATATCACGACCTATAGACGCAAATATGGGACTTAGTCACTTACAGTCGGCTCGACTGGCATAAATGCCGATGAGCGGGGCAGCCCTTTCACACTGAACTCATTTTGATCAGGATCAAGTTATGATGGCCTGTCCATACCGCTACTGACACATTTGGGCTCTAAGGTCAAAATTACAATTCAAATATGGCTGCCTAAAAGCGACCATTCCTGAGACCTCGCTACATAAGCACAAGCACACGCTACTACATACTGATTGATACTTCACCGTGCCCTAACCCACATGCCACACTAGCATCTCTGCTGCAAGATAAGCCTCTCCTCCAGTATAGTTGTGTGCAGTTCACTGGTTCACTAGTTCCCACTCGGTACTAATCTTGGGTTTACTTTAAGCACATAGGATGACATACATCTAGATTACTACTCGCTTCAATTTATAGTATAGGCATCAGCACCAACACACATTAGACCAATTTGTCATATCTTGTTTAGCTATGAACACCAGACGTGTATATGGAGCCTATCTGTATTACTTTTGTTTCTCAACCAAGCTTGATTTACTATGTTTGCAAGATTGTTTCACAAAAAAAAAAAAAACCATGGCAATCTTTCTTTGAAGTGCATTGCACACCATCTTGATATTACTGACTCATGTTATCCCACAATGCCTCCTCTTTTTCTTCTGTATCCCATGAAGCATATGCCACAATAAAAGAAAGATTTACAAAAAAAAAAAGAATTATGTAGTTTAGGTCAGGCTAGGTACAGTATGATAGAGAGTAGCATGCTTGGTTATCCTTTAGCACAGAAAACAAGTTAAATACAATGGGCTACTAGAGTTCAAACATGGTGTGCATACATTAAATATTTGTCATATTTGTCATAAAGGAAGCTGGTTGAGTTTGCCTGTGGAGCGTTCAAGAGAGGAGCTAGAGTTACGGACAGGTGAATTTGCTCAGCTATCGGCTTTGGAGCAGTAGGCAGGTAAGATCAGAGATTCAGCCGATGCCGAATGTGGGCCACTGCAGACAGTCCTTTTCCAGATCAATCATGGGGTACACAGGTAGGCCAGAACCTCCTCATGTTCCATGTCCCGCCGCCACTAACCGTCTCTGCCAGCCACTCTCTCTCCGTGTAGCATTTAGGCAGGTTCCTGGTGATTTCAGGAAGCCCCGATCGTCACTCCAGCTAGGGCCGTGCGCGGCCTAGTGGGGCTGTGGGAGTCCTCCTTTGGCAGAGAGTCTCTGTGGGGAGGGCTCTGCGAGCAGGCCCAACCCCTGGAGCTGATTGCCTGGGTTGTCTTCTCCTCCGGCATCTGGGTGTTATACCGTTCCGCCTCAGAGGGATCGTCATGGACCACTGAGCTGCAGGAGGTGAGTGTTGCAGCAAGTTTTCCCCTCTTTGCCTCTCCTTGAGCTTCCGCCAGAACGCTTCAAAGATTATGTAAAGCTTTGTTAGGGTCAATTTTGGAGTAATTTAAATGATTCTCGTTCAGAGCTCACTCTGCATGCGGCCATTCAGTTTGTCAGCCAGGACTAGCCCCCGGTCCTACACTAATTTTAACATTTGAGATAAACATGCTAACTGCAATACTCACTGCTTAAACAAGAGACTCTCCTCAGTTTATACAGTCCTGTGGTCACCTCCAAATGGACACCTATCGTGAAGAGGTGGGGGCTCAGCCCAATAGTAATTCAGAGACCAGGCAGAGAAAATATCATGCAAATAAATAAAGACAGCCACAAACAAAATAACTACTAAATAAATATTCCAAATGTCACAATAATTCCTGAATACTTAGTATAAAGCTGTTGAACCAGTGAGAGCACTCTCCCTACTGCGCCGATCAAATACTAATTTAAAAGAAAATAATCTAACAGTGCTTTTGGTATATACCACTATCATAGCAATGAATGAGCCAAATAAAACGACAATACAAATAGCTTTCAAAAGAAAATTATATAGAAGTTCACTTTTCCACTTTAACTTAATAAACAGTATCACACTATGATGTGTGTTATTGTATTTGCTTAAAGCGGCACTGTCATGCCGAATCCCGTTTTTTTTTTAACCCCCCTCCCGCCTCCACTACATCCAATTGCCCCCCTAGTCACCCCCAAATGCCCCTAAGCCCCCCAGATTACCTATTTTTAAATCTGTATCTTCTGCCCCGATCTATATTCAGGGCGCCGCCATCTTTGTGTGGGTAGGTGAAGTCCCTGTGGGACACGTCATCTACCCACACTACACAGACAGTGAGATTCCCGCACATGCCCAGTGAAACACCTGGACATGCGAACGGGAATTTCACCTATTCATTCATTCATCAGACAGACGAATGAATGAATAGAAAAAATCAGATGAACAAACTAACACTGTGTATCAGTGTTAGTTTGTTCGTTCAGTTTATTACAAGGAGGGAGCTACCGGCGTGCAGCTCCCTCCTTGTAATATGTAAAGACAGAAGCGGTGGGGAGCTGTGCTCCCCACCACTTCATAAGCCCCCCAGGTCCCCCATTCACTCTATGGGGGTCAATATGACCCCCATAATAGCACAAGGGAGATTAAAATCTCCCCAATGCCCCTACTCGCTATACCGCGAGTAGGGGCATGTCCACTAAACAGTGAGCAGCCTGTGGCTGCTCACTGTAAAAACATAAATGGTAATAAGGGGGGGGGGGGACCTACTGTCCTCCCCCCTGGCCCCCACCCCTGCGCGGTGGGTGGGGGCACTAATAAAATAATAAGGGGGGGGGACCTACTGTCCTCCCCCCCGGCCCCCACCCCTGCGCGGTGGGTGGGGGCCCTAATAAAACAATAAGGGGGGGGAACCTACTGTCCTCCCCCCCCCCGGCCCCCACCCCTGCGCGGTGGGTGGGGGCCCTAATAAAACAATAAGGGGGGGGGACCTACTGTCCTCCCCCCGGCCCCCACCCCTGCGCGGTGGGTGGGGGCCCTAATAAAATAATAAGGGGGGGGGACCTACTGTCCTCCCCCCCCTGGCCCCCACCCCTGAGCGGTGGGTGGGGGCCCTAAATAAAGATATGGGGGGGGGACCTACTGTCCTCCCCCCTGGCCCCCACCCCTGCGCGGTGGGTGGGGGCCCTAATAAAATAATAAGGGGGGGACCTACTGTCCTCCCCCCTGGCCCCCACCCCTGCGCGGTGGGTGGGGGCCCTAATAAAACAGTAAGGGGGGGGACCTACTGTCCTCCCCCCTGGCCCCCACCCCTGAGCGGTGGGTGGGGGCCCTAAATGACCCCCCCCCCCCCATCAAGGTGACTAGGGGTCCCAAGCCCCTAGTCACCCCCCCCCCCACCCCAAAACATTCTAACCCCTACCTACCCCCCTCACCCTAAAAATAGTGAGGGGGGAATAAAATAACTAACCTGTAAAAAAAATAATTAAACTTACCATTTGACGTCTTCTTTTTTCTAAATTCTTCTTTCTTCAGCCCCCAAAAAGGCCAAATAAAAATCCATCATACCCGTCGCACTTTAAAAAAAAAAAAAAAAAAACCGAGCGCAAAAAAAAAATTAATCCATGTTCACCCATGGAGGGCACGCCGCGTACTGAGCTCCGCAGGGCGGGTCAAGGCTTATATAGCCTTGCCCCGCCCTGCAATTAGGCTTAGAACACACTGATTGGTTGGTTTAAGCCAATCAGAGTGCTCTGTGTCATTTTACAAGCGTGGGAAAATTCCAAAGAACTTTCCCACGCTTGTAAAATGACACAGAGCACTGTGATAGGATGGTTTTCAAGCCATCCAATCACAGTGCTCTGTGTAATTTTACAAGCTTGGGAAAGTTCTTTGGAATTTTCCCACGCTTGTAAAATGACACAGAGCACTGTGATTGGATGGCTTGAAATCCATCCTATCACAGTGCTCTGTGTCATTTTACAAGCGTGGGAAAGTTCTTTGGAATTTTCCCACGCTTGTAAAATGACACAGAGCACTGTGATTGGATGGCTTGAAATCCATCCTATCACAGTGCTCTGTGTCATTTTACAAGCGTGGGAAAGTTCTTTGGAATTTTCCCACGCTTGTAAAATGACACAGAGCACTGTGATTGGATGGCTTGAAAACCATCCAATCACAGTGATCTGTCATTTTACACAGCGTGGGAAAGTTCTTTTGAATTTTCCCACGCTGTGTAAAATGACACAGAGCACTCTGATTGGCTTAAACCAACCAATCAGTGTGTTCTAAGCCTAATTGCAGGGCGGGGCAAGGCTATATAAGCCTTGATCCGCCCTGCGGAGCTCAGTACGCGGCGTGCCCTCCATGGGTGAACATGGATTAATTTTTTTTTGCGCTCGGTTTTTTTTTAAAGTGCGACGGGTATGATGGATTTTTATTTGGCTTTTTTGGGGGCTGAAGAAAGAAGAATTTAGAAAAAAGAAGACGTCAAATGGTAAGTTTAATTTTTTTTTTTTACAGGTTAGTTATTTTATTCCCCCCTCACTATTTTTAGGGTGAGGGGGGTAGGTAGGGGATAGAATGTTTTGGGTGGGGGGGGTGACTAGGGGCTTGGGACCCCTAGTCACCTTGATGGGGGGGGGGGGGTTCATTTAGGGCCCCCACCCACCGCTCAGGGGTGGGGGCCAGGGGGGGGAGGACAGTAGGTCCCCCCCCCTATTATTTTATTAGGGCCCCCACCCACCGCGCAGGGGTGGGGGCCAGGGGGGGAGGACAGTAGGTCCCCCCCCCTTATTATTTTATTAGGGCCCCCACCCACAGCGCAGGGGTGGGGGCCAGGGGGGGAGGACAGTAGGTCCCCCCCCCTTATTATTTTATTAGGGCCCCCACCCACCGCGCAGGTGTGGGGGCCAGGGGGGGAGGACAGTAGGTCCCCCCCCCCTATTATTTTATTAGGGCCCCCACCCACAGCGCAGGGGTGGGGGCCAGGGGGGAGGACAGTTGGTCCCCCCCCTTATTATTTTACTAGGGCCCCCACCCACCGCGCAGGGGTGGGGGCCAGGGGGGGAGGACAGTAGGTCCCCCCCCTTATTATTTTATTAGGGCCCCCACCCACAGCGCAGGGGTGGGGGCCACGGGGGGAGGACAGTAGGTCCCCCCCCCCTTATTATTTTATTAGGGCCCCCACCCACAGCGCAGGGGTGGGGGCCAGGGGGGGAGGACAGTAGGTCCCCCCCCTTATTATTTTATTAGGGCCACCACCCACCGCGCAGGTGTGGGGGCCAGGGGGGGAGGACAGTAGGTCCCCCCCCCTATTATTTTATTAGGGCCCCCACCCACAGCGCAGGGGTGGGGGCCAGGGGGGAGGACAGTTGGTCCCCCCCCCTTATTATTTTACTAGGGCCCCCACCCACCGCGCAGGGGTGGGGGCCAGGGGGGGAGGACAGTAGGTCCCCCCCCCTTATTATTTTATTAGGGCCCCCACCCACAGCGCAGGGGTGGGGGCCACGGGGGGAGGACAGTAGGTCCCCCCCCCCCTTATTATTTTATTAGGGCCCCCACCCACAGCGCAGGGGTGGGGGCCAGGGGGGGAGGACAGTAGGTCCCCCCCTTATTATTTTATTAGGGCCCCCACCCACCGCGCAGGGGTGGGGGCCAGGGGGGAGGACAGTAGGTGGGGGGGTTATTAGGTGTTTTTTTGTTTTTTTTTTACAGTGAGCAGCCACAGGCTGCTCACTGCTTACTAGACATGCCCCTACTCGCGGTATATCGAGTAGGGGCATATTATTTACTAATACTAAGTAATCTTTACTTAGTATTAGTAAAGTTGGCTGAAAGACCAATTTAGGTCTTTCAGCCTTTTAGTAGATAGCTCCCTGATACCGTGGGAATTAGGGAGTTATCTACTAAGCGGCTGCAAGATGCAGCCACAGCAATGAATAGGATCGGAGTTTCATTCATTAGAATGAAATTCCGATACGAACAAAGTACCGAATTGCATCCTAACACCAATGGAGAAACTCTTCTCATTCTGTTAGGATGCAATTCGGCAGTTTTGCCGGCGTTCTGTCTAAGTGACAGGACTTTCGGCAATACTGACAGGAAGCATTGTGGGAACTGGGAGGAAAGCTAGGGATCATGGGAAAATTGCTCTGACCAGCGGAAATGAAGCACACTTTGCTCCTCCGCTGGTCAGAGCTGGTCAAGCGGAGGAATCCTCCATAAGACAGAGTCCCTACTTTGTCTTATGATTTTAAAGAAAACTAAAGAAGAATGGAAGAAAAGAAGAACAGATCCCGAGAGAGGGGGAGAAGAGGAAGAGATTGAGGAAAGGTAAGTTCGGCATGACAGTGCCGCTTTAAGGTGGGAATCTGAGCTGTTTAGAGAATCTACTCACTTGGATTGTATTTCTGTGTTTGCTGGAGTTGAACATAAAATTCTCGAGAGGATACTATTAAAGGGACACTACAGACACCCAGAGCACTTCATATAATTGCACTGCCCCTGTCCCCTTAACCCTGCAATGTAAAACGGTTCAGAGAAACTGCAATTCTTATATTGCAAAGTTTAGACTACCTCTAGAGACGTTTCTTGCTGTTTCACGGAGTTTAACTCGGTGAAACTATGCTGGGAATCCTCACGCTTTGCTGGGGACATCCAGCATCTTCATATCCCCATGGGGAAGGCTTGCCGTGAATACACATAAGGTTCTCCCTTTGCGCTGATGTCCCTTTGCGTTGAGGTGGGGGAGACAGATCCAGCACTGAGGAGTAAGGTGGGTGTTTTGAAGGGTTTTAAAACTTTTAATTGCCACAGAGGGAGTGAGGGGAGGTTGCAGAGGGAGTGTTAGAAATGCAGCTGTGTATTCCCAACACTCAGTGGCGTACACACAACCCATGGGGCCCCGGTGCGAAAACTGATCTGTGGGCCCCCCCCCCCCCCCGCTTACTCTGCGCGGGCTGGGGCCGCAACACATTGCGGGCGGGCACCTGGTCGCAGGGCTGCGACCCGTGCGACCGCGGTATGTACGCCAGTGCATGCATAAACACATACACTTAAAGGACCACTACAGACACCCAGATCAAATCAGCTCAATGAAGTGGTCTGGGTGCCAGGTCTCTCTAGTTTTAACCCTGCAGCTGAAAACAGCAGTTTCAGAGAAACTGCTATGTTTCACTGAGGGTTAATCCATCTCTAGTGGCTGTCTCATTGACAGCCGCTAGAGGATTTTCTGCGATTCTCACTGTGAAAATCACAGTGAGAAGACGCTGAACGTCCATAGGAAAGCATTGAGTAATGCTTTCCTATATGGGCGGTTTGAATGCGCGCGTGGCTCTTGCCACGCATGTGCATTCGGAGCTGAGAGGCGGATCGGGACGGAGAGATCCCCAGCGCCAAGGGAGCCCGGTGCTGGAGAAAGGTAAGTGCTTTAGACACACACACACACACTCTCATGAACAGACGCACACATTTACTGACAGACACACACTCAGTGACAGACGCACACAAACATACTCAGTAACAGACACACACACTAACACTAACACACTCTAAAACTAACACACTCACTAACACACACTCACTCACTCACACTCACTCACTAACACACTCACTCACTAACACACACACAAACTAACACTAACACACACTAACACACTCACTAACACTAACACACTCACTAACACACTCACTAACACAATCACTCACACACTCACTAACACAATCACTCACACTAACACACTCACTAACACACTCACACTAACACACTCACACTACCACTAACACACTCACACTAACACACTCACACTAACACACTCACACTAACACTAACACACTCACTAACACACTCTCTCACTAACACACACTAACACAAACTAACACTAACACACTCACTAACACACTCACTAACACTAACACACTCACTAACACTAACACACTCACATTAACACACTCACTAACACACACACTCACTAACACTCACACACTCACTAACACACTCACATTAACACTCACTAACACACTCACTAACACTAACACACTCACATTAACACACTAACACACTCACTAACACTAACACACTCACTAACACTAACACACTCACATTAACACTAACACACTCACTAACACACTCTCTCACTAACACACACACACTAACACAAACTAACACTAACACTAACACACTCACATTAACACACTCACTAACACACACACTCACTCACTAACACTCACTAACACACTCACATTAACACACTCACTAACACACTCACTAACACTAACACACTCACTAACACTAACACACTCACATTAACACACTCACTAACACACACACTCACTAACACTCACACACTCACTAACACACTCACATTAACACTCACTAACACACTCACTAACACTAACACACTCACATTAACACACTAACACACTCACTAACACTAACACACTCACTAACACTAACACACTCACATTAACACTAACACACTCACTAACACACTCTCTCACTAACACACACACACTAACACAAACTAACACTAACACTAACACACTCACATTAACACACTCACTAACACACACACTCACTCACTAACACTCACTAACACACTCACATTAACACACTCACTAACACTAACACACTCACTAACACACTCACTCACACTCTCACTAACACACTCACTAACACACTCACTAACACTAACACACTCACATTAACACACTCACTAACACTCACTAACACACTCACTCACTACCACTCTCACTAACACACTCACTAACACTAACACACACTCACTAACACTAACACACTCTCACACACACTCACTAAACACACACACACACGTTTTTTCTGTTTTTTTTTTTTAATTTAATCCCCCCAGCCTCCTTACCTGTGTGAGAGCTGGGGGGATTCCCTGGGGTCCAGTGGTGTTGCTGGTCACCCGGCTGGCGGGCGCGCGAGGGAGCACTGTCCCCTGGGTGCTCCCTCTTCAGCTCCCTCGCGCGCTGCGTACTGATGCCGGAGCCGGAAGATGACGTCATCTTCCGGCTCCGGTTTCAGTGCGGTGCGCGAGGGAGCTGAAGAGGGAGCACCCAGGGGACAGTGCTCCCTTGCGCGCCCGCCAGCCGGGTGACAGCAGGGCCAGCCTCGGGGGGCCCGGAGGTGGCCGGCTCCTGGGCTCCCCAGCAGAAGAGGCTGGCCCTGTGGGTACATACCGGGTCGCAGGGGCGGCCGGGCCCCCTGGTGGGCCGGGCCCGGTCGCAGCCGCGACCCCTGCGACCCTGGTATGTACGCCACTGCCAACACTATAATGTTCCTTTAAAACTTTTGCCACAAATTGATATATTGGAGATTTCTTTTTTACCACTGATTACTGCAATCATTAGGGTTCTGGCTGTATGGTAACTTCTAACTTCTATGGGGATTTTATTCAAAATTGCAATTTGGGATTTTATGTTGCCATTGACTTATTTTAAGGTTATATAATATATTTGAAGACCTATTTATATCGATGTTTTATTTGGCTCATTCATTTTTGTGATAGTAGTATATTCCTGAAGCACCCCAGATTTTTTTTTTTTTTAATTGTGTTGGAGAAAAATACAGGCCAGTTATATAAATGTTATTCATTTTTACTTGTGGTTAGAAGGTTACATTCAGTAAACCGATGGTAGTGTTGTATACTTTGTGATTGTCTGTATTTTGAAATACAACAGGAAGTGATGAACATCTAGTCTATGTAAGAAGGGCTCATAGTGTCTGACTAATACTTCCCTGACACAGGACAGACACAGAAATGCCTGGGGTTTAAGGAGAATATCCCTTCCTGCTATTCACTCTGTGCTTATAACCTCTCAAATATGTTTTCCATAAATATGATGTGCTGTGATTACTTTCAATAAGAAATTCATTTGCAAGTTATATGAAAAAAATCAAACCATATTATTCTTTTTAAATTGTTTTAAACATTTACAATACCTTTTCCAAGCATTTGAGTACAAAACGTGTAATGGTCTTTGGTGCATTTTGGACCCTTCGTCATAAATTGCTTATTTCCAAAAATCCGCTAGATTTACTAACTTGTGTTGAGATTTTAACCGGTATTACAGGAAAGTTAAACCAAAAATGTTGTTCACTAGCCGGAGAAATTCCGCTGCGATGCCAGTCTATTTTTGAATGATATATTTCTGGCATTTTTAAAGCGCCAACATATTCCGCAGAGCTGTACAATCGGGATGAGGGGTATGAGACAAAAAACACAAAACCACAGGACAATATAATAATATATACAGATCAATACAAAATGTAAAGAGGGCCCTGACCATGAGCTGAGACCGAGCCATTGAGGCTCTTTTCTACACAGTATCTAGTTAGAAAGCCCGTGGTAATAAAGAATTACCCAGTGCGCATGTAATCAATAGGAAACCATAGAAACTGCAACACGTTTGATATTCAACAAGTTGCTTTGTAATTTCAAGAGTAAAAAAAACAAACCCATTTTCAGGCATTAATGTAACACTTAGTTAGTCCAGACCATTAAATTGGGTAATAGTAACAACCCCTGGATGTTGGGCTACTGTAAAATCCCCAGGATGTACTTGAAAGCCAGAGTAATCGGAATGTGCCTTTCCTGGTTAAATACATTATTATTATTATTATTATTATAAGTGCCAGTAACATTTTCACTGCTGGAGGGAAACGTGAAGCAATGCACTGTTCTTCCCTGTGACAGTGTAAGTAAGAATAGCTTTAGGTAGATAAGCAGAATGTGTCATTTACATTCTCAACATGTAGGTTGAGAACGTAAATTGTCTCTCTGCAATAAAAAAATAAATTAAAAAAATTGGGGTCTCTGAGTTCCCCCCAAAACTGAGAAGTCCAGTAAGTGGTACATTTTCTCTTCACCCTATGAGCTGCAAGGTGGCATATTTTAGCATTTAGTAGATTACAATTAAAGGGACGGAGTAAGCACCAAAATCACTTATTCTGAGAAATGGCACCGTTTAGGTCTTGCAATTTCTACTAGAAGCTATCATTCACACAGCCACTAGGGACTGTTCCAGTAGCATTAAGAATACAAACCTATATACTTTATACTATATATACTTACTCTCTAATTAGATTTAGCCTCCCTCCACAGTAAACAACGGAAATTAGAAAAAAGAAATGTTTAGAATTACCATTTTTGCAGCGCTGAGACTCCATTGGAGCAGCTACCTGCTCAGTCTCCCATGGCGTCATTATGGTGGCTTGGCTTCCTCAGTGCTCAAAGAGGAGCATAGGGGACCTCGCACATCCAATCCAATATCTCTTTCTTCAATGCTTTCCTATATTGCACAGGAAGCATCTCTAATGGCTGCCAGAAAGACAGTCACCAGAGGTGCTTTTAACCCGGCAACGTAAACAGTAAACATTCCAGTTTCTACAAAACGACAAGGTTTTACATTGCAGATTTAAAACCGGTGGGCAACTTTACCCAGACCGCGCCATTGAGATGAGGTGGCCTGGGTGTATTTAGTGGTCTTTTAATAGTTATGTCTCCCGTCCAGTGATATCTAAAGCAGAGAGTGGGGAGAGGCAGTAGGTGACCTGAATAAACTAGCTTTGGAAAACTCCACGCAGGAGTCATGCCAATAAAGCATTACTGTACTGTATTGTTTGGCTGTGTCTACTCTACATGAGAGTCATTCCAACTAAGTGTTACTGTAATGTATTGTGTTGTTTGGCACTGTCTACACTGTATGTTTGTATGTGCGCATGTGTGTATATATCATTGGCACTCTCTCCACTGTAACCTTTGTGTGGTCTACATGGATTTGTCACTACGTGCTATGTGCCTTTGTATTGCCTATGTGTGTGTTTGTTACTGCTTATTCTATGCATGTGTGTGTAAGTCGTCGTTGTCTGCTAATTGTCAGTGCATGTTACATGTGTTTGCCACTGCTTCTATGTATGATTTCCATTGCCTGCTCTGTGTTTGTCACTTAATTTTTTGTATGCCTGGGAAACATTTTTTAGCCTTTGTTGAAGGTACCTAAACGTGCATCAGATATTCATTTTTTCTTTCTTTTTTTTCTTTTTGACTGTACTTGTTATCACTATGTTTTTTTTCTCTAATGTGTTAGTAACACATGCTTATTTTTTAAAATTTGTATTAATATTCTTTAAACCCCCCCTAAAAGGCCCCATGTGAACTCAGAATAAGTATGTCAAATATGAGTAAACTGCAATATATTCTCTAAGAATTCAAAAGTAAATTTAGCCATAAAACAAAATAAAACCGGTTCCTAAGATGTATAGCAGTCCCTTACCCTGTGGGCATAGTTACATTAAAGCCCAGTCCCCAATGGTGCATTTTGCTCCGTATTTTTTGGGGGTGTAATAGGGACATCATTTTCTGGTTATTTTAATTATTTCATTTATCTTTCAACTAATTTATTTACTTTGTGGTTTGTTTGTTTTTCTAAAACAAATTCTCTTTTTCCCCCCACTCCTCTACATAGCCCAATATATCGAGACAGAATAATTGTTTGTTGGTGTAGGTTTTCTGTTATGGTTTCTATGTATTTCCAAATAATTAGGATATTGCTATACTTGCTGCCAGGTGGGATTTTCCTCTTTAGGAGGCTGTTCCTATTTTTTCCCATGCCCTCGGAATAGGCCCATCAGTGGTGGAAATAATGTAGAGAGTACCCTAGTGTAAGATGTTTTCTTGGGCCCCTAACTCTAGCGCAAGTATTTTGGCCAAAGGGTAGATCTCCCACAATCATTTTCCAGCTGGGGTTTTACTACTTTCCCATCCTTACAGGATTGTATTTGTAAGAAGTCTTTTTTTTTCCCGTTTGGATGTAAACACCTGTTTTTGTTTATGTGTGTGACTTTAGGGGTGTATATGTCTATAGTGGTGGCATTTAAATGCAGTTGTGTGTATGTACTGTTGCAATTTGAAAACTGTGGTGTACTTGTGTGTAGTGTTTGAGTTTGAATGTAGTGTTGGCATTTGAAGGCAGGTGTGCATTTTTATGTAATGTTGGTGGTGTGTTTGTTTGCAGTTTTGTGTTTCAAGGCAGGGGTGTGTTTGTATTGTAGTGTTGGTGTTTGGATGCAGGGTTTATTTGTGTGTAGTGTTGGTGTGTGAATGCTGGGAAGTAGGCACATACACTGCCACACAACCATACTAACACAGATACACAATAACACACAGATACACATACACACTGATATGTACACACACATACATATACTTTGATGTTTACGAATAAAGGTGGACACGTTCTTAATTATAAATACTTGTTTTAATGGCTAATATGCAATTTTGTGTCCTTATCATCTGTGAATTCAAGTCACTTTTTTTGTAAAACATTCTAGAGATCGATGTTATATACTGGACCATTGAGCAATAGAAAAATGTTGCCTTTCTGATGAATCACATTTTCATTTAGATCAGATGGACGGCCGGTGCATGTGCATCATTTACCTGAGGAAGAGATGGCAACATGATGCACTGTGGGAAAAAGGACGGCTGGCAGCATTCCCAGCAATGTTTTGCTGGAACACCTTGGGTTCTGGCATTCATGTGCATGTTACTTTGACACGTACCTAGAGATTGTTGCAGACCACGTACATCCCTTCATGGTAATGGTGTTCCCTGATCGCAGTGGACTAGTGATGTCCCAAACAGTTCGCCGGGAACTGTTCGCCGGCGAACATAGCTTGTTCGTGGCGAACGCGGCAGGCGAACATGTGCGATGTTCGGTCCGCCCCCTATTCATCATCATTGAGTAAACTTTGACCCTGTACCTCACAGTCAGCTGACACATTCCAGCCAATCAGCAGCAGACCCTCCCTCCCACCTCCATGACGAATAGGGGGCGAACCTAACACTGCATATGTTCGCCCACCGCGTTCGCCACGAACAAGCTATGTTCGCCGGCGAACAGTTCCTGGCGAACTGTTCGGGACATCACTACAGTGGACTCTTTCAGCAGGATAATGCACCCTGCCCCACTGCAAAAAATGTTCAGGAATGGTTTGAGGAACATGACAAAGAGTTCAAGGTGTTTCCTTGGCCTACAAATTCCCCAGATCTCAATCCGATTGAGCATGTGGATGTGCTGGGGCAACAAATCCGATCCATGGAGGACCCACCTCGAAATTTGCAGGACTTAAAGGATGTGCAATTTTATATTTAAGAATTGTCAGTACAAGGCAAAAGATTTTTTTTTTATCCAGCTACATGTTGTGTATGACTGCCTGTTTTGTGTTTGTCTCTGCCTGCTCTGTTTGACTGTTATTGCTATTTATGTATGATTGTTAATGTCTGCTCTGTTTTTCACTGTCTTTTATACGTTTGTCACTGCCTGCTCTGTGTGTTTGTCATTGCCTGCTCTGTATGTTTGTCTGTACCTGAGATGTATTTGTCACTGCCTCAGCTGTGTGTTTGTCACTGTCTGCTCTGTATGTTTGTCATTGCCTGAGCTGTGTGTTTGTCACTGTCTGCTCTGTTTGCTTGTCACTGTCTGCTCTGAATGTTTGTCATTGCATGAGCTGTGTGATTGTCACTGCCTTCTCTGTATTGTTGCCACTGTCTGCCCAGTAAGCTTGTACCCGTATGCTATGTGTATCACTGCATGCTCTGTGTTTATGAAAAGTATTTCTCTGTATGGATAGGAATGTCATTTGAAAGTTGATTTTATGCATATCTTTGTGTGTTTCTGTATCTGTCTGCTATGTGTGTGTATATCGATCTGTTCTCTTCTTACCTCTAGCTATTCTGCTATTATTTTGTGATGTGCACACCTGGCAGCCTAATATGTATGTGCATGTCACAGTCTGCTCTCTTAGTTTGACACAATGATTTTTGTATGTTTAATTGGCACTGTTATCTCATTCTGTGCATCTGACACTGACTGCTTTCTACCTGCGCAGTGTACACAGGATGATTGAGTTAAGATCAAGGCTTGTCTTCCTCATTTACCCCTCAAAGGTTTATATTGCTGTTCCAGCATTGTCAGCACGTTTTGGCCAGTGGGGGACTTGTGTGAGGTGCTGGTAGCGGGAGTATTATGTGCCAATCTCTAATCACCCCCTCTGTCTTCTTTCATTCCTATGACATGACTGGCAGAGAGAATGAAACATTAACTCTTAGTTCTTGGAGTAAGGAAGGGATATGAGAGCTTGTTACTTTTAGAGCTAGGGCGATAACAGACATGTAGAAATTTTCACTTTACAGGTGTCCAGAATGCTGGCATAGAATACTTTGAATGGTATGCTGAAGTGCTAAGCCATTATGTCCTTGGACCTTTGGCAGTGCTGATGTTTGTGGGCTATCTTTTGTGTGATGCTGGGTTGGCCTATAGTAGCTCACTAACCTCCGCAATACTAAGGTAAGTCATAAAAATCCATAGTCTCGTGGTCTTTAGCATGTGGGACTGACCCCGGCATGTATTTGACAAGGTACACATATATTATTGATTTATCTATAAAATATTTTATCACTATGTAATTTTTACGTATGTCCTGAAAACAACAGTCATTCATTTTGTCAGACAGTTGCCATTTGGGACGATTGATCCATTTTAGCTGGGTCACAGGATAAACGTCCAAAGAAAATGCAACAAAAGTGTGTCATTAAACCAGATAACAGCAATAAGAGATTAGTACAGAGCATGTCCATCAGAGATGAGGTACAACCATTGAGTTCTATGTAAAATACTCCATAAAGGTAGGCCTCACCTGTCATACCTTTTTGTAGTTGTAATTCACGATCGGCTGGAGTTTATTATAACTTGGCATAAATGACTTGTAATTTGGCTCAATTTATATATAAGCATGTATACTGTCTGGTATCTCAATGTCTGAATGTAATATTACTTGGCATGACAGGGGGTTTGTTTACTAAACACCAAATTGTACTGAAGTGAAAAACAAACTGCTAAATTTTGCAATTAGTGTTTATTGAAGATTTTCTCAATGCAACAATAGTAAACAGGTAAGGAAAAAAGCCAAGTTAATCATTGTGTTTACATACTCTAATGTATGCCATTGTTTACCTTGATTGTGGAGTGTCTTGGTGGCCAGACTCCTTCCCATAGACTATGGGCCCTGTCTTAAAACACATTTAGAAGTACCAAAAGGACTATTCTCACCATTCCTGAGATCTCTCATCTGCTAAGCAGCTGCAGATTTCTTAAACCCCCAGGATGCCAGCCACCAGGGTGACAAGCGGAAATCCTAGCAGGCCGCATGGAACTATACACTGGTTCAGAACTTACTCATGGCTGGTCAAAACATTAACCGGGTGGTGATTGGACAGCAAATGTGGTATCAGGGTGTTCTTTGGGCAGTGGGTAGCTGAGGGGGTGAGCTCTTCTGGTATGTGTTGATTGTTGGGGTTGATTGTTCTGTGTTGGGGAAGGGCGTTTTAGGGCTCCAATTTCACGGCATCCCTGGTGTTTTTGATTCTGGTCACCCACTGGAGGGTGACTACACATTGTGTACTGTACAGATATGGTGCTTCTGTGCAATAAAGTATACTTAGTTTTCACCCTTCATCAAGCCTTGGTTGATGTTTTGGGAAATTGCTAAGCGTTCTATGATCACTCATGACGTTTGAGCTATAAATGGTAGGGACACTAACGGACATACTCCGGCTAAGTACAGCAGCTCAGATACCAATACTTTGCATAATACACCATAAAGCAGGGCATTAAACAGAGTACACAAGTCACCAAAACAGAGGCCTCAGCTCAGAACGCAAGGCAAGAGCTTTATAACTGAGATTTTAATTTGTTACAAATTGATGTTTAGTGAACTAACTCCAAGATGTTAGGAATACACCACCTAGGAGGTATGATGTATCGTAGAAGCACTATGTATAGTAGAGGAGTCTACTGGCTTAATTTGGGTCGAACAAAAAGAATACATAACAGCACATCTCTATCTGGGCAGAGGATTGCACAAACTTGTTGATATTTATAAGAGTTTTGCATTCTGATAAGTGGTGCACAATTCAGTAAGAACATCTTATTGATGATTCCTCCACGTTTACATGTTCGTACCACTATACTTTATACTTTGATAGATTCACGTAAGACACCTTACCTCCTGTGTCATATTACCCCACTCCCCTTAGAATGTAAGCTAGTTTGAGCAGGGCCCTGAGCACCGTCTGTTCCTGTATATCCAACTTGTCATGTTGCAAATACTTGTCTGTCAGACCACCAATTGCACAGCACTGCAGAATTTATTGGCGCTTTATAAATGGTAATAATAATAATAATAATAATAATTAGAAGAAGAAATCTCCCTCCCCACTTCTGATTGGCTAATGTAACATACCACCTGGTTGGTTCCATTTAATGCTTCCTACTTAGGCAATTCTTTAAGGATATAATGTTTTAAAAAGATCCATGTGATAATATGGAATGTCAGACACACTGGCGAATGTATATGCTCAAAAGAAAAAAAGTCATAAACTATACTAAATACTTACATAATTCAAAAGTAATAAAGTTTTAACAATGTAACTTTGCAAACTGTGTGGGTTATTAACTAACTGCGCCTTTATAACTGAGGATATTACAGGAATATTAATTATACATCGTGTAGTATTACATTATAGGAATTTTATTATACATATAGCAATATCTGTCCATTAATATAAATATATATAATGGCTTCCAGAAATCTTGGTTTTGAAAGCAGCGCAGGGAGGGATATTTCTTATCAGCTAGGACAGACCGGACCCCTGGTCCTTATCTACAGCCACACACTTCCTCTAACCAAGGAGAGAAGGAAATGTCTGCCCCCCCCCCCCCGTCTCCCCTACATTCCCTCCCCCCATTCTAACCTAACTCCACCTCTCCCCTTGTTAGGTGGATTTTAGATTTGCGCAGTCCATGAAGGAAAATCCCTCTAGAAGTTAGGATCAGAGGCTACCCCCCGATCTGACTTTCTTCCTCACCCCCATCTCTTGTGACAAAAGATGAATATGTAGATTTTTCTGGGTGTTTGATATGGGTAAGTTTGTGGCACTTTTGTGCACGTCATCTATCTATCTATCTATCTATCTATCTATCTTGCTTTGACCAGTTTATTATAAACATATCTATTTTTATCTATCTATCTATCTACCTATCTTGCTTTGACCAGTTTATTATAAACATATCTATTTTTATCTATCTATCTGTCTGTCTCTCTGTCTATCTATCTATTTTTATCTATCTATCTATCTATCTATCTATCTATTGTTATCTATCTATCTATCTATCTATCTATTGTTATCTATCTATCTAGCCTTCTGCGTATCTGCCTGCATATCACTTTCGCTGTCAATAGTTGTATATCTGCTACAAAGAATTAATTTATTTAACTAGACTCATAGCTACATCTGCCTATCTCGCAGATTTTATTGGTGTTTGTAGGTTTACCTAATCAATTTCAACCACCATCTGCTTATCTTTATTTATACATTTAAACTCAGATCTTCCTCTATCTGCTACCCAGTGCGCACATCTGTGTGTTTATCCATCTATTATTTATTAGTCTCATCTAATATTATATCATAATTTATCGTGTTTGTATATCCATCTTTCTAAGTATAAACTAGCTTGTACGTCATGTGCAATACATTAATTGTTTGAATGTAGAAGTTGCTTATTACGTCTTTTGTAAATCTGAAAGTTCGGTATTTCACCCTAATGTTTTAGAAGGTGTATTAATTCACATATGGCATATTAACGTGATAACTGTGTAGATAGATTTGTGCAAACTCTGTGCATGTCTCTGTGTTTATACCGTTGTTTATCCTCGGCATATTTATGGACAATTGGATCTAGTATGAAGATTAGTTGACAAGCATGCAACGCAGGGAAGTTAAGTAGGAGTATTTTTTTTTGATGGGTTGCAAAATGCTACTTTTACTTTGTTCTAAGAGTGCACTTTTTGGGATATGAGAAAAAAATAGTCTATATATTGATAAATACATACATTCACAAAAATGAAGACAATATTTAAATGTGTAAAAGTGTGTTTGTCCATGTGTGCTGATATATGTTCATTTATAGTACACATGCTGTTGCTAAAAATCATAATAACAGTAATATTAGAGTGTGCAGACCCCCCGCCCCCCTTCCAATCTATTCTTAGAGAAATGGAGAAGTCCTGGGGGGAAGTTTAATACACATAACATAACCACTGTGCAACACATGCACTTTCACATACATCCTGCACACATGCAACTCACACAATGCTCCAAATACACCCTGTACACAAACTATGTCCACTGTGTTACACATACATCCTGTCCACATGTCACACACACACATGGCCAATATTCCAAATACACACTGCATATATATACTGTACATACAGCGTTTCACATACATGTGCAGGACATATGAAAATAAACACACACACTCTGTTCCACATACACATACACTTTTTGCATATTTGCATGCTGGACACATGAAACACACACACACATATATATATATATATATATTTTATTTTTTTTTCATTTATATATACACACTGATCCAAATATAAACTGCACACACACACATAATGCACATACAATGTTTAAAATACATTCAGGAACACACATAAACACCGTGCTCCAGATACACAGTGTTACTCACTGTCACTGTGCTAGACATATAACACAAACACGCAAAATGTTCAAGATAAAAACTACACGCTCTCCTTCTGTATGTATATTTTCATTACATTCTGGAGCATTACATACAATACTCCAGTGTTTCTTACACACTGTATTCACATTCCGTATCATACCTGCAGGACCCATGGCCCACGCACATACACAATGTTCCAAATACAAACTGCACTCACATATACTACATATGCTATGTTTTAAATTCATTCTGGACATGTTACATACAAACAATGATTTATACACATATTATACACACAATACTGCAAAATACACAATGTAGTCACATAGTATGCATACAATGTTTAAAATACTTTCTGGACACATGACACTCAAACATAATATTGTACACACATACTATACATATAATGTTCTCATACATTCTGAACACAGACAATGGTCTAAATACACATTGAACGCACACTCTGCACATACAATATAAATAAACAGCTAGAATCCTGCACAGAACCCCACTATATTAAGTGACTTTATAGATCTTATATGGCATACACATGCTGTAAAACTCTCTTGTATGTGCTCTTCAGTGATTCTTTATGAGATATGTACATAAAAGGCACACGTGTGAGCTGTGTATCTTATTCAATTGAAAACTAAACATTAATTAATCTACTCAGCACACCAACAGATTGCACAGGATGGTATTAGTTTCTCAGAGGGCTTCATTCATGTTTCTCATTTCATTTAAATTATTTATGATTTCTGAACGTCATATCCCATGAACCCCTGCTGGGCACTATTGAGAAAGAAGCCCCTGATATATTGTAGCACATTCTAATAAATATCACTTTGCAAAGGTGCAATGTACATATTACTTTTGTTTAAAGGAAAACCCATAATATATTAACATCATTGTTTAAATAAAATATTATGTGTTATAGCCATTATGTGAGCTATTTTGGAATGAGTTATTTTGTTACATCTACATATAAATAAATAACTGATTTTTATGTCCTGGCTTACCCTTGCTTTATGGGAGCATCTGCCATACACAGCTTTAGTTTAGACTGAGCATGCCGCTTTATCTATACTTAAAAAAGGACACCTACTGTATATATTTTAATTCAATGCTCTTTAAATATTTGGTCACTCCCCTAACCTTTCAATCATTTCTCAGCATTGCATTCTATTCCAGTGACATCAAGGTCTATGACGACAAGGATCGGGTGAAAGAGGAGACTGTCCATCACAGTCCTATTCCCCCAGCAAGCACTTACCATACTTGCTGGGGGAATATAGGATTAGCATGGCTAATTTCACAACAGTGGCCCTGTCTCTCCCAAAACATACAACAGTTCCTATCACCCCAAAATGCATACTATTGCCTCTATACCCTGCAGAGATACACTGATGCCCCAATTCACCTACACACACTGCAGACCCATTTTTATTCCCAAAACAAACAAGATAGCCTCTCTACAGCAGCTACAACAACAAACAAACAAACACACACACACACACACACACACTATATCCTCCCAAATACACATACTACAGCGACTATCCCCCTTAACACACAATCATTACAGCCCCTATCCACAAACAGCTCTTTTTTACATGCTCACACACATACTACATTGCAAACAGTCCCATCCACACACAACCCGCAACTACACAAGCAGCATCTTCCCCACGCATACACTCCTACAAGTATAAACACAAAAATAATTCAGCGCTAGTAATCACAAAATTAGTCAAGGTAGGCAGCAACCCAAATGAAGGAAAACCCCTAGGGTCCTTTGGTGGATAGATACAAAAAGATATGGAAGTTAGTCCAGTAAAGTATTGCTAGGGTGCCAATAGATGGTCTAGGATACTTTATAGAGTTCCTCTGTGGATGCGTCTAGTGTAGACCGTTCTGTATATGTAAATACAAGAGAGGTAGAGGCGACTAATGGTATAGTATGAAAGTTCAGGGTGTGATAGGTAACAAAATGTAGAGAACTCACATTCAAGAGAGCTATGGCCAGCTCTGGTGTGGATTGCGTACAGCGGTATAATCCCCGCAGAACTCGGAAAAGAAAGACAGAAAGCGACAATAGTGCTCTCAATTTTGATGTGGTTCAGTGTGCAGATAAGAAGAGGTAAAAAACTCACATTCGAGGGAGCTATGGCCAGCTCTGGTGTGGATAGCGTACAGCGGTATAATCCCCGCTTATAGGATTTGTAGCGGCGATACGTCCGTCAGCACCGTCTGGTGATCCAAGGCTCCAATATAGAAAAATAAAAAGCAGCAATAGTGCTCTCAATTGTGATAGGTTAAGAGAGTAGTAGAGGAAATAAAATAATACTCACAAAGATAGAGCAGAGGTACTGCTCTATGGATAGGCGCTGGTGGTATGATCCCCACCTAGGATTTCTTGGAGTACTGGAACTTTAAAATTGCCAGTGGAAGTAAAAGTAACCAGGAAAGGTTAAAATGCCAGGAATAGGTAAAAAAAAAGTTTAAAGTGCATAGAGAGTGCAATAAAAAGAGGATTGGTACAATAAAGTAGCCAAAAGACTTTTATTGATCTAAAATACACAATAAAATACAGAATTAATAACCATAAACGCGTTTCACCATAAGTGGCTTCTTCAGAATGGGATAAAAGTAGTAACCTGGCAGGGGTTGTTTAAATAGGGCTATGTGAATTTGAAAATTGCGCCAAAAGTGTAATTGGCCAATCAGAGACAATTTTTAAAAACACTAAGGGTGATGAGTCCATTTAAATTATTTAAATGTAAAAACGAGGGTGAGAAAGTTGTTTTAAAAAAATAAATAAATAAATAAATAAAGGGTTGTTTAATAAAGTTCATAAAAAAATAGTTGTTTTATAAAGTTTAAAAAAAAAAATACATAACATGACACATATCTAAAAAAACATAATTTATTTATTTATTTATTTATTAAAAATTCATAAGAAACGCAGTCTTGTTACCCATAGGGTCTCGATGCGCATACCAGCAATAAAAACAGATAAAACAATATCCAGCAAACAACAGCATTGAAATCAAGTGCATTTAAAACCAGGGTTAAAATTTTCATGTAATCCCGTACGCCTGAGCAAATAAGACTGTTTTTAAGCTCCGGCGGAACTTCAGTAGATCATTCTCAAGTCTTAATGTCAGGGGCAGGGAGTTCCAAAGTTGCGCTCCCTGAACATCACTCGTCCTCCCTCCGCATTTTTTCTTTTTAAAATTTGGAATCTTCAATAAGTCCAAATCAGCCGATCTCAAGGATCGACTGGGAGCATAGCGTGTGAATTTATCCTTCAGATAGTCTGGTCCCATGCCATGGATTGCGTTGTATACCAAACAACCAGTTTTAAACAGAACCCGTTCACGAACGGGCAGCCAGTGCAAGGCGCTTAATGATGGAGTGATATGGTCATTGCGGGCCACACCCGTAAGTAGCCTTGCAGCTGCGTTCTGTATCAACTGGAGCTTGTGTATGATGTTCTGAGGCAGTCCAAGGTATAGAGCATTGCAGTAGTCCAATCGACTACCGATGATGGCGTTGACCACCGAGATTTGATCGGAGGGGGCAATGAATCTAAAAGTAGACCTCAGAAGTTTCAGGTGGTAGTGGCAAGAACTTACCACCTGATTAATCTGGGGCTTCAGTGTCAACCTGGAGTCGAGGATGACTCCCAGATCTCTGACCTTGGTGGCAGGACTCAGAGATGGAGAAAACGAGTCCGGCCATGAGGGAAAGATACTATTCACCTCCTGGTTACTGAAGATGATACATTCAGTTTTGGAGACATTAAGTTTTAGATAATTGGCTCCCATCCACGACTGGATATCCTGTAGGCAGGAGGAAAGATTGATTTGATCCTCCTTTTTCTTGGCCAGGCGAAAGTACAACTGGGTATCGTCGGCATAGATATGATAGGGAAGCATGTGGCGGCGGATGATATGGGTCAGTGGCCTCATATAGATGTTAAACAGGATTGGAGATAAAGCCGAACCCTGGGGGACTCCACACGTCAGGGCGATGTTAGAGGAGTAAAATGTTCCCAATTTTACCCTTTGAACCCTGTCGTGGAGAAATGAGGTCACCCAAGCCAAGGCCCTGTCATCCACACCAGCCACAGTGAGTAGCCTCTCTATCAATCTATCATGGTCGATGGTGTCAAAGGCCGCCGATAAATCCAGGAGTACCAGGGCAATTTCCTCCCCTCTGTCCAAGGCCCATAGGAGATCGTCGTGGACTTTAACCAGGGCAGTCTCTGTCCCTCTACCAGGTCGAAATCCCGATTGGAAGTCATCCAGAATGTGATTAGACTCCAGGTGAGGCTGAATTTGCCAGACCGCCGCTCTCTCGATGATCTTGGCCAAAAAAGGCAAGGTTGAAATAGGTCGATTGTTGCTCAACTCGGAGCGTGGCACAGTTGGTTTCTTCAGCAGTGGGATAACCACAGCCTGCTTCAGAATGCCAGGAACAACTCCGGTGGCAAATGACATACTAACAATGTCTGCAATATAGGGGGCCAAAACATCAGCGGCATCCTTCACCAGCTGTGCAGTGCAGGGATCAAGCGGTGAGGACGATGCCCTGAGAGACTTGAGGATGATCAAAATCTCAGGCGTACTAACGGGTTTAAAATTCGAGAACATCGAGCCATCATAGGGTGTAAAAGTTTCTGTATCAGGTTCCACCACTATGTTGCTCCTAATTAGGTCAATTTTTTGTTTAAAAAAAGTGAGAGAGGGATTCGCAAAACTTTTGAGATGTTTCTTCTTGGGGAAGCGAACAGTTAGGATTTGCTAGGAGGTTTGTTGTGCGAAAAAGCTCTGCCGCTGAGTTCTTCGCTTTTGTAATCTTATCTGTAAAATATTGTTTTTTCGTATTTTTAATACTAGATTTATATAATTTTAAAGATTTTAAATATTCCAATTTGAGGTCGGCATTATAATCTTTTCTCCACCGTTTTTCAGCTGCTCGACATCGCCATTTCATCTCCCTGGTCACCTGATTAAACCAGGGAGGGTTTTTATCTACTTGTCTTACTAGACAAGTTTTTTTCATGGGGGCTAAAAGTTCTATTGATTCTACAATCACTGAATTAAACAGTAAGATTTTCTCTTCTACTGTGTGGGAAGCATGAAATTTAATGGAGTCCATTTTGCTGGAAAAAGTTGTACTAAGAAGAGGTCCGGTGACTTTGGAGATATCTCGAGACCAAGAGCAGATATTATTTCTTTTTGGGATGTGGGGGATTTTCTTCATTTCAACACCTACTGCCTCAAACTTGATCAGATTATGATCACTCCAGGCCGTGGGTTGAGGAGTAGTAGTCGAAGAAATCAACCCATTGTGGAAAATCCAGTCTAGCGTGTGTCCGGCTCTATGTGTGGGGCCGGACACTGCTTGGTTATACCCTATGGTTTTTGCGTAGAGTATTAAACTCTGGGCATGAGAGTCCGTAGGAGAATCAGCCCATAAGTTAAAGTCTCCCAAAATAATGGAGGAGGCAAACTTAAGACTAATAGTAGTTAGCAGTTCAGATATCTCCTCCATAAAGACGGGGGTACTAGTATTAGGCAGGTGATAAATGAGAGCTAGACCTGCCGTCTCCCTCTCAGTGCGCTGCCATAGGAGGGAGAGATATTCAAATGTGGTGAGGGATGTCACCTCCATCTCATTTTCCCTGATTTTAAGATGTTCTTTAAAAATAATCGCAATCCCCCCGCCTCTTCTTGTTGCCCGATTGCACATAAGTATGTGATATCCAGGGGGGGCCAATTCATCAAGACGAGGTGGGGCTGAGGGGGAAAACCATGTTTCCGTTAAAAATAGAAAATCAAGGTTGTTATCTTTAATTATGATGTTGATGGAGATGGTTTAAAGGTACAGGGATACAGAGATATATGTAAATGGAGTATGCATGAAAAGGGGGTAATATAATCCCAAACATAATGATTTAAATAGGGGTTATATTATACCCCAGAGTAATAATATATTACAGATGTTAAATGAAAATAATAGATAAAATAAACCACGCAGAAAAAATACAAGCTGGGGTTAAATCCCTGCTGGTACCAACGAACCCCAGGTATCTTTTGATACCTGAGGGTACCCCCGGCCCACTGGTGCCACAACTAGTGGTGTTAGGAATACAGTTTTGTACTCCTAACGCTATAAACAAACAAACAAAAACACTCCAAAAACAACACTTTGAAAATAAGAAAATTATAATATGTTGTGGTAATCAAACCCAAAAAACATGAACATGTACTGAGCACTATACTTTCACATTTTTGGGTTTGATAACCACAACATATTTTTGTTTGTTTATTTGGTGTGGTGTGTAAGGAGATAACCCACACGAGTGTTGTAGCAATTGATTGCTCCATTTCAAAGAACTTTTCATGGCTTTTTAGTGAGCATCTGATTACGTTCTACGGGGACTTTTTTTATCCCATAAACTTCTATCCAGCAATGACTTGTGGGATAAGTAGTTTATACCACAGCAGTAGTTCCACTCATCATATACGATAAAATCAGTCCAGGTTCTGCACAGTGCGTGCTCACCGGATGCACAAATTGTATAATATCTCATTCACAAATACACTCTAAAAAACACATCGTTCTTACGAACACGCTCACATTTACAAACATGCACAGACAATTCTGAAATATAGAAACAGGGTATGGATAAGGTTATACAGCTTCACACTATATGTGAATGATATTTTAGCTTTAATATATTGTTTTGGTAGTAGGTGCCTATAGGATGGCATATTGGAGTAATAAAATAAACAATCGTGATTAAAATAGCAACGACACAGAAAAGGGTTTTCATGTGCATGTTCATCCTTACAATGTAGTTGGACGCTTGCGTTTTGAAAGGTTTATGGGGTTCTCATTAAAATCAACAGTGGTAGGAAGTATCACACGAGAATTTGAGACTGAAAATAAATAATATGTATCACATGAATCAGAGTAGAAGCTGTAAGGGAGGACCGGGACTGCAAATATTGAGGTACGCATGGTGCTACATAGTGCAAACTATAGTTATAAAGGGACAGATTTATCAATGTATTCTGAAAACAAAATCCTTTATTTTTGGTCTTTAATCTGTATCTATTAAGTTGCATTTATTAAGTTGTATTAAAAATGGTCCGAACATGTCAGCTCTTCTGTCTAAATTTTCTGTCTAATTCATAGAATTAGGCATTTCAGTAAAGACTGCTGAACATATAGAGGTGGGAAAAAGAGAAGTGAAATAAAACACGATTCTGGTGTAAAACACGACAAAAAGGTTAATACCAGAAAGATTGTGTGCATTTCAAATTTACTGTTAGAGTGCATAGTAAACAACTGACAAAATAACCAACAGATTTAATAGATTGAGCCCAAAAAGACAACAACAAAACAAACAAAATTGGAGCAAAGCAATCTTTGACAATTTGATAAATGTCCCACATCGATTCAAAAGGTTCCACAGCAGCAGAAGTGGGTTGGTTGGTAGTAGAATAGTGGAAAATAGTGGAAGTGTGTAATTGCTTGGTGTCAAACTGCAATGGTCAAATAAGCCACTGTGGTAGCTTGTGAGAAAGTCAGAAACCTTAGATGCCAAGGGCCCTGGACCACCAAACCTGCCAGGAAACCAAGAGAAGAAGAGGTATTAAGGCCCCAGGGAGAGTGCGCAGCTTAGCGGACAGGGGCACATGTATGAGTGTGGGATGGATGATGCATGATTGGCTATATGCTACATGTGGGAGTGTGAGATGTGAGGAAGTGGGCAGTGACAGATTAGACTGACCTCAGTGCCACTTAGGAGCCGGGCCAGCAACAAGTTTCTCTGCCTCCTCCTGTTGCTGGGCTTGCTGGATTTTCTGCCGGGGCCCTGGATGCTGGATCCTGGTTTTACAGCCATCCTGTCTGCCCTCAGGGCTGGTACTGCTGCTGCTGCTGCTGCAGATGGTGGCTTCCTCCGTCCCCAGCAGCCTGGCGGTGAGGTTCCCCTCCCCAGCGGTCTGGCTCCCCCTGTGGCAACCTCCATGGGCTCTCTCCATGGGCACCCACCCTGGGCACCCTGCCTGTGTCTCCCCTCCATGGGTCTCCCTCCCAGTGGCTCCCTCCCTGGGCACCCTCCATGGGCTCTGTGCGCCCCAACTCTCCTCCTCAGGCAGGATCTCCAGCCCGAGTCTTCCACTGGGCCGCGCGCCTAGACCACGTGGCGCGGCCTGCTCCGCGCCTGGTCCTTCCGCCGCCCCTGCTGTCCGGGTGGCTGCATCTGATGGGGACCGCGCCCCCCCCTGGAGGTAATGGGGGGGGGGTGGAAGCACGGCAATCGTGTCCTTGCCAAATAAGGGATGGTTTGGTAGATTAGATGAAAAAGGGGGATAATGAACCTGGAGGAGGTACCAGGTTGGACGTGTCCCCACTGGGTTGTAAGTCGACCAGTGGGGAGCATTATGGTTGGGCCCCACCGACTGGGTGTGGAGCCCTGAAAAGGAAGATGTTTTTATTATGCCGAGGGGGGGAGGTGAGAGCCTTGGGGAAGTTAGACTGGCAAGGACGGTTTCTTTGGTTACTGTATGACTATATGCAAATTGTTTATGTTAATTTATGATAATTATTATTTTGTTATATGTTAAAAGGAGTTATACAGTATTTGGTTGTGTTAATAAATGCTGTGGCCTGTTTTCTCCAAGAAGTTGTCTGTCGTTATTTGAAGGGGTAAGTTATGGTTTTATGGGGGATGAAGGAAATGCTATCCAATGCCCACTACGTACATACATGGTGAAACAAGATGGTTTGTTGGGTCTGGTTGTGGCCAAGGTTCCTAGACCACCAAATCTCTCAGGGAACAAAGGGAAGAATAGGTATTGTGGTAAAAAAAAAAAAAAGGTGGTTTGTTGGGTCTGGTAGTGGCCATGTAATACTACTGAGTTACAATTAGTGTAAACAACTTTTTTATATTTCTAAATATCTGCATTAAATAAAAAGTCACAAAAAGTTCTGAAATGATCAGATAGTAATAGATGAGATCGACTAATTGATTATGTAAAAGACACAATACATATTCCCAGAAATCGCAAGTCAAACATACGGTAATCACCTTTCCCTATCTGCAAGAAAACGTGTTGCAATGATTAATCGTCCACAGCTGCTGGAAAATGAATTACAAAAAAAAGGCATGCTGAACATGTCATCCATTAGTGGGTACGCACGTAGGGATTACTGAAGACATTACATAAAACTTAGACTGATAATTAGATTGATGAAGAATACAGCTGAGCCTCACTTGAAGATTCTTTAACCATGACAATAATTACATAATTTTACATTTGCAAAATAAATATAATCCTCATTTTGAGGGTATATCAACTCAAGGAGTGTTTTCGATATGCTCTAAAATACAAACTGCGTGCAGTCAGAACTTCCAAAATGTAAAACCACAAGCAGGACAGTGTCATCGAATCCCGATTTCCTTTTTTGATGTTTTTGTAGACAGGACATTTAATAAAAACAGACTGAATAGCCGGTTTGTACTATGATCATCCCACATATTATTTATAAAGCGCCAACAAATTCCATAGCGCTGTACAATAGATGGACTAACAGACATGTATTTGCAACAAGACACGCTGGATGCACAGGAACAGAGGGCCCTGCTCAAAGTGGCACAAGAGATAAGGGAAAGATGTATTTCATGTACAGGAAAAGTAGGTTGCTAGAATAGTTTACAGTGAAGGGTTAGTTTTCTGGATGACACAGTTTCAGGACAGGAAGCAGGGTGGGTTATCAAGGTGTGGGAAGGGAAATCTATTAACAGTTTAATTGATTTGCTTTCCTAAAGAAACTGTTTTTTTGATAATTTTTTTGAAGGAGCTGTGACTGGGTGAGACCCTAACGGAGCAGAGAAGGGAGTTCCATAGAAACAGCGTAGCCCTAGAGAAGTCTTGAAGGTGGACGTCACAGGTGCAAGTACGAACAGGTAATAGACACAGATCTTTGACAGAGTGTAGGGCCCTGAACTGGGCATACTTGTTTATCAGTAGGGATAGGTAGGTAGGAGCAGCATCATGTAAAGATTTGTAAGCAAGCACCAGAATTTTAAATTGAGGAGGTATGGGAGGTGCGGGCCGACCGAAAGATGAATCTCACTGCCGTATTCATTATGAACTGTAATGGGGCCAGCTGGGAATGCATAAGACCACTGAGAAGTGGATTGCAGTAGTCAAGGCGAGTGTTGTAACCGGTGTTAGATAGGGGCGAATGCAATCTATGTTTTTGAGATAGAAGGATTTGGCAAGCGACTGGACTTGAGGGGCGAAGGAGAGGTTGGAGAAAAAAAAAAAAAAACACCTGGCAGTGAGCCTGCGAGGTAGAGCTGATGGTAGTGCCATTGACTTGGAGACAGAATGACACAGGAGTAGCGACACTTGAGGGAGGAAAGACGAGAAGCTCTGTTTTGGACAGGTTACGTTTTAAGAAAATGAGCAGCCGTCCAGTTGGAAATAGCAGAGAGCCAGTCAGAGACACGAGTCAGGAAGGACGGGGAGAGATCAGGAAAGGACAGATAGATTTATGTGTCATCGGCTTAGAAAAGATACTGGAAGCCAAAAGAGTTGATGTGTTTACCAAGGGAGGCAGTATAGTTCGAGGACAGTACAGGACCAAAGAGAGAACAGAGAGGGGTTGTGGAGGAGAGGAAGAACCAGAAAAAGAAACACTGAATGAGCGTTGGGAGAGGTAGGAACTAGGAAATCTAAGTGTCTCGTAGAACGCAATTATGAGAAGAAGCTGTTGATGATCAACAGTGTGGGAAAGCAGCGGAAAGGTCAAGTAGAATTAAGAGAGAGTAGTGGCCACTGGATTAAGTTTCCAATTAAGTCATTGGAAACTTTGATCAGGGCCATTTTGACATAGTGACAAGTGCAGAATCTGGACTGAAGCAGGTCGAGCAGAGAGTTGGATTAGATTTTTACAATCAGGGTGATGGTTGCACGCAGAAGGTTGAAGGAAATATGGTAGAGGAAAGGGAGGGATTGAATATTTTAGGGACTGGCAGAGCAAGAGAAACAGACAAAGCGCTGGTGAAATGGGAGGGAATAGGATCGAGGGAACAAGTGGTGGGGCTAGAGGACCGAAGCAGAGCAGAAACCTCTGCTTGCATAGCATGTGTGAGTATAAAACAGAGGAGGGTGCGGGGTTGAGAGAAAGAGGGGAAGGGATAGGAGATATATAAAAATTCTCTTTCCTGATTATATAAATCTCAGTGAATCTTTTTTTAAATTCTTTATTTTGGTGTGCAATAAAAGATAAACATACAGGCTTGTATTGCCACGACAGCTCTACAAGCTAAATGAATATAAACAATTCCATACAGTGTCATGACATGAGAAACAAACGCACATTTTTAGATGGTAAAGGGATATCCTTCAGTATATGCTGTAGTACAATTTGCGTTACAAGTATATGCATGCTTAATAAAATAGACTATGTGCTGGAAATGATAAGAAAAGCCGGCAAAATATATATGACCTCGCTAGTAATATAACCGCTTATACATGAATTAGTATTCACTGATCAGAGAGGCTGTACACCGCTAGGTGTGTGAACAGCCTAGTGCATTTAGACTTTAGAAAAACATTCAATCTAGTACTAGTTGTGTCGCTTGAAAACTAAGTGGAAGCCTCATTTCTTGGCTGCCTGAGCTTTGAGAGAGTGATTGCAAGTTATGTGAGGCTTGAACTAAAACATGCGTGGCTACAATAAGCAGTAAAAGACATATCATCATCAGTTGGTTCCTCTCCTAATGTAAGTATGTTAGCTTAGCCTATGTGTAAAGATGAGGTGGACAGAGGAGTGACAAAAGAGCATGGAAACATGGCATGCATATTAGCAGTTATAATAAGTAGTGAGATGTATGTGAGCTGTATGCTTATGCTACATGTTAGGCTAGGCGTAATGTAGACAGGTACTTCGTCTGCCCATACACCAGTGCTGCTGGCAATTGGAGCTCGCTGCCCCCCACATCAGCATATTTATGAAGTAGTATATTGAGCGACAAGCATAATTAATGTGTAGGCTAAGGCGAAGACGCTGGTATAATACCCCTGGCAACGTTATTATAATGTAACTTTACCGCATCAACAGAAAGTCAATTAGCGTAGAGAGAGATAGTAAAAAAGAAAGGAAAATCATACGATAAATTATAGAAAACTCAGTGCCTGGTACTTAAGACATATAGATTGTTTCTCTTGTTGTCGGAGAGGGTGTTTGGCCAGATGTCAGTCTCTAGAGAAAGTTCAGCCAATCCCTGTCCGCAGGGCCAGATTAAGAGCCCAGCGGGCCTGGTGCTGACCATTATGATGGGGCCTAATTACAGAATCTTATCGACCAAAAACACTAACACAGTCATACCTCTCAAGCGTCATGTATCTGATGGAGATGGTGTTGGAGGGAAACTCAAAGGATGCAGCTATAAGAAAACACATACTCTATACTAATCTCTCTCTAATTAATGCTTTCATCTTTCAAGTAAATCCATACCTACTAGCAGCAGTGTAGCAGGAAGTCAATGGGCGGGGTAAAAGGGTGGGCCACTGACGTGAATCACGTGACCAGAACTGCCAAAAGGGGCAACCATGCCCATAAAGGGGGCATGTCTGTCCAAAGAATTGGAAGCCCAGCCTGGCATCAGTGTCCCTATGTATCACAGTGTCAGTGTCCCCATGTTGCCAAGTCCCCTAGTCTCCCAGTGTCTCCGTGTCCCCATTTCTCCCAGTGTACCCATGCCTCAGTGTGTCCTGTGTCACTAGGATACTAGGGGACATTGAGAGACATAGGGACACAGTGAGACATAGGAACACTGAGAGACCCAGGGACACTGAGACACTGGAAGACATGGGGGCACTGAGACACTTGGCGACACTGGGAGACATGGTGGCACTGAGACACTTGGCAACATAGGGGCACTTGTGGATACAGACATGGGGACACTGGGAGACATGGGGACACAGACACTGGGAGACATGGTGACACTAAGACATTTGGGGACACTAAGACACTAGGGACACTGAGAGACATGGTAACACAGACACTGGGAGACTACTGGACACTGGGAGACATGGGGGTACTTGTGGACATAGACATGGGGACACTGGGAGACATGGGGACAGACATTTGGGAAGACATGGGGACACAGACACTGGGAGACATGGGGACACTGAGACACTAGGGACACTGGCTGGGAGACATAGGGACACTGGCTGGGAGACATATGGACACTGGGAGACATGGGGACACTGTCCCAAACTAGGGACACTGGCTGGGAGACATGGGGACACAGACATTTGGGGACACTGGGAGACATGGGGACACTAGGGACACTGATAGACATGGAGACAGAAATTGGGAGACTAGGAGACACTGGGAGCCATGGGGATACTGGGACACTAGGGACACTGGCTGGGAGACATGTTGACACGGGGAGACATGGAGACACTGTGTCCCAATGTGTCTTCCAATGTCCCTATGTCTGACAGCGTCCCCATGTATCTCAGCATCCCCATGTCTCTCAGTGTCCCCATGTCTCCCTGCTGCTTTTCCCCTCACCCCTCACTTCCCTGAGCTGTAGGCTGTCTCTGCAGGCTGTGAGCTGCTGTCTGGACTCTCTGTGCTGTGTAGCTGCTCCCCCGCGGATCAGTGAGTAGAGAGAGGCAGGGATAGGAAGTTAGGACAGCATATCCCTCCCTGCCTCTCTCCACACACAGTGACACCTACTGGCTGGTGCTGGTATTGCAGAGTAATCTCTGTTTATACTGAGAAAAATATTAGGTATTACTGCAATACCGGCACGGCCAGGCAGTCTCAAATACCAGCTGTGCCAGTAAAATACCAGTCAGGTGGCAAACCTAAGAGTAGTGTGTAAAAAAAAAAAAAAAACTTTATTTTTTTTTTTTAAATGGGCCTATTCCATGGGCCTGAGCCTGGAGCTGCAGCTCTATCAGCCCCTATGTTAATCTGGCCCTGCCTGTCAGCGGCAAAGCTGTTACCCCGCCGGGTGTCAAGCTTCTGGGTGCCGACGTGGTCGTATGAGGCAGGTCGGTCCCTTGAGAAGTCGTTCTCAGGAGCGCTGTGGGTGTGCAGCAGGGTTCCGCTTCAGGTCTTGCAAACTGGTAACGAGCTTCCTTTAGGGTGCGCCCACACCCTGGGCCCCGATTACAGTCATTTGCTTTTGTTGCAGGAGCGAGTACAGAGGAGTCAGTTCGTCGGGGGCGAAGTAAGTCCTCCCTCCATTCCCAGGCCGGGATGAAGGCCAACATCTCTGAACTACGGACCCGGGCTTCTCTATGAGCCGAGTCCTTCCCATGGCAGGGGTACCGCGGGGACCTGATGGTCTGCCGCCTTCTGTGGTGGCCGTCCCCGCGGCCACGTGGGTGATGTCTTCGGGTCAAGCCCGTGGTGGCCCTCGGCCCAGGTGGGCCAGTGATACTAGGTGCAGGCTTACTCTTGTACGTTAGGCCAGAGGGGGTCCTCCGCTCCCTCCGTTTCTTGCCACCCTGTTTCCGAACTCGAGGCTGAAGCGGCTGAGAGAATAGATGGTTCGGTTGCCATCACTTAGGGTCTGCTACCCCCTGCTGATGTGGCTGGCTTGTGAGGGGAGCATCCCCTGTCACTCTTGGCCCGACAGGGCCTCTTGTGTGGGAGGTTGCGGCTCGGGGTTCCCAATTGTCTGAGGGTGGTGTTCCATGTCTCCCCACCGCGGGGGCTGCTTGTGTAGTGGGCTTTATGTGGCTCGGCCCAGCAACCTGCATGTGTGTCTGTAGTTGAGCCCAAAAGTTGGCAAAAATGATGTCTATCGGGTCTCTCTTGTTCTCGTTAGTGCCCTGCCAGGTAGGCAGGATTGTGTCTCGCTTAATTGGAGCAGATGTGTCCGCCATTTTGGAGGTCCCGAGCCCCACGTTGTTTGTGTGCTTCGCTTGCAGAATCGGGGGTTGTGGGGTGGAGGGCACTCCATCTGGTGGGGACCGGGATATCCCCCACTGGTCCATAGGGGGGGAGGGAGCTGTACATACTCTTGTGCAGTTTCGTGCGGCTGGCGGGAAAGCGGCCGCCATTCCCCGCCGCCACTTGCGGTAGGCCTCACTCTGCTACTGCGGTTCCCGGCAATCCTGGGTATTAATTTCGGCATTGTCAGGCTCGGGTTGCGCACCCCAGTGTAGTGGTCCAGTTTACCAAAGGTTTGTGGCATTTCCGCTCAGATTAAACCGGGGATTGTGCGCTCGACGGGAGGAGCTCAGGCAGAGCATGACCTGTCCGCTCGCTGGTTAGGCTCCGCCCCAATCTCAGTGAATCTTAATGCATAGTTTATAGTGGTCAAGTTAGTAGGAGGAGGAGCAGCAAAAGGGCAAAGAGTTGACAGTGTGAAAGAGGCATTTGGTTTCTTGGAAGAGTGTGGTTATTGGGTATTGAAACAGGTTTATTTTGCGGAGAAAAGAGGCAAACTGTAGGAGTGCAGCATAAATTTATAGTGGAGGAAGTCAGATGCAGAATGAGACTTCAGCAGCGTTTAACAGTTGTGAAGCATTTTTGGAGGTAACGAGTCAACTTGGTGTGCCAGGGTTGTAATCGGGGTCGCTTACAACATTTAAATACAAGAGGCGACATGATATCTAGTTGAGACGACAGAGTGGAGTTGTAGAGGGAGGTTGCAGAGCTAGGACAGGTGATGCTTGAGATGGGTGAAAGGAGAGTTTGGAGGTTGGTGGAGAATTACTGTAGGTTAAGACAGTGGAGGTGTATACGAGATTGGTGTACTGATGGTGGTGTGATATGGGTACGGGATAAGCCAATGTCAAAGGTCAGCAGATGGTGGTCAGGTAGAGGAAATGGAACATTAGAGGGTTAGAGGCAGTACAGAGATTGGTGAAGGTGAGATCAAGAGTGTTTCCCGCTGAGTCAGACCATTGAATATATATACATATTGTGTATGCTATCACAAAATATGTCAGCTTGACTATGGACATGCTACTGGACTCCTTGACCTAAGTGTCGCAAGTAATTCTGAAGGTTGAAGTGTGTGTCATTGAATATCTGTAAGTGTTTAGGGTAGAGATTCCCCACTGATATCTCTGGGTATTTCTGGACTTTTCAGGGTGTTTTTTGGGTGCTTAGTTTAAAAACTCTTCAGATAATCTATTAAAACATTAAAAATCATCAAAAGAGTACAAAGTTACAAAATCTCACTTGTTACCTTTACCTGATTAAAAGTTAAAAAAAAACTCCCCAGTGATGTCATTACTGACAGGGGGGAAATAATCTAGTGAGGGGAGCAAGCATGCTGCAAAATGCACAGTGCAGAGCTCACTCACATCAGCAAAGGGACTTGCTCTAACAGTATTCTAGGGTTAAGGTTCACATTAGGGTTATAGTTTGGGTTTGTTAGTGTTAGGTTAGGGTTAGTTAGTGTTAGTGTTTGGGATTTAGAGTTACGATTAGTGTGGCGAATACCATCCGAGCCATATTAAAACTCCCACAAAAGACTATATCACTCCCCTGGCTCCCTGTTCACCCTCCCCTCCATGTATTCTAGCTAAGCGCCCTGCTACAATCAGGTCTGCGAACCGTAACAGAGAGCCGGAGTATGCCAACACCTTCAACAGGACCTGCCTCTGACTCATTTGGAACTCCAGCTCAACTGCGATCACTATCCCGGCCTGGTCAAATTGCTTCCCGGTTTTCACCCATTTCCCAATGGGCTAGGAGAGTGCTTTTTGGAGGGGAGCTACAATTCACCAAGGGGAACAATCGCTATCTATGACAGCCAGGAGGAGCCGCCTTGCCCCGACCCACCTGAGGCTCCAGTAAATGACCGGCATATTGCAACAAACGCCTGGAACTGATTTGGGTTAGAACTTGTGTAGCGGTCGGTCAGAACTTTGTACAGATGGCAATTTCCCAATTCTCCATGGATCCGGGCGCTATTTTTACAGGATGGGAGCTTGTGTCAGACCTATCTGGAGATGTATAATGTGTGGTGGTTAGGGGATGTTTTGGTAACTTTTCTGAGGAATTTTTGTATTGATTTCTCTGTGTCCAGGAGATTTAGCGAGAGATTACTTAATTATCTCCCAGACTGGGGAAATATTTTCCATGACTGGGGAAAGGGGCTAGAAACACCAAAATGCTCTTATTCCAGGTAAGAGGGACACCCAGCTGGGATATAGGAGCTCCGCTACAGCTAGTATTTAGGATTATTTAGTGTTATTATTTAGGGGTAGTTAGAATGTATGTTTAGGGTTACAGTTAGGGTTAATATTATTGTAAGGATTAGCATTAGACTGTGACCTTCACTACCCTTGGTAAATATTAGTAAAAAAGGCTGTGGAAAATTATTGTTATTGTTTGAACATTTGATCTTTTGTTAAAAAAAATACATATATCTCGTGGATATTAATCAATTGCATTTGCCACCTTGAAACTCATTCTGCACAGAACTCTCGTGGGGAGAAGATGGAACTATTTTTGTTGCGTCAGATTTTTCATCTGTTTTTTTGTGTGTGAATTGATTGTTTTATATATTAATAGTTGCATTGTATGATGATGGATTTTTTTTTTCGATTTGAAAGTTTTTATTGTTTCAATAAGGAAGATGGGGTACAGAAAGGAAAACTCTTGTTTTCAAGTAGGTCCTGGGTCCACAAAACAATGCATTGTTACAACAGAGTACAGTATTACAAAAAATACAATATACAAACAATATATATATATATATATATATATATATATATATATATATATACACATACACACATATATAAATTTAACACATAACAGGTAATAAATATATTCAACCATGACAGGTGCATTCTGTGCTGAGGTATATTGCCATAGATCTCTTAAAAGATTTTAGATTGAATGAAGATTTGACTGTGTCCCTGAGGTTATTCCATAATTGCGGTGCTTTGTAGGAAAATGAAGATCGAGCCACTTTTGCATTGCGGCATGCTAAATATTGTGCTGGTACTGGATCATAGGTTATAAGAGGTGGGAACAACTGGGGAGAGCATTCTACTTAGGTAGGGTGGGAGCTTCCCAGAAGAACTCTTATACAGATAGCTATTGTACATTCAACACAGAACATTTTTAGTTGGTAAGTGTATGTGCTAAAAAATAAGTATAGTAACATTGTTTATCGTTCAACCATATCTCAACATGGTTGGTGACCAGAGCATATAACAAACCAGTTCAGAACAGCCTTAAGCATTTTATCATTGTATGTGCAGAAAAAAAGTGCGCTGTTTTTCTGCACATACTATTTGAGTGGTTTTAGAGTTATTTTCACTTCTATTAGTGCTTGCTAGCCTTTGTTGTGATATTTTAAATTACTTTCACTAATTGTATAGCGCCATTTTTTTACTTGATTTTTTGTACTGTTGCATTTTATCATTGGATGTGCAGAAAAAAAGTGCGCTGTTTTTCTGCACATACTATTTGAGTGGTTTTAGAGTTATTTTCACTTCTATTAGTGCTTGCTAGCCTTTGTTGTGATATTTTAAATTACTTTCACTAATTGTATAGCGCCATTTTTTTTACTTGATTTTTTTGTACTGTTGCATTTTATCATTGTATGGTTACAAGGTTTTGAGGGTTATCCAATCTCCATGTGCTCCAAAGGTTCCAAACCTCGGCATTAAGTTTGGAGGGGAAAAATATGGTGCGTTAACATTTATCGTATATGTGTTGTTTGTCTAAGGCTTTAAGCAATTTAGAATTTGGGGGCACTAGTGGGGATTTCCAAGCTCCTGCAATCAACTGCTGTACCGTTAAAAGAATATGTAGTATTATTTTCTGTTCACGTTTCAGTGGTGGTGGTTGTATATCTAACAGGATAAATGATTGGGGCATAGAGGGCAGTGAGAAATCCATCACCTGCGCTATTATTGTTCGGATATTTCTCCAGCAGTAGGTTAAGGCAGTGCACTGCCACCACACATGGAGCATGTTGCCCTTTTCTATCCTGCATCTCCAACATTTGGGAGATGTGGTGGGGAAAACTTTCTGCAGCCTGGCCAGCACCATATACCAGTGGTATAGAATCTTTCTGTGTTGTTCTAAATGGGCCAAGGACTTGATTAGGCCTCTGGGTGTGGTAATAATAGAGTCCAAGTGCTTTGGGGAGATCTTGCATTGCAAGTCTTGTTCCCATTGTTGCCCTGGTTTAGATTTCGTGAAAGAAATGTGGTCAGATAGCAAGTTAGACACATGGAGATTGGCTTACAAGGATGAGGGTGTTTTACCATTTATGCACATTTGATCCCATTCCGTCAACCCCAGTGTTACAGCCCCTTATGGCACATTTGGGGTGTAGTTCTGTGTGAGAAAGGATTTTAATTGCAGGGTAGGAGTAGTGTGAGGTTGCAGGGAGGGCATATTTGGACACTAATGTTGGGAAGCCCATCAGAGTGGTATGTCGGAAGAGATGGTATAAATGTGTTGCGCCATGTTCGTACCATGCAGAGGTGTGTAGAGGACTGATATACCACAGTGGAGCTGAACTGCTCCCTCCGCCGCCATATTTAGGCCTGCTCTCCCACGGGATCCGAGGACTCCCGATTAGCTGCCCGGGAGTGCAGTCGAGGTGAGTTGTCGCCTGCTTGCAGTGGAGTAGGGTGGTGTAACCTGTGCTGCAGACGCAGTCAGAAGTTGACAAAGGTCCAGCCTGGACATAATATTGAGCTGTGCGTCCCTGGCTCTGGGGGAACACGAGGTCTCTGCCATTATTGGTGAGTTGCTTTAGGGTGCACCTCACCCCACACTTCTACTTGGTCTGGAAAGCCTCCTGGAAGTGGACCGGGATCACCCCCACTGGTCCGAGGGGGTAGGGAAGAGGCTCTTGTTCAAGGGCTGCTGAGTCCAGGCACCTCCACACCGGGAAATCGGCCGCCTCTCCCGCTCGGTGCACACCAGGCCACTGCAGCCACGGTGGAATATATACACTCCTGATGGGTCTCTGACTGCTGCTCTTCATACCTGATATGTCAAGGATCAAAGGTTATACAAGATGTGACCTGAACTTGGTTAATTGGGTTTGTAGATCATTCTGTATGGCAGAATAGTGGAGGAGCTTGGTCAGGATGCAACCATCCACCATGACAGTCAGGCCCCGCCCTCGGAAGTATTGTCATTTTAAAGGATATTACTGGTTCGGTCCGGGAAAGAAACAGTGGTGTCCACTGCTATAGTTGTGCCCTACAACTGTTTTATTTTAATGTAGTTGGCGGAATAGAAACCCGCTGTTTTTTATGTGATAGTCAAACCTAGATATTTGATATTCTCATTCTTCCATTCGAAAGAGAAATCTCTGCGGGGAGAGGCCATAAGATTCGAGTAAAGCCCTATGCCAAGATCCTGTGTTTTGTTAGTATTAATGGAGTAGTAGGATACCAGTCCATAGATTTCTATTAAATGCATTAGAGATGGCAATGATTGTTGTGCGTGGGTAAGGTACAGGAGGATATCATCTGCAAATGCGCTAACTTTGAGTTCTTTTCCTGATACTTTCACCCTTTGTATTTCATTATGATCTCTAATAGAGCACAATGATGGTTCTAAAGCAAGCACATGTGGGGTAAGGGGGCACCCCTCCCTTGTTCCATTGGAAACCTGGAATGTGGAGGAAACCAGACTGCATGACCTGTGCCGAAGGAGAGGAGTACAATGCCAATATCTGTTGGACAGCCAATGGGGGAAATCCATATTTGTCCAAAACTTTTTTCAGGAAAGACCAGCCCAAGCGGTCAAATGCCTTTTCCGCATCGAGCTCTAGCAATAGGCTCCCACACTTGTACTCCTAATCTGTTCTACAGCTATTGAAAGCTTGCGGGTATTGTTTAACCCTGGTTTCCCCCATACAAACCCAGACTGATCATCGTTTATTAGTGATGGTAGGATCGGTCCTATTCGATTGGATAGCATTTTGCCATACATTTTTGCATCAGTGTTAAGAAGGGAAACTGGGCAAAAGTTTTTACATATGTCTAGGGATTTGTCTGGTTTTAGAATGGTAACAATAGTCGCCAATAGCATCTGTGGGAATAAGGTACCTGCTTCAGTCGCACTATGAAAAACTTGTAGGAGATGAGGAGCAAGGACATCTGCAATTTTTTATAGTGAAGCCATCTGCTCCGGGTGATTTACCAGTGGGCAACTGTTTTATGGCAGCTTTGATTTCCGTTAATGAAAAGGGTTGAAGCAAAGTATCTAACGAGTCAGAATTTAGCTTGTGGACTCTCTCTTGATCAGACATGGTGTGTGTGGGCGTCCAGTTTTAAAAGATAAAGTTTAGAGTAAAATTGGGCAAATTCTTGGCTAATCTCCTGTGGCCCTATCTTTTCCCCCCATGTTCTCCTATTATGTGGGCTATTTTAGAGTTGGCTATCTTGGTTGGAAGTCTAGTTGGCAGAACTCTAGTTGCTTTTCCAGTGGTATGATATGTTGTGGCTGGAGCCTTTGAAGATAGTAGTCAGTTTTGGTAGCATTTAGTGTGGTGAGTTGGTGGTGTATGGAATTTATCTTAGCAGCTAAGTCAGGGGACGGTGTCTCTTTGTTGCGGGAAGTGACGATTGTGATTTGTTTGTAACACTCCTTAAGTGCCGACTGTCGTTGCTGCTTGAGTTGGGAGGACCGCTGGATGCATAGGCCCCTGATAACTACTTTGTTGGCAGACCAAACAGTTGTATCCGAGACCTCTCTTAGTATTGTTGTGAAAGTAGTCTATTAAATTATCCTGTAAGTGTTTAACAAAATGCTCATTTTGGAGGATTGCGTCGTTCATATGCCAATTGCCTCTGCCCTGAAATTGGAATGTGTCAAACAAGGTTAAAAATACTAGGCTGTGATCCGACCAAGAGATGTCTCCTATTGTACAAGCAAAGGTTATGATGGATTTTATTTTGCAAGGTCTACAAGTAAGAATACTTGAATGGTAGTTTTACTATTATTAGGGGGAGAGGATTATGTAGGGGTAATTTATTTAAAGGAGGTTTGGCTAAGAGAGTGATGTCCCCTAGCCACCAAGGGCAGACAATAGTACAAATGTGGGGGGGGGGGGGGAGGAGCAGACAATCGCATCTATAATTGTATATTATAACTGGTTGAATACACACGTAGCAAAAACTGTTGAAATTCTTAAAGGACCACTATAGTGCCAGGAAAACAAACTCCTTGCACTGTGAAAATCACAGTGAGAAGCGCGGAAGCGCCTCTAGCGGCTGTCAATGAGACAGCCACTAGAGGCTGGATTAACCCATTACAGCAGAAAGGGTTAATCCTAGATGGACCTTGCACCCAGACCATTTCATTAAGCTGAAGTGGTCTGGGCAGGGCCGCCATCAGAAATTGAGGGGGCCCTAACACAGCTTAAGGTCTGGGCCCCTTTGTGCCCGCCTCCAAATCCCACACACACAGACACAAAAGGACACAGACACGCACACAGAAAGATACACACATACTAACAGACACAAATACTGAAACAGACACATACAGATACAGATACACACACACACACTGACGTACATACATACTCACATACTGACACACACACATACAGACATACATACATATTGACAAACAGACATACATACAAACTGATATACAGACATACATACACATAAATACATACTGACATACATACATACATAATGGCATACATACACACACACAGATATATACATACACAGATACATACAGACATACTGACATACACACAGACATATATATACATACACACACACAGACATACAGACATATATACATACTGACATACACACACACAGACATACATACTGACACACACACACACACAGACATACATACACAGACAGACATACATACTGACATACAGACAGACATGCATACTGACACACAGACAGACATACATACTGACACACAGACATACTGACATACACACAAACATACATACATAATTGCAGACAGACACATACATACCCACACACCTCATTTATCAGCCACCCTCCTCTTACCTTTAAGTTGCAGAAGGGTGGCTGGGGATGATGGGAGTGGATGCCTCTGCCCTCTGGTGTCCTCTCCTCCGCTCTCCTTCTGCTCCGCTCTCCCTTCGGTCTCCCCCCGCGCGGAGTAAGCTGGGAGGAAATGACCGGCCGTCACTTCCTCCCAGCAGCCCTTGCGGTTTGGCCGCAATTTTATTTTATTTTTTAAAGGGGCCCGGTCGCGCAATTACCCGGCCGCAGCGCTGACCGGGCCCCTGAAGATATAGAGCCCATCGGGTGGCCCTAAATGCTTGGGCCACTTGATGGGCCCTGGTGCAGATGCACCTGCGGCAGTTTTGCCGCTCTACGGTGGGCCCGGGCGGCCGGGCCCCCCAGGGCCGCCGGACCCGTTACAACCATTATGGTTGTCACCCCCTGATGGCGGCCCTAGGTCTGGGTGCCTATAGTGGTCCTTTAAGTGTTCTTAAGTACAAAGAAGCAAACCAAGATATGTCCTTAAGGGGTAAGGGCACCTGAATACTGTTCTGTTGAGATTGCTAAGGCAAAGCCAGTAAACCAAAATGCAAATGTCAAAGCCAAAGGGGGAGATGAATATTTACGCCTTCTTTCTCAAATTAATACATGAATATAAATAAGGTATGTACGAAACTCAAAACTAAAAATAAAGTTATCATATGCATTTTCTTTGTTCAATCACAGTCAGCAGTTGTCCTCACACTTTTATCACTAAGCAATCCCAGAAGGTTGGCACCTTAAAAAAAATAAAAATAAAACATGTATTCCTGATCCTATAGTGTTAAAACCACCATCCTGCCCCATCATGTCTCCATAAATATAGCAAAATCTTACTGTATTCAAGCCTCAAGCTGTAACTCTGCATGCTGTTTGCCTCAGAAAAACAAGCTGTCTTCTGACATCATCAGAAGTGGTGGCCTGATCCAATCACAGTGCTTCTCCATAGGATTGGCTGAGACTGACAAAGAGGCAGATCAGGGGCAGAGCCAGCACAATTCAAACACAGCCCTAGCCAATCAGCATCTCCTCATAGAGATGAATTGAATCAATGTATCTCTATGAAGAAAGTTCAGTGTCTGCATGCAGAGGGGGGAGACACTAAATGTTTGGACAATAGATGAGAGGAAGGATTTCTGGCGCTTGTTTTGTATAAAATTGGCAGCTGATACTTCCCAAACCAGAGTCTCTTCTTTCTGGCCGTAGGCACTGCTTGAAGGCACTGCTTCCCTACACCGCTTTCTAGTTTCACCCCTGTGAGCACCCTTAATTTAATGCACATTTACTAAACAGTACACCAGGCTATGTATATGATTTCTATCAATTTACAGAGTATTTTCCATGTGATGACTGGCACTACTCTTATCCCATAATCCCCTGCTGGACATAATATAATCATGCTCGCAGATGCTGATGGTTGGCGATCCTGGCATTGCACATCTGTTGCCTGATCACCTCTGAAGTGGTGGTAACCAAATGTTTTGTCAGGATTTTAACATGGAATGCTGTCCTCACTGAGGTAAAATAAAAACATAAAATAAAGTCCAAGGCAAACAATCCAGAAAGGGATAGACAAAGGCAAGGTCAAGACAGTCCAAAGGTCAAGAATCCAGGCGGCAATGTTCAGGAGTGGTGAGACAAGCCAAGGGCCAGGTATCCAGGTAAATAACAAAATGTAGCCAACTGAGCAATGATAGTTCAACAGTTCTGTGTTTAAATAGGGTGTCTATCAGAGGCCACGCTCAAGTTGATACACCTCCGCACTGCCTTTTTATTGTGGAGGTCTGTAGTCGCATCCACTGGCTTTCCTGCGGCTTGCCTTGAGCGTACACTTCTCCCTGGCGTTTTGTGTTGCCCGGGAGACGTGATGGATGTCAGGTCGGAGATCGCGTCCCTCTCCTTGTGATCACACTCGCGCATGCCTGGACAGCCGCAGCTCTGCGATATTGGCAGAGTGGCAAGGGAGCTAAGGTAAGTTATAATGGGTTTAGAATCTCATGTATATGTAAAAAAAAAAAAGTGTCAATTTTACTGTACTGAGCAATCCAAGAAAACATTTAAATAGAATGAAGTCACTGTAAGCCAAAGACAAAATAATAACGTATATTTAATTTTTTATTTTCTTCTACAGGTGAATTGTAATCTCATGTGTCCATCTGATGACAAAAAGTCACAAAGTGACTGCACCCATGCCAGCATGGAGGAAAAGGGAAGCCCTTTGGAAAGAGTACTCCCTGCAACCGGCACCTCAACACACACCCTTCTCCCGGACCCTCCAGATTCTCCCCAAGAAACCCCTACAGATGAAAAGCGGGCACCTGTGGGGACACAGCACCCACTCGCCCATGTACCTGTCATTAGTCTGGGTCACAGCAGAGTGGCTTTGCGACCAGAACTCACAGCCCTGCACCCTGTACCCTCCCTGATGCTTGCACTTCCTGGGATACGTGGGCCATTATTTCCCTCACAGTACCATGCTCATCCTTTCCTTCCAAGGTAAGCTTGGCACATATGTATAAACAAAAATTGTGAAGTTAGAACTGACAAATAAATAGAGTGACGGTACCAGGTATCATGCTGTCCGTACCACAACGAATAGCACAGAGTAAAATAGACCATGCTACAGGAATCACTGCAATCTTGTCATGGCTTTGATTCAATAATGTAGCTGTGGAGTCGAGTTGATGCAAAATTAATAAGGACTTACGACTAATGTAGCAAAGAGCGAGTTGAGTTCTCCCAGCTAAGTCACAGGATTTTGGGTGAGGATCCTAAAAGTTAAAAATAATACTTCCAAGTGACAAGTTTATTAATAGCTAGAGACAGTGTAAGCAAATGCTTCACTCAGTTAAGGCTAGCTAGCGTGAGGGTTAGCAAAGATTATATCTAGGAGTAAGGCTTAAGGAAGATCAGAAATAGCCTCAAAATGTGATGGTTGTCCGTATGTTGGCGTAGTGGTGGGCTTAACAGGATATGGCTGAATCCCCATATTTGTTTTCTGAGATAGGTATTAAGTAGACTTGTAAAATTAATATTTTTGTGTCAGTTCACCCCACCCACCTTGATATCACTCCCCTTCCAGTGAGAATGAGATTACTGGAGAAGGATTGGGCTCACTTAATTACACATGATATTAATAATAATCATAACTAAAGAATATAAAAAAAAAAACATGCAAGCTTGTTATATTTCCCTAACCATGCTTTATTTTGCAGCCCATACTTGCGTACATCAGGCCTGATTCCTATTTATTCTGGACGTTTTAAAAGAAGGAGCCTCCCAGATATCATGGAGACACCATTCATAGGTATGTGAACACATCTTCCACACGTCTCCCATTATTATTAATCATAAACAGGTCCCCAACATGTCAGCAAATAGACATTGAATCTCTAGAATGAATGATAACAGACCGAATCAACCAGAATTATTGATAACAGACACTGACCCCCCCATAATTAGTGATAACAAACACTGAACCCCCAGAATTAGTAATAACAGACACTGAACCCCCAGAATTAGCGATAACAGACACTAAACCCCCATACTTAGTGATAACAGACACTGAACCCCCAGAAATACCCCCAGCCAGTAATGTCTAAACCATTGCCAACAAAAGTGTACTCACTTTTGTTGCCAATGGTTTAGACATTACTTGCTGTTATTTTGAGGGGACAGCGAATTTACACTGTTATACAGGCTGTACACTTACTACTTTACATTGTAGCAGAGTGTAATTTCTTCAGTGTTGTCACATGAAAAGATATAATAAAATATTTACAAAAATGTGAGGGGTGTACTCACTTTTGTAATATATATATATATATATATATATATATATATATATATATATATATATATATATATATGTGTGTGTATATATATATATTAGTATTCGTAGACAAGATGCCAAAATGCCAGAGTATTGCAGTTTGCAATGATAACTTTTTTAGTGAACTAACATACATAATTTTTAAAAACAAGCTTTCAAGAGTTTTCCTTTCTTCCTCAGGTCTAAAAGCTTGTTTTTGAAATATTATGTTAGTCCAATAAAAAAGCTATCATTGCATACTGCAATACTCTGGTATTTTGGTATCTTGTCTACTGGACTGATACGGCTAATCCAATCTACACTATATATACATATACACTGAACAAAATATAAACACAACACTTTTGTTTTTGCTCTCATTTTTCACGAGCTGAACTCAAAGATCTAAGACTTTTTCTATGTACACAAAAGGCCTAGTTCTCTCAAATATTGTTCATAAATCTGTCTAAATCAGTGTTAGTGAGCACTTCTCCTTTGCCGAGATAATTCATCCACCTCACAGGTGTGGCCTATCAAGATTCTGATTAGAAAGCATGATTATTGCAAAGGTGTGCTTTAGGCTAGTCACAATAAAAGGCCACTCTAAATCTAACACAGATATAGACAGATTTGTGAACAATATTTGAGAGAAATTGGCCTTTTGTGTACATAGAAAAAGTCTTAGATCTTTGAGTTTAGCTCATGAAAAATGGGGGCAAAAACAAAAGTGTTGCGTTTAAAATTTTGTTCAGAGTGTGTATGTGTATATATATATATATAATTTATAATCACTTATTGAGCCTAGTCGGAGTCGAGATAAGACTGGAAAACATGGGTAAACCATGAACTGAAGGGTGCTGTTGTTTATTATTTAGTTCCTGAAATATACTGCCTGGAGCAGTTTAGATAGGTGAAGATGTGCCGAGACTTAGTGGTGTCAGTAGATCCCTGTATATTACTTGAAAGCTGTTTCTGTAAGTCTGTGGTTATGTATTGGCCTATGGTGACATGCCATAGATGTGACAATGTGATAATCTAAGGTAGCAGGCTGTGTGTCATGGCGGTTGAATAAAGGAAGATGTGGTCTGGTGGGTTTGCAGATTCTGTTATCTATCAATCTTGTTTTCAGCGGGGAATCCTGTGAAGTATGAAACATGAAAGTGAAACAATAGATAGAGGAACGACCGTGGAGGTTATACAGGCACAGAGAAGAGACAACAAGCAGCATGTTGAACTAAGAAGCTTATGTAGACAATGCGAGAGGAACAGCACAAACACAGAATAGAAATGCAACAGAAAGAAGGAAAAAGTAGAAAGGGTTAAAGACAAACAAAGAGAGAAGAACTAACTAAGATTTCTTGAAAGTTAAAAAGGCTATTGTGAAAGCAAAAATATATGATACAAAGCATTGTTGGTCACGTAATTAGAGAGTCTGACTGCTAGAAGTGATAGTAAATAGCATAACATTCAGACAGAAGTGGCCTTCAGCAGCTCTTTCAATGAAAGGTGACATTGAATCTTAGATACGTGATGGAGATGTGATATTGACAAATTTGTCTCTGCTGCAAACATGATCCTGAATGAAAATGTATCTAGAAACAGAGCAGACAATAGAGAGATAACCCGCTGGTCCAAAAGGAACAAGTGAAGATAGTCAGTCAGATATCATCCAGAAAATGTCCTGGGCTTGAACCCACAAATGGAATCTTAAGAAGCTAGGCAAGTTCTGAAAAGTAAGAACTTATCTGTGTGGGGAATGACATTTCCTAAGTTAATTATCTTAATTTTAATTAATTTTTTTGTGCACAGATTTACAAGACCGCATACAATGCCACAACAGAATACGTAGTCACAATATTATCACAGGCTTTCACATATGTGGCGTTGAGATAGTGGCACATTTTTTAAGCTTTATATATAGTAAAGGTTTGTAGATTGCTACACAGTAGCTGGCCATGCTGGGGGAGATTAATATAACATGCTCACAGAGTACTTTAACTAAAGACAGCGTTGCTTAACTGGGGGGAAAATGCAGGCAGGGCCAGCTTGACTAGATACCAGTTAGACCTTATACTAGGACAGAATAGCTGGGCAGTAAATCAGAGTAATGGTAAAGGTTACTCCCTGGGGAATAAAATCAAAATTATCAGAAAGATTATTAACAAGATTATTAACCACTGTGAATAGAGACTTATGAGCATTATGATAAGCTGATTATGCACAGCGACAGCTGAAAAAGGGTTCTAACAATTAGAAAATAGGCATTTGTACAAAGTCCCGCAATGGCATTGGCAGCGTCTTCTTGGAGGCCGGTCCTCCCGACTTCAACCGATGCCACTAGTGTGCTACAGGAGGCAGTTCAGGGTGCTGCTGGGGTTTCTTGGTGGGGCCCGGTATCATATGGCAGCTTGGTGGCTGGGTACGGGCCGTGGCATGAGAGCTTGACTCTCTCTAATTTCTGTGCTCCAGGAGGGGCCCTCACTGCTTGTGTCGGAAGCCTTCTTCTCCTTATCTCTGGGCTGCACGGAGTGCACGCCCGAGCTAGCTTTGGGCTGTGGGGGTGCTTTAGGCTGCGTTGGTGACTGGTGGGCTTCCCCTTCTTGCGGGTTCCCGACCCAAAATGGTGTTGGCTCCTCGAGGGCAGGAGCGTGGATCACTGGACCTGCAGGCATAGCGGTGTTTGGAGTATGTTTTCCGATGCATTCCCAAAAAGCTTGACACACCGTGTCGAATCTGGCCTCGAAGCTTTCTCTCCAGGCTTGGATCGCTGGGCTTTCCAAGTCGGTCGTGCATTCAGGCTCGGCGGCCATCTTAGATGCGGCAGTCGGTTTGTCGGGAGAGGCCCCTCTTGTAGGTGAGGCTTTCCCAGTGGAGACCGGGATATCCCCCGCCGGTACAGAGGGGAGGGGTTGTGGGTCGGCAGGAGGTTTGTCATGTGGAGCGTGTGGCAAACCTAGCCACTTCTGGTCACTTAGGGTTAATATTTCATTAACTGTTGCTATGTTCATTTTATATGCAGTGTGTAGCATTCGTCTGAATATTATATCAGTTATGAATTTTTATGTAAAACTGTATATTTTGCTGTACGGAGAGATAATGTGATTAACAGTACATTCTTGCACAATTATCTTTCCTGTACAGCAAGGCATGCTGGGAAACAGCCTTGCAGGCTAAGTTCCCCACACAGTCCTCTGTAGTAAAACCCCTGCAATGTCATTCAGGAAACCCCTTGCATGGGGACTTGCATAAATACTGTGACCGTGGAATAAAATGACAGTTGGCTTCCAGACTGTGTGTCGTCTAGTCCTTGGGGAAGAGGGATTATTAATACGCTGCCTGTGTTTTACCTGCTTTATCCTGACTACCAGCGGAGATACCGTGGATTATACTGCTACTCCGCTACAGAGCCAGCCCCATATTGGGAGATCGGCCGCCTCTCCCAGGCATCAGGTCACCGCGCATGCTAGGCCTCATAGCCAGGCGGCTCGGCTTTCCAGTTTGTCGGCACAATTTCCGGGGTCGCTTTGTTCCCACTCTTTACCGGTCAGTCCTCCGTGTTTGGGTTGCTGCAACCAGCGTGGGTTTAAGTAGTTTTAGCGTTTACTGTGCTGGCTCGTGTTGGAGCTAAGGGACAACACGTCCGGCCATCTTACCTGCCAGGCTCCGCCCCCCCTTAATTATCTTAATTTAAATACAGATATTTACAGTAAAACTCTCAAGAGAGGAGGGAATAAATTATGTTAGATACAAATTATGTCGAGCAGCTCCCAAGTATCAAATAGTTGCACAGTGTCTTAAAAAAGGCTTTACTTACTTTGTTGCCGGTGAGAGCACTTACTATAGACTAAAGAAACTTAAGGGATAAAAACTGCTATAATATAAGTCAGCACACAAAACTCCTTAAAAAAAAGGAGTTAAGTATAAATAGTAGTATCTTAGTTACAATAGCAGTGGAAGTTGTGAGCTGAGGTAGGGAGCTAATTTGTAGGTATGTACAAAAGTATGTTGTTGTGTAACCACAATTGGACAGTATATTGGCCTAGATATTAAATATCATGTCATCTTAAGTATTGATAGGGCTGGTATATGCTGGTTACCACATGGTAACCGAGGTGCAATAGACCTAAAAGGTTGATTTGCAGTAAATGAGGTATTACAGTCTATATAGCCAGTCACCACTGAAGTATCATTGGTAGCTAGGCTCAGATGTCTGGATGAAGATTCTTTGAAAAAAGTAGCCTTTTGCTATGTTTTGGAGTGACTAGCAACGTAAATATTTTGATGAACTGAAGAGGGAAACAGAGGCCAAAAAAGGACTATCAAGCCATAAAACAGTCAGACTGGGCCCCACCCAAAGATTAGATGTGCATAGCCAAGTAGCCCACTTACTGTCGTATGGTGGCATGCTTGCCGGGTGTAGAAGTCGTCATTAACTCCACCACTGGCACAGTTTGACTGTTGCAGGAAAAAAAATTCAACCCTGGCTGGGAATTGAAACCGGACCATGGTGGTGAGAGTGGCGAATCCTAACCACTAGACCACAAGGGAATTGCAAAGTACTGGAAACTGTGAGAATACAATTGGGTGGTATTTAGGAGGTTATAGTTTCCACGGAACAGTGCATTTCACACACTTGTATTTCACAGCACAGAAAATGTCAGCAGGGTCCATTCTGCCACAGTTGTACTCACTTTGCAGTGATTAGACCGCAGCAAGATCGCTTATTCTAAAGGCTACAACAAAGCAAATGTGAAAATATAGTGCAAGAAAAGATTCAATCAACTTTTATCTAACAATCTTGTAATCTGCATGTGTTGTGCATAGCTCTGGAGTAATTTTAAATCTATTTATTTGTTGCACTTTGTATGTATTTGACAGGTAGAAATGAGTACTGCTCTTGCAGGCTTCGTTGTGTGTTAGTCATCAGATCTCCAGTCACCACTGAAGTACCTTTGATAGCTAGAGCCAGATGTCTTGATGAAGATTTGAAAAAAAAAAGTAGTCTTTTGCAGTGTTTTGGAGGTTTCACGGAGAGGTTATCGTGATGATTGAGGTTTCATGGGAGGTGATACTGGATAATGGATGTTTCATGGAGAGTCGATACTAAATGACTGAGGTTTCATGGAGAGGTAATGGTGGGCAAGTGAGGTTTTTTTTAAAGGGAAGGGGGATGATTGTGGTTTCATGGAGAGTTCATCCTGATAAATGAGGTTTCATGGAGCGTTAATGGTGGATGATTGAGGTTTGATGGAGACTTGATACTGGATGATTGCAGTTTCATGATAGGTAATGGTTGATAATTGAGGTTTCATTGAGAGTTGTTGATGGATGAGGTTTTATAGAGAGGTAATGCTAGATGATTGAGGTTTCATGGAGAGGCGATACTGGATGATTGAGGTTTCATGGAGAGGCGATACTGGATGATTGAGGTTTCATGGAGAAGTGATGGCAGATGACTGGCGTTTCATAGAGAGGTGATACTAGATGATTGAGGTTTCATGGAGAGGAGATACTGGATACTTGATGTTTTATGAAGTGGTGATACTGGGTGACTGATTTTTCATGGAGAGTTGATACGGTATGATTGAGGTTTCATGGCGAGTTGATACTGTATCACTGAGATTTTATGGAGAGGTAATGGTGGATGACTGAGGTTTTATGGAGAGGTGATACTAGATGTTTAAGGTTTCATGGAGGGGAAATACTTATTGATTAAGGTTTTATGAAGAGGTGATACTGGGTGACTGAGGTTTCATGGAGAGGTGATACCTCAGCCAAGCACGCTTCTTAGCTTTAATTGAGACACCCACAGCGCTTCAGCCCCCAATCGCCGCAGCTTGACTGGGGTCTATCTGGAGTTTCCCACCCTGGAACAGGTCCTGTGCTACAGCTCAAAGTGATCAAGCTCTTCTGCAGAATGTATAGCTGTCAGGTCCCCTGCCCATTCGCCGACCTCGGCAGCTTCTGGTGCCGCGGATCCCGCAGACATTCTCTCTGCCACGTGCAGCATGCTTAAATATGCGCCACCTGACGAGGCGCATAATGATGACCTCAAGGGTAAAAGTGGAAGGGTCAAATACCTTCCACGTGTCGTGGTTAATTACAAAAGGAAATGAACCAATCAGAAATTAATCATACCTATTTAAGCTTGCCAATGTCATCCCTTGTTGCCCTGTTGTGGTATTTGATAACCCAATAGTGTGTTTTCTCTGTCTGATTGTTGGTTACCAAATTTTGGCTGTGTCTCTCATTTATCCTGCTTTCTCTGATCCTTGATCTCGGCTTGTCCTACCATTATTCCGTATCTCTGTACGCCACTGACTTCGGCTTGTACTTTGACTTCCATCTATTTGCATAGCCCGGCCACTAGGACCGGTATTGCAATTCCTCCCCCTGTGATCTGTCGGTGTGTTTGGTTCTGGAACCGTGACAATAGCTGTCTTACCCAAACACTAGCTGAGACTTAGTGAAGGGTGAATAAGAAGTGGGTTTAATGATCAAAAGCACACACATTTATATCCAGAACCCCAGCATGGGGTCTCCACTCATTGTAACATAAGCCTGCCCAGGTGCCTCTGTGTCTGAGAGATAATTGAGTAAACTATCAGTTAAACTAATTTTCTAATGATTATAATATAACTGAGCATCCCCATATGTTATATATCCCCGAATAGCTTGTGCCCGAGCCCCCAATCTGTCCAAATAGCACATTGATCGGAGATGGCTGGATCGATTTGGATGACAGTCAAAGTTTTAGTGGGCTGTGGCTGGTCTCCGATCCAGTGCAGAGTTTCATGGTGCTGGGGTGAAAGTCCTGGTCACCCAAAACAGCAGCGCTTTCCCCAAACTTAACACTGTTTACTTTTTGATTGAACAAAGATGAATGTAAACACCATACATAATAAAGGTTACAGACATCTGGAGAACTCTTACTGACTGCTAAAGGTTGCTCGATAATTTCTAACAAGAAATATAGTTCCATGGACTAGTTCTTATGAATATTTAAGTTATCAGCATACATTTTAGAATTTATTAAAGAATCCATTTAAGTTATATTGGGGTATACGAGATGTTCATTTAACAAAAGAAAGTCTGGGGAAAAAGACTGTAAAAAAAAAAAAAAAGTGATTATTTGCTATTTTTCAGTTGAAGTAACACTGTACTCCATTATTTTAGTGCGTCAGCCCCAGAAAGTTGCTCGTCGTGTCTTCACAAACAGCCGAGAACGATGGCGACAACAGAATGTAAATGGAGCATTTGCTGAATTGCGGAAACTCATCCCCACACATCCCCCAGATAAGAAGCTGAGCAAGAATGAAATCTTACGCCTAGCCATGAGATACATAACCTTCTTAGTAACACTGCTCAGTGACCAACACGGCACTAACCCTAAGCCATCACCTACTACAAAGAGACTCTCATCTCCTGTACGGGAACTGACTTCAAAGGTCAAGGACAACCCCAACCCCAGACTTCATGGAGTAAAGGAGGAAGAGAAAAGCAGGGGTTATGGTAGTATGGTGGTTGTGTCTCCAATATCTGGAAGCTGTGGGGAGAGTCTGGAGAGTGAAGAGGAAGATGTGGAGAGTAATAGTGTTTCACCTCCTAATGGCGCTCAACGAATACTGATAAGATCAGAAGCAGATGGGAGTCGGTGAGGCTTGGGGTAAGGGGGAGAATGAGATTAAACTGAGAGTTACCTTCTCATTCCTCTCTCTCTTCAAGTTGGGCAAACCTTTCTTATTAATGCACTAAATTGTTCCAAATACAACAAGAGCAGAGCATACATACTTCAAATCTCAATCCAGAGACTTTACCAAACACCCTATTTGGGAAACCAAAATAGAATACTATATGCCCGGACTAGCTTTCTAATGAAACAAACATCTCGAGAAATGTCCATCAGTACAAAGCTGGTTTGAAATATGAGTCTATTTGTTGACGTGCCCATTTTCCTTTTCAAAAAGTAGACAATTGGGTATAGTTGCTAGAGCATCCTCTTCTACTGGATTCCTGGAATATAAGAATGCCGTGAACGTTGTGGAATAAGCTTCCCCTAATGCAATTTTTACTGCAGCAATGAACTAAAACGTTTTATTTCTGACACTGGAGTGTGTGGACAACATGTGAAACTCGTAACACTGGTTTCCTTATGTGCTACTGCCCCCCTCTACCCAAATACTATTGTATTGTGAAATAAAGTTGAATTACAACTGCTTCTATGGAATGCTATGCTGGGATTATCATATTAACACTGGGAGCTACATAGATACATTTCATGGAATACTCAGCAGCATTTGTGTATTTAATATATAGCTGCATCGGACTACACTGGAGTATATCGCACTGCATGACAATCAATGTAGCCCCGGAACAATAGAAGAAACAAGTTAAAACCCATAATGCAATGCTAGACTATACCTGTACTGCACTATGCACATGAGAATTCAAAACCTCCATCTTAATTACTGGGTTCTAGAAAGTGAATTTTAGAACTGCAAAGCACTGAATGCATTGTTAAAAAAAATGAATGAACAATAAAGTCTATAGATACACTGATAGTCAATGGAACTGCATTATCTATGTTTTCCATAATACTTTGTGTTTATTGGTTGTGTATTGGGGGCAAGAGATACCAAGACAAATTATGTTTTAAGCACTCTAATGAGACTTGGTGGGATGCACCTTGAAGGCTCTGTAAGAAGAATTGGTAAAGCAATGAGCAGGAACATTTCAATGGTTTCCATGGTAATTAACGTTGGATCTTTGTTTCAGGACCAGCCTTTTTTCACAATTTTTATTTAACAATAAATATAATCATTTCAATATAGAAAAGTGGTTACTGGTTAGCAGAAAGCAATATATAAATGTGGAAAATAAGACAACGAGAGTATAGGGGCAGAACATGGAATAGATAAAAGAGGGAAATTTGATGAAAGTTTAAGAGAGAAGGAAAGAGAGCAAAAAAATACTGCAATGGGATTTAGGAGGAGGAGCATATGAAGAGAAAGGGATGGACTGTGAGGCAGAATGTAATGTAAGGCCTATGATGACCTTTACGCGATCAGCTGTTTGTAACTCAAGACAATCTGTTCCGAAATCTCTCAGCCAAGAACGTGGATCACAGGGGTCAAGCAAACGAGTAGGTTCCGTGTTACTCCATTGCATATATATACTCAGCTTATGTGAACCACTCTTAGAGATTGCTGGAGACTGACCTTAAAAACAGGGAATAGTGATTTTGGTTACAAGGCCTTAGACAGTTGCCTCGCTCTGGGTAAAGGCTTTCTGCCTTTGATGGTGTCCCTTGTTTTTTACAGCTTAAACTACTGTAACAGATACCCTTTTTAATTCTGGACCTTTCTGCAAATTCCTGAAAATTCATATATTTATAAAAGCCTTTCATACTACAGTCCCCAACTGACCTCCTCATAACCAACCCCTCTATGCTGAGCTCAGTGCTTCTTCTCATTATAACCTCGTTAAAAAAATAAAATAATCTACTTAAAACATTAAATCTACAACCAGGAATCTGATTAAACCGTTTGATCGACTCAGATAAATGCTTTCCCCGCCGGTAAGGGGAGGGAGGGAAGGAGTGGGAGGCAGGGACAGCATTGCTATGAAACAGGGAAGGAGGGGAGATACATGCTACAAGGAAGAAGATCATTACGTTTCTTGCCAATGCGCTGATGACAGACTTAAAAATTTACATCAGGCAGACTCAAACATAGTGTGTGGCGGGGTTTCAACTAGCCCCTGGCACAAAAGAGCAAATATCTCAGTATGTGCATTGTTTCAAGCAAACACTGCACATACAGACTCCTACCTTCTCTGAAAGTAGAAGTGGTTATGGCGGTTGGAGTAATCCTTTAATCATGTCAGGGCCTATCTGATCCTAATGTTTAATTTGATCATTAATGACTGTACAATTACGAATTCACTTCCAAATTAAGGAACCTTGTCAAAAAATCTCACAAGAAAAAACATCAAACAAAATATTTATTTTTCATTCCATTGTTGTACTATCTAGCAATAATTTTGGACTAGCATCCAAACAGTGGCAAGAAGGCAGATACAACAACTTAACAGTAGATTATCAGGATTACTTACTAAAGTGAATTTCAAATTTAAGCACACGCTAGCTGAAGTGGAAGCTATCTGAGTTATTTAAGGCTATACTAAATTTGAAACTCACCTTGAATTCTCACTTTCTCACTTTTACACCTCAGTTAATAGGTCCCAGTGCAGCCCTTATTAAAGGGCAACTCCCCTGCCCAATTAAAAAAAAAATCTCTGTCCTTTTTCATTTTGCAATAACAGCAGATCTCTTGTCTGAAACTTTTACATGCCCTCCCCTCGTAACCCACCCCCGGACTCCCCAATGCATTTCAATGAGAAGTCTCGGGGCAATTGCTGCCTCTTGAGTTTAGCTTTTCTGAGTAAAACAGCACTGCCTAAACAGATGGAAAATAATGTATGACAGGCAGCCAGGGTGCTGTAAAAATGTTTATTTATGAAAGTGCCAATTTCTATTATCTAAAATCTGCACTTTTTGTAATATGAAAAAAGCACATAGAGCAGTTCAGCAAACTAAAGTGCTTTAGGGGTCTGCAGTGCCCCTTTATGTAGATAGATCAGCTTGCAAACAATGTACACTAGCGGAATACCTCATTTTATTGACGGCTTGTGTGTCAATATGTGTGAATGTTTAGAGCACTTATAGAGCACTGTGCAGAAGCACTTGCCAGATTGGATTTGCGGAAGCTGGTGGTTTTGCCGTTTGTGTTTCACAATTTAAGAGAGGAAGACAGAGGGGAGGGTGGCTTGGAGGAAGTGGGACACTTATCAGGAGGGGAGAGGGAGACATTACTAATAGCAAGAAGAGAGAGAAAGGAGGAAAAAAACAAAAAATACCAGGTAGGAAAGAACAAGAAAAGTATAGTAAGAACGATAAACAGTGAAGGAAAGAAAACAAGGCCTTGTGTAATAAAACTGACCCCTAACAAGGTGGAAATCCTGACAATGAGAGAGCACAGAGCATAATGGGTAATCTCCAATGTCCCTTCTTTTTAGAAAAATACGTAACCCTATAACACCCTCCCTAACCCAACATTCCCCTTGAAATAAATAACACAGACACCATGTTGGGAGGTAAAGCCATTGCTGGCCGCATTTATCGCATAAATAACTATGGCATCATGGCAGAAAAAAACATTCAAACAGAACAGCCGTAACATATATAACTAGTAACCAAATTTAGCTAGGGTGGCGGCACTGAGGGCTAAACTCCTCAGCCCACAAAAAGATGCGGCTCACCTAATCCTGCAGCGGAGCACCCGTTGCATACGCCCAAGCAGAGGCATAAGGACAGCAAGGGATAATCTTCATCACGGCCACCTTGAACGCAGACTGTAGGCAGGCGCCCCAGCCGGGCCACTACCCAAGAGGGGGAAAAGCCCAGCCTCCGTGCCGCCGTCACTCCCACCCTCTCTTTCTGCACCACGCTCTAAAGCCGCACCCTCTCACGGTAGAGGGAACCGGAAGCTCCAACCCAGGAGAGCCAAGGAACCTTCTGGCCGTCATAACCAAAGGTATCCGAGGGGAGAGACTAAATTTACCAGCCAGGGATTTAAAAGGCGAGTTTGACTAAACAGGCCCCGCCGCCAGCACATCTCTAAATTAATCCGCCCAGAGAGGGAACTAATTCGCGCCCAGGAGAACAAGTACACAGATAACAAAGGGGAGGGAGAACTTCAGGAGACAGCAGTAACCAAAAGGAGTGACAGGAAACAGAGGAGCCTCTTAAAAGGTAAGGGGAGGCCCTTTCCATCATACTGCAACATTTTACTGCCTAAACTCCAGTCCCAGTAGAAGATCCCATTAATTACTTTTCAGGCCCACTAGGGGGCCCTACACTCCCAGTAATACCAAACTACATGTCCCTGGTGCAGAGCTAAAGGTTAACCAATCTATTTAGAAAATTATAAAATAATGAAATGTTCACTCCAAGACCATAAAGCAGGGGAGGGCAACCTTCAGCACTGAAGACATTGTGGACTACATCTCCCAAAATCCTCTTACAGCCATACAAGTACAAAACATCTGGAGTGCCAAAGGTTGCCTACCCGTGTCCTAAAGTGTGGCGGTTGTTGTTTGTGTGTCCTGCCTAGAAAATGTAAAGCTGCTCTATAAAACAGAAAATTAGGGGTTCGGAAATAGTTTTAAATTAAGTTAATGTTTTAAAAAAAAGAGAAACACTCTTCCCTGTGTTTAGTATATGACAGGACCCTTTAGACATATACTATATGTGTTGCTTCACTCCCTGCACAGTGCAGTGTAAGAATCAGCCATTGCCCTGTTTAGTTTTTAAGCAAGGGGACTTTCAGATGCCTGAAAAGCATGAGGAGAAAATGCCAACTATATCCCCACACATTTATTTTTCCAGTTTGCGTAGTTACAAACCTACTTGTGGTGCCACAGCAGCAAAACAAGCACAACATTGACTGGCAGTAATCGCACATTTTTTGTTTGTTTTTATACTTAAGCATGGTTCAACAGTTATTGCCTGCAGGTCATTTAACATTTAGCAGTAATTGTTTCACATATCAGGGCATAAAACACAATTTATACGTTAAGGTAATGTAGTTGCATGAAAATTATCACCGCGTGTCAGGTACTAGTTATGGCAGACTAGGCAACAGTTCTGAGTTACCTACTGACATATGTGCTATATTGTAAGGTCTCATATGTATCCTAAGCATTATCATTAGCTGACAATACTGAGAGTCCACTGGAAATAAACATTAACAAAAGCAACATGACGGGGAATAAAGTAGAGGGAACTGCTGCAGTGCGGAAAGCTAAGTGCTAAGAGTATCGTGGGATCTGCCTCTTGGGGGATTGCTCCAGGCTACGTAGACGGGCCAGCATTAACTGTTTAGGAGGTATATATATAGCGACAGACGAAAACATGCACTCAGGATGCAAAGTAAGGCATGTTCACCGTGAGGCATAGTATTAGGTGCTTCAGCCTATGTCCAGTGCAAGAATGTCTCAAGAATTGACATTGTGGGCCTATTCGATGGCGCCCCGCGGCTGAGATTCAGCTCTAGCGGCAGGCAGTAGGGTGGACCTCTGTTTAGCAACACGGTTTGCAGCTGTGACCGTAGAGGGTAGAGGTATGCCGCGCCGGTCCCAGGTTCTTGGGTCAGGTGAGGTGCGTGCGTGTGGGGCTTGCTTGATAATCCAGCTCCTGTGTGTGTGGGAGTGAGCTCTTGTGCCCGAGCAACATGGCGCCGTTTCCCGCCATGATGATCGTTGGTGTCTGCGTAGCCGGATGGCTGCTCTGGGGGCTCGAGGTAGGGGCCCATAGTGGCAACGCCGGATTGCAGGGCAGATCCAGGAAGCCACTGCTCTCACCGCTTGATGATAGGCCACTCCACGATTGCAAAGTGTTGTCCAGAAGCTCATGCAGAGCCGGTCAAAAGCCTCCAGGGGCTGCGTTGTTGGCTGGGTGCCTGTGCTCTTTGACTTGGGCCTTTGCTGAGCCGCCATCTTGGCTGAGCCTCTGCGGTGCGGTACCCCTGCAGGCAGCGTAGCCGGTAAGTCCGTCATCAGACTTGATCCGTTCATCCAGTGGGGACCGGGATAACCCCCACCAGTCCAAAGGGGGGAGGAGAGGGTAGGATGCTAGTAAAGTCTCTTGAGAGCTCCAGGGTCGGGGAGAGCGTCCGTCTCACCCCGGCTCCAACTCCAGTAGGCCGCACATGGCATTCTGCGCCCCGGCCCCGACTGGCTTTGGAATTGTATCACTCGATTCAGTGGTGCACCCCCAACGTGGGTAGTCCTTGGGCTTCGTACCTGCCGCTATTATTCCAGTTTCTGCCCGCCAGGCAGGAGCTCATGTCACTCACGTCTGCTCAGCTCAGTGGTCAGGCTCCGCCCCTCCCCGAACATAAATTTGAGGAAATCCCCAAACGTAGACATACGCACCAGAGCAGAGAATACCTCTAATCTATGTTTGGGGACATTTTCCCGAACGGGTAGAATGCTAGTAAAGTCGCTCGGGAGCTCCAAGGTCGGGGAGAGCGTCTGTCTCACCCCGGCTCCAACTCCAGTAGGCCGCACTTGGCGTTCTGCGCCCTGGGCCCCGACTGGCTTTGGAATTGTATCACTCGATTCAGTGGTGCACCCCCAACATGGGTAGTGCACCCTGGTAAGTCCTTGGGCTTCGTAGCTGCCGCTATTAGTCCAGTTGCTGCCCGCCAGGCAGGAGGTCATGTCACGCACGTCTGCTCAGCTCAGTGGTCAGGCTCCGCCCCTGCCCGAACATAAATTTGAGGAAATCCCCGAACGTAAACATACGCACCAGAGCAGGGAATCCCTCTAATCTATGTTCGCGGAAATTTTCCCGAACATAGACCTGCACTGGTGCGCATGCGCCTCACTTACCAACTAATTTGTTTTACAACAGAGTCATAAGAACGGAACACAGTCGGTAAGCAAGGAGCATCTGTAGTTTAGTTTCATAACCTTTATCGAAATTGTGACATTGAGATGGGCGAATGTGATTGGTCTGTGTGTGTATCTGTTCATCTGTATTTGTGTTAGTGTGTGTATTTGTATGTGTGTTAGTGTGTGTCTGTGTATCTGCATGTCTGTACCTGTGTATCTGTATGTGTGTCACTGTTTGTACCTGTGTATCTGTGTGTTAATGTGTGTCCCTGGTATGTATATGTCTATGCATCTGTATGTGTGTTAGTGTTTGTATCTTAATGAGTGTCATTGTGTGTATCTGCATATGTGTCATTGTGTGTGTCTGTATATCTTCATGTATCTCAAAGTGTGTCAGGGTGTGTGTGCATCTGCATATCTGTATCCGTGTAGCTGTATGTGTCAGTGTTTGTATCTGTATTTGTGTCAGTGTGTGTATTTGTTTGTCTGTGTAGCACTGGGTCACTAACTATGTGTATTAGTGTGTCTGTGCATCTGTATGTGCTAGTGTGTATGTCTGTGTATTTGTATGTGTGTTAGTGTGTGTGTCTGTACCTGTGTATATGTGTGTCAGTGTTTGCATCTGTACGTGTGTCAGTGTGTATTTTTGTGTCTGTGTAGCTGCAAGTGTGTCTGTGTATCAGTGTATATGTGTATACTCCACATAAATACACCCCTACTACACACAAGTAAACCACCTCTTTCAAATGGCAACAGTACATAAAAACACACAACACAGCACTACACACAAATACACCCCTACAATCAGTGGCGTACACACAACCCATGGGGCCCCGGTGCGAAAACTGATCCGTGGCCCCCCCGCGCGCGATTACTCTGCGCGGGCTGGGGACGCAACACATGGCGGTGGGCACCTGGTCACAGGGCTACGACTGCGGTATGTACGCCAGTGCATGCATAAACACATACACTTAAAGGACCACTACAGACACCCAGATCACATCAGCTCAATGAAGTGGTCTGGGTGCCAGGTCTCTCTAGTTTTAACCCTGCAGCTGAAAACATAGCAGTTTCAGAGAAACTGCTATGTTTCACTGAGGGTTAATCCAGCCTCTATTCGCTTTCTCCCTGACAGCCACTAGAGGAGCTTCTGCGATTCTCACTGTGAAAATCACAGTGAGAAGACGCTGAACGTCCATGGGAAAGCATTGAGTAATGCTTTCCTATGGCGGTTTGAATGCGCGCGTGGCTCTTGCCACGCATGCGCATTCGGAGCGGAGAGGCGGATCGGGGCGGAGAGATCCCCAGCGCCAAGGGAGTCCGGCGCTGGAGACAGGTAAGTGCTTAAGACACACACACAAACTCTCATGAACAGACGCACACATTTACTGACAGACACACACTCACTAAACACACACTCACTAACAGATGCACACAAACACACTCAGTAACAGACACACACAGTAGCACACTCACTAACACACACACACTCTTCTAACACTAACACACACTTACACACACACACTAACATACACTCACACACATTTTTTTTAAACAGTAGGACGATATATATAATAGTTTATAGAAGTCTTAGTAGTCACTACATAAGCTTTGTTTTACAATTTATAGAAAATTTACAAATTAATAGAGGTGAAATGTGAATGCTTTTTTGATGGAATCCCTTTTCTAACGACACAGGACTAGGATTGTGTTTTCCTCGGGGCAAAAGGGACAGACTCTCCGTATCTGGTGAAAATACACACTCACACTAATCGGGAAGTAACACACGCTCACACACTAACTCACACACACACACACAAACACACACACACACACACAAACTCACACACACACTCACACACACTAACTCACACACACACATGTTTTTTTTTTTTTTTTTATGTAATCCCTGTGGGGGAGCTGAGGGGATTCCCTGGGGTCCAGTGGTGTCACCCGGCTGGCTGGTCCTGCGGGCGCGCGAGGGAGCACTCTTCCCTGAGTGCATCCTCTTCAGCTCCCTTGCGCGCCGCGTACTGATACAGGAGCCGGAAGATGAAGTCATCTTCCGGCTCCGGTATCAGTGCGGTGCGCGAGGGAGCTGAAGAGGAAGCACTCAGGGGAGAGTGCTCCCTCGCGCGCCCGCAGGACCAGCCAGCCGGGTGACACAAGGGCCAGCCTCGGGGGGCCCTGAGGTGGCCGGCTCTTGGGCCCCCCAGGAGAAGAGGCTGGCTCAGCGGGTACATACCTGGGTTGCAGGGCGGCCGGGCCAGGCCCGGTCGCAGCCGCGACCCCTGTGACCCCGGTATGTACGCCTCTGCCTACAATCACACACACACATACTCCATACAAAACATGTTTACATTTAAACACTGCCCAGTGCTAAGTACAACCCTGCAAGGATGAGCAAAGCATTGTGAAAGTAGTATTATTTCCATCCTTGCGATAGGGTGGCCCTCCACTGCCTGTAAGGGAAGTACTGGGGGTCTAGTGCACACATGAGACAATCGGTGCGCTGTACCAATTAGTATCTCCTCATATATATGCATTGACTCAATGAATTTCTATGGGGAGTACATCTTCATGTAGAGTGTAAAGACACTGAACATCAGTCCTGCAAATATTGCAGGATTGCCACAGGAAGCCTAGCTTGTGGCTAAATGACAACCACCTGACAGTGGTCATAGTGTAAATACAGCTTTTCTCAGAAAACTGCAGGCAGTCTATTTGCACTAGAAACACTACATTAAGCTTTAGAGGTTCTGGGGCATCGTGTCCCATTAAATGTCCTTAGAAAGACTGATGAGTTTGCCCTGCAATTTGCATTTCCCATGTCAATGCTGTGCAATTACCAGTATACTAAATAAACCCAAAAGATCTAATATATGCACATTTTTACTCTGTGTTCACAAATCATGGACCTCTGAAAAAATTAGAGAGAAGCAATAGCGCACACTAGTGCACAAAGAAAAAATGACAGCTTCTGTTTCTGCTGTACTTTTTCAAATTACATCTAGATTTTGATGCTGAATCCTCTCTGTTGTGTTCTCCGTCTTTAAAGGGACACTATAGTCACCAGAACAACTACAGCTTATTGAATTTGTTCTGGTAAGTAGAATCATTCCCTTCAGGCTTTTTGCTGTAAACACTGTCTTTTCAGAGAAAATATAGTGTTTACATTACAGCCTAGTGATAACTTCACTGGCCACTCCTCAGATAGCTGTTAGATATCCTTCCTGGGTAATGGCTGCCTAAAATGCATCCAAACATTCAGTATCTCCTCCCTCTGCATGCAGACACTGAACTTTCCTCATAGAGCTGTATAGGCGTGCGCAAGGGGTGTGCCTGGGCACACCCTAATCCCCGCGGCACGCCTGTGAGTCCTGCAGGAACGCTGATTGGCCTGGTCTGTGTTAGTAATGTGCTGGCTCTGCCCCTGATCTGCCTCCTTGTCAGTCTCAGACAATCCTATGGAGAAGCACTGTGATTGGATCAGGCCACCACTTCTGATGATGTCAGAGGAAGTTCACAGGCAGAGGCAGCAGCTTTAGACTTGAATACAAGTAAGATTTTACTATATTTTAGGAGGCAGAGGGGGCTAGATAGTGGCTTTAACACTATAGGGTCTGGAATACGTTTGTGCCTTAAGGCGCACCGGTAGGGGGGCGCTAGAACGGAGTGACAGGTAGACGGTGGGCGCATATCGCTCCCTCCTACCAGTCACTCTGTGTAGCTTGGCCTAGCGCGAGCAGTGCGCATCGCGGTACAAGAACGTCTGTTTCCTGTAACAGGCCAGACTGAAAGGAAGTGCTCACTCAGAGAGCACTTCCTGTCAGTCCGGCCGTGTACAGGAAACTAAAGCTCTTGCTCCGCTCAGCCACGATACAAAGAGAGGCAGGAAACACACCTTGGACTGTTAGTGGGGGAGAGAGGGGAACTAAGGGACGGGGGGGGGGTGTAAGGAAGAACTCTATGGGACAGGGGAGGATGGAAGAACAATGTAGGACAGGGAAGGGGGTGGAAAACACTATGGGACAGGAGGGAAGAAAGAACACTATGGGACAGAAGAAGGGGTGGTGGTGTTAAGGAACACTATGGGACGGGAGTGTGTGTGGAAAAAGACTGTGGGGGAGGAGAGGAAAGAACACTATAGGACAGGGGAGGGGGGAAAGAACACTATGGGACAGGGGAGGGGGGAAAGAACACTATGGGACAGGGGAGGGGGGAAAGAACACTATGGGACAGGGGAAGGGGGTGATAAGGAAGAACACTATGGGACGGGGGGGGGGGAAGAAACCTATGGGACAGGGGAGGGGAGGTGGTAAGGAACACTATGGGATGGGGGTGGAAAGGAACACAAGAAGATGGGGGGTGGGGGGGAGGAAGAACACAATGGGACAGGTGAGCGAGGGAAAGAACACTATATATATATATATAAATATATATATGCATACGAGCGTATAATTTTTAACATTTTTCCCCAGGACTTGACCCCTGGAGTTAACCCTGCAAGGTAATTATTGCAGTGTCTCAATAACTGCAATCTTAATTACAGGGTTAAGGGGACTGGGACAGTGCACCCAGACCACTTCAATGCTTTTTTTCTATGAAAAGCCTTAATTCAGATTGGACAAAGCATTCAAAGTTAATGCGAAATAACACCCGTCTTGCTGTCGGATTGAAAGCTCGGAGAGTTCAATTTATGTCATTTGTAAAATTGCCAATTTTAAAAGGAAATGTAAGGGCTTCTATTAGCTCCACTCAGATGAGCCCTGCCTGAGAGCATAGCGGTCACATTTAGCTCAGTAATATTATGTGATATCACTGTCAATTCCCAGGTCAGCAAAGTGATTTAAATAGTAATATTATTGTTTCAGTAATAATATTACCTTGTTACAATGAGGCCAGTATAGCTTACTCTGTACTGTGGTTCTTCCAGTTTTGGACCTGTCTGAGTGCTCACTGTCTCTTGCTGACAGTTCTCTGAGTGCTTACTGTCTAATGCTGACAGGTCTCCGAGTGCACAGTGTCTCATGCTGACAGGTCTGTGAGTGCTCACTGTCTCTTGCTGACAGGTCTGTGAGTGCTCTCTCATGCTGACAGGGCTCAGAGTGCTCACTGTCTCATGCTGACAGGTCTGTGAGTGCTCACTGTCTCTTGCTGACAGGTCTCTGAGTGCTTACTGTCTCATGCTGACAGGTCTGTGAGTGCTCACTGTCTCTTGCTGACAGGTCTCTGAGTGCACACTGTCTCTTGCTCACAGGTCTGTGAGTGCTTACTGTCTCTTGCTCACAGGTCTCTGAGTGCTCACTGTCTCTTGCTGACAGGTCTCAGAGTGCTCACTGTCTCTTGCTGACAGGTCTTTGAGTGCTTACTGTCTCATGCTGACAGGTCTCTGAGTGCTCACTGTCTCTTCCTGACAGGTCTCTGAGTGCTCACTGTCTCTTCCTGACAGGTCTCTGAGTGCTCACTGTCTCTTGCTGACAGGTCTCTGAGTGCACACTGTCTCTTGCTGACAGGTCTCTGAGTGCTCACTGTCTCTTGCTGACAGGTCTGTGAGTGCTTACTGTCTCATGCTGACAGGTCTCTGAGTGCTCACTGTCTCTTGCTGACAGGTCTCTGAGTGCTTACTGTCTCTTGCTGACAGGTCTGTGAGTGCTCACTGTCTCTTGCTGACAGGTCTGTGAGTGCTCACTGTCTCTTGCTGACAGGTTTGTGAGTGCTCACTGTCTCTTGCTGACAGGTCTGTGAGTGCTCACTGTCTCTTGCTAACAGGTTTGTGAGTGCTCACTGGTCACTGTCTCTTGCTGACAGGTCTGTGAGTGCTCACTGTCTCTTGCTGACAGGTCTGTGAGTGCTCTCTCATGCTGAGATGCTTTGCTGGTCTCCTCACTCTCCTGGTAGATACAGACAGGGTTTGTTCGGTGATTTCCCACCATTAGTTGCCAGAGTCTGATATTAAGGCGGGAAACACTCTGAGCTAATTTGTGATTGGTGGAAGAAGACTCAGTATAATGGACTAACTGTGAGGTAATATGCAGTGAGGGGGCTTGCTGTGAGGTAATGTGCAGTGAGGGGGTAAATTCTGTGAGGTAATGTGCAGTGAGGGGGGCTTGCTGTGAGGTAATGTGCAGTGAGGGGGTAAATGCTGTGAGGTAATGTGCAGTGAGGGGGTAAATGCTGTGAGGTAATGTGCAGTGAGGGGGTAAATGCTGTGAGATAATGTGCAGTGAGGGGTTAAATGCTGTGAGGTAATGTGCAGTGAGGGGGTAAATTCTGTGAGGTAATGTGCAGTGAGGGGGTAAATGCTGTGAGGTAATATGCAGTGAGGGGGTAAATGCTGTGAGGTAATGTGCAGTGAGGGGGTAAATGCTGTGAGGTAATGTGCAGCGAGGGGGTAAATGCTGTGAGGTAATGTGCAGTGAGGGGGTAAATGCTGTGAGGTAATGTGCAGTGAGGGGGTAAATGCTGTGAGGTAATGTGCAGTGAGGGGGTAAATGATGTGAAGTAATGTGCAGTGAGGGGGTACATGCTGTGAGGTAATGTGTAGTGAGGGGGTACATGCTGTGAGGTAGTGTGCAGTGAGGGGGGCTTGCTGTGAGGTAATGTGCAGTGAGGGGGTAAATGCTGTGAGGTAATGTGCAGTGAGGGGGTAAATGTTGTGAGGTAATGGGCAGTGAGGGGGGCTTGCTGTGAGGTAATGTGCAGTGAGGGGGTAAATGCTGTGAGGTAATGTGCAGTGAGGGGGTAAATGCTGTGAGGTACTATGCAGCGAGGGGGTAAATGCTGTGAGGTAATGTGTAGTGAGGGGGTAAATGCTGTGAGGTAATGTGCAGTGAGGGGGTAAATGCTGTGAGGTAATGTGCAGTGAGGGGGTAAATGTTGTGAGGTAATGTGCAGTGAGGGGGGCTTGCTGTGAGGTAATGTGCAGTGAGGGGGTAAATGCTGTGAGGTAATGTGTAGTGAGGGGTAAATGCTGTGAGGTAATGTGCAGTGAGGGGGTAAATGTTGTGAGGTAATGTGCAGTGAGGGGGGCTTGCTGTGAGGTAATGTGCAGTGAGGGGGTAAATTCTGTGAGGTAATGTGCAGTGAGGGGGGCTTGCTGTGAGGTAATGTGCAGTGAGGGGGTAAATTCTGTGAGGTAATGTGCAGTGAGGGGGGCTTGCTGTGAGGTAATGTGCAGTGAGGGGGTAAATGCTGTGAGGTAATGTGCAGTGAGGGGGTAAATGCTGTGAGATAATGTGCAGTGAGGGGTTAAATGCTGTGAGGTAATGTGCAGTGAGGGGGTAAATGCTGTGAGGTAATATGCAGTGAGGGGGTAAATGCTGTGAGGTAATGTGCAGTGAGGGGGTAAATGCTGTGAGGTAATGTGCAGTGAGGGGGTAAATGCTGTGAGGTAATGTGCAGTGAGGGGGTAAATGCTGTGAGGTAATGTGCAGTGAGGGGGTAAATGCTGTGAGGTAATGTGCAGTGAGGGGGTAAATGATGTGAAGTAATGTGCAGTGAGGGGGTACATGCTGTGAGGTAATGTGTAGTGAGGGGGTACATGCTGTGAGGTAGTGTGCAGTGAGGGGGGCTTGCTGTGAGGTAATGTGCAGTGAGGGGGTAAATGCTGTGAGGTAATGTGCAGTGAGGGGGTAAATGTTGTGAGGTAATGTGCAGTGAGGGGGGCTTGCTGTGAGGTAATGTGCAGTGAGGGGGTAAATGCTGTGAGGTAATGTGCAGTGAGGGGGTAAATGCTGTGAGGTACTATGCAGCGAGGGGGTAAATGCTGTGAGGTAATGTGTAGTGAGGGGGGTAAATGCTGTGAGGTAATGTGCAGTGAGGGGGGCTTGCTGTGAGGTAATGTGCAGTGAGGGGGTAAATGCTGTGAGGTAATGTGCAGTGAGGGGGTAAATGTTGTGAGGTAATGTGCAGTGAGGGGGGCTTGCTGTGAGGTAATGTGCAGTGAGGGGGTAAATGCTGTGAGGTAATGTGTAGTGAGGGGTAAATGCTGTGAGGTAATGTGCAGTGAGGGGGTAAATGTTGTGAGGTAATGTGCAGTGAGGGGGGCTTGCTGTGAGGTAATGTGCAGTGAGGGGGTAAATGCTGTGAGGTAATATGCAGTGAGGGGGTAAATGCTGTGAGGTAATGTGCAGTGAGGGGGTAAATGCTGTGAGGTAAGGTGTAGTGAGGGGGTAAATGCTGTGAGGTAATGTGCAGTGAGGGCTTAAATGCTGTGAGGTAATGTGCAGTGAGGGGGTATATGCTGTGAGGTAATGTGCAGTGAGGGGGTAAATGATGTGAAGTAATGTGCTGTGAGGGGGTACATGCTGTGAGGTAATGTGTAGTGAGAGGGTACATGCTGTGAGGTAATGTGCAGTGACGGGGGCTTGCTGTGAGGTAATGTGCAGTGAGGGGGTAAATGCTGTGAGGTAATGTGCAGTGAGGGGGTAAATGCTGTGAGGTAATGTGCAGTGAGGGGGTAAATGTTGTGAGGTAATGTGCAGTGAGGGGGGCTTGCTGTGAGGTAATGTGCAGTGAGGGGGTAAATGCTGTGAGGTAATGTGTAGTGAGGGGTAAATGCTGTGAGGTAATGTGCAGTGAGGGCTTAAATGCTGTGAGGTAATGTGCAGTGCAGTGAGGGGGTAAATGCTGTGAGGTAATGTGTAGTGAGGGGGTAAATGCTGTGAGGTAATGTGCAGTGAGGGGGGCTTGCTGTGAGGTAATGTGCAGTGAGGGGGTAAATGCTGTGAGGTAATGTGTAGTGAGGGGTAAATGCTGTGAGGTAATGTGCAGTGAGGGCTTAAATGCTGTGAGGTAATGTGCAGTGCAGTGAGGGGGTAAATGCTGTGAGGTAATGTGTAGTGAGGGGTAAATGCTGTGAGGTAATGTGCAGTGAGGGGGTAATGTGAAGTGAGGGGGGCTTGCTGCGAGGTAATGTGCAGTGAGGGGGTAAATGCTGTGAGGTAATGTGCAGTGAGGGGGTAAATGATGTGAGGTAATGTGCAGTGAGGGGGGCTTGCTGTGAGGTAATGTGTAGTGAGGGGGTAAATGCTGTGAGGTAATGTGCAGTCAGGGGGCTTGCTGTGAGGTAATGTGTAGTGAGGGGGTAAATGCTGTGAGGTAATGTGTAGTGAGGGGTAAATGCTGTGAGGTAATGTGCAGTGAGGGGGTAAATGCTGTGAGGTAATGTGCAGTGAGGGGGTAAATGCTGTGAGGTAATGTGTAGTGAGGGGTAAATGCTGTGAGGTAATGTGCAGTGAGGGGGTAATGTGAAGTGAGGGGGGCTTGCTGCGAGGTAATGTGTAGTGAGGGGGTAAATGCTGTGAGGTAATGTGCAGTCAGGGGGCTTGCTGTGAGGTAATGTGTAGTGAGGGGGTAAATGCTGTGAGGTAATGTGTAGTTAGGGGGTAAATGCTGTGAGGTAATGTGTAGTGAGGGGGTAAATGCTGTGGGGTAATGTGTAGTGAGGGGGCTTGCTGGGAGGTAATGTGCAGTGAGGGGGCTTGCTGTGAGGTAATGTGTAGTGAGGGGGTAAATGCTGTGGGGTAATGTGTAGTGAGGGGGCTTGCTGGGAGGTAATGTGCAGTGAGGGGGCTTGCTGTGAGGTAAGGTGTAGTGAGGGGGTAAATGCTGTGAGGTAATGTGCAGTGAGGGGGTAAATGCTGTGAGGTACTGTGCAGTGAGGGGGTAAATGCTGTGAGGTAATGTGCAGTGAGGGGGTAAATGTTGTGAGGTAATGTGCAGCGAGGGGGGCTTGCTGTGAGGTAATGTGCAGTGAGGGGGTAAATGCTGTGAGGTAATGTGCAGTGAGGGGGGCTTGCTGTGAGGTAATGTGTAGTGAGGGGGTAAATGCTGTGGGGGTAATGTGCAGTGAGGGGGTAAATGCTGTGAGGTAATGTGCAGTGAGGGGGACTTGCTGTGGGGTAATGTGTAGTTAGGGGTAAAAGCTTTGAGGTAATGTGCAGTGAGGGGGTAAATGATTTGAGGTATTATGCAGTGACGGGGGCTTGCTGTGAGGTAATGTGTAGGGGGTAAATTCTGTGAAGTAATGTGCAGTGAGGGGGGCTTGCTGTGAGGTAATGTGCAGTGAGGGGGACTTGCTGTGAGGTAATGTGCAGTGAGGGGGTAAATGCTGTGATGGGGGCTTGCTGTGAGGTAATGTGCAGTGAGGGGGTAAATGATGTGAGGGAATGTGTAGTGAGGGGGTAAATTATGTGAGGTAATGTGTAGTGAGGGGGTAAATTATGTGAGACAATGTGCAGTGAGGGGGGCTTGCTGTGAGGTAATGTGCAGTGAGGGGGCTTGCTGTGAGGGAATGTGTAGTGAGGGGGTAAATGCTATGAGGTAATGTGTAGTGAGGGGGTAAATGCTGTGGGGTAATGTGTAGTGAGGGGGCTTGCTGTGAGGTAATGTGCAGTGAGGGGGGCTTGCTGTGAGGTAATGTGCAGTGAGGGGGCTTGCTGTGAGGTAATGTGCAGTGAGGGGGGCTTGCTGTGAGGTAATGTGCAGTGAGGGGGTAAATGCTGTGGGGTAATGTGTAGTGAGGGGGTAAATGCTTTGAGGTAATGTGTAGTGAGGGGGTAAATGCTGTGGGGTAATGTGCAGTGAGGGGGTAAATGCTGTGAGGTAATGTGCAGTGAGGGGTAAACGCTGTGAGGTAATGTGCAGTGAGGGGGGCTTGCTCTGAGGTAATGTGCAGTGAGGGGGTAAATGCTGTGTGGTAATGTGCAGCGAAGGGGTAAATGCTGTGAGGTAATGTGCAGCGAGGGGGTAAATGCTGTGAGGTAATGTGCAGTGAGGGGGTAAATTCTTTGAGGTAATGTGCAGTGAGGGGGCTTGCTGTGAGGTAATGTGCAGTGAGGGGTTAAATGCTGTGAGGTAATGTGCAGTGAGGGGGTAAATGCTGTGGGGTAATGTGTAGTGAGGGGGTAAATGCTATGAGGTAATGTGCAGTGAGGGGGTAAATGCTGTGAGGTAATGTGCAGTGAGGGGGTAAATGCTGTGAGGTAATGTGCAGTGAGGGGGCTTGCTGTGATGTAATGTGCAGTGAGGGGGGCTTGCTGTGAGGTAATGTGCAGTGAGGGGGTAAATGCTGTGGGGTAATGTGTAGTGAGGGGGTAAATGCTGTGAGGTAATGTGCAGTGAAGGGGCTTGCTGTGAGGTAATGTGCAGTGAGGGGGCTTGCTGTGAGGTAATGTGCAGTGAGGGGGTAAATGCTGTGAGGTAATGTGCAGTGAGGGGGTAAATGCTGTGAGATAATGTGCAGTGAGGGGTTAAATGCTGTGAGGTAATGTGCAGTGAGGGGGTAAATGCTGTGAGGTAATATGCAGTGAGGGGGTAAATGCTGTGAGGTAATGTGCAGTGAGGGGGTAAATGCTGTGAGGTAATGTGCAGTGAGGGGGTAAATGATGTGAAGTAATGTGCAGTGAGGGGGTACATGCTGTGAGGTAATGTGTAGTGAGGGGGTACATGCTGTGAGGTAGTGTGCAGTGAGGGGGGCTTGCTGTGAGGTAATGTGCAGTGAGGGGGTAAATGTTGTGAGGTAATGTGCAGTGAGGGGGGCTTGCTGTGAGGTAATGTGCAGTGAGGGGGTAAATGCTGTGAGGTAATGTGCAGTGAGGGGGTAAATGCTGTGAGGTACTATGCAGCGAGGGGGTAAATGCTGTGAGGTAATGTGTAGTGAGGGGGTAAATGCTGTGAGGTAATGTGCAGTGAGGGGGGCTTGCTGTGAGGTAATGTGCAGTGAGGGGGTAAATGCTGTGAGGTAATGTGCAGTGAGGGGGTAAATGTTGTGAGGTAATGTGCAGTGAGGGGGGCTTGCTGTGAGGTAATGTGCAGTGAGGGGGTAAATGCTGTGAGGTAATGTGTAGTGAGGGGTAAATGCTGTGAGGTAATGTGCAGTGAGGGGGTAAATGTTGTGAGGTAATGTGCAGTGAGGGGGTAAATGCTGTGAGGTAATATGCAGTGAGGGGGTAAATGCTGTGAGGTAATGTGCAGTGAGGGGGTAAATGCTGTGAGGTAAGGTGTAGTGAGGGGGTAAATGCTGTGAGGTAATGTGCAGTGAGGGCTTAAATGCTGTGAGGTAATGTGCAGTGAGGGGGTATATGCTGTGAGGTAATGTGCAGTGAGGGGGTAAATGATGTGAAGTAATGTGCTGTGAGGGGGTACATGCTGTGAGGTAATGTGTAGTGAGAGGGTACATGCTGTGAGGTAATGTGCAGTGAGGGGGGCTTGCTGTGAGGTAATGTGCAGTGAGGGGGTAAATGCTGTGAGGTAATGTGCAGTGAGGGGGTAAATGCTGTGAGGTAATGTGCAGTGAGGGGGTAAATGTTGTGAGGTAATGTGCAGTGAGGGGGGCTTGCTGTGAGGTAATGTGCAGTGAGGGGGTAAATGCTGTGAGGTAATGTGTAGTGAGGGGTAAATGCTGTGAGGTAATGTGCAGTGAGGGCTTAAATGCTGTGAGGTAATGTGCAGTGCAGTGAGGGGGTAAATGCTGTGAGGTAATGTGTAGTGAGGGGGTAAATGCTGTGAGGTAATGTGCAGTGAGGGGGGCTTGCTGTGAGGTAATGTGCAGTGAGGGGGTAAATGCTGTGAGGTAATGTGTAGTGAGGGGTAAATGCTGTGAGGTAATGTGCAGTGAGGGCTTAAATGCTGTGAGGTAATGTGCAGTGCAGTGAGGGGGTAAATGCTGTGAGGTAATGTGTAGTGAGGGGTAAATGCTGTGAGGTAATGTGCAGTGAGGGGGTAATGTGAAGTGAGGGGGGCTTGCTGCGAGGTAATGTGCAGTGAGGGGGTAAATGCTGTGAGGTAATGTGCAGTGAGGGGGTAAATGATGTGAGGTAATGTGCAGTGAGGGGGGCTTGCTGTGAGGTAATGTGTAGTGAGGGGGTAAATGCTGTGAGGTAATGTGCAGTCAGGGGGCTTGCTGTGAGGTAATGTGTAGTGAGGGGGTAAATGCTGTGAGGTAATGTGTAGTGAGGGGTAAATGCTGTGAGGTAATGTGCAGTGAGGGGGTAAATGCTGTGAGGTAATGTGCAGTGAGGGGGTAAATGCTGTGAGGTAATGTGTAGTGAGGGGTAAATGCTGTGAGGTAATGTGCAGTGAGGGGGTAATGTGAAGTGAGGGGGGCTTGCTGCGAGGTAATGTGTAGTGAGGGGGTAAATGCTGTGAGGTAATGTGCAGTCAGGGGGCTTGCTGTGAGGTAATGTGTAGTGAGGGGGTAAATGCTGTGAGGTAATGTGTAGTTAGGGGGTAAATGCTGTGAGGTAATGTGTAGTGAGGGGGTAAATGCTGTGGGGTAATGTGTAGTGAGGGGGCTTGCTGGGAGGTAATGTGCAGTGAGGGGGCTTGCTGTGAGGTAATGTGTAGTGAGGGGGTAAATGCTGTGGGGTAATGTGTAGTGAGGGGGCTTGCTGGGAGGTAATGTGCAGTGAGGGGGCTTGCTGTGAGGTAAGGTGTAGTGAGGGGGTAAATGCTGTGAGGTAATGTGCAGTGAGGGGGTAAATGCTGTGAGGTACTGTGCAGTGAGGGGGTAAATGCTGTGAGGTAATGTGCAGTGAGGGGGTAAATGTTGTGAGGTAATGTGCAGCGAGGGGGGCTTGCTGTGAGGTAATGTGCAGTGAGGGGGTAAATGCTGTGAGGTAATGTGCAGTGAGGGGGGCTTGCTGTGAGGTAATGTGTAGTGAGGGGGTAAATGCTGTGGGGGTAATGTGCAGTGAGGGGGTAAATGCTGTGAGGTAATGTGCAGTGAGGGGGACTTGCTGTGGGGTAATGTGTAGTTAGGGGTAAAAGCTTTGAGGTAATGTGCAGTGAGGGGGTAAATGATTTGAGGTATTATGCAGTGACGGGGGCTAGCTGTGAGGTAATGTGTAGGGGGGTAAATTCTGTGAAGTAATGTGCAGTGAGGGGGGCTTGCTGTGAGGTAATGTGCAGTGAGGGGGACTTGCTGTGAGGTAATGTGCAGTGAGGGGGTAAATGCTGTGATGGGGGCTTGCTGTGAGGTAATGTGCAGTGAGGGGGTAAATGATGTGAGGGAATGTGTAGTGAGGGGGTAAATTATGTGAGGTAATGTGTAGTGAGGGGGTAAATTATGTGAGACAATGTGCAGTGAGGGGGGCTTGCTGTGAGGTAATGTGCAGTGAGGGGGCTTGCTGTGAGGGAATGTGTAGTGAGGGGGTAAATGCTATGAGGTAATGTGTAGTGAGGGGGTAAATGCTGTGGGGTAATGTGTAGTGAGGGGGCTTGCTGTGAGGTAATGTGCAGTGAGGGGGGCTTGCTGTGAGGTAATGTGCAGTGAGGGGGCTTGCTGTGAGGTAATGTGCAGTGAGGGGGGCTTGCTGTGAGGTAATGTGCAGTGAGGGGGTAAATGCTGTGGGGTAATGTGTAGTGAGGGGGTAAATGCTGTGGGGTAATGTGCAGTGAGGGGGTAAATGCTGTGAGGTAATGTGCAGTGAGGGGTAAACGCTGTGAGGTAATGTGCAGTGAGGGGGGCTTGCTCTGAGGTAATGTGCAGTGAGGGGGTAAATGCTGTGTGGTAATGTGCAGCGAAGGGGTAAATGCTGTGAGGTAATGTGCAGCGAGGGGGTAAATGCTGTGAGGTAATGTGCAGTGAGGGGGTAAATTCTTTGAGGTAATGTGCAGTGAGGGGGCTTGCTGTGAGGTAATGTGCAGTGAGGGGTTAAATGCTGTGAGGTAATGTGCAGTGAGGGGGTAAATGCTGTGGGGTAATGTGTAGTGAGGGGGTAAATGCTATGAGGTAATGTGCAGTGAGGGGGTAAATGCTGTGAGGTAATGTGCAGTGAGGGGGTAAATGCTGTGAGGTAATGTGCAGTGAGGGGGCTTGCTGTGATGTAATGTGCAGTGAGGGGGGCTTGCTGTGAGGTAATGTGCAGTGAGGGGGTAAATGCTGTGGGGTAATGTGTAGTGAGGGGGTAAATGCTGTGAGGTAATGTGCAGTGAAGGGGCTTGCTGTGAGGTAATGTGCAGTGAGGGGGCTTGCTGTGAGGTAATGTGCAGTGAGGGGGTAAATGCTGTGAGGTAATGTGCAGTGAGGGGGTAAATGCTGTGAGATAATGTGCAGTGAGGGGTTAAATGCTGTGAGGTAATGTGCAGTGAGGGGGTAAATGCTGTGAGGTAATATGCAGTGAGGGGGTAAATGCTGTGAGGTAATGTGCAGTGAGGGGGTAAATGCTGTGAGGCAATGTGCAGTGAGGGGGTAAATGCTGTGAGGTAATGTGCAGTGAGGGGGTAAATGCTGTGAGGTAATGTGCAGTGAGGGGGTAAATGCTGTGAGGTAATGTGCAGTGAGGGGGTAAATGATGTGAAGTAATGTGCAGTGAGGGGGTACATGCTGTGAGGTAATGTGTAGTGAGGGGGTACATGCTGTGAGGTAGTGTGCAGTGAGGGGGGCTTGCTGTGAGGCAATGTGCAGTGAGGGGGTAAATGCTGTGAGGTAATGTGCAGTGAGGGGGTAAATGTTGTGAGGTAATGTGCAGTGAGGGGGGCTTGCTGTGAGGTAATGTGCAGTGAGGGGGTAAATGCTGTGAGGTAATGTGCAGTGAGGGGGTAAATGCTGTGAGGTACTATGCAGCGAGGGGGTAAATGCTGTGAGGTAATGTGTAGTGAGGGGGTAAATGCTGTGAGGTAATGTGCAGTGAGGGGGGCTTGCTGTGAGGTAATGTGCAGTGAGGGGGTAAATGCTGTGAGGTAATGTGCAGTGAGGGGGTAAATGTTGTGAGGTAATGTGCAGTGAGGGGGGCTTGCTGTGAGGTAATGTGCAGTGAGGGGGTAAATGCTGTGAGGTAATGTGTAGTGAGGGTAAATGCTGTGAGGTAATGTGCAGTGAGGGGGTAAATGTTGTGAGGTAATGTGCAGTGAGGGGGGCTTGCTGTGAGGTAATGTGCAGTGAGGGGGTAAATGCTGTGAGGTAATATGCAGTGAGGGGGTAAATGCTGTGAGGTAATGTGCAGTGAGGGGGTAAATGCTGTGAGGTAAGGTGTAGTGAGGGGGTAAATGCTGTGAGGTAATGTGCAGTGAGGGCTTAAATGCTGTGAGGTAATGTGCAGTGAGGGGGTATATGCTGTGAGGTAATGTGCAGTGAGGGGGTAAATGATGTGAAGTAATGTGCTGTGAGGGGGTACATGCTGTGAGGTAATGTGTAGTGAGAGGGTACATGCTGTGAGGTAATGTGCAGTGAGGGGGGCTTGCTGTGAGGTAATGTGCAGTGAGGGGGTAAATGCTGTGAGGTAATGTGCAGTGAGGGGGTAAATGCTGTGAGGTAATGTGCAGTGAGGGGGTAAATGTTGTGAGGTAATGTGCAGTGAGGGGGGCTTGCTGTGAGGTAATGGGCAGTGAGGGGGTAAATGCTGTGAGGTAATGTGTAGTGAGGGGTAAATGCTGTGAGGTAATGTGCAGTGAGGGCTTAAATGCTGTGAGGTAATGTGCAGTGCAGTGAGGGGGTAAATGCTGTGAGGTAATGTGTAGTGAGGGGGTAAATGCTGTGAGGTAATGTGCAGTGAGGGGGGCTTGCTGTGAGGTAATGTGCAGTGAGGGGGTAAATGCTGTGAGGTAATGTGTAGTGAGGGGTAAATGCTGTGAGGTAATGTGCAGTGAGGGCTTAAATGCTGTGAGGTAATGTGCAGTGCAGTGAGGGGGTAAATGCTGTGAGGTAATGTGTAGTGAGGGGTAAATGCTGTGAGGTAATGTGCAGTGAGGGGGTAATGTGAAGTGAGGGGGGCTTGCTGCGAGGTAATGTGCAGTGAGGGGGTAATGTGCAGTGAGGGGGTAAATGATGTGAGGTAATGTGCAGTGAGGGGGGCTTGCTGTGAGGTAATGTGTAGTGAGGGGGTAAATGCTGTGAGGTAATGTGCAGTCAGGGGGCTTGCTGTGAGGTAATGTGTAGTGAGGGGGTAAATGCTGTGAGGTAATGTGTAGTGAGGGGTAAATGCTGTGAGGTAATGTGCAGTGAGGGGGTAAATGCTGTGAGGTAATGTGCAGTGAGGGGGTAAATGCTGTGAGGTAATGTGTAGTGAGGGGTAAATGCTGTGAGGTAATGTGCAGTGAGGGGGTAATGTGAAGTGAGGGGGGCTTGCTGCGAGGTAATGTGTAGTGAGGGGGTAAATGCTGTGAGGTAATGTGCAGTCAGGGGGCTTGCTGTGAGGTAATGTGTAGTGAGGGGGTAAATGCTGTGAGGTAATGTGTAGTTAGGGGGTAAATGCTGTGAGGTAATGTGTAGTGAGGGGGTAAATGCTGTGGGGTAATGTGTAGTGAGGGGGCTTGCTGGGAGGTAATGTGCAGTGAGGGGGCTTGCTGTGAGGTAATGTGTAGTGAGGGGGTAAATGCTGTGAGGTAATGTGCAGTGAGGGGGTAAATGCTGTGAGGTACTGTGCAGTGAGGGGGTAAATGCTGTGAGGTAATGTGCAGTGAGGGGGTAAATGTTGTGAGGTAATGTGCAGCGAGGGGGGCTTGCTGTGAGGTAATGTGCAGTGAGGGGGTAAATGCTGTGAGGTAATGTGCAGTGAGGGGGGCTTGCTGTGAGGTAATGTGTAGTGAGGGGGTAAATGCTGTGGGGGTAATGTGCAGTGAGGGGGTAAATGATGTGAGGTAATGTGCAGTGAGGGGGACTTGCTGTGGGGTAATGTGTAGTTAGGGGTAAAAGCTTTGAGGTAATGTGCAGTGAGGGGGTAAATGATTTGAGGTATTATGCAGTGACGGGGGCTTGCTGTGAGGTAATGTGTAGGGGGGTAAATTCTGTGAAGTAATGTGCAGTGAGGGGGGCTTGCTGTGAGGTAATGTGCAGTGAGGGGGACTTGCTGTGAGGTAATGTGCAGTGAGGGGGTAAATGCTGTGATGGGGGCTTGCTGTGAGGTAATGTGCAGTGAGGGGGTAAATGATGTGAGGGAATGTGTAGTGAGGGGGTAAATTATGTGAGGTAATGTGTAGTGAGGGGGTAAATTATGTGAGACAATGTGCAGTGAGGGGGGCTTGCTGTGAGGTAATGTGCAGTGAGGGGGCTTGCTGTGAGGGAATGTGTAGTGAGGGGGTAAATGCTATGAGGTAATGTGTAGTGAGGGGGTAAATGCTGTGGGGTAATGTGTAGTGAGGGGGCTTGCTGTGAGGTAATGTGCAGTGAGGGGGGCTTGCTGTGAGGTAATGTGCAGTGAGGGGGCTTGCTGTGAGGTAATGTGCAGTGAGGGGGGCTTGCTGTGAGGTAATGTGCAGTGAGGGGGTAAATGCTGTGGGGTAATGTGTAGTGAGGGGGTAAATGCTTTGAGGTAATGTGTAGTGAGGGGGTAAATGCTGTGGGGTAATGTGCAGTGAGGGGGTAAATGCTGTGAGGTAATGTGCAGTGAGGGGTAAACGCTGTGAGGTAATGTGCAGTGAGGGGGGCTTGCTCTGAGGTAATGTGCAGTGAGGGGGTAAATGCTGTGTGGTAATGTGCAGCGAAGGGGTAAATGCTGTGAGGTAATGTGCAGCGAGGGGGTAAATGCTGTGAGGTAATGTGCAGTGAGGGGGTAAATTCTTTGAGGTAATGTGCAGTGAGGGGGCTTGCTGTGAGGTAATGTGCAGTGAGGGGTTAAATGCTGTGAGGTAATGTGCAGTGAGGGGGTAAATGCTGTGGGGTAATGTGTAGTGAGGGGGTAAATGCTATGAGGTAATGTGCAGTGAGGGGGTAAATGCTGTGAGGTAATGTGCAGTGAGGGGGTAAATGCTGTGAGGTAATGTGCAGTGAGGGGGCTTGCTGTGATGTAATGTGCAGTGAGGGGGGCTTGCTGTGAGGTAATGTGCAGTGAGGGGGTAAATGCTGTGTGGTAATGTGTAGTGAGGGGGTAAATGCTGTGAGGTAATGTGCAGTGAAGGGGCTTGCTGTGAGGTAATGTGCAGTGAGGGGGCTTGCTGTGAGGTAATGTGCAGTGAGGGGTTAAATGCTGTGAGGTAATGTGCAGTGAGGGGGTAAATGCTGTGCGGTAATGTGTAGTGAGGGGGTAAATGCTGTGAGGTAATGTGCAGTGAGGGGGTAAATGCTGTGAGGTAATGTGCAGTGAGGGGGCTTGCTGTGAGGTAATGTGCAGTGAGGGGGTAAATTCTGTGAGTTAATGTGCAGTGAGGGGGCTTGCTGTGAGGTAATGTGCAGTGAGGGGGGCTTGCTGTGAGGTAATGTGCAGTGAGGGGGTAAATTCTGTGAGGTAATGTGCAGTGAGGGGGGCTTGCTGTGAGGTAATGTGCAGTGAGGGGGTAAATTCTGTGAGGAAATGTGCAGTGAGGGGGGCTTGCTGTGAGGTAATGTGCAGTGAGGGGGTAAATGCTGTGAGGTAATGTGCAGTGAGGGGGTAAATGCTGTGAGGTAATGTGCAGTGAGGGGGTAAATGCTGTGAGGTAATATTCAGTGAGGGGGTAAATGCTGTGAGGTAATGTGCAGTGAGGGGGTAAATGCTGTGAGGTAATGTGCAGTGAGGGGGTAAATGCTGTGAGGTAATGTGCAGTGAGGGGGTAAATGCTGTGAGGTAACGTGCAGTGAGGGGGTAAATGCTGTGAGGTAATGTGCAGTGAGGGGGTAAATGATGTGAAGTAATGTGCAGTGAGGGGGTACATGCTGTGAGGTAGTGTGGGGGTACATGCTGTGTGGTAGTGTGCAGTGAGGGGGGCTTGCTGTGAGGTAATGTGCAGTGAGGGGGTAAATGCTGTAAAGTAATGTGCAGTGAGGGGGTAAATGTTGTGAGGTAATGTGCAGTGAGGGGGGCTTGCTGTGAGGTAATGTGTAGTGAGGGGGTAAATGCTGTGGGGGTAATGTGCAGTGAGGGGGTAAATGCTGTGAGGTAATGTGCAGTGAGGGGGACTTGCTGTGGGGTAATGTGTAGTTAGGGGTAAAAGCTTTGAGGTAATGTGCAGTGAGGGGGTAAATGATTTGAGGTATTATGCAGTGACGGGGGCTTGCTGGGAGGTAATGTGTAGGGGGGTAAATTCTGTGAGGTAATGTGCAGTGAGGGGGGCTTGCTGTGAGGTAATGTGCAGTGAGGGGGACTTGCTGTGAGGTAATGTGCAGTGAGGGGGACTTGCTGTGAGGTAATGTGTAGTGAGGAGGACTTGCTGTGAGGTAATGTGCAGTGAGGGGGTAAATGCTGTGATGAGGGCTTGCTGTGAGGTAATGTGCAGTGAGGGGGTAAATGATGTGAGGGAATGTGTAGTGAGGGGGTAAATTATGTGAGGTAATGTGTAGTGAGGGGGTAAATTATGTGAGACAATGTGCAGTGAGGGGGGCTTGCTGTGAGGTAATGTGCAGTGAGGGGGCTTGCTGTGAGGGAATGTGTAGTGAGGGGGTAAATGCTATGAGGTAATGTGTAGTGAGGGGGTAAATGCTGTGGGGTAATGTGTAGTGAGGGGGCTTGCTGTGAGGTAATGTGCAGTGAGGGGGGCTTGCTGTGAGGTAATGTGCAGTGAGGGGGCTTGCTGTGAGGTAATGTGCAGTGAGGGGGGCTTGCTGTGAGGTAATGTGCAGTGAGGGGGTAAATGCTGTGGGGTAATGTGTAGTGAGGGGGTAAATGCTTTGAGGTAATGTGTAGTGAGGGGGTAAATGCTGTGGGGTAATGTGCAGTGAGGGGGAAAATGCTGTGAGGTAATGTGCAGTGAGGGGTAAACGCTGTGAGGTAATGTGCAGTGAGGGGGGCTTGTTCTGAGGTAATGTGCAGTGAGGGGGTAAATGCTGTGTGGTAATGTGCAGCGAAGGGGTAAATGCTGTGTGGTAATGTGCAGCGAGGGGGTAAATGCTGTGAGGTAATGTGCAGTGAGGGGGTAAATTCTTTGAGGTAATGTGCAGTGAGGGGGCTTGCTGTGAGGTAATGTGCAGTGAGGGGTTAAATGCTGTGAGGTAATGTGCAGTGAGGGGGTAAATGCTGTGGGGTAATGTGTAGTGAGGGGGTAAATGCTATGAGGTAATGTGCAGTGAGGGGGTAAATGCTGTGAGGTAATGTGCAGTGAGGGGGCTTGCTGTGATGTAATGTGCAGTGAGGGGGGCTTGCTGTGAGGTAATGTGCAGTGAGGGGGTAAATGCTGTGGGGTAATGTGTAGTGAGGGGGTAAATGCTGTGAGGTAATGTGCAGTGAAGGGGCTTGCTGTGAGGTAATGTGCAGTGAGGGGGCTTGCTGTGAGGTAATGTGCAGTGAGGGGTTAAATGCTGTGAGGTAATGTGCAGTGAGGGGGTAAATGCTGTGGGGTAATGTGTAGTGAGGGGGTAAATGCTGTGAGGTAATGTGCAGTGAGGGGGTAAATGCTGTGAGGTAATGTGCAGTGAGGGGGCTTGCTGTGAGGTAATGTGCAGTGAGGGGGTAAATTCTGTGAGGTAATGTGCAGTGAGGGGGCTTGCTGTGAGGTAATGTGCAGTGAGGGGGGCTTGCTGTGAGGTAATGTGCAGTGAGGGGGTAAATTCTGTGAGGTAATGTGCAGTGAGGGGGGCTTGCTGTGAGGTAATGTGCAGTGAGGGGGTAAATTCTGTGAGGAAATGTGCAGTGAGGGGGGCTTGCTGTGAGGTAATGTGCAGTGAGGGGGTAAATGCTGTGAGGTAATGTGCAGTGAGGGGGTAAATGCTGTGAGGTAATGTGCAGTGAGGGGGTAAATGCTGTGAGGTAATATGCAGTGGGGGGTAAATGCTGTGAGGTAATGTGCAGTGAGGGGGTAAATGCTGTGAGGTAATGTGCAGTGAGGGGGTAAATGCTGTGAGGTAATGTGCAGTGAGGGGGTAAATGCTGTGAGGTAATGTGCAGTGAGGGGGTAAATGCTGTGAGGTAATGTGCAGTGAGGGGGTAAATGCTGTGAGGTAATGTGCAGTGAGGGGGTAAATGCTGTGAGGTAATGTGTAGTGAGGGGGTAAATGCTGTGAGGTAACGTGCAGTGAGGGGGTAAATGCTGTGAGGTAATGTGCAGTGAGGGGGTAAATTATGTGAAGTAATGTGCAGTGAGGGGGTACATGCTGTGAGGTAATGTGTAGTGTGGGGGTACATGCTGTGTGGTAGTGTGCAGTGAGGGGGGCTTGCTGTGAGGTAATGTGCAGTGAGGGGGTAAATGCTGTGAGGTAATGTGCAGTGAGGGGGTAAATGTTGTGAGGTAATGTGCAGTGAGGGGGGCTTGCTGTGAGGTAATGTGCAGTGAGGGGGTAAATGCTGTGAGGTAATGTGCAGTGAGGGGGTAAATGCTGTGAGGTACTATGCAGCGAGGGGGTAAATGCTGTGAGGTAATGTGTAGTGAGGGGGTAAATGCTGTGAGGTAATGTGCAGTGAGGGGGGCTTGCTGTGAGGTAATGTGCAGTGAGGGGGTAAATGCTGTGAGGTAATGTGTAGTGAGGGGTAAATGCTGTGAGGTAATGTGCAGTGAGGGCTTAAATGCTGTGAGGTAATGTGCAGTGAGGGCTTAAATGCTGTGAGGTAATGTGCAGTGAGGGGGTATATGCTGTGAGGTAATGTGCAGTGAGGGGGTAAATGATGTGAAGTAATGTGCAGTGAGGGGGTACATGCTGTGAGGTAATGTGTAGTGAGAGGGTACATGCTGTGAGGTAGTGTGCAGTGAGGGGGGCTTGCTTTGAGGTAATGTGCAGTGAGGGGGTAAATGCTGTGAGGTAATGTGCAGTGAGGGGGTAAATGCTATGAGGTAATGTGCAGTGAGGGGGTAAATGTTGTGAGGTAATGTGCAGTGAGGGGGGCTTGCTGTGAGGTAATTTGCAGTGAGGGGGTAAATGCTGTGAGGTACTGTGCAGTGAGGGGGTAAATGCTGTGAGGTAATGTGTAGTGAGGGGGTAAATGCTGTGAGGTAATGTGCAGTGAGGGGGGCTTGCTTTGAGGTAATGTGCAGTGAGGGGGTAAATGCTGTGAGGTCATGTGTAGTGAGGGGTAAATGCTGTGAGGTAATGTGCAGTGAGGGCTTAAATGCTGTGAGGTAATGTGCAGTGAGGGGGTAAATGCTGTGAGGTAATGTGCAGTGAGGGGGTAAATGATGTGAGGTAATGTGCAGTGAGGGGGGCTTGCTGTGAGGTAATGTGTAGTGAGGGGGTAAATGCTGTGAGGTAATGTGCAGTCAGGGGGCTTGCTGTGAGGTAATGTGTAGTGAGGGGGTAAATGCTGTGAGGTAATGTGTAGTGAAGGGTAAATGCTGTGAGGTAATGTGCAGTGAGGGGGTAAATGCTGTGAGGTAATGTGCAGTGAGGGGGTAAATGCTGTGAGGTAATGTGTAGTGAGGGGTAAATGCTGTGAGGTAATGTGAAGTGAGGGGGGCTTGCTGCGAGGTAATGTGTAGTGAGGGGGTAAATGCTGTGAGGTAATGTGCAGTCAGGGGGCTTGCTGTGAGGTAATGTGTAGTGAGGGGGTAAATGCTGTGAGGTAATGTGTAGTTAGGGGGTAAATGCTGTGAGGTAATGTGTAGTGAGGGGGTAAATGCTGTGGGGTAATGTGTAGTGAGGGGGCTTGCTGGGAGGTAATGTGCAGTGAGGGGGCTTGCTGTGAGGTAATGTGTAGTGAGGGGGTAAATGCTGTGAGGTAATGTGCAGTGAGGGGGTAAATGCTGTGAGGTACTGTGCAGTGAGGGGGTAAATGCTGTGAGGTAATGTGCAGTGAGGGGGTAAATGTTGTGAGGTAATGTGCAGTGAGGGGGGCTTGCTGTGAGGTAATGTGCAGTGAGGGGGTAAATGCTGTGAGGTAATGTGCAGTGAGGGGGGCTTGCTGTGAGGTAATGTGTAGTGAGGGGGTAAATGCTGTGGGGGTAATGTGCAGTGAGGGGGTAAATGCTGTGAGGTAATGTGCAGTGAGGGGGACTTGCTGTGGGGTAATGTGTAGTTAGGGGTAAAAGCTTTGAGGTAATGTGCAGTGAGGGGGTAAATGATTTGAGGTTTTATGCAGTGACGGGGGCTTGCTGTGAGGTAATGTGTAGGGGGGTAAATTCTGTGAGGTAATGTGCAGTGAGGGGGCTTGCTGTGAGGTAATGTGCAGTGAGGGGGACTTGCTGTGAGGTAATGTGCAGTGAGGGGGACTTGCTGTGAGGTAATGTGCAGTGAGGGGGACTTGCTGTGAGGTAATGTGTAGTGAGGAGGACTTGCTGTGAGGTAATGTGCAGTGAGGGGGTAAATGCTTTGATGGGGGCTTGCTGTGAGGTAATGTGCAGTGAGGGGGTAAATGAAGTGAGGGAATGTGTAGTGAGGGGGTAAATTATGTGAGGTAATGTGCAGTGAGGGGGTAAATTATGTGAGGTAATGTGTAGTGAGGGGGTAAATTATGTGAGACAATGTGCAGTGAGGGGGGCTTGCTGTGAGGTAATGTGCAGTGAGGGGGCTTGCTGTGAGGGAATGTGTAGTGAGGGGGTAAATGCTATGAGGTAATGTGTAGTGAGGGGGTAAATGCTGTGGGGTAATGTGTAGTCAGGGGGCTTGCTGTGAGGTAATGTGCAGTGAGGGGGGCTTGCTGTGAGGTAATGTGCAGTGAGGGGGTAAATGCTGTGGGGTAATGTGTAGTGAGGGGGTAAATGCTTTGAGGTAATGTGTAGTGAGGGGGTAAATGCTGTGGGGTAATGTGCAGTGAGGGGGTAAATGCTGTGAGGTAATGTGCAGTGAGGGGTAAACGCTGTGAGGTAATGTGCAGTGAGGGGGGCTTGCTCTGAGGTAATGTGCAGTGAGGGGGTAAATGCTGTGTGGTAATGTGCAGCGAAGGGGTAAATGCTGTGAGGTAATGTGCAGCGAGGGGGTAAATGCTGTGAGGTAATGTGCAGTGAGGGGGTAAATTCTTTGAGGTAATGTGCAGTGAGGGGGCTTGCTGTGAGGTAATGTGCAGTGAGGGGTTAAATGCTGTGAGGTAATGTGCAGTGAGGGGGTAAATGCTGTGGGGTAATGTGTAGTGAGGGGGTAAATGCTATGAGGTAATGTGCAGTGAGGGGGTAAATGCTGTGAGGTAATGTGCAGTGAGGGGGTAAATGCTGTGAGGTAATGTGCAGTGAGGGGGCTTGCTGTGATGTAATGTGCAGTGAGGGGGGCTTGCTGTGAGGTAATGTGCAGTGAGGGGGCTTGCTGTTAGGTAATGTGCAGTGAGGGGTAAATGCTGTGGGGTAATGTGCAGTGAATTGGTAAGTGCTGTGAGGTGATGTGCAGTGAGGGGGTAAATGCTGTGAGGTAATGTGCAGTGAAGGGGCTTGCTGTGAGGTAATGTGCAGTGAGGGGGCTTGCTGTGAGGTAATGTGCAGTGAGGGCGTAAATGCTGTGAGGTAATGTGTAGTGAGGGGGTAAATGCTGTGGGGTAATGTGCAGTGAGGGGGTAAATGCTGTGAGGTAATGTGCAGTGAGGGGGACTTGCTGTGGGGTAATGTGTAGTTAGGGGTAAAAGCTTTGAGGTAATGTGCAGTGACGGGGGCTTGCTGTGAGGTAATGTGTTGTGAGGGGGTAAATCCTGTGAGGTAATGTGTAGTGAGGGGGTAAATGATGTGAGGTAATGTGTAGTGACGGGGTAAATTCTGTGAGGTAATGTGCAGTGAGGGGGGCTTGCTGTGAGGTAATGTGTAGTGAGGAGGACTTGCTGTGAGGTATTGTGCAGTGAGGGGGTAAATGCTGTGATGGGGCTTGCTGTGAGGTAATGTGCAGTGAGGAGGTAAATGCTGTGAGGTAATGTTCAGGGAGGGGGGCTTGCTGTGAGGTAATGTGCAGTGAGGGGGTAAATGCTGTGGGGTAATTTGCAGTGAAGGGGTAAGTGCTGTGAGGTAATGTGCAGTGAGGGGGTAAACGCTGTGAGGTAATGTGCAGTGAGGGGGGCTTGCTCTGAGGTAATGTGCAGTGAGGGGGTAAATGCTGTGGGGTAATGTGCAGTGAATGGGTAAATGCTGTGAGGTAATGTGCAGCGAGGGGGTAAATGCTGTGAGGTAATGTGCAGTGAGGGGGTAAATTATTTGAGGTAATGTGCAGTGAGGGGGCTTGATGTGAGGTAATGTGCAGTGAGGTGTTAAATGCTGTGAGGTAATGTGCAGTGAGGGGGTAAATGCTGTGGGGTAATGTGTAGTGAGGGGGTAAATGCTGTGAGGTAATGTGCAGTGAAGGGGTAAATGCTGTGAGGTAATGTGCAGTGAGGGGGTAAATGCTGTGAGGTAATGTGTAGTGAGGGGGCTTGCTGTGAGGTAATGTGCAGTGAGGGGGGCTTGCTGTGAGGTAATGTGCCTTGAGGGGGGCTTGCTGTGAGGTAATGTGCAGTGAGGGGGTAAATGCTGTGGGGTAATGTGCAGTGAGGGGGTAAATGCTGTGGGGTAATGTGTAGTGAAGGGGTAAATGCTGTGAGGTAATGTGCAGTGAAGGGGCTTGCTGTGAGGTAATGTGCAGTGAGGGGGCTTGCTGTGAGGTAATGTGCAGTGAGGGGTTAAATGCTGTGAGGTAATGTGCAGTGAGGGGGTAAATGCTGTGGGGTAATGTGTAGTGAGGGGGTAAATGCTGTGAGGTAATGTGCAGTGAGGGGGTAAATTATTTGAGGTAATGTGCAGTGAGGGGGCTTGATGTGAGGTAATGTGCAGTGAGGTGTTAAATGCTGTGAGGTAATGTGCAGTGAGGGGGTAAATGCTGTGGGGTAATGTGTAGTGAGGGGGTAAATGCTGTGAGGTAATGTGCAGTGAGGGGGTAAATGCTGTGAGGTAATGTGCAGTGAGGGGGTAAATGCTGTGAGGTAATGTGGAGTGAGGGGGCTTGCTGTGAGGTAATGTGCAGTGAGGGGGGCTTGCTGTGAGGTAATGTGCAGTGAGGGGGTAAATGCTGTGGGGTAATGTGCAGTGAGGGGGTAAATGCTGTGGGGTAATGTGTAGTGAGGGGGTAAATGCTGTGAGGTAATGTGCAGTGAAGGGGCTTGCTGTGAGGTAATGTGCAGTGAGGGGGCTTGCTGTGAGGTAATGTGCAGTGAGGGGTTAAATGCTGTGAGGTAATGTGCAGTGAGGGGGTAAATGCTGTGGGGTAATGTGTAGTGAGGGGGTAAATGCTGTGAGGTAATGTGCAGTGAGGGGGTAAATGCTGTGAGGTAATGTGCAGTGAGGGGGTAAATGCTGTGAGGTAATGTGCAGTGAGGGGGCTTGCTGTGAGGTAATGTGCAGTGAGGGGGGCTTGCTGTGAGGTAATGTGCAGTGAGAGGGTAAATGCTGTGGGGTAATGTGCAGTGAATGGGTAAGTGCTGTGAGGTAATGTGCAGTGAGGGGGTAAATGCTGTGAGGTAATGTGCAGTGAAGGGGCTTGCTGTGAGGTAATGTGCAGTGAGGGGGGCTTGCTGTGAGGTAATGTGCAGTGAGGGGGTAAATGCTGTGGGGTAATGTGCAGTGAGGGGGTAAATGCTGTGAGGTAATGTTCAGTGAGGGGGACTTGCTGTGGGGTAATGTGTAGTTAGGGGTAAATGCTTTGAGGTAATGTGCAGTGAGGGGGTAAATGATGTGAGGTAATGTGTAGTGACAGGGTAAATTATGTGAGGTAATGTGCAGTGAGGGGGGCTTGCTGTGAGGTAATGTGTAGTGAGGAGGACTTGCTGTGAGGTAATGTACAGTGAGGGGGTAAATGCTGTGAGGTAATGTGCAGTGAGGGGGGGCTTGCTGTGAGGTAATGTGCAGTGAGGGGGTAAATGCTGTGGGGTAATTTGCAGTGAAGGGGTAAGTGCTGTGAGGTAATGTGCAGTGAGGGAGTAAATGCTGTGAGGTAATGTGCAGTGAAGGGGCTTGCTGTGAGGTAATGTGCAGTGAGGGGGTCTTGCTGTGAGGTAATGTGCAGTGAGGGGGTAAATGCTGTGAGGTAATGTGTAGTGAGGGGGTAAATGCTGTGGGGTAATGTGCAGTGAGGGGGTAAATTCTGTGAGGTAATGTGCAGTGAGGGGGTAAATGATGTGAAGTAATGTGTAGTGACGGGGTAAATTCTGTGAGGTAATGTGCAGTGAGGGGGGCTTGCTGTGAGGTCATGTGCAGTGAGGGGGGCTTGCTGTGAGGTTATGTGCAGTGAGGGGGGCTTGCTGTGAGGTAATGTGCAGTGAGGGGGCTTGCTGTGAGGGAATGTGTAGTGAGGGGGTAAATGCTATGAGGTAATGTGTAGTGAGGGGGTAAATGCTGTGGGGTAATGTGTAGTCAGGGGGCTTGCTGTGAGGTAATGTGCAGTGAGGGGGGCTTGCTGTGAGGTAATGTGCAGTGAGGGGGCTTGCTGTGAGGTAATGTGCAGTGAGGGGGGCTTGCTGTGAGGTAATGTGCAGTGAGGGGGTAAATGCTGTGGGGTAACGTGTAGTGAGGGGGTAAATGCTTTGAGGTAATGTGTAGTGAGGGGGTAAATGCTGTGGGGTAATGTGCAGTGAGGGGGTAAATGCTGTGAGGTAATGTGCAGTGAGGGGTAAACGCTGTGAGGTAATGTGCAGTGAGGGGGGCTTGCTCTGAGGTAATGTGCAGTGAGGGGGTAAATGCTGTGTGGTAATGTGCAGCGAAGGGGTAAATGCTGTGAGGTAATGTGCAGCGAGGGGGTAAATGCTGTGAGGTAATGTGCAGTGAGGGGGTAAATTCTTTGAGGTAATGTGCAGTGAGGGGGCTTGCTGTGAGGTAATGTGCAGTGAGGGGTTAAATGCTGTGAGGTAATGTGCAGTGAGGGGGTAAATGCTGTGGGGTAATGTGTAGTGAGGGGGTAAATGCTATGAGGTAATGTGCAGTGAGGGGGTAAATGCTGTGAGGTAATGTGCAGTGAGGGGGTAAATGCTGTGAGGTAATGTGCAGTGAGGGGGCTTGCTGTGATGTAATGTGCAGTGAGGGGGGCTTGCTGTGAGGTAATGTGCAGTGAGGGGGCTTGCTGTTAGGTAATGTGCAGTGAGGGGTAAATGCTGTGGGGTAATGTGCAGTGAATTGGTAAGTGCTGTGAGGTGATGTGCAGTGAGGGGGTAAATGCTGTGAGGTAATGTGCAGTGAAGGGGCTTGCTGTGAGGTAATGTGCAGTGAGGGGGCTTGCTGTGAGGTAATGTGCAGTGAGGGCGTAAATGCTGTGAGGTAATGTGTAGTGAGGGGGTAAATGCTGTGGGGTAATGTGCAGTGAGGGGGTAAATGCTGTGAGGTAATGTGCAGTGAGGGGGACTTGCTGTGGGGTAATGTGTAGTTAGGGGTAAAAGCTTTGAGGTAATGTGCAGTGACGGGGGCTTGCTGTGAGGTAATGTGTTGTGAGGGGGTAAATCCTGTGAGGTAATGTGTAGTGAGGGGGTAAATGATGTGAGGTAATGTGTAGTGACGGGGTAAATTCTGTGAGGTAATGTGCAGTGAGGGGGGCTTGCTGTGAGGTAATGTGTAGTGAGGAGGACTTGCTGTGAGGTATTGTGCAGTGAGGGGGTAAATGCTGTGATGGGGCTTGCTGTGAGGTAATGTGCAGTGAGGAGGTAAATGCTGTGAGGTAATGTTCAGGGAGGGGGGCTTGCTGTGAGGTAATGTGCAGTGAGGGGGTAAATGCTGTGGGGTAATTTGCAGTGAAGGGGTAAGTGCTGTGAGGTAATGTGCAGTGAGGGGGTAAACGCTGTGAGGTAATGTGCAGTGAGGGGGGCTTGCTCTGAGGTAATGTGCAGTGAGGGGGTAAATGCTGTGGGGTAATGTGCAGTGAATGGGTAAATGCTGTGAGGTAATGTGCAGCGAGGGGGTAAATGCTGTGAGGTAATGTGCAGTGAGGGGGTAAATTATTTGAGGTAATGTGCAGTGAGGGGGCTTGATGTGAGGTAATGTGCAGTGAGGTGTTAAATGCTGTGAGGTAATGTGCAGTGAGGGGGTAAATGCTGTGGGGTAATGTGCAGTGAGGGGGTAAATGCTGTGAGGTAATGTGCAGTGAGGGGGCTTGCTGTGATGTAATGTGCAGTGAGGGGGGCTTGCTGTGAGGTAATGTGCAGTGAGGGGGCTTGCTGTTAGGTAATGTGCAGTGAGGGGTAAATGCTGTGGGGTAATGTGCAGTGAATTGGTAAGTGCTGTGAGGTGATGTGCAGTGAGGGGGTAAATGCTGTGAGGTAATGTGCAGTGAAGGGGCTTGCTGTGAGGTAATGTGCAGTGAGGGGGTAAATGCTGTGGGGTAATGTGCAGTGAGGGGGTAAATGCTGTGGGGTAATGTGTAGTGAGGGGGTAAATGCTGTGAGGTAATGTGCAGTGAAGGGGCTTGCTGTGAGGTAATGTGCAGTGAGGGGGCTTGCTGTGAGGTAATGTGCAGTGAGGGGTTAAATGCTGTGAGGTAATGTGCAGTGAGGGGGTAAATGCTGTGGGGTAATGTGTAGTGAGGGGGTAAATGCTGTGAGGTAATGTGCAGTGAGGGGGTAAATGCTGTGAGGTAATGTGCAGTGAGGGGGTAAATGCTGTGAGGTAATGTGCAGTGAGGGGGCTTGCTGTGAGGTAATGTGCAGTGAGGGGGGCTTGCTGTGAGGTAATGTGCAGTGAGAGGGTAAATGCTGTGGGGTAATGTGCAGTGAATGGGTAAGTGCTGTGAGGTAATGTGCAGTGAGGGGGTAAATGCTGTGAGGTAATGTGCAGTGAAGGGGCTTGCTGTGAGGTAATGTGCAGTGAGGGGGGCTTGCTGTGAGGTAATGTGCAGTGAGGGGGTAAATGCTGTGGGGTAATGTGCAGTGAGGGGGTAAATGCTGTGAGGTAATGTTCAGTGAGGGGGACTTGCTGTGGGGTAATGTGTAGTTAGGGGTAAATGCTTTGAGGTAATGTGCAGTGAGGGGGTAAATGATTTGAGGTATTATGCAGTGACGGGGGCTTGCTGTGAGGTAATGTGTTGTGAGGGGGTAAATTCTGTGAGGTAATGTGCAGTGAGGGGGTAAATGATGTGAGGTAATGTGTAGTGACAGGGTAAATTCTGTGAGGTAATGTGCAGTGAGGGGGGCTTGCTGTGAGGTAATGTGTAGTGAGGAGGACTTGCTGTGAGGTAATGTGCAGTGAGGGGGGCTTGCTGTGAGGTTATGTGCAGTGAGGGGGGCTTGCTGTGAGGTAATGTGCAGTGAGGGGGCTTGCTGTGAGGGAATGTGTAGTGAGGGGGTAAATGCTATGAGGTAATGTGTAGTGAGGGGGTAAATGCTGTGGGGTAATGTGTAGTCAGGGGGCTTGCTGTGAGGTAATGTGCAGTGAGGGGGGCTTGCTGTGAGGTAATGTGCAGTGAGGGGGCTTGCTGTGAGGTAATGTGCAGTGAGGGGGGCTTGCTGTGAGGTAATGTGCAGTGAGGGGGTAAATGCTGTGGGGTAATTTGCAGTGAAGGGGTAAGTGCTGTGAGGTAATGTGCAGTGAGGGAGTAAATGCTGTGAGGTAATGTGCAGTGAAGGGGCTTGCTGTGAGGTAATGTGCAGTGAGGGGGTCTTGCTGTGAGGTAATGTGCAGTGAGGGGGTAAATGCTGTGAGGTAATGTGTAGTGAGGGGGTAAATGCTGTGGGGTAATGTGCAGTGAGGGGGTAAATTCTGTGAGGTAATGTGCAGTGAGGGGGTAAATGATGTGAAGTAATGTGTAGTGACGGGGTAAATTCTGTGAGGTAATGTGCAGTGAGGGGGGCTTGCTGTGAGGTCATGTGCAGTGAGGGGGGCTTGCTGTGAGGTTATGTGCAGTGAGGGGGGCTTGCTGTGAGGTAATGTGCAGTGAGGGGGCTTGCTGTGAGGGAATGTGTAGTGAGGGGGTAAATGCTATGAGGTAATGTGTAGTGAGGGGGTAAATGCTGTGGGGTAATGTGTAGTCAGGGGGCTTGCTGTGAGGTAATGTGCAGTGAGGGGGGCTTGCTGTGAGGTAATGTGCAGTGAGGGGGCTTGCTGTGAGGTAATGTGCAGTGAGGGGGGCTTGCTGTGAGGTAATGTGCAGTGAGGGGGTAAATGCTGTGGGGTAACGTGTAGTGAGGGGGTAAATGCTTTGAGGTAATGTGTAGTGAGGGGGTAAATGCTGTGGGGTAATGTGCAGTGAGGGGGTAAATGCTGTGAGGTAATGTGCAGTGAGGGGTAAACGCTGTGAGGTAATGTGCAGTGAGGGGGGCTTGCTCTGAGGTAATGTGCAGTGAGGGGGTAAATGCTGTGAGGTAATGTGTAGTGAGGGTAAATGCTGTGAGGTAATGTGCAGTGAGGGGGTAAATGTTGTGAGGTAATGTGCAGTGAGGGGGGCTTGCTGTGAGGTAATGTGCAGTGAGGGGGTAAATGCTGTGAGGTAATATGCAGTGAGGGGGTAAATGATGTGGGGTAATGTGCAGTGAATTGGTAAGTGCTGTGAGGTGATGTGCAGTGAGGGGGTAAATGCTGTGAGGTAATGTGCAGTGAAGGGGCTTGCTGTGAGGTAATGTGCAGTGAGGGGGCTTGCTGTGAGGTAATGTGCAGTGAGGGCGTAAATGCTGTGAGGTAATGTGTAGTGAGGGGGTAAATGCTGTGGGGTAATGTGCAGTGAGGGGGTAAATGCTGTGAGGTAATGTGCAGTGAGGGGGACTTGCTGTGGGGTAATGTGTAGTTAGGGGTAAAAGCTTTGAGGTAATGTGCAGTGACGGGGGCTTGCTGTGAGGTAATGTGTTGTGAGGGGGTAAATCCTGTGAGGTAATGTGTAGTGAGGGGGTAAATGATGTGAGGTAATGTGTAGTGACGGGGTAAATTCTGTGAGGTAATGTGCAGTGAGGGGGGCTTGCTGTGAGGTAATGTGTAGTGAGGAGGACTTGCTGTGAGGTATTGTGCAGTGAGGGGGTAAATGCTGTGATGGGGCTTGCTGTGAGGTAATGTGCAGTGAGGAGGTAAATGCTGTGAGGTAATGTTCAGGGAGGGGGGCTTGCTGTGAGGTAATGTGCAGTGAGGGGGTAAATGCTGTGGGGTAATTTGCAGTGAAGGGGTAAGTGCTGTGAGGTAATGTGCAGTGAGGGGGTAAACGCTGTGAGGTAATGTGCAGTGAGGGGGGCTTGCTCTGAGGTAATGTGCAGTGAGGGGGTAAATGCTGTGGGGTAATGTGCAGTGAATGGGTAAATGCTGTGAGGTAATGTGCAGCGAGGGGGTAAATGCTGTGAGGTAATGTGCAGTGAGGGGGTAAATTATTTGAGGTAATGTGCAGTGAGGGGGCTTGATGTGAGGTAATGTGCAGTGAGGTGTTAAATGCTGTGAGGTAATGTGCAGTGAGGGGGTAAATGCTGTGGGGTAATGTGCAGTGAGGGGGTAAATGCTGTGAGGTAATGTGCAGTGAGGGGGCTTGCTGTGATGTAATGTGCAGTGAGGGGGGCTTGCTGTGAGGTAATGTGCAGTGAGGGGGCTTGCTGTTAGGTAATGTGCAGTGAGGGGTAAATGCTGTGGGGTAATGTGCAGTGAATTGGTAAGTGCTGTGAGGTGATGTGCAGTGAGGGGGTAAATGCTGTGAGGTAATGTGCAGTGAAGGGGCTTGCTGTGAGGTAATGTGCAGTGAGGGGGTAAATGCTGTGGGGTAATGTGCAGTGAGGGGGTAAATGCTGTGGGGTAATGTGTAGTGAGGGGGTAAATGCTGTGAGGTAATGTGCAGTGAAGGGGCTTGCTGTGAGGTAATGTGCAGTGAGGGGGCTTGCTGTGAGGTAATGTGCAGTGAGGGGTTAAATGCTGTGAGGTAATGTGCAGTGAGGGGGTAAATGCTGTGGGGTAATGTGTAGTGAGGGGGTAAATGCTGTGAGGTAATGTGCAGTGAGGGGGTAAATGCTGTGAGGTAATGTGCAGTGAGGGGGTAAATGCTGTGAGGTAATGTGCAGTGAGGGGGCTTGCTGTGAGGTAATGTGCAGTGAGGGGGGCTTGCTGTGAGGTAATGTGCAGTGAGAGGGTAAATGCTGTGGGGTAATGTGCAGTGAATGGGTAAGTGCTGTGAGGTAATGTGCAGTGAGGGGGTAAATGCTGTGAGGTAATGTGCAGTGAAGGGGCTTGCTGTGAGGTAATGTGCAGTGAGGGGGGCTTGCTGTGAGGTAATGTGCAGTGAGGGGGTAAATGCTGTGGGGTAATGTGCAGTGAGGGGGTAAATGCTGTGAGGTAATGTTCAGTGAGGGGGACTTGCTGTGGGGTAATGTGTAGTTAGGGGTAAATGCTTTGAGGTAATGTGCAGTGAGGGGGTAAATGATTTGAGGTATTATGCAGTGACGGGGGCTTGCTGTGAGGTAATGTGTTGTGAGGGGGTAAATTCTGTGAGGTAATGTGCAGTGAGGGGGTAAATGATGTGAGGTAATGTGTAGTGACAGGGTAAATTCTGTGAGGTAATGTGCAGTGAGGGGGGCTTGCTGTGAGGTAATGTGTAGTGAGGAGGACTTGCTGTGAGGTAATGTGCAGTGAGGGGGGCTTGCTGTGAGGTTATGTGCAGTGAGGGGGGCTTGCTGTGAGGTAATGTGCAGTGAGGGGGCTTGCTGTGAGGGAATGTGTAGTGAGGGGGTAAATGCTATGAGGTAATGTGTAGTGAGGGGGTAAATGCTGTGGGGTAATGTGTAGTCAGGGGGCTTGCTGTGAGGTAATGTGCAGTGAGGGGGGCTTGCTGTGAGGTAATGTGCAGTGAGAGGGTAAATGCTGTGGGGTAATGTGCAGTGAATGGGTAAGTGCTGTGAGGTAATGTGCAGTGAGGGGGTAAATGCTGTGAGGTAATGTGCAGTGAAGGGGCTTGCTGTGAGGTAATGTGCAGTGAGGGGGGCTTGCTGTGAGGTAATGTGCAGTGAGGGGGTAAATGCTGTGGGGTAATGTGCAGTGAGGGGGTAAATGCTGTGAGGTAATGTTCAGTGAGGGGGACTTGCTGTGGGGTAATGTGTAGTTAGGGGTAAATGCTTTGAGGTAATGTGCAGTGAGGGGGTAAATGATTTGAGGTATTATGCAGTGACGGGGGCTTGCTGTGAGGTAATGTGTTGTGAGGGGGTAAATTCTGTGAGGTAATGTGCAGTGAGGGGGTAAATTCTGTGAGGTAATGTGCAGTGAGGGGGTAAATGATGTGAGGTAATGTGTAGTGACAGGGTAAATTCTGTGAGGTAATGTGCAGTGAGGGGGGCTTGCTGTGAGGTAATGTGTAGTGAGGAGGACTTGCTGTGAGGTAATGTGCAGTGAGGGGGGCTTGCTGTGAGGTTATGTGCAGTGAGGGGGGCTTGCTGTGAGGTAATGTGCAGTGAGGGGGCTTGCTGTGAGGGAATGTGTAGTGAGGGGGTAAATGCTATGAGGTAATGTGTAGTGAGGGGGTAAATGCTGTGGGGTAATGTGTAGTCAGGGGGCTTGCTGTGAGGTAATGTGCAGTGAGGGGGGCTTGCTGTGAGGTAATGTGCAGTGAGGGGGCTTGCTGTGAGGTAATGTGCAGTGAGGGGGGCTTGCTGTGAGGTAATGTGCAGTGAGGGGGTAAATGCTGTGGGGTAATTTGCAGTGAAGGGGTAAGTGCTGTGAGGTAATGTGCAGTGAGGGAGTAAATGCTGTGAGGTAATGTGCAGTGAAGGGGCTTGCTGTGAGGTAATGTGCAGTGAGGGGGTCTTGCTGTGAGGTAATGTGCAGTGAGGGGGTAAATGCTGTGAGGTAATGTGTAGTGAGGGGGTAAATGCTGTGGGGTAATGTGCAGTGAGGGGGTAAATTCTGTGAGGTAATGTGCAGTGAGGGGGTAAATGATGTGAAGTAATGTGTAGTGACGGGGTAAATTCTGTGAGGTAATGTGCAGTGAGGGGGGCTTGCTGTGAGGTCATGTGCAGTGAGGGGGGCTTGCTGTGAGGTTATGTGCAGTGAGGGGGGCTTGCTGTGAGGTAATGTGCAGTGAGGGGGCTTGCTGTGAGGGAATGTGTAGTGAGGGGGTAAATGCTATGAGGTAATGTGTAGTGAGGGGGTAAATGCTGTGGGGTAATGTGTAGTCAGGGGGCTTGCTGTGAGGTAATGTGCAGTGAGGGGGGCTTGCTGTGAGGTAATGTGCAGTGAGGGGGCTTGCTGTGAGGTAATGTGCAGTGAGGGGGGCTTGCTGTGAGGTAATGTGCAGTGAGGGGGTAAATGCTGTGGGGTAACGTGTAGTGAGGGGGTAAATGCTTTGAGGTAATGTGTAGTGAGGGGGTAAATGCTGTGGGGTAATGTGCAGTGAGGGGGTAAATGCTGTGAGGTAATGTGCAGTGAGGGGTAAACGCTGTGAGGTAATGTGCAGTGAGGGGGGCTTGCTCTGAGGTAATGTGCAGTGAGGGGGTAAATGCTGTGAGGTAATGTGTAGTGAGGGTAAATGCTGTGAGGTAATGTGCAGTGAGGGGGTAAATGTTGTGAGGTAATGTGCAGTGAGGGGGGCTTGCTGTGAGGTAATGTGCAGTGAGGGGGTAAATGCTGTGAGGTAATATGCAGTGAGGGGGTAAATGATGTGGGGTAATGTGCAGTGAATTGGTAAGTGCTGTGAGGTGATGTGCAGTGAGGGGGTAAATGCTGTGAGGTAATGTGCAGTGAAGGGGCTTGCTGTGAGGTAATGTGCAGTGAGGGGGCTTGCTGTGAGGTAATGTGCAGTGAGGGCGTAAATGCTGTGAGGTAATGTGTAGTGAGGGGGTAAATGCTGTGGGGTAATGTGCAGTGAGGGGGTAAATGCTGTGAGGTAATGTGCAGTGAGGGGGACTTGCTGTGGGGTAATGTGTAGTTAGGGGTAAAAGCTTTGAGGTAATGTGCAGTGACGGGGGCTTGCTGTGAGGTAATGTGTTGTGAGGGGGTAAATCCTGTGAGGTAATGTGTAGTGAGGGGGTAAATGATGTGAGGTAATGTGTAGTGACGGGGTAAATTCTGTGAGGTAATGTGCAGTGAGGGGGGCTTGCTGTGAGGTAATGTGTAGTGAGGAGGACTTGCTGTGAGGTATTGTGCAGTGAGGGGGTAAATGCTGTGATGGGGCTTGCTGTGAGGTAATGTGCAGTGAGGAGGTAAATGCTGTGAGGTAATGTTCAGGGAGGGGGGCTTGCTGTGAGGTAATGTGCAGTGAGGGGGTAAATGCTGTGGGGTAATTTGCAGTGAAGGGGTAAGTGCTGTGAGGTAATGTGCAGTGAGGGGGTAAACGCTGTGAGGTAATGTGCAGTGAGGGGGGCTTGCTCTGAGGTAATGTGCAGTGAGGGGGTAAATGCTGTGGGGTAATGTGCAGTGAATGGGTAAATGCTGTGAGGTAATGTGCAGCGAGGGGGTAAATGCTGTGAGGTAATGTGCAGTGAGGGGGTAAATTATTTGAGGTAATGTGCAGTGAGGGGGCTTGATGTGAGGTAATGTGCAGTGAGGTGTTAAATGCTGTGAGGTAATGTGCAGTGAGGGGGTAAATGCTGTGGGGTAATGTGCAGTGAGGGGGTAAATGCTGTGAGGTAATGTGCAGTGAGGGGGCTTGCTGTGATGTAATGTGCAGTGAGGGGGGCTTGCTGTGAGGTAATGTGCAGTGAGGGGGCTTGCTGTTAGGTAATGTGCAGTGAGGGGTAAATGCTGTGGGGTAATGTGCAGTGAATTGGTAAGTGCTGTGAGGTGATGTGCAGTGAGGGGGTAAATGCTGTGAGGTAATGTGCAGTGAAGGGGCTTGCTGTGAGGTAATGTGCAGTGAGGGGGTAAATGCTGTGGGGTAATGTGCAGTGAGGGGGTAAATGCTGTGGGGTAATGTGTAGTGAGGGGGTAAATGCTGTGAGGTAATGTGCAGTGAAGGGGCTTGCTGTGAGGTAATGTGCAGTGAGGGGGCTTGCTGTGAGGTAATGTGCAGTGAGGGGTTAAATGCTGTGAGGTAATGTGCAGTGAGGGGGTAAATGCTGTGGGGTAATGTGTAGTGAGGGGGTAAATGCTGTGAGGTAATGTGCAGTGAGGGGGTAAATGCTGTGAGGTAATGTGCAGTGAGGGGGTAAATGCTGTGAGGTAATGTGCAGTGAGGGGGCTTGCTGTGAGGTAATGTGCAGTGAGGGGGGCTTGCTGTGAGGTAATGTGCAGTGAGAGGGTAAATGCTGTGGGGTAATGTGCAGTGAATGGGTAAGTGCTGTGAGGTAATGTGCAGTGAGGGGGTAAATGCTGTGAGGTAATGTGCAGTGAAGGGGCTTGCTGTGAGGTAATGTGCAGTGAGGGGGGCTTGCTGTGAGGTAATGTGCAGTGAGGGGGTAAATGCTGTGGGGTAATGTGCAGTGAGGGGGTAAATGCTGTGAGGTAATGTTCAGTGAGGGGGACTTGCTGTGGGGTAATGTGTAGTTAGGGGTAAATGCTTTGAGGTAATGTGCAGTGAGGGGGTAAATGATTTGAGGTATTATGCAGTGACGGGGGCTTGCTGTGAGGTAATGTGTTGTGAGGGGGTAAATTCTGTGAGGTAATGTGCAGTGAGGGGGTAAATGATGTGAGGTAATGTGTAGTGACAGGGTAAATTCTGTGAGGTAATGTGCAGTGAGGGGGGCTTGCTGTGAGGTAATGTGTAGTGAGGAGGACTTGCTGTGAGGTAATGTGCAGTGAGGGGGGCTTGCTGTGAGGTTATGTGCAGTGAGGGGGGCTTGCTGTGAGGTAATGTGCAGTGAGGGGGCTTGCTGTGAGGGAATGTGTAGTGAGGGGGTAAATGCTATGAGGTAATGTGTAGTGAGGGGGTAAATGCTGTGGGGTAATGTGTAGTCAGGGGGCTTGCTGTGAGGTAATGTGCAGTGAGGGGGGCTTGCTGTGAGGTAATGTGCAGTGAGGGGGCTTGCTGTGAGGTAATGTGCAGTGAGGGGGGCTTGCTGTGAGGTAATGTGCAGTGAGGGGGTAAATGCTGTGGGGTAATTTGCAGTGAAGGGGTAAGTGCTGTGAGGTAATGTGCAGTGAGGGAGTAAATGCTGTGAGGTAATGTGCAGTGAAGGGGCTTGCTGTGAGGTAATGTGCAGTGAGGGGGTCTTGCTGTGAGGTAATGTGCAGTGAGGGGGTAAATGCTGTGAGGTAATGTGTAGTGAGGGGGTAAATGCTGTGGGGTAATGTGCAGTGAGGGGGTAAATTCTGTGAGGTAATGTGCAGTGAGGGGGTAAATGATGTGAAGTAATGTGTAGTGACGGGGTAAATTCTGTGAGGTAATGTGCAGTGAGGGGGGCTTGCTGTGAGGTCATGTGCAGTGAGGGGGGCTTGCTGTGAGGTTATGTGCAGTGAGGGGGGCTTGCTGTGAGGTAATGTGCAGTGAGGGGGCTTGCTGTGAGGGAATGTGTAGTGAGGGGGTAAATGCTATGAGGTAATGTGTAGTGAGGGGGTAAATGCTGTGGGGTAATGTGTAGTCAGGGGGCTTGCTGTGAGGTAATGTGCAGTGAGGGGGGCTTGCTGTGAGGTAATGTGCAGTGAGGGGGCTTGCTGTGAGGTAATGTGCAGTGAGGGGGGCTTGCTGTGAGGTAATGTGCAGTGAGGGGGTAAATGCTGTGGGGTAACGTGTAGTGAGGGGGTAAATGCTTTGAGGTAATGTGTAGTGAGGGGGTAAATGCTGTGGGGTAATGTGCAGTGAGGGGGTAAATGCTGTGAGGTAATGTGCAGTGAGGGGTAAACGCTGTGAGGTAATGTGCAGTGAGGGGGGCTTGCTCTGAGGTAATGTGCAGTGAGGGGGTAAATGCTGTGAGGTAATGTGTAGTGAGGGTAAATGCTGTGAGGTAATGTGCAGTGAGGGGGTAAATGTTGTGAGGTAATGTGCAGTGAGGGGGGCTTGCTGTGAGGTAATGTGCAGTGAGGGGGTAAATGCTGTGAGGTAATATGCAGTGAGGGGGTAAATGATGTGAGGTAATGTGCAGTGAGGGGGTAAATGCTGTGAGGTAAGGTGTAGTGAGGGGGTAAATGCTGTGAGGTAATGTGCAGTGAGGGCTTAAATGCTGTGAGGTAATGTGCAGTGAGGGGGTATATGCTGTGAGGTAATGTGCAGTGAGGGGGTAAATGATGTGAAGTAATGTGCTGTGAGGGGGTACATGCTGTGAGGTAATGTGTAGTGAGAGGGTACATGCTGTGAGGTAATGTGCAGTGAGGGGGGCTTGCTGTGAGGTAATGTGCAGTGAGGGGGTAAATGCTGTGAGGTAATGTGCAGTGAGGGGGTAAATGCTGTGAGGTAATGTGCAGTGAGGGGGTAAATGTTGTGAGGTAATGTGCAGTGAGGGGGGCTTGCTGTGAGGTAATGGGCAGTGAGGGGGTAAATGCTGTGAGGTAATGTGTAGTGAGGGGTAAATGCTGTGAGGTAATGTGCAGTGAGGGCTTAAATGCTGTGAGGTAATGTGCAGTGCAGTGAGGGGGTAAATGCTGTGAGGTAATGTGTAGTGAGGGGGTAAATGCTGTGAGGTAATGTGCAGTGAGGGGGGCTTGCTGTGAGGTAATGTGCAGTGAGGGGGTAAATGCTGTGAGGTAATGTGTAGTGAGGGGTAAATGCTGTGAGGTAATGTGCAGTGAGGGCTTAAATGCTGTGAGGTAATGTGCAGTGCAGTGAGGGGGTAAATGCTGTGAGGTAATGTGTAGTGAGGGGTAAATGCTGTGAGGTAATGTGCAGTGAGGGGGTAATGTGAAGTGAGGGGGGCTTGCTGCGAGGTAATGTGCAGTGAGGGGGTAATGTGCAGTGAGGGGGTAAATGATGTGAGGTAATGTGCAGTGAGGGGGGCTTGCTGTGAGGTAATGTGTAGTGAGGGGGTAAATGCTGTGAGGTAATGTGCAGTCAGGGGGCTTGCTGTGAGGTAATGTGTAGTGAGGGGGTAAATGCTGTGAGGTAATGTGTAGTGAGGGGTAAATGCTGTGAGGTAATGTGCAGTGAGGGGGTAAATGCTGTGAGGTAATGTGCAGTGAGGGGGTAAATGCTGTGAGGTAATGTGTAGTGAGGGGTAAATGCTGTGAGGTAATGTGCAGTGAGGGGGTAATGTGAAGTGAGGGGGGCTTGCTGCGAGGTAATGTGTAGTGAGGGGGTAAATGCTGTGAGGTAATGTGCAGTCAGGGGGCTTGCTGTGAGGTAATGTGTAGTGAGGGGGTAAATGCTGTGAGGTAATGTGTAGTTAGGGGGTAAATGCTGTGAGGTAATGTGTAGTGAGGGGGTAAATGCTGTGGGGTAATGTGTAGTGAGGGGGCTTGCTGGGAGGTAATGTGCAGTGAGGGGGCTTGCTGTGAGGTAATGTGTAGTGAGGGGGTAAATGCTGTGAGGTAATGTGCAGTGAGGGGGTAAATGCTGTGAGGTACTGTGCAGTGAGGGGGTAAATGCTGTGAGGTAATGTGCAGTGAGGGGGTAAATGTTGTGAGGTAATGTGCAGCGAGGGGGGCTTGCTGTGAGGTAATGTGCAGTGAGGGGGTAAATGCTGTGAGGTAATGTGCAGTGAGGGGGGCTTGCTGTGAGGTAATGTGTAGTGAGGGGGTAAATGCTGTGGGGGTAATGTGCAGTGAGGGGGTAAATGATGTGAGGTAATGTGCAGTGAGGGGGACTTGCTGTGGGGTAATGTGTAGTTAGGGGTAAAAGCTTTGAGGTAATGTGCAGTGAGGGGGTAAATGATTTGAGGTATTATGCAGTGACGGGGGCTTGCTGTGAGGTAATGTGTAGGGGGGTAAATTCTGTGAAGTAATGTGCAGTGAGGGGGGCTTGCTGTGAGGTAATGTGCAGTGAGGGGGACTTGCTGTGAGGTAATGTGCAGTGAGGGGGTAAATGCTGTGATGGGGGCTTGCTGTGAGGTAATGTGCAGTGAGGGGGTAAATGATGTGAGGGAATGTGTAGTGAGGGGGTAAATTATGTGAGGTAATGTGTAGTGAGGGGGTAAATTATGTGAGACAATGTGCAGTGAGGGGGGCTTGCTGTGAGGTAATGTGCAGTGAGGGGGCTTGCTGTGAGGGAATGTGTAGTGAGGGGGTAAATGCTATGAGGTAATGTGTAGTGAGGGGGTAAATGCTGTGGGGTAATGTGTAGTGAGGGGGCTTGCTGTGAGGTAATGTGCAGTGAGGGGGGCTTGCTGTGAGGTAATGTGCAGTGAGGGGGCTTGCTGTGAGGTAATGTGCAGTGAGGGGGGCTTGCTGTGAGGTAATGTGCAGTGAGGGGGTAAATGCTGTGGGGTAATGTGTAGTGAGGGGGTAAATGCTTTGAGGTAATGTGTAGTGAGGGGGTAAATGCTGTGGGGTAATGTGCAGTGAGGGGGTAAATGCTGTGAGGTAATGTGCAGTGAGGGGTAAACGCTGTGAGGTAATGTGCAGTGAGGGGGGCTTGCTCTGAGGTAATGTGCAGTGAGGGGGTAAATGCTGTGTGGTAATGTGCAGCGAAGGGGTAAATGCTGTGAGGTAATGTGCAGCGAGGGGGTAAATGCTGTGAGGTAATGTGCAGTGAGGGGGTAAATTCTTTGAGGTAATGTGCAGTGAGGGGGCTTGCTGTGAGGTAATGTGCAGTGAGGGGTTAAATGCTGTGAGGTAATGTGCAGTGAGGGGGTAAATGCTGTGGGGTAATGTGTAGTGAGGGGGTAAATGCTATGAGGTAATGTGCAGTGAGGGGGTAAATGATGTGAGGTAATGTGAAGTGAGGGGGTAAATGCTGTGAGGTAATGTGCAGTGAGGGGGCTTGCTGTGATGTAATGTGCAGTGAGGGGGGCTTGCTGTGAGGTAATGTGCAGTGAGGGGGTAAATGCTGTGGGGTAATGTGTAGTGAGGGGGTAAATGCTGTGAGGTAATGTGCAGTGAAGGGGCTTGCTGTGAGGTAATGTGCAGTGAGGGGGCTTGCTGTGAGGTAATGTGCAGTGAGGGGTTAAATGCTGTGAGGTAATGTGCAGTGAGGGGGTAAATGCTGTGCGGTAATGTGTAGTGAGGGGGTAAATGCTGTGAGGTAATGTGCAGTGAGGGGGTAAATGCTGTGAGGTAATGTGCAGTGAGGGGGCTTGCTGTGAGGTAATGTGCAGTGAGGGGGTAAATTCTGTGAGTTAATGTGCAGTGAGGGGGCTTGCTGTGAGGTAATGTGCAGTGAGGGGGGCTTGCTGTGAGGTAATGTGCAGTGAGGGGGTAAATTCTGTGAGGTAATGTGCAGTGAGGGGGGCTTGCTGTGAGGTAATGTGCAGTGAGGGGGTAAATTATGTGAGGAAATGTGCAGTGAGGGGGGCTTGCTGTGAGGTAATGTGCAGTGAGGGGGTAAATGCTGTGAGGTAATGTGCAGTGAGGGGGTAAATGCTGTGAGGTAATGTGCAGTGAGGGGGTAAATGCTGTGAGGTAATATTCAGTGAGGGGGTAAATGCTGTGAGGTAATGTGCAGTGAGGGGGTAAATGCTGTGAGGTAATGTGCAGTGAGGGGGTAAATGCTGTGAGGTAATGTGCAGTGAGGGGGTAAATGCTGTGAGGTAATGTGCAGTGAGGGGGTAAATGCTGTGAGGTAACGTGCAGTGAGGGGGTAAATGCTGTGAGGTAATGTGCAGTGAGGGGGTAAATGATGTGAAGTAATGTGCAGTGAGGGGGTACATGCTGTGAGGTAGTGTGGGGGTACATGCTGTGTGGTAGTGTGCAGTGAGGGGGGCTTGCTGTGAGGTAATGTGCAGTGAGGGGGTAAATGCTGTGAGGTAATGTGCAGTGAGGGGGTAAATGTTGTGAGGTAATGTGCAGTGAGGGGGGCTTGCTGTGAGGTAATGTGTAGTGAGGGGGTAAATGCTGTGGGGGTAATGTGCAGTGAGGGGGTAAATGCTGTGAGGTAATGTGCAGTGAGGGGGACTTGCTGTGGGGTAATGTGTAGTTAGGGGTAAAAGCTTTGAGGTAATGTGCAGTGAGGGGGTAAATGATTTGAGGTATTATGCAGTGACGGGGGCTTGCTGGGAGGTAATGTGTAGGGGGGTAAATTCTGTGAGGTAATGTGCAGTGAGGGGGGCTTGCTGTGAGGTAATGTGCAGTGAGGGGGACTTGCTGTGAGGTAATGTGCAGTGAGGGGGACTTGCTGTGAGGTAATGTGTAGTGAGGAGGACTTGCTGTGAGGTAATGTGCAGTGAGGGGGTAAATGCTGTGATGAGGGCTTGCTGTGAGGTAATGTGCAGTGAGGGGGTAAATGATGTGAGGGAATGTGTAGTGAGGGGGTAAATTATGTGAGGTAATGTGTAGTGAGGGGGTAAATTATGTGAGACAATGTGCAGTGAGGGGGGCTTGCTGTGAGGTAATGTGCAGTGAGGGGGCTTGCTGTGAGGGAATGTGTAGTGAGGGGGTAAATGCTATGAGGTAATGTGTAGTGAGGGGGTAAATGCTGTGGGGTAATGTGTAGTGAGGGGGCTTGCTGTGAGGTAATGTGCAGTGAGGGGGGCTTGCTGTGAGGTAATGTGCAGTGAGGGGGCTTGCTGTGAGGTAATGTGCAGTGAGGGGGGCTTGCTGTGAGGTAATGTGCAGTGAGGGGGTAAATGCTGTGGGGTAATGTGTAGTGAGGGGGTAAATGCTTTGAGGTAATGTGTAGTGAGGGGGTAAATGCTGTGGGGTAATGTGCAGTGAGGGGGAAAATGCTGTGAGGTAATGTGCAGTGAGGGGTAAACGCTGTGAGGTAATGTGCAGTGAGGGGGGCTTGCTCTGAGGTAATGTGCAGTGAGGGGGTAAATGCTGTGTGGTAATGTGCAGCGAAGGGGTAAATGCTGTGTGGTAATGTGCAGCGAGGGGGTAAATGCTGTGAGGTAATGTGCAGTGAGGGGGTAAATTCTTTGAGGTAATGTGCAGTGAGGGGGCTTGCTGTGAGGTAATGTGCAGTGAGGGGTTAAATGCTGTGAGGTAATGTGCAGTGAGGGGGTAAATGCTGTGGGGTAATGTGTAGTGAGGGGGTAAATGCTATGAGGTAATGTGCAGTGAGGGGGTAAATGCTGTGAGGTAATGTGCAGTGAGGGGGCTTGCTGTGATGTAATGTGCAGTGAGGGGGGCTTGCTGTGAGGTAATGTGCAGTGAGGGGGTAAATGCTGTGGGGTAATGTGTAGTGAGGGGGTAAATGCTGTGAGGTAATGTGCAGTGAAGGGGCTTGCTGTGAGGTAATGTGCAGTGAGGGGGCTTGCTGTGAGGTAATGTGCAGTGAGGGGTTAAATGCTGTGAGGTAATGTGCAGTGAGGGGGTAAATGCTGTGGGGTAATGTGTAGTGAGGGGGTAAATGCTGTGAGGTAATGTGCAGTGAGGGGGTAAATGCTGTGAGGTAATGTGCAGTGAGGGGGCTTGCTGTGAGGTAATGTGCAGTGAGGGGGTAAATTCTGTGAGGTAATGTGCAGTGAGGGGGCTTGCTGTGAGGTAATGTGCAGTGAGGGGGGCTTGCTGTGAGGTAATGTGCAGTGAGGGGGTAAATTCTGTGAGGTAATGTGCAGTGAGGGGGGCTTGCTGTGAGGTAATGTGCAGTGAGGGGGTAAATTCTGTGAGGAAATGTGCAGTGAGGGGGGCTTGCTGTGAGGTAATGTGCAGTGAGGGGGTAAATGCTGTGAGGTAATGTGCAGTGAGGGGGTAAATGCTGTGAGGTAATGTGCAGTGAGGGGGTAAATGCTGTGAGGTAATATGCAGTGGGGGGTAAATGCTGTGAGGTAATGTGCAGTGAGGGGGTAAATGCTGTGAGGTAATGTGCAGTGAGGGGGTAAATGCTGTGAGGTAATGTGCAGTGAGGGGGTAAATGCTGTGAGGTAATGTGCAGTGAGGGGGTAAATGCTGTGAGGTAATGTGCAGTGAGGGGGTAAATGCTGTGAGGTAATGTGCAGTGAGGGGGTAAATGCTGTGAGGTAATGTGTAGTGAGGGGGTAAATGCTGTGAGGTAACGTGCAGTGAGGGGGTAAATGCTGTGAGGTAATGTGCAGTGAGGGGGTAAATTATGTGAAGTAATGTGCAGTGAGGGGGTACATGCTGTGAGGTAATGTGTAGTGTGGGGGTACATGCTGTGTGGTAGTGTGCAGTGAGGGGGGCTTGCTGTGAGGTAATGTGCAGTGAGGGGGTAAATGCTGTGAGGTAATGTGCAGTGAGGGGGTAAATGTTGTGAGGTAATGTGCAGTGAGGGGGGCTTGCTGTGAGGTAATGTGCAGTGAGGGGGTAAATGCTGTGAGGTAATGTGCAGTGAGGGGGTAAATGCTGTGAGGTACTATGCAGCGAGGGGGTAAATGCTGTGAGGTAATGTGTAGTGAGGGGGTAAATGCTGTGAGGTAATGTGCAGTGAGGGGGGCTTGCTGTGAGGTAATGTGCAGTGAGGGGGTAAATGCTGTGAGGTAATGTGTAGTGAGGGGTAAATGCTGTGAGGTAATGTGCAGTGAGGGCTTAAATGCTGTGAGGTAATGTGCAGTGAGGGCTTAAATGCTGTGAGGTAATGTGCAGTGAGGGGGTATATGCTGTGAGGTAATGTGCAGTGAGGGGGTAAATGATGTGAAGTAATGTGCAGTGAGGGGGTACATGCTGTGAGGTAATGTGTAGTGAGAGGGTACATGCTGTGAGGTAGTGTGCAGTGAGGGGGGCTTGCTTTGAGGTAATGTGCAGTGAGGGGGTAAATGCTGTGAGGTAATGTGCAGTGAGGGGGTAAATGCTGTGAGGTAATGTGCAGTGAGGGGGTAAATGTTGTGAGGTAATGTGCAGTGAGGGGGGCTTGCTGTGAGGTAATGTGCAGTGAGGGGGTAAATGCTGTGAGGTACTGTGCAGTGAGGGGGTAAATGCTGTGAGGTAATGTGTAGTGAGGGGGTAAATGCTGTGAGGTAATGTGCAGTGAGGGGGGCTTGCTTTGAGGTAATGTGCAGTGAGGGGGTAAATGCTGTGAGGTCATGTGTAGTGAGGGGTAAATGCTGTGAGGTAATGTGCAGTGAGGGCTTAAATGCTGTGAGGTAATGTGCAGTGAGGGGGTAAATGCTGTGAGGTAATGTGCAGTGAGGGGGTAAATGATGTGAGGTAATGTGCAGTGAGGGGGGCTTGCTGTGAGGTAATGTGTAGTGAGGGGGTAAATGCTGTGAGGTAATGTGCAGTCAGGGGGCTTGCTGTGAGGTAATGTGTAGTGAGGGGGTAAATGCTGTGAGGTAATGTGTAGTGAAGGGTAAATGCTGTGAGGTAATGTGCAGTGAGGGGGTAAATGCTGTGAGGTAATGTGCAGTGCGGGGGTAAATGCTGTGAGGTAATGTGTAGTGAGGGGTAAATGCTGTGAGGTAATGTGAAGTGAGGGGGGCTTGCTGCGAGGTAATGTGTAGTGAGGGGGTAAATGCTGTGAGGTAATGTGCAGTCAGGGGGCTTGCTGTGAGGTAATGTGTAGTGAGGGGGTAAATGCTGTGAGGTAATGTGTAGTTAGGGGGTAAATGCTGTGAGGTAATGTGTAGTGAGGGGGTAAATGCTGTGGGGTAATGTGTAGTGAGGGGGCTTGCTGGGAGGTAATGTGCAGTGAGGGGGCTTGCTGTGAGGTAATGTGTAGTGAGGGGGTAAATGCTGTGAGGTAATGTGCAGTGAGGGGGTAAATGCTGTGAGGTACTGTGCAGTGAGGGGGTAAATGCTGTGAGGTAATGTGCAGTGAGGGGGTAAATGTTGTGAGGTAATGTGCAGTGAGGGGGGCTTGCTGTGAGGTAATGTGCAGTGAGGGGGTAAATGCTGTGAGGTAATGTGCAGTGAGGGGGGCTTGCTGTGAGGTAATGTGTAGTGAGGGGGTAAATGCTGTGGGGGTAATGTGCAGTGAGGGGGTAAATGCTGTGAGGTAATGTGCAGTGAGGGGGACTTGCTGTGGGGTAATGTGTAGTTAGGGGTAAAAGCTTTGAGGTAATGTGCAGTGAGGGGGTAAATGATTTGAGGTATTATGCAGTGACGGGGGCTTGCTGTGAGGTAATGTGTAGGGGGGTAAATTCTGTGAGGTAATGTGCAGTGAGGGGGCTTGCTGTGAGGTAATGTGCAGTGAGGGGGACTTGCTGTGAGGTAATGTGCAGTGAGGGGGACTTGCTGTGAGGTAATGTGCAGTGAGGGGGACTTGCTGTGAGGTAATGTGTAGTGAGGAGGACTTGCTGTGAGGTAATGTGCAGTGAGGGGGTAAATGCTTTGATGGGGGCTTGCTGTGAGGTAATGTGCAGTGAGGGGGTAAATGAAGTGAGGGAATGTGTAGTGAGGGGGTAAATTATGTGAGGTAATGTGCAGTGAGGGGGTAAATTATGTGAGGTAATGTGTAGTGAGGGGGTAAATTATGTGAGACAATGTGCAGTGAGGGGGGCTTGCTGTGAGGTAATGTGCAGTGAGGGGGCTTGCTGTGAGGGAATGTGTAGTGAGGGGGTAAATGCTATGAGGTAATGTGTAGTGAGGGGGTAAATGCTGTGGGGTAATGTGTAGTCAGGGGGCTTGCTGTGAGGTAATGTGCAGTGAGGGGGGCTTGCTGTGAGGTAATGTGCAGTGAGGGGGCTTGCTGTGAGGTAATGTGCAGTGAGGGGGGCTTGCTGTGAGGTAATGTGCAGTGAGGGGGTAAATGCTGTGGGGTAATGTGTAGTGAGGGGGTAAATGCTTTGAGGTAATGTGTAGTGAGGGGGTAAATGCTGTGGGGTAATGTGCAGTGAGGGGGTAAATGCTGTGAGGTAATGTGCAGTGAGGGGTAAACGCTGTGAGGTAATGTGCAGTGAGGGGGGCTTGCTCTGAGGTAATGTGCAGTGAGGGGGTAAATGCTGTGTGGTAATGTGCAGCGAAGGGGTAAATGCTGTGAGGTAATGTGCAGCGAGGGGGTAAATGCTGTGAGGTAATGTGCAGTGAGGGGGTAAATTCTTTGAGGTAATGTGCAGTGAGGGGGCTTGCTGTGAGGTAATGTGCAGTGAGGGGTTAAATGCTGTGAGGTAATGTGCAGTGAGGGGGTAAATGCTGTGGGGTAATGTGTAGTGAGGGGGTAAATGCTATGAGGTAATGTGCAGTGAGGGGGTAAATGCTGTGAGGTAATGTGCAGTGAGGGGGTAAATGCTGTGAGGTAATGTGCAGTGAGGGGGCTTGCTGTGATGTAATGTGCAGTGAGGGGGGCTTGCTGTGAGGTAATGTGCAGTGAGGGGGCTTGCTGTTAGGTAATGTGCAGTGAGGGGTAAATGCTGTGGGGTAATGTGCAGTGAATTGGTAAGTGCTGTGAGGTGATGTGCAGTGAGGGGGTAAATGCTGTGAGGTAATGTGCAGTGAAGGGGCTTGCTGTGAGGTAATGTGCAGTGAGGGGGCTTGCTGTGAGGTAATGTGCAGTGAGGGCGTAAATGCTGTGAGGTAATGTGTAGTGAGGGGGTAAATGCTGTGGGGTAATGTGCAGTGAGGGGGTAAATGCTGTGAGGTAATGTGCAGTGAGGGGGACTTGCTGTGGGGTAATGTGTAGTTAGGGGTAAAAGCTTTGAGGTAATGTGCAGTGACGGGGGCTTGCTGTGAGGTAATGTGTTGTGAGGGGGTAAATCCTGTGAGGTAATGTGTAGTGAGGGGGTAAATGATGTGAGGTAATGTGTAGTGACGGGGTAAATTCTGTGAGGTAATGTGCAGTGAGGGGGGCTTGCTGTGAGGTAATGTGTAGTGAGGAGGACTTGCTGTGAGGTATTGTGCAGTGAGGGGGTAAATGCTGTGATGGGGCTTGCTGTGAGGTAATGTGCAGTGAGGAGGTAAATGCTGTGAGGTAATGTTCAGGGAGGGGGGCTTGCTGTGAGGTAATGTGCAGTGAGGGGGTAAATGCTGTGGGGTAATTTGCAGTGAAGGGGTAAGTGCTGTGAGGTAATGTGCAGTGAGGGGGTAAACGCTGTGAGGTAATGTGCAGTGAGGGGGGCTTGCTCTGAGGTAATGTGCAGTGAGGGGGTAAATGCTGTGGGGTAATGTGCAGTGAATGGGTAAATGCTGTGAGGTAATGTGCAGCGAGGGGGTAAATGCTGTGAGGTAATGTGCAGTGAGGGGGTAAATTATTTGAGGTAATGTGCAGTGAGGGGGCTTGATGTGAGGTAATGTGCAGTGAGGTGTTAAATGCTGTGAGGTAATGTGCAGTGAGGGGGTAAATGCTGTGGGGTAATGTGTAGTGAGGGGGTAAATGCTGTGAGGTAATGTGCAGTGAAGGGGTAAATGCTGTGAGGTAATGTGCAGTGAGGGGGTAAATGCTGTGAGGTAATGTGTAGTGAGGGGGCTTGCTGTGAGGTAATGTGCAGTGAGGGGGGCTTGCTGTGAGGTAATGTGCCTTGAGGGGGGCTTGCTGTGAGGTAATGTGCAGTGAGGGGGTAAATGCTGTGGGGTAATGTGCAGTGAGGGGGTAAATGCTGTGGGGTAATGTGTAGTGAAGGGGTAAATGCTGTGAGGTAATGTGCAGTGAAGGGGCTTGCTGTGAGGTAATGTGCAGTGAGGGGGCTTGCTGTGAGGTAATGTGCAGTGAGGGGTTAAATGCTGTGAGGTAATGTGCAGTGAGGGGGTAAATGCTGTGGGGTAATGTGTAGTGAGGGGGTAAATGCTGTGAGGTAATGTGCAGTGAGGGGGTAAATTATTTGAGGTAATGTGCAGTGAGGGGGCTTGATGTGAGGTAATGTGCAGTGAGGTGTTAAATGCTGTGAGGTAATGTGCAGTGAGGGGGTAAATGCTGTGGGGTAATGTGTAGTGAGGGGGTAAATGCTGTGAGGTAATGTGCAGTGAGGGGGTAAATGCTGTGAGGTAATGTGCAGTGAGGGGGTAAATGCTGTGAGGTAATGTGGAGTGAGGGGGCTTGCTGTGAGGTAATGTGCAGTGAGGGGGGCTTGCTGTGAGGTAATGTGCAGTGAGGGGGGCTTGCTGTGAGGTAATGTGCAGTGAGGGGGTAAATGCTGTGGGGTAATGTGCAGTGAGGGGGTAAATGCTGTGGGGTAATGTGTAGTGAGGGGGTAAATGCTGTGAGGTAATGTGCAGTGAAGGGGCTTGCTGTGAGGTAATGTGCAGTGAGGGGGCTTGCTGTGAGGTAATGTGCAGTGAGGGGTTAAATGCTGTGAGGTAATGTGCAGTGAGGGGGTAAATGCTGTGGGGTAATGTGTAGTGAGGGGGTAAATGCTGTGAGGTAATGTGCAGTGAGGGGGTAAATGCTGTGAGGTAATGTGCAGTGAGGGGGTAAATGCTGTGAGGTAATGTGCAGTGAGGGGGCTTGCTGTGAGGTAATGTGCAGTGAGGGGGGCTTGCTGTGAGGTAATGTGCAGTGAGAGGGTAAATGCTGTGGGGTAATGTGCAGTGAATGGGTAAGTGCTGTGAGGTAATGTGCAGTGAGGGGGTAAATGCTGTGAGGTAATGTGCAGTGAAGGGGCTTGCTGTGAGGTAATGTGCAGTGAGGGGGGCTTGCTGTGAGGTAATGTGCAGTGAGGGGGTAAATGCTGTGGGGTAATGTGCAGTGAGGGGGTAAATGCTGTGAGGTAATGTTCAGTGAGGGGGACTTGCTGTGGGGTAATGTGTAGTTAGGGGTAAATGCTTTGAGGTAATGTGCAGTGAGGGGGTAAATGATTTGAGGTATTATGCAGTGACGGGGGCTTGCTGTGAGGTAATGTGTTGTGAGGGGGTAAATTCTGTGAGGTAATGTGCAGTGAGGGGGTAAATGATGTGAGGTAATGTGTAGTGACAGGGTAAATTCTGTGAGGTAATGTGCAGTGAGGGGGGCTTGCTGTGAGGTAATGTGTAGTGAGGAGGACTTGCTGTGAGGTAATGTACAGTGAGGGGGTAAATGCTGTGAGGTAATGTGCAGTGAGGGGGGGCTTGCTGTGAGGTAATGTGCAGTGAGGGGGTAAATGCTGTGGGGTAATTTGCAGTGAAGGGGTAAGTGCTGTGAGGTAATGTGCAGTGAGGGAGTAAATGCTGTGAGGTAATGTGCAGTGAAGGGGCTTGCTGTGAGGTAATGTGCAGTGAGGGGGTCTTGCTGTGAGGTAATGTGCAGTGAGGGGGTAAATGCTGTGAGGTAATGTGTAGTGAGGGGGTAAATGCTGTGGGGTAATGTGCAGTGAGGGGGTAAATTCTGTGAGGTAATGTGCAGTGAGGGGGTAAATGATGTGAAGTAATGTGTAGTGACGGGGTAAATTCTGTGAGGTAATGTGCAGTGAGGGGGGCTTGCTGTGAGGTCATGTGCAGTGAGGGGGGCTTGCTGTGAGGTTATGTGCAGTGAGGGGGGCTTGCTGTGAGGTAATGTGCAGTGAGGGGGCTTGCTGTGAGGGAATGTGTAGTGAGGGGGTAAATGCTATGAGGTAATGTGTAGTGAGGGGGTAAATGCTGTGGGGTAATGTGTAGTCAGGGGGCTTGCTGTGAGGTAATGTGCAGTGAGGGGGGCTTGCTGTGAGGTAATGTGCAGTGAGGGGGCTTGCTGTGAGGTAATGTGCAGTGAGGGGGGCTTGCTGTGAGGTAATGTGCAGTGAGGGGGTAAATGCTGTGGGGTAACGTGTAGTGAGGGGGTAAATGCTTTGAGGTAATGTGTAGTGAGGGGGTAAATGCTGTGGGGTAATGTGCAGTGAGGGGGTAAATGCTGTGAGGTAATGTGCAGTGAGGGGTAAACGCTGTGAGGTAATGTGCAGTGAGGGGGGCTTGCTCTGAGGTAATGTGCAGTGAGGGGGTAAATGCTGTGTGGTAATGTGCAGCGAAGGGGTAAATGCTGTGAGGTAATGTGCAGCGAGGGGGTAAATGCTGTGAGGTAATGTGCAGTGAGGGGGTAAATTCTTTGAGGTAATGTGCAGTGAGGGGGCTTGCTGTGAGGTAATGTGCAGTGAGGGGTTAAATGCTGTGAGGTAATGTGCAGTGAGGGGGTAAATGCTGTGGGGTAATGTGTAGTGAGGGGGTAAATGCTATGAGGTAATGTGCAGTGAGGGGGTAAATGCTGTGAGGTAATGTGCAGTGAGGGGGTAAATGCTGTGAGGTAATGTGCAGTGAGGGGGCTTGCTGTGATGTAATGTGCAGTGAGGGGGGCTTGCTGTGAGGTAATGTGCAGTGAGGGGGCTTGCTGTTAGGTAATGTGCAGTGAGGGGTAAATGCTGTGGGGTAATGTGCAGTGAATTGGTAAGTGCTGTGAGGTGATGTGCAGTGAGGGGGTAAATGCTGTGAGGTAATGTGCAGTGAAGGGGCTTGCTGTGAGGTAATGTGCAGTGAGGGGGCTTGCTGTGAGGTAATGTGCAGTGAGGGCGTAAATGCTGTGAGGTAATGTGTAGTGAGGGGGTAAATGCTGTGGGGTAATGTGCAGTGAGGGGGTAAATGCTGTGAGGTAATGTGCAGTGAGGGGGACTTGCTGTGGGGTAATGTGTAGTTAGGGGTAAAAGCTTTGAGGTAATGTGCAGTGACGGGGGCTTGCTGTGAGGTAATGTGTTGTGAGGGGGTAAATCCTGTGAGGTAATGTGTAGTGAGGGGGTAAATGATGTGAGGTAATGTGTAGTGACGGGGTAAATTCTGTGAGGTAATGTGCAGTGAGGGGGGCTTGCTGTGAGGTAATGTGTAGTGAGGAGGACTTGCTGTGAGGTATTGTGCAGTGAGGGGGTAAATGCTGTGATGGGGCTTGCTGTGAGGTAATGTGCAGTGAGGAGGTAAATGCTGTGAGGTAATGTTCAGGGAGGGGGGCTTGCTGTGAGGTAATGTGCAGTGAGGGGGTAAATGCTGTGGGGTAATTTGCAGTGAAGGGGTAAGTGCTGTGAGGTAATGTGCAGTGAGGGGGTAAACGCTGTGAGGTAATGTGCAGTGAGGGGGGCTTGCTCTGAGGTAATGTGCAGTGAGGGGGTAAATGCTGTGGGGTAATGTGCAGTGAATGGGTAAATGCTGTGAGGTAATGTGCAGCGAGGGGGTAAATGCTGTGAGGTAATGTGCAGTGAGGGGGTAAATTATTTGAGGTAATGTGCAGTGAGGGGGCTTGATGTGAGGTAATGTGCAGTGAGGTGTTAAATGCTGTGAGGTAATGTGCAGTGAGGGGGTAAATGCTGTGGGGTAATGTGCAGTGAGGGGGTAAATGCTGTGAGGTAATGTGCAGTGAGGGGGCTTGCTGTGATGTAATGTGCAGTGAGGGGGGCTTGCTGTGAGGTAATGTGCAGTGAGGGGGCTTGCTGTTAGGTAATGTGCAGTGAGGGGTAAATGCTGTGGGGTAATGTGCAGTGAATTGGTAAGTGCTGTGAGGTGATGTGCAGTGAGGGGGTAAATGCTGTGAGGTAATGTGCAGTGAAGGGGCTTGCTGTGAGGTAATGTGCAGTGAGGGGGTAAATGCTGTGGGGTAATGTGCAGTGAGGGGGTAAATGCTGTGGGGTAATGTGTAGTGAGGGGGTAAATGCTGTGAGGTAATGTGCAGTGAAGGGGCTTGCTGTGAGGTAATGTGCAGTGAGGGGGCTTGCTGTGAGGTAATGTGCAGTGAGGGGTTAAATGCTGTGAGGTAATGTGCAGTGAGGGGGTAAATGCTGTGGGGTAATGTGTAGTGAGGGGGTAAATGCTGTGAGGTAATGTGCAGTGAGGGGGTAAATGCTGTGAGGTAATGTGCAGTGAGGGGGTAAATGCTGTGAGGTAATGTGCAGTGAGGGGGCTTGCTGTGAGGTAATGTGCAGTGAGGGGGGCTTGCTGTGAGGTAATGTGCAGTGAGAGGGTAAATGCTGTGGGGTAATGTGCAGTGAATGGGTAAGTGCTGTGAGGTAATGTGCAGTGAGGGGGTAAATGCTGTGAGGTAATGTGCAGTGAAGGGGCTTGCTGTGAGGTAATGTGCAGTGAGGGGGGCTTGCTGTGAGGTAATGTGCAGTGAGGGGGTAAATGCTGTGGGGTAATGTGCAGTGAGGGGGTAAATGCTGTGAGGTAATGTTCAGTGAGGGGGACTTGCTGTGGGGTAATGTGTAGTTAGGGGTAAATGCTTTGAGGTAATGTGCAGTGAGGGGGTAAATGATTTGAGGTATTATGCAGTGACGGGGGCTTGCTGTGAGGTAATGTGTTGTGAGGGGGTAAATTCTGTGAGGTAATGTGCAGTGAGGGGGTAAATGATGTGAGGTAATGTGTAGTGACAGGGTAAATTCTGTGAGGTAATGTGCAGTGAGGGGGGCTTGCTGTGAGGTAATGTGTAGTGAGGAGGACTTGCTGTGAGGTAATGTACAGTGAGGGGGTAAATGCTGTGAGGTAATGTGCAGTGAGGGGGGGCTTGCTGTGAGGTAATGTGCAGTGAGGGGGTAAATGCTGTGGGGTAATTTGCAGTGAAGGGGTAAGTGCTGTGAGGTAATGTGCAGTGAGGGAGTAAATGCTGTGAGGTAATGTGCAGTGAAGGGGCTTGCTGTGAGGTAATGTGCAGTGAGGGGGTCTTGCTGTGAGGTAATGTGCAGTGAGGGGGTAAATGCTGTGAGGTAATGTGTAGTGAGGGGGTAAATGCTGTGGGGTAATGTGCAGTGAGGGGGTAAATTCTGTGAGGTAATGTGCAGTGAGGGGGTAAATGATGTGAAGTAATGTGTAGTGACGGGGTAAATTCTGTGAGGTAATGTGCAGTGAGGGGGGCTTGCTGTGAGGTCATGTGCAGTGAGGGGGGCTTGCTGTGAGGTTATGTGCAGTGAGGGGGGCTTGCTGTGAGGTAATGTGCAGTGAGGGGGCTTGCTGTGAGGGAATGTGTAGTGAGGGGGTAAATGCTATGAGGTAATGTGTAGTGAGGGGGTAAATGCTGTGGGGTAATGTGTAGTCAGGGGGCTTGCTGTGAGGTAATGTGCAGTGAGGGGGCTTGCTGTGAGGTAATGTGCAGTGAGGGGGCTTGCTGTGAGGTAATGTGCAGTGAGGGGGGCTTGCTGTGAGGTAATGTGCAGTGAGGGGGTAAATGCTGTGGGGTAACGTGTAGTGAGGGGGTAAATGCTTTGAGGTAATGTGTAGTGAGGGGGTAAATGCTGTGGGGTAATGTGCAGTGAGGGGGTAAATGCTGTGAGGTAATGTGCAGTGAGGGGTAAACGCTGTGAGGTAATGTGCAGTGAGGGGGGCTTGCTCTGAGGTAATGTGCAGTGAGGGGGTAAATGCTGTGTGGTAATGTGCAGCGAAGGGGTAAATGCTGTGAGGTAATGTGCAGCGAGGGGGTAAATGCTGTGAGGTAATGTGCAGTGAGGGGGTAAATTCTTTGAGGTAATGTGCAGTGAGGGGGCTTGCTGTGAGGTAATGTGCAGTGAGGGGTTAAATGCTGTGAGGTAATGTGCAGTGAGGGGGTAAATGCTGTGGGGTAATGTGTAGTGAGGGGGTAAATGCTATGAGGTAATGTGCAGTGAGGGGGTAAATGCTGTGAGGTAATGTGCAGTGAGGGGGTAAATGCTGTGAGGTAATGTGCAGTGAGGGGGCTTGCTGTGATGTAATGTGCAGTGAGGGGGGCTTGCTGTGAGGTAATGTGCAGTGAGGGGGCTTGCTGTTAGGTAATGTGCAGTGAGGGGTAAATGCTGTGGGGTAATGTGCAGTGAATTGGTAAGTGCTGTGAGGTGATGTGCAGTGAGGGGGTAAATGCTGTGAGGTAATGTGCAGTGAAGGGGCTTGCTGTGAGGTAATGTGCAGTGAGGGGGCTTGCTGTGAGGTAATGTGCAGTGAGGGCGTAAATGCTGTGAGGTAATGTGTAGTGAGGGGGTAAATGCTGTGGGGTAATGTGCAGTGAGGGGGTAAATGCTGTGAGGTAATGTGCAGTGAGGGGGACTTGCTGTGGGGTAATGTGTAGTTAGGGGTAAAAGCTTTGAGGTAATGTGCAGTGACGGGGGCTTGCTGTGAGGTAATGTGTTGTGAGGGGGTAAATCCTGTGAGGTAATGTGTAGTGAGGGGGTAAATGATGTGAGGTAATGTGTAGTGACGGGGTAAATTCTGTGAGGTAATGTGCAGTGAGGGGGGCTTGCTGTGAGGTAATGTGTAGTGAGGAGGACTTGCTGTGAGGTATTGTGCAGTGAGGGGGTAAATGCTGTGATGGGGCTTGCTGTGAGGTAATGTGCAGTGAGGAGGTAAATGCTGTGAGGTAATGTTCAGGGAGGGGGGCTTGCTGTGAGGTAATGTGCAGTGAGGGGGTAAATGCTGTGGGGTAATTTGCAGTGAAGGGGTAAGTGCTGTGAGGTAATGTGCAGTGAGGGGGTAAACGCTGTGAGGTAATGTGCAGTGAGGGGGGCTTGCTCTGAGGTAATGTGCAGTGAGGGGGTAAATGCTGTGGGGTAATGTGCAGTGAATGGGTAAATGCTGTGAGGTAATGTGCAGCGAGGGGGTAAATGCTGTGAGGTAATGTGCAGTGAGGGGGTAAATTATTTGAGGTAATGTGCAGTGAGGGGGCTTGATGTGAGGTAATGTGCAGTGAGGTGTTAAATGCTGTGAGGTAATGTGCAGTGAGGGGGTAAATGCTGTGGGGTAATGTGTAGTGAGGGGGTAAATGCTGTGAGGTAATGTGCAGTGAAGGGGTAAATGCTGTGAGGTAATGTGCAGTGAGGGGGTAAATGCTGTGAGGTAATGTGTAGTGAGGGGGCTTGCTGTGAGGTAATGTGCAGTGAGGGGGGCTTGCTGTGAGGTAATGTGCCTTGAGGGGGGCTTGCTGTGAGGTAATGTGCAGTGAGGGGGTAAATGCTGTGGGGTAATGTGCAGTGAGGGGGTAAATGCTGTGGGGTAATGTGTAGTGAAGGGGTAAATGCTGTGAGGTAATGTGCAGTGAAGGGGCTTGCTGTGAGGTAATGTGCAGTGAGGGGGCTTGCTGTGAGGTAATGTGCAGTGAGGGGTTAAATGCTGTGAGGTAATGTGCAGTGAGGGGGTAAATGCTGTGGGGTAATGTGTAGTGAGGGGGTAAATGCTGTGAGGTAATGTGCAGTGAGGGGGTAAATTATTTGAGGTAATGTGCAGTGAGGGGGCTTGATGTGAGGTAATGTGCAGTGAGGTGTTAAATGCTGTGAGGTAATGTGCAGTGAGGGGGTAAATGCTGTGGGGTAATGTGTAGTGAGGGGGTAAATGCTGTGAGGTAATGTGCAGTGAGGGGGTAAATGCTGTGAGGTAATGTGCAGTGAGGGGGTAAATGCTGTGAGGTAATGTGGAGTGAGGGGGCTTGCTGTGAGGTAATGTGCAGTGAGGGGGGCTTGCTGTGAGGTAATGTGCAGTGAGGGGGGCTTGCTGTGAGGTAATGTGCAGTGAGGGGGTAAATGCTGTGGGGTAATGTGCAGTGAGGGGGTAAATGCTGTGGGGTAATGTGTAGTGAGGGGGTAAATGCTGTGAGGTAATGTGCAGTGAAGGGGCTTGCTGTGAGGTAATGTGCAGTGAGGGGGCTTGCTGTGAGGTAATGTGCAGTGAGGGGTTAAATGCTGTGAGGTAATGTGCAGTGAGGGGGTAAATGCTGTGGGGTAATGTGTAGTGAGGGGGTAAATGCTGTGAGGTAATGTGCAGTGAGGGGGTAAATGCTGTGAGGTAATGTGCAGTGAGGGGGCTTGCTGTGATGTAATGTGCAGTGAGGGGGGCTTGCTGTGAGGTAATGTGCAGTGAGAGGGTAAATGCTGTGGGGTAATGTGCAGTGAATGGGTAAGTGCTGTGAGGTAATGTGCAGTGAGGGGGTAAATGCTGTGAGGTAATGTGCAGTGAAGGGGCTTGCTGTGAGGTAATGTGCAGTGAGGGGGGCTTGCTGTGAGGTAATGTGCAGTGAGGGGGTAAATGCTGTGGGGTAATGTGCAGTGAGGGGGTAAATGCTGTGAGGTAATGTTCAGTGAGGGGGACTTGCTGTGGGGTAATGTGTAGTTAGGGGTAAATGCTTTGAGGTAATGTGCAGTGAGGGGGTAAATGATTTGAGGTATTATGCAGTGACGGGGGCTTGCTGTGAGGTAATGTGTTGTGAGGGGGTAAATTCTGTGAGGTAATGTGCAGTGAGGGGGTAAATGATGTGAGGTAATGTGTAGTGACAGGGTAAATTCTGTGAGGTAATGTGCAGTGAGGGGGGCTTGCTGTGAGGTAATGTGTAGTGAGGAGGACTTGCTGTGAGGTAATGTACAGTGAGGGGGTAAATGCTGTGAGGTAATGTGCAGTGAGGGGGGGCTTGCTGTGAGGTAATGTGCAGTGAGGGGGTAAATGCTGTGGGGTAATTTGCAGTGAAGGGGTAAGTGCTGTGAGGTAATGTGCAGTGAGGGAGTAAATGCTGTGAGGTAATGTGCAGTGAAGGGGCTTGCTGTGAGGTAATGTGCAGTGAGGGGGTCTTGCTGTGAGGTAATGTGCAGTGAGGGGGTAAATGCTGTGAGGTAATGTGCAGTGAGGGGGTAAATGATGTGAAGTAATGTGTAGTGACGGGGTAAATTCTGTGAGGTAATGTGCAGTGAGGGGGGCTTGCTGTGAGGTCATGTGCAGTGAGGGGGCTTGCTGTGAGGTTATGTGCAGTGAGGGGGACTTGCTGTGAGGTAATGTGTAGTGAGGAGGACTTGCTGTGAGGTAATGTGCAGTGAGGGGGTAAATGCTGTGATGGGGGCTTGCTGTGAAGTAATGTGCAGTGAGGGGGTAAATGATGTGAGGTAATGTGTAGTGAGGGGGTAAATTCTGTGAGGTAATGTGCAGTGTGGGGGTAAATTATGTGAGGTAATGTGTAGTGAGGGGGTAAATTATGTGAGGTAATGTGCAGTGAGGGGGGCTTACTGTGAGGTAATGTGCAGTGAGGGGGACTTGCTGTGAGGTAATGTGCAGTGAGGGGGACTTGCTGTGAGGGAATGTGCAGCGAGGGGGTAAATGCTGTGAGGGGGGCTTGCTGTGAGGTAGTGTGCAGTGAGGGGGTAACTGCTGTGAGGTAACATGCAGTGAGGGGGACTCTGTGGGGTAATGTACAGTGAGGGGGGCTTGCTGTGGGGTAATGTGCAGTGAGGGGGGCTTGCTGTGAGGTAATGTGCAGTGAGGGGGTAAATGCTGTGAGGTAATGTGCAGTGAGGTAATGTGCTGTGTATGTGAGTACAGAGGGGTGAAGTTGGGGTGTAGTTGAAACATTATGATAAGGGCTTTCTAGGTGAGAGAAGTTACTTAATGCATTTTATGACTAATTAAATTAATTATAGTGTATAATTGTTAAAGTAATTGATAAGTAGAGCAACGGATAAAGATATTGTGATGACCACTTGGTGACAATGCGATGAGGTGTAGGTAAGATAATATTAGGTTGGGGTGTAGATGATATAAGGTTAGGTCAGAAGGTGACATAATATTTTAGGTTAGATACTATTTAGTGGGGGTGTAAGTGAAATACTGATAGTGCTTACCACCCTTGGGTTAGCCCCCCCCCCTCCCAAATTGAGAATTTTAACTATAGATTATTCCTGTAGCGGCACCCCGGTGTAGTAGGGGTTTACGCCGCTGAGAAGGTGTCCTTTCCCCCAAGCACGAAGTCAGCTAAAGCATAACAGGTTCCCCATAATTACGACATCCAAGTAATGGTCATCCCCTCCAAGCACGAGACGAGACTCTGTGTTGAGGGTCAAAGTAGGAATAATGTTTATTCTGCAACTCGGGCTTTTATGCCGTACAACAACTCCTCCCCGTATCCGGAGGAGATAATACATTTACAGTGGGAGTCACTCCCACTGTACCGAGCAGAATATTATACAAAAATTACAGGTTTAATAATACACACAATATATAACAAAAATACAATGTGCTACGTGTATTAGGGAACGGAGATCTAGGGGAACAATATACGTGAAAATCCCCTAGATCGGTTGGGCCGTTCGCTAGATACACGTTCGCACCATTTACTCAGGAACCATATAACATAAACAAAAACTCTCTCTTGGATCCGGTGTCTCTATTTCGGTACTTTGGATCTGTCGACCAGTATGGGCGTACGTTACCGGTAAGGTTGACATTCGTCGTGTGGAAAGTTCGTGATTGTTCGGTCATTAGTCCATGCGGTCAAAATGGCCGCGACCCATTGTTCTTTCCACGTGGCGGCGCGTACCGTACGGATCCACAAGTACCCGAAATCCACAATAATCCAAATACAACGACAATTCTCCGAGATGGTATCTGTCACTCTCAAAAGGGGTCTGTCACACGGCTCCCTCCTAGTGGTACACTCCGGCAGACCTGGCTTGATCCTTTCGGATGAACTTAGGGATGACCGGAATTTACTTATCCGGAGAATTGTCAAGTTGTCGAGACAGCCCATCGGCGTTGCCATTTAGCTTACCGGGTCGATAGCTGATGGTGAAATTGTACGTTTGCAGGGCCAAGCTCCATCTTAACAATCGGCCATTGTCTCCTGCGACCCGGTTAAGCCATACCAATGGGTTGTGATCGGTTACCAAGGAAAATTCTTGTCCATACAGATAGGGAGTTAGTTTTTTCAAGGCCCATACCAGGGCCAGGCACTCTTTCTCTACGGCCGCATAACTCACTTCCCTCGGTAACAACTTTCGGCTGAGGTATGCGACCGGATGCTCTTTTCCATCTTCCCCGATCTGGCTCAGCACAGCCCCCAGTCCATACATGGAAGCGTCTGTATGTACAAGGAAACGTTTGTTAGGTACTGGGGCAGCCAAGACAGGAGCATTAACAAGAGCATGTTTGAGGGATTGGAATGCGGCTTCGCAAGCGGGAGACCACAGGACCTGTCTGGGTAAATTCTTTTTGGTCAAGTCAGTCAAGGGCTTGGCTACCGTACTATAATCAGGGACAAAGCGCCTATAATACCCGGCGGTCCCTAAGAAGGCCAATACCTGGGTCTTGGTATTCGGTGTGGGCCAGTTCGCTACTGCTTCAACCTTGGCAGGCTCCGGTCTCTGGTTTCCACACCCTACCCGGTGTCCCAGGTATTGGACCTCGGCCATTCCTAAATGGCATTTCTCGGGTTTTAGTGTCAGGCCCGCGGCCCGAATCTTATCTAGTACTACCCCTACGTGGACTAAATGTTCTTCCCAAGACTCACTGTAGATCGCAATGTCATCCAGGTATGCACACGCAAACTCCTGGAAGCCATCGAGGAGCCGATCCACCATTAGCTGGAACGTAGCCGGGGCATTTTTCATCCCGAATGGCATGACCTTAAATTGGTATAAGCCAAACGGGGTGACAAAGGCCGACTTGGGGACGGCATCCTCGGCCAGGGGAATCTGCCAATAACCCTTGCAGAGGTCTATGGTAGAGAGATAGTTACCCCTGGCTATGCGATCTAATAATTCGTCTACCCGGGGCATGGGGTAAGCGTCAGTGGTAGTCTTTTCATTTAGTCGCCTGTAGTCGACGCAGAACCGAGTGGTTCCGTCTTTCTTGGGTACTAGGACTACGGGAGAGGCCCAGGGACTGTCTGATGGCTCAATGACCCCTAGCTGGGTCATTTCCCGTATTTCCTTCAGCATCCCGTCCCGGACGGCTTCCGGAATACGGTAAGGGGGTTGTCGGAGGGGGGCCTGTCCTGGGGTTTCTACTTTGTGCATGGCCAGGGTGGTGTATCCGGGCTCCTGGGAGAAGGTACTCTGTTTTTCCCATAGGAGCTGTCTAGCTTGCTCTAGCTCCGAAGGGTTCAGTCGCTCTCCCAGCTTCACTAGGCTAACTGGGTCGGGGTGAGTCTCCCTTTCTAGCAGGTCAGGTAGGGGTAAATTTTCAGGGTCATCAGTAGCTGGGGCACAAACAGCGTTAATATCTTCCTGTCGCTCTTGGTATTCTTTCAACATGTTCACATGAAAGGATCGTTGGATCCTTTCATCTGCACAGCTGGCAATAAGGTAGGTGGTATCACAGAGTTGGGCTAGAACCTTGTAGGGACCCTGCCACGCAGCTTGCAGTTTGTTGTCCTTTACCGGTTTTAGCACCAATACCTTCTGCCCTATGTGGAATAGTCGTTGCCGGGCACCCCTATCGTACCATCGTTTCTGTCGCCCCTGGGCCGCCTGGAGATTCTCCCTTACCAATAGGGAGAGTTGCTCCATGCGGTCCCGGAGTTCCAGGACATATGGCACAATAGGCGTCCCTGCCTGTTCGGTTTCCCCTTCCCAGTGGTCCCGAATGAGATCGAGGGGTCCTCGCACCCTCCTCCCATACAATAACTCAAAGGGGGAAAAACCCGTAGATTCTTGGGGGACCTCCCTATACGCAAATAACAGGTGGGGTAAGAATCTCTCCCAGTCTCTGCAACCGTCCGTAAAGGTCCTCAACATTTGTTTGAGAGTCCCATTAAAGCGCTCACAGAGACCGTTAGTTTGGGGGTGGTACGGGGAACTGAGCAGGGGTTTAATGTGGCACACTTTCCATAACTGCTGTGTGAGTACGGCAGTGAACTGGGTTCCTTGGTCGGATAGGATTTCTTTAGGGAACCCCACCCGAGTGAATATCTTAACCAAGGCATCGGCTACCGTCTCAGCTTCAATATTCGGCAGGGGTACTGCCTCGGGGTACCGGGTCCCATAGTCCACCACAGTAAGAATGTATTTCTTACCGGACGGGCTAGGTCGCGCTAGGGGGCCTACAATGTCGACGGCGACCCTATAGAAAGGTTCCCCAATGATCGGCATCGACATTAATTTAGCCTTCGGGCGATCTCCCCTCTTACCCACCCGTTGGCAAGTGTCACAGGTTCTGCAATAGTGTCGCACGTCCCGGTTAAACCCTGGCCAGAAGAAATTCTGGGTAATCCTATGGCCCGTGCGACGTACTCCTAAATGGCCAGCTAAGGGTATATCGTGAGCGATCCTCATGATTTCTTGCCTGTATTTTTTCGGTAGCACTAGTTGCTTCTGCGGGACGGGGTTTTTACCTGCTGCGGGCTCCTGGGGGATCCTATACAGTCTATCCCCCACCCACTCGTAGCTTTCCCCATCTGTCCCCGGTTCCCCTTTATCTGCCTTATCCCTATACTTCCGTAGAGTGACGTCTTCCCGCGTCTCCCTCCCAAAAGTCTCAGGGGTATCCCAGTCTAAGGGGGTCTGTCCTAAGGTCACAGTCGGAGGGTTAGATCTTACCTGGGTCTCCGCGACTGGCGGGCCGATTCCAATAGCACGAGCCTGAGCCCGGGTGGTGACAGGGCAGGCTCCAGCAGGGCCTTGAGGGGCAAAAGCGGACAATAGCGGGGCTAAATCATTTCCCAAGAGTACTTCCGCTGGTAGTCCTTTCATCAGGCCCACATTCACTTGGCCAGCTCCCACCCCCCAGTCCAAATGCACTCGGGCCGTGGGAAGACGATGCACCGCACCCCCGGCCACTCTGACGGCCACCGTTTGGCCAGTGTGTTCTTTTTCTGGGACCAGGTCGTGTTGGATCAAGGTTAGGGTGGCCCCAGTGTCTCGTAATCCACTGACAACTTGTCCATTCACTCGGACTGTTTGTCGGTGATGTTGACGGTTGTCTACGGCAGCCGCATATAGGGGGTTGGCCTCGTGCAAAATTTCCCATTGCTCTTCCCCCAGGGGCTGGGCTTCAATGCAATGGGCCCCTGAGGTAAAGGGCCGGGTGTTCCCTTCAGCGGGCTTCCTCCAAGAAGCTTGTCGAGCTGGATCTAGTGGGCATTTGTCTCTCAGGTGGCCCACCTGTTGGCACCTATGGCACCGCCGGCGGTCCGGGGCACTGGACTGGGCGAAGCGGGAGGGGGTGTTGTAGCTAGGTGGATTAGCGGAGGTGGTTGGAGTAGGGCCGACGGGGCGGCTTTCTACTCGGGGAGCTGCCTTTTGGACCGAGGGGTCGGGTTTTCGGGCGTCCGCATATTCGTCAGCCAGCCGGGCGGCTTCGGGTAGGGTAAGTGGTCGCCTATCCCGAATCCACTCCCTGAGCTCCTTGTCCACCTTTTAAAAAAAATGCTCCAACAAAAACAATTGTAATACCTCCTCCGCGGTGGTAGCTTGGCACCCATCCATCCAGTGGCCAGCCGTGCGTTGTAGTCGGCAGGCCCATTCGGTGTAGGAGTCACCGGTTTGCTTTCGGGATTCCCGGAAGCGTCTCCGATATGCTTCGGGGGTTACTGCATATCGGGACAATAGAGCTTCCTTGACCAATCGATAATTTCCCACCTCATGGTCCGGGATCGCCCGGAAAGCATCACTGGCTCGTCCGGATAATTTGCCAGACAAAATTTTAACCCACTCCTCGGAGGGTACTTTATGTAGGGCACATTGACGCTCAAAATCCGCCAGGTATTGGTCAATCTCCCCCTCTGTTTCTACGAAATTTTTAAAAGCGGCAAAGTGGACTTTCCTCTTTTCCTCGGGAGTTTGAAAAGTCCCAGCAATTGGACTGGCGCTGGTTGAAGTCTGGCGCCGGTTGGCATCGACCGCCGCAATTACTTGGGTTACGATCCTAGGTGAGGGGTTTGGTCCGTAGTGAGCCAACCTTACCCTCACCTCGTGGTCGAATCGTTCATCTTCCGGGGTTCGGACCAAGGTGATCTCCGGTTCTGGGTTTGGTTCGACACCCAGTTCGCCATTCTGTTCAGCTAAGTCCAATGCGACCAATTCTGCCAAAATGTCTCTTTTCTTTTTGTTGCTAGCCGAACGACCACGGCTCTCCAACAAGTCTTTTAGGGTAGATCGTTTCAACCTTCCGTAGTAGGCCTCCATCCTGATTGCTCTCGGTAGCTGTCCTTCTGGGGTGAAAGAACGATCCCGCCGCTGCCACCAATTGTAGCGGCACCCCGGTGTAGTAGGGGTTTACGCCGCTGAGAAGGTGTCCTTTCCCCCAAGCACGAAGTCAGCTAAAGCATAACAGGTTCCCCATAATTACGACATCCAAGTAATGGTCATCCCCTCCAAGCACGAGACGAGACTCTGTGTTGAGGGTCAAAGTAGGAATAATGTTTATTCTGCAACTCGGGCTTTTATGCCGTACAACAACTCCTCCCCGTATCCGGAGGAGATAATACATTTACAGTGGGAGTCACTCCCACTGTACCGAGCAGAATATTATACAAAAATTACAGGTTTAATAATACACACAATATATAACAAAAATACAATGTGCTACGTGTATTAGGGAACGGAGATCTAGGGGAACAATATACGTGAAAATCCCCTAGATCGGTTGGGCCGTTCGCTAGATACACGTTCGCACCATTTACTCAGGAACCATATAACATAAACAAAAACTCTCTCTTGGATCCGGTGTCTCTATTTCGGTACTTTGGATCTGTCGACCAGTATGGGCGTACGTTACCGGTAAGGTTGACATTCGTCGTGTGGAAAGTTCGTGATTGTTCGGTCATTAGTCCATGCGGTCAAAATGGCCGCGACCCATTGTTCTTTCCACGTGGCGGCGCGTACCGTACGGATCCACAAGTACCCGAAATCCACAATAATCCAAATACAACGACAATTCTCCGAGATGGTATCTGTCACTCTCAAAAGGGGTCTGTCACAATTCCATTTGTTAGTTAAGGTTAGATCAGCAATTTTGTTTGTTAGATCTACTCTACAATATAAAATATTAGCAATCATTTTCAGGGGGGGTCTAACCCGTAGCCAGCCCCCCCCCCCAACAAAAAAAAAAAAAATATATATATATATATATATATATATTTGTGTACGGGATTATGAAAAGGGGCGTACATTCCCAATAGGTTTAGTTTTAACAAATAATAGTCGGTTGAGGTGTGCCGAAACCGACGAGAGGCTAGGCCTGCAAAAAAGAGGGCCCGCCTGGTTGTAATGATCTGATAAGAGGGTGTGGTGGGAGGGGAACTTCCGGATCGACGAAGACAGGTAAGCAGGGGTTTGTTAGGCTTATATAGGGCTTTAAATCCCTCCCACAATTTCAGGCATATGCCTTCTATTTGTGTACGGGATTATGAAAAGGGGCGTACATTCCCAATAGGTTTAGTTTTAACAAATAATAGTCGGTTGAGGTGTGCCGAAACCGACGAGAGGCTAGGCCTGCAAAAAAGAGGCCAAAAAGTATGTAACAATTATGTCTTTATTAACATCACAATGATAACATTATTTAGTCATTCTGTGGAAAGCGAGTCTGATCTCTCTCTCTGGGTTTGGAATGTACCGGTTGTACACTGCAGATTTCCAGCGACCCATTCTCTTTATTATATGTGACGGGACATGACTACTTGAAGCCGTGGTGGCTGCTCCGATCCGAAATGAATGTCCTGAGAAGGAATTAGGATTGAGGCCAAGTCTAAGTAGTAAAGCACGTATGTGTAGCATAAAGTGTTTTGTAGTGAGTGGTTTTCCTGGTAGGGACAAAAGCGGCAGTTCTGGATTCCTAGTCTGCTGACTTAACAATTTATCCAGCACCTGAACTGGGCAAAATTTAGAACCCGTGGGGAAATACTTAACCTCCACAGGGGGGCCTGTTTGATTTGTTTTTGTACGGGGAATTGCTAATATATAATGATCATTTATTTTGTTCAAGTTTCTCTGTTTAAGGCAAGCGTCTGTGTCAGTTATCTTTTCTACTGAAAACTCCTTGGGCCATAGGAACCCGAAAAAGGCCAAGTAAGCTGCAGATTTAATTACCAGATTAGTAGAATTTTCAAAAGGATTTTTATCTAACAGCTTAGAGATTCTTTCGAAGATGTTACTATCTATTGGGAGTCTTACGAGGGTTTTATGGTTATTCAGTCTCTGGATACCCTTAAGAATGTTTTTGATTGGGTATGTGGACAAGAAAGGGGTCTTGTCTGGATAGAGGGTAAGCATGAAGTGTTGTATGCCTGTTAAGTATAGTTTGATGGTATTGTATGCAAGTTTCAAAGAGAAGTGGCAAAAAGTTGAAAATGCCACCATAGTTTCAATAGAAAATCGATTTATTATGTTAAAGTTGCGTACAAAGTTATTAAACAAATCAAACGCCCTATTGTATGCCTTTTTTGTGTTAGCGGATAACCCGGCCTGAGCTAGAATTCTACTGTGGGCCAATAATTGATCTAAAGCATGACTAGATCTCTGAACTGCGGGGGAGTTTTGGGTTGTCTGTTCGCTGTAGGGTGAAGTCGGAAAAATTCCTGCAAATTGAAACGTGACAAAGCGTCAGCTGCGTTGTTGAACATACCTGGAACATGCATACAACAAATGAAAAACTGCAAGTTTGCTGCCAACCAAGTGAGCTTTCTTACCAAGTTCATTATAGACAGGGACTGAGATCGCCTTTGTTAATTATATTGCAGGCTGCTAAGTTATCCGAATAACACCTAACCGCTTTACCCCTCCAAACCTCACCCCAAATGTGTGCTGCTGCCACTATGGGAAAAATTTTGAACAACGCTGAGGTTTTGTCGAAGTTATCTAGTGAACTAGTCTCAGGTGGCCAACTATCATATACCCATTCATCCCCAAATATTGCTGCATACCCAAGTGAAGCAGAAGCGTCTGTCCAAATAACTGGAGAATCATCGGAGATGGGAGGAATGAATAACGACCTGCCGTTCCACGAGGATAAGAACAGTTCCCACATAGCTAGGTCAGCCCTTGCAGAACTGTCTAAACTGATCTTAGTGTCATCGTCAGGGAAGCCGTGGAGTAGCGAGAGCAACCTGGAGATGAAAGATCTGCCTTGCGGGATAATACTCATGGCAAAGTTAAGAGAGCCCAAGAGAGACTGTAACTCTTTCCTGGTGCACGACCCGAGGTTGGTGCAGGTGTGAATGTAATCTAGAATCCTATCTACTTTGACCTGAGGGAGGCTGGCTTGCATGGTTACCATATTGATCGTGATACCTAAGAAGGTGATTTCAGTTTTAGGACCTTCTGTCTTATTAGAGGCTACTGGAACACCTAGTTCCTCAAATAAGGAGAGCGCCTTTTGCAGGCTGAGTGGTGTGCAGTAGTGAGGTTCGACATACAGAAAATCGTCGAGGTAGTGGATTACTACTGGCACCTGCACTCGTTGAGTAAAAGCCAATTCAGGGTCTCCGCGAACATGTCGAAAAGTTTTGGGCTACTTTTGGAGCCAAAGGTCAGCCTGGTTGCAAAATAGTATTCCCCTTGCCACTTAACTCCGTGAAGGTGCCAGAGCGACTGCATAATGGGTAGCAATTTGAAAGCATTAGAGATGTCCGTTTTGCTTAACCAGGCTGCCTTACCGAGGTTAATGATGGCCTGAATGGCATCGTCTATCCTAGCGTAATGTAGTGAGAATTTCTCTGATGGAATAAGGGAATTTAAACTTGGGGAGGTGGAAGAGTGCGGTGCCGAAAAGTCAATTATTAACCTCTTTTTGTCGTTAAATTTACCCGTGGCTATACCCAACGGACTTGTTCTCAGGACGTGAAAGGAGGTGTGGTGAAAGGACCTATCATGAAGCCGCTACCCACCTCCTTATCGAGGAGATCCTTCAGAGTGGCTGGGTCGGACAACGCTGAATGCAGGTTGGGGCATTCTAGAGTGCCTGGAGGGAGTGCTACAAAACCTGTGTGAAAGCCTTTGGTGAAACCGGAGATGAGAAAGTCCGCCAAGTGTGAGGAAGGATGTATAGTCAGGTAACGTTGCAAATTAGGTACGTTTATTGGTGTTATTGCCTTTTTCGGAAACAGTTTGTTCGGGCACATTGTTTTTGCGTGAGCCCTGAAACAGATAGAACAAACAGATAGAACAAAAAAAAAATATATAAAACCTTAATTTATTTATTTATTTTTTTTTTTTGTGAGCTGGTTGGCTAGCTAGTGCCGCCGTGGCGAAGCAATTAGACTAGGTTGATGACAGGTGAGGCCCTACTAAGTGCCAAGCGGCTTGAGAGGCTCTATCTATGAGTTGGCGCGAGGGGATTTCGTGGCCACTGAGCGTAGTGGCGGGGCGTTGGCCTCTCGGTGAATTGTAAACATAAGACAGACTGGGGGTGACAGGCGAGGCCCTCTCTATGCCACAATGCGAGGCGGCTAACTATGATTTGGCCCGAGGGGCATGGAACCTCCGAATTGAGGATGGGTGATGGCCTTGTGGGACCACTAACCTAAGGCGAAGAAGCCGGGGGAAAACTACCGCTATTGGGCTCCTAAAACCCTGAAACCAGCCACAACTAAACTGGATGGAGAAAAATAGCCACGAGACTGAACGTATTCGAATAGAAAACGCTATCCTTACCTGAACGAATGAGTTAGCGACAAGTAGTAGCCCAGACGACCCACAGAGTCAAATACACTCTGTTAGCTTGTACTGCAGATGCCCCGAATTGTAGAGAAGGGACCCAGGTGACTTTAGAAAATATAAAAATAAAAAGCAAATTTCAGGTTAGAAGCCCCCCCCCCCTCTTTCCTTTTTTTTTTTTTTTTTTTATATGTAAGATGAGTGAGTCTACCGATTCACACTAGAAACGAGTTAAGCAGATGGGAAAAAAAACCCCCAAAAAAACATAGGGTAGGAGAGGAAATAATACTAGCCAAACCGCAAATTGTAACGGCAGAATTACCCCCGGAAATATAAACGGAGAGAAAGCAGAGGAGACCCATGAATTCAGTAGCCACGTGAAAAATTAAAGTCCATAAGGCCAGCCATTCGGAAAACCAATTTAAATGACCATTAGCATCTATGTAAATTCATGGCAAACAAATCAAACATTTCAGGTATCATGACAGTGTTCCCCATGCTTCCCTCACTTGTACCTTATACATATGAAAAATCGCATCAACACAGGAGTTTAACAATCAAGCGATAAGAAAACAGTTCCTGAACCCAGTTAACGTAAATCCGCATTCAGCAATAAAAAGCCATGGGGGGTAAAGAACTGTTCAGGTACACGTATATATACATAGTCTATCATTTAATTATGCAAAGCGCTTTTAATAAAATTGGGAAGGAAACAGCCGAACCGGCATGTGCACGTGAGGATGGAAAGGCATGCGTTTGAAACGAAACAAATGCGACGAACTGGGAAAGTGAGATGATCTCCGAATAGTGATCGCTAAGGGTGAGTAAAATATGAAAGAGTGAGACGACGTACGGACTGAAAAGACTTACGGTTTGATGAAAGAAAATTGCTAGGTTCGCGTGGGACAGCCAGGAACCGGCGGGCTGCGTGGCGCACGTCGCGGAAGAATGACGTCAGAGGTCTGCGAGGCGGAATGAAAGCAGGAACTTCCAGATCGACGAAGACAGGTAAGCAGGGGTTTGTTAGGCTTATATAGGGCTTTAAATCCCTCCCACAATTTCAGGCATATGCCTTCTATATATAGAAGGCGTATGCCTGAAGTTGTGGGGGGGATTTTGTGACTATTTAAACCCAGCTAATCCCCTTACTCACCTGTCTGCGACGATTTCGGAAATTCGCTTTCATTTCCGTTTTCACAGACCTCTGACGTCAATCTGCCGCGACGCTCGTACACGGCCCGCCAGTTTTTCGTGAGTATTTTTCACACGCGCGGAAGCCATTCGTCGATCTCGTACAAACTGTAAGTCTATTCGAATAATCTTCCTTTTACGCATACGTTCCGTTCGCATTATCATTCATACAACATGAAATGCTCTGTATAGCTTCCCGCTCACGTTTCCTTCTCTCCAGCTAGCTGTTACACTGCTATCCATACTGTCCTCGGGCAGGGCTTTGTAAGGGTATAAATGGTTTAACTTACCAGCTCCGCTGACCCATGGTATTTCCTGCCGGATTCACCCCGTCGGCAGCCCAGATTCTCCGAGACTGAGCTGGAACAAAACCGCTCCTTACCCTAGATGAACTCCGTCTATGTCACTAGTTTTCTCCTCTTGCTCTCTCTCTATCTCTTTCTGTGGCATTTTTCTGCTCTCAATTGCATTGTTGAAATGAGCACGTATTGTAGTGCACCATCTCATCTCTACAGGGGAGACTCCTCGTTTCTCGCAGCCACAGCTGTTTGTCGCGTCTCTCCGATGAGAACCGATGACCGTCTCGCTAGCGGGGGGTCCTTCCTGTACCTGGTCATGCCTGTACGTGGATAGGAAAGGCTTTTTAAGAGTACAATGTCTCGCCCCTCAACCATGTGCTGCCGGCCTCGGCAACCCCAGACATTGGGTTTCGATCCAACATTTGGTCATTACGGAGTTAATTAAGGAGAGGTAGGCTTGCTGGGGGTACGTATTCGAATTACCTTTCTGCCTTATCCCAGGGGAATGCAATTTTCAGTCTGTAGATTGTTTTTAACGAGCGGCACATGGCTGGGTCATTCGTCACCCCTTCCTGCCTAATTTTTAGTGAAACTACACGCAAATATCTATTTATTTCCATGGTGTAGAGTGTGCTGCTATAGTGCTGTAGAGAATCCACTAATGGGCTCTCTACTTAAATGTCATTAATCGCTTTACTGATATGATTCCGGGTGGACGCTAAAGCCATTAACATTACACGACAGCTCACTTCTGCCTCTGCCCAAGTTCACCATTTCATCCGTAGTTTTAATTTTATTTCCCACTATTCAGGGCTGCATTTCACAAACTGCATAATTAAAGGCTCTCTATACTGCTCAACTTAAAATGATGGCCGACATTTACAGATCTGATCCACGGTAAATGTTTAAATCACAGACATTGTGTTTGTTTCTCCTGTGCGCATTATGATAATATCTCGGGAGTCGTTCATTGACAGGAATACATACTGCTTGTTAGTCAAAAAGACAGCACTACACATTTCTTCAATCTTTGATTTTTTCTTATTGCAGTTACTAAAGTTAACCTTTACAGCCTCTGGCCCCTATTACAATATCATACATCCCAAGTCTCCCTATTTAGGAGGGACAGTCCCTATTTTGGGCCCAAGTCCCTCTTTTCTATCCTAATATCCCTCCATGTAGATACGAGAGAACGCCGCACAAATATATATATATATATATATATATATATATACATATATATATATATATATACATTCGTATACATACAATAAGTCTCGCAGTGAAGGGCAATTAAAAAATAAAAATAAAAAAAAAATAAATAAATAAATAATTTTTTTTGCTAATTTAATAATTATGTAATTATATTAATATTATATCCCTGATGTTCACGTACGCACACATACGCAGATATAAACACTGATGTACTGATATACAGTGACGCGCATTGACGGTTACAGTAATTTGCCAGCTCGCTTGGTTATTGCTGAATTTTTGGATAATTGGCTATTCTGACTTTCTTTAACCTGCTCATCGTTGTGAGGGTATTTTGAAGCGATGTATGTACACAGCAAACGAAGCATTGTCTGTACCAGCCCTAATTCATCCTCAGTCAGCGCGGCAATTTGCGTTACGTGTAAAACCCGGCGTACTCCTACGCAGACAAGTACTTACGTTATTGGACAAATGCGTCTACTTTCATATTGCAGTTCTGGTGAGCGAGCCTCGGCTGAGGCAAGTACGCATTTAACAATACTACGAACAGGATCTGCATATATATGTATTACGACAACGACAACTGATATACACGTTTATTCGTATTGCATTTCGACTCAAGGCCACGGTCTGGCACCACGAGCCCCGAGGGCCATACATACGATCATACACGCATTCTAGTGCATACGTCCCGACCATCCGGACCCCACATGCTCTCTGGGCACTCCAGTTTCGGTCAAACCATATGATCCTACCTCTTTGCTACCCACGTTTCGTCCTGTAGTATGTCCTCTCTCACTAACTGCCCTTCCATCTTAGTTAGCAACTGCTGGCTGTTAGGTTCCTAGGTGTCCACTAGTTGTTATTTTCCCCGGCTTCTTCGCCATAGGTTAGTGGTCCCGCGAGGCCAACACCCATCCTCATACTCGGAGGTACTATGCCCCTCGGGCCAAATCATAGTTAGTCGCCTCGCATTGTGGCATAGAGAGGGCCTCATCCGTCACTCCCATTCTATCTTATGTTTACTGTCACCGAGAGGCCGACACCCCGCCACCTCATTCAGTGGCCACGCTACCCCCTCGCGCCAACGCATAGATAGAGCCTCTCAAGCCGCTTGGCAACTAGCAGGGCCTCACCTGTCACCAACCTAGTGTAATTGTTTCGCCGCATTGCGGCACTAGCTAGTCAGCCAGCACACACGCACTCACACTCGCGCTCCTAGTCAGCTGGGGGGGGGGGGGGGCGGCACACCCCAGACCCGTCAAGCATAATCACTATGTTTTAGTTCCCATAACCGCTCCGGGTATCCTAGCGCTTTATTTCCCGCCTTAGTTTCGATCGTGCGTTACATACTCCTACATTGATGCAAATCAGTATTTCAGAACTATCGTACTCGGCTACTCCGGTGCTTTCAATACGTTATCTCTTACGGGCTATGGGTCTGCTAGATGCTCAGTGCTAGCAGTTCAAGGATACCTGTATATTTATATATATATATATATATATATATACATATGTTACCCCAATCTGTCGCTCACTGGCGATCCTTAGGTACCACGTACACTACGTGCCCAGACCAAGCTAGTAGACTCCAGGACCAGCGGTTCCTCCATCAACTTGTTTCAGGCATTTCTTACTTATATTCAGTCGAATTGGTATGTTGGGCCTCACGTTGCCCTCCACATTGCACGTTGTACAGATTTGGCCTCGTATTGGACCATCGTCGGGTCCTCCAGGCGCTGACGTGACGTACAGTGACTGCTTCCGGACTCATGTATCACGGATATACCGTTTATTCCTTCGCAACGTTTGGGGGCACTTTTGGTACATTGAGTTCTAAATTACCGTTTATCGACTCATACTATCACTCAATTTTCACGTTGGCGTCGCTTATACAAGCAATGCAGGATAAACTTTAGCAATCTGATCGGACCAGGTGAACGGAATTCCCGCTTGTTTCATATCGAACATCGAGGCATCACTCCGCCTCCTTTTTGGCCAAACAAATACAATTCGAATCCTTAATCTACTAATTAGGGACTTGTCTGCACGCCTGACATCCACAGGGTCCTCCATGCGCAGTCAATTCATTAGTCACGCATTGGTCGTTGTTCACGCTTCTCTTTATGTATGCTTAAGTAGTCCATCGGGAGTTACTTTCGGTCATGCTGGATGTTTTGATCTAAGGCGTAACACCTTATGCATCCTGGAGTACAATCTTTTACGATCTCATGCCCACCAAGTAACTGCTATAGGGTACTTGCTATACGAGCATATATCGTCTTCGAATTTAGTCAAAGCTTCTTTTCAGGTTCCTCTCTCGTGCAAACATTTCCCTACGGTGGGTCACGGCCTCGCATTCTGTTCTTCGATTCACATCACGGCAGTTTCATCAGGCGCCTGTTTCAGTCCTTTTTCGCTATGGTTTAATGCAGGTAATCGCAAACTTCCACAAGAAGTTAATACCCTGCCGCGCATAGATGATACATGTCCACATGACCCAAATCGTAGGTAGGGCTTCTCTCAAACACAGGGCTACTAGCACGGCCTCAACTCTTACGGGATAGTCCTTATCTTCACCTACTGGTACCCATTAGCTAGCAGCTCTACTTCACGAGAAAGCTCAATGGGCTTCTGAATTTTGCATAATTTAAACTTATTTCGTTCCCTTCCTCCTCACAGCATGCTACAAGAACTAGCTCCAGTCCCCTGCAGTACCCTCCGCTTTAGCCACTTCCGAAGTCCTGAAGTAGGACCTTGCTTAAACATAACGGTTGAGATAAAATAACACGCAGTCCAGATTTCCTCTGCAGGTCAAAAAGGTATCGATCACGCCTGAAATTAGAGTCTACGCAGGTAAGATTTGCCTACTAATACTAAGCAAACGTACTCCACGGCCTACGATATGTGTAAGTATTGTAGGTGGTTCAAGATACTAAATGCGTTCCGATTATAACGGTTGCTCGTACAATTCTTGCCACATCTCTCAAACAGTTCATGCTATACATTCGCTCCTTGCTTGTTAGTCTTGGCCTCAATCCGAATTCCTTCTCGGGTCATTCATTCCGTGTTAGGGCCGCCACAGCAGCCTCAAGTCGTCCAGTTCCAACTCGTCTTGTAGAGAAGATGGGTGGCTGGAAGTCCTCGGCATACAACCGGTACATTCCAAATCCAGAAAGAAATCAGGCTCGCTCTCTATAATATGTCTAAATGATTTGTTATGTTTAATAAATGTCACACACTTTTTGGCCCTCTTTTGCAGGCCTAACCTCACGTCGGTTTCGGCACACCTCAACCGACTCTCATATATTAAAATTACACACAGTTTAATGTGCGCCCCTTCCATAATCCCGTACACAAATAGAAGGCATATGCCTGAAGTTGTGGGAGGGATTTTGTGACTATTTAAACCCAGCTAATCCCCTTACTCACCTGTCTGCAACGATTTCGGAAATTCCCTCCCACCACACCCTCTTCATATATCATTATACCTGGGTGGGCCCTCTTATGCAGGCCTAACCTCACGTCGGTTTCGGCACACCTCAACCGACTCTCATATATTAAAATTACACACAGTTTAATGTGCGCCCCTTCCATAATCCCGTACACAAATATATATATTCAATACAATGTTAAGCCTTGCTATTCCCACAGAAATCACAAATTTGCAGTGATGTTACTACCGCAAAGGATTTTGGATGGGCATATGCAAATTAGTTCAACAAAGAATCACATTTTTGCCTAATTCCATTTTAACCCCTTAAGACCGCAGCCAAATGTACACGTTGTGATCAAAACAAAATGTAAACAAAACCTGGCATTTGCGCTATATTTTTGTCCAACCGTAATTCACCTCTTTTTTTTTGTCAATCTTTCTTTTATTAAGGCATACGTGAGGGGTACAGAGTAAAGAAAGGGAAATGCATTTACAAAATAGGGTCGAAACAGTGCAAACAGTGTTCACTTACATTTTCAGAACAGTAATGCCTCATTTTATATTTTTGTGTGTCGATGAACAATAGCGTATTAGCAACAGGCTAAAGTGAGGGCCAATGAGTCAAGCGTGGTTCATCCAATGTGACTAGTGCCTCTCTGTCTTGCTATGTCGTATTAGTTTATTTTTTTATTCTTTCACGGTCTGCTTATCCTAGTACATTTGCTGTCTTTGCCATGGAGGTATGGTTAATACTCATTAGGTCAGTCTACAGCCCTATCGCTGCCCATCATGTTATGCTGCTATGCTGTGTTAAGGTCAGACGTTTGAGGCACATGTTAGGTAGATTCAACATTAAACATATAGACACGAGCAGTATCAGCTGTCACTGGCTAGTATCAAAAGCGAGCACGGTAAACTAATAACAGGTTGTGCGTACCAGTTCTAACATTAATGTATGCGTGCAATAATGACTGTTTAGACATGTAATACAAGTTGCTGATGAATAACGAGAGCAAACAGGCACATACGATTTTGCAGTGTCCCGACAGCATATGCAATTGTTATAGTTAGAAACATTGACTTCTTAGGGCATAGCAATATAAATACAGTGCACATTTTTATACTGTTTGGAGGGGCGTAGGCTTAAACATAAGGGTAGTGCTAGTAAGGGGTACTTTTCTACATTCCCTTCTCTGGTGTCAGGGATCAGCAGTAGCTAATGTAATCTGCATGTAATCTGCAAAAAAGATTATAGGGAGATGCAAAGAGTTCCGGCAGTTAGAAATTAAGACATAACATAAGAGGCTAGGTTTAGAGTGGACTGTGGGATTGCAGACCAGTCTCTTTCAGCCCATACCGGTTCGTGGCAAGCCGTCATCTGGGGAGATATGGCACAGGATGTTGGAGCGGCGATCCCAGGGCGAGGACCCCCTCCAGCCCCAGGCCTTTGTAAAGGGTGGCATCTTCTTACCACTGACTCGAAAGCTCGGTGAGTCCGAGGCATTCCCCTTTTGGGTGCAGTGGAGGCTGCCGATGTTCCGTCGCCGCCTGCGGCGGGCATCCTTCCTGCCGGGTAGTTGATGCTTCGGAGGTTCTCTCCTGGCTACCCTTAGCTTGGGCAGGCCATGTGTGTGTGTGGCGGGCTTGGGGTACGTCGCTTTGCCCAGAGTAGGGTGCCTCTTCCCCCCGACCACAGCTCCAGTCCTGTGTGCTGTACTCTGCTCTCCTTTCTCCCCAGTCAGCTTACCCTGATGTGACAGGGTTTGCAGGGGTGCCTTAGGCGTTTGCATCCTTCTCCACAGCTTGCGCCAGAATCGGGCGAAGATGGCATCTAGACGCTGCTGAATGTTGCAGGAGCCCTCCAGCTCAGGTAACAATGTTAAGTCGCATGGTACTCCTGCTGCCGCCATAATAGGCGCGCCATGTGCTATGCTGCCTTGGTGTTGCCGTTCATCGGGGTGTAGGTTCTGCTCGTGTCTGTTGCTCCTGTCGCTTGTTGTGGGCCGAGATGACCCCCATCGGTCCATGGGGGAGGGGGGGTAGGAGGTGAGAGCCCTGAGGGATCCATGTTCAGGACCGTTAGGGTGGGCAGCGGCCGTCTCCCCAACACTCGATTCCCGTTAGGCCTCAGGGTACAATGTGGGGTTCCCAGAGTGCTACACGCTTGTTCTTGGATTCTATAGATTCCCCCGGGTGTCCCCATCATGATAGCTCCACTCCAGTGAGCAATTGCGCTGTTTTTTGGGGGGATACCCCCAAAGTATGCTGGTGTAAGCAGGTGCTGAGGTTCAGCACAACCGCTCAGTCTGGCTGCTAGGCTCCGCCGTAATTCACCTCTTTCATATTAAATGCATCCACACTTATTATATATCATTTTATTCAGGGGAAACAGGGCTTTCCTTTAACATCAAATATTTACGGTAGGTATGGAACATAATTTAATATGAATAAAACATTAAAAAAAATGGACAAAATAAGATTTTGTAAAATTTTCTTAGTTATACGTGACATTTTAACTGTGAATGTCAAAATACTGTTTGCTTTTACTGCAATAAAATACACATATTTGTATTCAGCGATGTCTGACGTGTAAAACAGTACCCCCTATGTACAGGTTTTATGGTGTTTTGGGGCCAAATATAGCGTGTCAAATTTTTCATTTTTTTCACATTGAAATTCGCCAGATTGGTTACGTTGCCTTTGAAACCGTATGGTAGCCCAGGAATGAGAATTACACCCATGATGGCATACCATTTGCAATAGTAGACAACCCAGGGTATGTCCAGTCTTCTTTAGTAGCCACTTAGTCACAAACACTGGCCAAAGTTAGCGTTAATATTTGTGTCTCTTCACCCCATTTAATGTATATAAACCTTTCAAAACACTGAAAAACCCTGGCAGACAGCAACAAAAACCTACATAACTACCTCATGCATGTTATCTGTAAGAATCTAACCAATTTTCCTTTCTGTACTTACCGATTGTTAATTGAAGTATAAGACAGCTTTTGCACAAGCCCCATATATGCTTTCTGTCATCACAAAATAAAGAATAAAAAATATATATATTTGTTTGTGTGTGAAAAATACAAAAAACTAATTTGAACACCAATTTTGGCCAGTGTTTGTGACTAAGTCGCTACTATAAAAGACTGGACATACCCCGTTTGCAATACCTTGGGTTGTCTACTTTTGCAAATGGTATGCCATCATGGGGGTAATTCTCATTGCTGGGCTACCATAAGGTCTCAATGGCAACATAACCAATCTGGCGAATTTCAATGTGAAAAAACTGAAACACAAGCCTTATATTTGACTCTGTAACTTTTGAAAACACCATGAAACCTGTACATGAGGAGTACTGTTATACTCAGGAGACTTCGCTGAACACAAATAGTGGTTCAAAACCGTAAAAGGTATCACAACAATTATATCGTCAGTGTAAGTGCCGTTTGTGGGTGAAAAATTCAAAAAATTGCATTTTACTGTTTTGAAACACTAATATTTGTGTTCAGCGAAGTCTCCCAAGTAAAACATGTACAGGTTTTATGGTGTCTTGGAAAGTTACAGGGTTAAATATAATGCTAGCAAATTAAATTATCTGGACTTTCTGCCTGTAAAAATATTACATAAATATATATAGATAATTAAAATATATATATAATTTAATATTATCTAGACTCCTATCTTCAGAACCCCAACTCACAACCTTCACAGCCATTATTCTCCCTACACAGCTCAATCCTTACAACCTCTAAATTTATGCAATATGTCAGGTCCTTGATAACCCAACTAGTTCAACAAAGAATCACATTTTTGCCTCATTCCATTTCCTCATGCTGATGATTTGCATTAACAATGAAACAGCTGTCCATGAGTGGGTCACTGGCTTTGCATCTTTCCTAAGTTGTGTTTCAAATCTGTTGTACACAGCAAACACAGACTCAAAGGAATCCATGTTTAAAATGGAAGGAGGCAAAAATGTAATTCTTTGTTGAACTAATTTGCATATGCCCACCCAGAATCCTTTGCGGTAGTAACATCAATGTACATTTGTGATTTCTGTGGGAAAGGCAAGTCTTATGGCTTGACTTGTGTGCAGATTTTTGTTTAACATTGTATTGACTATCCACAGACTTCAGGTGGAAGGGATTTTCAATCACAATTTTTCCCCACCATAACTTTTTTGCTTTTTATTTCTATATATATATATGTATATGTGTGTGTGTGTGTGTGTGTACGGCACATTTAGAGAACGTGTGGCATAATATGAAAAATATATAGTAAGAGCAAATTCAGTTGAGGTGTGCCGAAACTGACGTGAGGTTAGACCTGTAAAAGAGGGCCCACCTAGGTGACGTGAGAATAAATAGAGGGTGCGGTGGGAGGGGAACTTCCGAGATCGTTGACGACAGGTAAGCAGGGGCTCACTGGGTTTAAATAGGGGACATAGTCCCTCCCACAATTACAGTCCAAGCCTTCCATTTGTGTATGGCACATTTAGAGGACTAATTATGCAGCATGAGGCTGTGTATTCTTGAAACATTAACATTTTTGTTAAAGGATCTCCATGAATCCAAATTAATAGGACTTGTATCTCCAGAGATAAAATAACATGCACTTTTTCTCAGCATACATTTTATAAAATAAATATACAGCATTTTGTAATGCTTTGCCCTCTCACCTGGGTCCCCACCAGGTGCCGGGTCTCCTTTGCAGCAGGTTTATGACATGTGACTTCTGCAGAACTGCGGAAGCTGGATGTCAATCTGCTGACCGTTCTCAGCCAATGAATGAGCATCTGTGCATAAAACTAGGCACGTAATTGTATGTAGCCAGCCCGGAACACTTGTCACCCCTCTCCCCCCAATTAAATTACTGTAATCAATAAATATAGAGCCAGGGAGTCAATCCCAGGGGAGAGAAGGGGGAAGGGGGCATTTCTGACACACGCATTTCTGAGAACTGTGCTGCCTATCACTAATAGTTTTCATAACTCCTACTGCACATATCCTACATCTTCTTTAAAATGCTTAGTCACTCTACAACTGTGACCCGAGATTCTCATACAGTGCCCAGTTGAAAGTTGTGAAGCTTCAAATTGCAGGACTGGGGCTGTAACTCTGAGGACTGATTTGATTATGATTTCAATCTCTTTTAATCTGCAATGATTTTTGATTCTGTGAACCATGTCACCTACTTCTTAGCTCTATATTACCACTGCAGATTTATTATATTGCCAGCTGCAAATGTAATGAGTCTATCAGTATCCTGCTGCTTTAACCCTGCGTACACTGTGTGCTGAGAGCTAATAGTGAGTCAGGAATAGCTAACATGTTTGGAGTCTATCAGTATCCTGTTCTTTAACCCCTTAAGGACCAAACTTCTGGAATAAAAGGGAATCATGACGTGTCACACACGTCATGTGTCCTTAAGGGGTTAAAGTGGCACTGTCATGCCGAACCTACCTTTACCCAATCGCTTCCTCTTCTCTCCCTCTCTCAGGATCTGTTCTTCATTTCTTCCTATCTGCTTTAGTTTTCTTTAAAATATAAGACAAAGTAGGGACTATTTTGTCTTATGTATTTTTACTACACTTGACCAGCTATGACCAAGCAAAGGAGCAAAGTGTGCTCCATTTCCTGTGGTCAGAGCAATTTCCCACAATTCTCACCTTTCCTTCGCGTTGTCGCGATGCCTCCTTTCACTTTTCCCGAATGTCCTGTCATTTAGACCTATTGTAATAAGCGATTGGGGAAAGGTAAGTATGGCGTGACAGTGCTGCTTTAACCTGTGTGCTGAGTGCTAATGGAGTAGTTTACATGTTTCATAACAGCAGCAATATTTAATAGAAAGCTAAAGTTATCATAACAGGAGCACTAATGAAAATGAGATCATGTAAGGGAGCGCTAAGAGAGAGCTAGGAGGATACAGAGAGAACTACAGCATTTTACAAAGACGTACTTTGTGGGGATTTCTGTATTGAAGCTCTGTGTAATCCCTTGCAGTGATACTGGCTGGGTGGAATAGTTATGAGTACCTCCTTATTGTACCAAAATCTCAATGTAAGTAAAGTGCTAAATGCAAAAACCCATTAAAAAAGGTATATTGACCAAGAGCAGGAGAAATGAAACCCCAACGTTACGTCTGTGAAGCCTTCCTCTGTTTCTCTGTAGTCTACCTAACTCTGTGTATTTTATGGGTATCTTTGTTTCACCCTGGCTTGGGATGAAGGTGTGATAATGGGTTAGGATGGGTATTATGATATTGTCTATTTTAAGCTGTTTATATACATAATTGTTTAAATGGTGACATGCTTAATTTACAGAGAACTGGTCTTCAGCAGCAACTTGAGAATAACTAAAGCCGAGCACCCAAATTAACTCAGAAGCTACTGTATAATCAGAAGCTACCGTATTAACTCAATCTGTTATTGTGAATCTTTTTCTGATGAGGACTTGAGTGCCTTCTGCAGTGATAATGGCATGCCTACTGGAGAATCTTGGAACTTAACTCAACTTTAGCAACGCAATGCTGCAATATTTACCAAAACTGGTACATAGAGGTAAGAGAGTCTCATTTTAGGAACAGTCAATCTATGGCTGCATATCTGAAAACACAGTTTTGATTCATGTCAATGGAAATTAGTTTCCTTCGTGGTATTTCTTTCTATGATGTGGAACAGATGCATGTCTTACAGGCAGACTACTATTTCCTATCCCTTCACACTGTAAATGGCAAAGTTAATTAAAAGTGTCATTTTCCACTCAGAGGGTTATTCACTAAAGTGTGAATTGTCAGGTATTCAAAGTGATTTTGAAACTGAGGTAAAAATAACAAAATTGAAAAAAAAAAATCAAGTTAACTATATTTTCAGTTCAGTTGTCTTAGCCTAAAGTTTGAATTTCACTCTGTTGTAGTGGTTATGGTGCTTTGAGTTTTCTTTTAACCAGGCGTTTTTTTTAGATATAGATAGAGGTAAAGGGTTATTAAGCATTATGAGCAAGGAGTGTTGGATCAACAGCAACAACATATGTGAGGAAGGCTGAACTTGATGGACGCAAGTCTCTTTTCAGCTATGTAACTATGTAACTATGTAAGAGAAACATGGCTGTATGAAATGAGTAGTTGACCGGTCGGGGCATGACGCAGTGGTGTGGTCAGGACCAGTGGGCCTGGTGCTGACGATTATGATGGGCCTAATTACAGAATCTTATCGACCAAAAACACTTAAACACTCCCAAGCATCATGTACCTTAACTAATTTCATTGTCAGCCAGTCCACACAAGTTTTGTTCCCATACATCCCTCTTAAGTTTCCATACTTAAGCAAGAGTATGTGAAAAGTAGTTATGGTTGCCACCTTTCTTGAAAAAACATACCCGCCTTACTAATTTGCATAATTATTATGTATGGGTGACATCACATGATGTAAATCACAAGAAGTGACATGCTGTAAAATGCTGTAAAATCACCAAAAAAACGACTTAACGTTTGATTCTGCTGTATAGATGGATTGCTCCCAGTGTCTCCCTGTCCCCCAGTGTCTCAAATCTCCCACTGTCTCAGTGTCTCCCAGTGACCCCATGTTGCTCAGTGTCCCCTAGTCTCCCAGTGCCCTTATGACTCAGTGTCCCCATGTTTTGATTACCCCAGGTCTGTGTCCCTATGTATCACAGTGTCCCTATATTTCAGTGTCTCAATGCCCCATGTCTCCCAGTGTCCTCTTGTGTCCCCGTCTCTCCCTGTGTCCACCAGTGTTCCCATGTCTCCCATTGTCCCTTAGTGTCTGTGTCCCCATGTCTTCCAGGGTCACCATGTCACTAGGAACACTGAGAGACATGGGGACACTGTGAGGCATGGGGACACTGAGACAGGGGACATTGGGAGACATAGGGACATTGAGACACTTGGGGCCCTGAGAGACATGGGGACACAGGCACTAGGGACACTGAGACATCACGGAAACTGGGAGACTAGGGGACACTTGAAGACATGGGGACACTGAGACACTTGGGGTTTTGGATACTGAAACTCCTGAACACCGCTGGACTTCCAGGATCACCTGCGTTCGGTTCTACACAACTTAGAAGGGCACTGTTTGGTGGAAACATTCCCACGAACAAGGTGAACAAGCTCCAGGGTAAGAACATTGTCTATGTTCGGTAGTTTCTTCGGTTTTTAATACTAGACCGCAAGCCCTGATTCTGTGGAACTGTTTTGGGCATGGGACCATGTGTGCGGTCGGTCAAATTATGACTTCCCAGAAATTACTGATCCCCTGAACCGTTCTGAGTGATTTTTGAATATGTTGGTCACCCAGAACGGGGCTATCAGGGGATGTAACTTTTTGTGGGGATTTTGTGTTTAAAGGCCTTTTTGGGGTTTTGTAAAAATATATGTTTTCTGTGCCTGGAGATAATTGAGTTTAATACAGTGATGACTCATGTAACGGACCGTTTCATCAGACAAGGGGTTAAAATCGTTTAGGCGATAATCCCCTTTTCACAGACAGGCACAGCTACTGTAGAATCACCAAAACTCATGAATTGGATATAAGTGAATGCACCAAACTCCCGAACTGCATACCAGGGAATAAGGTAGCACTCCAAGCTCCCGAACTGGAACCACACAAATAGCTGCTAGCAGACGAACAGGAAAAGCTCTCAAGCGGCTTACACTCCTGGCAATCAGTCTCTATCAGCATACAGTGAATCCCCCCAAGAACGAGACAAGGCTCCGTGTTGAGGGTCAAGCAGTGGTCTGTTTATTGAGGGCTACCTGCCCTTGTATTTATGCAGGTCTCCCACCTGGTGGACACTCCCCTAGGGGACCAGATGGAAGACTGTAACAATGGACAGACAAGTAGCATTTCAGGACATACAGAAGTAAAGCATCCCCACAATGCATCCTGGATTCCTCCCCTCTACCCTGGAGATAATTGAGAAGTAATTCAATTATCTCCCAGGACAAAGGCAAAACTCCATTACACACGTGGGGACACAAAGACAGACTATCACTTTAAAATACATAATGGGACAAATGGTACAGTAAATATATACATTTAACACAGATAGCTCAGGTCTGAGTGCACATTATTAGGTGAATGGCACTCAGACCACACAAATAAAGTTTAATTGCCATGGAGCCAAAGTCTTTAATTACACGATTATGCTCCATGGCATAGCTATCTGGGTTAAAAATTCCTCCAACATAAAATACCGAATTTACATGCATTCGTTAAATCAGTACGAATTAGAACCAGGGGCTGGAGGTTCAGCGGTGCCTACACGTAAAAGTGTCCGGGTTTGGTGCATGAAAGCCGGGCAGAAAAGCGCTGGCTGCCCGGGGAGCTCCAGAACACCGCCATCGTGTGGCGGCTAGGTGTAACCGCGACCACCCAGTAACAATCAATTAAGCTGCGGTTAACCGCAGCTACTGAGTGGTCAATTGCCGGCACACGCTCGTTAAGCCGCGGTTAACCGCGGCTTCAGGGAGGTAGATGGAGGGCACACGCCAGCTTCTGGGTGGCCCATTAACGGCGCCGGCCGGCTTCCCACGGCTCTGGGGAGGCTGAAAAACGGCTGTTTGTTCGGTAGATAGCATCTACCGAACGGCTGTGCAGAAAGGGAGAAATAAATATTTCTGCACAGTAAAATTAACCCTTTAACTGCCGGTCCATAATCCAAAGGCACCAGGCGGGCAACCAGGCTCCTCCAATGCAATGTGGCGAGATTGGTCTCGTCACATCTCTCCCCTTTTCCAAACAGACTAACAGGGTATCTGACCTCCTGCCGGTCAGTGCCCTTGTTAATCCAGCAGCCCACCCACAAAACAGAAAAAACAGTACAGCCCACCCACAATAAATGGTTACTACACCTGGGTAAGGGAGAATCTTGTCCATGTCCAGGTGCCTCACCACGGCTGTGTGGGGGACTGGTAGGCTGCCTTGGTGGGTTGCTGAGTGGGCAGAGACCAGCGGTACTCTGTCCTGGTACCAGCACTACCACGGGAGTAGTCTGGTTTGAGCCTGGTTGCTGGAGACTGACTGTCTCCCCTTTAGGTGTACGGCTCTGCTGCCGGAGGGGGAGACCGACTGTCTCCCCTTTGGATACACAGCTCTGCTGCCGGAGGGGGAGACCGACTGTATCCCCTTTGGATACACAGCTCTGCTGCCGGAGGGGGAGACCGACCGTCTCCCCTTTGGATACACAGCTCTGCTGCCAGAGGGGGAGACCGACTGTCTCCCCTTTGGCTAAACAGCCCTGTCGTGGGGGGGTAGGACCGACCGTCCCTACCCCCTGGGTGGTAAGTGCAGAGACCACGGTCCCATCTGCACAGGTGTGGGGCTTACAGTCTCCCCCTGGTACATTAAGCTGTCGCTGGGGAGAGGGGGTAACAAGCTCCTCTCCCGATAGAACACTCTGCCGCTGGGGAATGGAGACTGGGTTCTCTATTCCCTGTACATTACTACTCTGCCGCTGGGGAGAGGTAGTAACAAGCTCCTCTCCCATTCATACTTCCAGTCTCTGCGGAGGGAGACCGACTGTCTTTCCTCCCAACACAAAGTCCTGCTGCTGGGGAAAGGAGACTGGACTCTCTATTCCCTGCTGGATACTCTGCCGCTGGGGACTGGAGACTGGGCTCCCAATTCCCAACAAATAACACTGCCGCTGGAGAATGGAGACTGGGCTCCCTATTCCCGGCACGTCACACTGCCGCTGGGGACTGGAGACTGGGCTCCCAATTCTCGGCATATCACACTGCCGCTGGGGAATGGAGACTGGGCTCCCAATTCCCAAAAAATCACGCTGCCGATGGGGAGGGAGGACACTGCTCTCCTCTCCCTGGACTTCACACTGCCGCTGGGGAATGGAGACTGGGCTCCCAATTCCCTACAGGACCGGTGGAGAGACCTCGGTCCCATCTCCACCGGCCACCTGGGGTTCTTCCCAGTAAAACTGTACCATCTCGTCCCCTCTGAATGGGTCTGGCTCTGGGTCTGTCATGCTGCTCTTCTGCTGAGCCTTCTCACTGTATTGGAACAGCTGCTGGTAGTCCTGTTCTAGCTTCATCTCCCGGGTCACCAGGTGGACCAGGTCTTGCTCAATTTCGTGAGTGTCGTCCCAGTCATACCTGCTCTCCCTCCACTCCAAGAGATCACTGAACCGGGCTTGTGTAGGGCTCCCAAATTCGAGCTCTGAAAAAGACTCCCATAACAAGCCAGGACCATCAAACTCTTCTCCCTCTGGCTTGTCATGCTCGGCTGTCCAGGGCAGGTACTTTGCCCCATACCACCAGAGCGCCTGGTAGGCATCCTCCAGCCACATCTCCTGCCATACCCGGAGCTCCAATTCCTTTACCCATTCTTCCAGGGGCTGCTCTCCCAGGAAGGGCATCCGCAGGGCTACTCGCTTCTGCAACCGCTGGTCTTCCTTGGGGAGTCTCTCGCCCCGCTGGTACTCCGTAATACCCAGTGCCTGGTACCAGATGCCTTTACGGACTGCATCTCGGTCATCCATGGCACCCTCATCATTCTCCACTCCATCCTGGTGCTGTCAGGGTCGCTGTACTCAGACATGCGTTGCCCTCAATTTGTAAAATCCCAAGAAATGGTGTCTCCTGTAGCTGTCCTTCTGGCTGTAGGAACGATCCCGCCGCTTGCCACCAATTGTAACGGACCGTTTCAGCAGACAAGCGGTTAAAATTGTTTAGGCGATAATCCCCTTTTCACAGACAGGCACAACTACTGTAGAATCCCCAAAACTCACGAATTGGATATAAGTGAATGCACCAAACTCCCGAACTGCATACATGGGAATAAGGGAGCACTCCAAACTCCTGAACTGGAACCACACGAATAGCTGCTAGCAGACGAACAGGAAAAGCTCCCAAGCGGCTTACACTCCTGGCAATCAGTCTCTATCAGCATACAGTGAATCCCCCCAAGAACGAGACAAGGCTCCGTGTTGAGGGTCAAGCAGTGGTCTGTTTATTGAGGGCTACCTGTCCATGTATTTATGCAGGTCTCCCACCTGGTGGACACTCCCCTAGGGGACCAGATGGAAGACTGTAACAACGGACAGACAAGTAGCATTTCAGGACATACAGAAGTAAAACATCCCCACAATGCATCCTGGATTCCTCCCCTCTGCCCTGGAGATAATTGAGAAGTAATTCAATTATCTCCCAGGACAAAGGCAAAACTCCATTACACACGTGGGGACACAAAGACAGACTATCACTTTAAAATACATAATGGGACAAATGGTACAGTAAATATATACATTTAACATATCCCCAGATAGCTCAGGTCTGAGTGCACATTATTAGGTGAATGGCACTCAGACCACACGAATACAGTTTAATTGCCATGGAGCCAAAGTCTTTAATTACACGAATAGGCTCCATGGCATAGCTATCTGGGTTAAAACATTCCTCCAACATAAAATACCGAATTTACATGCATTCGTTAAATCAGTACGAATTAGAACCAGGGGCTGGAGGTTCAGCGGTGCCTGCACGTAAAAGTGTCCGGGTTTGGTGCATGAAAGCCGGGCAGAAAAGCGCTGGCTGCCCGGGTAGCTCCAGAACACTGCCATCGTGTGGCGGCTAGGTGTAACCGCGACCACCCAGTAACAATCAATTAAGCTGCGGTTAACCGCAGCTACTGGGTGGTCAATTGCCGGCACACGCTCGTTAAGCCGCGGTTAACCGCGGCTTAAGGGTGGTAGATGGAGGGCACACGCCAGCTTCTGGGTGGCCCACTAACGGCGCCGGCCAGCTTCCCACGGCTCTGGGGAGGCTGAAAAACGTCTGTTTGTTCGGTAGATAGCATCTACCGAACTGCTGTGCAGAAAGGGAGAAATAAATCTTTCTGCACAGTAAAATTAACCCTTTAACTGCCGGTCCATAATCCAAAGGCAGCAGGTGGGCAACCAGGCTCCTCCAATGCAATGTGGCGAGATTGGTCTCGTCACAACTCAATTATCTCCCAAGCACAGGGGAGGGATTGACCTATTTTGTATGGGAGTGTCCTGGATCTGAGCCAATGTAATAGTGTGTATGTTTGTACTGTAGTCTACTCTCAGGTACAGGGGGGAGTGCCCCGTGCATGGGCACCTGCATATAAGGCCAGTTGTGGCTGCCATTAATCAGATTAGTTTTACCTTTCATGAAGTCTAGGCTCATGTTTGAGGGATTGGAGAGCTATATTCACTCTGGGGATTGCTATAATCACTATATTACTTTGAATTACAATGATTGCCCTTGTAAAAGCAGCCTGCTTTGCTCTCTGGACTAGGAGAGGTCTACCCACTGGAAGCTGGAACCTGGTCTTGGGTGCAGGGTGGGTGAAGGACAGCGAGGATTTATGGTGGTTATGGTGTCCGGTGCGGTGCTTTTGGTACTCAGGATTACTGGAAAGCAGCGATTGGCAGAGGTACCCATTTGGGGTGCCAGGTGGTCCGCCACATAGTCAATCCTGAAGGAAATTAAGGACCACGTCTACGTCCCAAAGACGAGAATATTGATGATAACTGAATACCCAGAAGAAGTTAATAAATAAGTGGGTATGAACGACCTGAAGAGTATTGCTGAGATAGGAAGTTCAATATGACTGGAAGACGTGCATTAAAGGGATTGGAATTCCTCTCCACACACCAGCTAATCCACTTTCTCCAGACAGCGACGTAACTCTGTCTAGTCCTGAGAGTCCATGAGTCCGATAACAGTTCATTAGAGGCTTGCGATAAGCCATCGACATTTCAAGTTCCCCGAAAATCCGTACTGGCCACGAGTTCCAGTCGGTCCTGTAGTATGAGGGAATGCGGTTTCCCTCTAGGATTGGATAGTAGGAGGGGAAACGTTGATAGGAGGAGAGGATGGTCGTAGGACAATTCAAATAGATCTGGGAACCACGCTTGACTTGGCACAGCCAAAATATTGTCCATGCCGAGCAATATGCAACAGTTGGACATGTGTCTTGCCATACTGCAAATAGTGAATAAGGAGCTGTGTTCGCACTTTGTGATTGAGAGGTACCAGGTGGTCGTATGAGAATCCTGCCTGTAGATAGTGTGCATTGCGTAGTTGCATGGCTCTGTAGTGCAGAGGGCTGGGGTAAATCGCTTGGATTGAAGCAGATAGAAGGCTCACCACTTGGGCGAGTAGCCAGACGTGGTAAGTCTTCAGAATCTCCTTACGAATGGCTGCGATCTTTGTGATAGGCAGGCATAGGACGTAATGGAGTCTATCTTGAATCCCAGAAATTGAATGACTTGTGAGGGAGTTAGGGAGTTAGACTCGAGAAAGTCTATGACAAAGTTTATCTGAGAGGTGAGATGAGAAGCCTAGTTGCAGAAGAGTAGTAAAGCGTCCAGGTATGTTAGGCACCGAATGCCCAGATATTGTAGACGTGCCATTATCGGCTTTAGGAGTTTTGTGAAACATCATGGAGCCAAACTGAGTCTGAAGGAGAGGCAGGCAAATTGGCACAAGAGGCCCTTCCACAGGAAGCCTAGGAATTTCGGACAGGGGGGAGCAACCGACACTGACAGGTATGCGACGTTCAAGTCAAGTTGAGTGAACCAATCGTCTTGAAGGAGTAAATCGTGTAACAGATGAATACCTTCTATCTTGAAATGTCAGTGCACCTTTGAGTTTTCGCACGTTGATGACTTGGCGGAAATCCCTGTCTTCTTCTGAACCAGGAAGATGTGGCTTGAAGAAACCGCCGTCATCCGGTGCATATTGAACAGAGCCTTTTGGAGAACAGCGTCTGAATTTCCTTGTTGATAAAGGCCTTGTGTTCCTTGGACACTCGCAGTGATGGTGGTGGGTGTTGTTGATGTGGAGCTGAGGTGAATTTGACGACATAACCCCGCACCGGGTTGGCTATGATTCTGGGTGCAGGTTGTGAGACTCGCTTTCCAATATATCAAATATAGGATTGTGTGATACCATAATATATTAAAAAGCAAAATATTAGTGGTTAGCCTTGATACAGTCTCGGACCGGGTGAAAACAGTCCTCTCAGCCTATGCCCGTGGTGAGTTATAATAGATGCTGTTATAGTGTAAACTAGCTTTGCTGGGCACCTTGAATCACTCACATTAAGACTGCTTATATGCTAAGCTAAAAGAAAAGGGGGAACTTAAATATTAACAGAGGGACTTGTAACCGGTATTTCGCTGCTTTAAAATAAACGGATAGCTATGTCATTCTCTGTGTGCAAGGGGGTACCTTGGCAACACCAGAGGTTTCAAGTCCCCTAGAGTCCCGCAGTGCCTGCGCTTCGGCCCATGTCTTGAGTGGTCATTACCCAGGCTTGCAATCTGCTGGTTAGCTAGGAGCTTTATTGGTCAGCGACCCAATCACAGTCAGACGATTCCCACGAACTACAGCTTATTGCATTTGTTCTGGTGAGTGGAATCATTCACTTCTGGCTTTTTGCAGTAAACACTGTTTTTTAAGAGAAAATGCAGTGTTTACATTACAGCCTAGTGATAACTTCACTGGCCACTCCTTAGATGGCTGCTAGAGGTGCTTCCTTAAACAGTCTTGCCTAGTATGCATCACAGCATTCAGTGTCTCCACCCTCTGCATGCAGAAACTGAACTTTCTTCATAGAGCTGCATTGGTTCAATTAATCTCTATGAGGAGATGCTGATTGACCAGGATTGTGTTTGACTTGTGCTGGCTGTGCCCCTGATCTGCCTCCTTGACAGTCTCAGCTAATCCTATGGGGAAGCACTGTGATTGGCTCAGACCATCACTTCTTATGATGTCAGCAGGCAGTTTCACAGGCAAACAGGGGCAGAGGTAGCAGCTGCAGGCTTGAATACAAGTAAGATTTTGCTATATTTAGGGAAGCAAGAGGGAGCCAGGGGAGATAGATGGTGGTTTTAACACTATAGGGTCAGAAATATATGTTTGTGTTCCTGACCCTATAGTGCTCCTTTAAGTTTAATTAGCTTTGCCGGTCATCCAGTTCCTTAAGCTTAGCGTGGTTTCATGCAATTACTGGATCTTTCCATCCGTCCATGGGTTGTCTGCCCTACATCTACTCAGATCTCTAAGACTACGGGAACTCCCCACTGCCATATACCTTTGCACCTCTAGCAACCCACTGGTGTCTCTCTATTATCAGAAGATTTGTAGCCACAAGTTATGTAACTATTAAACTGCTTATGTACTGTATCACGTGCCAATGGTTCTACTTGCTTCATGTGAACGCCATGGGATATACTATGGCCTAGCAGGCAGCATTACACAATGGATGTTGCCCCATATTAACAACCAGCTACTTTGAGGAAGTACACTCTTCTCTTCCTCAATTCCCAGTGGAACCTTTTTTGCCCCCCCCAACATTATATCCTTTTCTAATAATTTGCTCTATATCTAATCATCCAGATGGGATGTGCCTCCCCTTTATAAAACCTAGTGATCTGCCGCGTGGACATTCCTTGGGACACTGTAGTGACCACACAGACTGTGACTTACTAACACTATAATAGGACTGGACATTTGAGTTTGAGGTTTTTCTTTATTTAGTTTTCACGTTGTTTCTTATGGGAAAAGTGAATGTTAGATATGCCAACTGCATTATCACCATTGTTATTATAATTGTATTGTTTTCTATGATTGATGCTTACATGTATGCCATGTATTTTGCATTCACAATAAAAATTGTATTTGAAAAAAAAAAAAGATATAGGGAGCTGAGTATTAAATACGATTTTCTGAACACTTGTTTGTTTATGCTAAAGTTTACGGCTCATGAAAGGCATAGTGGTGTTCTTATATTTATGCTGAATTGTAACACCCGCAAAAACAAAAATATTAAATAAAAACTTACAATACTGTAAAAAAAAAAAAAAAATGTTACTAAATGTTACTAGCTATGAAACATAATTTAATATGAGATAAATGGGAGAAAATAAGAAATGTTATTGTTTTAGTTCTACATGATATTTTAACTGTCAATGTCATAATAGTGTTTGCTTTTACTGTAATAAAATACACATATTTGTATTCAGCAAATTCTCACGTGTAAAACAGTACCCCCTATGTACAGGTTTTATGGTGTTTTGGGAAGTTACAGGGTCAAATATAGCCTTTGTAAACTTACCAGACTACGTGAGGAAGCAGACATATCCATCCCCAGCGTTTTACTAACTGCATTTACAGGAACAGCAGCTTTCAACATTTCAGGCAACACTTTGCATTCTCTGCTGAAGTTGCCAAGAAGCTTGAAGCCACCCTACAAAGGACTTGGAAATCTCATAGATGAAGTGAGGGCACAGCTGTCCAACGCGGAGATCATTGTTATTGACAAGGTGTCAATGATTTCAAAGCCCCTGTTTGCCTACATCAACTGGCGATTACAGCAAATCAAAGGCAGTAAGAAACCTTTTGGTGGTATGTCAGTACTAGCAGTAGGAGACTTTTACCAGGTCCCCCCGCTGGGAAAAAGTAAGCCACTCTGCGTGTTTGAGGAAAATACCAATGACGTCTGGAAAGGCTACTTTCAGATGATCACGCTGACAGAGATCATGCGACAGAAGGATGACATTTCATTTGCAGAGCTTTTGAATAGAATCAGAGTCAAGCAGAAGACTGGCACCTTAAGCAATGATGACAAAGCTCTGCTTGCTCAGGCTTTGACAGATCCCACCCACTGCCCTAATGACGTGCTGCACATCTTTGCCACCAACAAAGAGGTTCACAAATATAATTCCGCAACTGTGTCTGTTCTCCATTCAAACGTCACCAACATAGATGCCGACGATTACAGAAAAGACCCTAAAACAGGAGTGATGCTGAGGCAACACCAACCTTTTAAAGGACATAAAGACAATCTGATTGACACACTGCAAGCAGCTGAAGGTGCCCGTATCATGATCACAAGAAACATTGATGTTGAAGACGGGCTTGTTAACGGGACATTTGGCAGGATTGCAAGAATAATCATCCAGACTGAGAATGGTGCTACTACGGTAAACAAGCTTGGGCTTGTACTGGACAATCCAAATGCAGGACAGAGATACCGTAACAAGTCATCTTGTGATGCTGACAACTTGGTGTACATTGAAAGGGTAGAGGAAAACCTGAGACAGAAAGGAGTTGTTCGCAGGCAGTTCCCCCTGAAGTTGTCTTTTGCATGTACGATTCATAAGTGTCAGGGGATGTCGATACAGTCGGCAGTGGTCTCATTGAAACGGGTCTTCCAACCGGGAATGGCCTATGTAGCTCTGAGTAGAACGACTACACTGCAAGGACTGCACATAACAGACTTTGATTAGAAGAAGATCTTTGCTGATCCTGAAATCACAGCCTCCCTGGACTCAATGAAGAATGCATCACTGAAAAGTGTTATGCCCCTCTTGAAGTTTTTACAGACAACAGACAAACAGCAAACATTAACAATTATCCATCACAACACGGAAGGATTACCAGCTCACATTGAAGATATCAAATCTCCCCACGAGTTGACACTTGGGGATGTTTTATGCTTCACAGAAACTCATTTCTCAGGCTCTTCTGTTGCTGAAAGTCTCCAGCTGGAAGGCTACAACCTGTTCAAACGCAACAGACATCGCTCGTACACGAACCGTCCTGAAATTGCAAGTAAAGGTGGCGAAGGTGGCGCCTTGTATGTCAGAAACCATTTCAAGGCCTTTGAAAAGCAGTACCATCACAATGTGACTGACTTGGAGTTCTTGGTTGTCAAACTGGAGTCCCCTGTACAAGCTTTGATCACCGTTGTTTACAGGTCACCTGATTGCAGTATTGGCCAATTCCTTACTAACCTGCTGGGCCTCTTGGAATCTTTGGAAAGAATTGATTGCCAACCTATAATACTCTGTGGAGATTTCAATGAAGATTTTCTGTGCAGAGCAAAGAAGCCAATATCTGACCTTCACTCAAGAGGATATACCCAACTGGTCTGGGCAGCCACCACAGAAAAAAAACACACTGTTGGATCACATTTACATCTCCAGGGTGCAGCACTGTCTCCAGTCAGGAGTACTGCACAGTTATTACAGCTATCATGATCCCGTGTATTGTGTTTTGAGCAGTGGTTGTGAACACGCTTAGAGCCTGCATAAACAAGGCATGAGCGTTGCCAGGAAACAGTGGTTGTAAACACTGATTATCACCAAACAGATAGCACACCTTCACCTCCATTCTACGTCAAGATGCTGAGACCCCCCAAATGCATGTGGTCATACCTTCATCTGCTAGGCTTGATAATGCTGCTAATGTTTTAATAACTGTATGTTTTAATGTAACAGTGAAGCACTTTGGGCAACAACGTTGCAATTAAATGTGCTATATAAATAAATAAAAGTTGAAATGCATTTCTCACTCTATCAAGCTTGCCATGTGCACTTTTTAAATTTGATCAATCAATTGGTTAGTGTAATGTTTACTATCTTTACTCACTCCAAACACTCCACACAGTTACTCTGCCCACTCCATAAAGTAACTCTGCCCAGTCCAACCTTTCCACAGTTACTTCAGCCACTCCAACCACACAACAGTTACTCAAGCCACTCCAGTTGTAGACTACTGGTGGAGGCAAGAACACTTCACACAATTTCCCCAGAAATTGTAGCTTTTCTAGTTAAGTGTTCTTGCATAGCAAGACCACTTAATGTTATCTCACATATATATTATTATTATCAAGTGTTCTTGCAAAGCAAGACCACTTAATGTTATCTCACATATATATTATTAAGTGTTCTTGCAAAGCAAGACCACTTAATGTTATCTCACATATATATTATTAAGTGTTCTTGCATAGCAAGACCACTTAATGTTATCTCACATATATATTATTAAGTGTTCTTGCATAGCAAGACCACTTACTGTTATCTCACATATATATTTAAGTGTTCTTGCAAAGCAAGACCACTTAATGTTATCTCACATATATATTATTAAGTGTTCTTGCATAGCAAGACCACTTAATGTTATCTCACATATATATTATTAAGTGTTCTTGCACAGCAAGACCACTTACTGTTATCTCACATATATATTATTATTATTATAGCCAAATTTGCCACCCTAACTCCTCCCACAGTTTTTACACTACATAGACAAAAATATACCAAAACGTGCAGATTGTTCCCGATCGGATTGCTATTACTTTGTGGAACGTTTTGCCGAATGGTTCTCGGAATATCGTCGTTCTTGTGGCGAAATTTGTCCCATAGGAATGAATGGCAAAGCTAGAGTGGGAGCTGGCAAAAGCTGAAAAATCAGGACATGATTTCTAAACTGCCACCACTCCCTCATTTTCAGGCACACCTACAAAAATCTTATATCAAAACGTTCAGCTATCCCTGCTGCCACCATTTGTTTGCAACTCACGCCTTCCATTGACATTCATTGAAACTCCACTCTGCAAAGCTCACATTTGAAGGGCAATTTCTAAACTGCGACTGTGCCTTCATTGTTAATATCTCAGAGACATACTATACATCAAAATGTAGGTCTGGGTCTTGTGATTCTCACAATATAAAGCTCTTCACTATAGGATTTATAGTTTTTAAAATACGACCGTTTGAAGATGGCAACCGCCAAAATACTCTGACCTGTGCAAGGCTGCAGCAGCAAGTGATGTCATAGACAAAGCCTTTTACACCTGCTAATTTTTTATAACTGTATGTTTTAATGTAACTGTGAAGCACTTTGGGCAACAACATTGCAATTAAATGTGCTATATAAATAAATACTAACAGTTACTCCGCCCACTCTAGTTGTAGACTACTGATGGAGGCAAGAACACTTCACACAATTTCCCCAGAAATTGTAGCTTTTCTAGTTATTATTATTCTTCTTATTATAGCCAAATTTGCCACCCTAACTCCTCCCACAGTTTTTACACTACATAGACAAAAATTTACCAAAACGTGCAGATTGTTCCCGATCGCGTTGCTATTACTTTGTGGAACATTTCGCTGAATGGTTCTCGGAATATCGTCGTTCTTGTGGCGAAATTTGTCCCATAGGAATGAATGGCAAAGCTAGAGTGGGAGCTGGCAAAAGCTGAAAAATCAGGACATGATTTCTAAACTGCCACTACTCCCTCATTTTCAAGCCCACCTACACAAATCTTATATCAAAACGTTCAGCTATCCCTGCTGCCACTAAAAATGTCCACGGCTAAGCCATAGTCCTGATTGTTTTCGCAATATGACCATTTGTTTGCAACTCACGCAGTCCATTGACATTCATTGAAACGCCACTCTGCAAAGCTCACATTTGAAGTGCAATTTCTAAACTGCGACTGTGCCTTCCTTGTTAATATCTCAGAGACATACTATACATCAAAATGTAGGTCTGGGTCTTGTGATTCTCACAATATAAAGCTCTTCACTGTAGGATTTATAGTTTTTAAAATACGACCGTTTGAAGATGGCAACCGCAAAAATACTCTGACCTGTGCAAGGCTGCAGCAGCAAGTGATGTCATAGACAGGGCCATTTGCACCTGCTAATGTTTTATAACTGTATGTTTTAATGTAACTGTGCAACAACGTTGCAATTAAATGTGCTATATAAATAAATAACAGTTACTCCGCCCACTCCAGTTGTATACTACTGGTGGAGGCAAGAACACTTCACAATTTCCCCAGAAATTGTAGCTTTTCTAGTTATTATTATTATTATTATAGCCAAATTTGCCACCCTAACTCCTCCCACAGTTTTTACACTACATAGACAGTAATATACCGAAACGTGCGGATTGTTCCCGATTGGTGTGCTATTACTTTGTGGAACGTTTCGCTGAATGGTTCTTGGAATATCGTCGTTCTTGTGGCGAAATTTGTCCCATAGGAATGAATGGCAAAGCTAGAGTGGGAGCTGGCAAAAGCTGAAAAATCAGGACATGATTTCTAAACTGCCACCACTCCCTCATTTTCAGGCCCAGCTACACAAATCTTATATCAAAACGTTCAGCTATCCCTGCTGCCACTAAAAATGGCCACAGCTAAGCCATAGTCCTTATAGTTTTCACAATATGACCATTTGTTTGCAACTTACGCAGTCCATTGACATTCATTGAAACTCCACTCTGCAAAGCTCACATTTGAAGGGCAATTTCTAAACTGCGATTGTGCCTTCATTGTTAATATCTCAGAGACATACTATACATCAAAATGTAGGTTTGGGTCTTGTGATTCTCACAATATAAAGCTCTTCGCTGTAGGATTTATAGTTTTTAAAATACAACCGTTTGAAGATGGCAACCGCCAAAATACTCTGACCTGTGCCAGGCTGCAGCAGCAAGTGATGTCATAGACAAAGCCTTTTTCACACCTGCTAATGTTTTTATAAATGTATGTTTTAATGTAACTGTGCAACAACGTTGCAATTAAATGTGCTATATAAATGATAAGTTACTCTGCCCACTCCAGTTGTAGACTACTGGTGGAGGCAAGAACACTTCACACAATTTCTCCAGAAATTTTAGCTTTTCTAGTTAAGTGTTCTTGCATAGCAAGACCACTTACTGTTATCTCACATATATATTATTATTATTATTATAGCCAAATTTGCCAACCTAACTCCTCCCACAGTTTTTACACTACATAGACAAAAATATACCAAAACGTGCAGATTGTTCCCGATCGGATTGCTATTGCTTTGTGGAACGTTTCGGCGAATGGTTCTCGGAATATCGTCGTTCTTGTGGCGAAATTTGTCCCATAGGAATGAATGGCAAAGCTAGAGTGGGAGCTGGCAAAAGCTGAAAAATCAGGACATGATTTCTAAACTGCCACCACTCCCTCATTTTCAGGCCCACCTACACAAATCTTATATCAAAACGTTCAGCTATCCCTGCTGCCACTAAAAATGTCCACAGCTAAGCCATAGTCCTGAGAGTTTTCGCAATATGACCATTTGTTTGCAACTCACACCGTCCATTGACATTCATTGAAACTCCACTCTGCAAAGCTCACATTTGAAGGGCAATTTCTAAACTGCGACTGTGCCTTCCTTGTTAATATCTCAGAGACATAGTATACATCAAAATGTAGGTCTGGGTCTTGTGATTCTCACAATATAAAGCTCTTCACTGTAGGATTTATAGTTTTTAAAATACGACCGTTTGAAGATGGCAACTGCAAAAATACTCTGACCTGTGCAAGGCTGCAGCAGCAAGTGATGTCATAGACAGGGCCATTTGCACCTGCTAATGTTTTTATAACTGTATGTTTTAATGTTACTGTGAAGCACTTTGGGCAACAACGTTGCAATTTAATGTGCTATATAAATAAATAATAACAGTTACTCCGCCCACTCCAGTTGTAGACTACTGGTGGAGGCAAGAACACTTCACACAATTTCCCCAGAAATTGTAGCTTTTCTAGTTAAGTGTTCTTGCATAGCAAGACCACTTAATGTTATCTCACATATATATTATTATTATTATTATTCTTATTATAGCCAAATTTGCCACCCTAACTCCTCCCACAGTTTTTACACTACATAGACAAAAATATACCAAAACGTGCAGATTGTTCCCGATCGGATTGCTATTACTTTGTGGAACGTTTCGCCGAATGGTTCACGGAATATCGTCGTTCTTGTGGCGAAATTTGTCCCATAGGAATGAATGGCAAAGCTAGAGTGGGAGCTGGCAAAAGCTGAAAAATCAGGACATGATTTCTAAACTGCCACCACTCCCTCATTTTCAGGCCCACCTACACAAATCTTATATCAAAACGTTCAGCTATCCCTGCTGCCACTAGAAATGTCCACGGCTAAGCCATAGTCCTGATAGTTTTCACAATATGACCATTTGTTTGCAACTCACGCCTTCCATTGACATTCATTGAAACTCCACTCTGCAAAGCTCACATTTGAAGGTCAATTTCTAAACTGCGACTGTGCCTTCATTGTGAATATTTCAGAGACATACTATGCATCAAAATGTAGGTCTTGGTCTCGTGATTCTCGCAATATAAAGCTCTTCACTGTAGGATTTATAGTTTTTAAAATACGACCATTTGAAGATGGCAACCGCAAAAATACTCTGACCTGTGCCAGGCTGCAGCAGCAAGTGATGTCATAGACAGGGCCTTTTGCACCTGCTAATGTTTTTATAACTGTATGTTTTTTGTTTTTTTTTTAATTTGACAATTTTTATTGGCATTTTATGTCGTAAACGACGACATAGATTGTGAACGGGGGAGAGGGTACAGAAGAGAAAGAGGGGGAAAGGGGGGGAAGGGGTAGCAGAATATATTTTTGCGAATTGCATAGAATTTGTACAACAATTGTTCATACAGTACCGAACAGCCAGTTATTACCAGATGAATAATGATAGACAATGTGCATATTTAAACATAAGATCCATAATTCCCTTCAAACGGGATTAACGCAATTGACCCGGTCTCCATGTGTCCCAAATCTCCCATGCCTTTACAGAGGTATGAGATGGGGGCCACAGCTTAGTGTATGCTCCCTCATATGCTCTTTGTTCTATCAGGGCAGCTAAAATTTTGGAGAAGGACGGGCATACAGTAGATTTCCATGCTCTTGCGATCTCCTTGTGAGCTGAGATGAGAACATGATACATGAGTTTTCTCATAGCTCTTGGAGTTTCGGATGGGAGGAGTAGTGTGATACACACCTGGGGCGTAAATGGTACAGAGGTGCCTGTCAAGTTGCGCAGGAATGAATGAACCTCCGTCCAGAACGGTTTAAGGGTTGGACAGTGCCACCATATATGGAGGCTGTGTCCCACCCTGCGTCAAAGTTCGCCACACACCTGATTATTTTAGGAGGGCAAGGTTTGGGACTATTATCTAGAAGGACCTCACGTTCACTCCGAAGTGCTCTTTGATATGCCTGTTTTAGGCATCTGTTCGGATAGCCTTTAGCTTTAAATCTGGCTTTTAGTCAGGCCGCCTTCTCTATGAAGTCATCAACAGATGAACAGATGAACATATTCTCCTCCGATTGGCTCACCAATGCCGCTGAACATATTTAACACGAGCTCAAGTGTATTTCTTCGTTGATAGCCTTTGAGAAAGGCGCTTGTTTTAGCGCCGAAACGCGTTAGGCGAATTATGATTTTATTATCACAGCACTTTTTATTTTGACACTGTTTGGGGTGTGTATTCAGGATTAGAGGAGTTGAAGCCTGTTTGGAGCGTAGTTTAGGGAGAGTGTCAGCCTGCTTTTATTAGATGGCTCTTATTCACTTAGGATATATCTGACAGCACTAGCCAGCGTGTGTTACTATCTAGCATAGAGTATCAGCTACTCTAGTTAGGATCCTTAAGTGTAGCCATACTGGGGCTGGAGGGTATCTTTATCAGACTTTGTAATAGCTACTGCCCGTTTTTTTTTTGAGAGGCACATTTAGTCTCTCTCTCTCTTTTTCTATTTTGGGCATTTATATTGCTATGAACACCTCCTATTACTCACTGTACAGGCCCCCCCCCTTAGCTCCCTGAGCTTCTTATATCTCCTCTTTATCTATTGGAGTGTGTTTATTTTTGTTTATTATTTTTTGTTCTTGTTTATGATTAATACATTTATATATTTTTAAAGTAACAGGTTACTCAGACCTATATCTCATTAGTGTATCCTGGACTTTGTGTCCAAGGATCACTTTATCCTCTTTCTGCAGTACATTATAAGGGTTACCCCCTTTTCAGGTATGGTCTGGACACACTGAAAAGTCCCTGTCTAAGGGATACTTTATTTTTCTTTTTTAGCCTTAAATACCGGCTGTGCCAGTAAAATACCAGTCAGGTGGCAAACCTAAGAGAAGTGTGTGTGTAAAAAAAAAGAAAGTACAAAATTCTTTTTTTTTTTTTTTTTAAATGGGCCTATTCCATGGGCCTGGGCCTGGAGCTGCAGCTCCATCAGCTCCTATGTTAATCCGGCCCTGTGTGTATGTCTGAAAATGACACACAGATACACACACTAGCAGATAGTGCACAGATACACACACTGACACAGATACACACCTGTGTGTATCTGTGTGTGTATGTATGTATCTGTGTCAAGGTATGTGCCGGTGTGTGTCAAGGTGTGTATATCTGTGTTTGTATGCGCCAGTGTGTGTATCTCTGTGTCAGTGTTTATATGTATCTGACACACAGATATATACACACACTGGCACACAAATGCATACTGACACACACCTTTACCACAGATACACACACTCAGATACACAGACACACACATCATGACTCACAAATACACACACACACACTCAGATACACACAGTGACATACACACACACTTGCACCCACAGATACACACTGACACACTCAGATAGACACACACAGGCATATACAAACACACTGATACATACTGGCACATACACTAACATACACACTCTTTGACAGACACACATACACTTTCACAGACAAACACACACTCTTTGACATACACTCTTACTGACAAACACACACACTCTTTGACAGACACCCATACACTCTCCTTGACAAACACAAACTCTTTGACAGACACACATACTCTTTTACAGACACATAAACACATATACACTCTCATTGACAAGAACAGATGCATTCTTACTGACAAACACATACACTCACTGACAAGCACACATTCACTCTCACTGACAAACACATACAAACTCTCTAACAGACACACATACAATTTATTTATTTTTTTAAACATTTTACTCCACCCAGCCCCCCTACCTTTAGGAGTGCTTGGAGTCCCTGGGGTCAAGTGGGGCTGCTGGCATGAAGTCCCTGTGGTCCAGTGGGGCTGGCTGCAGCTTGGCGGTCGGGTGGTCTGGCAGACAGGTGAACGGTGGTGGCAGGCGGCGAGGGAGCTCAGATCTCCCTGCTCAGCTCCCTCCCTCTTAGTGATGCCGGAGTGACGTCATATTGCGGCTCCGGCATCACTGCTGTGCGCGTGAGGGAGCTGAGCAGGGAGATCACTGCCCATTGCTCCCTCGCCGCCCGCGGCCATTTTATTTTCAATTTTTTTTTGGCAGAACCCCAGTTAGTGTTCCGCAGAACACTAGGGTTCCGCGGAACACCAATTGGGAAACGCTGCTCTAATTTATCATTCTGTATTGTCAAAAATATGTGTTATTTGAATGTGAAAAATACCAACCACAAACGGCATTCTTTCTTGAGTTATATCTTAGATGCCTGGTGTATCCTTCAGGAACATATATTATTGTGGGAATACACATGATATTAGAATATATTCTAAAATGAAAAGATGTCAATGTCATGGAGATTATGCTTGACAGGTTTGGTACCAGTTGTAGAAAAAGCTGAGACCAGACCAAAAACACACCTGGAATCTGGTGTAGTACAGGAACACTCCAAGAGTTAAAAACTTAATATCGGCTTGCAGTGTCCCTTTAAGCGTGAAGTCAGGTCACCATTTTTCTACATGTCTTTTAATGTTGACCTGTTGGATACCTTCTTGGATTTGGACACCCTCAGACAGATTGGCAATCTGTACTACGTCTCTAATCTGTCAACCAGCCTTATGAGATTGGTAGATAACTTAGCACTTACTCTTAGAAAGTGAAATATGTCACATTCCCAATACTATAAATGTGCAAATTATACACCACACAAGTAAAATTATTTCCAGGAAATGATTTTTATTTCACATACACATAATAATAGCCATCCAATGGGGAAGCACAGGGAAAAGTAGGAAATGGGGCAGGAAAAGTTTGACGCGATTCAGGTACGAGGGCGATTAAAAAACGTATAAAAAAAATAAACTGATAATATTTCAAGCAGGGAAAAATACACAGAGAGGTGGGACAAATAGGAAAGGAGAGCACATGGTAGGGATTGGAAAAAGAGGGATAGGGATATCTGAACATGAGAAGGCAAGGGTCACAGGGATTGTAGATGTTGACAGAACTTGAGACAGGATTAGAGGGAATAAAGTGAGAAAAAAGAATGTATATGGAAAAAAGAATGAGGCAGGTGGAAAGGGAAGAAAGATATATATGTAATATGAGTAGAAAGCATGAGAGTAGAGTATAAACAGAGAGCGGATTATGGTAATTTGGGAACGAGGCAATGGGGGAACGCTGAAGGAGGAATTGAAGGGTTGCTATACTGACACAAGCATTCCATTTACACATTCTGTAGAGAGCAGTGGAACATACACAGTGGTAATATGTGTAAAAAGTAGGGGAGAGAGGAATAGGACTTATGGAGGGTCAAATACCAAATGAAGGAGAGAGGAGGGATTTCCATTCTGAATATGCAATGTAATGATACTATATATATATATATATATATATATATATATATATATATATATATAGGCACACACGCTGCCTTTCTCAAAAGCTACAAGAAATTTCTACCTTCAGGGGAGTAACAGAGAACATTTGTTGCCCTTTGTAGAGGGATCTACCCTTCCACTTGTCAAACAAAAATATATTTTGTATACCCTGTCTAACATATTGCTCTGCTAAATGTTATCATTCAAATCATGTTTTTATTTGACCACAAAGAAGGTCAAACATTAAAATAAATATTCCCTTTTAGTAAAATTCTAATGACTTCTATAGAATGGGTCAAAATTTACATAACATTGAATGTATTTTTTATAATGTCTTTTTTCCCAATATGAAAATTAAATTGAAATTAGTATGGCTTATTAGTCTTTTTGGGGGGCAGGACCCATCCACCCTTTGTACTTCCCAGCTCCTCGTGTCCTAACCACTACAGTGTTATAGAAAGGCACTATGCAGGCTGGTATAAAAATGAAACGCGATACCTTCTTGCTGGGAGAATTTAGGGCTACGTTTCAGGGACAAATCACTCTCCATAAAGTCATCCTAATTGTGTCCAGCACCAAACACATTAAAAGCATTAGTTACTTCCAGAAACAGAAATTAATTCCTATAGCAGAAAGAATTTTCATGGACGAACAAAAATCCAGCGTTGTCTCCCTCTACAAAGGGTCATTTAACATCTTTCTGCTTCTCCAAAGACCCCACACTATACACACCCTAAAATCTATAAAACTTGGGAGAACTGAATGGAAAGGAAAAAGTGCATTAATGCTTTAAAGTTGGTTTCAATACAATATAATCAAAATAAAAGCAAAGCACCGAAGGGATGACAGTTGTTTTTGCTTTTAGATCCCAAAATCTTACATCCACTCATTAAAGACATTTGTTAATCAGCAGCAAATAATATGATTCTTCCAGCAATTCCCCAAAAAAATCATATAAGAGGGTTATTCACAAAGGTGCAAAAATATGTCCACCCCCCCCCCCTGATAAATTCCAGCATATTCTGGAAATAAAAAAAAAACCATACAACAACAAAAATAACACAATGAAATGAAGAATCAGATCAGATTTACAGCTAGTTGGTGTAAAATGTAAAACAAACAAGATAATTTCATAGTGTATAAGAGAGTAATTATAGTGAGGATTTTTAATTATAGAGGTACAGTATCTATTCTATTACAAAGTCACCATGGGGTACATGTACAGAGACTTGTCTCTTTGTGATTAACAAAAAGTTATTTTACAATTGCCCTGAACTGCTCTTATTTTTTCTTGTCTATGAAGGCAATTCCAGAAATTGATTTCACTTTCTGGCAGTAAAACTTGTCAAACTTGAGAACTGCATGTAGAATAAGGACCTAATATGAAATGAGTTCAGGTGCTGTACATTGATGCAGAATTCATATCACAATATATGTTCAACTAGATTTATTTTATCGACAAGTGCAATAATTGTAAATGGAACATTTTTTGTAATGCTGAAGCGTAAGTAACATACATAACTCTTATTTTCTATGGCTGTATAAGATAAATAGAGGATCATTTATTTAAAGGGTATAGTGCCAACACTTCTTCGCACCAGTGCTAATGTTGCACGCACAAAAGCTTAAACCCTCAATATAATGAAAATGTCAAATTGTATCCCCTAAAATAACAGCAGAAGATTAATACATTGCATGTATTTATTTCTACATTTAGGAATGTTTTATATAATTCCACTAATACAATTTTTTTTTTTTAATTCTGCAGTGTTCAGTTAAATGAAACAAACAGAATATTTTTAATTTTTTTTTTTTGCTGTCAAGAAAGTAGTGTTTCAAATTAAATTTAAATCTGCTGTTTATTTTTGTAAAAAAAAAGTTTTGAAAGTTTTTTTTCCTTTTTTTTTTTTTTTTCCTTTTTACAGAGCATTTGTAAAATAGTGCAATGGGAAAACAGATGCTAAACACAAAAAAAAAAACCCATCTAAAAACAAATATTTCAAATCTTTAGTGCAAGAAAAATAAAATTCCCAAAAAGGTTAACGTCTGAAGACAGACAGATTTCCCATTTATTTTTTTTAGAGTCCATTGGGAAAGAAAAAGGACTTTTTGGAAAAAGAAAGTAATGGAAAACATTTTTTTTTTGTATTTTCTTAAAACAAAATAGAAATGTATTCCGTGCATTTAAATATTAACCTTAAAAATGTTCTAAGCTAGTTTTAAATCATTGCACTTAAGTTTTTGAAGTTGTAATTGTCCCTTGCCTATAGGCCCATTAAAAAGTGTTTTTTTTTTTTAAACTTTTTTTTTTAACACAAAAAAGGCCACAAAACACTAATTGATTTAAGAATTCATCTTTTTTTTTTGCTGAATAAAACATAAATGACTGAAAGTAAGAGATGGATAGTTTTATGGGAATCTCCTGCTTTGAATAAAACCTCTTGTACATCCCACCCAATCAAAACGGGACCACGGTTGACCAATTGGTGACAATTGCTGGGGTTCCTCTTGTCCGTCACTGTATCACCCTGTGGCGATAAGAAAAACTTCCATGTCCAAACAAAAAGATCCCTCTTGTATCATAATGTCACTTTGTAAGTTGGAGGGGCCGTTTTTATATTCTTTATCTCCCTGTCTGTCATTATGTCATCTTCCAGCACAAGGGACGGACATTGTGATGCATAGCCTCCTCCTGTGTGTGTCTTTTGTTTTACTGATGAATTTCTGGAGGATTGGAGGGGAGTTGGCAAGCACACTAGCATTGAAAAAGACAAGGTGACAGGGATGATAGATGTTGGGATGGTAAGGGAGTGGCATTATTCCTTCTCTATCAGAGGGGTGTTAGGTTACTCAGATGTTAAAACGTTCTCCCCAGAAAGGCTTTCTTTCTGTTGTACACATTACAAGGAGCATTCTGGTATTCCAAGCTTGTTCTGGCGGTATACACCTTTAGTCTCCTGTATCGGGTTGGTGTGTGGAACGGTTGAAGGGGGTCTGTGTCACAAATCTTTGTTCCTTCTGCTCGCAGATTTGCATTTCGGCGATAATATCAAAGGAACCAGGACTGAAAAAGAGAAAGTGGTAAAGCAGGGATTAAAAGTGATTAAAATAAATCAATAATACAAGTAAATGTTTTGGATGATTTTTTAGAAATGGAACCATTTTTTTTTTTATTGTCTTGAATAATATTATCAAATTGCCAACTACAGAGTATGTTGTTGCTTTAGAACTATTTAGTAGCAGTAACCAAGTTTCTAAGCACCCTATTGTTTTCATGATTTCACGAATATGGGAGCTACTGTGTAGCTTAATATTTCTGAAATATCTTATTGTATTCACCCAGCTCTGGGAGGCAATATTGTTGCTACAGCTTCATGCTGCATTATACCTGTCAATACTTGTGTCACCATGCTTAAAGGACCACAATAGTGCCAGGAAAACAAGTTGGTTTACCTGGCACTATATGGGCTATAGGTCCCCCCCACCCTCAGGGTCCCACTCCCGCTGGGCTGAAGCATTTAACCGCACCTAGGAAAGCATTTCTCAATGCTTTCTTATGGATGTCCAGCGTCTTCTCACTGTGGAAGCGCCTCTAGCGGCTGTCAATGAGACAACCACTAGAGGCTGGATTAACCCTAATGTAAACATAGCAGTTCTCTGAAACTGCTACATTTCAGCTGCAGGGTTAACACTAGAGGGACCTGGCACCCAGACCACTTAATTGAGCTGAAGTGGTCTGGGTGCCTATAGTGGTCCTTTAACTTTAACTAGTTCTGGCTGCAGGTGGAGATGCTGAACAGTTATGCAGCATGTGACCAACATTTTCTGTTTCTTATTATACATTACATCTCATAAACAGTGCCAGCCCACTTAAAGGGACACTATAGTCACCAAAACAACTTTAGCTTAATGAAGCAGTGTTGGTGTATAGATCATGTCCCTGCAGTCTAAATTCTCTGCCATTTAGGCGTTAAGCACTTAGGTTTACAAATTAAACAAATATTCTTGCTATCACGTTTAAAAGCACACTGCAGACCCCTAAAGTACTTTAGCAGTTTTATAAATGTGTTTAGGAACACCACCTAGCCTTTAAGCTGACAGCCAAGAATGCTTCCTGCTTCACTTTACTTGATTGACTGCTCAAGCGGAAGTGAGAACTTCCATAGGAATGTATCAATCTAGTTATTCTCTATAGAACCATTCTATTTTTGAACTATATTTGATCATTGTATTTGTGGCAGTTGCTGCGCATGCACGCACAAGGCCAGCAGAAGGATTTTTGGCTACACAGCACCCTCACGCAAAGGATGCATATACAACATTTACACAGATGTGCCACATACAAACAGAGATTATTGCGTTGGAGATTCTCAATACACAACCGTACCAAACAATCCTGTGAGCTATATTGCGCTGAAGCTCTGTGTTTGTCACATTTACATTACTTATTGAGATTTTCTTTGTTGTTGTGGACTAAAATTACAGGACAATCCTTGACGTCCTCATTATTAAAACTCACAGTAATGTGCAGTGTGTTTGAGTGTATCACAGACCTCCAGAGCAAAAAACTAAAGTAATGCTTAATGCAGGGCTTGACAAATTTGTTTGGAATATAGGAGCCAGCTAAAAAAGTTAGGAGCCAGTCATTTCCAACGAGAAAGTGCAATTCCTAAAGGGACACTATAGTCACCAGAACCACTACAGCTTGATGTAGTTGTTCTGGTGTCTATAGCCTGTCCCTGACAGGTCACTAGAGAGTTCTGGGTCACTGCTGCACCACGTGCAGCACCCAGGTTCAGTGTCTCCAAGCTCTGCATGGAGGCGCTGAATGTTCCCCATAGAGATTGGTTAATGTAATGCATCTCTATGAGGAGATGCGGATTGGTACATTTGCTGCGCATGCACAAAATCCTCCCAATGCTTTCCTAAGGGAGAGCATTGCCTTAGCTGAGATCATAAAGATTGATCATCTCAGCCATGGCAAAACTGGCACACGTGGGAAAATGGGAAGAAAGGTTAGTAAAAAAACACCTTCATGCGATCGGAGGGGGCAGGTACCTAAACGCGCACGCACACACTGACTGGCTCTCACACATACACACATGCTGACAACAAGCTTGCACGCACACACTCTGACAGGTGCTCACACACACTCTTGACAGGCTCTCGCTCACACACACACATACAGATACTGACAAGCTCTCTCACACACACACTCTGACAGGCTCGCTCACTCTGACAGCACACACACACACTGACAGGCTCTCTAACAAACACACACTGATAGGCTCTCTCACAAACACACACAGTCTGACAGGCTCTCTCACAAACACACACTGACAGGCTCTCTCACAAACACACACACACAGTCTGACAGGCTCTCTCGCAAACACACACAGTCTGACAGGCTCTCTCGCAAACACACACAGTCTGACAGGCTCTCTCGCAAACACACACAGTCTGACAGGCTCTCTCACAAACACACACAGTCTGACAGGCTCTCTCACAAACACACACACAGTCTGACAGGCTCTCTCGCAAACACACACAGTCTGACAGGCTCTCTCACAAACACACACTCTTGACAGGCTTACACACACATTTTTGTTTTAATTGAAACCCACTCATCCTCCCTACCTTTGGGAGAGCTGAGTGAGTCTTTCCTGGGGTCCAGTGGGGCTGCACTCTTCCTATGTGTGAAGGAGCAGTACTCTGCCTGTAGCTCCTCTCTGCTCCCTCGCGCTCTGTAATGATGCCGGAGCTGGAATTACGTCATATTCCGGCTCCCGACATCATTACACAGCGCGAGGGAGCAGAGAGCAGATGCAATCAAATGCTCCCGCGGGTGGCGGCCTCGCACAGTGCTTCCGCAGGCGAGTGGCATCCTCCATGTACCCGCGGGTGGCGATCTGGCGCCTGGGATTTGTCAAGCCCTGGCTTAATGTGTATGAGTCTATCAAAGAACCCCACAACCTTGAATGGGGAAAAGCCCTGTGTTTGTTTTGTGCAGCGCAAGTTTAATTAATGTGTGTAAGTATGTGTGTGTCAATGTGATATATGATATCAACAGAGAACATAGGGTACGGAAGCAAAACTGCTGTGAAAGATGTAACAGGAACAAGTCACTCCAAGAGGGAGAGGTTTCATTATTTAATTAATCATTTGCAAAGACCACTCAATGGTGATTTTGCCGGTTGGTGGTTGCTGGGGAAATTGAGTTTTACTTACCTTAAAGGACCACTCTAGGCACCCAGACTACTTCAGATTAATGAAGTGGTCTGGGTGCCAGGTCCTTCTAGGGTTAACCCATTTTTTCAGAAACATAGCAGTTTCAGAGAAACTGCTATGTTTGTGAATGGGTTAAGCCTTCCCCTATTTCCTCTAGTGGCTGTCTCATTGACAGCCGCTAGAGGCGCTTGCGTGATTCTCACTGTGAAAATCACAGTGAGAGCACGCAAGCGTCCATAGGAAAGCATTATGAATGCTTTCCTATGTGACCGGCTGAATGCGCGCGCAGCTCTTGCCGCGCGTGCGCATTCAGCCGACGGGGAGGAGAAGAGGAGGATCGGAGGAGGAGAGCTCTCCGCCCACCGCTGGAAAAAGGTAAGTTTTAACCCCTTTCCAGAGCCGGGCGGGAGGGGGTCCCTGAGGGTGGGGGCACCCTCAGGGCACTCTAGTGCCAGGAAAACGAGTATGTTTTCCTGGCACTAGAGTGGTCCTTTAATCTTTATCCACCACCATCTGCATCCGGAGGGTCCTCTTCAGGATCCAACATCAGTGCTATATTCACACGCATGTGTGAGTATAGCACTAAGGTCTATGGAGAATCCTGTGAAACGACAGCAGCCTCCAAAGAAATTGTCTGGCAACGAGTAAGACAATGCCTTATTCTTACAGCCATCGCTAGCGACAGCTGAGGGAAGTGACAAAAATAGCTCTGCTTTTTGTCAAGTGGAGGAAAAACACATAAGGCAATAGTCCCTAATATGTATTTTAGGACAAATAGATTGCAAAAAGAAGAACAAATTAGAAGTAAGGAACAGAAGAGCAACAGATTGAGGTAAGGTACGTATGGCATGGCAGTATTGCTTTTAGTGCAGCTTAAATCACCCTTCCACTCCACTGTAAATTTCAATAATTCCAACCGCTTCCTGAAACTGAAATTTTAGATGTCGGGTGGGGAGGGAATGCTGCGATCGGCGCTGGAGGAAAGTTTGTCATTAAGCCATTCTAAAATGGTTTAGTTCCGTAGGGTAAGAGTGAGCATGGGGGGCCTTCTGGCACCATAACAACTTAATTTAGATTAAGTTGTTATGGGGCCTAAACTGTCCCTTTAAGCTTTAAAGGGACACTTTAGGATTCCAGACCACTTCATCTCATTAGGTCTGGGTGCAGTCTCCCTTAACCCTGCAATGTCAAGTTAAAGATTGCCTCTAGTGGCTGTCTATCAGACAGACTAAAGGCACTTTGCATGAGGACATCCAGCGTGTTGAAATCTCACATAGGAGAGCATCGAATCAATCCTTCCTTTGGGGAAAGCCAAAACCGTGTGCGACACTCGGACTATCGCATTAGGTTCCCACAGATAGTCTGCGTGAGGGGAGGAAGAGCCCTCAGCCCTGTAATCGGGTATATGTTTAAAAGGTTTTTTTATTTAACTCTTTACTTGGGGGCGGGGGGGGGAATAATGACAATCATTTAGGTGCATAGGGATACTAGCATTAGGAATATACTTTTGGATACTATCGGAGCCAAATTTAAAAGATTTACCTTTTATTTTTATAAAAATCTTCCTGCTTTAGTTTAGGTGGCACAGTACATGCACCGCCTGTGCATTGCCCATCATTTTAATTAACATTTTATTAACAACTTGAGATTAAACGGTTTTATCTAGCATCTTAACATGAGTCATTTTAAAAATGTATTGCATATATATATTTGTTTTCAGTACATTTTCTTTTTTATAATGTATGGGAAGGCTTAATACTTGCAGCTATTTCTTAGAAGGATTGGGGAGTACAGAGTGCCCCCATTGTTCTGGAAGTGACACCATGTCTCATTGTAAAGGGATACCAGACATGTTTATACATGACAACAGTGATTAAAAAGTTGGCTGCCAGGGGGATCCCCCTTTTAAGCCCATTTTTTACAAAGTGCGTACTTACCTCAAACTCAATACAATGCACACATATCCTTCAGCTTGTTTCATGTGATATGTATAACCACTTGTTGGGCTAGCTTTCTGTATATATATGTGTACACAAATTAAGAATTTTGCATTGAGTTTTTTTTTTTTCTTCAGTCACTGCACATAGTTAAGAAATATGTTGACACATTTCTTTTTATGTATTTGAAAAATATGTAACTAAAAAAGTAATTTGAGGTTTCTTTGTTTTCAGTTCCAAGTATGCATACACATATAAACACACACACATATAAAATACATGCAAACATACATATATTTTCCATGTAAAGATAGCTAAAGATAAAGTTGAAATCTGCCAGGTTACTGCAATAAGACGTTACAGGGTAATAAGGCACTCAGGAGCCGGGTTACTGTACAAAGATGTTAAAGGGTAATAAGGCGCTCAGGAGCCAGGTTACTGTAATAAGATGTTACAGGGTAATAAGGCACTCAGGAACCGGGTTACTGTAATAAGATGTTACAGGGTAATAAGGCACTCAGGAGGCGGGTTACGGTAATAAGATGTTATAGGGTAATAAGACACTCAGGAGCCGGGTTACTGTAATAAGATGTTACAAGGTAATAAGACGTTACAGGGTAATAAGGCACTTAGGAGCCGGGTTACTGTAAAAAGATGTTAAAGGGTAAAAAGGCGCTCAGGAGCTGGGTTACTGTAATAAGATGTTACAGGGTAATAAGGCACTCAGGAACCGGGTTACTGTAATAAGATGTTACAGGGTAATAAGGCACTCAGGAGGCGGGTTACGGTAATAAGATGTTATAGGGTAATAAGACACTCAGGAGCCGGGTTACTGTAATAAGATGTTACAAGGTAATAAGACGTTACAGGGTAATAAGGCACTTAGGAGCCGGGTTACTGTAAAAAGATGTTAAAGGGTAAAAAGGCGCTCAGGAGCTGGGTTACTGTAATAAGATGTTACAGGGTAATAAGGCACTCAGGAACCAGGTTACTGTAATAAGATGTTACAGTGTAATAAGGCACTCAGGAGGCAGGTTACGGTAATAAGATGTTATAGGGTAATAAGACACTCAGGAGCCGGGTTACTGTAATAAGATGTTACAAGGTAATAAGGCGCTCAGGAGCTGAGTTACTGTAATAAGATGTTACAGGGTAATAAGCCACTCAGGAAGGAGGTTACTGTAATAAGATGTTACAGGGTAAAAAGGCGCTCAGGAGCTGGGTTACTGTAATAAGATGTTACAGGGTAATAAGGCACTCAGGAACCGGGTTACTGTAATAAGATGTTACAGGGTAATAAGGCACTCAGGAGGCAGGTTACGGTAATAAGATGTTATAGGGTAATAAGACACTCAGGAGCCGGGTTACTGTAATAAGATGTTACAAGGTAATAAGGCGCTCAGGAGCTGAGTTACTGTAATAAGATGTTACAGTGTAATAAGGCACTCAGGAGCCAGGTTACTGTAATAAGATGTTACAGGGTAATAAGGCACTCAGGAGCCGGGTTACTGTAATAAGACGTTATAGGGTAATAAGGCACTCAGGACCCGGGTTACAGGTAAAAAGGCACTCAGAAGCCGGGTTACTGTAATAAGATGTTACAGGGTAATAAGCCACTCAGGAAGGAGGTTACTGTAATAAGATGTTACAGGGTAATAAGGTACTCAGGAGCCGGGTTACTGTAATAAGATGTTACAGGGTAATAAGGCACTCAGGAGCCGGGTTACTGTAATAAGATGTTACAGGGTAATAAGGCACTCAGGAGCCGGGTTACTGTAATAAGATGTCACAGGGGTAATAAGGCACTCAGGAGCCGGGTTACTGTAATAAGATGTTACAGGGTAATAAGGCACTCAGGAGCCGGGTTACTGTAATAAGATGTTACAGGGTAATAAGACGCTCAGGAGCTGGGTTACTGTAATAAGATGTTACAGGGGTAATAAGGCACTCAGGAAGGAGGTTACTGTAATAAGATGTTACAGGGTAATAAGGTACTCAGGAGCCGGGTTACTGTAATAAGATGTTACAGGGTAATAAGGCACTCAGGAGCCGGGTTACTGTAATAAGATGTTACAGGGGTAATAAGGCACTCAGGAGCCGGGTTACTGTAATAAGATGTTACAGGGTAATAAGGCACTCAGGGGCCGGGTTACTGTAATAAGATGTTACAGGGTAATAAGGTACTCAGGAGCCGGGTTACTGTAATAAGATGTTACAGGGTAATAAGGCGCTCAGGAGCCGGGTTACTGTAATAAGATGTTACAGGGTAATCAGGCACTCAGGAGCCGGGTTACTGTAATAAGATGTTACGGGGTAATAAGGCACTCAGGAGCCGGGTTACTGTAATAAGATGTTACAGGGTAATAAGGTACTCAGGAGCCGGGTTACTGTAATAAGATGTTACAGGGTAATAAGGCGCTCAGGAGCCGGGTTACTGTAATAAGATGTTACAGGGTAATAAGGTACTCAGGAGCCGGGTTACTGTAATAAGATGTTACGGGGTAATAAGGCACTCAGGAGCCGGGTTACTGTAATAAGATGTTACAGGATAATGAGGCACTCAGGAGCCGGGTTACTGTAATAAGATGTTACAGGGTAATAAGGCACTCAGGAGCCGGGTTACTGTAATAAGATGTTACAGGGTAATAAGGCGCTCAGGAGCCGGGTTACTATAATAAGATGTTACAGGGGTAATAAGGCACTCAGGAGCCGGGTTACTGCAATAATATGTTATGGGGTAGAAAGGCACTCAGGAGTGCACTGCATCTTGAATATTTATATATTATGTAATATTATATATGTGTATGTTTAGGTTTCCTTTTTTATTTGTTTTCTTTTGCTTTATTTCAGACAGTGTCTGATATATTAGCATGCAAACAGAAATTATTCTGCAGATGGTTACTAGTAAGTTAACTGGTATTTGTATTAAAGGGACACTATAGTCACCAGAACAAATACAGCTTATTGAATTTGTTCTGGTGAGTAGAATCATTACTGTGAAGAAAAAGGGACCTCATCCGACCTTTTCTTCTATTTCTGTGTATTTTGTTTCATTTTTCTGCCTATAGTGGATTATTCGTTCGGCAGTTTGCAACTACCGAACCCCGACCTCCCTCCTGGCTTGTTGTGATCTAAAGCACCGGCAATTAAGTGTTCCCTGGGTGGCCGCTGTTCGTATAGCCGAACGCCACGTGGAAACGAAAACGGCGGCCATCTTGTTCGCACGAGGCGAGTCAGCGGGACTTGGTCGTCGAGTGTCTGGAACTAAAATCGGACACTCGACCGCACGAAGTACTGCTGAGAACTACCGAACGCCCGCTTCTCCTACTTACCGAACAGCCAGAAGAGCGGCATTCGGTAGTTATGTTCGTACGGACCAGGGGAACAATCGCTCCTATGAGCCAGGAGGGTATCTTCGGTATTTTGACCGCTTTCGCCTTTTTTCCCAATTGACCGACCACACACACTGAATTTGTGGAACTGTTTTGGGCAGGAGCCTCGTGTGTGGTCGGTAAAACAAGACTTCCACACTTTTTAAGAACCCCTGAACCGATCTGGGTGAAATTTGGATATGTTTACCTCCCAGATCGGGGCTATCAGGGGATATGTATTTTGTGGGGATACCTTGTGGGGAAAGGGGTGTTCCAACGTTTGGGTAAAATGTGTGCCCTCTGCCTGGAGATAATTGATTTACTCCTTAACTTATCTCACTATCTCCCAGGCAGAGGGAGGGCGTGTATTAAGAAAATACTGTACAGTGATTGGTGATATGTTTGTTTGTTTTGGGAGGTCCTCTTGCATGAGGATCCCCCATAAAAGCCAGCCTGTTTCAATAAAGCTTTAGTTCTGTTACACCCTTCATGAAGTCTTGGCTCATGTTTGGGGAAAGAATATTCTATCCACTGGGAAGGATTGTCTGGGAAGCTGTATTCATCTCTACCTCTGCAGGAGCTATAATCACTGATACTCAGCAGCTGGGAAAGGAACAGGAGACCGCAGCACCATCACCACTGCAGGTCTTAACAATTACCTTCAGGCTTTTTGCTGTAAACACGGTCTTTTCAGATATAATGCAGTGTTTACATTGCAGCCTAGTAATAACTTCACTGGCCACTCCTCAGATAGCTGTTAGAGATCCTTCCTGGGTCATGGCTGCCTAAAATGCATCCAAACATTCAGTGTCTCCTCCCTCTGCATGTAGACACTGAACTTTCCGTATAGAGATTCATTGATTCAATTCATCTCTATGAGAAGATGCTGATTGGCCAGGGCTGTGTTTGAATCATGCTGGCTCTGCCTCTGATCTGCCTCTTTGTCAGTCTCAGCCACTCAGCCAATCCTATGGGGAAGCATTGTGATTGGATCAGGCCACCACTTCTGATGATGTCAGCAGACAGCTTGTTTTTCTGAGGCCAACAGCATGCAGAGTTACAGCTTCAGGCCTGAATACAGTAAGATTTTGCTATATTTATGGAGGCATGAGGGGCGCAGGGGGGCTAGATGGTGGTTTTAACACTATAGGGTCAGGAATACAGGTTTGTGTTCCTGACCCTATAGTGATTCTTTAATGCAGCTTCGTAATAATGACAACAGAATAGATAAGACTAGTGTTTGATGTTGTCATGCCCATATACAATAGGTCAATTATACAATGCTATTGTACTATAAAGAGGATTAAAAAAAAATGGAAATCTATATTTCTTCGCCGAAACAAAACAGGGATACATGAGCTAACTTTTATTTTAAAATAAAAGTAAAAACGTGCAAAAATGGGTTGACTTAAACTTATTAGAGTAATCTAGTAAGTAAGCTATTGTGTATACCTAAAAAAATAAAATAAAAATATATATATATATTACATTTTTTATCAATTATTTATTCATCCTGTACAAAAATATTGGATGAGATCTAAATTCACATAGATTATAATATATCCCTTATGCAATATTTAAAAGAATACTCCAAGTACCATAAGCACTATGGAATGCTGTAGGTGTTAGGGTGCCAGTAGTGCCCTGATGCTCCGCAGTGTAAATAGTCAAACCAGTTTCTAACATGTAACATCTTATTTGGGATCTGCTGGGCGCCACTCACTTATTCCATTAAGAGCTGCATGGAGTTTCCATAAGCTCTCCTTTTCTAACCCTTCAGCTAAGCATTGAGCTAAGCCCTGCCCAGCCTAGCTTAGCTCAATGCAGAGAGCTTTTGGAACTCAGGTGACAGGTGTCAAGCACATCTCAGGTAAGTTGTCAAACCTTTAGCAAGTGATTGCAATACTTTTTGGGGTGGCAAGGGTGAGCACCAGGGCTCCATAACTACTACATAGTGAAGTAGTTGTTATGGTGTTTTGATTGTTCCTTTCAGTCAGTGTGGAAAGCATTAGCAGACAAATAGAAATGTCCTTAATAGATGTGAGAAAATTTTATAAAAATGGACAAACGCTCTGCTCTTATGGGTATTTGTAGGGATCCTTTATTGGGAGAGCAACTTCTTCTGTGTGTTAGTGAGGCTGATACCAACATATACAGCTACATTCAAAGTCATTTTATCATGTGAGAAGCCAAAGAAAAATATAAATTTTTCAAAACAAACAAAACTGGTACAAACATCCCAATGAATTGCATTACAGATTAGAAAGTGCTGTTTTACAGAGTAGCAACCACTGTGCTACCTTTAAGAATTGCATTACTGTTTGGAATATTTTCTGTGAGATTCTGGATACAGGTGCTACACATTACAGTTTGCTTACATATAGAGAGTGCTGTGTTACAGATTAGAAAATGCTGTCACAGATTAGAGTGCACTTTCTTGCAGATTACAGAATGCTGCATTACATATTAGAATAAAAAACACTTTGTTACAGATTAGAGAACTCTGTGATATATGTTTGGCATACTGGCATTACAGAACAGGGCTGTTATATCACACGACAAGAATACAACAACATAAAGTGCTTTGTTACAATTGAAAAGTACCATGTTACAGAGTATAGAGTGCTGTTTTACATACTACAGAGTGCTTCATTGCAGATTAGTAAACGCTAGATTACACATTAAGGAAAGCAGTGTTAAACAGTAAAGTGTCTTGTGTCACAGATTACTGAGTGCTGGGTTACAGATTAGATTTAAAGATTATAGTGTACTGCATTACAGGTTTGTGAGTGCTCTGATATATTCTAGAGTTTAGTTTGTTGTGTATTAGAGAGTTCTGTGTTGCAGTTTATGGAGTTATGTATTACAGTTAACACAGTGTCATGCTGCAGATTAGGTGTGCTCTGTTAGAGATTAGGGAAGAGTTCTGACTTACTTGAGACTGCTGGGGGAGGTTCAGAAAGTTGCTGTCTCGTGATCCAATTGTGACAAACCTGTTGGACCCGGCGGGAGGCGCTGAGAATGCTACACAACAACACACAACAGCAACACAACACAATGATGCAAAACAATGACATAACAGATTGACAAATATTGAGAACCGCACAATACAACAGCATGATAACATGCAATACAGAGACGCACATAACATCAAAATAACACGAAAGCAAATGAATGGCAGATGTAGCACATAATGTATAAAGTAACACACAATGATAGGTACAGAGTAACACACATACGCACATACATACACACAATAATAGAACAAATGGGGGAAAAGAAAGAGAGAAAGATATATAAGCAATCAAACACAAAACTAATACAACACATCTTTCTTCACAAACGCACATATCTAAACACACACTGGACACGCAAATATATATATATATCCTGCAGCAATATACACACTTTTGCTGCTATTGTTATATTGTATCTTCTAAAAGTCGTTAATAAATGGTACTATAGGAAAATGTAGTTGTGTGTGCACTAATCTGTCTTGGTGAGCAAAAATGTATTTGTTATTTTTATATACTAACTGTTATATCCACTTAATTCTAAATTTAGTAATTATTTTGTTGAGAATTGGAAAATGTGGGGGCGACAAAGTGAAAATAGATGTATTAAGCTATGCTCTAATGAGACCTTATTATATATTTGTACCATTTGGGGTAAATAGGCAGAACAGAAGAGTTAAGTAGCTTTTAACGGAGTATTGTAATTCTTGACATGAACCTAATGCATTGCCCAGCTGAAAACCTACTGCAAAATAGAGAGGCACATAATGAGTATTGCTCATCTACCTACTGCAGTGCCATGTCCAGTAATCAGGCGCCTATTGCAGTGCCCTACCCAAAATCTACTTGTTACAGTACCTAGCCCATTAACTAGGCATTTACTGCAGTGGAATACCCATTAAACAGGCACCAACAGCAATTTCCTGCCCAGCAACAGGACACTTAATGTAGTTTCATTCTCAATACACACTTTAGTACTGCAGTGCCCTGCTTATTAATCATATGCCTACAGCACCTTGCCCAATAACCAGGGACGTATTGCACAGCCCTTTCCAATAGCTACACTATTCAGCACCGAACCCAGTAACCAGGTACCTAATGCAGTGCCCTGTCAGTAACCAGTAATTTTTGTAGTGCCCTGTCTAGTAATCAGCTGCTTACTACAGTGGCTTGCCCAATCAACAGGCTCCTACTGCAGTGTCCTGTCCAATAACCACGTATATACATCTGTGCCCTGCCCAGGCACGTACTTCACTGTCCTGGCCTATAACAAGGGACTCACTACGGTCACCTGGCCAATAACAAGACAATTACTACAGTTACCTGGCCATTAACAAGCACTCACTACAGTCACCTGGCCAATAAAAAGGCAATTACTACAGTCACCTGGCCAATAACAAGGCAATCACTTGTTATTGGCTGCTACATCAGTGTCAAGCTAAATAGTCGGGGACCAATTGCAGAATCTACTGTAGTTACAATATTATGAATCAGACAACAACTGCAGTGCCCTGTCCAATTATCTGAAATGTGCAGTGCCTAATACCCAAGCATCTACTGCTGTGGACTGATCAATTACAAAGTTCTTACTGCATTAATTTGGCCAGTGACCAGAAACTAACTGCTGTGATGTTCCACAGAAGCCAGGCAAATACTATTGTGGTATGTGCTTGTATAGAAAAAAATAGTTATTATATGCAGCAATTTGCAAATAAAAATATTATTAAATACAGCCTGTTAATAGCCACTCCATTCTTTTTTTCCACTTAAGTGATATTTTATTTCATTTAGATAATACTTTGCGTTGTGCCTTTATGCAACTTTATGAAGTATTTGAACAATGCAGGATAATCTGGCAAAATAAAAGGTGTCCTTAGTAACTAGACACTTACTGGAGTGTGCTGGCCAATACCCGATTACCTACTGCAGTACTGTTGCCACTAACCATTCACATACTCCAATACCCTGCCCAATAACAGTGTGCCTACTGCAGTGCAATGGCCAATAACCAGTCAGTTTCTATCCTGCCTGGCCCAGCAACAAGCAGATGCTTACTACAATGGTCTGTCTAACAATCAGTCATCTAGAGCTGCACCATGGCCATGTAGCAACTACTGAAGTAATGGTGGCAATAACCAGACACTTACTCTAGAGCCCTGCCAAATAACCAGTTATTAACTGTTGTACTCACCTCCTGCAGTGCACTGCACAATAATTAGACATCTATAGCTTCTACCATGCCCAATATCCAGGCACTTATTGCAGTGTCTATTCTGCTGTAGTGCCCTTCAAAGCAACCAAGACTTTACTGCTAATAACCAGCTTCTATGGAGCCATGCCCAATTGCCAGATTCCTACCATACTGCCGGGCCCAGCAACCAGGGTCCTTTCAGTATTAAATGGGTATTTGTAATGTCCATGCTGATGCTTTTCCATCTTCTCATCTTAGTATTAGTTAGTTAACTGGGCAGGATAATGCTTTAAGCACATGATTTAAAAAACTACACCAAATTAAATTGAGTTTTTAGGGACACTATAGTCACCAGAACAACAACTGCAGCTTATTGTATTTGTTCTTGTGAGTATAATCAGTCCCATTCAGGCTTTTTGCAGTAAACACTATATTTTCAGACAAAAGGCAGTGTTTACGTTACAGCCTAGGGATACCTCCACTGGCCACTCCTCAGGTGGCTACTAGAGGTGCTTCCTGATGCAATGCTGCAAACTGTGCAGCACTGACATTCAGTGTCTTCACCCTCTGCATGGAGATGCTCAACTTTCTTCATGAGGAGATGCTAATTGGCCAAGGCTGGCTCTGCCTCCTTGATACATTAAACCAATCCATAGGATCCTATGGGAAAGCATTGTGATTGGTTGAGATCATAACTTCTAATGATGTCAGCCAAGCAGGTATATCAGGGGCAGAGCCAGCAGCAGCAGCCTGGAATAAAGATAACATTTTACTATATTCAGGGGGGCAAGATGGTGTTTTTAACAATATAGGGTCAGGAAAACATTTGTGTTCTTCACCCTATAGCATTTCTTTAAATATGAGTTTCTCAGTCCAATCATATTGTTGTGATGCACATTCAATGCAATATAGTTATATATATATATATATATATATATAGTTATATATATATATATATATATATATATATATATATATATATATATTGATAGCAAATGTATTGCTTGTTTTCAAGCTTTATGTGGTTAGGTGCCTAAGTGGATTGTCAAACAATGGTGTAAATCCCCTATTAGTGTACTGCATGGTCTGTAGTGCCCTTTTTTAAACACAGCGACCATTTCTAGGAATTTTGTTTAGTAAATGTCTTAAGCCTTCTGTTTGTATGTCTGATGTTCCAAATGTGTCAATGTGTAAAATGAATGCAGTTAGTTTCACCTCTGTAAATGTGTAATTCTTGGGACCGATTTTAACAGCTATTGTTTGAGTTTTTTTCAATTAGTCACCCGTAATAAAGGCCTCTATACATAATTTTTAGCTAGCACATCGATTTTAACCAGTGTGCTGGGGCCTCATGCCTTAAGGGAACTTGAGCTCTGTAATAGGTTGAATGCAGTGATTACGATGTTTTTTTTTTTATTTTATTGTTTTTTGTGGTTATCATTAATATTAGGGATTCACTTTTTGCGAACATTCAGAACTACCAAGTCAATTTAGTTAGAAGATAGCATTCCTCTCAGGCAAGGCTGCAATAAAATGAAAAATACAAAAATTCAAGCGTGCTTTGTTCCAAAAAATGTTTAGAGAACCACTCGTCTAGCAAAAACCTTAGATATTTCTCATGTAATGGGAGGAACTTTCCTATTTGTAGTATTGTGTCTTTTCAGTGGAATGCTTGTTACACATAAGCTCTAGAATCCACATCCTTAATTATGCTACAAACTGCATTCAAATCAAATTTATAATAGTGTGTATAATGTATAATTTATAATCTGTACCAAGATGGATTACTCAATCATAAATTATACTTACTTTAGAGAGAAATTCATTTAATTTAATTTATGATAATATGTGCACTGGCACAAAATGGCCTCACCTGACACAACATTTCCTTAAAGATTTTTGCTGTTGAGGTAATAGATTGTCAGCTCTTCTTGTGTTATGGGGCTTAAATTATATTGTTGCTGGAATTGCATGCTATAATGTAAAATAACTGTTGCTCACACTAGTTGACTGGCTTACTGTAACACAGGGCTTCCTTGGTGACTGTGTCACCCTGAATGAAATAAAAATGCCTAATAAGTTACAGAGAAGGGCTGCTTTAACATACTTGTATACATTTAATTAAAAGAAAATATCTATCAGAACTGAACTAGAAGGATTTCAGATTAGATTTTCTCTCTTTTTAATTTGCCCTATATATTAACATAACTTTTGGTTGACCATTAATCAAGTTTCAAGTATAAAATTGGCTTTATTTCACACCACAAATTGCAATGTAAAGGGCTTCATCTCATAAAATGCACGAGCAATGGTCACTAAGAACATGAATTAGTATGTTAGGTGCATGCTGTGAAGTTTTGATGGACATAATGATTTACATATGATCTCTCCTACTATCACCTTTTTCATAAATACAGTGGCATGATAATATGCTGTTACATTTAAGCCTGCTCTACCACAAAGCCTATGCATCTCTGTACAGTTCCATTTTGCCATCTAGCTCAGATGAGGTGGACATGCGTTTGTTTCCCTTTGAAAAGTTACTCAGTTTTAATGCATTCCACCATGCATCAATGTATCTGAATTAGCAATAATCAACTAAGTGTTTTCTTTAGTCTCCCTATGATGTCTAAAAAAAAACTAATTTTTGATAGCTACTTGACATTAATTTACTATTTCTGCAGCCTCACTATAATTTTACCTTTTCTCCCAAACTATTCCTCCTTCTTATGCTTCACTCTCAGTGTCCGTTCTCTTGTTCCCACTCACTCAGATTGAGAACAGAGTCTATACATAGTGGACAATCATGAGGAAAAGTTTTAAAAAGTAGATTAGTCTGCTGGAATATTTCATTGATTCACATGGTACTTCATTTTTAAAATGTTGTCCTAGAATTGCCCTTTAAACATATATGCCCTTTTGAATTTCTAAACTTGATGTTTCCTTACTAACTTCACACTTAATCTTCTTCCCTGCCACTCTTTCTCCTCATCTTATTTTACTTTCACTCTCTGTCTCTCTCAGATATCACATGCTAAGGGCAAATTAATAAACGGGTTTAAACTATTTTGCTTGGGAGTGTTGGGGTGATTAATGTCACTTACAGGGCGATGCTGGTGCGGACAGTCCTCCTTCAGGGACAGAGCTGTTGCTGGTGACAGGTTTTGTGTCTGGCAGGGGAAGGGGGACAGGCCTGGCCACGGGTGCTGGGGGTGGCAGCAAAAAGGAACCCGACATTTTCCCTTGGGCCCCGCTGCTGGGCTGCAGATAACATAAATAACAAAACGAGAGTAAACGGAGCCCGGTCATACCCTAACCCTTCCTTTGACCGAAAATAGCGGGAAGCCTGAAGAGGCACGGATGACAAAAATAATGGGAAAATTAAATTTGAAAAAATTACAGAAATGTTTTAAATTTAATTAAATTTTGAATTATAGTTCATAAAATATTTGCAAATGATGAATAATATAATAGTGATAAAAATAATTAAAACCAAATATGACTCATAAAAAGCGAATTACATAAAATGTTGTACGGAAATTTTTGTTTATATGTAGTATAAATATAAATAATAATGTATATGCTTTACTAGAAAATAATGGATTTAAAAAAAAAAAATGATATCAATATATACCAAAAAAAACAACTAAAAATAATATAAAACAAACATTAATGAGAAAAAGTACATTATTGGCAAAATGATATAAAATATATAGAAAAATTTAAAAAAATAATAATAATGAAAATGAAAATATAGCAGCTGTAGATTCCATGTATTTGAGGGGTATGTGGACAGAAGAGCTGACAATCTAATACGGTAGAATGTTGTTATTTTGAGATTTATTTTACTTAAGAATTGTTAACGTTTGTAACAGAAATAGATATAAGTAGTCACAATATAGATAAATGGCCAAATGTCATGATGGGTATTTTTAAGGGACCTGGTAACACCTCTGACAATACAGCTTCATAAAATGTACTATTCTCTTGCAATTTGCTGTATTTAATTGTGAGTTTAAGGACTATATTTGTGATGCCAAATAGTCAGCACTTGTATACACATTGTGATGAGAGAAGAAAATAAATAATACAGCACACTATACATCTTAAAATTATTAATATATCACGCCTGTGCTTATGGTTTAGTGCAGGGCTGTCCAACCTGCGGCCCCCAGATGTTGCTGAACTACAACTCCCATGATTCCTTGGCTATCTGTTTCATTGAAAGACTCATGGGAGTTGTAGTTTAGCAACATCTGGGGGGCCGCAGGTTGGACAGGCCTGGTTTAGTGTTTTCGCCCAACCTGTGACAGCAGTCTCATTCAGGCAAGGTCAATCTCTCCTTTTGATCCAGTACGTTAAAAAAAAATTCCGTCAACATGAACTGCTTGTATGTAGTCTATGCCCATAATGCTGCACTGTGATATGGGTTGGTATTTTATAAATATATTAACAATAATCTAAGCATGTTTATATTTCTCTGTACACTCTGTACCCGTGACGGCTAGTCTGGGCACTGCAGATAACTTTGAACTACCCTTTTCCATTGCTCAGCAAGTCTGGTGTTTAAAAACTAATCATATCATATCTAGATACCTGGCAAATGTTTAAGTAGTTTACAAATATCCGAAGTGCCAGGGTTAGCAATGAATGTATTATGCAATGACTATGCGCTGTAAACCTTGCATACTTGAATGATAAAACATTTCAATATTTAACTTCAAGGTATTTGGATGGTTATATGTGTGACCTATCCATTTTTATTCACCATGTGCAAATTTGGAATGCAGAGCTTTACACTTTAAATGTGTATTAGCGCTAATACTGCATATGTGTATGTGCAATAAAGAATGCACTACATGCGATTATTATTAGAGATGTGTCACTTTTGGTGTCACAGATTAACCATGCAAGTCTGAGATTCATGTTCAAGACACCTATAAGTCAGATGACGGCTGATAAGGGCTAAATTACAAGTGAAACAACTAAGCTCTTTCTGGTGTCTGTTCTCTATGTATTCATGTACAGTGTTATAATTTGTACAATCTCTATTCCATTTCTATATATGTATTAATTAATTCTGTCTCTAGCTGCTGATGTACTTGCTTGTACTGTAGTTCTATTTGTTTTAATATAAGCTACATAGTTCACCTCCATATCACAGTTTTAACATATTTCATGTTCAGTATACAGAGTGCCTCTATTATCAAGGGAGAGCTGGAACAGTTCTGAGGCACAGTGCTCTATTTGGAGCAATCACCACATTGCATTTTCTGCTGACTGCTTCAAATTAGAATTTTGCTTTGGAATTTCTACTTGCATGTTACTGTAAAAATGGCCTATAATGTGAGCAAAATGTCACTGAGGAGTACCAACGAATGGTCTGGTATATTCACTAAACAGAGAGTTCTGATGACTTGGCACTTGAACAGCCCATTTAGAAAGAAATGTTCAATTCATTTGGGATTATGGACTAGACTCAACATACTACTATTTGCTGTTTAATGTGTTATCATTTTGTGTGCTTTAATGCCTATTATGTGCCACTCTTTTGATTTAAACTGACATACTATACACAATTTATCAATCTTACAAATTTAGAAGCAAGGGGTAAATCGATATTCAACAAATTTACAGGACAAATGACAAATCACAGCATAAATTATAATGTTATTATGGTATACCAATAAGACTGAAAATATAAAGTTAATTTTATCTAATAAATGTAAAAAAATAAATTAGTAATAATAAAATACTGTAAAATAAATTTTGTGGGTTTGGGTAGCAATCTAAAGTATTTGGTAAAACAGCACTCCACAATCTTGAGATGTTGGGGTACCAGCCACAGGCTGCATATTTTGTTTCTCACTGCAGCCTCTTAATTGGTGTGTTTATTTATAAAGATCATCAACATTTCCTGCACATTAATTAGGCTATTACATAATATAACTATAAAGTAGTCCTTTCACCTTGCATGGTGTTGTGTATTTAATGTACATGTAGATGGTGATTAAAAGTGAAATAGGCTGTTAGAAGATGACAATCTGTGAGCCAGATACCGAATCAAACTAAGACTAATCTGACTCTGAGACAAAACCTGAGACTTTCATTGTTTCTTTGCTTCCTTACTATGTAGTAAAGTTAACAGAACAAACAAAGTATCAGAAATTCAGAACACCACTGCGTCTACCTGGCTCACAGATTTACAGTAAACTAATATAATAACTAAGAAGTTTGAGTCTTTCTTAGCACCAAAGCCAGCACCAACGTGTAAATGTGTAGTTTGCAAAAGCCGATAGGTTTGGGGCAGAAAGTACCCTGGCCCCAGTCTGTCTGTACAGTTTGACTTCTTATTGTAGCAGTTTGTAAAAATACAATTCTGCAACTATATACCTGCCCACTGAATCAGTTATATCAAGGAAGACATTTTGCTTCCTTCTTTGCCATTTATGACATGCCCATTCATGACAGGCAATTGACAGACACATGCTACACAGGTCCATACCTTCCCCTGAGCTGCAGATACATGCTTGCATTGTGAATCAGTGTCTAAAGAAATTGCTGAGGATAGCCCTGTTCACAAAACTGTGAACACTGCTTTGAATAGACTGATGGAAGCCACACTATTATTATTATTATTTTATTATTTATATAGCGCCAGCAAAATTCCCTAGCGCTGTACAATGGGATAAATGTAGTGTTGGCCAGTTACGCTCACATTAAATGAGTGGAATTGTGAGTGAGGGCTGAACTAATTATCCCACTAACACCCGCTACGGTGTTTTTTTGGGATAAGATATTGCCCTTGGAGACTAGAAAGAATGGCCCCTGATTGGTGTAGCAGCCTGTTCCTGCTCTAAAATGGATATATCTGCTTGTTCTGCTAACAGTTGATTAGCACAAGTTTCATATACTTTAAAGGTGTAGGTTTTTTGTTTTATATTTAGTTTATGCTTATAATTCATTATATTTCCAAATGTGTTATTACATTATCTGTATAATTCATTAAAATCATTGTAACCTTGATCACTAGTGTGCCCCTTTAATTACTACATAAATATAACATTACTTGATGTCAATTTTATCTCAATGGCACTGTCAACGTTTGGGAACTTTGCAGAGTTTGCAAAAATGTTTGCATTCTGGTGGGGGGGGGGGGGGCAGACAAAGGTGATTTCTACTTACCTTAACCTGTGCCTTGCAGGCGCCGCCATCGTCTCCCAGTGAGTCGTCTTCAACTCCTGGAGTTTCAGTGCCAGAAGCCGATGCCACTGATGACCTCTTGCGCATGCATTGAGAGCACAGCACTGAGGTCTATGGGGGAGCCCTGCAGCCATTACTAGTGATCCGGGGGATACTTCTTGATAGTAAAAGCTTCACCCAGTGTCTAGAAGTGTCAGACAAGTAAATATACAGAGACAGAGTAGTCCCTACTTTGTCTTATTATATCTCTTGACTGGGTTGGAATTTCTGTGAAATCCCAACACAGGCAATATGGGTATTTTATGAAGATTCTATCTTTATAAAATACTCATATGTTCATATTTATATATTTTTATACCAGTATGCTAATGGCATAGCAAAAAATGTCAATTAAATTGTATTCCCTGTAATGTGAAACCATGCCATATTTGGCCTAACATCAGTCCTTTAAGTAATATAAATGGTAAAACAAAATTATAAAACACTTATTATGTTTTAAGAATTTTAAGACGGTTAGGAATAATGGTTCACTTAAGATTAATTAAATCAATTTTGTATTTTAAGAGTAAATGTATTTATATGTATCGACGTTTCTACAAAAAATACAAAGCAAAAAATTTATATTCTTTGTTTAAAAAAAAAAAAAGTAAATAAACTTTTTTATGTCCGGAGTATTGATAGAAAAATTAAATTAAAAAAAATATATATTTATTAATAAATCCAGTTCATAATTAGATGTCATTCTTTGGCTGCCTAGTTTGAGAGGACATAACTAAAATACATTATTTCCCCACGCCCCACTGGTTTGCCCAAAAAGAGGTACTCACCTGTCCTGCCCCCTGCCCAGTGGTGTCAGAGCAGACAAACTGAACAAATTCTTTGAGGGAGTCCTGGCTATGATGATGATGATGGTAACGTATTGTTGGGTGGGTGAAGTAAGGGCTGGACTGCTGGATGATGGACGTTGAGGGAAAGTGTAAAGCAGACGCAGATGCCCGTGGGCTCCCTGAAAGGAAAAAACAGATCATTGGAGCACACAGTGCTGGTGACTGAGACTATATGGTAATTGCTGAACTATGTTTACATTACAGGTAACAGAAAGTAAATAATTAAAATAGTCACAAGCAAGCACATTAGGCATTCACACAAAGCCATTTAGGACCATTGTCTCCAGACCTCTTAAGTAGATTAATGCCCATTGAACATATTGGCATTGTTAGAACACTGATGCCTGATGTACATAATTATAATTATGAAGAACATATATGCACTATTTTCAAATATTTTTAACAGTATGAGGATGCTAAATCCAGAAGCTACCAAAGATACGGTCAAAATTGGTTATCTTGTGCCCCATGCTGCTTGGAAAGTTGGCTGTACATGTGACTTCATTGTAGGGAAGTGCTTCTACTGGAGCTTTTCTGAAGTGAAAATTCAAGAACTGGGCTCTAGCTGTGGCAGCTTTACTGTTAGCGAATGAGAGTTAGAGGAGTCATTTTAGGATGCTCTTACCTAAAGTGATATATGCCTTAAAGCCTTAAAAAAAATCAACCTGTTTTGGAAACCAGAACAGATCACTTGTTCATGTTATCTGTGTGCTTAATTATGTTTACAAGTGGCTTTTAACATTTCATCTGTGATATGTTGTACCCCTAAAAAAAAGGTCCAATTAAATTCAACACTATCGTGGGAACAATATTTGGATAGGGTTTGGATATTAATACATTTTGGCCGTAGGAGAAACTGACTCATTTGACAAGCTATCATTTCCAGCTCTCCCTTACGTTCTCTGTGCATCAGTGGCCCAGGACTTACCTGGTCTCACTCCGGCCAGCACAGGTAGGGGGTGATGTGTGAATGCCATGCGCGAGGAACTCGTCTGGGAGGACAGGGCACTGCAAAAATCTAGCTTGCCTGGCTTCTTAAGAGACCCAGGTCCTAGGAAATAATAGAAGAAAAGGTAAACTAGGGTGATCCAGTCCCAACCACAAGATAACAAAGACAGGTGGGAGTGAAGGGTTTATCTATCTCACCCACTACAGAGTGACACAAACTCTAATGAGCAATGTAACGTGCAGACTGTCCACTTCACACCTGGTGACGTACACACGAGGGAGTTATGAGGCACTTAGATTGACCATTTCACTTCTGGGTGTTACAGGCACAAGGGAGTTAAGCGACATGGAGACTGTCCATCTCACTGACAGGTGACAAAAACAACTATGGGACACACATATTGTCCATCCCACTCTCAGCTGACATACATGAGGAAATTATGAGGTACAGAGACTTTCCATCTCACTGTCGGGTGACACAGGCATGATTAATTATGAGACATGTAATCTATCCATATCACTGCCAGGTGACATAAACATAAAATCTCACTGCTGGATGACAGACATGAGAGAACAAAATGGCATAAAATTAAATCCACCAGTTAGAATTGTGAAAATTGGTAAAAATGTCATATATATATATGGCAACAAAAAGAAAATATATGAAACAAACATAGTAAATATTGGAGTAAAGCACACAGGGGCCAAGTATAAAAAGTATGAAAATATCATTAAAGCATAAGGCAAGTTAAACTATCATCTAGAAATAGATTTGATATAGTAAACATCTTCACAGTTTTAGTGTATTATTTATTGCATACTGTATATGCTGTACTGCTAGAGATTATAGATTGCAGAATTAGCCAATGAACAAACCCCCAAATGGAGTTCAAGAGTTAGTAAATGATCTTTCATAGGTGCAAACGTTATGGACACAGGGTAAAATAGTTCATTATGGTAGAACTGATACATTGTATGATTGTACATTTTAACTAAGATAGCTAACACAACTGAAGTGTCTCCTGGGGAAAACTTGCAGTTGAGCAAAGCAAAATCACACTTGTCTCTGAAAAACCAACTGAGCAGTGATCAACATCCCATAAGTCCCTAACCAACCTGGAAAATATTCTTCCATTACTCTCTATCTATAATAGGACTTATCTTCCCATGACTCCTTACTAACATAGCTAATTATCCTCCAATGACTCCTTACTAACACTGCTAATTATCTTCCAATGACTTATTACTAGCACAGGCAGTTATCTTCCAATGGCTCCATAGTAACACAGCCAATTATCTTCCAGTTACTCCTTACTAACACTGCGAATTATCCTCCAATGACTCCCTACTAACACAGGTATTTATCTTTCAATGACTACTTACTAACACTGCTAATAATCTTCCAATTACTTCCTACTAGCACAGGCAGTTATCTTCCAATGGCTCCCTACTAACATTGCTAACTATCTTCCAATGGCTCTCTACTAACACTACCAATTATCTTCCAATGACTCCCTACTAACACTGCTAGTTATCCTCCTATGACTCCCTACTAACAGTGCTAATTATCTTCCAATGACTCCCTACTAACACAGGCAGTTATCTTTCAATGACTCCTTACTAACACTGCTAATTATCTTCCAATGACTCCCTACTAACACTGCTAATTATCTTACAATGGCTCCCTACTAACACTGCTAATTATCCTCCAATGACTCCCTACTAACACTGCTAATTATCTTCCAATGGCTCCCTACTAACACTGCTAATTATCTTCCAATGGCTCCCTACTAACAGTGCTAATTATCTTCCAATGGCTCCCTACTAACACTGCTAATTATCCTCCAATGGCTCCCTACTAACACTGCTAATTATCCTCAAATTACTCCCTACTAACACTGCTAATTATCTTCCAATGGCTCCCTACTAACACTGCTAATTATTCTCCAATGACTCCCTACTAACACTGCTAATTATCCTCCAATTACTCCCTACTAACACTGCTAGTTATCCTCCAATGACTCCCTACTAACACTGCTAATTATTTTCCAATGGCTTCCTACTAACACAGAGAGTTATCTTCCAATGACTCCCTACTAACATTGCTAATTATATTCCAATGGCTCCCTAGTCACACAGCCAATTATCTTCCAGTTACTCCTTACTAACACTTAATTATCTTCCAGTGGCTCCCTACTAACACTGCCAATTATCCTCCAATGACTCCCTACTAACACTGCCAATTATCTTCCAATGGCTCCCTACTAACACTGCTAATTATCTTCCAATTACTCCCTACTAACACTGCTAATTATCTTCCAATGACTCCCTACTAACACTGCTAATTATCTTCCAATGACTCCCTACTAACACTGCTAATTATCTTCCAATGGCTCCCTACTAACACTGCTAATTATCCTCCAATTACCCCCTACTAACACTGCTAATTATCCTCCAATGACTCCCTACGAACACTGCTAATTATCTTCCAATGGCTCCCTACTAACATTGCTAGTTATCTTCCAATGACTCTGTACTAACACTGCTAATTATCTTTCAATGGCTCCCTACTAACACAGGCAGTTATCTTCCAATGACTCCCTACTAACACTGCTAATTATCTTCCAATGGCTCCCTACTAACACTGCTAATTATCCTCTAATGACTCCCTACTAACACTGCTAATTCTCCTCCATTTACTCCCTACTAACACTGCTAATTATCCTCCAATTACTCCCTACTAACACTGCTAGTTATCCTCCAATGACTCCCTACTAACACTGCCAATTATCTTCCAATGGCTCCCTACTAACACTGCTAATTATCTTCCAATTACTCCCTACTAACATTGCTAATTATATTCCAATGGCTCCCTACTAACACTGCTAATTATCCTCCAATTACTCCCTACTAACACTGCTAGTAATCCTCCAATGACTCCCTACTAACACTGCTAATTATTTTCCAATGGCTTCCTACTAACACAGAGAGTTATCTTCCAATGACTCCCTACTAACATTGCTAATTATATTCCAATGGCTCCCTAGTCACACAGCCAATTATCTTCCAGTTACTCCTTACTAACACTTAATTATCTTCCAGTGGCTCCCTACTAACACTGCCAATTATCCTCCAATGACTCCCTACTAACACTGCCAATTATCTTCCAATGGCTCCCTACTAACACTGCTAATTATCTTCCAATTACTCCCTACTAACACTGCTAATTATCTTCCAATGACTCCCTACTAACACTGCTAATTATCTTCCAATGACTCCCTACTAACACTGCTAATTATCTTCCAATGGCTCCCTACTAACACTGCTAATTATCCTCCAATTACCCCCTACTAACACTGCTAATTATCCTCCAATGACTCCCTACGAACACTGCTAATTATCTTCCAATGGCTCCCTACTAACATTGCTAGTTATCTTCCAATGACTCTGTACTAACACTGCTAATTATCTTTCAATGGCTCCCTACTAACACAGGCAGTTATCTTCCAATGACTCCCTACTAACACTGCTAATTATCTTCCAATGGCTCCCTACTAACACTGCTAATTATCCTCTAATGACTCCCTACTAACACTGCTAATTCTCCTCCATTTACTCCCTACTAACACTGCTAATTATCCTCCAATTACTCCCTACTAACACTGCTAGTTATCCTCCAATGACTCCCTACTAACACTGCCAATTATCTTCCAATGGCTCCCTACTAACACTGCTAATTATCTTCCAATTACTCCCTACTAACATTGCTAATTATATTCCAATGGCTCCCTACTAACACTGCTAATTATCTTCCAATGACTCCTTACTAACACTGCTAATTATCTTCCAATGACTCCCTACTAACATTGCTAATTATATTCCAGTGACTCCCTACTAACACTGCTAATTATCTTCCAATGACTCCCTACTAACATTGCTAATTATATTCCAGTGACTCCCTAGTAACACTGCCAGTTATCTTCCCATGACTCCTTATGCATACTGTAATTATATTCTATCATCCCCTGCCTACACTGGGTATTAGTTCCCAGGAATATGTACACATATTGGAAATTATCTTCCAATGGCACCCTAACCACATTGAAAATTTACTTCCCATGAGACAAAGAAAAGAGTTAAAACATACTTAATAGTTAATATGCTATAACCTGACTTGAGACTCTTCCTCTTTAAATGTAACTAAAAAACACAAAATGTTTGTTCTTTAACTAAAAAAAACCCATACAAACAAACCAGAAAACAGCTAATAGCTACCTCTATAAGATAAACATAAATATGCCATAACCTCATGCATGACATTTCCACTAGAAGACCACAGGACTGACCCAAAATCCTCATAATCCTTAGAAGATTGTGGTCAGTGGTTCTAGTGAAATTCAACTTACGTAAAGAGAAAAATAAAAAATAACAAATTATAGACTTAAAGGAAACCTCTGGGCACCATAGCAACATCATTAGTAGGAAGTTGTTATTTTGACAGGAGGTCCCTGGTCCCAGCTTACCTTTAGGGGGTTAAACCTCTCATGAATGCTTTAACACCAAAGTTTTCTCTCCAGTGCTATGTAGCTCTGCCCTGTGCTCTCCTATTCTTCAAACAGGAAGCCTCAGACTGCCCTGGACATGGATGCCACTGATTGGCTGAAGGCGTCAGTGGACGCTCTCAGACAATCAATATCTCCCCATTCGCAAAATAGTTTGAGAAACTTATTTTTTTAAGCCATATATATAGGGCAGAGCTAAATGGTGCTAGAGTGAAGAAAATAGAGCTAATCCAACTTCCTTAATTCTGAGGAAGTTGTTATGGTGCAAACAGTGTTTCTCGAAGGCATATGTTGGACTAGTTGGTAACACATTTTAATGAGAGTTTGAAAAGTGGTCACTAAAACCACTGTCTTTCCTCTCACCACTACTATCTCAAACTGGATAGCCAGTACTTAACTATTGTATATAGATGGAATGGGCTACTTATGAATCTACTTATTTAAACACAGAACCACTTGCCTTATGGTTCTTGCCGCCAGTCTGTTTATATTATAATTTATGAGTATTTGACCTGGCTTGTCATGAACATTTTGTCATAGGGCATCGTGACATTACTTTATAGGTTTTTACATTTTCTTAGTTACCAAGCTATGTTGTTTTCCATATGTCACATCCTTGGAGCTCTTTGTGTTAAGATAGGCCATATAAGGACTGGTATTTAATACTTTGTTAATTTTGTTCAAAGGATGACCTATACTTGAAAAGTATCTCCGTCCCTGACACTGTCTTGTATGCGTACAGTAATTTAGAATCTATAGACCTAAAACAATGTTGTGAAACCTTTTAATCCGCCAAAGCTTTTCTTGAAGTCAAGAACAGAATTACTGTGTTTGCCATTTCATTAACTTACTTTTAACCCTTCGCTGTAGAACTCTTTTTTTCCCCTCAGCTCACCTAAAATCTTGGAATAGTTGTGTACACAGTGAAGTAATAATAATCCCTTCTATTGTTTCTTGGTTTCTACCATCTGGAAGTCAACATTCTTTTACATATCCTGTCAGTCAGGGCCGGCGCGTCCATAAGGCGGCACAGGCCGTCATACAGACACATACATGTATGACGGCCTGTGCCGCCTTATGGACGCAACGGCTCTGGGGGCCTTAGGGCGCACCGGCTCTGGGGGCGCAAAATTCCAGTGACCGGCAGGAGGGAAGTGCTCCCTCCTGCCTGGTCACCTCCTGGATCCCCGGAGCTGCTGGGAGGCGTGCGGCTGAAGTTGATTAGGAGGCGGCGAGGGAGCTCTCTGATCTCTCTGACCGGCTCCCTCGCGCGCCTTTTGCTGATGCCGCGGGAGCCGGAATATGACGTCATATTCCGGCTCCTGCGGCATCAGAAAACAGCCTGCGAGGGAGCCGGTCAGAGAGATCAGAGAGCTCCCTCGCCGCCTCCTAATCAACTTCAGCCGCACGCCTCCCAGCAGCCTCACTGGACCACCAATGAGAGACCCACGCCAGCACTCCAGGTAGGGAGGCTGGGTGGGACATTTAATTGTAATTTATTATTAATTACTGTATTAATTACTGTGTGTGTGCATGTGAGTGTGAGTGTGTATGTCAGTGTGTATGTGTGTGAGTGAGTGTGTGTGTGTCTGTCAGTGTGTGTGTCTGTCAGTTTGTGTGTGAGTGAGTGTGTATGTCAGTTTTTTTTTCATGCAGGCTCTGTCAATCATAGCCAGGGGAGGTGTTGCTAGGGCTGCATAAACAGAAACAAAGTGATTTAACTGCTAAATGACAGTGAATTGAGCAGTGAAATTGCAGGGGAATGATCAATACACTAAAACTGCTTTATTGAGCTAAAGTAATTTGTATGTCAGTGTGTATATGAGTTTGTGTGTGTCTGTCAGTGTGTGTGAGTGAGTGAGTGTGTGTGTGTCTGTCAGTATGTGTGTCTGTCAGTGTGTGTGTAAGTGTGTCTGAGTTTGTGTGTGAGTGAGTGTGTCTGTCGGTGTGTATGTGAGTATGTGTGTCTGTCAGTGTGTGTGTGTTCGAGTATGTGTCTGTGAGTTTGTTTGTGTGTGTGTGAGTATGTATTTTTCTGTATGCCTGTCTGTATGTATGTATCTGTATGACGGTATGCCTCTGTATGTATGTATGTGTCCGTATGCCTGTATGTCTTGTACGTATGTTTCTGTATGTCTCTGTATGCATGTATGTAACTGGATGTATGTTTGTCTCTGAATGTCTGTATATATGTCTCTGTATGCATGTATGTAACTGTATGCCTTTATGTCTCTGTATGTACGTATGTGTGTGTCTGTGTGTCTCTGTATGCCTGTATGTCTTTGTATGCATGTTTCTGTATGTATGTGTCTGTATGACGGTATGCCTCTGTATGTATGTATGTGTCTGTATGACGGTATGCCTCTGTATGTATGTATGTGTCTGTATGTGTGTATGTCTTTGTATGCCTGTATGTATGTATGTATGTATGTGTCTGCATGCCTGTATGTCTCTGTATGTATGTTTCTTTATGCCTGTATGTCTGTATGTATGTGCCTGAATGTCTTTGTTTGTATGTTTCTGTATGCCTGTCTGTATGACGGTATGCCTCTGTATGCATGTATGTCTTTATATGCCTGCATGTCTCTGTATGCATGTATGTCTCTGACTGTATGTGTCTGTATGTCTCTGTATGACAGTGTACCTGTATGACTTTGACTGTGTGACTGAAAAATGATGCCTGTGTGCCTGTGGCTTGGGAGGAAAGACACACAGGTGAAGATGCATTTATTTATTTTTAATGAGGGTGGGGGGCGTGAAAATGCATCTTCGCCTGTGTAACTAAAAATCCTAGCACCGGCCCTGCTGTCAGTAAACAGCACTGAGTAACTTGGAATTATTTTAGTTCCCTTTTAAAGCAATACCTATACATATTAACCTTGTTTTCCTTTCCATACTTGTAACTTTGTATACAGGTTTCTACAGCACAATATTTTGTATAAACTCAACAGACATTTATTAAATTGTAAAAAAAAAAAATAATAAATGTTACTTTATGTTATCCATTCATTAAACTGTCTGACTTTTGAGTCATGAAGGATTCTTTTCCCCCCCTTTTAGTGAAAAATCACACTAAGGCAACTCACTTTCATTCTTTAATGAAGAAAATATTGATTTTGATTGGTTTTATTTATTTTTTTATAATCCTTATTAATGTTATAATAATATTTGACAACTACTTTATTAGATGGAAGTCCCCACTAAAATGCCATTCCCTGCCAGAGGAGCCATACTAAAAATCTTCTCAATGACCTCTGGGGGAGAAAAGGGCCCTCAGCTCAAAGGTGCAACATAGGGCACCATGGAGGGATGAGTCATAGAGCAAACCAGGACAGCACTGGGTTTCTACCATTCTGCTCTGCAGGGGGCCTTCTGTTCTGAGAGGGGGATACAGGCCACATCCACCTCTCCTGGGTTCCCAGTGTGCCGGCTGCACTGTTCATTCTTGTATTGTTTCCTGCTGTGCCTGTTGAACAAATAAAAGTTACCTCTATAAGAATTCTTGCTGACCGAGGGAGTTCTTGGACAGAGGAGCTCAACTCATACTTGCAGGGCAATAGGGAAAGGCCCCAAACTTATACAGTAATGCCTCCTAGAAAGCATATGATTACAAAGTAGGGGGCATGCACCACTGTTTACAGAAGCTGCTTAAGTTGAGACCCAGAGTGTAATAGGCAGCTGTTAGGGACTGTTGGGACATTAACATTGATAAACAAACGCAATATCATGGTCATTAACACAAGTTTGCTCCATAGACAAGACACATATAAAGATATACCTTTAATGCTCAATAATGTAATAAATTAGAAATCTTTATGCACAGTATAGCCCTTTTCATATATATATGTTGTTGCTAGTTAAAACTGAAGTTTTGTGTGTAATTGTATAACTATTGTAGAATTTTATAAATTTAACACAACCTAAGCCTATGTTACAGGACCATTTCTCAGAGACTGAAACATGGATTACTAAAAATCCTTAGAGGGCCACTCTTAGCACCAATACGTCTTAAAGGAACACTATAGTCCCCTAAATTACTTTAGCTCAATAAAGCAGTTTTAGTGTATAGATCAGTGATGGCGAACCTGTGGCACGCCGAGCCCTCTCTGTGGGCACGTGGCCACAGGTCCGCCATCACTGCAGAATAGGCGCCTGCCTGCCCGAAACAGCAGGCGCCTATTCTGCTTCCGGGTCGGGAGGCAGGGGGAGGGATCTGTGTAGCAGCTCCCCTGTCCTCCCGCGCGATGCTGTGTGGAGCGTTGCCGAGCGTTACCATGGCAACGCTCCACACAGCATCGCGCGGGAGGACAGGGGGAGCTGCTACACAGATCCCTCCCCCTGCAGTATTTACCACCACCGGACCACCAGGGATGGCTGTGCCCCCCACACTTCATTGAAGGTAAGAAGGAGGGGGAGGGGGATACTAACACACCACCCCTACCCCCCCAGAAGTACCCTTACCCCCCCCAGCAGCACTCCTACCCACCACAGCACCCTACCCACCACAGCACCACCCCTACCCCCCACAGCACCACCCCTACCCCCCATAGCACCACCCCACCCCCACCAGCAGCACCCTACCCCCCCAGCACCACCCCTACCCCCCATAGCACCACCCCACCCCCCAGCAGCACCCTACCCCCCACAGCACCACCCCTACCCCCCATAACAGCACCCCACCCCCCCAGCAGCACCCTACCCCCCCAGCACCACCCCTACCCACCACAGCACCCTACCCACCACAGCACCACCCCTACCCCCCACAGCACCACCCCACCCCCCCAGCAGCACCCTACCCCCCAGCAGCACCCTACCCCCCCAGCAGCACCCCTACCCACCACAGCACCCTACCTCCCCCAGCACCACGCCTACCCACCACAGCACCCTACCCCCCCAGCACCACCCCTACCCACCACAGCACCACCCCTACCCACCACAGCACCACCCCTACACAGCACCACCCCTACACAGCACCACCCCACCCCCCCAGCAGCACCCCTACCCCCCAGCAGTACCCCTACTCCCCCACAACAGTACCCCTACCCCCCCACACACAGTACCCCTACCCCCCCACACACAGTACCCCTACCCCCCACAGCACCCCTACCCCCCCACACAGTACCCCTTACCCCCCACAGCACAGCACCCCTCTCACACACATACAGCACCCCTCTCACACACATACAGCACCCCTACCCCACACACAGCACAGCACAGCACCCGTCCCACACACACACACACAGCACCCCTCTCACACACACACAGCAACCCCCCCACACATACCCCCACACACCCAGCACCCCCACACACACACAGCACCGCCCCACACACACAGCACCGCCCCACACACAGCATCCCCCCCACACAGCATCCCCCCCACACACACAGCACCCCCCACACACACACAGCACCCCTCATACACACACAGCACCCCTCATTTACACATACAGCACCCTCCCCCACACACACACCCCCCCACACACACGCACCCCACACACACGCACCCCCCACACATGCACGCACACCCCCCCACACACACGCACACCCCCACACACGCACCCCCCCACACACACACACGCACCCCCACACACGCACCCCCACCCCCACACGCACCCCCACACACACACGCACCCCCCCCCCCCCCACACACACACACGCCCCCCCCCCCACACACACACGCAATTGCCGTGTTGGAACTTTAAGGAAAAAAAAGTTGGCATGTATTGCGGTTTGGGCACTCGGGCTCAAAAAGGTTCGCCATCACTGGTATAGATCATTCCCCTGCAATTTCACTGCTCAATTCACTGTCATTTAGGAGTTAAATCACTTTGTTTCTGTTTATGCAGCCCTAGCCACACCTCCCCTGGCTATGATTGACAGAGCCTGCATGAAAAAAAAACTGGTTTCACTTTCAAACAGATGTAATTTACCTTAAATAATTGTATCTCAATCTCTAAATTGAACTTTAATCACATACAGGAGGCTCTTGCAGGGTCTAGCAAGCTATTAACATAGCAGGGGATAAGACAATCTTAATTAAACAGAACTTGCAATAAAGAAAGCCTAAATAGGGATCTCTTTCCCGGAAGTGTTTATGGAAGGCTGTGCAAGTCACATGCAGGGAGGTGTGACTAGGGTTCATAAACAAAGGGATTTAACTCCAAATGGCAGAGGATTGAGCAGTGAGGCTGCAGGGGCATGTTCTATACACCAAAACTGCTTCATTAAGCTAAAGTTGTTCAGGTGACTGTAGTGTCCCTTTAAGCTTAATGATTCAATTTTGGGGTATAGATCACTGTTCAGTTTCACTGCTCAATTGTCTGCCCTTTTTGTTTCTGTTCATACAGCCCTAGCCGCACCTCCCAAGGCTGTGATGCACACAGTCTCCATTAAGAAAAGGTTTTATTTTCAAGCAGATCTTACAGCACAGTGTGTTTACTTTAGAAGTGGCTATACATGACTCTTTTTCAAGAAGTGTGTAGGGAGGCTGTATGAGCCTCAATCAGGAGAGGTGTGGCTAGGGCTGCATAACTAAAGTGATTGAACTCCTAAATGGCAGAGAATTGAGCAGTGAGACTGCAGTGTCATCAGCTGTATACCAAAATCCCTTAATAATCTAAAGTTGTTTTATGCTTCTATTGTCCCTTTAACACCTTAAGGACCAAACTTCTGGAATAAAAGGGAATCATGACATGTCACACATGTCATGTGTCCTTAAGGGGTTAAACACTGGCAAAACAGTTTAAACTAACCACCAGTGTAACTGTAACGTAATAACAGTCAGATTCTATCCTAAGTATCTTGATATGTGGTTATTTCACCAAATTGTATTTAGATTACATATTGGAAAATCTAACCTCCAAACTTTATCCCAAACGCGGTGTTCTGTACAGATATAAAGCCTGCTAAGATCTTCCCATAAGAAATTCTTATTGTGCTGGAAATATAAATGCCATTCAGACTATAGAGATATAGTATATTCAGGTGCATTGCAAAGAAATCTTATTAAACTCAACATTCATTATGCTGCTTTCTTCTCCAATGTAACTAGAGTACCAGCCCTAACCTACAAACCCTTCACCAAATCCACTCCTCACTACATTTCCTCTTTACTCAACAAACCCCTTTTAATTTCCTTTTCTCTGCAAATAGCCTTCTCCTGACATCTACTTGTTCACTGCCAACTCCCATCTGCAGAATTTTTTAAGAGCTGCCCCTTTCCTATGAAATACGGGAATATGTTACCCCATGCCATCAGTGTCTTCCCTAGTCTCCGTCCTTTAAAAAGTCACTGAAAACACACCTCTTAAGCAATTCTTATCATCTTCCTGGGTGACACCTCTCTCATTTCACTGCCATCATCACCTTCATTGCCTCCATAGCCCAGCTCATTCTCTCTCCTGTCACTGGCTCTTCCACACACCACTTTTACTTACGACACAGACATCCTGTCCACCAATCCCTACCACCTGTGACATGCTGGTGTTTCTCTTGTGAATCTTTACTCCTTCCTCATAGATTATTCACGTCTTGTCTCTGTTAATATTCTGTATGTAATGACTTATCAAATATCTCCATTTTATAATTGTAAAGCTCTGCAGCATATGTTGGCGCTTTATAAATGCTAATAATAATAAATACAAAGTCTTAAATGTTAAAAGGAACACTTTAGAATATGTGTATTCGTAACACTGTAGTGTCCCCCTACCTATGTAGGTGTCTTATCCCCTGCTATATTAATAGCTTTCTAGACCCTGCAAGAGCCTCCTGTATGTGATTAAAGTTAAATTTACAGAGCAAGAGATAACATTGTTTAAAGGACCACTATAGGCACCCAGACCACTTCAGCTCAATGAAGTGGTCTGGGTGCCAGGTCCATCTAGTGTTAACCCTGCAGCTGTAAAAATAGCTTTTTCAGAGAAACTGGACTGTTTGAATGCACGCGTAGCTCTTGCCGCGCATGCGCATTTGGCGCTGACGCCGGCAGAGGGAGCCGGCACTGGAGAAAGGTAAATGTTTAACCCCTTTAGCCCCGCAAGAGTGGGACCCTGAGGGTGGGGAGAACCTAAAGACCCTATAGTGCCAGGAAAACAAGTTTGTTTTTCTGGCACTATAGTGGTCCTTTAAGGTAAATTACATCTGACTGAAAGTGAAACCAGTTTTTTTTCATGCAGGCTCTGTCAATCATAGCCAGGGGAGGTGTGGCAATAGCTGCATAAACAGAAACAAAGCGATTTAACTCTTAAATGGCAGCGAATTGAGCAGTGAAACCTGAGAGGCATGATCTATACACTAAAACTGCTTCATTAAGCTAAAGTTGTTTAGGTGACTATAGTGTTCCTTTAAGCAGTATGCTCACTTCTGCTCGGCGCTGGATTTATGGCTTCTTGAGCCTGGAGGGGAAGATTACTGTGGGCTCAATTATAGAATCTGAAATTATGCTTCTGTTATCTTTCACCTGGTCTCATTCTTCCTAATTAGCTGCTTATTTTCAAAACCTTTATAAGTTTATAAAGTGTTTAATGATTGAATGAGACAATACAAGGGTGTGGATTTTATTTTAATTTTTTAAATATACTTTTCTATCTAACAATCTACTTGTTCTGACAAACAAACAAAAATAATTTAATTGGAAAGGCTGGGACATTAATAGGTTATAATTACCGTAAATGTGAATGGAAAAAACGATTTGCTTCTCTTTTGAAATTCGGATTTAATCGGCAAAAATTCTGAGATTAGTAAATAACCTAGACGCTGGGGTAGGCAACCTTCGGCACTCCAGATGTTGTGGACTACATCTCCCACAATTCTCTTACAGCCATAATGTTGGCAAAGCATTGTGGGAGGTGTAGTGCAAAACATCTGCAGTGCCGAAGGTTGCCAATCCCTGAATAGTATCCTACTTTCTGCCCCCAATAGTATCTCCCTATGTCCTCCACCTCCATAGTGTGTGTATGTATGTGTATGTTGAACTCTGCTTGTGTGGTGGTGCTTGTTCTTTTTTCCCTACCCTACTACTTAGTGTTCTAGTGGAGGTCCAGGAAGCTTAGTGATCTAGTGGGGGTTAAAGTCCCTGGTGGTCCAGTGGAGGAGTATACGGTGTGCACCTCTGGTGAGTGCAAACCACAGTAATCCCATGTTAAAAGCCCAATGGCTGCGCACTGACTCATGTGTGGGGTGGGTGATTGCCATGGTCTGCTCCCACCAGAGGTGCAGGTCACATATTCGCTGCTCTGACCTTGACCCTCTGCAGGTTCCTAAATATGTGCCCTGCTGCTTTCCTGCGGAATTATTAAAGGATTGTAATAAACAGCCTGCCTGGATTCCAAAACTACATTTCCTGAGCACAGGGTGATATAAATTCCACATCCTTGCAATTAGAGGTATATCATAGATCTACCTGCTGTAAAAAGGATGTTGGACTATTAGAGGAGCATTTGCACAGTGTACAAAGCCAGTTAAAAGTTAGTTTTGGACAGATTTGCTTCCTTTCACCCCTCCCTAATTCCCATACTCCACTCCCTCTGGATAACATTATAGAGCAAAAACATGTACAGGATAGTAAAAAAAAATATAATAATAAAAAAAAAAAAAAAAAAAAATAATATATATATATATATAGCTAGGAGCAGTAGACGTATAAAAGCAGATGAGTTGAGCAGCTTTCTCCTCTGCATATGCGCAATGACTTGCTGGATATTATCAAATGTGACACTGAAAATCTGAAACACCACCACTTAAAATACCTGCATCCATCTACCTAAAAAGTCAACAGCAACTCATTATTAATATATATATATATATATTGCACCTCCTATTTTGTGAGTAGCAATATATAAGCCATCCAGCATTTACTTGAAAACAATATCAATATCTCTTTCCTGGTAAAATATTTTGCAACTAAATAAATGTGTGTTCAATTATATAGCTTCCACTCCAGATAAAGCAAAAACATTTTTATATTTTTTGTCACTGCCAAACAATTTACACAGGCATTTTTCTAGACACGTCAGCTTGTGAAAAGTCTTAGTGCTGATGCATATAAACTGATGCAATCTACTGACATGTATTTATTTTTAAGCTTAGTGAGTGGTTTTTTTGTTGTTGTTTTTAAAACAAACAAAAAAACAACAACTTTTTTTTTCTTCTGTTTCTTTCCAACTATCTAATAGTCTGTCTGTTTATCTGTCTTGTATCCTGAAAAGTTAAGTGCCAACCTCACAACCCAGTAGTAATGTCTTGCATCGTAATGTATGACTGAAGGACAGACCAATAACAAAAACACGAGAGAGAGTAAAGTTTGATATTGCAAAGACTGGCTACAGATGTGAATGGTTGTGTGCATCTGCCGGACAGATAAGTTGCATCTTCTTAGCAGTGCTGGTAGCAAACAGGCAATAAAAGGCATTCTTTCCATTGTACGTGTGATGTGGCCTGTTTCTGTGTATGATGGGGGCTATGTTTGTGTGATAGGACTCAGATGTCTGTGATGGAGGTCTGTTTGTGTGTGACCTTTACCAGTCATTATTATGATAGAAAATATGCTATTAACTCATAGCAATAGTATTGCCTTTTTAATTATTTTAGAAAACTATAATTTTCTGACTTTGGGGAAAAAAAAGTCTAGTGATATAAAGGGTTACCACTAGCACTGTGACAATTACTTCAGTAATTTGAAGTGGTCATGGTGCCTGGAGTCTGTATGTGCAACGTTTCACTGTGAAATACTGCACATAAGGAGTTTAACTTTTCTGCTGCTGGAGGCGTAACTCTTCCTCCGGCCAATGCTGTGCAACTATCATTGTACAGAATGTCAGTCACTGTCTGAGAGATGTTAGCCATTGCTCTCAGCCAATAAATGGCCACGGCTGAAGCTTCCAGATTCTGCAGCAGCCGTAAGCGCATCACCGCACCATCAGTGAGCCTTGGAGCCCGGTAGTGACCCAGGTAAGGGGGCAAACCATTGCTTAGCAGTTTGCTACTTAACCGGGGAACCGTGCCTTATTACTCCAGGTGTAATAACCACTAAGCTGTTCAGAAGGATAAAATCCCACCGGGCCATAGGCAGTTTGCCACCCACCTAATTTTTCATCTGATTTCTATGGTCCTTGTATAACCTCTGGGCCATAGGCGGTTGCCTTATGGTTAATCCTGCTTAGGGATAGACCAATTATTGGTTCACCGATTATTACAGCCGATATTTAGCATTTTAGCAATAATTGGTATCGGCTTTGTATTTTACCAGTATTACTGATAACTTACTCACCCAGCCACCACACACTGTCTACTGCATCCGGAAACTCTAGTCAATGAAGCAATACATCGTGATCTCACGTCAAACCTTTCTGTGAGTCCCACTCCCTGTAATGTACTGGGCTAGCTGTCAGAGTTATAGGAGTGTGATTGCTGCCGTCAATCACATTCCTATCAGTAACAGCACTGGTATATTAAAAAGCCTGCAGGGGCTGACTATACTCACCAGAACAACTACATTAAGCTGTCGTTGTTCTGGTGACTAAGTGTCCCTTTAATGCTAAAATAGCCAAACTAGAAGCAAAGGTGCCTTGAAGAATTCTCCTGTTGGGCTAGTTTAACCTTTTTAGCAGAAAAAAACCAGTGCAGATTCCTGGGTTAAGGTTGAACTGAATTCAGCTCAATGCTTTAAAGGACCACTATAGGCACCCAGACCACTTCAGCTTAATGAAGTGGTCTGGGTGCCAGGTCCATCTAGGTTTAACCCTTTTTGCTGTAGAGAAACTGCTATGTTTACCTATGGGTTAATCCAGCCTCTAGTGGCTGTCTCATTGACAGCCGCTAGAGGTGCTTCTCACTGTGATTTTCACAGTGAGAAGACGCCAGCGTCCATAGGAAAGCATTGAGAATGCGCGCGCGGCTCTTCCTGCGCATTCAGACGATGACGGCGAAAAGGAGGAGGAGAGTTCCCTGCACCGAGGGAGCCCGGCAGGGGAAAACAGGTAAGATTTAACACCTTCCACCCCCTAGAGCCCGGAAGGAAGGGGGCCCAGAGGGTGGGTGGGGGGGGGGGCTAGAGACCCTATAGTGCCAGGAAAACGAGTATGTTTTCCTGGCACTATAGTGGTCCTTAAAGAATCAATGTAGCCACTATAGTGAACTATTAAGGGTTATTAAAGTGCCCCGTTTAACATGCTTGATGTAGGAAATGGAATATAAGCTTAGACTCATCAGTCATAATATAGTGTTTGTATTCCTTACTCTAGAGCAGGGGTTCTCAACCCAGTCCTCAGGACCCCCTACCAGTCCAGGGTTTAGGGATTACCTGGGTGTGTCTAAGGTGTTTTTTTCCCCTTTTTCTAAACACCTTAGACACACCCAGGTAATCCCCAAATCCTGGACTGGTAGGGGGTCCTGAGGACTGGGTTGAAAACCCCTGCTCTAGATGATGTGTCTTTGTATATTATATACCTGTCATAAATTGCAGGTTTGCAATATTCACAACCTACTGTACAGTCTGTGTTGAGAATGAGAATTGTTGACTTTTTTTAGGACTGTAGCTATTTGAGCATTTAGCATCTCTGTTTCTGTCAGTGTTAAAACAGTAAAGCTGAACAACCTACCTTAAGATCAGCTAGATATCACATGGGGACCTGTGCTTTGATGGTCTATTGTTAATGTCTGTAAAACGCTGAATGTTAATTTACTACACTTTTGTACTGTGCAATATCCCTTTATATAGAGTTCAGCATTTCAACATTCCAATAACAACTGTACCTCTACTGAGGACAGCCAGTGGCCTTCTCCTTATCATGGCATTCATATTCATGGATTGTCCTGTGTTTCACTTATCTTGTCCACCCATGTGCATTTGTATATATGTGTTTGCATGTATGCTCAATACTATCAGGGTTATTCATTCAAAAATTAATGTCAAAGGTCAAAATAGCCAAACTGGAAGAAAATCTCTGTCAGCTATGCTTTTACTGCAGCTACTCTAGCCTTAAATTTGACATTCACAACCTATAATGTGCCTTACTAAATGAAATGATGTGTTGTCACATTAATACAACATTCAGGCATACCACTCCCAAAAAGTAACCCTTCAGGCATCGAGTCCATGCTTCTGTGCTGGAGAAACAAAAATGCATTCACAGCCTCTCTGAACAGTGGCTCTAATGTGCTGTGTACAGGTTCAGCACAGACAGACAGTGAAATCACTAGACCTTTAGGGAGATAATAGGCTAAACAATGCCAGCCATGTACAATATGCTAAATTAAAGTTTAAAGCGGCACTGTCATCTACCCCTGCAAAATTATCGTTTCATAAAGATAAAATCTTTATGAAATAACTCAAATTGACCGCGTTGGAATTTCAATGAAATTCCCTCTCAGTGAAAAGATACACTGAGACAAAGTAAGGACTACTTTGTCTCAGCAATTTTCCACTGCTTGACACGTCTATACACTGGGCTGAGATACTTCTGTCAAGAAGTGTCAATCCCCCAGTCCTCACCAATGAATTGGCTCTTTCTATGGAGGATCCTCAATAGACCTCAATGCTGCACTTCTGCGCATGCATTAGAGTACAGTAGTGACAACCGGCCAGAAGATGATGGTGGCGCCAGCAACGGATAGGTTCGGGCAGTGAAACCCAAATTTTACTACCGGACCCCCAGTAGCAATGTCATTGTTCTGGGTATTTGCAAATTGTACAAAGTCCTATGATTGCTTATGTAAATGCCGTGCATGCCAAAAAGTTGTGACGTCTGCGGTTTACATTTCTGGAGATAATTTGGGAAGGTAAACAGAAATTTCCTTTACAAACTCCTCCACTCTTGCTAGCACTTTGTATTAATACAGCAATGAAGATCAGAAGAGTCACTCTGCTGCCTGTCTCATTTCAGATTGCTTGTAGCATAATGCACAAGAGATAATTAAAAATGTTACTATATTCCTCTCTTGTTTCTCAGGCACCTCAGTTATTTCTTTAAGCGAACAAGAAAATCCTTAAACTACATCCTATCTTTGAATAAATGTAACACAAACTAGCTTATAAGATTCCATTAAGGGTCTCTGCTTGCGCTGTATCTCCATGTGTAAAAGCAGTCATTTGTTAACTGTCCCATAATAATACTTACACCATAAAGCAATATGGAATATGTGGGGCTTAATAAGGAAAAGATAATTGTTATTGGCACAAACTGGCAGTAGACTTAACCAGGCTTGCTACTGGCTAGTGACCACATTCTGATTAAGAGGCCATTCAATTTGTTGCCATACGACTTGCTTCATATGTTTATAAGACATATCTATAAAGTGCAGGATCCTCACTGCTAAGTGTCATGCCCTTTAATTTTTAATTGCAAAGTGCAGCTTCACAAAGAAGCACTACTCATAAAATATGTTCAGTGCTGTCTATGATCCTGCATGTTGAGTAATCCCATATGAAATATCACCAAATGGTATGAAACAAGCTTAATGTCATATACTGTGGTGTTTGTAATTACTGTACCTCCAACTGTATGCCATATTCCTTCCCCCTGTCAAGAACTGCTGGTATCTGCATGTGTGGTGTAGTCTGGTCTTCTGGTCTGAGATAACTTGCATTTCTCATGCTCAATAAAGCTTTGATTTGTTTTAATTTGATATTATTCCCTATATATTTGTATATGGAAGTGGGTCATGAAAATGCGTTCTTAGTTCTAAAGCTCAAAAAGGAAAACAGTTTCAGTAAGAGGAAAGCTCTTTTATTTCTCTTTAAAGAACAATACTTTGCTCATAGGTAATTTTGGTCAAATAGAATGAGAGAGACTAATGCTAAATACGATCATACAAACACGTGTCCAAATATTGCGTACGTGTTTATTTATTAAAATCAGAAGCGTATTGTAGTGTTGGGGCATCATATATATGTACTCCCATATGACCTTCCTTGTCAATACAGAGAGACCTCACATAGCTTTGTGGTAGTATGCTACTATCTGAAAATCTTTTATACTATCACCAAGGGTTAGAACGTTCCATCTAGTACCTATATCATGAAATGTACAAGTCTCATTAAAGGAACACTGTACTCACTATAACAACTTAATCTAATTGAAGTTGCCATATAGCCTACAGTAGATCCCTACAACTAAGTGCCCCCAAAACATTTTAAAAAAACGTCTAGATAGGAGAGCTGGGACTGTTAGCGCTCATATCCAGTCATATCATGACGTTACGCGCGCATGCTGTCACGCTTGCCATAGAAAATCATTGCAATGCTAGCCCTTTACCTAAGAGCTTCAGCTGCTAACTCTCAGCCAATGGACTAAGTCCTGCACTGCTGGGCTTAGCTTAGGCAGAGAGCTTCTGTCTCTCTCTTGTAAGTAGTGGACATGGCATCAAGTTGACCCCAGACAAGTAGTCAAACCAGTCTAAAACTGCTTGACTACTTGCAACGGAAGGGCACCAGGGTACTCCAGGCACTATAACCCCTACAGCGCACTGTAGTTGTTATGGTGCTTGGAGTGATCCTTTAACACTAACATAGGAAGAATTTATAGTGCATTGTAAAATATACCTGTGCATGTCCCTTTTTAAGGAGTTACTACCGTGACTGTCATACTCAAAAAGATGTTAGATCATGGAAGTTGTGAATTTAGTTTGTACAGGGACTGCATGATATAATCACTGTATAATTGCATAAATTAATAATTCAGGTATGTACTTGGGTTATAAGTGTATGTAGAATGTGTACATGAGGCACAATGCAAATAAGGTAAATATACGTATAGGCAAAATAAAATCAAGAGTCTGCTAACTGAAAGGAAAGACAAAAAGCTGGTTTGGGGGCATTCTCAGAAATAAGCAAAACTAATATACTCCAATAATGTTTTTATATAAAAATTTAAATATAGATATAAAAGATAATTAAAATACAGAGGGATAGGCCAACTACCTGTGTCCACATCATTAGGCCACACACTGGCCTGACTTCCTCCAGCTGCGGGTGACCGGCCTGTACCCGGATAAAACACATCATCCACCGGACTTTCCATCTCACTGTCATCCAAAGACTTGGGGCGTTTTGTAGAACTAAATAGAAAGAGACAAAGTAAGACCGTTAACAAAAAAAAAATAGTTCCCCATGGCATTCACCCTTCAGTTGAAGGAGAGAGACTAAATGTATTATAATCCTATATACATCAATTTTATCAACAGCAAAAACAAATGTGAGAAAGGCTGAGCTTGTTGTTTTTTTTTCAGCTGTGTAACTATGTACAGCCTGTAACCCTTTAGAAGAAGTAAGAGACCGAATATCCCTCCTTTAGTTTCTTACTTTCACACACCTGTTCAGGTATAAAAGAGAGACTGAATATCCTATAGTAGTGGTAGTGTTTTTCTACTATTTGTAGTCCTAAATTAGATACTGTCTGTTACATTGTGGTGGATGCTGGATATCTTTTAATTACATCCTTTCTTTATCCCTGTGGTGGAAATACATGACAATATTGTATCATTTTCTATTATCTGGGACACTGTGGTGGAAGTGAAAGGTTTGCTAGTCACTATTGTTTCTAAGCTCGTGGTGGAAGAAACTGTGACGGATCCTGCACCAGAACTGGATTAAGCAGTGCAGGACTCCTAAGCAAAAGAGCTAGTTAACCCGCTCCCCCTCCTACCCTCTCCAAGCCGAAATCACCTGAGAGCTCTCTCTCCTGACCGCAAAATGGTTCCAGAGGCCTGGGACAGCTGCAATACAGACACCCCTCACTTACCGACCGGGTTCCATTCCTAGGACCCGGTTGTAGAGCGAATTAGTCCGTAAGTGAGGAGTCCCGGCTCTGCTGCGTTCTTCTATGTTCAGGGAAATTTCCCTGAATATAGATTTAAGGGATTCCCTGCTCTGGTGCGCATGTCTGTGTCCAGGGACACTTCACCAAACATAGACGAGCGCACAAGAGCAGGGAATCCCTCTAATCTATGCTCAGGGAAATTTCTCTGAACATAGTTAGAGGGATTCCCTGCTCTGTTGCGTTCGTCTATGTTCGAACTCCCACGATGGCTCGCACTCACCACCCCGCGAGAGAGTTGGTCGTAAGTGCGAGCTGTCGTAAAACAGGTAGGTCGCAAAACGAGGACCACCTGTACCTCCAACAGGACCAGGCGGCAATAGCATGGCACTCTACGTCGGCCTAGTCCAGTGTGGCTGCCCGGTAAAATTAACAGCCGGTCTTACTTGAATTTAACACCTAGGAGAGCGCTCTTTGAAGGGGGATAGAGGAGGTAGAAGCCAGCATTCGCTACCTAAGAGCCAGAGGCAGCCCCCTTTAACAATGAGGAAACAGACTATTATGGTGACCGGCACTTAGCCTGTACCAACGTCATGCGACAGTTTCTCGGACTAGCTACATCCGATCCAGGTACTTTTTGGACACTTTGCTTAGGATAACGAGACCTATCCAAGGATGTATGATTTGTATGTCTTTCTTTAATTTTTTAATGTTTTATTATTTGCCAGCCCTGCTGTCTGTGCAATAAAGTCTTTAATTTAATTACCTCACAGATTCAGAGACACTAGGGCGGCAAACTATTGTACTTATGTGTGACCCCAAGTTGCTATGGTCCTTATAAATAATGCTGTTTGTCACAATAAAGCCATTATTCGTCCCCATCACTGGGTTGTCTAGTGTCTGTGGGAAGCTGTGATCACTGTAGCGTGATTTTCTCCTAAAAGAAGAAGAAATAGACTAAGGTATCAACCTGGGTACTGGACTGCGTATTAGAAACAATGAATATTAGGTAGTCGCCTACTGTTTGACACTCTGTAGAGGGAGCTTTTAAGCAGTGTTTTACAGTTAGCAGCAATAAATAGTGGTGGATCTCTCTTACCTGCTGGAAGGAGGAGATGTTAAAGATCGCCTGCCAAGTGTCACCTGGTTTATATTGTAATAGCTTGGACTTTCCAGGTCAGCCAATGAGAAGTTGGGACCAGATGCCGTGGCAACAGGAGCTAAAAAAAAGTATACCTTAATCACGTAAGCTCATCATTGTAGGCCCCATAATCTAGTTCACAACCTTGGTGATCCCATTCTTATCTCCCCATCCTACCAACTCACTCTGGGACACGCGTACAAGCTCAGTGACATTCCATACTCCTGAGGTGACAAAGCAATCCTGGAAGGAGAGATGACCTGCGGAGAAACAGGGCATATTATATAATATCATGAGGATAAAAACAAATGCTAAGAAATTAGAGCAGTTGAGAATAGTGTCTGTAAGAAACAATGGCTTTTAAAAGGTTATATGGAGTAATAGGAGGAGTTATAGAAATGGGTTATATGGAGTAATAGGAGGAGTTATAGGGAGAGGCTATATAGAGTTATAGGAGGAGTTATAGGGAGAGGTTATATGGAGTAATAGGAGGAGTTATAGGCAGAGGTAATATGGAGTAATAGGAGAAGTTATAGGGAGATGTTATTAGGAGTAATAGGAGGTGTTATAGAGAGAGGTTATATGGAGTAATAGGAGGAGTTATAGAGAGAGGTTATATGGAATAATAGGAGAAGTTATAGGGAGATGTTATTAGGAGGAGTTATAGGGAGAGGTTATATGGAGTAATATGAGGTGTTATAGAGAGAGGTTATATGGAGTAATAGGAGGAGTTATAGAGAGAGGTTATATGGAGTAATAGGAGGAGTTATAGTGAGAGGTTATATGGAGTAATAGGAGGAGCTATAGGGAGAGGTTATATGGAGTAATATGAGGTGTTATAGAGAGGTTATATGGAGTAATAGTAGGAGTTATAGAGAGGGGTTATATCGAGAGTTATATGGAATAATAGAAGGAGTTATAGGGAGAGGTTATATGGAGTAATATGAGGTGTTATAGAGAGAGGTTATATGGAGTAATAGGAGGAGTTATAGAGAGAGGTTATATGGAGTAATAGGAGGAGTTATAGAGAGAGGTTATATGGAGTAATAGGAGGAGTTATAGGGAGAGGCTATATAGAGTTATAGGAGGAGTTATAGGGAGAGGTTATATGGAGTAATAGGAGGAGTTATAGGCAGAGGTAATATGGAGTAATAGGAGAAGTTATAGGGAGATGTTATTAGGAGTAATAGGAGGAGTTATAGGGAGAGGTTATATGGAGTAATAGGAGGAGTTATAGGGAGATGTTATATGGAGTAATAGGAGGAGTTATAGGGAGAGGTTATATGGAGTATTAGGAGGGGTATAGGGAGAGGTTATATGGAGTATCAGGAGGAGTTATAGGGAGAGGTTATATGGAGTAATAGGAGGTGTTATAGGGAGAGGTTATATAGAGTAATAGGAGGAGTTATAGAGAGAGGATATATGGAGTAATAGGAGGAGTTATAGAGAGAGGATATATGGAGTAATAGGAGGAGTTATAGGGAGAGGTTATATGGAGTAATAGGAGCAGTTATAGAGAGAGGTTATATAGAGTAATAGGAGGAGTTATAGAGAGAGGTTATATAAAGTAATAGGAGGAGTTATAGCGAGAGGTTATATGAAGTAATAGGAGGAGTTATAGAGAGAGGTTATATAGAGTAATAGGAGGAGTTATAGTGAGAGGTTATATGGTGTAATAGGAGGAGTTATAGAGAGAGGTTATATGGAGTAATAGGAGGAGTTATAGTGAGAGGTTATATGGTGTAATAGGAGGAGTTATAGTGAGAGGTTATATGGTGTAATAGGAGGAGTTATAGGGAGAGGTTATATAGAGTAATAGGAGGAGTTATAGAGAGATGTTATATGGAATAATAGGAGGAGTTATAGAGAGAGGTTATATGGAGTAATAGGAGGAGTTATAGGGAGAGGTTATATGGAGTAATAGGAGGAGTTATAGTGAGAGGTTATATGGAGTAATAGGAGGAGTTATAGGGAGAGGTTATATGGAGTAATAGGAGGAGTTATAGAGAGAGGTTATATGGAATAATAGGAGGAGTTATAGGGAGAGGTTATATGGAGTAATAGGAGGAGTTATAGGGAGAGGTTATATGGAGTAATAGGAGGAGTTATAGGGAGAGGTTATATGGAGTAATAGGAGGAGTTATAGTGAGAGGTTATATAGAGTAATAGGAGGAGTTATAGGGAGAGGTTATATAAAGTAATAGGAGGAGTTATAGAGAGAGGTTATATGGAGTAATAGGAGGAGTTATAGGGAGAGGTTATATAAAGTAATAGGAGGAGTTATAGTGAGAGGTTATATAGAGTAATAGGAGGAGTTATAGTGAGAGGTTATATGGAGTAATAGGAGGAGTTATAGTGAGAGGTTATATAAAGTAATAGGCGGAGTTATAGTGAGAGGTTATATAGAGTAATAGGAGGAGTTATAGGGAGAGGTTATATAAAGTAATAGGAGGAGTTATAGAGAGAGGTTATATGGAGTAATAGGAGGAGTTATAGGGAGAGGTTATATAAAGTAATAGGAGGAGTTATAGTGAGAGGTTATATAGAGTAATAGGAGGAGTTATAGTGAGAGGTTATATGGAGTAATAGGAGGAGTTATAGTGAGAGGTTATATAAAGTAATAGGAGGAGTTATAGTGAGAGGTTATATAGAGTAATAGGAGGAGTTATAGTGAGAGGTTATATGGAGTAATAGGAGGAGTTATAGTGAGAGGTTATATAGAGTAATAGGAGGAGTTATAGGGAGAGGTTATATAAAGTAATAGGAGGAGTTATAGAGAGAGGTTATATGGAGTAATAGGAGGAGTTATAGGGAGAGGTTATATGGAGTAATAGGAGGAGTTATAGGGAGAGGTTATATAGAGTAATAGGAGGAGTTATAGGGAGAGGTTATATAAAGTAATAGGAGGAGTTATAGAGAGAGGTTATATGGAGTAATAGGAGGAGTTATAGTGAGAGGTTATATGGAGTAATAGGAGGAGTTATAGGGAGAGGTTATATGGAGTAATAGGAGGAGTTATAGGGAGAGGTTATATGGAGTAATAGGAAGAGTTATAGAGAGAGGTTATATGGGGTAATAGGAGGAGTTATAGAGAGAGGTTATAGGGAGTAATAGGAGGAGTTATAGAGAGAGGTTATAGGGAGTAATAGGAGGAGTTATAGAGAGAGGTTATATGGAGTAATAGGAGGAGTTATAGAGAGAGGTTATAGGGAGTTATAGGAGGAGTTATAGAGAGAGGTTATAGGGAGTAATAGGAGGAGTTATAGAGAGAGGTTATATGGAGTAATAGGAGGAGTTATAGAGAGAGGTTATATGGAGTAACTGAGTTCAGAGGAGAATCTATAAGCAGTAATAAAAGGTGTTTTATACATCTCAGACTTACCGTTCGGAGGGGGTTTTATATCCACTTCAGTTTGCTGGTTTGAGTTGTCAGACTGTCCGGAATCTACAGAAAGAGGATAAGCATTTTGAAATAGAATCTCTTTAAGAAAACACTTGCTCTTGTCTTTAACATGACTAATATATTATTAGCATTTCAGGATAAAAGTGTATATTTTAGTCTTTTCAATGGAATCAGGTTTTACCATCTTGAATTAACATATGCCTAAATCAGATCATTTACGAAATATGTATACAATCTCAAGCAGACAGGAGAGCAGGAAAACCCATGGGGGAGATTTGCACAGACACAGTGTTTAAAAAAGAACAGATTCACAGCTCTCCATCCATGAATACAGATCATACCTCTCTTCATACTTTGCACTTTTATAACATGCAGCATTTTGAACTGTCAAACAGTGTGGCCAGTATATTACGTGCCTTCGTAGTATACTGTAAACCCTTAATATATATCTGTTTATTTATGAAGCTAAAATATGTTATTTTTTTTGCATTTACATTCAGTATCATATCTGTGAAGCTGTATTATAAATAGTCCTCTAGCCAGGGAATTGATGGAAATCTACCAGCAAAATGTATACTTTAGGACATAAGTTTTCCATTGTAGCCTTAAATTGACATGTTCCTGGTGAATTCCCAACAGTTACACAAGGGTTTCTTAACTGAATTGTAGTGAAATAGAACCAACATCACAAACTTCAGGCTGAGGTATCTGTGGCTATAGTTGGATTTATAATGTTTTCCAAATCTTGGAAGATATGTCCCTTCCAGGCTACAGTGTGTCAGCTGCAGCCATTCATCCAAATAAGCATTCAATAACAAGTAACAATGAATGGAAAAGCTGCAGTAGCACTATTTCATACAAATGCACTGCTGTCTGTGACCAAGCAAAAGAAAGCTCTATGTTTGGGCTGGTACAAGTGTACAAGTAATTGTACGTTTTGTAGTTTGGCTCTGGCTTCCGGCTAGGCGACCGAAACGAGGAAGTGTTTTTGGTATAATGCCAACAAGGTGACTGCAATTTCTCTTTCAAATTCTGTGTCACAATGTTAATTATTTCAGGGTTATTTACTAAACACTGAATTTTGGCCAGTCAGATTCAAATGGCAAAATAAAAGGCCATGACTATAGCTGAGTAGTATAATTATTTTTTTTAATTCATCTATTTTAACCTTAAATTTGACATTTAGACTCAATCTGCTGGTATTCAGTGTTTAGTGTATGATCCTAATTGTTTCTATCACCACTGTTTAGATGGTGTCTCGGTGTATGTCCCATTTACATAAAACCACTGTAATTGGCTATTAGTGTTTAGAACAGTTGCTCCGTCAAATTTTTGCCTATGAAAATATACTGCAGAATGTGTTCTTCCATTGAAATACACACACACTTGCAGGGTTTTTCACTCAAGTGAGAGAATTGGACTATTCTCTTTCCTAACTCTTTCCTTGCCTGTGCAACATAACCATAGGGATTTCTGTGACCCAGTCTAAAACAATACAAAATATGTATTTCTTAGTATAGATTTAATCATTAAGCAGTGAGTTTTAATGCTTTGATAATCATTTTCAAATTCATGCCATGATACCGGAGATATCGGCTTTTTACTCAACTCACTGCTTAGCAAATAAACCCCAACACCAAGGAATACATACTTTGCCACTTCCACTGATGCTGGATTGCTTATTTTGTTATATTGTTGTAAATTGTAATTTTAATAAAAGTATTGCATTGTGTCTTTTTTTATATAAATACAAATACTGTATATGCTCGAGTATAAGCCGACCCGAATATAAGCCGAGGCCCCTAATTTTACCTCCAAAAACTAGGAAAACGTATTGACTCGAGTATTTATTTACAGTGTGTGTATATAATGAATGCAGTGTGTGTGTATATGAGTGCAGTGTGTGTATGAATGCAGTGTGTGTGTATGAGTGCAGTGTGTGTGTATGAGTGCAGTGTGTATGAGTGCAGTGTGTGTTTGAGTGCAGTGTGTATGAGTGCAGTGTGTGTATGAGTGCAGTGTGTATGACTGCAGTGTGTGTATGAGTGCAGTGTGTATGAGTGAGTGCAGTGTGTGTATGAGTGCAGTGTGTATGTATGAATGCAGTGTGTGTGTATGAGTGCAGTGTGTATGTATGAATGCAGTGTGTATGTATGAGTGCAGAGTGTATGTATGAATGCAGTGTGTGTGTATGAGTGCAGTGTGTGTATGTATGAATGCAGTGTGTGTATGAGTGCAGTGTGTGTATGAGTGCAGTGTGTGTATGAGTGCAGTGTGTGCAGTGTGTATGTATGAGTGCAGTGTGTGTGTATGAATGCAGTGTGTGTATGAATGCAGTGTGTGTGTACGAGTGCAGTGTGTGTGTATGAATGCAGTGTGTGTGTATGAATGCAGTGTGTGTGTGCATGAGTGCTGTGTGTGTGTGTGTGTGTGTGATGCAGAGCCTTGGTGGGGGGTGGGCATTTTTTATATTTTTTTTATTATTATTATTGAAATTTTTTGTTGTTATATTATTATTTATTTATTTTTATTATTATTTTTATTATTATTATTATTTATTTCTTTTTCGTCCCCCCTCCCTGATTGATACATGGCAGGGAGGGGGGCTCTCCTTCCCTGGTGGTCCAGTGGCATTGGCAGTTTAGTGGGGGGGGAGAGGGGGCTGGCAGAGAGCACTTACCTCTCCTGCAGCTCCTGTCAGCTCCCTTCTCCTCCGCGGCGGTCCGTGCAGCTCCCCTGTCAGCTCCCAGTGTAAGTCTCGCGAGAGCCGCACTATGACCCCGCGACTCTTGCGAGACTTACACTGGGAGCTGACAGAGGTGCTGAACGGACCGCCGCGGAGGAGGAGAGAGCTGACAGGAGCTGCAGGAGAGGTAAGTAACCGCACACAGCCCCCTGTCTGTATTATGGCAATGTAAATTGACATAATACAGACAGTAACTTGAGTATAAGCCGAGTTGGGGTTTTTAAGCACAAAAAATGTGCTGAAAAACTCGGCTTATACTCGAGTATATACGGTAATAAACTTTTGTCTGTCACCACAGACTAACCACAGTTCACTTTTTTTCGGAAGTGTTTTCTTTGGTCCAAAGGCCAGGCTTTCCCATCTGTCTCTGCAAAAAGCAGAAATACGCCAACATATTCCCTAGGAAAGGGGCATTTTTTTACACCCAGCATTTTCATTTATAACGCTAATTTGTTTATCTGTGTCTGTTTCTGCTCAGTCGAGGGTGTTTTAAACTGTCGATAACACCGTTTTTATTATTAATGGTTCACTGGGGGAAGGCTGAGATATGGATGTAAATATAATCGAGCTGTTGCTGAAGTGCTGGCAGCCATTTTAAAACTTGGCAGCCATTTTAGAGCTGGCTACCCGTGTCCGTTTCAAGCAAAGCAAAAAAGAGAGAACTGTAGAAAATCGCAGCGTTGACATTGAAAGATTTTCGAGTTTTAATACCCATCCTTTTCTTTTCAAATGGATTTGATTTATACATACATACATTTATCCATAAATATTACATTTTTATCAATGCACATTTCATTGATCTAGTTTAACTTAATTGAAGATATATAATACTGTTTATATAAGCAAAAATCTATATTTCCTATGCATAACATTGAGTTGGTTAGCACATTTCTGCTTTATACTATTACCCATTTCCCTGATTTGGTAAACGTAAGTTTAATTTCCACTGTCTAATCCATTCAAGGGACTCACATAGTAAATGGCCAGTGTCTGTGTATATTCCGAGGGTGTTTCCTTTGATTTCATTAGCCAATACAGCAGACTCGGTAACCCATTCACTAAACAGCAAGGGACGAGCTGAGATCTGACTTAGAAAATGCAGACTCAAATAACTATATGCTACTTTGGACCAAAGTCAGTTCTCAAGTCACCCCGCTTGGGATAGGCATAAGGATATCCTAGTTATAAGATAAGGCCAGGGACTAATGAAAGTATTTAGAAAATTGGGCAGACTAGATGGGCCGAATGGTTCTTATCTGCCGTCACATTCTATGTTTATGTTGCTTAACTTGGAGGTAAAAATGGGTCAGGAATTTTACACAAACATAACAAAGCTTTACAAAAAAAACTCTCACACTCAGCTATTTTATTAATCCATATTTAAATGAATTCACTACAATTCACTACTTGTGTGAACATCCCATCACTGAATGATTGAGAATATGTGACATTTAGAAAAATATGTAAGAAACATCTTGTGCATCCGATTTATTTGATCTTGTGAGAACTGTGATTTAATCTTGTGTTATTTAGTACCAAGACCCCCTAGCCCCCCTACCCCATGCACACTTCCTCCACTCTCTTATCAGTAGCGCCAGTTGATTAATCTCAGCCAGGAGCAGACCCTTACCCACAATAAGGGTTATCTGCTGCATGCATACACTGCTCTGCTCACAACACACAGCCAAGCAGAGCGTGCCATAGCTATGAACAATATTTCAAAGACACATACATAAACATGATTATCTTCTTCTTAAATATTTCAAATGGATACAAATCACATTGGTAAACTTAGTTTAGCTTTATGCAACAGACGAACAGGTTGGATTGAAATGCTTGTTTATTTGTTTTCTTTATTTTCTGTTTTACCATGTTAATGTATAGATGTGTTCTACCAAGTGCTTAATGAGCTTTTGTTTTAGGTAGTTCTTTTTGAGACAGCTGTACAGTAAATAGATGGTTCCCTAAGTCGGCCTGTATTTGTAAACAAGTATCTGTTTACAAATAGAAAAAAAACAAGTAGGTAAACAGCTTACAAAAATGTTATCTCCTATAATTTGTTTTAGCACATATTTCACATATAGTAGGTCTACACAACAAGTTCTCTGGTTATATTTTTATTTTATGAACTCCGTTTAAAAAGGGAGACGAATTGACACATACAATACCGAATGCCTGCCTCACACACTTCTATCTATCTCTTTGTCTGTCGATCCAACCACCCTTCCATCTGTCTATTTTTTTTACCATGTCCGTATCTGGCTAGCTATTTTGCTATGAGCTATTGGTCCTCACACTCACGTGCCAATGAAATGTAATGTCTATTGGCTTGATTGCTTGCTCTGGTGCACTGTCAGGTTGTAAATTGAAAGTATCTAGTATCTAGTATGCCACGTACCATCCAGGTTTGCAGTAGCGAGCAACTTTTAGTTCTGGGTAGTAGTGTAGGACTTAAAAGATGATAAGAAGAGATGGGGTGCGGTGGGGAAGCAAAGATTATTGTAAGATAATAGGTACATAAAAAGACAAGATACTAGAAAAGATAGAGAAATCACAATTTGTAGTTAAATATAAAAGAGTGATATCAGCAAGGATTTTTGTAAAATATTGTTTTTGTCTTTAGATTTTATGGTCATTCAATTCTTGTTCCTGTCAACATTACGATGTGTGTCATTACTTGTGTTCTAATAATTATAAAGAGCTGCGGAATATGTTGGCGCTTTATAAATGCTACTATTATGAATAATTGTAAATCACCTAATGTACAAGAAAGGCGGCGATTTGGGGGAAAATGGTGTCGTTTTATGATTAAAAACGTGGAGAACTGAAGTTATGTCCATCTTTCTAATGTACCTCAACATTCTTTACTATAATTACACATTGCAAGGCTGTCTGTATGGCATTCTCTTTGGGAGGTCCCAAATATCAAAATGATCTTATGCTTTTATCGGTGCCACTAAACGTTCTGTGGACTGAATCTCCCATGTTGCTCAGCTAAACATAGGCTTTGTGGTTGTGCAACACAATCAGAAATGTTGTCTACAACAGCAGATATTTACATTTTGGTAAACACTTTAAAGTTATGTGCTTTGCAAAACTGAAACACTCCACGCAGCGTTTGGTGCCTCTTTTGAGACTGATAAGCAAAGGGTTTCTAACTCCCCCCTCCCAAAGGAGCTCAGTGTAATCCTACTTGTGCATTTTAACTATTATGAATCTCGCTATCCACAGACTGTAATTTCACATGTGTACTGCAGCAAATGCCTTCCTTTGGCCCAAACAATCTGGTTTGAGATTGTTGCCAGGAAGGCTGGACTCTTTCACTTTTATGGGTTATTACTTTGATAACGCATATTTCATTGACAGATGCTTGATAACGGGATGTTCCATTTACGGACCTTGTTTAAGAAAGATATTTTCATTTGTTCATAACTATTTATTCCACATAATTTAAATGCACATCCTACTAAGTAGATTCCTTGATGCTCTTTGGTTCCGCAATCTAACGACAGTTTTAGAGAGTTCACTTGATTTTATTAAATATTTGAGGATTCTGATGATATTGGAAAAGGGAATCGCTGAAGTTGTGTCCTTTCTCTGTACATAAATAGATAGTATGGGGTTTGTTCAGCAACAGCTAAAGTGCTAGTAATATAGATTGTGCTAGATCAGAACCAATTGGTCCATCTAGTCAGTCTAATTATTTGTATCTGGGTGGCCGTATGCACGTTTCAGGCATTCCCCAGTTCCTTACAAAATTTGCCTCTCCTACCTCCAGTATACGGGTCACAGGTTACTCTGTCTTTTAATGTCAGTCGTCATCCCTCTGTAGTTTATACCACACCGTCTCGTTCTGTTTTTTTTTTTTATCTTTTTACCTAAAATGCTTCTATATTCAACTGTACTGAACAAAAAAAAAGTGGGTCCACCATAGCTGGGATATTTTATGCCTTGATAAACAGATTTATAGGTAAAGAGTAGGGCAAAATGCCCATATTTAGTCATTCATGATGCAGATAATGGATTAAATGAATAACTGAAAACAAATTAAGATACACACCTTCCAAAACCCTGGAACTGTACAGCTTATATAGACTGTCTGCCGCTTTAGGCAACCCCCTACTTCACAGGAAAAAAGCTTCACCAGTCAGGAGGTTCTCATTCTAGTACTCGGTATATGTTCATACCTCATAAAGTCCTATCCAGCAGAAGTTTTTGGGATAAGTTAATTATCCCCCAGCTCCATCCATCTATAGGTGCTGTTATTTTAACCACTTCTCTAATGATTGTGTCCTTCCTCCAGCCCAAATACTTACCCACTGCAGCAATCGTGATCGGAGACCTGCCTGACAACTGAGGCATATATATATTCATTCTAAGTGTAAAATCTATATATTATATTATATTAGGTAGTATTCTGATATTAATATATATATGAAAATATATACAACTCGAAACATATTTTTATATTTTATATATAATTAAGTGTATTTTTAAATTAATATAATTATATGTAAAGATAACAGACAGGAGGTGATCAGCACTTAAGATTATATATACATCCGATACAGATGATATTCTTAGTATATGAATACTTTTTAGAGCTGTCTCAGCTCTACTATGAAGGCCTGGATGGAATAATCCCTGTCTATGGATATAAATGGAGGGTCTTTGGAGCTTGTTTTCAGGATGGAGAAGGTATATGTGAAAAAAGACAAAATAGAAAATCCAGTGGTATGGTATATAGAAACAATTGGTATTGATGGAGGAAAATATCCTACTTATATCACGCAGAGCAATGTCCTGCTCTGGTATGAAGAACTTGAGGTGGAACAATCCCCACCAAGGGATATATGTTGGAACCGGAAGGATAATGAGGGCTGAATGAAGGGTGTACTCCACAGGTGATGATGTATAGAATAGCAGGTTTATTAAATACAAAGCTGGAAACATAAGTAAAAACAAATAAACAAACTGTGGATAAAAAAAGTCCTCGCTTATATCATCAAGTGAGGACTTACTTTATCCACAGTTTGTTTATTTGTTTCTAACAAATAATAAGAAAATAGCATTTCTTCATTTTTACTAATACATTTTCAAGATTTTATTCATATTAAATTGTTTCCTTTATAAATATTAGATGTGAAATGACAGCCATGATTCTCCTGAACAAAATTATATATAATAAGTGTGGTTGCACGTAATATGAAAGAAGTATATTATGGTTGAACACACATACAGCTCAAATTCTAGGTTTTGTTTTGGATCAAAACTTGTACAATTGCCTCCGTCCATAAGTGGTCAGAATCAGCCCAGTTCACATTTTTGCTGATCTGCTTTGCATGTATGAGGCCAGGGCTGTGCTATCTCCATGTCATGTGTTATAACGGTAAAATATTATAGTTATTGGGTATATAGCCCATTATATTTACTAAGAATAGACATGATACAATAGGTTTGTGTTTAGTTTAGTTTTTTATAAATAAGGCCCACTGCCCAATGTAATGTATAAAATATAAAGAGATGAACAATTCATTCATGCAATATTGCCTGAGTATATTCAGAGATTGAATTTCTGTCCTATTGTCCAATTGATTTAAAAAAAAATTACAAGCACATTTGCAAATCAAATGGACTATTCGGAAAATCTGGATTATAGAATAATATTGTGTCACTTCAGTTAATTAATTACTAATGATCAAAATAGTCATTTCTAAGTGCGGATCTTAATGACTTGCAATGAAAAGCACGGAAAGCAGAAACAAAATGAAAAGTGAAGCGCCTACATACACCACACAATATTTACGCATAGACAGCATAGCTAACTTTGACCTTGTTTGCAGTTTGGCTATTTCGACCTTAAATGTAAAATGAACTTTGAATTCGCCTTGAATTACATTCTGATCTGTCACATGATGTCTTACAGAAATACTGCAAGTTTATTTCAAACATGCTACACAGGCTGAGTAAGAAGTAATATATTGCTCTCTACTGCACCATTTCCTAAAATGGTAACAGAAAATCAATACATCACTGAATATTTATATACAGAGTTACCAGATCCACCATGTTTTCAGGGACACTTAATTTTCTCATAATTATGAAAATGCACGAAAAGGGTTGCCCTGCAGTAATAATGGTTACTGTTCAAGATCAATGTGAAAATATATAGGTCACTCTATAAGTCTAGACAGCCATGTTCCAAAAGACTGTATAGAGTGAGAGAGGACTCCAATGAACCTGCATACTGATTCTTAGGAATTTCAATTTTAAAATTGTATCTACAGTTTCGGGGGTCCCAGGAGAGGATCAAGATGAAGGCGATATATATATATAGTAGAAATCCATGCATTACATTTTCCGTAATGGTTCAGCACAGAAAGCACAGGGATCAGTGTAAGACTTCGAACTCATATTATTATTATCATAATATTTGATTTAGTAGTATTTTATAAAATTACTTTTTAATGTGTGTTATCTGCACACTGAAAACACAGATATGTGAAAAGGGCAGGACTAGGGTGTACAGAAAATGTTGCCGAAACAAAGCACAGGGAAATAAAGAGTGCAAGGCCCAAATACACAGCAGTGATTGTTGGGCTCACAAGCTGCCCACAGATGGCCATTTTGGCATGGGTTGGTAAGAGGGGAGGTGGAGTGTGCACCTGATGCTCTGTTTAACTGGGGAGATCTGTGCTACAGCTGAGCACCCTTAATCAAAAGCTTCTATATCAGCCATAGCCATCACTGCTTTGGGCCTTGATCTAGTTGGGGCATCGAAGGAGAAAGAAGAACAGTACCTCCTTCTTCTGGCCTGTATCATGGTTCCACAAACAATGGAGTGTAAACACTACTGGGCGCAATCCCTTCTCCCCATCCTTGCCTTTTCCATATTGTGTCAGTATCTCCTGAGTGTACTGCAGATCTAGATTTCTTTACACTGTCCCACCTTTCCTGTACTGATTCCTGCCCTCATCTCTGTATTAGAGTGAAAGCTCTGCAGGTCAGGATTCCCATTTCCATTTGTATGAGCATCAGCTGGCGTAATGTATAGTGAGATGGAGTACTCCCTGGTGGTGAAGCTGTGACGGGTATAAATAAAATGCAGTGAATGTGAAGTGTTGGGAAGGATCCAGTTCTGCATCTGTTTGGAAGCGTGCCAACATTCATTCAATTTAACCCTCTGCGACTGTGAAGGAACAAGAGAGGGAGGAGAGGGTTGGATGGACGAGTGAGGAGAGTCGTAAAAAGGACAAGAAATGGCATGTTAACCCTTTGGGATTCAAAAACAAAAAACATGATTGGGAAGAGTAAAAGGAATGTGAGGGAGAGGAGTATTAGTGAAAGTGTTGAAATCTGAACAATAATAAGGGGTGAGGTAATGTGAAGGAGTAGAGCAAGAGAAATAATAGAAAGAAAATGTATAGGATACAAAAAAAAGAATGTGATAAAAGATAGAGGTTAGCGAGTATGATGGGGGAGTCATAAGTTATGTGAGGCAAAACACACATAAGGCATTTAAGGGCAAGGCTATGTAAAGGAAAACCGAGGTGAAGGAATTTAAGAAATGGTGAAATAAGTAGGTATGAGCAAGGCATGAGGAACTTTCATTTCTAAGTGTAAGACCTATTCTTGCTCCTATACTACACTGATGCCTACGTTTCTCCATTACGTTCACTGAGACACTCTCTCCTGGGTAACCTCTTTGTGGTCTGTCTGAAGACCCTTAGGTCTCTTCTCAGACTCACATTCATCACAATCTCTTCTATTGAATCTATGATTCCGTGTCTCACATTTTCTTCATGCATAGTGTATAGTTAACTTAGCCGTGTGCAATCTTAAATTAATTCTACATTGTACAATATAATTGCTATTAGAGAGAATAAGTTTCACCTTTGACCTGTTACATGTACTACCAATGTTTTGCACCAGAGGGAGACAGAACACAAATCAAAGTCTGGCAAAAAATTAAAAAGTGCACTGAGGATAAACATGCAAATAGCCAAATGCTGTGGTGGAGCAATTAACAAAGCAGTACCATTTAAAACCCATGGTGGATATTGGTAGTAGGTATTTGTTATTGAGAAAGTACAATACCCTTTCAAAGAATATTTGACCCATTGTAATATAAAAGCAAATAATGTTTTGCCCATAGTAATAATGAACCACGGAGATAGGTTAAATTTATAGGGGAACTGTTACAACAGATTTTTCCACAAGCCAGTATCATCAACATACAGGAAAGCTCACACATTCTTCGGCGAACCTTCCACAGTGTCCACATGTGACAAAAACTCCCATACATACATACACTTCCAGACATGCACTCCATATCATCCTTAAGCATATACATAGAAGTATATATTTCTATATGCATGCACCCACACATTGTATGCCACTAACACACTCATTTAAACATACATACATACACACCCACTCATGTGCATGTAAAGACATATGGCACTACTTCCAAGCACATATTATTACAAAACAGCACATGCCTCACATGCACAATTGCTGCACATTGCTCACAATATTAACACATCATGCTACTCACAAGCTTGTGTCATTAATACATTACACCGCTTTTCACTAGCTTAGTCTGTGTTGCTCCCTCTATATTGCTTTTTCATTGTGTTTTGGTATCCAGGAAGACAAGGCATTCATCAGTTGTCCCCAGGCAACCTCATGACAGTATCACTCTCATTGGAGTGCCTGAACTGCTGCAGCACAGTAGCAGAAAGTCACACACAGAATAGCGACACAAAGCAGAGTAGCCACAACACTCTAATTTCCTCCATTCCTTTTTAGCTGTGCTTGTCTTACTGTTAAAATTCCAGTCACTTTGCTGGAATGTATGGCAACTTGTGCTAGGAGGTTTAGACTCCAAGTCACATAGCTACCTCCTGTCTGTGTCACCCTATGCTGGGAGGGACAGACTCCATGTCCCGTAGCTCCCTCCTGTTCTTATCACCCTGTGCTGGGAGGGACAGACTCCACGTCCCATAGTTCCCTCCTGTCTGTGTCACCCTGTGCTGGGAGGGGCAGACTCCATGTCCCATAGCTCCCTCCTGTCTGTGCCACCCTGTGCTGGGAGGGACAGACTCCATGTCCCATAGCTCCCTCCTGTCTGTGCCACCCTGTGCTGGGAGGGACAGACTCCATGTGCCATAGCTCACTTCTGTCTGTTCCACCCTGTGCTGGGAGGGACACACTCTATGCCCCATAGCTCCCTCCTCTCTGTGTAACCCTGTGCTGGGAAGGACAGGGTTCCCTGTCCCATAGCTCCCTCCTGTCTGTGTCACCCTGTGCTGGGAGGGACAGACTCCATGTCCCATAGCTCCCTCCTGTCTGTGTCACCCTGTGCTGGGAGGGACAGACTCTATGTCCCATAGCTCCCTCCTGTCTGTGTCACGCTGTGCTGGGAGTGACAGACTCTTTGTCCCATAGCTCCCTCCTGTCTGTGTCACCCTGTGCTGGGAGTGACAGACTCTTTGTCCCATAGCTCCCTCCTGTCTGTGTCACCCTGTGCTGGGAGGGGCAGACTCTATGTCCCATAGCTCCCTCCTGTCTGTGTCACGCTGTGCTGGGAGGGACAGACTCCATGTCACATAGCTCCCTCCTGTCTGTGTCACGCTGTGCTGGGAGGGACAGACTCCATGTCACATAGCTCCCTCCTGTCTGTGTCACGCTGTGCTGGGAGTGACAGACTCTTTGTCCCATAGCTCCCTCCTGTCTGTGTCACCCTGTGCTGGGAGGGGCAGACTCTATGTCCCATAGCTCTCTGTGGCACCAGGCAAGTAAATCCCATAATCCCTATCCTCTACACAAAACTAAATATTTTTCCATAAACGCCTAGGATCATACTGACAAAATCTATGTCTCATTAATGTCTTTTCTGTATGCCAAAAATACACAGAAACACAGTTTATATATATTCAGTGTCTTATAATGTAATTTCTGTGTTGGAATAACATGATAATTTATATGCATATTCTTTAATGAACCCATGCATGGAGCACAACACACATCCAAACATACTTATACACAGATAAAGGCAGTTAGTTATGTGTACTCAGCATTCACCCTCCCATATCTACCACTAATAAGTGGGTGACAAGGATGAAATTGTTGTTTTCAGATAAATTAAATAAACAAGAGTTATCTCATCCTCCTACATACACCCTTCGCCTCACACAGCTGGCATACTGTGCCCCCTGCACATCATAAATCTCACACATAAGTTTCAATGTATCGATTAAATATTATAGTCTATTGAGTTATGGATATAATCATACAGTTCACTGCAAGCAGTGGTAATAGCAGTGAATGGTAACAAACAGCAGGGAACCGATCATACAGTTTGATAAATATATTTTTTGCTTTCTACCGCAATTAGTAGGACTGCCCATAGGCTCAAACATGGTAACGACATCATTATGCATTATACTTTTGAAACTGAACCACCATTTAATACGGCCTCTGATTGGTCATTTGTAAGAAATCTGGTGAATTCTTCTTGACCCACTAAATCTTTGTAAGATGATCGATCATCTTCTAGTTATACTACCAATACACCTAAGAAACTAGACTTAAATGCCATTCTATTAAGCAGAGTAGATGGTGGGAACCGCCCTCATTATGAGCGGCCACGGGTGCTCCAGAGCAGGACCAGCAATCCCAGAATAATAGGCAAAGAAGAAAGACTTGAATTCGGAGTGCCTGTGAGTCTTTCTTCTTTAAATGCCATTCTGGCACAAGATAGTCATAAAATGACTGTAATTAGTTTTGTATTAGCCATTTTGCCATGAGGTACTGCCATTTTCAAAGCAGGTGGTTAATGATAACAGTGAACTGACATGGGGCTGTATTGTCAAAAAATATAACCTTTTTGAGAGTTAAACTTCAAATATCCAAATCTGATTTGGATAAGAATCAGAATAAGTAGTTCTGCAATATAATCAAAGAATATGTATTTGATGTCTTTCCACTATCAAAAGAGGAAACATTTTGACCCTGACAGCCTTTGTGTTGAATAAACACCAGAGTTGGAATAGTTCTATTTAGCCATGTCTATATACAATCACTTGCCAGTGGACCCCCTTCTACATTACAAGCATTTTGATGAAAAATGTACAGTGCTAGGATAATTAATATTTTGCTATGTTTGGGTTTTGTTTTAATTGAGATAGGTGTTGGTCACCAGTTTGCATTTATCCTACACACCACATCATAACTTTAGCATTATTTCTTGATGGTAAGTTCTTTCCAATAATACTATAGGAATTATATTTTTCAAATAGGTAAATTACTTAGAAAGTTTGAATTATTGTAATTATATCACACTTTACATTGCATATTATGCCTTTACTGCTCACTAGCAGAATTCTGAAATTTGCAAATTACGATGCAATTTGGAGTCAGTGCAGTGTTTGCTAAAAGTCCTTTGAGAGCAGACACAAGATTCAGGTCTAGCCTCGTTGTATCCAGTGTGCTGGGAGAAGACTCCTAAGTTCCTGCTCAGGTTAAATTCAGGAATCTGAATTTAACCCCTTAAGGACACATGACTTGTGTGACATGTCATGATTCCCTTTTATTCCAGAAGTTTGGTCCTTAAGGGGTTAAACAACAGGTTGATATGTTGTGTTTGTTGATGATTCTTTGAGGTTTATGCAGTTTCAGCAATATGAATTACTGTATTCAAATCCTTCCATTTGATACTCTGTATCTCCTAAAAAAAGTTATTTCTTTTAAAATCACAGTTCATTTTGTGTTGTCTAACATACTATCCAATTTGACATATATTAGTGTCTGAGTATATTTACAATGAATTTATCATTTCAGTTTCTTGTCAGCACACAAGCCGTTTTTAATTTGCAGTTATTTTTTATATTCTATCCAGCTTTCAGGATGCTGGGTTCTCATTACTATGCAGTCTGTTCTTCCAGACACATGTGTTATCTATCCATGCAATTAAAAAAAGTGTTATAAACCACCCCATTTGAGAAGCTCAGTCTCTGTTGAAGTCTTGGGGCAGACAATCTGCATCAGACCCTTTTGAAGTGGCTTATGACAGCCTTTTCTATTTACGTCTGGTGTTTTCCTGATTTGAATGGACTTGTAAATAAAGGGAATTGTACTTACTAGTCCAGCCTGCTGTGTGGATTGAGTCCCATTCTTCTTCTTCTAACTGATTAAATTCTATAGATTAATTATATATTCCCACACATCTAAATTCTAAGCACCAGTCGAACATTCCCACACATTTCAAAACTATGGTTTACACAAATTTTTCAATTTTACACATTTCTATAACCTGCGTTCTTAGATTGTGCACCACGTGCACATGCACACATATTTCTAAATTGTATTCACTTTTTCTACACTGAACCATCAATATATGTAAAAAAAAAAAAAAAACTACAAATCGGAAGACTGCAATAGTATTTGTCTCTGAGCTTCCCCACAATTTCTGGTAGTATAGCCGACACAATGCTTTATGCCACATTTGGCATTGTGGTCGCACATTAAGTGGCACGAAGTTTAGAAAGTTGCCATGAGTGTATTATTTAATCTATAAATTTGCCTGACTCATATCTTATCATCCAGATATTTTTCCATTTAAATCAGATACACGGTACTTTCAAATAAACTTGACGTTGTTATTCTGAAGTGAATGGTAGAATGTTTTTCATATCAGCTACTTTGGACTAACCACTGCAGTTCAGTTTTAACCCCATTTCAAAAACACTACAGTGCATACTATTTAGATTTATCCAATAGATCAGGAATCATGGAAAATTGAAAAAGGGTATTATAAAAGGCAAAATAGTCAGCAATGATAAATTCTCAAATTTAGCCCTTTTTTCCAGCCTTGAATCTCTACAACTTTAATTTAAGCTTTCTTTAATTAAAAACCCACTTGTGGGGGGCGGGGCCTGGCCGCTGAGCGTAAAGGACGCAGAGTAAAGCAGCTCCTGCTCTCCCAGGCAAATTCGGCTGATTAACGGGTAAAAACAGCCTCCACACGAACTCATATGGGTCACCAGCTAAACAGCGACATCATGGATTCCCAAGATGCTTTGCTTGCTGTAGTTTTTAAACATCCTGGGATCAACCTTGTGGGCATCACTGCTAGACTCACTATATTTGACAAGTTCATTAGCAATTTCACAGATGGTGTGGAAGGGAGGCAATGCTTTTCTGTGTAGGGCACAAATATTTTTCAGATGTTTGGCACTTTGTATTTAGGAATACTATTGCCATGGCTAATATTACGTAAAATGTAATGTGCAATTCATTTATTTCTATTAACCTTAAAAATAGTGTTAATTAAACGAGGCTATGATTATTTCTGGGGCTACAGTCCCACTACACTGCCCCACCATTAGACAGGCCTCCAACATTGTTGAAAGTAAACTTCAAATTCACTAAAGTAAAAATTCTAAGTAAATTTCAATTTTAAGCCAAAATAGACACAGAGGGAAAAATTTGGTTATGCTTTTAGTTTGGCTACGTAGGCCTAAAATTTGAAATTCGCTGTAAATTAACTTAGAATCCTCACTTTAGTTAATACCCGTGTTAGCAAATGTACATACACTTACCGTGCGTAAATGATGCGCATTAACACATTTACTTTAAATACAGTGCTCACCTGGTAAAGGTGTACATATTCACTTACTGTGAAATATACACAATATTTTGTCATAACTGTGCATTATTCATACTACTCATAGAACAATATACCTATAAATTATACAGTCACTCATACATTTTAAATTATGTAGAGCACTATACTAATATAGTAATTTATTTATTTTGTAAAAAAAAAAATGTTTAACTTTTTTTTAGCATATGTGGAAAGTCAAGACTGTAAAAAGTACAATACAGATCCCTGTATACTGTTATGAACACAATTGGGCAAACACTGCACATAGGTGGGAGCACAAGAGCAACATAACAGATACATAAATAACTACTTTGTATCGAAGTCAACTTAAACCTTGATAATCCGAAATAGGAAGGGAAGTTGTGACCCTTGGAAAGAGTAAGGAGTGTAATATAGACGATAACCATTTAGGATGCATGCTAAATTAGGGGTCTCACATTTGTCATGGTAAAGGCATATCCAGTTAAACGATCATTTACTCAAGTCATCTGATAGCCATGACAAACCAGTGGGGATCCACTTTGGAAGCCAAATGTCAGTTCCACTATCCTGCTATACCAAAGATGTAGGGGTGGGGCAGTACTTTGTTTTGAAAAGAGGGTGGCTACGTTTGGGATTCTAATTCTTAAAGATTTTTTATACTTGTGGAGGTCATTGTGGTATTATATATTAGAAGCGGAGCCAGTTGGATTGGAGGTGGATTGTCGGAGAATTTCCTAATTATGGCATGCAGTTTCCTCCAATGCAGTACAAAGAGCGGGCAATCTCAACCTATATGAATAAATGATTTGGGGGCGGTGTTGCAATGCCAGCAAAGGTCATTGGTTCCATACGTTTCAAAAGCAAAGGTGTTTTATACCCTATTATTAAGATTTTGTATATGGTTTCCTGTACTTTGCTCTCAATCGAGCAGTGATGTATCAGATTGCATGTATTGAGCCACTGGTTGGAAATCAATGCCAGTGCCCCCTCCCACCTGCTAAAGAACGAGTAAATATATGAAATCCCATGTGCCACTGGCTCCAGGTTGTGCACAGAAGCTCAAAGGGGGTTTGTTGGGGTATGCTAGCAAGAAAATATCTGTCTTGCAGGTACTGAGAATGTTTAATAATTGACTGCCACTGGCCAGTCAAACATCAAGTACTAGAAATTCGGCATTGTGAGAAAATGTAGTCTTTCTTTTCTGGCATGTCAACAGACAATCAATAAGCATGAAGTAAGTTGCAAACCATGTGTATGTTTGGATGGGTGGCTGTTCTTATTCCTAAAGTGGGTTAAAGGCAATGTGGAAATCCCCTCCTATTATCAACAACCAAAAGTGAGCTCATGTATAAAATATAAGAGGTAAGAGCCATCATCGAATTGGGGTTCAACTGATACACGTAGGATGCAGAAATCAGTCAGTTGCACTGAGGTACCACCTGGCCAAAGTAAGAGGTGGTAATCCATTCAGGAGCAGGGATGAGGCGCATGTCCCATCCACATCCAGCACCTCCAGTTAAGAGGTATGCATTGAGTTCTTGTTGCTTCAATCATATAAGCATTCTGGAAGTTATGTGGGTATTAGGAGGATTGTGGGAGAGCTCCTCCTTCCGATTAGAGGGAGTCAGGAGAGACAAAGTCCAGCTGGTTGGGTTGCCTTATGGTAATAGCAGGCAACTGGAGTGTGTCACCCAACAGAACAAAGGTCTTTCGGGAGCAGACAGTCAGAAGGTCGTAGTGTGTGAACACCAAATGTCCAATTGACATCTGCCTTAAATACTGTATTCTGTGGCTTTGAAGTATCTGTGTGAGTGGAGGTAGGGAGCTATGAGTTCTAACTTTCAGGACACCCGCATAGCCTGATATTGTTACGGCAGTCTAAATTATCTAAAGCCTTAAAGGGACACTGTAGGCACCTAGATCACTTAAGCCCATTGAAGTGGTCTGGGTGCCAACTCCCATCACCCTTAACCCTGAGCAAGAAATTATTGCAGTTTTTTTTTTAATAAACTGCAATAATTACCTGCCAGGGTTAACTCTAGTAGACAGCCACGAGAGGGACTTTTTCATAATGCTTTCCTATGGGGAGATTCTAATGCAACCGCGGCCATTGCAGCGCATGCGCATTTGGTCTCCATCGGAGCATGGACGGAGCTGAGCCAGCGCAGAAGGACATCGGCGCTGGCCCTAGGTAAATGACAGAAGGGGTTATTAACCCCCTCTGCACTACACGGGTGGGCCTTAACAGAAGTGGAAGCTATAGTGCCAGGAAAACGAGTTTGTTTTCCTGCATTTCTGCATGGTCTTACTGTTAGCTCTCAGAGCTAAACCTTGTTTGACCACCTCATTGGCTGGGTGCAGGGCTTAGCTCAATGCAGTGAGCCTCTGGCTCTCATGGAGGAGGTGACTGGCACCCAGAAGACCACAAGTAAGTTTTCAAATGGTTTGACTACTTACACAGGAGGAGCGCCATGGCACTCCTGACACTATAACCGATACAGTACAATGTAGATGGTATGGCGCATGCAGTGTTCCTTTAAGGACACAAAAATCAAAGGTGTGAAATTACGCAGTTATTATTTGTGGATTTTAAATTCTATTATTCAATCCCGTATGTCACTAAACTATAATAATTAGTTTACAAAACCACTAAATGACATGTGACGACATACACCACATACAAACACTAATTCCTAATTAACGCTCTCACAACTGAATACACACACATTACTAAATTAAAATCTCTCTAACTTTATCTTCATACATGAATAAATAATAATCAAACTAATTCCTAATATTGTTTAATATTTGCACTTACTGATTTATTTACACTCATTACTAAATATGCTGACACAAATTATACATGTACACGCTGCTTTAAATAATATTCACACTTTCTGACTACATGCAAATTATAACCAATCTAATTATACAAAACATTGCACTCACCATAATTGTACCAGAAATCAGGCAATAATCCATTATTTATTAGTTGTACAATTGGTGCACCTAATTATGTTATATCACCCTAATTATACATTCACACACACATGATTAAATTATATATACTAATTATGCATTCACATGTATGTCTAATTATACATTTGCTAATTATGCATTCATCATCACTTCTAAATTATACATAGACATACATTTACACACAAGTCTAAATTATACATACCAAAGATATATTTACATACCGCTAATCGGGTCTTACATGTGCACAAAGTCACACAATGCCGCTAAAAGTGCTATACACAAAGTAGGTCAGATGCGTTATTACTGAATGCCATATGCACCCATATTTTAGGGAAATTATAAAAATCAATGCTAACCAATAACGGTCCATTCACTACCGAGTGTTTTTCATGGAAAAAAAATACAATTTCATAGAAAGATGAATCTCTAAACTTAGGACAAGACAGCAAAATTGTTCATATATTGCTGTTTAAATGTTTTAACATGTTGAAACAATACAATCAGGCATTTGTGCTTGAAAAGACACTATAGGGTCAAGAACACAAACATGTATTTTGACACTGTATTGTTAAACTAACTATTTTGCCCCGTACCCCCTAAAGCTAGTAAAAACGTACCTTGTTACATGAGCCGCACAGGTCTGCTGGTGCTACCTCCGCCCCTGGTCCACCTCCTTGGCTGAAATCATCAGAATTGATGATCTCAGCCAATCACTACTTTCCTATGGGAAAGCATTGAAATGGCAGAGATTGTCAATTCTGATTATCTCAGCCAAGGAGGCGGACAGGGGGGCAGAGCCAAACCCAGCCCTGGCCAATCAGCATCTCCTCTTAGAGATACACTGAATCAATGCATCTCTATGGGGAAAGATTTGCGTCTCAATGCATAAAAGTGGAGACACTGAATGTCAGCGCTTCACACTGTGCAGCACTGACCCTGGAAGCACCTGCAGGGGCCATCTGAGGAGTGGCGACTAGGTGTTCCTAGGCTGTAATGTAAACACTGCCTTTTCTCTAAAAGGCAGTGTTTACATGAAAAAGCCTGCAGGGACAGGTTATGGACAACAGAACAACTACAATTATCTGGTTACTATAGTGTCCATTTTAAGTACTGCAAGCTTTTGTTGGACCTTGCACATAAGCCCTTCTGCATGCACAGAGCACTTGAATACCCCCTCCTCCCTGTCTACCATTCAACAGCACTGTACATTTAACCATTGTTGGTTCAGTACAGATTGTGATGTCTTAGAGGCCCTCTGCCCAATACTTGGCATGTGAAAGCCTGCTCTTGAGTGGAGTCCCCATGCAGAAATGGATTAAGGGTTACCTTAGAAGCCTAGTTATAGCTAGCGAGATATCTCAGTTGGTAAATGCACCAACAGTGGGGGTATTCAAACATGAGGGCTGTTGGTTTGATTTGTGGCTTATACAAGAGATCTTCATCCTGCTGAGCTTTATTATGGAGATAAGAGTAACCACAATCATATATATCTACTGATATGGTTAGAATTCAAAAGACATATGCTGTGCTGTGTGCTTTGAATCTCCTTGGGGAGAACATTTTCATATAAAAATAGTATGTTTTCTGTTACATTTTTTCTGAATACATTTTAGAGTTAAATATTTGCATAAAATGAAAATAAAACCTAGATTATTATTATTATTATTATTATTATTATTGCTATACAGTATTGTTGTTTTACATATAAAGCATTAGCAACACTATTATGTGTTTCAATATTCCTTTCTATGTTTAAGAAAAATATTAAAAGAAAATTTTAATGCAGAAAATATTGTAAACACTTTTAAAATGGCAAACTTTTGTTAAACACCCAAACTGTTCCTCAATAAAAAAAAAAAAAAAAGAGTCATATTTATGTCACTTGATATCCGCTATCAAAGAACCATATCCTACTGAGAAGTCAGCAATGGAAGAGTTAAGCTCTGGGTGAAGACAGCCTGTGTAATTGTGGTGTTGGTGAGCTGACAGCCGCATGCTAATTACTGACGACCAGAGAATAATTACTCTCCTGGCACTTGCACTTACAGTCACCACAGCAATCTCTACACTTACCATGTCACCATACTGCGCCCTCTGTCATTAGCATGTCACCCCTCCCTCCACTTTTCACACACAACACACTTCCCTAATAGATATGTTTTGAACTATTGTGTCTCAATACTACATGTAGAATGTGTAAGCTCTTTAGGGCAAGCTTTTTAGTGGTCCCTCTTCACTGCCCCTTGTTCATGACCCTCTGCATATTAGAGTGTAAGCTCTGGAGACTCATTATATCAGGTATTTCTTCAGCAAGGAAAGATTAGTCTAGTTTACACTAAGAATGCCATTTCCCCGCTTTGTATCTATGTATTTCTTTATATTAAATTATATTGTTTATTAGGACAGTCAGTTTAACCCGTCAGAACTGTGAAATAAGCACTATTATTATTTATTTATACTATTTTTTATATATATATATATATAAACACATATATTGTTATGCATTTTATGAAGACCAACAAATCTAGGCATTTATAGAAACGTGAGGTGGCATAGGCCCTTGTCAATTCTGTTCCTTCTGTCTGAAGATTGTAAACTCCCTACACCACTATTACTCCCCCAGCAGTCAGTAAATTGCTTATCTATCCGGTATCCATGCCCTGTTATGAAACGTCAATTCTACAGAACAGTATTGCCTTTTTCCTTAGTGTTTTGTCATGATGCATAGTGGAAAAGTATACGGCTTCACTGGATTTTTTGTAGTTAACAGTACATTTGGAGAGGTGTGTGACAGAGAGATGTGGAGATGGAGGAGAGAGAAGTAGACAGGGCCACCTGCAGTGATGAGGGGGAGGCCAGCACCAGCCTAAGGCCATGTTGACACAGATTAGTGAGAGAGTGTCAGAGGTCAATGAGACAATGATTGGAAGGTCACCACAGCAATAACATGGGCACGTGTCAGAGTCAGGGGGGCACATCACTCAAACACTTACAGGCAAAGGACAAAAAGATAGAAATACATTAAAAAAAACTATAAATCAGACTGCGAAAGACCTTAAATGCATCAAGATTAACCTTTTACCTCTATATTGCTGCCGCTGACCCAGAAGAAGATAAAACCACAAACTTCAACTTCATTTATACTCAAAAAGGGAGGGAGAGAGGGTTCTCTACAACTTCAAAACATATATGCATTACATCCTCAGGTTGTTTTTTTAGAGGGTTTTTTTTTTTTTTACCAATGAGTTATTTAACGTTTTGTTTTTCTTCTTTCAGAACTAGCATAAAGTCTCTAACAAGTCTCTAACACGACAAGAGCTCCACCATGTAAAGGAAAGGTTGTAAAATGCACTGCACACCAAAAATAATTCCAAAACAACCTCTAGATTGTAAACACATTCCAACAGAGTCCTCAAGACTTGTGATAGTTTGTTTCTTTATTTATCTCTTCTATCTCCTTTTTTGCTTTCAAGTAGCTATATGATTAATAATTATTTTCATTTTTTTTAATAAGCGATAATATTACCTATAGTAAAAATAAGGTTAATTTATAAAAAAATTATAATAATAATAATAAAAAATATATATATATATATATATATTGCATAGGTCTGAGTAAAGCCTGGCTCTTTAAAGGAACACTACACTTAGGAGCACAAACCTGTATTCCTAACACTTTAGTACCCCTGTTCCTAGTTATATACAGATTTCCATCCCCTCTACCCAGTGTGCAATAAAAGTGAGTAAAAAAAGTTTTATTTACCTGTTCCCTGCTCCAATGTGCTTTCCTCTCCGCCTCCTGTGATGTCATTGAAGAGGCATGGTCTCCTCCAGCGTGGTCCAATCCAATGCTCTTCATAGAGGAGCATTGGGGACCTGATGTCCGTGCTTCTAATAGTAAAGCATTGAATCAAATGCTGTCCTGAGAGCTTCTGTGTCAAGTGACCAGGTTTTACTCGGTCAGTGCAGCGGAAGCATCTCTGGTGGCTGTGGCACCACTAGATGGATGTGGATTTAACCCTGCAATGTAAATGTTGCTGTTTCTAACTATTTCATAAAATGTTTCTAACTATTTCATAATAGTTTTACGTTGCAGGGTTAAAATGACAGGACCTTTGACATGAAGTAAGAATAATAATAAAATACATAATAAATAATAATAATAATAATAATAATAAAATTAATTTAATTTTTTAAAAAAAAGTTTAAAAATGTTTTCTCCTTTGTACTGGAGAAAGCAGTGACGCTAAAGTCAACAACTCTATTCACATAACTCGGATTATAAGCAATTAAAATCAAAATGACAAAATTTAGGCTAATATACCTGATTTGTAGAAATTATCCAACTCCTCTATAATTAGTCATTTAATGCTATTTAATGCTAATGCTTTATTGCTAAGTGAACATAAGACAACTAATTATTGGAAATTGGCTAAACTTTTATTTTTATATTATAAAGATAAAATATCACTTTTCCATAATTCATGTATTCCTCAACAGGCCCAAATGACCTGAGATGGGTTTATTTATTTTGTATTAGTGTGAATTTGTGCAATCTGTGAGAAAGCCCTGCAATATAATTGGGGAAAAGGCATTACTATTGCAGTCTGAGAAAAGTAGATAGGAAAAAAGAAATTGAGAACCTCCTTATAAAGCTTTAGCAATGGTGGTGGAGAACGCAAATGTCAGAAAGAGGGAAAATAGTAGATTAAAGTTAACAGAAATTTGAGAAGGAAAAGGAAAGGGGGAGTGAACATGCTAAAAAGCAGGAGGGGAGGGAGAAAGAGAGAACAAAAAAAATAATATAGTGAAGAAACGAGACAACAAAGAGCAAGAATTAAAAAAAAAAAAAAAAAATATATATATATATATATATATATATATATAAAACGAAAGGCAGCAAAGTTACAAGAAAACAGAAAAATAAAGCGTTCCAGTAAACCCACAGGGAGAGGACTGGGAAGGGTTAATTAGCGAATAAACACTACCGCAGGCTGCACAATGCTCCTCTGTGTAGGAGCTGCTCTGCCCTCCTCCGTATACCTCTGTACACCTCCGTATACCTCCTTCTCTGCCAGAGCAAACACACAGAGGGTAAACTAACCACAGGACAAAGCAATGACAAATGTCACCTACAGGTGCAGGTGACTGTCCTCATCTGACCCACCCTTCCCTCCCAATAATTTAGTATTTAGTAACCCAGCTTCAGAGTTACTATATATTCTAACTGTAAGATTCTGGAACTTAAGTATTTTATTACCCTGTAACACCTTAGCCGTAACTCGGCTCCTGAGTGCCTTATTACCCTGTAACAACAGCGCCTTATTCTTATCTGCCGTCACATTCTATGTTTCTATAAATAATATCAGGAAGTATTACTTTACTGAGAGGGTAGTGGATGCATGGAATAGCCTTCCAGCTGAAGTGGTAGAGGTTAACACAGTAAAGGAGTTTAAGCATGCGTGGGATAGGCATAAGGCTATCCTAACTATAAGATAAGGCCAGGGACTAATTAAAGTATTTAGATTGGTATTTAGATTAGATTAATTGGGCAGACTAGATGGTCCGAATGGTTCTTATCTGCCGTCACATTCTATGTTTCTATGTTTCTATTACCCTGTAACATCTTATTACAGTAACCCGGCTCCTGAGTGCCTTATTACCCTGTAACATCTTATTACAGTAACCCGGCTCCTGAGTGCCTTATTACACTGTAACATCTTATTACAGTAACCCGGCTCCTGAGTGCCTTATTACCTTGTAACATCTTATTACAGTAACCCTGAGTGCCTTATTACCCTGTAACATCTTATTACAGTAACCCGGCTCCTGAGCGCCTTATTACCCCTGTAACATCTTATTACAGTAACCCGGCTCCTGAGTGCCTTATTACCCCGTAACATCTTATTACAGTAACCGTCTCCTGAGTGCCTTATTACCCTGCAACATCTTATTACAGTAACCCGACTCCTGAGTGCCTTATTACCCTGTAACATCTTATTACAGTAACCCGGGTCCTGAGTGTCTTATTACCCTGTAATATCTTATTATACTAACTCGTTTAATAAGGTAAACATTAGGTACATATATTCTTTCCATTAAATAGACTGATGAATACAGGAAAGCCTTTAAACGCATACTATAAGCACCCAGACCACTTCATCTCATTGAAGTGGTCTGGGTGCAGTGTTCCTGTTCTTTAAACCCTGCAATGTAGGAGGCTTCAAGTAAGGAGGGGAGCACTATAGTGTTAGAAATACAGTTTTGTATGTCTAACACTATAGTTTCCCTTTAAAACCAAATCAGCCATTGTAGATTAAGGGAAGAAGATTGGCGAAAGAACATTTTAAGGTTTGATACAACTGAAAAATGTTAGGGTGTTAGGTGAATCTGTTTTAGTGTCAAGAACTAGAAAGCTGTTTTTCATATATCCAGTATTGCCTACTACCCACAGGGCATACAGCCACCAGCAGACCACAGCTCGAAAACAGTTTATTAATGAAAGACACCAGAGTATGCTGACACAAACTGTAGCACGGTAGCCAGCAACCTGGCACAATTCTGCATTCTCCAGCAAAACACAAGGAACTGTAGTTATCGTGGTCTAACATAAATGCATGGCTGTGGATTTTTTGAAAAAGCGTGAATGTGCTCGCTGCAGTGGTCTGCCCAGCCACCACATCACAACATGTCCATCCAAATGAGCAGCTGTGGGATGACCTATTTGGAGCAGAGATCCACTTCCTGCCAGCTTGATACCACTCTAGCAAGCACTGGCATTAGCAGAGACCAGCATTCCTCATGGAAAGCTTCATACAATCTGTAGCATCCATCTTGGCAAGGTACGTCTACTCTGTAGACAGCATTAGGAAGGTGTTCTAATGGTTAATACATTCATTGCGTCTATGCAAATGTATTGTACGTGCATATTATTTTAAATACATTACACATTTATCAGAGACAAAAAATGTCATCTCCTACTCTACTAGACAGGCCTAAAAGTTACTAGCCTGGAGGGTTCTTGGCACACTCACCTGGGGTGAATTTCTATTTGCTAGATGCGAATTTTCACTTAGCAGTGGCTAGTGGGTGCCTGTAAATATTTGGCCCTGCATGTCAATTTATCACATGGTCTGTCCACTCGTAGATCATATTCTAGAATCTCATATTGCACAGACGGTGGCATCGTCTGTACAGTTAGACAGATAGACGCACACATGGACATACATCTGCATGAATATTTTGTAATAAGAGTTTTTAAAATGGCTGTATTATTTCCTTCAATATTCTTTATAGAATCCGTGGGATAGTGGAGAGTACATTCTACAACCTAACAAATGCTAACATTGCCATAAACATGATTTTATCCGGTATGCCAAGGCACAGCCTTGCTTCAACCAAGGCATAACACATGTGGGTTTGTGGCCTGGATACCCATCCCTTTTTCTGTGAACGGGGCTTTTACAGGGGAAGCCCTATATAAAAGGACTTCAGGTGGGACGGGAACAAGCAGGGAAATGGGTGTGGCCTCTGGTCTGGAGCACGGAGTGGGCAGGGCTAAACATCACTCCTCCCACACAAGTATAAACAGAAACTGTGTTAATTTGTTTGTCGCACATAGTTTCACATGTGCTCATTTGTTTGTCACACAGAGTTCATTTGGCTTTGGTACACGTGGATGTAACTCCTGCAGAAAATACTATATATCAAGCACAATGGTTAAAAATGACTGTTATTCAAAGCAGTTAAAGATCCAATAAGCATTTTTTTTTATTTTTTTTTTTTAAAGCCCCAAAATATTATTCCGTACAGTTCAAGATGCATATTTTGCATGTCCCTGCATTGTTTGGATTTTGTGCAGCAAAAAAATATGAGGACTGTGTTTGTAAAAGCCAAAATATCACCCTTGGAAGTGCCAGGGATTGCTAATCCAACCCCAGCAGATCACAAAATGTGTTAAGTGCAGGATAAAACATAGATTTGAAAGCATTGATGGCTTCTCTTTACAAACACACCACGCATTTGTGCGTTTGCCCGTTGGAAACCACTTTTCAACAGATGACGTATGTACAGATAGGATGTGTTTTGTAAAGTGTAGCATTTCTTAAAATAATATCTAACCCTTTAAGAGCTGGAGAGTTAAATTGTAAGGATACTCCTCTTCTTATCTATCTAGTTGTCTCGTTTGTTTTGTTAATTTACACAAGCATGTGTGCTGTTGGCCCTTTTCAATGGACTTTCAATCACTGGCTGGCAATTTTATTTAGAATTTTATCCAGAGTAGGACAATGGAAGAGTAAGTTTGGAAAAGAATATCAGATTGATTCAAATACGATAATACGGGTGGGAGAGGAGAATCTACTGTGAGTTTTAAATAGAAAAAAAAATGGTTTATTTCAATACGTAAGGGTCCCCTTTCTCTTTCCACACACCTCTGGGGTCTCTCCTTTGCTCTGTCCTTTTCTCCCCACCCCCACCATCAGGAAGGGAGGAATGCCAGAGTCCCCATCCTCTGTCCCCAGCGTCTGTTCGATCGCAGATGTCTCCGTGAGAGGAAATTCAGCTGCTCCCATGTTTATTTGGCAAGAGAAAAGTTGGAACGGAGAGCGTAAAAACAGAAGGGAGGAGAGGAGTCACTCCTTCACTGCCAGGGGGGTCCCAAAACCAGGGGACATACTGAGACTATGAGAATCATGATGTAGAATACAGAGGAAGTTCATTCTTACTTTCTCTATGTGACACATTGTCACAGACAAAGGGTGCTGTAGTCTATATCCCTCCCAGTAAAGCGTGACTTAAACAGAAAGGAGTTGTAGGTCAAGGAGCATGTCTCCACAGCTGATAGATATATGGTATGTGTTCCTTCAAATATGTAGCCCACCAGACAGAAGGAAGCTATGTGACACAGAGTCTGTCCCTTCTACTACAAGGTGACACAAGCATTAGGATGTAACAGGCAGGAGGGGTTTATGGGACATGAAGCATGCCCCTCACAGCACAGTGTGACACAGACAGGAGGGAGCTATGGAAATCTAGTCTGTCCCTCCCAGCACAGGGTGACACAGACAGAGGGGAGCTATGGGACATGGAGTCTGTCCATCCCAGCACAGGGTGACACAGACAGGAGGGAGCTATGGGTCATGGAGTCTGTCCCTCCCAGCACGGGGTGACACAGACAGAGGGGAGCTATGGGACATGGAGTCTGTCCATCCCAGCACAGGGTGACACAGACAGGAGGGAGCTATGGGATATGGAGTCTGTCCCTCCCAGCACAGGGTGACACAGACAGGAGGGAACTAAGAGACATGGAGTCTCTCTTTCCCAACAAAGCACAGGTTGACACAGACAAACGGGGTTTGTCCTGTCAATAGTAAATGCAGAATAAACACTTCCTCAGACATTTGAAAACACTGCTACAGTGAATTTATTTATAGGCCGGTGGCATTTTTTTTCCCTGTGGCAAAAGGGATTAAGAACAGTATTTACAGTAGTTATTCATGATTACCATATTAGAATATTTGTAGAGTTTGCTTCTTTTGTTGAAGCAATGTGTTAAAAAAAAAATGAAATAGCCTTTGCAAGATTCTCTATTCATAGCACAGTTAGATTTGCGTACACTAGGCACTCTAAAAATCCCATATTATTTGTAAAGCGGTTTAGAATGCTGGGTCTAACACCTACTTACAGGTTGGAGATACATGCGCTTTTTGTATCTCTAGCATGTAGTAGTAGTTAAGAGGTTAAGCATTCCTGCAATGGATGAATGGTGAGTAGAAAAATGTCAACCCATCATTTTCACCTGCTCAGGTTTCGGGAGTGGGGCTAAATTAATTTCCAATTTAAAGATAAGAAACACATTATAATAAGATACAGCTGGGACTGATGTGACAACTTCCCATATGAATTATTAAAAGAACTGCCAAAATAACAGCAGCAGGACAGGGGGATGACATTTCTGGTGGGGTAATATCTTTATCTAGCCTTTTTAAGTTTTAAAGGTCTCATGCACAGTGAGGCAATAATTTCTGACACTCAAGCTGGACGGACCCTGACTCTTTATCTCATTAAAGTGGTGTAGATGCAGTGTCCATATCCCTTTAGCCCTGCAGCTGCAAACAGTTTACATTGCAAAGTTAAGATGGCTTCAAGACAACCTCTGGAGGTGCTTCCTGGCCTTTCACGGAGTTTAACTCTGTGAAACGATGCCGGGCGTTCTCTTGCTTTGTAGGAGGATGACCAGCGTCTTCTAAAACCCCCATAGGAAAGCATTGTGTCAAAGTGGTCTAAACTACTAAAAGTGGGCCAATCACCATTATAACCAGTGGAACCAGCAGGCACATTGTATTGGTGACCCCACCCCCCTTTCCATGTTTGCATTACATTTCAGAACAGACATTTTTTAGATATAACCCCTAATTCCTTTGAAGAACTGTACATGAAAAAATAATCTTGCTTTAGCTGTTTGCATGGACTATACCTAATGTGATTTTTAACGCATGTCTCAATGGTAGCTATTGCTTTCACTACATAGCAAGTTAAGATGATTCACAATAGCAGAGATTTAGTGTCTGGTGACAGTGACAAAGGCAGGAGGGCATACTATTACATGGTTTCTTATTTACATGACATGTTGACACTAACCCAGACAGAATGGAGAGTCAAACCTAGCGTCCTGCATACACTACGTGATGAGTGTGTCACAGTCCAAAAGGAGCTCTGCTTTATGGGAGTCTTGCACATGTGACATGGTGACAGAGACACAGGAAGAAAGAAGTTTCATAGATTCTGGCATGTTGACAAAGGATGCATGACAATGACACATGGAGACTATGACACATAAAAGATATAACATATAGTCCAACTTATACGACATGATGACCGAGATGTGCTGAAGGAAGTAATTGACTGTGGAGTATGGCCTGAATGGTATGCTGACAGTGAGAGGCCCAAAGGAGTCGTTATACACAAAGTCCAATGTACATGGGATGGTCACATTTACATAAACAGGAAAGAGCAATTGGCCTGTACTGCATGGTGACAGTAACAAAGAACAAAAAGAGCAACTGTACACTGCGTGTGTCATAAAAGAAATAGCGACAGAAACCAGTTACCATGCATGGTGTCTGGCCGACACAGTGTCAGACACAGTTTGGAGAAGTTGTAGATGAAGTCTGGCCCACATGGCTTGGTGACAGTGACACATAGTGGAAAGACTGATTGTACATGGAGTCTGACCTACATGGCACAGTGACAGAGACATACTGGAAGAAGCATTCAATCATGGAGTCTGGCCCATGCGGTATGGTGACAGTGACATAAGCAGGAAGAAGCAATCATTTGTGGAGACTGGCCTACACGGCACAGTGACTGTGCCAAAAACAGGAAGGAGTAAATTTACATGAAGAATAGTATATATGGCACAGTGACACACACAGGAAGGAGTGATTGTACATGGAGAATGGTCTATGTAGCACAGTGACACACACAGGAAGGAGTGATAGTACCTTGAGAATGGTCTATGTGGCACAGTGACACATACAAGAAGGAGTGATTGTTCATGGATAATGGTCTATATAGCACAGTGACACACAGGAAAGAGTGATTGTACATGGAGAATTGTCAATATATCACAGTGAAACACACAAGAAGCAGTGATTGTACATGGAGAATGGTCTATGTAGCACCGTGACACACAGGAAGGAGTGATTGTACATGGAGAATGGTCTATGTAGCACCGTGACACATACAGGAAGGAGTGATTGTACATTGAGAATGGCCTGCGTAGCACAATGACACACACAAGAGAAGCAAACATACATATGTCTGACCTACAAGTCACTATCACAATAACACACATAGTAAAGAGTAATTGTACATGGAGAATGGCCTATGTAGCACAGTGACACACAGGAAGGAGTGATTGTACATAGAGAATGGTCTATGTGACACAATGACACACACAGGACAAGCAAACATACAGTAACAAACATAGTAAGGAGTAATTGCATATGGAGTCTGGCCTACACAGCGCAGGGACAGTGACACACACAGGAGAAGCAAACATACAGAAACAAACATAGTAAGGAGTAATTGTATATGGAGTCTGGCCTACACAGCGCAGGGACAGTGACACACACAGGAGAAGCAAACATACAGAAACAAACACAGTAAGGAGTAATTGTATATGGAGTCTGGCCTACACAGCGCAGGGACAGTGACACACAACGGAAGAGGCAAACATACAGAAACAAACACAGTAAGGAGTAATTGTATATGGAGTCTGGCCTACACAGCGAAGGGACAGTGACACACACAGGAGAAGCAAACATACAGAAACAAACATAGTAAGGAGTAATTGTATATGGAGTCTGGCCTACACAGAGCAGGGACAGTGACACACACAGGAGAAGCAAACATACAGAAACAAACATAGTAAGGAGTAATTGTATATGGAGTCTGGCCTACACAGCGCAGGGACAGTGACACACACAGGAAGGGGGCAACCACACATAAGTCTGGCCTACAATCAATGGTGACAGTGACAGGCAGAGAAAGAAAATAATTTTATGTAAAGTCCGGTCATCATATAAGATAACAGTGGCAAACGCAGGAATTATATATTTATAAATGGTGCCTGGTCACCATTATGCAGTGACAAGACAAGTGTGTGCAAATGGTTATGTTGTAGGAGCAGGCAGGTATATACGTCAAGAAACTATCTCTTTCACTTCAAAGAAAGGCAGATTGTTTTTCACACTCGCCATGTTTTAATTCTGAGAGTTATTAATATAGATTACATGGAACTATCTCATTCACAAACTTCAATCTATTCATCTATCCAGCAAGCTCTATTGATTGAAATAATACTGTATTCCCCATGAATTGCCATCCTTCTTGCACTGTTTCTGCAGACATCCATATACTGGAGTATAACTCAAAATAACATTTAATATTATTTTATTCTCTTACAGCATGTGTGCCTTACTGTTAATATTAATGTCTATTCTGTATATTATGTTGTCTGTTCAGCAAGACAGGATACTTTTCTTCTTGCAGTTTCTTCTTAATTTTATCAGTGCCCCTGCTATATGCAAGCTGTGCAGAGCAGTGACCATCTTCTATATTCCCTCGCAAACCCCAGTGTGTGTGTGTGTGTGTGTGTGTGTGTGTGTGTGTGTGTGTGTGTGTGTATATATATCAGAACAGGATAATTTATATCTACTTATGTTATTTGGAAGAATGAAAATATAATTCTAAAATTATTAGCACTTGTACCCCTAGTACATTTAGACCAGAATTAAATACTTCATTATTAAGATGATGACAAGTATGAAAGTGTAACTGTCAACTGTATAATAATTAATTACTCCCTAAATCATTAATATTGTATAAACATTTAGAACAACTCTGTCCTGACACTTCTTTGGAAAGTTACATTTCTAGGAGCAAAAATATTTAGTAATTGCATTAAATGAACTACAATATGAGTTTATATGTGGTAAGTAAAAAATATAAAAACCAAATGACTTATAAAGCTAACTAAAAAAGTGCTTATATAAATATAAATATGATCAATTAAGATTACTTATTACTGAAAATGCTATATATAAAAAAAAACAAATATAATTAATAATAAACATAAAATCGAGAGAAAAAAAATACTAATATTGGAAATATGTACCACGCTAAACTGTGTGATATCTAGATGATTGTTTTTTATTCAACCTCCTTATCAAATGTAAGTCCACTTCTTTCTCACATAATTAATATGGTTAGGTTTTTTTCTTCCCCCAAAACATGTTTTATATTTTTTTAACACCTGTACCATCTGTTAATATTTATTTTTAAATGTATTTTCCTCGTCTGCACAGAGACCAGACTAAAAAGTCATCTACTAACAAAATACACAGTTCCATGTATTTATCATTAACATTTTTATGCATTGATTTAGTGCATGATTAGAGTATGTAAGACCATTGTTTATATATGTGTGTGTGTGTGTGTATATATATTATTATTATGTTATTTTTTTTTAAGTTACAATTATTTTTAAGACAATTATTTGGAACTGTATAAAATAAAATAAAAACACTAGATGGTTATTAATATTAGGTATTAGGATATTGCAAATTAATTTTTATTAGTCCTTTCTCAGGTAATACATATAGTTGTCTAGTTGTCAACTGCAACAGACAAAACCATTTGAATTAAGTTTCTCACTGTGTCAGAAAGCAGTAAGCCACTTAATATGTTATCTAAGTGTAAATCAAGGTGAAGTTTAGGGAACATGGCATTATGTACACTCAGAATTATGGTATAAAGTGATCAACACACTTTAGAGCCAAATCTGTATGGTACAGCTATAACTTGGATGTATAGTAAAATAAAATTTTACCCCCTGACCCCTGAAGTAAAACATAGCCAAAATAAAGTTTTTGAGAGGGAGGATAAATACATTCCAGAGTATGATAAATAAAAGAAATGTGGTTTTATATATATATATATATATATATATATATATATAATTATATATGTCTTGGACTGGTAACTATTGTGATAACTACACAAATATACTTATATATTTAAGGATAAGGAACAGATAGATATAACTAACCTTCTCAAAGAGGATGGAAAACTGGAATATTGTCAGTATAAGTGTGCCAATTATTAAAATCATAGAGGTCTTTTAAGAATGTAAATAAAAATAGCAGTACTACTGTGGAAGTGAAAACATAACTGTAGGCGTGGTAGACCACAGCGCAAGACTTACCAGGCGTGTGGACAAAGAAGGCCAAGTAGAGGTCCAACTCTTTGATCGACACCCCAATGTGGTGGGGTTGGACGCACAGCCCTGGATTGGAGCACTGGGGTGACTTGTAGAGACGTTCCCCATCTGTGCTTTCCAGCGGAATCCCCTTAAACAGGATGACCATCACCAGGTCCAACCTCCACACCTTGTCTGCTTGGCGAAGGCAGTCAATCCTTCGGATTTTCCCCTTCTGGTCTGGGTTGGAGAGGACACAACACGGAGCCTTCTTCCCAGTGATGGTAAGGACAAAGTCCTCTCGGAACTCTGGCCGGATATCTTTCCTCAACTTGGCCAAGAGTCGAGATGCCCATTTCTGCTTTATCTCAGGCTTCTCACCCAACAACTCGTCCTTCACTGCTCTCTCCTCGTCCTTTGACATCCGCTTCTCGTGTTTCTTAAAATACTTGCGTTTCCTAGCCTGGAGGTTGAACCATGTGTACGAGAAGGCGCGGACATGTGGCAGAAGCGCTTCAATGAAAGGGTGAAATTCATCCTACGAAAAAAGAGAGAAAGAATAAAAAAAATGAAAGCTACAGCAAGCAGATTTGAATTTTAAATCAATATATGAAAATACACATTCATTAAGAAGCTACACCAATTTCCTTTCTTCACATTATATTTCACCACTTTTCTTCTAGGTTTTTGTACCAAATAGTAACATTTTCCTTTTAATTTAGATTAAATAATAATGCAATTATTTTGTTCATTTGATGAAAAATACATAAAAGTTAATGTTAAAAAAATTAAAGCTGTTCTATGAAAATTGTGTTACGGAACAGTTAATGGGGGGTGGTTACCATCTCTTGGTGTCATATCGAACTGCCGGAGAAACTTATAACCGTCCAAATTCAGAGCTCAGCAAAATTACAGAGAGAGAAAAAGAAAAGCATGGATATACACAGAAAGGAAAAGCGAGCAAGATTTGGAATTTGTATAAAATGGGGGACAGATATGTCACTCTTCACACAAGAGGATAGGTCATCCCTTTCCAAAATGATTGAATGTTTGTATGGAGGGTAAAACGCAATCGATTACAAAGAAATATGATTTTTGTTGGGTGATAGTATTATGCCCTCACAACTTAATAATGGAAATGGGCCTATACAGATTAAATAAATAGGTAAAAAAAAAATCTTGGTATACAGAACAAGAGAAAGCGATAGAGGAACAAATAGCGAAATCACCAAGAAGAAGTATGCTATGAAAAAAAATGCTTTATATCCGTTGGAAAACTGCAGAAGAGAATAAATAAAAATGGGGAAAAAGGGGAAAGATGGAAATGCTTAAAAAGGGAAAGGGGTGTTAATTTCTGAAGGGGGTGACGAACTGCAGAGAAAGGGTTTTTTTCCTGTCCGCTTAAACTCTCTTTCGTTCCCTCTCTCTCTTGCTTTCACTCTCCGTGTTGAATTGGTGGCCAGCATCGATGCCAGGGAAAAGAGAGAGGAGGAAAAAAAAGAGAGAGAGACTGATTCGAACAGACCCACCTTTTTGGCAAAGTGAAATGAAGAAGCTAGCCAATGGCAGGGATAAAGGGAGGGGAGAGAGTGAGAGAGAGAGAAGAGAGAAAGGAGGAGGGAAGTGGAGAGAGAAATAGAGAGAGCGTGAAAAAAAATATTGAAGGCAGAAAAAAAAAACGTTTTGCCAAAACAGACAACTTAGGGAAAAAAATAAAACATACGCAAAAGTTTGACGCCTTGCTTTCTTTCAGTGTAATGTTGTTGGGTTTTTTGTTTTGTTTTTTTGTCACTCAATTCGTTTTCTCCGGTACTTTCTATCTTCATTTATTTTGGTTTCATTTTAAATTTTTTTTATTTATTTTGCCCCGTGTGTTTTGGCCAAACACTGTAAACATTCATGGCTTAGGACATTGGTAGGGAGCAGCTGTCTTTCATTTGCTGTCCTTTCTTTTACGCTCCCTTTCCATTTTTTTTTTTTTGCGTCAAATATCTACTACTAAAATCTACGCTCCCTTCCAAAAGTTAATACATCATTCTTCCCCGGTTAAATTAAAAGCAAGTATTCAAAATGCATTTTGTTTTTGTTTTTTTCTCTCTTACTCCCTTTTTTTCTCCACCACTCCTGTCTTGTTCCCTCGTTCTCTGCGGTTTAGCTGGCACTGCCCAGATTATTCTAGCCAAGTCACACATTTTAAAGACACTGCTTTTCAGAACAAAATTTCTCTCTCCTCTTTCCCAGCTTTCTTAATTCAACCCCATACAGACACACACAAACATATACACTCTCTTTCTTTTCTACTATCCTTTTAACCTCTTCTGCCTTGTAGAGTTTAAGGGCACATGTCCGGAATGACCTCTGTGGGTTTTTTGTTTTGTTTTTTTACTACAATTTTGCAGCCACAAATGTATCTTTGTCTATCATCTGCCTGCCTATCTATCTAAACACACACATACAGTACATACATACACTCGTATTTAGTTTCTATTTACATTTCACCCTCTTTTTAACATTTCCCATACTCAGAAATATTTATTACACGTGTATGTTAAGTTTTCTTTGAAAGATTCCATATAAATTAAATTGAAAAACAAAACAATGTTTTTATCCCTGTTTTTTTACTCCTCTCTCTCTCTCTCTCTTTTTCCAGCTTTTGGATTCTTCTTGTAATAAAGGCGTACGTTTTCCATTCATCTCTTGTGTTTTAATCATTCACTGACTCCCTCAATTACTGCCAGTTCTGAATGGCTTTGTACAATGCCGGATTTTTTTTCTCCTTTTTTTTATCTTTTATCTGTTTTATTCAGCCTTTTTATCCTTTCTCTCTACAATTCTGAAAAAATATTCTTCCCAGACCCTGGTTTTGTACTGCTATTTTTTTTTTTTTTATCCCTTTCCCATTTTACTTCATCTTCTTTTCTCCTTTTACATTCCTTCATTCCCCTACTTGTTATTTGCCTCATTATCACTTTTTTTCAGGTCAGTTATATTTTTGTTTTCTTGCTCTCTCCATTCTTTTTAAATTCATTGTAATAATGTCACCTTTTCATTATATCTCTTTTCTTAATTTCATGAACTTTTTTATGTCTTCTAAAGTATCTCTCACTATACATTTCTACACGGTTCTTTGTCTCTCAGTTACCCTACTTTTTTTTTTCCTTCTAAAATTTTTCACCAGATTCTCATTTCCTCTTGTTTCTTCAACTAGGTAATAATTGCTGTTCTTATATTTTTTTTTATAGTTTTGTCTCTGTTTATTCTCACTCCCTTTAATTGCTCTCTCGCTCATTGTTTCTCCAAGTTTCTCTACTTGTTTTGTTGTTTTATTATGTGTTTTTCTTTAGTAAGTGTTGAATAAATGCTCTCTCTCCAATTTTCTCTTGTACTCTCACTTTCTCCCATATGTAGTCTGTCTCCTTCATGTAACCTTTCTTTTTTACTTTCTTTCTCCTGTAATCTCTCTCACCTGTAAAATTTCTTGCTCTCTCTCTCCTTTGATCTCTAGATTTTTAACTCTCATCCTGTAATTTGTACTGCATTCTCACTCTTTCTCCCTATCCTAATCTTTCAGCCTCCCTCCTGTAATCGTTCTTACTTTCTCTCTATCTTTCTGTTGTACTCTCCCTTTCTGTCCCTTTTATACCTTTTCGCTTTCTCCCTCTCCCGTCTGCAAACTTTCCGTCCTGCAACCTCTCTTTCTCTTTCTTTATGCCTTCTCTCTCTTTCTTGGCATTAGCGCGTTTTTACCTCTCTCTCGGTCTATTCCACTGTTTGATGTCTTTCTTTCACTAATTCTCTCCAGCCATCTCTTTTGCTATGTATATGCCTTTCTCTCCGGCAATCTATCCTGTTTGTCTATTTTTCCTTCCTGGAATCTCCCTTACCATTTCTGTATGCTCTCCCTCTCGTTTTTGGCATGTGTCTCTTTTCCCCCTTTTCAACATTTATTTTTGTCTTTCTTTATTCCACTACTTTCTTTCTTTCATGAAGTTGTTTATTACGTTCTTACTCATTTATCTTTTTTTTTCTGTTCACTTTTGCTCTGATCTTCAATTCCACTCATCGACCGCTCTGATTACCAATCTCTCTATCCCCTCCTCACTCTCTCACTTACGCTATCAATATCAATTGTTTTTGCCCTAAATTATGTACACAAAAATACTATATATATATATATGAATATATATCTGATTGTCCTCTTTATGTTTTTATATTTTGCGCCGAGTGGCACCTATTCAGTCTATAGACTACTGTTGACTTTACTGAGCTGAGTGCTAGACTTCTGGACTTTGTTTTATATATATATAAGAATAAAGAATATATATATATATATATATATATATATATATATATATATATATATATATATACACATACATACATACACACAATTTAATGTGAATATTTTGAATATGGATATGTGTCTGTATATTGTTTGATTGTGTGTGTGTATGTGTGTGCATATTTACACACACACACACACACACACACAAACACACATATATTTACACTTATATAATATAAACAACCACACAATATAAAGACATATCCATATTTTACATTTACTTGCAAGAAAAAAAAGTATTCACCAACACAATTCTTTTGTGGAATGCGCAAACATAACACTTACTTTTAGATCCATGAGCCTGTATATATCTATTTAAAATAGTATTTCTATTACACAACTTGCAGATTTCTTTTTCGTAACAGAATATTTTTTACAAATCTCCAGATAGCACTCCTATGTACTCATAAGCATTTTTACACATTTTAAATGCTTAAATATATATATTTATATATTTTAGAGCACTGGAGAATAAATATTCATACATCTTGCATTTCAATATTAGACCAGATATGAGCAACAGGCAACATTAAATGTGGTTGAAAATGTGATTTCTTATATTTTAGTGTATGCAGACACCGTTTTCAAAATGACTGCATTGTATAAGTGTCTGTGTCCACCAGAACGTGTGTTAGTGCTGTGCATCGCATAATAAAACTCTAACAACTACAAACCTTAAGTTACTAAACGTACTTGTATATAAATCTCAACTTCAAGAAGTCTACTCTAATATAATGCTACTGCAATCGGCAAGTAAATGGCAGCTACATGCATGTACCTATCAGGAAGTGATGATAGATCACTGCACAATTAAATACCTGGCATTTATTACACATCAGCAAAGAAAAAGAACAAAAAGAGAAATCAGGAAAATCAGCATCCCAAAAGACAGACAGAATAGATAGCGCCAATTACAGAATATGCCGGAGGGAGGTGTGTTTGGAGAGGGGTGGGGGGAGGGGGGGGTGGGTGAAGGTGCAAAACAGAGGGAAAACATATTAAACACGAAAAAAAATAAAAAGTAGACAAAAAATATTATGTGTTATTCTATTTCTCAAAAATAATGGATTTGGAGAAAGGCAGTTAACCAAAAGACCAGAATACTTCCCAATAAATGCCAGATAGTAACAAGAAGGTGTCTGTACAAAATAAAATAGAAAACACAAACCAGCAGTAAAAGTATTATGCAGAGCTGATACGATAGGGAACATACTATCCGCCATCCAACTTACATAGAACATAACTGGCAACACGGAACTGCATTGGCAGAAAGGGAAATTAATCTGAAAGCAACATCTTAATTGTAATCTTCAGCCATAGAAAACACCAGACCTATATACTGGAATGAATTAATTAATTCACTAACCCAAAGCTGCATCGGCGCTATTACATTTCTTCACAAAATAGGAGCATCTATGAACTCCCCTCAAAAAAAACATTAATACCTTATTGTATATAACCAAACTAATATATAAGTCAAACAGACTCGCATTATTATATAGGCCTGAAAAAAAACACTTTTAAACAATGTAAAGTAAATAAGGTCCCTGACGGGGAAAAACTGCCAATAGTGCGTTGAGATTGCTTACATGGGGAAGTACAGAGAGAAATGTCTTGGAAAAGTTGAAATCAAAGTATTTGTCTTTTTCAACATTACAGCGTATGCTTCTGTGCAGAAGAAATAATCTTCATTATTTTACCTCCAGTTGAAATTCTACGTGTTTCCTGACGCACAGAATTAAAGTCCAGCATTGTGCAAATATGACCATATATCATATTCCAAAGTGACATACATACTCGCCACTAATGGCTCATATAAAATTCTGCTTCACGGGGAATTCAGACGAGAATTTACAGGCGGTTTTATCGTTTTTTTTTTTACTGTGTTTTTCTCCACAAAGTTGGTTCTGAACACTGAAAAATTATACGCAGCACAATCAAAGGCCACAAATGGTTTCCTGATGCAGGTGAAACACAATAAAAGTATTGACTTTTTTTTTGTGGTTTTTGCAGTACGTACAATACACGCAAGTGATACTTGCTGAGAATTCAAAGTAAATTATAAAAAAAAATATATCATATATATAAAATAATATTTAAAATAGCAAAACTGAAAACTGACTTTTTCTAGTTACTCCAGATATTTTGGCCTACATTTTGAAATTTGCTCTCAATTCACTTTGAATTCCCTCCAATTCTCACTTCAGTAAATAACCCTGCTTTTCTTTACTCCGGAGACGAAGACAGAAAGGTGAATTTTTTGTTCCAACAATTCTGTGCATGTACCAGTTAATACATAAAAATCAATAATAATCTGCAGCAGAAAGATAACAATTCAATAAATTGGGGATTGTTGGGAAATGCTAATCCAAACCGGCCACACTGTGATTGGAAAAATGATCCAGCTTAATTGTTTTCCCGGCTTGGATATTTCAATTTAAAATGTTCATTTTCTTTTTTCTGGTCGTACAATTATTTAGTACATTAACCCTAGTGTGTAACATTGCCGATTACTTCCTTTTACTAACACTCAAAAGTAAAAAAAAATAATAAATAAACCAAACATAAGTATATACATTGTTTATTATAGTCCGGGTTACTTTTCATGAAGTCATTCTTTTATAAAGCCTAGACACTTAGAGAAAGGTTTATCAAAGTGATCTGAAAAGTTTGGGTTTGTTGTGCAATAATGTGTCAAAATTATTAGTCTTCTTCAAGTAGTCTAAAAAGTCTCACTTTTTTTTTGCTTTTTACTACTACCCTGTCACTTGCAATTAGTACCAGAATAAAGGCACATCACTTTCTATGGCGAAAATTAGATTGAGGTAGAGAAGAAAAAAAAAATGGAATTTTTTATCTTTTTTTATGTAAAAGAGGAGTGATTAATAACGATCTGGATGTGATTGCCAAAAGCCAACACAAAAGAAAAAAAAGAAGGTTGAGGCGCAAATGAGATAAATGTTCAGTACACAACAAAATGGATAAATCATGCCAAAAAATACGACGCAAAAAAAAGCTGCAACACTTTGATAAATCTGGTCCATAGAGGAACTTGTAGAACACGGATTTACACAAAAATCCTCAGTGATCTTTCACACTCACATTCCCTGAAACCTCAGCTTCATTGTTAATTCACTTGCAAATAATAGCTTTAAAATTACTCCTTAGTCCTTTATTTAATAGACTCTTGAAGAGGCTAATGAGCACTGTATGGCAGCCATAACTGGACTTTACATGCTCAAGGATTTTCTGTCAAGAAGCGATGGCTCTAGAAAACAGTGCCCAACAATTCTCTGCACTGCATTTTGCAGAAAACGCTGTAGCACAGTACCTGATAAGCACAGTACCTGTAATTTTATGCGCATGTGTTCTTAACAGAGAATATTCCGATATATATGATTTTATGTACATATACAGGTCTAAATACCTCCCAATTCACCCCTCACTCGGCAAATTAGAATGTTTAATTCAGAATACAGCCCAACTTTTAGGCCAATGAAATTACTGTGCCAGATCTCCATATCCCAAAACAACACTCAAAACAAATAACTCATTATGTGTTAATAAGCTGTGTATATATATATATATATATTCATTTTATCATAATATAATTTTTTTTTTAAGGGATACAGAGAGACAGAGCATACTGAAGTGTGAAACAACATTTTAAATTTAGGTCAATCGGACAAAGCTAAATTTTCAATTTGGTTATTTAGGGCTAAAAAGGTAAACAATTATGTTTGCATTTCCAAAGCTGACATTTTTGTGAATAACCTTAAAAGATGGAGATTGAATAACCTTAAAAGATGAGAGAGAGAGAGAGAGAGAGAGAGACAGATAACTAGATTTACATGTATATATCAACTTGTATGGAGAATCATAGATCAGCAAATTGATAGACATTTCTTGATATCTAGATAGATAGACATGCAGAATTACTTGGGAAATAAAACAGATTCTGTATATTGTATGTACGTTGACTTTTACATAAATCCTCCTTACCCTGCAGTATCAGATCCTTCACAGATTACGTCTGCCCTAGTTTAATAGGACAAGTTCAAACACAACACCTAAAAAGTCAAAGCTTAATTACTTCCTCATTACACAGGCCTGTGAGAGTCTTATCTGAATTGTAATGGATATTGCATCTAATAATTCATGCAGCTCTATGTGTTTATTTCATTGTGTGCTACTAGCAATGTACCTCACAGAGCAAACAGGTAAAATCCTGCCAATAATCTTAATATGCAGACGAGGAATAAATGCTACAGCTGTACCCAGACAGCTATGATGTGATTATACAGAGAAGCACACATGCAAAGTATAAGATAATCCTAAAACATAGAGTTAACCCTCTGTTACACAAACTAATATACAGAGCTATCAAAGTTTAGACAAATAAAAATAAAAATACCTAAAAGTGGAATTTTATACTTTGACATATACAGTGAGGGGGGAAAGTATTTGATCCCCTGCTGATTTTGAACATTTGCCCACTGACAAAGAAATGACCAGTCTATAATTTTAATGGTAGGTGTATTTTAGCAGTGAGCAACAGAAAAATGCATGTCAAAAAAGTTATAAATTGATTTGCATGTCAATGAGTGAAATAAGTATTTGATCCCCTATCAATCAGCAAGATTTCTGGCTCCCAGGTGTCTTTTATACAGGTAACGAGCTGAGATTAGGAGCACTCTCTTAAAGGGAGTGCTCCTAATCTCAGCTTGTTACCTCTATAAAAGACACCAGTCCACAGAAGCAATCAGATTCCAAACTCTCTACCATGGCCAAGACCAAAGAGCTGTCCAAGGATGTCAGGGACAAGATTGTAGACCTACACAAGGCTGAAATGGGCTAAAAGACCATCGCCAAGCAGCTTGTTGAGAAGGTGACAACAGTTGGTGCGCTTATTCGCATATGGAAGAAATACAAAATAACTGTCAGTCTCTCTCGGTCTGGTGCTCCATGCAAGATCTCACCTCGTGGAGTTTCAATGATCATGAGAACGGTGAGCAATCAGTGCAGAACTACACGGGAGGATCTTGATAATGATCACAAGGCAGCTGGGACCATAGTCACCAAAAAAACAATTGGTAACACACTACGCCGAGAAGGACTGAAATCCTGCAGCGCCCGCAAGGTCCCCTTGCTCAAGAAAGCACATGTACAGGCCCGTCTGAAGTTTGCCAATGAACATCTGAATGATTCAGAGGAGAACTGGGTGAAAGTGTTGTGGTCAGATGAGACCAAAATCGAGCTCTTTGGCATCAACTCAACTCGCCGTGTTTGGAGAAGGAGGAATGCTGCCTATGACCCCAAGAACACCATCCCCACTGTCAAACATGGAGGTTGAAACATTATGCATTGGGGGTGTTTTGCAAATGGCTCATGGATGGGTATTCCAGCATGATAATGACCCAAAACACACAGCCAAGGCAACAAAGGAGTGGCTCAAAAAGAAGCACATTAAGATCCTGGAGTGGCCTAGCCAATCTCCAGACCTTAATTCCATGGAAAATATGTGGAGGGAGCTGAAGGTTCGAGTTGCCAGACACCAGCCTCGAAACCTTAATGACTTGGAGAAGATCTGCAAAGAGTAGTGGGACAAAATCCCTCCAGAGATGGTGGGCAATTACAAGAAACATCTGACCTGGAAATTGACTTGCAAATCAATTTATAACTTTTTTGACATTTGTTTTTCTAGATTTTTTTGTTTTGTTTTGTTATTCTGTCTCTCACTGTTAAAATACACCTAGCATTAAATTATAAACTGATAATTTCTTTGTCAGTGGGCAAACGTTCAAAATCAGCAGGGGAGCAGACATATTACTCCTGGGAGAACCCCACTGCACAGACTTAATGCACTCTTGTACTGAGATACACAGATAAAATATAGGGATAATGAAATCCTGTGCAAAAGAGCTGACATTCAATACTGTACAGAATCAAATGGTAAAAAATAAATAAACCTGGTACTACAAAACAAACTCTTTGTTACAATGAAAGATACCAAAACAATTAAGGGATAAAACTTTTCTGAATACAGAGCTAGCAATCCAATTCAGAGATCAACACCATTACGATTAATTGGGAAAGTATGAGTAATTAGAACACTGGGCTCCTAACCTGAAAAATGAAACCTGCAATATACAAACAGACACATAGTAGTGCAGGGCAAAAGGAAGCACTTGAGCAAAACATGTTTAATTGGTAAAAAGGGAAGCACATTACTTGACCCCAATAGCTTGGTTCTTTGGTCTGAGAATGTAAGAAGCGTTATGTTTCAAATTATCATGGTTTCTGTAAAAAATGAGTCCATCACGAGTTCCCCTGCAGGCTGCCACATTTAGGGAAATAAAGCCAAATGCTCCTTCTTATTCCATGTCAAAGTAGTGTCTATATGCAAGTTCCAGACTATTTTGCACCCTAGGAACGACCAGCTACTTGCACCCCACAGTGTCTCTTTGTCCCCCCAAGACCCTATGTGTGTCGATGTGCCACCCTAGCTGCTCTGTGTGTGTTTGTCCGCCACAGCCCACTGTGTCTCTTTGTCCCCCAGCCCCTCTGTGCGTCTCTTTGTTCTCCCAGCCCCACTATGTGCCTATCGCACCAGACTCTCTGTGTGTCTTTTCCCCCAGACACTCTGCATGTCTCTTCTCCCCAGCCTTCTGTGTGTGTTTCTTCCTCAGCTCCTCTGTGTGTCTTTTCCCCACTAGACCCTCTGTGTGTCTCTCCTCCCCACAGCCTTCCGTATGTCTCTGTTTTCCCAGCTCCTCTGTGTCTTTGTCCCCTCAGCCCCTCTGTATGTCTCCTTGTTTGCCCCAGCCAAGAGGAGTTATAGAAAGAGGTTATATGGAGTTAGGAGGAGTTATAGGGAGAGGTTATATGGAGTAATAGGAGGAGTTATAGAGAGAGGTTATATGGAGTAATAGGAGGAGTTATAGAGAGAGGTTATACGGAGTAATAGGAGGAGTTATAGAGTGATGTTATATGGAGTAATAGGAGGAGTTATAGAGAGAGGTTATATGGAGTAATAGGAGGAGTTATAGAGAGAGGATATATGTAGTAATAGGAGGAGTTAGAGAGGTTATATGGAGTTTAGCAGGAGTTATAGGGAGAGGTTATATGGAGTAATAGGAGGAGGTTATATGGAGTAATAGGAGGAGTTATAGGGAGAGGTTATATGGAGTAATAGGAGGAGTTATAGAGACAGGTTATATGGAGTAATATAAGGAGTTATAGAGAGAGGTTATATGGAGTAACAGGACGTTATAGAGAGAGGTTATATGGAGTAATAGGAGGAGTTATAGGGAGAGGTTATATGGAGTAATAGGAGGAGTTATAGGGAGAGGTTATATGGAGTAATAGGAGGAGTTATAGTGTGATGTAATTCCAGTAAAATACAAGTTTAGCAGGCTAAGATTGCCACAAGGCATATGTATGTATATGTGTTTGTAGTATCTGGTTAATTACACGTAGCTAAGATACTGTCATCACTGTACTGACCAGGTGCAGGAATGTAAGAACTGGAATTACGCGTCCCTCTCCTTTGTATCAGATGAGCCACGTGGTTAGACCGGATGGATGAGTTTAGACTCTATTCATTAAATAGGTTAAGGGTATGTGTGGGTGTAGTTAATTGTGGGAGGAGCTACAGTGCTATATAAGGAATGTACTCTATGTATTCAGTACTCAGACTTTGCTGTATTTTGGTGACGCTAGTCCCTCTGAGTCCCGATCGGTGATCCAATAAAGAATCTCTTCCTTCCTGAAGAAACCTGTGTCCATCTCTCTGTGCTTGGCTTCCGTCAGTTTCTCCGGTATCATTTGGTGCATTGGCCGGGAAGCTCATCGTTCAACGGTAGCTGAGAGGCAGAGGCGTGAGACGGTCTATCTTTGCCCACGTTCTCTACGGCTGCACCCCTGAACTTCTGCGTGGACCTCCCTTCGTCTCGGCGCCACTGGTCTGTTGTCCAGGAGATCATCGGCCTCTACGTGAGAAGTGCTGGGGTGTCCCCGTCGATGAGTGTGAACTCAGGTTCAGGAACGAGGAGGTAAGATAACTGCTGTTTTAGACGGCAGGACCCGCTAGGGGTATACCGATTGTGCGGTAGGCCCAAAGGGGTTTTTGAATCTGTATCTGCCCCCTCTGTCGGAGGGAAGGAGCGAAGGCGCACCGCTCGATCGAACGCTCTTTAGTCAGACCGTTTGATTTGGTTAGTCAGGCGGGGTCCTGGTGTAAGATAGCCCTAGCCGGACACCGGTGTCTTGTCTAGACTAGCGTTCTAGGGTGTATATTACGTTCGCTAGGTCGGAGGGACCGGGAGACTAAGCGGCGCCTGTGTAAATTCGGTTCGCTAGTTCTCATCCTATCTGGGCTAAGTGGGAAGGCGTGTAAATTTGGAACCCACTAGACTTTTGATAGTACGACTAAGAGGCGCCTGTGTAAATTCGGATCTCTAGCTCGTTGTATAGTGCGACTAAGAGGCGCCTGTGTAAATTCGGATCTCTAGCTCGCTATGTATATGTGGTGATTGGGCAGTGTGGCTAACCAAAACGGGTGTATATAGTTTTAGGTAGTCCATTCAAGGTACTGGCCAATAGTTTAGTTGGGAATTGTAAATGTGTTAACGATTGTTTTAGTAAAGTGTATATCTTGTTAGATAGCGCGAGCTCAGCCGTCTAGCGAGAGTGTTAATAGTGTGTTGCTGTATTATAGTGCACGGTACCATAACCCTGTATATTTACTGACATTATATAATAAGTACTAATCATTGTCGTCCATTGCATGTTTAACACCATAACCACTAATAATTGTATTGTGACCTTAACTTGTGCTTTGACCTATGCTAACCGTACTGTAACCGCTATTTGTAAAAGACGATGTTACTGGGGTGTGTTATAGACGGGTAATTCGTATATAGAGAATTATAGCGTGGGTGACTGTATAGTTACGCCAAAGGGCATAATATTGATTATATAGTGACTGGTGTAACAGCTGTGTGTGTACGGGAATTCCCTGAGTGTTTATTGTTATTGTGTACGTTTCACTTGGTAACCGTACCACGTGGTGCTGTTGCCAGAGGAAACGGGTGTGACTGTTGAATAGTACGCGTGTATAGTATTCGTTGTCGACGACGTTCCATTGTTAAGTATGGGTGCGTCGCAGTCAACGATTCCGGATCCCTTAGGATGTATGGTTAAGAATTTTAAAAAGGGATTCAAAGTTTGTGATTTTGGGGTAAAGATGTCTCCTGTACGTTTGGTCACTTTGTGTACTAGGGAGTGGCCTACTTTGGTTGCGGCATGGCCGCCACGTGGCAGTTTGGATCCAACTCTGGTACAGCGCTTACACGTGGCTGTATCGGGTAGGCCTGAACTTTACGGCCAGTTTCCTTATATTGACTGTTGGAGACAGGCCGTAAATGACTCGCCAAAATGGCTCCAGACATGCCACGAGGAGCAGTGTCGCCTCATGGTAGCTAGGACTTGCTCGTCCACTAGGACTGGTGTTAGGCCCATTTTGGACACGCCCCCTGAGTCCGAGATCCCTTTGCCGCCCCCTTACTTTCCGTTAAGAGGAAGTGACGCAAATACAGGAAGTCCTGTAACCCTTCCCTCATTACCCTCATCCACTTCCGCTTCCTCCTCCAGTACAGGATCCACCCCCCCTCGTACTAAATCTCCCCTTCCGGAACCAGAACCCACCCCCATTAGAAACGAATATCCTGATTTGGCGCCACTTCAGACTTCCGGTCAAGCTTCATCTAGCTCGGCCCGAAGTGTTCTATTCACTACCTTTTCCCAAAACCAACCTCCCACATCCCCATACCCTATATCTCCCCGACCGGAACCCATGACTGACGCTTCCCTACGTAGCCCCATCCAAACCCGACAGTTGACTGGTGCCCAACAATTAAAGCACTATCAGATGCCTCTTCGCTTAAATCCCGGGTCAGCTTATATCGATGCCGCAGGTCAAATGGCACACGCTGACCCTGTCTTCGTATATGTCCCTTTCACCACTACCGACCTTTTAAACTGGAAGACCCATAATTCCTCGTATACTGAGAAACCACAAGCTATGACTGATCTGTTCACCTCAATAGTACAGACGCATAATCCGACATGGGCTGATTGCCAGCAGTTACTAATGACTTTATTTAACAATGAGGAAAGGACAAGAATAAATCAAGCAGCCATTAAAGCATTAGAGGATAGAGCCCGTGCTTTGAACCAAGCCAATCCAGCAGCATGGGCCGCGACACACTATCCCAACACCGATCCCGATTGGAACGTAAATGGTGCTGATATGGTTCAACTCAGAGCCTATAGAGACGCTATAATTGCTGGCATGAAAGCCGGAGGAAAGAAAGCCATTAACATGTCGAAGACAGTTGAGGTGATCCAGAAAAGCGATGAAGCGCCCAGTGTCTTTTATGACCGATTATTGGAGGCATACCGCTTGTATACCCCCTTTAATCCGGAAGACGCAGACAATTCCCGAATGGTTAACTCCGCCTTTGTCAGCCAAGCATACGGAGATATTAAGCGCAAGCTACAAAAGTTAGAAGGGTTTGCAGGTATGTCCATCACCCAACTAATGGAGGTAGCAAATAAGGTCTATATGAACAGGGAAACAGAAAGCAAGAAAGAGGAGGAGCGCAAGATGCGTAAAAAGGCTGATATGCTAGCGGTAGCGATCGCAGGCGTAGATAAACGGGGCCCAGATAGAGGCAATAATAGATGGAGTAGGGAGCCTTTGAGTAGGGATCAGTGTGCGTATTGCAAGGAAGAAGGGCATTGGAGGAACGAATGTCCGCAAAGAGAGCAGTACGAGAGGGTCCTACCCAGGGCAGGCTACGGAAACTTTAGAGGCAGAGCGAGAGGTAGAGGAGGCCCCGGAGGGAGTAATGGTTATAGAGGGAGTAATGGGAACAGAGGAAGTGTTAGGGAAGACAGGTATATTCCAGCAGCGCAAAGGTCTCGCGATAGAGAAGGTAGGGACTTTGTAGGATTGGCTGACACGGTCATGGAGGACTATTGATACCGACCGGGCTCCATCCCCCTTGGTCGAGCGGAGCCTATGGTCGATGTATCAATAGGGGGGAAAAGGAGTGCGTTCATGATCGACACTGGTGCTGAACATTCAGTGGTGACTAATCTAGTTGCTCCTCCATCTGGAAGGACTATTACTGTGATAGGAGCAACTGGAAGAAGTGCTGAAAGACCGGTTCTTAAAAGTCGACTCTGTACATTGGGAGGCCACGTAGTAAAACACCAATTCCTTTATATGCCTGAATGTCCAGTCCAATTGCTGGGACGTGATATGCTATCCAAATTACAAGCGCAGATTACGTTCCTACCAGATGGAACAACATCTTTAAAGTTTAATGGACCTTCAGGTATTATGACTTTATCCGTACCAAAGGAAGAAGAGTGGCGACTTTATACAGTGTTGACTAGCCAAAACCCTAGGAGTGATGAGACATTATTTAACATACCAGGAGTTTGGGCAGAGAACAACCCACCAGGACTGGCCCGCAATATTCCACCAATAAAAATTGAACTGAAACATGGGGTTTATCCAGTGAGCCTAAGACAATATCACATTCCGCAGAAGGCTAAGAAGAACATCCAATCCTATCTGGATAAGTTCATACGGTATGGTATCCTAAAATTCTGTACTTCCCCCTGGAACACCCCATTGCTGCCTGTTCAAAAGCCCGGCACAGATGAGTATCGACCTGTGCAGGACTTAAGAGCAGTCAATGATGCGGTTGTTAGTATACATCCAGTTGTACCCAATCCATATAACCTGCTTGCTTTAATTCCGGGCGGGGCTACTTACTTCACAGTCTTAGATCTCAAAGATGCCTTCTTTTGCCTCCGAATTGCCGCAGAAAGTCAATGTATTTTCGCTTTCCAATGGGAGAACGCTGTAACGGGCTCAAAACGCCAAATGACTTGGACAAGACTGCCCCAAGGGTTTAAAAATTCACCTACCCTATTTGGTTCAGCCCTAAGTCAAGATCTATTGGATTTCGAGTCCATCCCAGGAGAGTGTGTATTGTTACAATATGTAGATGACTTGTTGATAGCAGCAGTTACAAAAGAAATCTGTCAGCAAGCAACGCACGATCTACTACACATTCTCTGGAAGGCAGGATACAAGGTGTCTAGAAAGAAGGCTCAGTTGTGTTTGCCAACTGTCAAGTATCTAGGATTCCATATCTCTGAAGGTCAAAGAATTATGGGGCCAGAGAGAAAAGAAGCTGTCTGCCAAATACCAATACCCAAGAATAGAAGACAAGTGCGAGAATTCTTGGGGGCAGCAGGCTTCTGTAGGATATGGATTCCCAGCTATGCGATACTAGCAAAACCTCTGTACGCAGCTATCAAAGGTACAGAGCACGACCCCTTCTTATGGACCCAAGAACAGCAAACGGCATTTGAAGATGTGAAGAAGGCTTTGATGAGTGCCCCAGCATTAGGTCTACCTGATCACACACGACCATTCTACCTGTATGTACACGAGCAAAGAAGAATGGCTGTGGGAGTATTGACACAGTACTTGGGATCATGGCAAAGACCTGTTGCCTACATGTCTAAACAATTGGATGCAGTGGCCAGCGGACTTCCACCTTGTCTAAGAGCCGTAGCTGCAGCCGCCCTGCTAGTAGCTGAAGCCGATAAACTCACTCTGGGTCAAGAACTTTATGTACGAGTCCCACATGCAGTACAGACGTTGTTGGATTACAAAGGAAATCATTGGTTTAGTAACAGCCGTATGACCAAGTATCAAGCAATGTTGTGTGAAAACCCAAGAGTGCATTTAGAGACTGTAAACACCTTAAATCCAGCTACCCTTTTGCCACAACCTACTGAAAGTCAACATGATTGTTTGGAAGTAATGGATGAAGTATTCTCAAGTAGACCAGATCTTCGTGATTTTCCCATCCAGAACCCCGATGTTCAATATTACACCGACGGCAGTAGTTATGTGAAAGAAGGGATCCGCTATGCAGGATATGCAGTGACAACAATAGACAAGGTGATAGAAGCTCGGCCACTGGCGAAAGGAACATCAGCACAAAAGGCAGAATTGATAGCACTGACACGAGCGTTACAATTGGCTGAAGGTTTAAGAGTGAATATCTATACGGACTCTAAGTATGCGTTTTTAACCACTCATGCCCACGGAGCTTTGTATAAAGAAAGAGGACTACTGAATTCAGAAGGCAAAGAAATCAAGTACGCAGCTGAAATCCTACAACTATTGGAAGCAGTGTGGGAGCCGAAAGAAGTCGGTATCATACATTGTCGAGCGCATCTGAGAGGAGATGGTGATGTAACCAAGGGAAATCGGATGGCAGATAGTGCAGCTAAGCGTGCTGCTGAATCAGGAAGACAGGAGTATGTGGGGCATATAGCTGCTCTTATACCAACTCCACTGTCCCAATGGACTCCAGTTTATACAGCTCAAGAAGAGGAGTGGTTAAAGACTGAACCGGGAAAGTATCTGGAGAACAAGTGGTATCAGCTAGAAGATGGAAGAATAGTTATACCAGCATCGCTAGCGGTAGAAATTGTCCAAAATTATCACAACGGGACACATTCTGGGAGAGACAGTACTGAAGAATCTCTTAGAAAACATTTCTACATACCAAGATTGTCCAACTTGACTCAGGCCATTGTACGCAGATGTGTAACGTGTGCTAAGAATAATGCAAGACAAGGACCAGTAAAGCCACCAGGAGTTCAGTTTATGGGGGGACTCCCCATGTCCGATCTACAAATAGACTTTACAGTGATGCCTAAATCGGGTGGACATCGTTACCTGCTGGTAATTGTGTGCACCTATTCAGGCTGGGTAGAAGCATGTCCTACTCGTACAGAGAAAGCAGGAGAAGTTGTGAGATTCCTGCTACGAGAAATAATACCCCGATATGGACTACCCTGTTCTATAGGATCGGACAATGGTCCAGCTTTTGTTCACCAGTGCCTACAACAACTGACTCATATGCTTGGTATAAAGTGGAGGCTTCATACTGCATATAGACCCCAGAGTTCTGGTAAGGTAGAGAGAATGAATAGAACTATAAAGAACCAGTTGGCTAAAATGTGTCAGGAAACCCAACTTAAGTGGAACGTTCTCTTACCCATAGCTTTATTGCGAATCCGCAGTACCCCTACCAGAAGGATGGGCCTCTCTCCTTTTGAAATCATGTATGGGCGACCACCTCCCGTACTTGGTAACTTAAGGGGGGACTTGAGTCAGTTGGGAGAAGGAATTACTCGGCAGCAGGTTGTAGAGTTGGGTAAAACTATGGAGGAGGTACAGAAATGGGTACAAGATAGATTACCGGTGAATATTTATCCCCCTGTTCATAGTTACCATCCAGGAGACCAAGTGTGGATTAAAGAGTGGAATACTGTACCGTTAGGGCCCAAGTGGAGAGGTCCTTATGTTGTTCTTTTGTCTACCCCTACAGCAATAAAAGTAGCAGAAGTGACTCCGTGGATACATCACTCCAGGGTTAAACCAGCAGCAGTCGATTCTTGGCAAGTTACAGCAGATCCAGAGAATCCCTGCAAGATCCGGTTAAAACGCACTACTCAGTCGGAGTAACGAGGAATTATTGTGGATTACAAATTTTATTGTTACAGGTGTGAGTGAGAAGGCCATAATAAAGCCTGTCCGCTTACCATCACATAGTGTATAAGCCAGGAAAGTCTCGAAGGGACACCTGTGAAGATGAGCAGAACTCCATTCCCTGCAGCCCTCACATCCTGGAAGCTGAGGTTCCATCGCACGGACGAAGACTGAGGATGACGGCGAAAGATGTGCTTTTGATTGTGTTTATTTATATGTGTTTTTATATTCAGGAAGGTAGAGGTACCGACACTCCTAGCTGTGAGGTATGCATTAAGACTACGAGAACAGGTAATCATATTTCCCAAACCCTAATTTGGCATTCACAATACGAGTGTAAAGGAGATGTATCGAGATGTAGATACTTAAATATAGAATATAGTGTGTGCCATTTAGGAGTAGGAGAACCTAAGTGCTTCAGTCCGGAGTATCAACCTCGTACAATTTGGTTGACTCTCAGGAATGGAGATCCTCAGGGGACCCTAATTAATAAAACGGTGTTAGAATCCGTACATTCTTCGGGTGTTCTGCTATTTGATGCGTGTAAAGCGATATCGAGTGGTAGAAAGCCGTGGAATGTATGTGGGGATCTTAGATGGGAGAGGACGTATGGGTCTAATGATAAATATATTTGTCCCAGTAGTAAAAATAAATATGTGAGTCCTAGATGCCCAAATAAAGACTATAACTTTTGTCCATATTGGTCTTGTGTGGGGTGGGCGACTTGGGGACAGACAGTAGATAAAGACATGATAGTGACTAAGTTGCCGACTAGCCCTTATTGTAAGTCTATGGAATGCAACCCAGTCCATATACTCATTAATAACCCCGACAAGTTCTTAGATAAGTATGGAAATTTATTTGGGTTTCAGATATACGGGACGGGTTTAGATCCTGGGACATTATTGTTTATAGGAATAGAGACTGATACGGTATCCTCCCAGACTCATCAAGTATACCATTCCTTTTACGCAGAGATGAGTATAGATAATAAGATCCCCCATAATGCTAAAAACCTGTTCATCGATTTAGCTGAAAGTATTGCCGGTAGTCTTAATGTTACCAACTGCTATGTGTGTGGAGGTACTAACATGGGAGACCAATGGCCTTGGGAAGCAAAGGAGGTAATGTCCGGTTCTGAGGCAGTTGACCAATTAATATCTACACAAGCCGATTATCATATGAGTGTTAGAGGTAAATCTGAGTGGAGATTAAAGACCTCCATCATAGGTTATGTTTGCATAGCAAGGAAAGGAATAATGTATAATACTTCTGTAGGAGAATTAACTTGTCTAGGGCAAAAAGCTTATGATGATGATACAAAGAATACAACTTGGTGGTCGGCTTCAAATGTCTCAGAACCATCTAACCCGTTTGCTAGATATGCCAATTTAAAGGATGTGTGGTTTGATCTATCCATCACATCTACCTGGAGAGCCCCAGCAAATTTGTACTGGATCTGTGGTAAGAAAGCCTATTCGGAGCTGCCACAGGACTGGGAAGGGGCATGTGTGTTAGGTATGCTCAAACCATCCTTCTTCTTGTTACCGATTGAAACAGGTGAGACTTTAGGTGTTAAAGTGTATGATGTGAATCATAGGAAGAAAAGGGGACCCATAGAGATAGGCACCTGGGAAGATAATGAATGGCCTCCCCAGCGTATCATAGATTATTATGGGCCAGCCACGTGGGCTGAGGATGGTACCTTTGGTTATAGAACCCCTATTTATATGCTCAACCGTATTATAAGATTACAGGCGGTGGTTGAGATTATCACAAATGAGACATCACAAGCGCTCAATCTTCTAGCGAAGCATAACACCAGGATGAGGACAGCAGTCTACCAAAATAGATTAGCCTTGGATTACCTTTTGGCAGTAGAGGGAGGTGTATGTGGGAAGTTTAACCTAAGCAATTGCTGTCTTCAAATAGATGACGAAGGGCAAGCAATAGCTGAGCTTACTAGCCATATGGTTAAACTAGCGCATGTGCCTACTCAGGTATGGAAAGGGTACAATCCAAGTAGTTGGTTTGGTAGCTGGTATGAGTGGTTTGGAGGGCTTAAGGCAGTGGTAGGTGGAGTCCTACTGATTTTACTGTTGTGTCTACTCCTACCGTGTCTTATACCCTTAGTAGTTAGGTCTGTGCAAAGCCTGATAGGAAGTATAGCAGAGAGGAAGGCTGCTGCACAGATAATGGCGATATATAAGTATAAGGCTCTAGATCAAGGAGAACCAATGCAGGAAGATGAGTGTTAAAAGATTCACATCATAAGATAAGTCTGGTCTGGTTCATGGTAACCTGAGGTATATGCAAACCAAGGTTAAGTGATGCCTCAAGTAATTGTGAAATATCAGAGGCATCAAAGGGGGGAATGTGATGTAATTCCAGTAAAATACAAGTTTAGCAGGCTAAGATTGCCACAAGGCATATGTATGTATATGTGTTTGTAGTATCTGGTTAATTACACGTAGCTAAGATACTGTCATCACTGTACTGACCAGGTGCAGGAATGTAAGAACTGGAATTACGCGTCCCTCTCCTTTGTATCAGATGAGCCACGTGGTTAGACCGGATGGATGAGTTTAGACTCTATTCATTAAATAGGTTAAGGGTATGTGTGGGTGTAGTTAATTGTGGGAGGAGCTACAGTGCTATATAAGGAATGTACTCTATGTATTCAGTACTCAGACTTTGCTGTATTTTGGTGACGCTAGTCCCTCTGAGTCCCGATCGGTGATCCAATAAAGAATCTCTTCCTTCCTGAAGAAACCTGTGTCCATCTCTCTGTGCTTGGCTTCCGTCAGTTTCTCCGGTATCAATAGGGAGAGGTTATATGGAGTAATAGGAGGAGTTATAGAGACAGGTTATATGGAGTAATATAAGGAGTTATAGAGAGAGGTTATATGGAGTAACAGGACGTTATAGAGAGAGGTTATATGGAGTAATAGGAGGAGTTATAGGGAGAGGTTATATGGAGTAATAGGAGGAGTTATAGGGAGAGGTTATATGGAGTAATAGGAGTTATAGAGAGAGGTTATATGGAGTAATAGGAGGAGTTATACAGACAGGTTATATGGAGTAATAGGAAGAGTTATAGGTAGAGGTTATATGGAGTAATATGAGGAGTTATAGAGAGAGGATATATGGAGTAATAGGAGGAGTTATAGAGAGAGGTTATATGGAGTAATAAAAGGAGTTATAGAGAGAGGTTATATGGAGTAATAGGAGGAGTTATAGGGAGAGGTTATATGGAGTAATAGGAGGAGTTATAGGGAGAGGTTATATGGAATAATAGGAGGAGTTATAGAGAGAGGTTATATGGAGTAATAGGAGGAGTTATAGAGAGAGGATATATGGAGTAATAGGAGGAGTTATAGAGAGAGGTTATATGGAGTAATAAAAGGAGTTATAGAAGGAGGTTATATGGAGTAATAAAAGGAGTTATAGAGAGAGGTTATATGGAGTAATAGGAGGAGTTATAGGGAGAGGTTATATGGAGTAATAGGAGGAGTTATAGGGAGAGGTTATATGGAATAATATGAGGAGTTATAGAGAGAGGATATATGGAGTAATAGGAGGAGTTATAGAGAGAGGTTATATGGAGTAATAGGAGGAGTTATAGGGAGAGGTTACATGGAGTAATAGGAGGAGTTATAGAGAGAGGGGGAGAGGATATATGGAGTAATAGGAGGAGTTATAGAGAGAGGTTATATGGAGTAATAGGAGGAGTTATAGAGAGAGGTTATATGGAGTAATAGGAGGAGTTATAGGGAGAGGTTATATGGAGTAATAGGAGGAGTTATAGGGAGAGGTTACATGGAGTAATAGGAGGAGTTATAGGGAGAGGTTATATGGAGTAATAGGAGGAGTTATAGAGAGAGGTTATATGGAGTAATAGGAGGAGTTATAGAGACAGGTTATATGGAGTAATATAAGGAGTTATAGAGAGAGGTTATATGGAGTAACAGGACGTTATAGAGAGAGGTTATATGGAGTAATAGGAGGAGTTATAGGGAGAGGTTACATGGAGTAATAGGAGGAGTTATAGGGAGAGGATATATGGAGTAATAGGAGGAGTTATAGGGAGAGGTTATATGGAGTAATAGGAGGAGTTATAGGGAGAGGTTATATGGAGTAATAGGAGGAGTTATAGGGAGAGGTTACATGGAGTAATAGGAGGAGTTATAGGGAGAGGTTATATGGAGTAATAGGAGGAGTTATAGAGAGAGGTTATATGGAGTAATAGGAGGAGTTATAGAGACAGGTTATATGGAGTAATATAAGGAGTTATAGAGAGAGGTTATATGGAGTAACAGGACGTTATAGAGAGAGGTTATATGGAGTAATAGGAGGAGTTATAGGGAGAGGTTATATGGAGTAATAGGAGGAGTTATAGGGAGAGGTTATATGGAGTAATAGGAGGAGTTATAGGGAGAGGTTACGTGGAGTAATAGGAGGAGTTATAGGGAGAGGATATATGGAGTAATAGGAGGAGTTATAGGGAGAGGTTATATGGAGTAATAGGAGGAGTTATAGGGAGAGGTTATATGGAGTAATAGGAGGAGTTATAGAGAGAGGTTATATGGAGTAATAGGAGGAGTTATAGAGAGAGGTTATATGGAGTAATAGGAGGAGTTATAGTAGGAGGTTATATGGAGTAATAGGAGGCTATTAGAATGCACAAGTTAAAAAAATATATGCACTATATATTGTTTTTCTTCCAATCTACTCTTATTATAGTGCCTCTTCACGCTTTCTCTTCTTTTACCCCATCCCAAACTGATTCTTTAGAAATTTTCAGTCCTATTTACCCCACAAAAATAATGTTGCTTTCACATTTTCTCCTTATCATTGAGCTATCACTTTATTCCTTTCACAATTTCCTACCACTTATCCCAGGGTTCAGCAAAAGGTAGGTTCTAGGTGGCTTTGCCGACCTAGAATGGCAGATCATCATGAAAGTTTCAACATGTGGAGGTCTACCATTTGCTTATTCCTTATTTATTCCATTCCTATGTATCTGTTTCTCTCATTACCATTGAACAAATTGTGGCTTTAATCTCTATCTTCCTCTAGGGTTATAAATTTGACATGCCAGGAATTAAAAAATAATGTACAATTGTAGACTAGAATATGCAAGTTTTCGAAAGTCACATATTTTCACTATTTTTATGACTATTTTGGTCTTAAATTTGAAATTTACTATGAATTCACTTTATTATTATTATTAATTCTAAACAATTTACACTTCAGAGAATAACCTAGCAAGTCTCCCTTAATTTACTTTTCTTGTCTTGATTTTACACTTTCTGCTATGCTTTTAAATAATAGTATTGTCAATTTCTCTTTTTTATCTTTGACTATTTTTACTTTGTTTCTTTGTTACTCTTTCCCGTTTTTTTGTAATTGCATGTGTTTTATTTCCTTCCATTGTTCCTGTTCCCCATGTAATAAAATTCATACCTCCTTCTCAAAATCTGTCTCCTATCTCTCATTTCCCTTTATTACTAGCCTCTCTCTGTCACCTTACCCCCTTCCCCCGTCTCCTCTTTCCATGTCTTTTTTTCTATCTCTTCTTCCCCTGTGTGTGTTTCTCTTTGGCTGAGTTGGAAAAGGTTTGGAGAAGGGGGAGAGTTACCAAGGTAACAGACGGTGTTACCCTGGCATGGTGTCTCCCTGGCACACATGGTACATGGTGTGAGTCGGCTGCTGACGTGAGCAGAATCCCCTCCAGAGGGCATAGAGAAAGAAGGAAAGACATTGAAGGGACAAAGAGACAGATTATGCCCTCCTCTCCCTGTGTATTTTATCAAAGTATTTAGAGTGTCATTGCAAGCAGGAGTTCCTTCACCTGCTTGATCCTTACCTCTGGTTTTCTATACATCAAATTTTAAACTGTGTTCAACTTGATTTTCTGCCTTTCCAATGAGGCCTTCATGATTAAGTGTAAGCTCTGCAGGGAAATATTGGTGTCTTCAATCATTCCTTTCTCTCTCTAATTTGTTATCACGTCTCTAACAGAGCACAGACACTCCAGACTTATATCTAATTGATTAATTGTTTCTCTGTATTTCAGAGCAAACTGTGCAGAACAGTGTTTCCTTCCTGCAATAGTTCCTCTACTAAATCGATCCTGTCATGGTCATTCACTAAAGTATAAATTGTTAAGAATTCAAAGCAAATTTTATCTTTTACATTAGAAAGAGCCACATTAGAATAATTCTCCAAGTCAGTTATATTACCGTCTAAAAAATTTAATTTCCATTTGAATTTTCCACAATTAGCATTTTGCAGGTCTGAGTGTAAACTCTGCAGAGGAGTGATATTATATAGTAATATTATTTTGAAATACTCCTTCTTCTCCATATATTAACGGAACGCTGTAAGCAGCAAGAGACAACAAAGAGGTGGTCTGGGTGCCATATCCCCGCTGGTTTCACCATGCAACTGAAAAATGACTGTACTGTTTTCATTGCAGTGTTAGCATGCCTCTAGTGGTTGTCATGCTGACAGCCACTAGAGGCGCTTTCACCGAAATAGTGGAGTAAAACTGCACTATTTCAATCGGCACAGAGTTGTAGCCTTCCTATGCTTTCTCATGGGAAAACATTAGATTGGGTGAGATCATCAATCTTGATGATCTCAGCCAAGGAGGCGGAGCAGCCTGCCGGAGACTAGCACTGCGAGGAAGAAAAGGCAAGTAAACTCACCTTTTTAACCCAGGCAGCATTGGTCCCAGTCACAGTCACTATAGTGTTAGTAATACACATTTGTGTATTTGTGCTATAGTGTTCCTTTAATTCGTTGTCTCTCTTGCTAAGAGTTAGCTGCTCCTATACTGATAATGTGTCTCTCTGCATCACAAAGTATTACATCTGCAGGTAACCAATGTGGTCTTGCAGAAGCGTCTGAACTCTAAATATTTTAGTAATTGTCACTGATCATTGATTGTACCTTGTAATGCAATTCAAAGATGTCTGCCTGTACAATGACAAAACTTTTAAGTTTTAATTACTGTTAAACTGGGCCATATATTGGTTAAAATAAATATTATTCAGGTGAGAATATTGGTTAAAATAAATTTGTGGAAAGAAAATAATAGCGGCAGATTAAAAAGGCAATTAAAAAAACAAATATATATATATAGAGAGAGAGAAAAAGACAGACACAAAATGAACTTTTTTTTTTATAAATTGAATTATAATGCAAAGTATAAACAGCAGCAGGGTTGACTCTTTTACATTTTTGTGCTTACTCCGCTTTTTTTATTGTAACGTTGTAACGCTAACTTGTGTTTTTCAGGAAGCAGAGTCTCCTGGGTTCAAGCTGTGCCAATGGCACCAAGTCAAGGTACAGAGCTTTATATTTACTGGTGTACAAAGCCCACCCCATTCAACTTTGCCAGGGCCGGCCTTAGGCTTTCAGGCGCCCTGTGTTAAATGTAGGAGTGACCCCCCCCTCACCCCGCCCCCGGTGTCCATCCATCCAGCATTATTGTTTATCATCATATTAACAGTTGTAAAAGCCATTTATTACATAAAACAATCAATTGCTCACAGATACGTTTATTTAAGCTTGTTTGAGAGTTCCTGTTAACATCACAAGTAAATAAACAAATATAGTTTGTACAAAATCCATGCATGTGAGAGTTTCTGTGTGTAGAAGCATTGTGAATGTATGTGAATATTTTGTTGCATGCAATATCATTGCGTATGTGTGCAGTGACAACGTGGATCAGGGTTTCTGTGTGCAAACTGTCAGTGCATATCATGGTTCTTCTGGTGCATATGGCTAGTTTGTGTGCATGCCTGCATTCCTATATGTATGCGTGTTATGTTAGGGTATGTGTGTATTGCTGCTCCTGTATTTCCAATATCAGTATATATGCATGTTGAGTATACACAATGTCAGTACGTTTGTATAACTTTGTGCATGTAAAATGTCAGTATATGTAAACACTGGTATTCGTGTATATGTTATGAATATATGAACAATTCTTGCCTCTCCTATATTTCTTCACTGATCCATAGGTATGCCCCTTCTCGATCTTTACACTCTGCCCCATGACATTCTCCTGTCCGCTGCTCGCACCCGTACGGCCAACTCACGCTTGCAGGACTTCTCGCGGGCGGCTCCCTTGATATGGAATAGCCTGCCTACCACCACCAGACTCTCCCCTAGTCTTCAATCTTTTAAGAAGTGCCTTAAAACCCATCTCTTTAGGAAAGCTTATGGATTCCTAGATTAACCTCTACCTCACATACCTGTCTCTTGCTCTTTCCTAAAGGACAGCACTTTACTCTCTCCTCCAGCTCTGCTTCACTCCACCTTATTTGATTGCTATTTCCTGTCCTAATGTGTTTTATACCCCACCTCCTCTAGACTGTAAGCTCATTTAAGCAGTGTCCTCTTAAACCTATTCTTCATGTAATTTTTTTTATAATTGTCTTATTTATTGTTAAATATCCCCTTTTTATAATATTGTGAAGCCCTACAGAATCTGTTGGCGCTATATAAATGCCAATAATAATAATAATATTTGTGAGTACAATTTGGGCAACAGCATCTTTTGCTTCAACTTCATTTGCCAGAAACCACTTAACTGTTGTCCACTCTTGAACTTACAAGCGTCCAACACTGAGTCTAAGGAGGATGCCACAAGACCATGCCATCCTCCATAGGCCTAAGTGAAAAACTCATAAGTGAAATTGCTGGGAGACACTTTAATGGCTAACTAAGCATCGCAGGAACTACAAATCCCCCAAAATGTTAAAGGTGCAATGACGCCCATTCCTTTTAATAGTATGCTTACTTATCACCATGTTTAACTAATATTTACTTGTGAGGTATAAAAAATAAAACTAAATATAGAAAACCACAGCTCTTTATCGATCGATCAACCCTTCCATCTTTACTCCCCTTCAGTCATCGTTACACCTTTGTCCTTCGCTCCTGACAGTCAACATTAGTACATCATTCAAAGAGGTGAAACAGTCTCCTCCTTATTTGCAATGTTTGCCCTGGCTTTGCATTGTTTATCTGAACTGGATTATGTTATGACGACATTTGTGAAATCTTTAATATACATTTTAATTAAAAATTGGAGCATCTAAAAAAAAAAAGCTTAATACAAGCACTGGTAATATTCACTGTTTTACTCAATGGTGTAACTTCCAGAGAAGTAACAGTTCCTCATTTGTATAGGTTGGCTTTTATAACCTCCTCAAGTGTTCCCTGAGAGAGAGAGAGAGAGAGCTTTGTTTTTCTCCATTTGCTCTCTCTCTCTCTCTCCTTTTTCCCGTTAGATGTCTCACTCTCTCCCTTTAGCCCGCTTAAAAATCACGTTCTCAATAAGGCACCTTAAATGTCTCTCCCTAATCCCCTGTAGTTCTTTTCCTCCATCTCTCCTAGTTCCAGGTTTTTGTTGTAGCAAGGTGGAACTGTCAGCCCATTGTCTCTGCAGATCCTGTTCAGCCTTAACACACACATACCACGTGGTTCACATGAATATTTTCAGTGGAGGGTGCAAAGACATGATATAAATTCAAATACCTGCCTCTATATCATCATCTTGCTGTGAATTGTGCATGGTGTGTATGTATTAGGCTGAGCAGGAGCTGCAACGACAGAGCGTTGATAGCCGAGACATGCTACATAGCCAGTTAATCTCCACAACTGGTTTGTTGTTGGCAGTCGCACAGGTTACACACCCCTAAGACGGACCTTGAGCATGGCATTCTCAGTGCATGCTACCAAACTAAGTTCAACAGAAGCAACATGGCATTTTATGGCGCTCTGTCCTGAAAATCATTTGTTGGGTCAGTTAGTCGTTTTCCAAATTTAGCAGCACAGGTACTATGAAATAATTAGCACACAGACCTAAAGTAAGAAGTTAAACCATTACCAGACAATTTGACTACTTACATTGGGAACTCGTGGTACCATGATCACTACACCAGGCTGTAATGGTTAACTAGCAAGTATATGTATGTGTGTAACAAACAGCTAGTATTGGCCTACACATCTGAATCCTTACTTCAATCTACCAATAAAAAATATTCCAGCTGAAACCACCAAAATCTCTAGAGTCTGTCCTAAGGTCAGTAAGGGATGATGTCAGGCCTTCTATATCGTCCAGTGGTTGCTATAGCTACATCCTATAACGCATGCATTATACAGTTTGGTGTTGCTAATAGGTGAAGGCTAAGTGGAGGGCTTTATCTGTAGGTGAGGACATTATTAGGGTAAACCATAGAGCATGTCCTTGTTGGATGAAAATCTATCAATTTATTTTTGGCTGAAATATCTACCAGCTGTTAGTAATACCAACAGCTTACACTTAATTTTCACAATCCACTTTAGAAACAAGCCTCTTATTGCGGAACAGCATCGAGGAGACTTTAGTAGAAATTGAAGCAGTACTAAAGATCCTAATATCCTGTTTGAATAACACTGATATTAAGATTAGTCTATTAAATAGACATACCTTCAACTTAATCAAAGTACCCAGAACATCAGGCGATGCTACTCTCAACCGTTTAGCAATTTAGCGAACATCTGCTTCCCTGTGTTGAGCAGACCTCAAAAACATATGGCATACATAGGCCCAGCAGCTGATTAAAGGTGCTCTGAAGTTGAAAATCTGTTATATTAGGTGCTCGACTTGGGGTCTGTTCAATTTGGGCCAAAACCTAGACCTGTAAGTGGAAATATGCTGATTGGTGCAACATGATTGACCCAAGAAACTTCCCTTCTTAAACTCATGGTACAAGCTGAACTCAAAGTGTTGTGTGAAGATTAAGTTTGTAACCCCCATCAAGTCAGAATCCCCATATGTACAGGAGGCTGAATCATGTTATCAAATGAGCTACCTATATGAATGGATGAAAGGAGTCCTTGAGACATGATTAGATATGCTAAATTATAAAGGGGCCAATGGGAGTCTTTTTATGGATTGATTCATTCACGGTGTTCGTTAGGGTGATAACCCAGCTGAAAACCAGATTCCAATGGTACCCTTACATCAATGGATGAAGAAGGAGAAATTATTCAATTAAGATGTTGTTATTATTCAGAGGAAACTTACTTTGTGAACTAGATCAGTATATAATGTATATAATGTATAAGGTCCAGATCAGTATATCATGTATAAGGTCCTGATCTAGCTGAACACAAAATTGTATTAACCAGGGCTCAGTAATATATAGGATTGGGCCATATTGGGGCAAACAGCAATTTTAAATTTCTGCCTAAGGATTTTCACAATAGATGGAGAAATTACTATTTTTTAAAGGGGATTTGCCCAGGTATGGTTTATCTCCCAGATAAAGAAATTGATCTATATTAGCTTCTTATAGCATATAATGTGCCTTTGTTATATGATGGAGCTCAAGGTCAGACACGATGATGCAACACATTCTTGCCGTGGTGCTTTTTAATGCACTTTACAATATGTACAGATAATGTTTTCACACTTATATAGTCTGTCTACAAAAGATTCAAGTGAGCTTTTGTCAAGACAATGTGTGGTGTTGAGGCTGTGTTTTCTCACCGTTCCTATTGATTCTCATGTTGTGTTATTTGCCCTCTCCAACCTTCACAGTGTTTGAGTAACAAGTGTTTAAGCTAGGGGCAAATGTAGCAATCTAGACTTTGAGCTGTTTGCTTTGACTACTCTTAACATGCTCTTGCTTTGTGCTGAGGAAATTAGGCATGGGAACATAGGAGGGATGTAGAGGAACAAACCTTTTGTGGACTTGCGGACTATAAATTAGTTAAAGCAAAGCTCACTATGTGTACTGTGCACATGCTCTTGCTGCTTCACCTTTTCTCTGTCCCAGACTACATACCAGTTGCTTCTACCTGCTAGTAAGAAGGGAAGGAGAGGAGTGGACAAGTGAGAGCTGGGGGACACCAGTGAACTGTTCTCAGAAAACATAGAGCAAGCACATTTTTAGATGTGTGCACACCAACCTCATGGTGCTGAAACAGTGCAGTCCGCCTACTCTTTCCTGAGTTAGCCGTCTTACGTGATTGGCAGGCAGCCTGGCATGGCCTTCAAACTCTTCGAGCAGAACTGCCCCCTTTCTGGGCGAGTCCCACCCTTTGAGCAGTGCCAGTGACCTGATACGAATCTGACTGGCCCACTGACACGCTGCGTCACCGGATGCTGCAGTTAAGGGGTATGGATTTGGTTGAGAGTGAAAGCAAAAAATTATCATAGGGTATTTGTATTCTTATAAATGCATCCGGAGTTCCGTCCAGCACCACCTCCACCAGATAGATGATACTTGGGAGGTATAACTGTTTTAGTGTTTTCTGTTGATAAGATTCTGTAATTAGGCCCATTGTAAGTGTCAGCACAAGGCCAGGTGGGCTGACTAGAGGTAGTATTTCTTGTTAGTTTTTTCCCTGCACTTAGCTTGCTGCTTCTTACTAACACATCTCAGTCAGGCTGCCTTTTAAAGCAGAGTCACTGAATACGGTCTGTGTGCGTGTATCCCTTCAAAAAGGAGTCATAATGCCAGTCAAGACAAACAGCGATGGGAACCTGGGCCCACTGGCGTACATAACGTGGTCGCAGCTGCGACCGGGCCAGCCATTCCAGTCCATCCAAGGGGTTCATCGGTTGGCCCATGCTGCCAGGGCCACCCATTGGATATGGATTGTCAGGGGGCCCGGTCAGCGCTGGGCGCTTTAACAACGCGACCGGGCCTCCTGTGATGAGATCACAAGCTGGGAGGAAGTGACTGCACATCACTCCTCCCAGCATACACCGAGCCCGTGCGGGCGGAAGAACAGGGAGTCAGAGTGGGAACTCTGACTCCCATCCACCTGAGCCACCACTGGACCCCAGGGAAAGTCACCCTCCTGCACCTAAAAAGGTAGGTAGGAAACAGGAGGGTGACTTAAACATTTTGTGTGTGTTTGTTTGTTTGTTTGTATGTGTGTATGTGTCTGTCTGTGTGCCTGTCGGTATGTATGTGTGTGTCTGTATGTGTCTGTGTGTTTGTATGTGTATGTGTGTTTGTCTGTGTATGTGTGTGTGTGTGTGTGTCTGCCTGTTTGTATGTATGTCTTTGTATGTATGTGTGTATTGTGTGTGTGTGTGTCTGTATATGTATGTGTGTGTGTCTGTCTGTGTGTCTGCTTGTGTGTGTGTGCTTGTCTGTTTGTGTGTATGTGCCTTTGTATGTATGTATGTATGTATGTATGTATGTATGTGTGTCATGTGTGTGTGTGTCTGTCTGTATGTATATATGTGTATGTATGTATGTATGTGTCTGTCTGTCTGTATGTGTCTGTGTGTGTGTGTCTGCCTGTGTATATGTGTGCCTGTCTGTTTGTATGTTTTTTGTCTTTGTATGTATATATGTGTGTGTGTGTGTCTGTCTGTATGTGTGTGTCTGTCTGTCTGAATGTGTGTGTGTGTTGTCTGTGTGTATGCCTGTCTGTGTGTGTCGATCTGTATGTATGTGTCTGTCTGTTTGTATGTATGTGTGTGTGTTTGTGTGTCTCTATGTATGTATGTGTGTGTGTCTGTCGGGGGGGTGGGAGTTGGGGGAATAGGGAGGGAGGGGCCCACGGATCAGTTTTGCACCGTGGGCCCATGGATTGTGTGTACGCCACAGCCTGGGCCTAAGCCATTTTAGAATACAGAAGAGATCAAGCAAGTAAGTAGGGCTTCACAAGCAAACACAGTTTGGTGATGAGACCCAAGAGAGTACTCTGTCTCCTGAGTTGGTAAAGTCGCAGTGCTTCCCTCCAGTAGAGATCCTACCTGCTCCTGTACCCGTCCATATCTGCAGTTTGAGTAAAACCCAGATCCTCTCTAGACTGTGGCATTTACCCAATTTTCCTAGCTAACATTCTCATTCAGCACAATTCAGGAGAGAGATACACTTCTACTCCTATCAGTACCAACCTGAGCACAGATTGATAGAGTCACGAGATACCTGTGCTGCAGGAACCTATATGACAGGACCATATGGACATATAGAAATAGCCTCAAGAGCAAACCCCATTACATATATGGAAATATTTACTTTTCATAACAGAATGTAAAATATTTATTTTCCCTGATAAGCACGTCCTCTGTTGTTGGAAGACAGGAGTCTGCTGCAGCAAAGACATATCAGGACGTTCATCATGCAAATAATGAGATATTTTCCATATCTTCCAAAAAAGGAAACACAATAATATATGGAATATATTATATTAAAGCTCTTGGTGTGAATAGTCTGTAAAATCTGAGCTATGCATAATATGTCTGCAAAATTTCACCCAGCTCTGAGTGTTCTTTCAAACACTAAGATAAAGGTTTGCTGTACCACAGCTCACACTACCTTCAGCAAACCAGCTCTATGTTGCTGAAATCCTTAACACACCGCCCATGCCAATATTACTAATAAAGGATGGCAACTCCCATCATCAAGAGCCATTACTTTTCATTACTTTACCATAGATGGAAGCACCTGTTGCAGGACATGGCATTAGATCATGCATTATTTACATTGTCTCCCCTGTGAGGCTTTAATAGGTAAAGAGTTTTTGCTGACTCACAATGATCCAGAGTGTGATCCAATGCTGTCAAATATAGATGAATACTTTCTCTAAATGAAGTGCAGAATTGCACAACACAATACAAAACAGCTCTAGTGCTACATTTAGAAACAAGGGGTTTATTCACTAAACAATGAATGAGTGTGTGGAAAATAAAATTGCTAAATTTGATAAGAAATAGTAGAGCTCTCCAGACTTTTTTTTCTAGAACATTTGCACAAATCTGGAGAGTTTTCAGGTATTTTCACTAATGAAGTAATTGGAAGCCTAGCTACTGTGGCTTTCTTTGCAGGATCAAATTTAGGAGGTTTAGGGGCCCCAAGCGAAAAAAGATTTTTCTTACATCACCAACTATTGATTTTATCAGATACAAATACAAGAAACACTATATGCATATTCGGGTGTGTTTAAATAGATAATTAAATTCAGATAATTACTGATATTACCTTGTGATAGCTATCTCAAATTTATACAGGTCCCTTTCCTTGATGGAACTCCTAGGTAGTCACTTAACCCAGTGTTCTGCAACCTTTTAGCACCAGAGGCCCAGCGATAAAGGAGAAATACTTTGCGGACCGGCATCAGCCAGAAATAGAAACCAATGGTATGTGTGAGGGGTGCTGGGTGTCTGTATGGGGGCAGTGTGTGTGTGTGTGTGGGGGGGGGGGGGGGGGGGGCAGTGTGTGTGTATGGGGGGCAGTTTGTGTGTGTATATGTATGTGGGGGGGAGGTAGTGTGTGTGTGTGTATGGGGGCAGTGTGTGTTTATGGGGGGCACTGTGTGTGTGTGTGTATGGGAGGGCAGTGTGTGTGTGTGTGTATGGGGGGCAGTGAGTGTATAGAGGGGAGTGTGTATGTATAGGGACAGTGTGTGTATAGGGGAGAATGATTGTGGGGTTGGTGGGTAGATTAATAAATGTATATATTTTTTAATGAAAAAAAAATAGTAATTTTAATATCCCTGCTTACCTTTGCCTGGGAGGTGGGACATTTCCTGCAATCCCTGGTGGTCCGTTGGAGAAGCCCTGGTGGTCCTAGTGGTGAGAGTGAACTCTAACAGCCTCCACAGGGTCTCTAGTGCCTCTTTATGGGATACTCACCTAACCTTCCGAACTCTCTAAGAATACTAAGCTAAAGTGACTCTCCTCTAAACACAACCAACCTTACTGATAACATTACAAACATTAATGCACTATTAATATGACACTAAATATTTAACTATAAATATATAATGCTCCATTAGGATTGCACCGTTTTAAATGGATTTTATGTTGCTGAGAATTATTTATGTTAAAGTCCACAGAATATTCAGTGCAGTAGCCAAACTTCCCTTAAAATTCTGTCTCAGAATTTCAAATCCATTTATAGAGAAAACAGTTATATTTTAAAATGTATTGAGTTTGATGTTTTCAATGGACACAGTGCAAAAATGTCAGAAAAATATAGAAAAAGATCAAAATTGCCGGATAGATTGACAAGTTATGGGTAGGGAGGGAGGGTTGTAAAGTAGCGTTATATGTGTTTTGAGTTTTATGTGTGTGTATGACTCTCCAAACTGAATCTACATACGGAGCAAATGGTGAGTTTGAAACTATATTCGGTTTGCATTTTTAGTGACACATCTTTTCTTATCTTATACTGTACATTAATTTGTATATCTGTCTACCTACAAAGTGCAACAGTGGCAGAATGAGCATCTATGGGACCACTTGTGTAGCAGCTGCCCCTTTTGATATGTGGAGAAAACAACCCTGAGTTAGAAAAGGTATATGACATAATAATGCAGAGCTTAATTAAATAAAATCATGCTAAAACTGAGGACTTTGCAATTTCACATTTTCTAAAAATTACAATGGGCTGTTTCACAATCCTTATTGCAGTCTAATATAAAATTAACTCATTCATCCTCCAAGTAGAGTACTTCAACAGACAGTCCTCAAAACTAACAAAGTTATACTTTTCATCTACTTTTTAGTCCAGTATGCTTAATACCAGTGTAGAGATACTTAGAATCATCACAGATACTCAGCATCATTATACAGTGCAGTGTGTCTCGTATATAGATACTCAATATTTATTATGATACAGCGCAGTGTGTTCATTATCAGTGTATAGATACTCAGTATTATTATACAGCGCAGTGTGTTCATTATCAGTGTATAGATACTCAGTATTATTATACAGTGCAGTGTGTTCATTATCAGTGTATAGATACTCAGTATTATTATACAGCGCAGTGTGTTCATTATCAGTGTATAGATACTCAGTATTATTATACAGTGCAGTGTGTTCATTATCAGCGTATAGATACTCAGTATTATTATACAGCGCAGTGTGTTCATTATCAGTGTATAGATACTCAATATTATTATACAGCGCAGTGTGTTCATTATCAATGTATAGATACTCAGTATTATTATACAGTGCAGTGTGTTCATTATCAGTGTATAGATACTCAGTATTATTATACAGCGCAGTGTGTTCATTATCAGTGCATAGATACTCAGCATCATTATACAGCGCAGTGTGTTCATTATCAGTGTATATAAACTCAGTATCATTATACAGCGTGTTCATTATCGGTGTATAGATACTCAGTATTATTATACAGTGCAGTGTGTTCATTATCGGTGTATAGATACTCAGTATCATTATACAGCGCAGTGTATTCATTATCAGTGTATAGATACTCAGTATTATTATACGGCGCAGTGTGTTCATTATCAGTGTATAGACACTCAGTATTATTATACAGCGCAGTGTGTTCATTATCAGTGTATAGATACTCAGCATTATTATACAGTGCAGTGTGTTCATTATCAGTGTATAGATACTCAGTATTATTATACAGTCCAGTGTGTTCATTATCGGTGTATAGATACTCAGTATTATTATACAGTCCAGTGTGTTCATTATCGGTGTATAGATACTCAGTATCATTATACAGTGCAGCGTGTTCATTATCAGTGTATAGATACTCAGTATTATTATACAGTGCAGTGTGTTCATTATCAGTGTATAGATACTCAGTATTATTATACAGCGCAGCATGTTCATTATCAGTGTATAGATACTCGGTATTATTATACAGCGCAGTGTGTTCATTATCAGTGTATAGATACTCAGTATCATTATACAGCGCAGCGTGTTCATTATCAGTGTATAGATACTCAGTATCATTATACAGCGCAGTGTATTCATTATCAGTGTATAGATACTCAGTATTATTATACAGTGCAGTGTGTTCGTTATCAGTGTATAGATACTCAGTATCATTATACAGCGCAGCGTGTTCATTATCAGTGTATAGATACTTAGTATCATTATACAGCGCAGCGTGTTCATTATCAGTGTATAGATACTCAGTATCATTATACAGCGCAGTGTGTTCATTATCAGTGTATAGATACTCAGTATTATTATACAGTGCAGTGTGTTCATTATCAGTGTACAGATACTCAGCATTATTATACAGCACAGTGTGTTCATTATCAGTGTATAGATACTCAGTATTATTATACAGTGCAGTGTGTTCATTATCAGTGTACAGATACTCAGCATTATTATACAGCACAGTGTGTTCATTATCAGTGTATAGATACTCAGTATTATTATACAGTCCAGTGTGTTCATTATCAGTGTATAGATACTCAGTATTATTATGCAGTCCAGTGTGTTCATTATCGGTGTATAGATACTCAGTATTATTATACAGTGCAGTGTGTTCATTATCGGTGTATAGATACTCAGTATCATTATACAGCGCAGTGTGTTTATTGTCAGTGTATAGATACTCAGTATTATTATACAGTGCAGTGTGTTCATTATCAGTATATAGATACTCAGTATTATTATACAGTGTAGTGTGTTTATTATCAGTGTATAGATACTCAGCATTATTATACAGCGCAGTGTTTATTATCAGTGTATAGATACTCAGTATTATTATACAGTGTAGTGTGTTTATTATCAGTGTATAGATACTCAGCATTGTTATAAAGTGCAGCACATCCATCAAGCAAGCATACCTCTGCTTCTAGTCGGTTAAATAATCCTTCAGTTGTAAAATAGAGATATAAAATGGGAAAGATAACTGTCACAGGAAATAACAACAACAAGGTGTTCAGGAGACCTTTGGCCCAGAGAGCAATCTGGTATTAAAGCCAAAAGAAAGCAATGTAATATGGCATCTGTCACTCCCAGCACAGGGTGACACAGACAGGAGGGAGCTATGGGACATGGAGTCTGTCCCTCCCAGCACAGGGTGACACAGACAGGAGGGAGCTATGGGACATGGAGTCTGTCCCTCCCAGCACAGGGTGACACAGACAGGAGGGAGCTATGGGACATGGAGTCTGTCCCTCCCAGCACAGGGTGACACAGACAGGAGAAAGCTATGGGACATGGAGTCTGTCCCTCCCAGCACAGGGTGACACAGACAGGAGGGAGCTATGGGGCATGGAGTCTGTCCCTCCCAGCAGGGACATGGAGTCTGTGCCTCCCAGCACAGGGTGACACAGACAGGAGGAAGCTATGGGACATGGAGTCTGTCCCTCCCAGCACAGGGTGACACAGGCAGGAGGGAGCTATTGGACATGGAGTCTGACCCTCCCAGCACAGGGTGACTCAGACAGGAGGGAGCTATGGGACATGGAGTCTGTCCCTCCCAGCACAGGGTGACACAGATAGGTGGAAGCTATGGGACATGGAGTCTGTCCCCCCCAGCACAGGGTGACACAGACAGGAGGGAGCCAAGGGACATTGAGTCTGTCCCTCCCAGCACAGAGTGACACAGACAGGAGGGACCTATGGGACATGGAGTCTGTCCCTCCCAGCACAGGGTGACACAGACAGGAGAGAGCTATGGGACATGGAGTCTGTCCCCCCCCCCAGCACAGGGTGACACAGACAGGAGGGACCTATGGGACATGGAGTCTGTCCCTCCCAGCACAGGGTGACACAGACAGTAGTGAGTTATAGGGCATGGAGTCTGTTCTTCCCAGTATGTGGTTTTCTAATTCCCTTGAACTTTTTGAGATGGACGTTTCCCCTTTAATAACTCTACACTGAATATATATATATATAAATATATATACAAAAAAAAGCAAGTTAATGCAGAACAGACCTGAGTCTGAGCCAACGCGACCTGAAATAACTCCAATATCACTCACACAAGTTTGTTTTGATCAAAGTACTATGGGCCTAGGATAGGGGGAGAGAGCAAGAGAGAGAAGAGGGAAACTAGTAAAGAGTGTTAGGAAAAGAGAGAGGAGTAAAAAAGCTGTGAGACGGCTACAAATAGACAATCAGGAATAGAGAGTGAATCCACTGTACCAAAAGAAACACACAAAATATTACACAGGCCATATATTCGTTCACTAGATATTCTATGCATTTAAAGTCAATCAGTGGGTTTATAACTTTTAACCCCTTGGCTGCAATGAAAGGGTGTGTGGACAGCAGGGGTTAACCTTACACTCCCTCCCTGCTGGGCCTGTCATTTCCTGGGGCGGCCTGATGAGGTGATTGTAAAGTGGGGTTTAAATCAAGACTTGCGCTGGCCATGGGCCTTAAGCCAAGGCAGGAAGGGGGAGACATTACAGATCCGAGACCTGTTAACTCTCCAGCTGCTATAAGTACACTATAAGCATCCAGTTTAAAATCTGCAAATAATGTCTTCAATCCTAGAGGTGGCAGCATGAATCTTCCATATGTGGGTTCCTATTTTTATCTCCTAGAGATGTCATTCTCACTAACCTGATGTCCTGGATCTTTTGTATTCTCTTCATACTACTCCATATAACTTCTTCCAATTACTTTTCCTTACTTCATAGAACTCTTCCTATTACTCCATATTATTATTATTATTTTATTATTTATATAGCGCCAACAAATTCCGTAGCGCTGTACAATGGGTGGACTAACAAACACATATATCCTCTCCCTATAACTCCTCCTATTACTCCATATAACATCTCTCCATAACTCCTCCTATTACTCCATATAACCTCTCCCTATAACTCCTCCTATTACTCCATATACCCTCTCTCTATAACTCCTCCTATTACTCCATATAACCTCTCCATAACTCCTCCTATTACTCCATATAACCTCTCCCTATAACGCCTCCTATTACTCCATATAACCTCTCCCTATAACTCCTCCTATTACTCCAAATAACCTCTCCGTATAACTCCTCCTATTACTCCATATAACCTCTCCCTATAACTCCTCTTATTACTCCATATAACCTCTCTCTATAACTCCTTCTATTACTCCATATAACCTCTCCATAACTCCTGCTATTACTCCATATATCCTCTCTCTATAACTCCTCCTATTACTCCATATATCCTCTCCCTATAACTTCTCTTATTACTCCTAATAACATCTCCCTATAACTCCTCTTATTACTCCATATAACCTCTCCATAACTCCTCCTATTACTCCATATATCCTCTCCCTATAACTTCTCTTATTACTCCTAATAACATCTCCCTATAACTCCTCTTATTTCTCCATATAACCTTTCCTTATAACTCCTCCTATTACTCCATATAACCTCTCCCTATAATTCCTCATATTACTCCATATATCATCTCCCTATAACTCCTCCTATTACTCTATATATCCTCTCCCTATAACTCCTCCTATTACTCCATATAACCTCTCACTATAACTCATCCTATTACTCCATATAACCTCTCCCTATAACTCCTCTTATTACTCCATATATCCTCTCCCTATAACTTCTCTTATTACTCCTAATAACATCTCCCTATAACTCCTCTTATTACTCCATATAACCTCTCCATAACTCCTGCTATTACTCCATATATCCTCTCCCTATAACTCCTCTTATTACTCCATATAACCTCTCTCTATAACTCCTCCTATTAGTCCATATATCCTCTCTCTATAACTCCTCCTATTACGCCATATATCCTCTCCCTATAACTCCTCTTATTACTCCTAATGACATATCCCTATAACTCCTCCTATTACTCCATATAACCTCTCTATAACTCCTCCTATTACTCCATTTAACCTCTCTCTATAACTCCTCCTATTACTCCATATAACCTCTCCCTATAACTTCTATTACTCAATATAACCTCTCCCTATAACTCCCCCTATTACTCCATATAACCTCTCCCTATAACTCTTCCTATTACTCCATATACCCTCTCCCTATAACTCCTCCTATTACGCCATATAAACTCTCTGTATAACTCCTCCTATTACTCCATATAGCCTCTCTATAACTCCTCCTATTACTCCATATAATCTCTCCCTATAACTCCTTCTAATACTCCATATAACATCTCTCTATAACCCCTATTATTCCATATAACCTCTCCCTATAACTCCTCCTATTACTCCATATAACCTCTCCCTATAACTCCTCCTATTACTCCACATAACCTCTCTCTATAACTCCTCTTATTACTCCATATATCCTCTCTCTATAACTCCTCCTATTACTCCATATTACCTCTCCCTATAACTCCTCCTATTACTCCATATAACCTCTCTCTATAACTCCTCCTATTACTCCATATAACCTCTCTCTATAACTCCTCCTATTACTCCATATAACCTCTCCCTATAACTCCTCCTATTACTCCATATAACCTCTCCCTATAACTCCTCCTATTACTCCACATAACCTCTCTCTATAACTCCTCTTATTACTCCACATAACCTCTCTCTATAACTCCTCCTATTACTCCATATAACCTCTCTCTATAACTCCTCCTATTACTCCATATAACCTCTCTCTATAACTCCTCCTATTGCTCCATATAACCTCTCTCTATAACTCCTCCTATTACTCCATATAACCTCTCCCTATAACTCCTCCTATTACTCCATATAACCTCTCCCTATAACTCCTCCTATTACTCCATATAACCTCTCCCTGTAACTCCTCCTATTACTCCATATAACCTCTCCCTGTAACTCCTCCTATTACTCCATATAACCTCTCTCTATAACTCCTCCTATTACTCCATATAACCTCTCCCTATAACTCCTCCTATTACTCCATATAACCTCTCCCTATAACTCATCCTATTACTGCATATAACCTCTCCCTATAACTCCTCCTATTACTCCATATAACCTCTCTATAACTCCTCCTATTACTCCATATAACCTCTCCCTGTAACTCCTCCTATTACTCCATATAACCTCTCTCTATAACTCCTCCTATTACTCCATATAACCTCTCTCTATAACTCCTCCTATTACTCCATATAACCTCTCCCTATAACTGAGATGAAGTCATTCTGGCCTTAATTGGTCCTTTAACAACTATGTAATCATAAATTCACATTACACACGGGAATTACTCTGATAAAACACATGGAAACTGTCAGTAACAAAAATAAAACAATACTTCTCATAGAGTTTCAGCACAATAAGCTGTCCATCAATTTTCTGTTTATGCTCTGCTTAACCTAGAAGAATTTATAGAAGGAAGCAAATATAGACAGAAGGGAGTGAATTAAAGGAACAGTGTCGGACTACAAGTAAGTCAGCCAGAGTCAATCTGGCATTCCCTGTAGATCACTAATTATAGCTCTCTGTAACTGAACCTCTCTATATCACTGCTCCGAACTCCTCCCTCTGCAGCTCTCTGTTGGAACCCCTCATACTACACTTCTCTGCAGCTCGCCATCTTCATCTGTCTATAACTCCTCCCACTGAATTGCTCTCCAATATTCATTTTTCTGTAACTCCTCCCACTGCTCTTGCTGTTGCTCTCGATGACTATAACCATTCCCATTGTAGCTCTTCTCTTAATCGGCTTGTACCATATCCCACCCAGCTTAAAGTGGCTCTGTCACTACAATGATTTCTTGGCTTCCAGCCAAGCAATCTTGTCCTTATTTTCTCCAATCTCTTCTGGGCCAGGGACTGGTGAAATCTCACCGCAATAGCCCTATTGGAAAATTCCCCAAGCCGAGAATGCTATTCTGAACTCAGCCTTCATGACACCATTTGGCTTGTACCTTTAAGGTCATGCATTTCCAGATAAGAATGCCCTCTTCCAACTAATGGTAGATAGGCTCCTAATTAACCTTGGTACACCCCTTGGCTGTCAATGGCTGTTACTTCCTGGTTTGGTTAGCTCAGTGGAGCTAAACTCAAAGGGCAACAATTGCCCAGAGCACCTGCTTGCAAAGAATTGCAATTGAGCTGTGTTGTAAAAGTCTGTGGTTGAACAGTCACAGAAAGTCTTGACAGGGTTAGAAACAGAGGACTTGCAAAGGCTGGAGGCTAGAGATGTACAGCTTTTGCAAACTGTTATTAGATGTGTTTTTATTGGGGTATATCTACTAAATACTGGTTGTTTTATTTGTATTTTTTATTCAGGCAGAGAAATGTCTCTTTCACTTCATATTGTGTTCTCCAATGCATGACCTGGGTCTTTTATACACATACCGAAGTCTTAGCAGCTGTTTAGATGACACAAAGGGATCACATTTAGAATATTCAGAATGCAATCAAATCCACCCCTATTCCATCTGTCATTCTCTACATATATGCAAAATGATATCTACTTCTCTGTCTACATATTTAATTAGAAGAGTGTGATGCTTACATTCTTGAGGTGGTGCAAGATATCTAATGTTACTGTTACTGGTAAAGGGACCCTTTCAACAGTATAACCACTTTATCTCACTGCAGTGGTTATGGTGCCTGGGGTCTCCTAGCTCTGTCCCTCCATTTAGTGTTAAAGCATTTTCAAATATTTTAACACTGAATTAGTGCGCTCCGACACTCTCTAATCTGACCCCCTATGCTGCCCAAGCAATGATTGGTGCCAGTGATAGGCTGAGAGCATCAGCTGACCACTCTCTACCAAACACAGGCACCACTACAGGCATGACTTGGTAAATCAGAGTGTAAACTCCGCCTTGGCCATACCTGGCGATAGATAGATGGACAGACAGACAGATAGAAATAGATTTTATAAGCAATATAATCCTTATGAACCCCTGTTATATTTATCTCTTTCACTATCCATCTGTTCCATGTGTGATGTCAGCATGGGCAGTCCAACTAGTTTTGCCATTAAGACTGACCTTCATGAACTGTGCAGTGGAACAATAAATCTGTACACAGACTGTCAGACCACTCCTAATCTAGCAACCTGAACTTAGTTTTGATTGTACAGCCAACCACTGGAAAACTATCATAGACCAAGTCCCCACCTAATTTAGTCACATATACCATAAGTGCTACAGTTATTAACCTTATTCCTACTGCTGAGTTATGCTCTTCCCCATTTGTTTGTTTAACTATATATCCCTTTGTTTTCAACTTTACCTATCATTAGCTGCTACATTTTGTAAAATGTTTTGGATAACAATGTAAAAAAAATTGTTAAAATAAGGCGTAAAGTTTTGCTCTTAGAACCATAACCAGTTCATCTTACTGAAATGGTTATGGTGCAAATACTTGTGGCTTCTAAATATGTTTCATGACGGCTTCTGTGTGTAAGGCCAGCCCATTGGGCTGTTAGTCAGCCAGCTGGGATACTCTCTTCCTGGTTGCAGTATCAATTGTGTGCAACCTGGTATCAGGACACAGAGCAAGCTAACCAAAGACACCATAGACAGGCTACACATGGCTTGGCAACTTATACACACAGTGTCAAAGCTCCTGCTGTCTGTCTCTTAGGCAATTTAACTCTCTAAATCCCTGATAAAGAGACACATAAATTGATTATGGTTTTTGACCTTTGTTCTTCCTAGGTGCAGAGGTTAGAGGGGGGGGGGGGGGAAGCCACTCTGTTGGGAAATTATGTCCCATCAAATTGAGGGCAAGGAGTTGTTTCCCCTGCTAACTCCTATCCAAGGCTTCCTCATCCCAGGTTATGAGCAGCGGAAGTTTGGATAGAGAGTTTATTTTTAAGGGCAGATCATGGGAAATTGATCATATTAGATACAAACTGGTACTGCAATTCTGTCTATGGTAATGTGCTTGAAGGCGAAGAGTCTGCTTTATTATATGTTTGATAATGATCGCACAATAAACTGTGGAAAATTTGGATAAAGACTAGATGCCTTCTCCAAACCCTTATCTGGGTTTAATTTAGTAATAAGCAAATCTGAATGTTGATTTTAATAGAAATGTAAACAATTCACATTTTCAAACTCACTTACTATGAGAATACCTTAACTGAGGCTCCGAAGCAGTAGTGATAACATTTAAAGCTGTCGCTGTGTACAGATTGCACACCACTCATCAAGTAGCTAAAGAGATGTTTTGCTTCAATCAAAATAAAATGAAGGGTTAGTTTTGATATTTCGTTTTCACAGATAGTTCTGGAGCAATAAACCAGCAGTGGGCATATCGATGTTATATATGGAGAACTGAGAAACTATACCAACTAGTTGGAAAAGCAATTGAACTGGATAATTTTTCTGAATTTTATTATTTTGGTCTAAAAATGTGCCGTCACTTTTCAATTCCACAGTTCCAAGTTAGTGCTTAATGTAAATTAAAAAATCGATAATTTCAATTACAGATCTCAGTGACATTTATTATATTAGGGATAATTTGGCAAATACCTAAAACAGAAACTATAAATCCTGTAATGCCTATAAAACAAGATAAAAAAAGATATAAAGAAATTAAAAACAATAAATTCACTCACGAAGAAAGGAAAGATATGTGTAAATATAACAATTAAAAAAAAAAAAAAAACACAATACACAAACAGGTTTTGTTACAAAAATAGCCAAACAGATTGTAAAACCAATAATGTGAATTAAAGGGAATGGTGTAAAAAAGGGAATGGAAAAATCAGATGCAAATAAAAAGAAAGAAAACAAAAGCTGAAAACGGGGAGCGTTGGTGAATGTAGATGAAAAAGAGAAACATAAAAGATAAAGGGACGAAGTAAACATTTGAGAGTAACATAGAGAAAAAAAGCAACGTGAGCAAATAGCGCATATGAAAGGTAAATAAAACACAAGGCAAAAAAAAAGCAAAAAAGAAGACACAGTGGAATAAAGAAAGGGAGAAACTACAGAAGGATTAAAGAAAAAAGAATGCCACCAAGGGTGTGTGTGTGTGTATGTATATATATATATATATATATATATATATATATATATATATATATATATATATATATATATATATATATATAAAGCCATGCAGGCAAAGGAAAAGATGCCAGTTCCAGACACGGTCAGTCAGCCTGGATTTTTATTTTAAAAAATAAGCAACTACAACAAAACACCTTTATACACCCACCCCATAATAATCCTTGTCTCCCTTATTCACTTGCACTTTCCAGCAACCAACTATATTCTCTTCAATGTTGCCCCCCTTCCCCCCAAAGAAAGAAATAAAGAACCTAAATGAGTTAAATTTTGTACCAAGAAAACTGGAGACGGACACCCTCCCCTCTCCCCCCTGCAACCAGCCGCCCCCAATCTCCAAGGACCAAGGCCCCCTAAAAATACTGGAGTCCAAAAACTAAAATCCTGCACGCTGATTGGCTTCAAAAAACCGCAGTGCACTTTTGGCAGTGGGTGAACCTCAATAGATCTCAGCTGTGTCAGTCCATCCCCCTGCCAATCTAGCCGTGGTCTGGATGGATTTAAAAGGAATTTGATTTCCTTTTTTATTAGCAATATATCAGGTACCCACACCCTGTACCCTTCCCACCACTAGCCTCTTTGTTACACTCTTTCTCTCGGCTATAGTTTTTTTTTTTTTTGCTTTTGTTTGTTTTTACTCCTATTGTTTATTAGTTTGTTAGTCCATAGCCCCTAAAAAGTGCTGCCAGGTTGCAAAGAATGTGGAGGTTTTGTCCCAAACCTCTGTAACATGTGGTGGTGGTGGTGGGGTGTGGGCTTGTCTGTCCCAGTGTTTATGCTGATAAAGAAAATATTTTTATATGTTTTATGGTTTTAGAAAGAGAACTTCATAGGTGGTTTACAAAAGGAAGAGAGACAGTTCAGTCAACAGAAGAGAGAGATAAAGAGTAAGACAGACAAAGATGAGCTATTACAAAAACAGAGGGAGAAGAGCCGTGTCATTTGTGTATTTGATTGGGTAAATGTTGTAGTGTTTCGGTAAAGGTGGTGCGCGAACCGGCAAAAAGCAAGAGAATAACAAGACAAGGAAAATAGTAAAAATAGAGAAATAAGCAGAAACTGGATGAAAATAATATTTGGAACAGTTTAAAGGGCTATAAAATGGACAATTATATAAAGAATAGTCAAACAATGGCTAAAGGAAGAAGAAAGATGAATTATCAAGAGGTAAATGAAGCATTTTACGGACTAAATGCAAAGAAAATAAGAAAATGCAGAAATAGAATTCAGAGGAGGAGAATATTGAAAATCAGGTGGAAAAAAGGTGACTAGTAAAATGGGACTGAGAAATTGAAGAGTTAAAAAGTCATATAAAGAAAATACTAACAAAGAGAATGGAGGAAAATAAGAAACTGAAGAATATCAAATTAAAAAAAGGGCACATGAAATGTGGCAGGGAATAGGATGAGATGACAAAGACAAAAAAGGAGAACTTGAAACATGCCGAATGGTCAAATATGAAACTGGACAATAGAAATAAAGAGCTCATGAAAATCAATTTAGAACAAGAAACCCTAATAAATCCAAGCGAAATGTAATGAAAATAAATATGATAATATCATGATATAATGAAATAACATGGTAAAAAAATTGAAGCTTGTGGTTCTGGTTTGATATAAGAGATTACAAATGTGCTAAATTCAGGGGAAAAAAGACAGTAAAAATTAACATAAAAAATGAAAGATCTTGAAATGAGTTAAGAAAAAAGGTAGAAAATGATGTAAACGTGCAGCCAAAATTAAGAGTTAATGAAACTGAGGGTAAAAAAGGTTTCAGAATAAGACAGAACAAAAGGAAGGAAAAATAAAGAGGTAAATGAAAACAAAAAAACATGGTTTCCGAAAAGTTAAATTTCGTGAAACGGAGAAATGAACAGTTAAAAATATTTTTTTAGACCATGACTCAGAAGCCAAATACATTACGAGAAATAAGGAAATAGGATAATCAAAATCAAAAAGATAAAATAAAATATAATGCCGATAATAGAGAAAATAAAGGGATTAAGGAATTGGCGACAGGGAGATGCAAAGCACAATTGAGAAAAGGAAGACATAATTAAACAAGACAGAAAAAATATAAAAAAGCCGGATATTGAAAAAGAAGATATTATGAAACAAGATACCTAAAGTAATAGAAAAATAGAAGCTAGAATATTATAGAATATGTAAGGTACGGAAAAACACTATAACGGTTTAGAGAAAAACACGAAAATGAATTGCAATTAGGAAAGAATTATACAATTCTACCTAATAGCAAGAAATGCAACAGGAAAACAAAGATGATTTTATAAAATGGAAAAAAGATATGTCAAAATAGGCAGAATGCCAAGAAGAAAGGAGTAAACAGAATGTAATACAGGTACGGAATAAACAAAAGAACATAAAAGAGGACAACACTGAAACAATATCATGAAATTGGAAACATAAATGATCATGTTGAAATTAACCATGGAAAAGGACTGAGGGGAAAAGGAGAAGACAGTAAAATACAGGACTAAACCAGAGAACGATCAAAAAAAAAGTTAGAGGAGGTAAAAGTATATTAAAGGAGAAAAAAAGGTAAAACATAAGAATCCAGGAAAGGGTAAAAATAAGAAATGAGCGATTTTGAGAGTGTTCTGAATATTTACATGTTTGCATTTACTAATTTTTATTTTACATGTCAGCATTAATAGTCAAGTACCAAACTCTGAAATGTGACCTTTACCCCTTAATTACAACAACAAACGTTTCAGCTGATTGTGAAAGATTTCTTTAGTGCATTATCATGGTAAATTGCCCCATCGGATTAATAGATTTAAAGGGAGTGTAGCATATCTGTATATAATCTGCTTTCGATCCTACTGCTCTAACCAGGTGAATAGGAATGCAAGCAGAGAGAATGAGTATACAGAGAGAGATATGTGAAAGAGACAGATTACAGGTCATAGGCGTAACACCGTGCATATAAATATGAGAAAAAAGAGTGAGAACAAGAGAATGATAAAAGAGAATTTAGTAGAAATAGAAAGGGGAAAGTGTGTGGGGCAGACATTGGTAGAAACAGAAAGAGGGGTAAAGAGATTAGCAGTGAACAGAAAGAGCAATCAGAGAGAATGTGGATTAAGAGAATTCTAGAAGTTTGTAGAGAACAGAAAAGAACAAGAGAGGAACAGAAAGAGCAGGAACCAAGGTAGATTAAAGACAGAAAGAGCAGAGAGAGAGAGAGAGAGAGATTAGCCAAGAACAGAAAGAGCAGAGAGAGAGCAAGACAGAGATTAGTCAAGAACAGAGTTGAGAGAAACTACAAGACAACAGAGAGACCAGAGACAGACTACAAGAGCTTAGAAGAAAACAGAAAGAGCAGATGGAGAGAACAGCAGAAAGACCATAGTGGGTGAAGGGAGTTATAAAGAAATTAGACAGAAACCGAGCAAAGAAAGAGAGAGATTGGAGGACGGAAAGAACTGTGTGAAAAGATTAGAGAAAAGAAAGAACAGGGAGAATGAGAGATTTCTCGAAAACAGAAAGAGGAGAGACATAGATTAAATGAGGACAGAAAGAGTAAAGACAGGGAGAGATTAGCTGAGAATATTAAAAACAAAGGAAATGATTAGTACGGCAAAAAGAGCAGGGGGACATAGATATTTGTAGGGGCAGACAGTGCAGGGGGACATAGAGAGAGATTTGTAAGGGCAGACAGAGCAGGGGGACATAGATATCTGTAGGGGCAGACAGAGCAGGGGGACATAGATATTTGTAGGGGCAGACAGAGCAGGGGGACATAGATATTTGTAGGGGCAGACAGAGCAGGGGGACATAGATATTTGTAAGGGCAGACAGAGCAGGGGGACATAGATATCTGTAGGGGCAGACAGAGCAGGGGGACATAGATATTTGTAGGGGCAGACAGAGCAGGGGGACATAGATATTTGTAGGGGCAGACAGAGCAGGGGGACATAGATATTTGTAGGGGCAGACAGAGCAGGGGAACATAGATATTTGTAGGGGCAGACAGAGCAGGGGGACATAGATATTTGTAGGGGCAGACAGAGCAGGGGGACATAGATATTTGTAGGGGCAGACAGAGCAGGGGGACATAGATATTTCTAGGGGCAGACAGAGCAGGGGGACATAGATATTTCTAGGGGCAGACAGAGCAGGGGTCATAGAGAGAGATTTGTAGGGGCAGACAGAGCAGGGGGGCATAGAGAGATTTGTATGGGCATACAGAGCAGGGGGACATAGAGAGAGATTAATAGGCGCGGAAAGAGCAGGGGGACATAGTTAAAGATTAGTAGGGGGCAGAATGAGGTTGGGGACATAGAAAGATGGGATTATTAAAAAAATTGAAATGTCAAAAGATATAAGGAGTGATCAAAAGCTGGACCAAATGAAAAGTTAGAGAGTGTCAAAAAGATCAGTGGATGTAAATGAGCGATAAAAACAGTGAGGCAGGACAAATCATAAACGAGAGGGGACTATGAGTAGGCTGGCATAGAGAGAGTAATTTCAAAACAGAGTAACAAAAACTATCCAGGTAACTTCCTAAAAAAGGAGAAGTAAAGAAAAGAAATAGCATAGTGAGAAACAGGGATATGGAGAAACGTATGTTGAACAATAGACAAAGAGAGATATAGTAAATAGGATTATTAGAAAGAAAAGACAGATGAATTGTAGAAAAAATACTTTGAACACTGACATTACAGAGAAGAAAAGAATTTGGTGTAAGTAAAAAGTCAAAGATACGTTAATCAAAAAAGAACAACCTGTAAGAATGCAACTGAACAACGAAAATAAAATACATTATTTGCTGAAGGAAATAGGTCTATGCCAAAGAAACCTGTATACCTAACACTATAGAGCCGTGTGCCTCCCTCGCGTGCGACCCCCCCCATCCTGGACATAAAGGGTTAAAAAAAATCTTTAGTCGCTTACCTGATTCCTGAGCTGATGTCCCTCAACGTTTCTCCTCCTCTGATGTCATCCAATAGGGGGAGGGGCAATAATGCACATGCGCAGCAAGCACATTAGGCTCTCCACATAGGAAAGCATTGCTTCAACCTGCTTTTCTATGGGGATTTCACTTACACTGGATGTCCTCAGACAGAGCGTGTGAACATCCAGCGTCATTTAAGCAACCAGCAACTCTTAGACCTGCAAGGTAATCAATGTTTTACATTGCAGGTCTAAGTGGAACTGGGACACTGCACCCAGACCACTTCAATGAGATGAAGTTGTCTTGGTGATTATAGTGTCCCTATAAGCAGCAACTGTGCATCATTGTCCTATGGTGCATCCAGAATTTGTCAGGACAATGAGCAGATTATAGATCTTCTCCTGTTACATATAAATACCAAGTTAGGGTTTCTTTAAGTACCACAAACCAATATAGTAAAATATTAGGACATGCCTAATCCATTCATTTCTTTAAATAGGGATAGCCAGGAGATTAAGTTCAGGTACCATTACTTCCCTCCCCATACAAAACCAAAGGTGAATTAACTTACACCTGACTTAACTTACCGTATATCATTATCCTATCCCTGACCTACACATGTGGACAAAAGTGTCCTCACTCCCTGTACTCATAGTATATTAAAGGGGCCCTGTAGGTGCTGTAAATGCTTAATCTTACTGAAGTGGTTATAGTGTCTGCAGTCCCCTGGTACTGTCAGCTTTAAACCATTTTAATATGTTAATGCTGTACAAGAGTCCTCAGCAACCCATCTCCTCTGTGCCGCTTGGGCTAATGAGGAAGCATTCAACGGAGCCGCAATGGGTGGCTGTGATTGGCTGTGGGTCAGCTGATTGCATTCAGCCTATCACAGTGCCCATTACAATTATATATGGTATGGCTACAAGGATGTGGGTAATCTCTGTCTTAGCCATACCTTCTGGGGGCAGGCTATGGGAAGCCAGGAGCCCCATTAAACTGTTTAAAAATGTTTTTTTAGAACTGAATGGATGGACAGTCTAAAGGGGCTCCATGCACTATAAGCAAATCACTAAGATGAAAAAATTATAATAACTATAGTGGCTCTTTAATGTTTAATACAATATTCAGTTAGCCTTCTTTGGTTTGTCTATACAATTTCCAGTGTACAAAGTTACCAGTAAACTCTACTTTACTATACAAGGGGAGAAAAGTCCACATAAAAAGACTATGAAACACAAAATAATAATAGTCTACACACCATATAGAAGGGAAGAAAACAGAAAAGGCCAGAAGCAAAGAACAGCTGGACGCATTTCACACTGACACCTTCTCAATAGTGACTACAGCGTAAGGAACCGCTCGCGCAAAAAGTTTAAAAATGTAAAAGGCTGCTTGAAATAACCTATATTAGCAAAGTATTGACTGACACTCTCAGCCAATTAGCAGCGCCCCTGTCCCAGGCTTTCATTTTCAAGATTCTGAGCAGTGGGAGGACATAGTGCCAAACGATCAGGCGATTGATATTGGACTTTGGAGTTAAACTGTTCGTGAACTTTTTAAACCCTAAAACTTGAGCCAGGAACCTGTTGACACCATAACAACTTAATTCTAATGAAGTTGTCATGTTTCCTTTCAATTGCTTAGTAGAATAATTATTTCCATAACACTGTCAGGTGCATTTTTGCTCTCCAGTTGTCATTAAAGGCATCACTTATTGTTCACATAGTTTTTAGATAGTGTAAATTGTCTTAAAAGAAAATGCCTTGGTAACATTTTTTTTCCAATAATCAAGCTCCTGAGTGCCTTATTACTCTGAATCTTCGAATTACAGTAACCCAGATCTTGAATCAATTATTAGGCTGTAAATTAAGCTTCACTATAGTAATTACAGTCCCTTTAAAAACTCTTGCACATGCCCCTCCCCCTCCCCCAAAAGCAATGATGCAGTCCAAAACATTGATTCTCAAGCAATAAGGGGAATTCCATAAAGCTCTTTCGCATCTAATATTTATTACTGAAACCCAGTTTCTGAGTCATTCTTAATCCCTGTAGCATGTTACTAAAATAACATAACCCTTCAGTGTCTTTTAACATCTTATTACAGTAACCCGGCTCCTTAGTGCCTTATTACCCTGTAACATCTTATTACAGTAACCCGGCTCCTGAGTGCCTTATTACCCTGTAACATCTTATTACAGTAACCCGGCTCCTGAGTGCCTTATTACCCTGTAACATCTTATTACAGTAACCCGGTGCCTGAGCGCCTTATTACCCTGTAACATCTTATTACAGTAACCTGGCTCCTGAGCGCCTTATTACCCTGTAACATCTTATTACAGTAACCTGGCTCCTGAGCGCCTTATTACCCCGTAACATCTTATTACAGTAACCCGGCTCCTGAGTGCCTTATTACCCTCTAACATTTTATTACAGTAACCCGCCTCCTGAGTGCCTTATTACCCTCTAACATCTTATTACAGTAACCCGGCTCCTGAGTGCCTTATTACCCTCTAACATCTTATTACAGTAACCCGGTTCCTGAGTGGCTTATTACTCCAAAGTAGCTGTTTATTACAGTCCTGCATGCCTTATTGTCTTATGCTAGCCTTCTCTTCCGTACCAGTTAAGCTGCTGGACTTTTCAGGTGGCTTGGAGCCAGCTGGGCAGCAGAGAGAGACAGCCATATCATTCAAATGGTAATGACCAATCCAGCATTTAGTTTTCATCCCTTCATGCAAACACACACACACACACATTGGCATTGCCAACTGTGTCTGAAAACACAGCTCTCAAGCCTGGGCATGGTCACTGCCTGCCCAGGATTGTTTTGTGAATTATTTGCATGGTAATGTCGTGTGTTCTGCTGGGAATAGTAATATCTCTGATTCCACTAAAGCTGTGGTGTTTGCGTTAGTGAATTTTCTGTATCTATCTGTACACACGTTAAATTTCTGTCTCTACATTTAAGTGGCGTATTCCTGTTGTCTATATTGTGCATGCATTGCCATGGTGTACCAGTGTGTATAGAGGGAGCATGGCACTGATGATGTCCATGCCCCTTTTCCAAGAATGCTCTCTACTCAATATTAATTATTCAGGTTCAATTCCTTCCAAATCCATGCTGGTCCTTGTGTTCCCCTTTCTTCTTATCAATAATGAATGGGCTTTTAATCAGTTCAAAATGAGCCCCCCACCTCTCACGGGAAACTGACATTTATACACAGCACCTCAAATGTATCCCTTCCTTTATACCATAAGAAATAAAATAAGTATACTGAAACATAATCTAGTATATATTATATTTGTAATGTGATTAATGTGTCGGTAAAGCCCACAAAGCCTGACCCATTGAGTCCTCTCTTATGGAGGTAAAGGTAGTGGCATTCTGGTCATTTTCCTGGGGGGCGCGTAAAATACAAAAGATATTGAAATCATTAATGTAATGCGTGAAAAACAAAAATATTATGTTGTATATACAATAGTGATAAATAAACAGGGATATGTCCCTTTTACAGAGCACTAGATGATTTGTGGATCTATATAGAACACACCATGGAGGTATGGTGTATACATTTTTAAGAGTGATATATACATTTTACCATATGTTTTTATCTATACACACTTGTTACATTCTCCTGTGCTCTGTAAGGAAAACAAAATTACTATCTTTTATTTTAAATTGGTGTCCCTTAAAGGTTTATATCGTGTTTGGAGTAAGTCTGTATGTAAAGATATAGCCTTTTGCTGCTGAAAGTGTAACTTTACATCCAGCAGGGTCATTAGCGCCTCAGCCAGTTAGGAACAAGACCTCCAAGTGGGCTAATGGCAATTCTGTGCATAGTTGGCGCATGTCATTAGCATAAACAGCATGCTGATAACAGACAGCCAATGGCAAGTTGATAATATATTATCTTTCATTATCACTTGGTATATAGTCATCTGTGTTGTTGTTTATAGTAATAATAAGTATATATTTTTTCCCCTGTTTGATATAGTTTAACTTTGTATTTCTTTATTGAGATTTATTACAACAAGACGAACATGGCGATTGGGGGCAACAGCAGCTATGCTGCAATTTTGTTTGTCATAAGAGTGGAAGAGCCACTTATGGTGTCCAGGATAAGTCTATGGTTTGAAACACGCTACGTTTGTGCTGACTGTTGTACACCAGTAAGCATTTCCGTCTCTGTATATTACTATTAAAAATAAAAAGGAGGGTTGCACTCAATCACAAAAATCAACACAGGGTGCACTGAGCATGGGTCAGCATACCCCATATAATCAACATAAAAGAAAAAGTCTCAGGCACTCACTGTGATCTGTTCAAGGCAGTTTTATTGATAGCTTGATAAAGACCTGGGTACAGGTCGAAACGTTGCGGATCCAATAAAGCTGCCTTGAACATATCACAGCAAGACTTTTTCTTTTCTGTAGATTACTATGACTTGCAATCATTTTGGATTAGTGGTTTGTTTTCTGCTTAAACATCCATGCATTTTCTTTACATCATACAGCAATATTTGTTTTATTCCCTGGCTTGTTGATATTATAAAACCCTGTTAGCTTATGCGTTTGTTGTTCTCATAAATCATTTTACAATTCCGAGGCCATAAATACTACTGTCTGTTCATCTCTTATTAGAGTTACATTTTCAAACCTTTTCTCCCCAGTTATCAGACAGGTAAATACTCCACCACAAAAACAATTAATAGGAGAATCTCTGCTCTTCAGATGTATTTATTTATTGTTTATGTAAGATGCTCATAGATGACACGAAAAACTTCAAGGGTTGTAAGATGTTTGCAGGAGGAATAAACAACCACATGTGGAATTACTGGTTGGTTAAGAGTAAAACCATGATTAAATATAGATTGCCTCCGACTATGCACTTAGCGCTTCATGCTTTACCTTTTGTACTGTGTTACCAAGCTAGAACTGTACTAAGGAAATAAAACTACATATTACTGATTCTGTGAATGTCTATTTGTTAGTGTATCAAAATTGGTTAGTATTAAAAGTATGGAATCGTTATAAAGGGTATCACTGTAATGTTGTAACACCAGTCCTCATAGACAGCCAGCATACTAGGATATATTATTATCCCCAGTTAAACAGAATTAGGAGATTGGTATAGACTGCTGTGTAAGAGCCCAGATCCCGCGTAGATCCTTCATTAACAGTCTATATTTCACTTTCTCAGTTCCTATATGATAATGCCACTGTGTACAGCAAAGCCCCATTTATGGTTTGTGCAAGATATATGTCACTTTCAAATCTCCCTAGCTGCATCTCAAAAGGATTACTGTAACATTTTTTGGAAACAGCATCAATCTCAGCCATTTTCCCTTTTCCAATCAATCTTTAATGTTACTTCCAACTTCATTTCGGGCTCCAAACACTTAATATCAACCACCCAGGAATTCAGTTTTATTCAATGGATTTCATTATCCTCCAGACAAAAACTTCTGATGTTATCAATAGCTTTTAATCCCATTAATATTTTATTTCCTGATATATTTTAATCACCATATGCAGTGATGGACTAAAGCCCAAAGACCATTGTGCTAGTCCCCTTCGTACTATGTTTTATTTTTGTGTCTTATTCCTATACTGGTCGTCTCCTTCATACTGGCAGTAAATTTGAAATTTCACTTTGAATTTACTTTGAATTGGCTAAAATTCTCACATTATTAAATAATCCTGACGAGGTTATTAACTGAAGGGAGAATTCAATGTGAATTTCAAACTTAAGGCCAAAATAACCTAATTAAAAAACAAAATTCTCACCTATACTGCAAGTTCAGTCACTTCGACCTAATAGAGTTATTCGCTAAAGTGAAACTGGAATGTGAATTTAAATTGTAATCCCAGACTAAAAATTAACGCATAGCCAAAAGAAACATTTTCCAGTCTGGCTTTTTTTGAACATAAATTGGAAATTTACCTTGAATTTTAATGAATGACCCTATAAAACGTAAAATACACTTTGAATACTTACGTTACTAAATAACTCTGTGTAATATTAACTGGAGTTCCATTGCATTGGGAAGACTGTGGGACCTGCACATGCTCAATAAGTAATCATGTTAATACTAAATATAAATATAATTAATATTATTTTATTATTTATATAGCGCCATACAATGGGTGGACTAACAGACACGTAATTGTAACTAGAAACTTTTGACACACAGGAACAGAGGAGTTAAGTGCCCTGCTCAATGAGCCTACATGCTAGAGGGAGCGGGGTATAGTGACACAAAGGGTATAAGTAGGGGTAATGGAATCTGATTGTCTCTCTCTCCGTTCTATTTAACTTGTAAGGCGTTTGCTATAATTGTTTATCTTTAGGTTGTTGGCTGATTTATTCGTTACGTTGCTTTTTCGTTAAAATATATACCATTGTGTTTGTTTATGTAACATTTTTATTTTTAATTTATTTTATCCTGATTGACACTTTGACTTACCCTGCAGATATTATTGAATGATTCTATATACTTACATATTGTCAGAGAATCCCAGAAGAAAGAACTATAACACATTAACATTTTTTTATTTGGGGGGGAGTTAAGGTTATTCTACGAAACAGCAGTAAGAATACTGTAACTTTATACATTGCCAAGCTTTACTTGGGACCCCACTCATCCTTCCAGATCCACAAAACATATTGCTGAGAAAGTTGCAAAGTTCTACAAAGATTTGTAAAAGGAAATTTATTATAAATGGAAAAAAAAATTCTTAAAACCTGATGGACTGTTGTTAACACGTACACAATTTATAGAGCGTTTCCTAGCTCTGCTGATTAATCTAAAATTGTTTTAGATGAGAGGTCCAGTTTATGATATCACTTTATGGCAGGGATTGTGTTCTTTAAGGATAAAAAAAATAAAGAACTCTTGCAGTATGATTCAGTATTACAAGTTGATTTAAAGAGGGAAAAAGTCAGCATAACATTCTATAATTCATTGGTTTGCAGCCCTAAAGATACTATGTATAGTATAACAGCAATCTGTCAGAGAAAGAGTTAAACATAGTGTTTTAATTCTGTTTGCCGGCCTGCTCATTATTGTCATATAAACCAAACCCAGCTCAGCATCACATGATAAGGTAATGCAAGGTCAGGACTACAGAACAGGACTCCGTCCAAACATACGCAGACTTAGACGGGGAAGGGAAAGGGGGAGAGAGCATGAGGGGGAACAGAACGAAGCAGGGGAAAGGTTGGAGAGGGGATGGAGGGAAAGGGGGGAAAGAAAGGGGGAAGGACAGTGAAAGGGGTTGGGCAGTACGAACAGGAAAAAAAGGGGGGTTGAGAGCGCGTAAAGCAAAGCTGGAGGAAGAAAAGTACAACGATTATGTATTAGTACTTTTTCCATATGGCCAGTATGGGGGGAAACTAACGTGTAATAAATTTCAGACTAAATCCCTTGGCCATTGTGTTATTAATGAGCATTTTAGAGAAGTGCAGAGTATCTACAAACTCATAATAAACATGGAACATTAAATAATGAAACTGTGTACAACTGCTCTGTACTCTTTATTATACTCTATTATAATGCAACTGATCTTTGTATTGACGTTTCATAATTCAATATTGATGGGGTGTAGGTAGACGTTAGATAGAGGTATAGACAGAGGTTACATAGAGTAATAGGAGGAGTTATAGAGAGAGGTTATATGGAGTAATAGGAGGAGTTATAGTGAGAGGTTATATGGAGTAATAGGAGGAGTTATAGGGAGAGGTTATATGGAGTAATAGGAAGAGTTATAGGGAGAGGTTATAGGGAGTAATAGGAGGAGTTATAGGGAGAGGTTATATGGTGTAATAGGAGGAGTTATAGGGAGAGGTTATATGGAGTAATAGGAGGAGTTATAGGGAGAGGTTATATGGAGTAATAGGAGGAGTTATAGAGAGAGGTTATATGGAGTAATAGGAGGAGTTATAGGGAGAGGTTATATGGTGTAATAGGAGGAGTTATAGGGAGAGGTTATATGGAGTAATAGGAGGAGTTATAGGGAGAGGTTATATGGAGTAATAGGAGGAGTTATAGGGAGAGGTTATATGGAGTAATAGGAGGAGTTATAGAGAGAGGTTATATGGAGTAATAGGAGGAGTTATAGGGAGAGGTTATATGGAATAATAGGAGGAGTTATAGGGAGAGGTTATAGGGAGTAATAGGAGGAGTTATAGGGAGAGGTTATACGGAGTAATAGGAGGAGTTATAGGGAGAGGCTATATGGAGTAATAGGAGGAGTTATAGGGAGAGATTATATGGAGTAATAGGAGGAGTTATAGAGAGGTTATATGGAGTAATAGGAGGAGTTATAGTGAGAGGTTATATGGAGTAATAGGAGGAGTTATAGGGAGAGGTTATATGGAGTAATAGGAGGAGTTATAGAGAGAGGTTATATGGAGTAATAGGAGGAGTTATAGGGAGAGATTATATGGAGTAATAGGAGGAGTTATAGAGAGGTTATATGGAGTAATAGGAGTTATAGGGAAAGATTATATGGAGTAATAGGAGGAGTTATAGGGAGAGATTATATGGAGTAATAGAAGGGATTATAGGGAGTTATAGGGAGAGGTTATATGGAGTAATAGGAGGAGTTATAGGGAGTAATAGAAGGGATTATAGGGAGTTATAGGGAGATTTTAGTGAGAGTGTATGAATAGTTAGGAGGTGTTATAGGGAGATTGTATTTGCTATAGTACGATTGTAGACTGAATATTGTATAATAATAATTATGATAATCATGTTTTTGACATGTATTATATCAAATATTTGGAATTATTAAAACCTTTTTTAGTATGTGTCTATATGAGATTCTGTCTGCATATAACTGTAAAGCAGAGGACATTTGTGTGCTCCTCCTAAGTATATATTGATTGTACTGAGGGTATAATGCTTGTTATTATTATGTATGATCAAAGAATATGAAAGTGCTAGCCATCTGTCTATATCAGTGTAAATTAATATTTGCAGGATAAATGTGATATTGTGGAGATACATTATAGATATACTCACCTGGGGCTGTGTTCTGTGTATCCTATATATTTAATGCTTCGATGCAGTTTCCATTCTATATATAAAGTCCATGACAGAGAGCACTCTTGGGGCTTAATGCAAACAAAAACTCGGCTATGTTCTGTAAGCAAACACATAGACTATATAGGATATCTAAGTTTCAGCCCTATTCTTTCTAAAAAGTCAGAGGAAATGGACTTAAACATTACACTGCATGGTGCTTGTGTCTACTTATGGAGAACAATAAAGAGTGCTTTCTATCATGCAATAAATATATACGTATATATTAAAAAAAGGTGTATCCATATCGTATTCAGACCCCTTAATTTTTTCATGTTGCAGCCTTGTCTACACTCAATAACTTATAATGACAAAGCAAAAAAAAATAATTTTATTATATATTTCAAGCAGAAAAAAAAAACGTAAAATATCATATTGGCATGTGTATTCAGATGCTTAAATCTGTACTTAGTTGAAGCACCTTAGGCAGACATTACATCTTTAAATCTTTTTGGGTATGATTCGACTCGCTTTGACCACCTGGATTTGCATAGTTTCTGCCATTCATCTCTGCAGATACTCTCAAGCTCTGTCAGGTTGGGTGGGGACCATCAGTAGACAGCAATGTTCGATTGGAGAGATGTTTGATTGAGGTTCAAATTCGGGGACTGGCTGGGCCACTCAAGGACATTCACAGAGTTGTCCCTAAGCCAGTCTTCCATCGTCTTCGCTGTGTAATTAGGGTAATTGTCCCGTTGGAAGGTGAACCTATGTCCCAGATGAGGTCCAGAGCAGTCTGGATCAGGTTTCCAGGATATCTCTGTGTTTGTCACATCCGTAAGCGATCACTCACCTGCCCGGAGTGCCCACAGCATCCATGAGGTCAGCTGGCAGTGATTCTTTACTCCATGACGTCATGCAGCTTTCACTGGTCCATCCGCCAATAGGGAACCCGCAACAGCCACTTCTCCCCCTCAAGATAGCGGCCAACATGGGGGAGACTGGGCCAGCGTGATCACACGCGTAATGGACAAAGCGAGGGCAATGATGCATCTGAGAGGGACGTTGAGTGCTATGAGCATTAATAGGATCCTGTAACTCCTCTTGCGTAGGGAGAGATTTGTCATGTGACATCTCGGCCTTATAAATTTTGCTAACTCCCTCCAGTAATTGCTTAGTTGTTCTGTAACCTAGTCTGAGTCTCACAGCGTTATCCTTGCATCTAACAGTATATTCTAGTATGTGTCTTCTTGGTTATCAGTATTTGGCATTTCTCTCTACCTTTGTATTCTGCCCCCTGCTCCGACCATCAGACTGTCTTTCAACTGATTTACCTTCATGCCCATTTGGAACTGATACCTGGTTAACCACCTACTTAATATAGCACACGTGCAGTCATAGATCCACCAATATCATGTCTTCACCTCCAGGGTACCCTGTGGGTTGTACGTGTAATGGACTGATGTTCTGCTACACTTGAGTTCCAGTTCCAGACAAGAGTCTGGTGGGCCATCACAGTATTTTGCTGAGTTTAGTATGCTCTCAACCATGCCCAGCCTCCCAGTCCCTTCTGCTGAAAAAACAACCCCTAAGCATGATGCTTCCACCACCATAGTTCATCATTGGGATGATATTGTGCAGGTTAAGAGTGTTGCCTGGTTTCTTCCTAAAACGTGATACTTTGAATTGTACCCAAATAGTTCAATCTCTGTTTTATAAGACCAGAGTATCTATTTCTCACAGTCTGAGGGTCTTTAGGTGATTTTTTGCAAATTCAAAGCTGGCTTTAATGTGTCTTGCAGTGAGGAGAGACTTTCATCTAGCCACTCTGCCATAAAGGCCAGATTGGAGGACTGTTGCAGTGATGGTTGTCCTTCTGCAAGTTTCACCCATCTCCACACATGATTTCTGCACCTCACCCAATGTTACTATCGGGTTCATACCAAGGTCCTTGTTCCCCGATTGTTCAGTTAAACCGTGCTCCCAGCTCCAGGAAGAGTCCTGGTTGTTCCAAACGTCTTCCATGTACGAATTTTCAATTTTTAATATTGCTTGAACCCTGGGCAAGCATTTGCATGGGCCCCCTGGATCATGCACCCCTCCACCCCTCCCCCTCCCACTCCCTGGCATTGTCACGCCCTCCACCCCAACGAATTGGCAGAACTAAAGTAGAAAGGGCCCTGGTGGCCAAAAGGTAGATCCCCATCTGTTGTGGAAATCCAACAATGCTTTGACAGCTGGGGCTCTACCGTTTTCCCATGCTTGTAGGGTTTTATTTTGCACTAAGCCGTGTTTATATTTTTGAATGTAAGCATGTTTTTGTGTGGAGTACATTTGTGTGAATGTAGGGGTCTGTTTCTATGTGGTGTTGGCGTTTGAATGCAAGCATGCATTTAAGTGTAGTGTTGGCTTTTGAATGTAGGGATGTGTTTATTTATAATTTTGTTGTTTAACACATGGATGTGTTTGTATGTAGTGCTAAAGTTTGAATGCAGGGTTGTATTTGTGTGTAGTCTTGGCGTTTGAATGCTAAGATGTATGCACATATGCACATACACTACCACACACACACTGAAACACAAACAGATATACAGGCACATATACACTCACTGACACATAGACAAATAGACACACAGATACACAACCTGACACACATGCAGATACACAGACATACGGATTCAAACACTGACACACATGCAGATTCACAGATACACACAGACTACATACAGATACACATACTGACAATGTACAGATACACGCATACTGACAACATACAGATACACACACTGACACATATACAGACAAACAGATACACAGCCTGACATATGCAGATACACAGACAAACATATACAAACACTGACACACATGCAGGTACACAGACATACAGATATAGATACACACTCTGACATACATGAAGATACACATACTGACAACATACAGATACAAATTGACATACACATACACATATACTGGCAAACATACTGACACACACTCACATGCAACATTTACACTTTTAAAGCCACCCTGCAGTTTCCTATCTTTTGGGTAAAGGGGGATGACTACCTGGGATCCAGTGTGCTGGCTGAGGCTGTTGGGAGTAAGGCTCTGGCACTCCAGGTCTGCGCCCTCTCCTTACTGCCTTCTGCTTCTGTCTCCCATGAGGCTCCAGTCTCACTGGGAGGAAGTGTCTGGCTGTCACTTCCCCCCACTGCTGCCGATAGGAAGGGGGTCTGTTCGCACTGTTAAACGGTCACCGAGCTCAACCGGGCACCTGCTGACACATGCCCACCGGAGTGTCCCAAGGTGGTCCACCCAATGGCTTTCCTTAGTGTTCGGGCCTCTGTGCAGCCGTAGCACCTGCACCGGCTGCACCGAGATAGAGTTGGCAATCCTAATAGAGATTGTTGCAGGCAGCGGGCCTATGGGGCAGATGCTTTGAGCACCTCAGGAGTAATTGGGACTGGAGCAGCTGCCTTATTTGCCCCAAGTTAAAGATGGCCTTGATGGAAGCCACTGTGCTCTTGGGAACCTTCAATGCAGCCACATTTTTTATAAACTTCCCCAAATCGGTGCGGGTCAGAATCCTGTCTCTGAGCTCTGCCGTCAGTTGACATGGTCTTTGCTCTGATATGCATTTATATAGACAGTGTGTGCCTTTCCAAATCATGCCCATTCAACTGAATTTGCCACAGGTGGGCTCCAAATTGCATAAACATCTTAAATTAGATCCAGGAAAATTAGATGCATCTGCATCAGCTACATTTCAAGTGTCATAGCAAAGGGTCTGAATACCTATGTCAATGTGGCATAAAGGGCCACAAGATGGGCATGGAGTATGGAGTATGGAAAAGGAGCTGGTCACTGAAAAGTAGCGACATGATTGTAAATCAAAGCATCCTGATATATATGTCTACACAAAGATGTATCTGAAAACAGGAAGCGGTAAAACCTGGAACAATTGATTATATAGATTAAGTATTGATAACAACAACAATACTTGGAAGTGCTTCAAACTGGGGTTTTTTTTGCCTTCTTTTGGATCAACAGCAAAAAACATATGTGAGGAAGGCTGAACTTGATGGACGCAAGTCTCTTTTCAGCTATGTAACTATGTAACTATGTAACTATGCATCTGTCCATTTATATATCATCAAATAATGCATTGTGGCTCTTAGTGGCATATCAATTTTACCCACTATTTAGCACTGCACAGTATGTTGGAGCTGTATAACTAAAAGATAGATTTACAGATTCTTATTTTTATTTTATTTTTACGTAGCTCCCACAATGCACATATTATTTAACATGTAAGCCAATAGAGATAGACCAAATTATTAAAATTTAGTGATTATGTATATGTAGTTGGGTCAACCTAAATTTCATGAATTTTTTTTTTTTTTTTTTTTAAAAGCTCTTATAATTTTTTCATATTGTTTATTCGGATTTCAGTTAATCTAGCCAGCCCTGCAGTCTGGCTGTTACGGGTGGAATTTGGACAGCTGTTATTTGGGGCCCTATTAGTGATAGAGATAGCTGCATGAATCTATATATTGTTAGTGAATCCTTAATGAGGCGTGCCAGTGGGTACCTACTCTTCAATTCAGGCAGCAGTTTGCATTGCTGTCCGTTCTCCAGGTGCCTCCAGTGAAGCAGCAGATTTTTCGGCATTGTCCATTGTTTTAGACACTGCCCAAAAGTACTTGGACATGACAGAAGCAGCCCAAAATACCGGATGATCTGCGGAGCTCTCCGGAGGCACCCATAGAGCTAGGAGCAAGGGAAACAGCTGCTTAGCTAAAAGAACACCATATGGACCCTGCTAGCAGCTACATATTAAACTTTGATTAATAGGATATAGACGTATAGGGTGCAGGCATCATCAAGCTATAGGGTGATTGTAGAATAACCAGTCGTCTGTTTTACTGCCATCCAAATATGCACAATCTCTTCCGCTTCCTTCGGCAAACCTTGTTCACCTAGTGTGTAGTGAGAAATAGTGAGGCAACAATCTGCTGGCAATTGGTGTTTTTTTGTTTTTTAAATTTATGAATATATTTATATACCTAGTGATCTTGTGTATGTCTTTGAAACAGTCAGCCTACCTTTGCGTCAATATAACACTAGATTCCATTATTTGTTCCCAGGTAATCTACCCACCCCCTTATTTGCCCCATTCTGTCCAGGTTTTTAATATCACATTAACTTGTGAATAAAAAAAAAATGCTGTTATTAATGCCATGTCAATGCAGTATTACGAATAAACAATTTGTTGATTAACAAACAACACTCAAGTTCTCTCCGGAAGCAGGAGTACACACACACACACAGCTCTTTAAATTAAAGTATTCTTGTTCAAGGACATATCTTACCGCTATATAAAGAACATGAACTGTAATGCTACATGTTACTGATGGTTTACTCAAACAGACTGGAGAATTTAAATAAACCTGTTATTGAGGGTGATCAGTGTAGGATGGTTTAAGGGTTGAAGGACATGGAGCGAGATGCAGAAAGATTTGTTGGGAGAAGAGAACAATTGAATTGGCAGCATGGAGAGAAGGAAGAATTGAAACAGCTGTAAATAGTAGAAAAGGGATAAAAGACAGGTTAAGGAGTGAGGAACAGCGAGCAGGATTAAAGTACGGAAAGCTGTATAATTGAAAATCAAGCTTGGAGAGACATAGGAAAGCAATATAAAAAGCCCTTCCCACCCTGGTGGTACTCTGATTTGCCCCAGTACCTGGGTGAGACAGTAAGGAGAATACATGTCTCTAACTCTCTGAATATCCCTGGATGACAGGTCTTTCTTCAGATGGCCTGGTTGCCGTCTAGGGCTGTCTCATTGTGTGTGGGTGTCTCTGCAGTTCTGGAATGTTAGCTGTTTTCTGTCTGTTTCAAGTTGGGTTCTCTAATATTTTCCTCCAGACAGTCTCTCTCTTTTTCTCCAAGTGCCGATGTCTCTATAATTTTTTTTCTTTAAGTGTCTTTTCTCCTAGGGATGTCTTTTAAGGATATCTCCTTTTATATTACACTCTTGGTGTATTTTTATCCTGTCTCTCTTCTGATATTTGTATTTCTCTGGATGTCTCTGAAATAAAGAAAGGTTTAAAAATGAATTTTAAAAAATTACATTTAAAAAATGACCAAAAATAGAGAGCATTAGGATGAGGTAGTACAGCACAGAATAGAACACAGACCGAGCGCAAATCAGAAAAATACATTGTTAGTTCAATGACTTATGGATAAATAAATCAGCAGCTCAATGCACCCAAGCCAAAGAAAGGGACTGTAGGCTTCACTAAAGGTAAAAACTAACTTTGCCCTTAGAAAAAAGTGGTGAGAGGTGTACAAAGACACCCTAAATGTCTAAAACTGGGATCGAACAAACTCGGAATTTCTTCTGTGAACAGAGGGTGCATGTCTGAGAAATGCATGTCAGCTTTTATGTGATCTCCCCTCCTAGTGTCTTTCTATATCTATCATCCTGACACCAATCATTCTACCTCTCATTCACACATTCAGTAATCGCTTGCTGAGCTCTACTATCTATCTATTGCTGGGTTTTGTTGACTCTTTGTTCTGTCCCACTTTCCATTTAACACGTTTATCTTGTGTAGCTTACATTATCTTACACAATTGGTTTCCTATGTTTGCATAGCTTAAAACTATATAGCCTTTAGCTATACCAAATCATAAACCTTCTACTATTACTCCATACTATCTCACCCTATAACTCCATGTAACCTCTCTCTATAACTCCTCCTATTACTCCATGTAACCTCTCCCTATAACTCCTCCTATTACTCCATATAGCCTCTCCCTATAACTCCCCCTATTACTCCATATAACCTCTCTCTCTATTTACTCCTATTACTCCGTACAACCTCTCTCTATAACTCCCCCTATTACGCCATATAACCTCTCCCCATAACACCCCCTATTACTCCATATAACCTCTCCCTATAACTCCTCCTATTACTCCCTATAACCTCTCTCTATAACTCCTCCTATTACGCCATATAACCTCTCCCTATATATCCTCCTATTACTCCATATAACCTCTCTCTATATTTACTCCTATTACTCCGTACAACCTCTCTCTATAACTCCCCCTATTACGCCATATAACCTCTCTCTATAACTCCTCCTATTACTCCATATAACCTTTCTCTATAACTCCTACTATTACTCCATATAACCTCTCCCTATAACTCCCCCTATTACTCCATATAACCTCTCTCTATAACTCCTCCTATAACTCTATATTATTATTATTATTGCCATTTATATAGCGCCAACAGATTCCGTAGCGCTTTACAATATTTTGAGAGGGGGGATGTAACAATAAATAGGACAATTACAAGAAAACTTACAGGAAAAATAGGTTGAAGAGGACCCTGCTCAAATGAGCTTACAGTCTATATATATATATATATATATATATATATATATATATATAGCCTCTCCCTATAACTCCTCCTATTACTCCATATAACCTCTCTCTATAACTCCTCCTATTACTCCATATAACCTCTCCCTATAACTCCCCCTATTACTCCATATAACCTCTCTCTATAACTCCTCCTATTATTCCATATAACCTCTCTCTATAACTCCTCCTATTACTCCATATAACCTCTCTCTATAACGCCCCCTATTACTCATATAACCTCTCCCTATAACTCATCCTATTACTCCATATAACCTCTCCCTATAACTCCTCCTGTTACTCCATATAACCTCTCCCTATAACTCCCCTATTACTCCATATAATCTGTCCCTATAACTTCTCTTATTACTCCATATAACCTCTCTATAACTCCTCCTATTACTCCATATAACCTCTTTCTATAACTCCCCCATTACTCCATATAACCTCTCCCTATAACTCCCCTATTACTCCATATAATCTGTCCCTATAACTTCTCTTATTACTCCATATAACCTCTCTATAACTCCTCCTATTACTCCATATAACCTCTTTCTATAACTCCCCCATTACTCCATATAACCTCTCCCTATAACTCCACTATTACTCCATATAACCTCTCCCTATAACTCCTCCTATTACTCCATATAACCTCTCCCTATAACTCCCCTATTACTCCATATAACCTCTCTCTATAACTCATCCTATTACTCCATATAACCTCTCCCTATAATTCCCCTATTACTCCATATAACCTCTCTCTATAACTCCTCCTATTACTCCATATAACCTCTCCCTATAACTCCCCTAACCTCTCCCTATAACTCATCCTATTACTCCATATAACCTCTCTCTATAACTCCTCCTATTACTCCATATAACCTCTCTATAACTCCTCCTATTACTCCATATAACCTCTCCCTATAACTCCCCCTATTACTCCATATAACCTCTCTCTATAACTCCTCCTATTATTCCATATAACCTCTCTCTATAACTCCTCCTATTACTCCATATAACCTCTCTCTATAACGCCCCCTATTACTCATATAACCTCTCCCTATAACTCATCCTATTACTCCATATAACCTCTCCCTATAACTCCTCCTGTTACTCCATATAACCTCTCCCTATAACTCCCCTATTACTCCATATAATCTGTCCCTATAACTTCTCTTATTACTCCATATAACCTCTCTATAACTCCTCCTATTACTCCATATAACCTCTTTCTATAACTCCCCCATTACTCCATATAACCTCTCCCTATAACTCCACTATTACTCCATATAACCTCTCCCTATAACTCCTCCTATTACTCCATATAACCTCTCCCTATAACTCCCCTATTACTCCATATAACCTCTCCCTATAATTCCCCTATTACTCCATATAACCTCTCTCTATAACTCCTCCTATTACTCCATATAACCTCTCTCTATAACTCCTCCTATTACTCCATATAACCTCTCTCTATAACTCCTCCTATTACTCCATATAACCTCTCCCTATAACTCCTCCTATTACTCCATATAACCTCTCCCTATAACTCCTCCTATTACTCCATATAACCTCTCCCTATAACTCCTCCTATTACTCCATATAACCTCTCTCTATAACTCCTCCTATTACTCCATATAATCTCTCCCTATAACTCCTCCTATTACTCCATATAACCTCTCCCTATAACTCATCCTATTACTCAATTTAACATCTCCCTATAACTCCTCCTATTACTCCATATAACCTCTCTCTATAACTCCTCCTATTACTCCATATAACCTCTCTCTATAACTCCTCCTATTACTCCATATAACCTCTCTCTATAACTCCTCCTATTACTCCATATAACCTCTCTCTATAACTCCTCGTATTACTCCATATAACCTCTCTCTATAACTTCTCTTATTACTCCATATAACCTCTCTCTATAACTCCTCCTATTACTCCATATAACCTCTCCCTATAACTCCTCCTATTACTCCATATAACCTCTCTCTATAACTCCTCCTATTACTCCATATAATCTCTCTCTATAACTCCTCCTATTACTCCATATAACCTCTCCATATAACTCCTCCTATTACTGCATATAACCTCTCTCTATAAATCCTCCTATTACTCCATATAACCTCTCTCTATAAATCCTCCTATTACTCCATATAACCTCTCCCTATAACTCCTCCTATTACTGCATATAACCTCTCTCTATAAATCCTCCTATTACTCCATATAACCTCTCTCTATAACTCCTCCTATTACTCCATATAACCTCTCCCTATAACTCCTCCTATTACTGCATATAACCTCTCTCTATAAATCCTCCTATTACTCCATATAACCTCTCTCTATAAATCCTCCTATTACTCCATATAACCTCTCCCTATAACTCCTCCTATTACTGCATATAACCTCTCTCTATAAATCCTCCTATTACTCCATATAACCTCTCTCTATAAATCCTCCTATTACTCCATATAACCTCTCCCTATAACTCCTCCTATTACTCCATATAACCTCTCTATAACTCCTCCTATTATTCCATATAACATCTCTATAACTTCTCCTATTACTCAATAGAACCTCTCCATATAACTCCTCCTATTACTCCATATAACCTCTTCCTATTACTCCTCCTATTACTCCATATAACCTCTCTCTATAAATCCTCCTATTACTCCATATAACCTCTCCCTATAACTCCTCCTATTACTCCATATAACCTCTCTCTATAACTCCTCCTATTACTCCATATAATCTCTCTCTATAACTCCTCCTATTACTCCATTTAATCTCTCTATAACTCCTCCTATTACTCCATATAACCTCTCCTTATAACTCCTCCTATTACTCCATATAACCTCTCCCTATAAATTTATAATGTATAGATCTAATTTATCACTTTACAGAATGCATTATATTTAAAGGATAGTATATACTGTACTACAACAGCTGCACAGATATTGTATTAGGGTAATATAAATGGTAATAATTTAGATAGTATATGCTTGCCTTGTAGATAATTTAAAACAGTAAATATTATTGTTTTTATATATACATGTATGTGTGATATGGTAAAGTAGAGTTTCTAATACACACGTCTAATGAAGTGATCCAAACACTGAACCAGACCACAGATGGCCTTTGACCCAGACACGTGGTGATCTCTGCTCCACACTTTGACAGTAATACCCATGAAATTTGTTACAGACATTTGTAAAAATATGTCTCTCTTGTTTGAGGTCTTCTCAACCACATTTTACGGCTTCCTTTGTAATTTACTAGCACTGTGCAATGTGTCATTTCTCACTAAGCTTTTGTCTCATTCTCCCCTATATACATAATACAGGGGCAGAAAGCTAAAATGAAGCCATCTGCAAAAACATGTCATTGGTTTCTATGGTGACTGTTTTATTTAATTTTTATATTTAATACCCCATAATTGTTCTATGTATATATGGCCTAACATTCTTGGCTCTTCATTTTTTCTCTCACTGTTGCTCTTTATGCCTCATATTTTCTGTTTCTGCCCCCCATCTGTTATTTTGTTCATCATTGTATTTCCACTCTTGCTCATTGTCCATTTCTGCCTAATTCTCGCCCTTTTTATGTCATCCTTAATTGCCTGCCTACTGCCTCTCCCCAATATGTTCCTCTCTTTTTCACTGTATTTCACCAAATCTCTCCATCTATCTATTTAAGGATTTACATTTGTAGGATTATAAGCATGTTCGAGCAGGGTCTTCTTAATTTTTGGTTGTCAATATTATTTTGAATGTTAATTACTTGTTAAATATCCCTGCTCTCCTCCATTCATCCCTTCTCACATAATGTCCTTGCCTCCCCTCCTTATCCTTTTCTCTATAACACCAACCCCGTTATATCTCATCTTTCTGCACCAATTTCCTCTTCTACTTCTTTTTTCACTTATTATGATGTGTTTCACCGTCATTGTTTCTCTCTTTGTCCTCCACTCCTGCGGGCGCTACCTCTATCTGCCTCTATCTTTCTATGTAACTCCTCATCTCTACCTCACTGTACTGTTAGTTCTCTTTCCCACGATATATCACCCAACGCATCGCTCTGTCTCTTCCTTTTGTTCACTCTTATGTTTCTCCCACACCTTTTCGCTTATGTCAATTTCTTCGTCTTTCACCCACTCATTCTCTTCATGTTTCTTGCGTACTCTTCCTCGATGTGTTTTTTTTTATCTCTCCCTCGTGTATTCCTCCATCTCTTCTTCTCTCCTCTTTTTGTGTCTCCCCCACTCTCCGACAGTTCTCATTATTGTGTTTTCCCATTTTAGATCTTCTTGTCTTTCTCCCCATCTATCTGTCCATACTTTTCTCTCACTCTGCCTCTACTCTACTATGTTTATAGTTTTTTTCCTTGTCTCTCTAATTCTCTTCATCTCTTCTTCACGTCTTGTTTCTCTCCCAACCATTCTACAAACATTTGACAATATTGTAGATAATCCAACTGCATCCATAAAGAGCAATTCTGGATGTAGATATATTACAGTTTACACTCTTTGCTACCCAACACCACGTTATTCTAATGATGTTCTTTAAACAACATCTTCTGAATATCCGTATATGAATAGGTGCGTACATTGTAATTGTTATTAAATAGACCTGTATGTCCTATATGACGTTATACAAAGTACACATATGTATAAAGCAGGATAGATTTATTACATTCTCTGTATATCACAACCCCCATTTCATACTTCCCCTATTGGGGTGTATATTTGTTCGTATTAGTTGTATACTGAAGTGTTCGTGAGGTACACTTGTGTAGGGTGGTTGTATATCACTTTCTTTGTGTTTATATATAGTAACTACTTTGTTATTTACCAGGATATATTCATTGCCAGCATATCTGTACTCTGCATAAGACTTCTCACACGCTCATGGATAGGACATACCGATGCCTAGATTCGTAACAGAAAGATACCCAACACCATTATGCTTTGCAGCTTTTTGTAGCTCTCTTTCCCAGTAATTAATTAAGAGTCCAGATCAGATCTTAGCTGGGATTTATCTTTCCTTTCACACATGGTGATCAGTGGGAGGGGGTGTGCATAAGGGGGCACATCTTGTCAAAATAAACACAAATACAGACGCTCTGAGAAAAGTGTGCAGCAGGTCTACGACATAGAAACATGACTACACATTGAAGCCATATACAGAAACCCGGTGCAGTGCTCGAAGACTAGTTATGCTAGCTTTGGTGAAATATTGAAACCCATGAATGTAATAATGAGAAATAAGGACTTATTCTGTATTTGATGGGCACACGGCAACGGGGGATTCACAGAAGACTGGAAAATTACAAATTAAAGTACATGGGTTGAGGTGGGATGCAGAGAGCAGTGACTAGCAAGAGTGGTAACGGAGTGGCAGGAATTGTGTCAGTATTAGGGGTAAATTTAGGGAATGGTGCATAATGATAGTATTTGGGAATCAGTCCTAAGCTACTAGACAGTTCTAAAAGTTACTCACCACTACCAGCCTGAAGAATCCACGTACAATGGATTGGCCTTGGTGACCTCTGAAATGTTGATTATTTGGGCTGTCCTCTATTTGGCATTCCACCAGTCTCTAGCGTTTGGTTCTTTTGGCTACTAAAACTGTGCAGAACTAACATTTTGTTCTCCAAACTCCCTTCTGTATCTTTTACCAGAATCTATGAGTATGTACCTATTTCTCCGAGGAGTTGTCTGTCAGTTCACACTCACAGCAGGCCCTAGTTAGCTTTACTCAATGAACGTATGCTTTGTTTTCAGGAAGCATGTCCCTCAGTCTGGATATGCTTTGTGAACTATGCCTCCACTTGACATGGCTATTTTGTCAGCATGGCATGTATCTGACCAGTGGTCTGTATTTGTTTTCTTGATTTTATATGAAAGTAAGGCTGTTTTTGAGCATGTCAGATTCATCTCTTTTTAAGCTAGTTTCTCTTAGTTCTATATACCATGAAATCATTCTTCATTGTTCCTTCATTTTATCTGAAGTCTAAAAATAGCAATGAAAGACTACTCCACAATCTTCATGAAGTTTAAAGAGACACTCTAGCCACCAAAAAAACTATAGCCTAATGAAGCAGTTTTGGTGTATAGATCATGCCGCTGCAGTCTCACTGCTCAATTCTCTGCCATTTAAGAGTTAAATCCCTTTGTTTATGAAGCCCTAGTCACACCTCCCTGCATGTGACTTACACAGCCTTCCTAAACACTTCCTGTAAAAAGTCATCTAATGTTTACACTTCCTTTATTGAAAAGTCTGTTTGATTTAGAATTTCTTATCTTTTGCTCCTTACGCATAGCTGATTCTTTGTTCACTTATCAAGGCCAAAGAATAAATCAAACAGTTTGAGCATGGACAGCTTAGGTGGGCAATTAGGCATGTGCATCCTTTAGAGGGTAAGGCATTACCTTGCAGGAATACTGCCCAGTCAACTACAGCTTTGACTGCATACTTGCTGGGCCTATCAATAGGTGTTCTCTATGGGCGAGATTTGCTAAGCAGCTACTTGGCCCTTGGTCCCCAATGAACACTTCATTGTTTTGTTGTTTTTTGAATCTGAAGGTATTGAACCCAATATTAAAGAACTTATAGGAAACTTCACCATCTCAAGAACCAAAAATATATTTATACTTACCAGTAAATTAATATCTTCTGTACGGTGACTATTCGTGAAGTGCCATCCCCTTTACATTCTGGACACTAATATCTTTTGATTATTTTTTAAGTAACCTTCTTTGCATTTTATTTTTCTTGTATTGCTTCCATCCTCACATCTAACTGGATGTTTAATAAACCTGGAATTCAGGTAAGATGAGTAAAACATTCTGGAATTTCGACTCTCTTTCAAGATGGATCTCTTCCTCGTCATTGTGAGGAATCATACAAGAGAGGATGAATTCACTCAGAGAATATACTCATTCACGGTTAGAATCTTTCCATGCAGTCTAAGATTTTTCACATTCATCAGGAGAGCTTCCTCCTTAGTATATAACAATGTGCACTTGTTTCCTAAAGTGTCGATGGGATTATCTGATAAGTAAGACAGGTTTGGGGAATTGCAATAAATATCCTAAGGAGAAGGCTTAGGATGGGCAGAATCAAAACATGTTGGATACATTATAGTAAGAGTCAATTATTGGTTTATAAAAAGTTACAGGATGGGTTCCAGGATTGAGTTATAAGACTGTGGTGATTACAAAATGGGGAAGAAGGCATTGGGATAGGGTAGAGTAAGCAATTATCAAATTATTTATAGCAAGAATTATTTGATCTGTTAGAGGCTGTATTGAATCAATTATTCTAGATTTGTAATATTTAAGAATGTAGGTTGGTGCTATATTGGGTAGTGCTGGAGTTACAGGGAGGTGATACGGGAAGAGACATTTTATCATTGGGGTAAGGGTCATCAAACAAGTTGGGGACAGGATCTAATGGAAGTATTTATAGGATCCGTTTAGGGTGAATTTATTGTATCAATTGTTGAAGGAGGAGGTTATTGGATCACTTACTTTTAGCATTATTGGGTCATTTGAGAGCAGTTTTTAAAACCGTAGGATCATGAAAGATTTTTTTTTCTTTTTACCAGTTATCAAGGTAGTTACAGGACAAGTTGAAGAGGAGTTACTGGACCAGTTGAAGAGGAGTTAGTGGTTTGAAGAAGAGTTACTGGACTAGTTCGAGGGAAGCTACTGGTTTAAGGAAGATTTGTTTCTCTAGTTGGCGAGGAGTCACTGAACCAATTAGAAAGAGTTATTGGATTAGTTGGAGAGGATTTACTCAACCAGTAAAAGAGCATTTACTAGCTCAATGCAGGTGCAGGTTATTCTTCAGGCCTAGTGTTGAATGGTTTAAGGGAGGAGTTAATGGATTAGTTAAAGAGAATTTGTCAGGCATTTACTAGACCCTTATCTTCCCCACCACAATCTCCTTATAGAGGTGGGTGTTACACTTCTGCAACACATCTTTAGTCAAACCATGAGCCTCCTGCGGTCTTCACTGATTTGCCCTGTTTGGGGATGCTTTCCTAAGTAGGGAAAACTTCCTCCATGATCCCGACACTCTGGCTGTGTTACTAGAATACGGGCATCTAAAAAGCAATTTATGTATGGGGGTTTGCCAGTCCTGGTCCAGTTGAACCTTGACTCAGAAGAGTGCGGACTCCTTCTCTTTGAAACTCTCTCACTGTGTTAAACTCTACCACTTCCACTGGAAGTCTATTCCACGCATCCACTACTACCATGGCAACCAAAGTGCATGTGCGTTGGTTGCTAGAGGTGGAGAGCAGAAGGACCACATGTGGGAGGTCCTTTCTGCACTACCTGTCAATCAATTCTTTGGTATAGACTAGAGTATATCCTAAAAAACTGATTGACAGGTGGTTTAGAATCTTAATTTTAAATAGGTTTTTCTCCCAATCTATGGATATGCTAGCAAAACTCCTAGTACCATGTATAGAAAAAAAAAATAGCAATTGTGGGGTGACAGTCTCATTTAAGGATAGTGTTACTTTACCAGTTAATAGCAGTTTGTTTGACCAGTTGAAGACCCATCATTGCTTTGGGCAGGTGGGGGGAATCTGTTTTGCTAGTTTAGATTTGAATACTATTACTAAATTATGTGTAAAGGTGGCATTAATAGAATATCACATTCTAGAGTAAAGGTATGCTATGTGAGCTCTATGATTGGCAACAAAATAGGACATATGAAGGCATCTGTCTATATTTCTGACTTCATTAGTACCCTGGTCATTTGTCCAGCCAATACGGAGTTGCTTTTATAAGAGCATCGGTCCTCTTTTCTACAATAATAGAGGACTGATGAAGATCAGTTATGCAGTGAGTTACAGAAAGTCTTCAATGAAACAGATTTCACTAGGCAGTGACAGCGGAGGTTCTTTGTCTCGCTGGCCAGCTGTGACTGCAATTAAGACAAGTTGCAATACATGAGTATATATCGATGCACTACACATGGCGAGCTTCGACGTGGCTAAGGTATCACTGATTCAGGTACCAATGAAAGTCATGTAGTACATGGCTGTATGCTCAGTGCTGGCGTTATAGTGGATGGCTGTGTGCTCAGTGCTGGAGTTATAGTGGGTGGCTGTATGCTCAGTGCTGGCGTTATAGTGGATGGCTGTGTGCTCAGTGCTGGAGTTATAGTGGGTGGCTGTATGCTCAGTGCTGGCGTTATAGTGGGTGGCTGTATACTCAGTGCTGGAGTTATAGTGGATGGCTGTATGCTCAGTGCTGGAGTTATAGTGGATGGCTGTATGCTCAGTGTTGTAGTTAAAGTGGATGGCTGTATGCTCAGTGCTGGCGTTATAGTGGGTGTCTGTAAGCTCAGTGCTGGCGTTATAGTGGGTGGCTGTATGCTCAGTGCTGGCGTTATAGTGGGTGTCTGTAAGCTCAGTGCTGGAGTTATAGTGGATGGCTGTATGCTCAGTGTTGTAGTTATAGTGGATGGCTGTATGCTCAGTGTTGGAGTTATAGTGGGTGTCTGTAAGCTCAGTGCTGGAGTTATAGTGGATGGCTGTATGCTCAGTGCTGCAGTTATAATGGGTGGCTGTATGCTCAGTGCTGGAGTTATAGTGGATGGCTGTGTGCTCAGTGTTGTAGTTATAGTGGGTGGCTGTGTGCTCCGTGCTGGAGTTATAGTTGGTGGCTGTATGCTCAGTGCTGGAGTTATAGTGGATGGCTGTATGCTCAGTGCTGGAGTTATCGTGGATGGCTGTGTGCTCAGTGTTGTAGTTATAGTGGGTGGCTGTATGCTCAGTGCTGGAGTTATAGTGGGTGTCTGTAAGCTCAGTGCTGGAGTTATAATGGGTGGCTGTGTGCTCCGTGCTGGAGTTATAGTTGGTGGCTGTATGCTCAGTGCTGGAGTTATAGTGGATGGCTGTGTGCTCAGTGCTGGCGTTATAGTGGATGGCTGTATGCTCAGTGCTGGAGTTATAGTGGATGGCTGTATGCTCAGTGCTGGAGTTATAGTGGGTGTCTGTAAGCTCAGTGCTGGAGTTATAGTGGATGGCTGTGTGCTCCGTGCTGGAGTTATAGTGGATGGCTGTATGCTCAGTGCTGGAGTTATAGTGGATGGCTGTGTGCTCCGTGCTGGAGTTATAGTTGGTGGCTGTATGCTCAGTGCTGGAGTTATAGTGGATGGCTGTATGCTCAGTGCTGGAGTTATAGTGGGTGGCTGTAAGCTCAGTGCTGAAGTTATAGTGGATGGCTGTGTGCTCAGTGTTGGAGTTATAGTGGGTGGCTGTGTGCTCAGTGCTGGAGTTATAGTTGGTGGCTGTGTGCTCAGTGCTGGAGTTATAGTGGATGGCTGTGTGCTCAGTGCTGGAGTTATAGTTGGTGGCTGTGTGCTCAGTGCTGGAGTTATAGTGGGTGGCTGTATGCTCAGTGCTGGCGTTATAGTGGATGGCTGTGTGCTCAGTGCTGGAGTTATAGTGGGTGGCTGTGTGCTCAGTGCTGGAGTTATAGTTGGTGGCTGTGTGCTCAGTGCTGGAGTTATAGTGGATGGCTGTGTGCTCAGTGCTGGAGTTATAGTTGGTGGCTGTGTGCTCAGTGCTGGAGTTATAGTGGGTGGCTGTATGCTCAGTGCTGGCGTTATAGTGGATGGCTGTGTGCTCAGTGCTGGAGTTATAGTGGGTGGCTGTATGCTCAGTGCTGGCGTTATAGTGGATGGCTGTGTGCTCAGTGCTGGAGTTATAGTGGGTGGCTGTGTGCTCCGTGCTGGAGTTATAGTTGGTGGCTGTATGCTCAGTGCTGGAGTTATAGTTGGTGGCTGTGTGCTCAGTGCTGGAGTTATAGTGGATGGCTGTGTGCTCAGTGCTGGAGTTATAGTTGGTGGCTGTATGCTCAGTGCTGGAGTTATAGTTGGTGGCTGTGTGCTCAGTGCTGGAATTTTGGTGGTTGAGTGTTTAGTCTATGATGGAGCCATCTGGACTGTCTTTATGATCTATATAATGGTGGCATTATTGCAATTGTCTATCTAGTATTTGCAGACATTATAGTGACTATCTATATTATCAGTCATGGGCTGTCTATGAAGCAACAGTAGTCTGCATGTCCATCTAGGTAGTTCTAGTGACTTTAAATAGAGCACCGAGAGTTGTAGAAGGTTAATTATACACTTTCTGTTGAGCAAATAAAGTAAATTGAAAATTTCCAAGGTCCTGTCAATGTTTTCAAATGGAAACTTAGTTGGATGTTACTTTTTACTGTGAAAAATGGCAGTGCAGTCCATTGTTTAATTAACTAAAAATGCATACCATATGGAATAAAGGTGTGTATTGTAATGTTTTGTAACTGTACTGTACTAGTGCTCAATTTTCTCCACTTCATACAACTACATACTCACAATAGCTCCTCCCATTAACCATAAATCCTCTATCTATAACTCCTCCTATTACTCCATATAATCTCTCCCTATAACTCCTCCTATTACTCCATATAACCTCTCCCTATAACTCCTCCTATTACTCCATATAACCTCTCCCTATAACTCCTCCTATTACTCCATATAACCTCTCCCTATAACTCCTATTACTCCATATATCCTCTCTCTATAACTCCTCTTGTTACTCCTTATAACCTCTCCCTATAACTCCTCCTATTACTCCATATAACCTCTCTCTATAACTCCTCCAATTACTCCATATAAACTCTCCCTATAACTCTTCCTATTACCCCATATAATCTCTCCCTATAACTCCTCCTATTACTCCATATAACCTCTCCCTATAACTCCTCCTATTACTCCATATAGCCTCTCCCTATAACTCCTCCTATTACTCCATATAACCTCTCTCTATAACTACTCCTATTACTCCATATAACCTCTCTCTATAACTCCTCATATTACTCCATATAACCTCTCCCTATAACTCATCCTATTACTCCATATAACCTCTCTCTATAACTCCTCCTATTACTCTATATAACCTCTCCCTATAACTCCTCCTATTACTCCATATAACATCTCCCTATAACTCCTCCTATTATTCCATATAACCTCTCCCTATAACTCCTCCTATTACTCCATATAACCTCTCCCTATAACTCCTCCTATTACTCCATATAACCTCTCTATAACTCCTCCTATTATTCCATATAACATCTCCCTATACCTCCACCTATTATTCCATATAACCTCTCCCTATAACTCCTCCTATTACTCCATATAACCTCTCCCTATAACTCCTCCTATTACTCCATATAATCTCTCTCTATAACTCCGCCTATTACTCCATATAACCTCTCCCTATAACACCTCCTATTACTCCATATAACCTCTCCCTATAACTCCTTCTATTACTCCATATAACCTCTCCCAATAACTCCTCTTATTGCCCAATATAACCTCTCCCGATAACTCCTCCTATTACTCCATATAACCTCTCCCTATATCTCCTATTACTCATATAACCTCTCCCTATAACTCCTCCTATTACTCCATATAACCTCTCCCTATAACTCCTCCTATTATTCCATATAACCTCTCCCTATAACTCCTCCTATTATTCCATATAACCTCTCCCTATAACTCCTCCAATTACTCCATATAACCTCTCCCTATATCTCCTAGTACTCAAATAACCTCTCCCTATAACTCCTCCTATTATTCCATATAACCTCTCCCTATAACTCCTCCTATTACTCCATATAACCTCTCTCTATAACTCCACCTATTACTCCATATATCCTCTCCCTATAACTCCTCCTATTACTCCATATAACCTCTCTCTATAACTCCTCCTATTACTCCATATAGCCTCTCCCTATAACTCCTCCTATTACTCCATATAACCTCTCTCTATAACTCCTCCTATTACTCCATATATCCTCTCCCTATAACTCCTCCTATTACTCCATATAACCTCTCTCTATAACTCCTCCTATTACTCCATATTACCTCTCCCTATAACTCCTCCTATTACTCCATATAACCTCTCCCTATAACTCCTCCTATTACTCCATATAACCTCTCCCTATAACTCCTCCTATTACTCCATATAATCTCTCCCTATAACTCCTCCTATTATTCCATAACCTCTCTATAACTCCTTCTATTACCCCATATAACCTCTCTCTATAACTCCTCCTATTACTCCATATAACCTCTCTCTATAACTCCTCCTATTACTCCATATAACCTCTCCCTATAACTCCTCCTATTACTCCATATAACCTCTCTCTATAACTCCTCCTATTATTCCATATAACCTCTCCCTATAACTCCTCCTATTACTCCATATAACCTCTCCCTATAATTCCTCCTATTACTCCATATAACCTCTCTCTATAACTCCTCCTATTACTCCATATAACCTCTCCATATAACCTCTTCCTCTTACTCCTTGATAATCCCTACCTTACTATATATAAAACCCGTTTAGAGCTCTACCTTCACATTGTTTAATTTACGTTTCTAACATTAAATTTATAGATTTTTTTTTTATGAGACAGAAAAAACACACCTTTGGGCTATTTCTTGAATCATATATAAAATAAACAATACAAAATATGTGTACTTCACAAACACAATACTATGGGAGTGGGCTACGTGTTTCCTGCAATATGTCGGCATGTAGTTTGCAGACAGAGAAATTTCAGTGTATTTAAGGACGGAGGACTCAGTTATCATCGGCGATGGAATTAATCTAAAAATATACTTCCCACTCTTTTTCTCTTGAAATTATAAGAAACTTAGACTAATGCCTATAGTGTCATGTAAGCACTAGTCATAATTTATGTGACACGTCTCTTTTTATAGTCTTTCTGTACACTTAAGGACATGAAGACTTTATTAAATCCATATTATGACATCCTGCTTTCATTTTTAATTTTAAGTTAACGTCCCTTAAGCCCGTACTTTTTTTTCCCTGCATTTAACAATTATTAGTGTGAAGAGTAACTGAAACTGGACTAATAAAGTTATTGTTAAGCATTATTTTAAGAGCTAAATGGTAATTAATCAAGTTTCAAAGCACATTTTTGTTTATTAGAATAGTCTTTACAAATGTATTCACATAGAATTCTTTTTCTCTTTTTGAAAGATAATCATTAATATACATATTGAATCCATTATCCACTTTATCAGAAATGTATGTACGGCAGATGTTTAAATGATTTAAGAATTACAGATATATATATATATATATATATATATATATATATATATATATATATATATATATCGCCAGTAACTGCTCTATAGCTGGTCCTTACTTATACATATTTCTGCTTTTCTGCATCTTAAGCTGGCAATATATTTATAATATATATTCTATACTATACTACACACACGTATATATTTTTAAGGCATACAAACATAGACACGTATATTCATGTATTTAACTATATTAAACATATATTATACATACTTATTTTAAACTCAGAGAAGTGCTTATTTAATGTGAATAACACAAACGTAAGTAAGCAATATTGAACTAGAACACTGATATATATTACTCAAGAAATCCACGTTGATTTAATAAAATGCATAAGAGCCGTGACTAGTTTTCTATACTGGAATAAATATACCCACAAACATAAGAAATAAATTCTAATGTATACAAATTTATATTGTGAGTATATATATATATACACGCACACACATATTTATTTCTATCTATATATATATATAACTTGTGCGTAAGTATTTTCAAAATCAATTCTAGCAATAAAACAATACAATATATTTATAAAGATATAATAATGTATAATACCTGTATATCACTGTGGCTTAAGAGTGATCTAAAAATAAGTCATAAACAGATTTGTTTATGCTTATGCGTTATACATTATTATTATTTCTATTGCAATAAGGTTTACCGTCCAAAACTTTTTATCACAAAGAAGAGTGCTATAATGCCAAAAGTGAAATGTTCACATAAGTAACAAAATAACTCAAAACAAGAAAACTACCCAATATCTCAAATGAAGCTGAGAGGGAACTTTATCACAAATGTTGCCTTAAAACTGTGATTTAAGGTCAGTACTTTAATTTGACCTTACTGCTCATGTGTTGGCTAACTGGAGAAACCCCGCTCAAACATAACTCCTATAAGGATCTGCGACTTGAGAGTGACTTTCAATAAACCACATTTCTTAACTTTGACCATCAAGTACTTACACCTCCAATTAAATGAACAAAGGCGTAAATACTCAATGTATTTAATGTGGCCCTCAAAGAAACCCATACCTCAACAGGACTAACCAAAAAGTGGTTCACACTTTGCTCTGGAACCTTATACTGTGGTCACTGAGATAACATATACGTTTTTCAAATGTGGGCCACAAGGACAGGTACCCCAAATTTAGTTCATGGAGTGGAACCACCTCAACTACATAATAATCACAAATAACTTACCCCTTCAAAGTAGCTCACAAATAGGAACGTGCTCCTTAAGTGACTGAAAGTCCTCAAATTCAGGGTAAAAGGCACATATAATTTCCAAACCTGCTAAAAATACCTTCACCCCACAATTTGCCAGGAATGAGCACTTTACGTATGGCAGACACATGTACCAGTAGTGCGGGACACTTCAAGGTATGTCCACCAAATATGTGGCAAAAACAGCAGGTACTACAAGACCAGCAGCAACCGATTGGCACTCAATTTGCCTATCATGCCTACAGTGAGCTTTCATTTTTGTGGTTATAAAAACAGGGATTTGCCCCAGTATGCTCAAAAAACAATCACCTGTAAACTCACAGACTGATACAGATCAGGCGGGAAAGAGACCAGACCTGACACGTCCACAGATCCACAATCCACGAGATTGACACACACACAAATAGATAGCAAAGCAGTGGCTCTGGCAGGGAGTAAATGGCACTAGGTTGGCACAGAGCAGCCCAAGATATTTTATTGGGGGGGCCCTCGCTAGCACCCCCACAGCTGCAAAATTCAATACATGACAGATTCCCTCTGAATGCAATACATATATTACTAATAATATAATGGATACTAAAAAAAAAATCAGAGTAATGTATAAATATAATAAATGTATATATATATATATATGTGTGTGTGTGTGTGTATATATATACACACACACACACCTGTGTACATATTTAAAATAAAATACAATTAGAAGGAAAGCAGCATTACAGTGTAATCATTTATAATCTAATATAAATGTATATATACAATATTTTACTCTCTGTATTATAACCTATATGTGTATATTGCATAAAAATAGTTGATGCATCTTTCTTTTTCTGTTTTAAAAAATAAATAAAATATATTTCTTTAGTGTACCTAAAGTCCATATTTTACATTTCAGTACTATATACAATCCCATTTCTCAATGCATGTAAATCTACCAGGTATATAGGTACATATATGTAGTAAGTGCTCAATCTCAAAGTAATTGTGCACTCCTGTCCTTAAATAAAGGTTGCAGGGCAGGTGGTATGGGGTCAGTCCTACCCTGGGTCTGGGTCGGGTTGGTGCCAGTCTGGGTGGCATACAGAACCACTACAAAGAGGCCAGGACAAACTTTACCAACCTCCATCACAAAGCTTATACCATCCTCCACCACCCAACAAAATACATCATTGTGGAATTGTATTTTTATTATTGATACTACCCCATTACCTAGGAAGTTTAATCATATTAATCATGATAATAATAATGAAAAAAAAATGCACATACCAGGCAGGAGATGGCACATCTGCCAGCAGGTTCAACCCTACACACACACACACAGAAATAAAAAATAAAAACAACTTTTGAGTTTCCAGAGAAGTAAGGAAGAAAAAAAAAAGAATGTTTGAGGAGTTAAGGAATTCCTGTACAGGAACACACAAAAAAAGGTAAAACAAAAAAATGGAATAGAAAACACAAAAGAATAACTTCTAGAGAGACAGAGTGATCGTGTTGCCTAGAAGGAGATTCAGCAGAGACAAATAATTATTCAGAATATTAAAAAAAAAAAACAGGGGGGTAAAAAAATGGTGGGAAAAAAAGGCGCCTGGTAAACCTTACATCTACTGATCCTTTCTCCTCTGCTTCAATTGCTTTTTAGTCTTACACCCAGTCCAAAATGTAGGAAAGTCAGTGTAGAGAGCTGGAGCCATGCCATGTTCTGAGCAGCCAGCCTGTAGGATCTCTCAGCTGCAGTCAGCCTGCAATACTCTCTGTGCAGGGAGGGGGGGCACACACACACAGAGACACTCTGAGAGACAGCCCGGCTGTCTCTTTTCCCCCAAGTGCCGTAAGTTTTTACTTTCTTTCTTTTTCTTTTTTTTTATCTCCTTTCCTTTTACTTCACTCCTTAGTTTAGAGTTTCCAGTCTTTCCTATTCAAGCCCCCCCCCCCCCCCCCATCAGTTGCTTTTCATGCTGCCTGCTTTATTTTTACTTTGACTCCCATGCCATTTTAGTGCCAACTCTGGTGTTGGCATGGACTGGAGTTTTTCTCTCTTGGCTAGGTTTTCTCTTTCTCTCCCCCCATCCACCCTCCGGCTCCCCCTCTCTCCTCACCCCTAGCTCTCTCTCTCTCTCTCCCCCCACCTCTCCCTCTCTGCCACCTCCTCTCTTTTTACCTCTGTCTCCTAAATTGCTTTACCTCTTCTCTCTCCTTGCGCCCTATTTCACTCACACTCAGATCACTTTATGTATTTTTGTTTCTTATTTTGCTTCTTTCATTCTATCGTTTTTAGAATTCTATTTATCTTTTTGTGTCTTCCTCTTTACTTTCTTTCTTCGCTGTTTTTCCCCCAACAGCCCTTTATCTCTCCTCTCTCGCTCCTCTCACATTCTCTTATTTCTCTCTCTCTCTCTCTCTCTCTCTCTCTCTCTCTCTCTCTCTCTCTCTCTCTCTCTCTCTCTCTCTCTCTCTCTCTCTCTCTCTCTCTCTCTCTCTCTCTCTCTCTCTCTCTCTCTCTCTCTCTCTCTCTCTCTCTCTCTCTCTCTCTCTCTCTCTCTCTCTCTCTCTCTCTCTCTCTCGTGCCAGGGTATAACTGAAGTCGTGATTGAATTATTAATAAGAGACTTACAGTAGTGTTAACATTGTGTAATCTGTGAGTGCCATGGGTACAGCAGGGTGGGAATGGGGCATCGTGAATGAGAGAGAGGGGGGGTTGGTGCCAAGAGCCAGGAATGGGGTGAATTAGAGAGAGAGAGAAAGAAAACAGACAGAAAGTGAAAAAAAAGTTGGAAAGGAGGCTGAACACAAGTGAGGCAGAGGAAAGTCTGGAAAGAAGGGGACTGGGTTGAAGAACAGAGAAAGCAAGAGAAGTACAGTACAGATTCCAGATGGAATGATGGTTTCTCAGAGTAATCAGAGGACCTGTGTCCTGCTAAATATATGGCTGCATCTACTGAATCTTTCAAGGTGTGTATTGCTTTTGGGGTGCAGGAGGTGGAAGGGTGTGAGCAGGGGGGAAGGAAGAAGGAGAGTTTATTTTGGGGGCAAAGTTGATTTTTTTTTCCCTGCAGCCTTAACTTCCCCCTGTGAAATAATCTGAAAGAATGTGGCCATATAACATTTGATAGGGAAGATTAGAGGGACAAAGGTCTGGTGGGTGATTTCATAGGCTCTCTATCAAGGTTACACTGGCAGGGAGGGAGGGGGGTATCAAAACTGCACCTGGGGATTGCTACAACTGGGGGGTGGGGGGGGAGTTACAACTGGCGGGGGAGAGGGGAGTAGAACAGGTAATAAAAGAAAGCATATTAAAGGTGTACAGAACAATAGAGAAGAAGTTTAGAGTAAAATATAAAAGAAAGAGAGAGGTGTCTGATAAACCGTGAAAAGGAAGGTGTGAGAGTGCATTTAAACCTGACTGTGAAAGGAAGTTGAATGAGAGAGCTTGACGAGAATAAAGAATGAGAGGGGACTGGGGTAAGAAAAGGAATGAATGTGAGTGGGGGCTGCAGTAATGCACACATTAGAGGGCTGTTGTTTGGGTGAGGAACTGAGTGTGCAGGAATTTAAAGGAAGAGAGAAGTGTGAGTGGAGGCTTCAATAAGGCTAATGAAATCAAAAATTGTTAATTGAGAGTGGGTTATAATAAGAGTGAATGGGTGAGAATGAGAGGGCTGGTGAATGAGAAGAATGAGAGTGAGAAATGGTTCATGGAGAGACTGAGTGACAGTGTGCTTTAGTGAGAGAGAAGATTTAAGAGTGAGAGAATGAATGAGTGTGAGAGAGGGCTGCAGTAAGGGAAATTAAGGAATACGAGAGACATTTTAAGAAAAAGCGAATGAGTGTAGAAAGGAGAAGCAATGTGCATGGGAGATGTTTGTGCTCACACTAATGTAAAGAGAAAAGTGAGTGCATGATCACTAAACCAGACATAGTGCTGAGTGTGAGCACTGAGGTACAGAGAGAATTGAGTGTGAGAGCACTAATACAGAGCCAATGTTTGAGAGACAACTAAGAACAAGTGATAGTGCGCTATAGCTCAATGGTAGAAAAGCTGAGTGAGTTTTAGTATTAAAGAGAAATTAAGGGATAAAATGACTCAGATTTTAAAGCATCATAAAAAATAATGCAATAAAAAGAAATCATGCATAAAATAAACTCAAAATGAAAATGCATGCGCAATCCAAAGCTTGGCTCTCTGTCCTTGGAGGAGAGGGAGCTCAGTCCAAGTTGAGTGTGTGTGATGTTCATAAAATTAAAGCAGGCAACCCGGAACTCTAATTCTAGACTACCTGACAGACATCTCTGAAGGGCGGGCTTAGAGATACAGAGATTTCTACAATTCTAAGCTACTCCTAGATCTGTCATTTAAAGACAAAGCGAGAGTTGAAAGTAAACACAATCAGGGCCATTTACTAAACTGAAAATTCAAAGTGACTTCCAAATTTTAGGCAAAAGTAGCTGGACTTGAAGCATTGCTGACTTAGAGATTTATTCTAGTTCAGTTATTTCGACCCTAAATATATAATTCACTTTGAATTCTCACTTTAGTGAATAACTCTGCCAGTGTTTAATAACACTACTTTTGGAAAAAGCTAAGTGGATTATAGCTTTACAATATAAAGATCTGAGTGTGTTAGAACTCAGAGAAAGAACTGAGACATGTTCTTTTTCATTTACAAAATAAATCGTATTACATTTATTTGAAATATGGAATACACAGCTGGCACATAAACATGAGATAAAATAACAATTCAACATACAGATTGCTGTTTTTGGAATCCTAAAATAATGTACATTTATGAACACATTATTTATGTGTTCATCCTTCACAAAAATGTAGGCAAACCATCAGCTTGCAATGTTTCAGTCAGGGTTTGAAATATTAGCATAGAAGTGGAATACCATTTTTTTCACATGTAGTAAGCATGACATAAATAGATACATGGAAATTGTTAAATGCCCTCATGGGTATTTATGAGGAACCTGATCTAATTTTTAGGAATGCATACAGCCAGTTCAATGACACCAATAATCTATGTTATACAAGGCTTTTCTATTGCGGCCTACAAAGTATCTATGGAGTGTGATAAATGTGCCTAAAACCATCCCTCCTGCCTAATGGGTGCTTTAATGCAGCAGTGTAGCTTGACCAACAAAGGTTGCTGTACAGTGGGAGAAGGGGAGTATAGATTACAGTCCCTCTGAGATATGACAGGACAGAATAAAACCCTGGCACAGAAATTTGTTTCTCTGCACGGTGACAATTGCATTGCAGCAAAGGGATTGGTATTGGCACTAATAAGGTTTATAAAGATGTTAGGGTGTGCAAACACTACAGCAAAAAACAAACAAAAAAATAACGAGTGAACTAGAGAACTAAGGTAGGTAGGAAGGGTAAGGGAGGGTGAGAGTTTAAGTGCAGAAAATGTATTTCATTTGTGACAGCAGTAAAGTAGATAGAGAACAATGTATGTGAATGTACTTTGGTAGAGGATCGGAGAGCACTAAAAAAGAGAAAGATGAGAGTGTGGGAGCACTAAGGTAGAAAAAATAAAGAGATATACATGAGACCTCTAAGATAGACAGATCTGTGTGTGAGAACTCTCACGTAGAGAAATTCTGGGTGTTTTGGAGCACTAAGTTAGAAAATACCTGATTGTGTAAGAGCACTAATTAGAGATTTACGGCAGATAAAGAACTGAGCATGTGACTGGAATTAAAGCAACACTCAAAACTAACCAATACAGCTTTTAGTACAGCTTATAATGGTACTACATTGCGGGTTCTGAAACCTTGCCTTTAAATTAACCATTGCCATGATTTTCGTGTTAATCTCCATTGCCCAGGCCTGGCTCCACCTCACTTCCCACTTACATCATATGGGGGAAATAGTGTTGAACGCACACTGCCCACTCACACACTCACACAGTTCAAGTCGATCTCTTTCGAATGCCAGAACTGTGCTTTGAGGCAGATTCTGTACAGTGAAGACTGCTGTGCGTGCACCCATTTTCTTAATTCCTGTTGCCCTGCTTCACTGTTCCTTCGTCCCTGATTCTTTATCCCCTCTATCAGTTTAAAGTTTTCCCATCCCATTCTGGGTTTATGCTTTCCGACCTCTAGACATCTTTCCAACTATCTCTTATATCAGCCATGCCACTGAAATGACCCAATGCATCATCAAAGCCCCACTACAAGTACATCATCAGCTTAAGCTGTGGAGGCACAAGTGGTGGGCAGCTCTACTTAATGTTTCATGGGTTATTATGACAGTTCCTCTTGTCTCTGCTGACAGTTGCCATTGCTCAGGTGGTTTAAGACTCTGTCAAGATCTTGTGCGATCATCATATCAAAGTGTTATTTTTGTGTGAGCAGATTAAAACAGAAGAATTAAGTGTGAAAGGACTGAACCAATTTTTTAAAATTAAAAATAGCTATGTGATATGATAAAGATAGATAAAATGAACACTGCTAAGCTCCGGTGAGTAAGGATGAAGGTGAGGAAAGACGAGTGAAAGTGTAGGATATAATTAAAGGGACACTATAGTCACCCAGACCACTTCAGCTCAATGAAGTGGTCTGGGTGCCAGGTCCCTCAGGTTTTAACCCTTCAGATGCAAACATAGCAGTTTCAGAGAAACTGCTATGTTTACACTAGGGTTAATCCAGCCTCTAGTGGCTGTCTTCCTGACAGCCTTTAGAGGTGCTTCTGCAACGCTGAATGCGGAAATCGCATTCAGCATGCAGAACGTCCATAGGAAAGCATTGAGAAATGCTTTCCTATGGACACTTTGAATGCACGCGCGGCATTTGCTGCGCATGCACATTCTGCTCGTCGGACGGGGGATCTGACGTCGGCGGGGGAGGAGAGATAACCAGCGCCGAGGGAGCCCGGCGCTGGATTAAGGTAAGCTGCTGAAGGGGTTTTAACCCATTCAGCGCCACGGGAGGGGGACCCTGAGGCTGGGGCACCCTCAGGGCACTATAGTGTCAGGAAAACCGCTTTGTTTTGCTGACACTATAGTGATCCTTTAAAGAGGAGCAAAATGGAACTGAAAGAGAAACTCCATGAATGACAGATCCACTTTAGTAAACTATGTTCATGTTCATGAGAGAATCACGTGAGATTAAACCGTTTTTGTTTTTTTGTGTGTGAATAGTTTGAAAACAATCAAAGTGCTGCCGGTGCTTCATTCTTTGTTTTATTTTTATTGCTTCCGAATTTGGGACCCTCAGGCGAATATGGCACCAGATCTTGGTCTTTTTCTTCAAATGTAATTTAGTGAAGGCTCTAGTTTTGAGCCATTATTTTACTGCTTAGCTGAGAACGTTGTGGGAACTAATGTGGGAAAACTTAGAGCTCCAATATATGATTATTAAACAGTAGCACATATCTTTATTAACAAAACCACGCAGTACTTCTACCTGCCTGAGAAAGTACTATAGTGTCCCTTCCCCAGGGATCACTGCGGCAATTCTTTGAGGTAAGGTCTTGCCTTATGACACAGGACTGGCTACTATTTACTCCTCTACGTACTTCTTTTCCCAGAAGGGTGTTGTCCCCTCTGGATGCCTACGTTTCAGCTCTATAACAATATTTTTTTTTTTGTCAATCTTTCTTTTATTGAGGCAGGAGTTAAATGGGGTACAGAATAGAGAAGAGGGGATGCACGGTATTTGTACAGGATGGGGTCACTTTAACACAATAGTACATCTCCTACGAATGGCAGCCTCATTTTATATTAAGCAAGCTTTCCAAAAAGGTAATAACACGTATAATGTAGCAGTTATGAAGGTAGCTTTGCAAAGACATACGGTGAATCTTATAACGTGTGTAACTAACATGTTTAGTCGTCAAGGTAGTTATAGGGCAATCTACGAGTTAATTAGCTGGGTGCTCAAAACAGTAGCTAGATGCGTTCCTAATCACGCAGAGTATTACAGTGGGCACCAGCGTATATAAATGGATATATGACCACCTAGCCCGCCGGGTTTCCTTGCCAGCTTGGTGTCAGCCTGGATGCAGTAGCAATCCGAAATGTTTACCTCCATTAATGTATCTATAGTAGTAAGTCAGAGATGTAAGTTATACAATTATGGTGGCAAGACACTTAAAAATGCCACCTGGTGGTCGCATGGTCTAAATATATATCTTAGATATTACGCGACTGGCACAGCTAATGCCCCTATGAAAAATGGGAATAACTAGTAAGGCTTAAGTGCAGTACTTGGTAATACAAAACATGGGGATATTCATATCACGTAGGCAGGTTGCTTGGGTAACATTGCGCCAGGTTGTAAGTGTTCGTCAGCTTGTGGTCTGGCCTTTTATGTCTGGGTCTTGGTTTCATTCAGCCGATCCCTGTCAGCATCATGGTTGATGTTGGTGGAGGGGTAATTGGTTGTTCAGCTGCAGAGGTGTCAGGTGGGTCAACGTGGAGGAGAATGGAGTGCGGCGCGAAGCTTCTCCCCAGCTCCAGGCTTTAGGTTGGGCCCACACCTCGTGTCCACAGACTCGGGTACCTCTCGGGGCCGGGTCTTTCCCATTGTGGGCGCTGTGGAGGGCCCTGATGGTTCTCCGCCGCCAGCGGCGGGCGACCCTCCTGCGGTGTGGTCGGTGTTTTGGAGTGAGTCTCCTGTTGGGCCCCTGCCTAGGAGGGCATTCCGCCAGCAAGTGTAAGGCGGCTGTGCCCGGGATCTGCCCTCTCCGTCTCGCGGCCTCCAGCTGCCCTATTACCTCATGTCGGTTAGGGGTTCGTTGAGCCCTCCGCTGCCCCAGTTTCTCCCAAAAACTTTGCAGCAGAGCATCCAGGCGTTCTTGAAGAGGCTGAGGGGACGCAGGCTCGGCGTTAAGGTTTGTGGTCGCCATTTTGTGGTACTCAGCTTGCTGGTTCAGAGCCTGCTGTGGAGTGTCGTCAGCTTTTGCGGCATTTGTGGGCCGACAATACATGCTAGTGGGGACCGGGATAACCCCGCCGGTCCTGGGGGGGGGGAGGGAGGTCCGATACTGCAGGTGCATGGATTGGTGAGCTGGGAGAGCGGCCGTCTCTCGACAGCCCTGTGAGATGTAGGCCTCGGTCCTTCGGTCCAGTATCACAGCGGGCATTTAGGCATGTGAGGTGTCCCCCGGTACCCCTTCCTTTGTGTAGCAAGGCAGGGTGAACTGGGGTGCAGGATCTGTCGATTTCCCGCTGATTTTCGCCGAAAACCGGGTGCAGGCTCCGGAGCCTACAGTAAGCGTGTCTGTGCAGCTCCCCAATCAGGCTCCGCCCCTATAACAATATTTTAAGTTACTTTAGCCGTAGTGATAGACCTTAACCAACAGTATCTCGGACTTTATAGCACATCTCAATTGCCTTATGGCACTCAGCTCTACTACTTGTATGACTGAAAGACACAGAAAACAGTCTCAAATATATATTAAATTAGGACTAGTCTTTCACTACTCTACTTTTAACTTGCGATGATAAATGTAAAATAACAGATAAAACAACAGTATGGGGAAACGTGAAACTAACTATCCATGAAAACAAAACTTTGTCACAAGGTATAGGTGTCAGGGAAACATAGATAATAAAAACCTGAATCATTTTGCCTGTGGTATGCAAATATATGTAGATATGCAAACTGTTTACATTAAACATCTATTCAATTCTGATATCTGCAACAAAGTATCTCTCAACCAACAGATGGCACTGCACCAAATGAAGTTCATGTAGTAGTCAGGTTATATTGTACAGGCTGCCCTGGTCAGGGCTGGCTGATCGAGTCTCTGAGTACAAGAAGGCCCCTAACCCCTGGACCATAGGCTAAGTCTCAAGCCCCTCTGCAAGCCTTCTAGACTCTTAACACATGATGATGAGGGAGTAGGTTTGCTGATTCCGGCAATGTAAAAGTAAAGGCAACAGTTGCATCAATGTGAAAAGAAGCTTCTGTCATAGGTTGCATCTTTGACCTACCACTGCCAAGGTCCTCATAATGTTACCTAACGCCTTACCCTGTTTGTGAGGACTAATCGGTAACCCTAACTCCACAGCCTTTTTCCTAAACCTGAATTCTCCCAAACGCTAAACTCTCATAATTATAGCACCACTTCACCTCACTACCGCTTCCTTTTCCCCCTAATCTTTACCTTATTCCACATGACAATAGTTAACCTACCTTAAACTGCCACGCTATTCCTTAGCCATAATCTCCATCTGGGCCTAGATGTAGTCTGCGATCAAAATGACTGAGACAACGTCAGGTGGATTTGGAAATTCCTCCCATGCTACGTAAGAATGGCTACTAGTGTTCTACAGAAATTGTACTGTTATTGAAATTCCTGTTTTATTAATAGAACTCAGGATGAAATGTGAAATCAGTGAGCTCCAGGTTTGCAAACTGGATTATTGCATGTTGGTTCCTGTGAAGACAAGATCCTTCATGGAGATGGATTCTTACCAGCATTTCAACCGGTTTCTTAAGCAATATGCTGCAAACAATGCAGCGGAACATAAAGTAAATATAGATTTTCGGCAAAAAGTGAGACCTGAAGCGAGCCCCCGAGGAATTGATTCACAATGTGTTAACTTGAAATACAGACTGTATTAGGTCAGATCACTGACTAAATTCTAAACATCGAATTTAGGTGATAGCAGAATAGATGTAGGTGTGCAAGGTGTCTCAGTAGAATGTGTGCAGAGTGACTCGGCAGAGGAGATAGAAGTATATCTGGTGGCTCAGAAGAGCGGATGTGAGTGTACAAAGTGACTCGGCATAGAAAATATAACTGTGTGTGGTGACTCAGCAGAGAGGTGAGTGTACCAAGTGACTCGGCAGAGAGCACGAGTTGTGAAAGTGATTCAGCAGAGATGACAAATGTGTGAGATTACATTTAAAAAAATGAGAGAGTTATAAAAAATGTGCAATGTTTTTCAATGCCATACTAATGATGTTATACGTATACATATTCGCTTGCACCAGCTATTGTGGCAGTGCAAATTTGGCTGTTCACACTTTGCACGAATAAAATAAAGAATTAAAAAAATAAAAATAAATGAGAGAGTTTAGAATTTTGAACTTATAAGGGATACTGTAGGCACTATATCCCTTTAATCTTACTGAACTGGTTATAGTACCTTGCGTCCTCTGACACCATCCCACCATTCAGTGTTAAACATTTTAGAGCAGTTTAACACACAATGAGGGTCCCAGAGTTTCCAATAGCTCCGCCTCATTGGAGGTATGGCTAAGGCAAAAATTACACACTTTCCTGTAGTCATACCAATCCATACAAGCAATGTCACCAGGGCCGGCCTTAGGGGTGTGCGAGCTGTGCGACCGCACAGGGCGCCATGGAGCAGGGGGCGCCCTGCGGCCGCACAGCTCACACAGGGCTGGCCGGAATAAAAAAAAAATTGTGGCAGGGGCGGAGCTTCCCGTGCGGCGGGGGCAGAGCTTCCCGTGCGGCGGGGGCAGAGCTTCCCGTGCGGCGGGGGCGGAGCTAAAAGCGCCGGAAAACTGCTGCAGGGGAAGCAGGAAGGAGTCCCTGCTTCCCCACCAAACAGTCTCCAGGAGCTGCACTGCCTCCACAATGAACTCCACAGGTAACTGTGTGATTGTCAGTGTGAGTTTGACTGTCTGCCTGTGTGTGTGACTGTCTGCCTGTGTGTGTGTCTGTGTGTATGACTGTCTGCCTCTGTGTGTGTGTGTGTGTGTGTGTGTGTATGACTGCTTGTGTGTCTGTGTGTATGACTGTCTGTCTCTGTGTGTGTGTGTGTGTGTGTGTATGACTGCTTGTGAGTCTGTGTGTATGACTGTCTGCCTCTGTGTGTGTATGTGTGTGTGTGTGTGTGTGTGTATAACTGTCTTCCTGTGTGTCTGTGTGTATGACTGTCTGCCTCTGTGTGTGTGTGTATGACTGTCTGCTTGTGTGTCTGTGTGCATGACTGCCTGTATGTGTGTGTGTGTGCATGACTGTCTGCCTGTGTGTGTGTGTGCATGACTGTCTGCCTGTGTGTGTGTGTGTGTGTATGACTGTCTGCCTGTGTTTCTGTGTGCATGACTGCCTGTGTGTCTGTGTGTGTGTATGACTGTCTGCTTGTGTGTGTGTGTGTGTGTGTGTGAGACTGTCTGCCTGTGTGTGATGATGTCTTCCTTTTGTGTGTATAGCCGTCTGACTCTCTGTGTGTCTGTGTGTGTGTGTATCACATACAACCAATACACACATCACACACTGTTAATACACCCATTACAAATATTACACACAGCCAACACATAGCATACATATCACACACAGTCATCACACCTACTATCACATACACAGACAACACAAACATTACATCATACATGGATGACGGGGGGAGGGGGCTCTGTGAAGATTTTTCGCACAGGGCGTCTAAAGGCCTAAGGCCGGCCCTGAATGTCACCGTGATAGGCTGAATGCAGTCAGCTGACACTTTCAAGCAATCACAGTCGCCCATCACTGCTCAAGCTGTTAGTTACCAGTACCACGGAACTCCAGACACTATAACCACTTCAGCGAGATGAAGCAGTTATGTTGCCTTCTGTGTCCCTTTAACTGTGCCATGTCATTGCACAGCAATGTATAAGTGTAGTACATCATGTACGATGTTCGCAGAGCAGTGTGGGCAGACGATTACACGGCACAGTATCAGTGTAGAGCACTTTGGGCAGGTGGTTATACAGTAGTTTGTTATTGTAGAGCAGTATAGATAGATGATTACAGACCACAGTGTTAGTGCAGAGCAATGTAGGTGAGTGATTGATTACATTAGTTACATTACATGGCGTTAGTGCAGAGCAATCAAGCAGGTCATGAAACAGTGCAGTGCAGAACAGTGTAGATAGCTGATTACAGAACCCACTGTCAGTGCCGAGCTCTGATATCACTGCTATTGGGTTATAGAATAATTCATTAATTAAGCATACAGCCCTAATACAATGCACCTAAATACAGGTTAGTATGTGTCCATGAATAAACAGCACTCATCAATGCAGCACAGTCTGTATGTGTGACTACAGTGCAATAAATCTGCAGAACATTACAAGTCTCTATTTATAGACAGTAATAAAGTGCAGGCCGCACATCTGGGTTTTATAAAGAATGAATTAATATCCCAGGCGTGTGTGCGCGCTCTCCTCTCCTGCCCTCTCACTTTCTGTGTGTGTACATCCTCCCCTGCACTCCTACTCTGTCATCGTTGCATTCAGTTTGTCTGTCTTTTACTGTCCTCTCACTTTGTTTGTTTCCTTCTCTCAGTGTGTGTCTCTTTTTTCCAGCCTTATTTGTGTGCATGCTCTTCTGTCAATGTGCTTGTATCCTTTCCTGGTCTAATGTGTGTGTGAGTACGTGGTCTTATTGTGTGTGTACCCTTCCCTCATCTCACTTTCTGACTGTGTCTATTCTTTCTTGATCTCAATACGTGTATAAATGTGTGCATCCAGTCCTACCATCACTATTTGAGTACGTGCCATGGCAGTCTGGCTTCTTTACCCCAGGCGCTGCTTTGTAGCTGCCGTACGGTGGCCAGGTGCTTGTTTTGTGCAGTAAGAGTCAGCCTTCCATTGCTCGGTGGCAGAATCAGTCAAAGTAAGAAATGCCTCCTTGTTGTCTTACTGCTAGTTAACTATCCGTGCCTGCGTTGCGTGTAGCCTGTGCAATGCATGCACTGTAGCATATGTCCTTTAAATCCCCAGGGTGTGCCTGGTAATTCTGGTATACAATGCCTAAAGTCCAGCATGTTGGTAGCCTCCCGTTGGGCCACTGCGACCTTCCTGCACCTGATCCCTTTTCATTCTTACCTTTGTTTGTGATTATTAGTTCACTGACTTGATCCAGTTCTGACCACACACAGCCGTTTACAGCCCCAAATAGCCTAAGAATTTTCAAATTCCCATCTTACTTGACCATGGTTCCATATTCTCTCTTTTGTTTTGTGTTCATTTGTAGCTTTTGTGTTTTCCTTGCCCTATCATTTCACATTCAGAGAGCCTGACTCTATAACAGGCCTTGTCCTGTGCCTGGGTTAAACCACTACCTTCTGTGAGTGTGTGTGTCTGTTCCTGCCCTCTCACTTTCTGTGTATGTGTGAGTGTGTGTGTCTGTTCCTGCCCTCTCACTTTCTGTGTATGTGTGAGTGTGTGTGTCTGTTCCTACCCTCTCACCTTCTGTGTATGTGTGAGTGTGTGTGTCTGTTCCTGTCCTCTCACCTTCTGTTTATGTGTCAGTGTGTGTCTGTCCCTGCCCTCTCACTTTCTGTGTATGTGTGAGTGTGAGTGTCTGTTTCTGCCCTCTAACGTTCTGTGTATGTGTGAGTGTCTATCCGTTCCTGCCATCTCACATTCTGTGTGTGTGAGAGTGTGTGTCTGTTCCTGCCCTCTCGTTCTGTTTATGTGTTAGTGTGTGTGTCTGTTCCTGCCCTCTGGCTTTCTGTGTATGTATCATTTTCTGCTTTTCCATTTTCTGTGTAAGTTTATGTGTGTTATTGTGTAATTGAGTGTTTGATTATTTCCTCTCCTGCACTTTGTTTGTGTTAGCCCTTTCTGTTTTCTATATGTGTCCTTTCCTGCCCTCTCACTGTGAGTGTGTGTGCACGTGCTTCTCCTTTTCTGTTTCTTCACTTTGTATAAAGTTGCATTGCATCTCCTACTTGCTCTCCTTAGCTGGATGTGTCTGCGTTTCCTGGCCTCTCTCTTTCTTTGTGTATGGATTTCCTCTCCTCGTCTTACACTCTGACTGTGTGTGCATGTCTCCTCTCCTGCACTTTTGCTTTCTGCACAGGTCTCCCTCCTTCCTCTCTCAGTGTGTGTATGTGTGTGTCTGTATGTGCAGATCTCTGCTCCCGTACTCAGTGTGTGTTTGTTTGTGTATATGGCTCACTACTCTTAAAGGAACACTATAGTCACCTAAATTACTTTAGCTAAATAAAGCAGTTTTAGTGTATAGATCATTCCCCTGCAATTTCACTGCTCAATTCACTGTCATTTAGGAGTTAAAATACTTTGTTTCTGTTTATGCAGCCCTAGCCACACCTCCCCTGGCTATGATTGACAGAGCCTGCATGAAAAAAATAACTGGTTTCACTTTCAAACAGATGTAATTTACCTTAAATAATTGTATCTCAATCTCTAAATTGAACTTTAATCACATACATGAGGCTCTTGCAGGGTCTAGCAAGCTATTATCATAGCAGGGGATAAGAAAATCTTAATTAAACAGAACTTGCAATACAGAAAGCCTAAATAGGGCTCTCTTTACAGGAAGTGTTTATGGAAGGCTGTGCAAGTCACATGCAGGGAGGTGTGACTAGGGTTCATAAACAAAGAGATTTAACTCCTAAATGGCAGAGGATTGAGCAGTGAGGCTGCAGGGGCATGTTCTATACACCATAACTGCTTCATTAAGCTAAAGTTATTCAGGTGACTATAGTGTCCCTTTAACCTTTCACATTGTAGAGAATGCATCTTTTTTCCTAATTCTTCTTTGTGTGTGCATCTGTTAAAGTATGGATTTTATACACTCTGGGTTAGATATCAAAAGTGTCGCAATCACTTTTAAAGCTGTTTTCTGGCATTTCTAGTGTTTGAACCAGAATATTAATTTCTGTTTCTCTTCCGTCATTTTATATTCCCATTAAACTTTAATTTTTATTATTTTTTTTGGTTCGCATATATGACGGTTCTGATGTATAAAAAAAAAAAGGTGCAAAAGTGTCCCTTTTAATACTTTCTGCCCCTGTCTCAGTGGCTGGTTTTCTGTGACAATGAAGCAGCGTTAGCATTCTTCCTTTTTGTTTAATGTATTAAAAAGTACTTCAAATTGAGAATGTTATTTTTTTCCCTATTAATGTCACTCATTTGTTGTATTTTGTGATCAATGGTAAAATCAACAGAAAAAAAAAGAAGCAAAAATAGGTTAGATGATTAAAGAAAGGTGGAAGACAGAGTATTTTGTCACAGCACCGATGTATAAAGGGTGTAGTAACAATTTTATCAACAAGGAAATGGCGCATGGCACAAAACTGGCGCAAACGCAAAGCCACCTCTGTTTCTGACACAAACACAATGGAGGCTATTGACAAAAAGTATCGCCAACACTTTTGCATCTAATTTTCAGCCAATATTTGGTGTAATTTATTAAATCTGTCAAGTTTTTTTTTTTTTTTATCGTCTGTTGCTTCTTTTGTGCCCTAACCTTCCTTTTTGAATATATGGCGTTTTTCTGGCGATGCAACGGATTTATCAATCTTTCTGCCACTTTTTCTAAAAGCAAAGTGTTTGTTTTCTCTTTTTTTTCCCCCCACCTCTTCAAATTTGGCGGTCTTCCTAAAATAAAATTACTGCAAAAAATAGCAAAAAAAAGTGTCACTCTAGATCTCCTATAGAGCACTATAATATATTTCAAAATAATCATAGAACGTAGCTGTCGATTTTCAAACATTACATATTTCTCATTATAAAATAACCTACGGTGTGCCAGACACATTCACAGACTGCTCATTGACACTGACACTAAATCAGGGGGTTAAAGGGTTAAACGGTCCTCTGACCATATTCTAAGGAGGATAGCAACGCCAGTTACTATAAATAAACCTGTTCTTATTCTAATTCAAATAGCTCTTAACCATGGACACCACATTTTTTCACAGGGGCAAAAATTTGTGGAATGGATATGACATGAATCACTTCAAATCTATATTTCAACACCTATTTATTTTTAATAGGCACCCTTGGTTTAATTACCCTGGGAATAAAATGATGGTAAAAGTACCCAACACAAATATAATAAATTAAGTTTTGTTTAATTAGGTCCTTTAATTCATAGTACTTTAGCTACTAGACAGGTATCCACAGATTAATAAATCAGCCCTCTTTAAGGGTTACTGAGAGAGAGTGTGCACACACACACACACACACTATATGCCTACACACACCCACAGACACACACACACTATATGCCTACACACACTATATGCCTACACACACACACACACTATATGCCTACACACACACACACACTAAATGCCTGCCTACACACACACACACACACACACTAAATGCCTACACACACACACACACACACTAAATGCCTACACACACACACACACTAAATGCCTACACACACACACACACTATATGCCTACACACACACACACTAAATGCCTACACACACACACACACACACTAAATGCCTACACACACACACACACACACTAAATGCCTGCCTACACACACAAACACACACACTATATGCCTGCCTACACACACAAACACACACACTATTTGCCTGCCTACACACACACACACACACACTATATGCCTGCCTACACACACACACACACACACACACATTATTTGCCTGCCTACACACACACACACACACACACTATATGCCTGCTTCACACACACACACACACACACACTATATGCCTGATTCACACACACACACACACTATATGCCTGATTCACACACACACACACACACACACTATATGCCTGCCTACACACACACACACACACACTATTTGCCTGCCTACACACACACACTATATGCCTGCTTCACACACACACACACACACACACTATATGCCTGCAGTGTGTGTGTGTTGATATGTTTCTCCCTTTGGTTAGTATGGAACGCTGCAGTCTTTCCCTCAGGGATATAATTATAATCAAACACCCTCTGCCAACAATAAAGTCTAAAATTGCTATTTACTTTGCTGTGCTCTGTTTGTCTTACTAATTAAATTGCTGTATCCACCGCTTAATGAGGGGAATCTGGCTGGATTAACCCGTGCACTGCCTGTCAGTTCCCAATAAGGAATCAATGAGTGAATTAGTAACTGGCCTTATACCTTAACCCTTGCAGTAACAATGAAACAATGAGTTACAGTCTATACTTAGCAGGGATTGTATGTGTTTCGGTTGCAGACTTACTTTGCATAGAGTTCATTGTTATCTGTACTGGATCTCAGGCCAATCGATCTGTGTATATAGCATAACATGTTACTTAATCTATGTATCTATCATCTATCAATCAATATATTTATTAATCTGTATATTATAACATGTCTATCATCCATTTATCGATCTATCTATATAGCATAACATGTTACTTAATCTATGTATCTATCATCTATCAATCAATATATTTATTAATCTGCATATTATAACATGTCTATCATCCATTTATCGATCTATCTATATAGCATAACATGTTACTTAATCTATGTATCTATCATCTATCAATCAATATATTTATTAATCTGCATATTATAACATGTCTATCATCCATTTATCGATCTATCTATATAGCATAACATGTTACTTAATCTATGTATCTATCATCTATCAATCAATATATTTATTAATCTGCATATTATAACATGTCTATCATCCATTTATCGATCTATCTATATAGCATAACATGTTACTTAATCTATGTATCTATTATCTATCAATCAATATATTTATTAATCTGTATATTATAACATGTCTATCATCCATTTATCGATCTATCTATATAGCATAACATGTTACTTAATCTATGTATCTATCATCTATCAATCAATATATTTATTAATCTGTATATTATAACATGTCTTTCTATGTATCATCTATTTATCGATCTATATATACAGGACAACATGTTCATTCCTCTATATATCTATCAGCTATCAATCAATATATGTATTAATAATAATCATGCATCTGTCTATCTATAAACTGTATAGCATCAATCTATGTATCCATCTGTCTATCATAACATGTCTATGTATCATCTATCGATCTATGTATACAGAATAACATCTTATTTAATCTAGATATCAATCTGCCTGTATATAATCAATCAATGTGTTAATCTGTCTGTAATAACATGTCTATCAATGTAGTATCTATCTATGAACTATGTATGTAGGATAATATGTTTATCTGTCTATTTATCAATCATCTATATCTGTCTACCTACATAACACATTGCACAGTGTTCTGTACAGAATAAATGCTCAAATGTTACATATACAAACGTTATACAATATGTATACATAGTAAACACATTACATATACAATACGAATACAATGTGCATATTTTATATGGTATACCTAGCATAGTGAGCAGATAATATGCAGGGTGTGTGTGTAGAAAAGGTACATATTAGAATAGAACTCATATAATATACAGGTTAGATGTACAAAATGTACATTTTATGTATTACAGTGTGCATATAGTATATAGACTACTTACATCATTTGTACATTGTACTCTTTAGAGAGCAGGCATTGCACGTTTATATACATACTATTTATAAAACATGTTCATTTTATTTATAATAATGCTGATTATGTATATATACTTTAGATGATATACCTGGCATAGTGCACATAATATATATAGATTATCTATATAAATTGTACATTATATACCTAGCATAGTGCACATATTATATACAGACTGTATATCTATATAAATTGTACATTGTACATTATATACCTAGCATAGTGCACATATTATATACAGACTGTATATCTATATAAATTGTACGTTGTATATTATATATCTAGCATAGTGCACATATTATATACAGACTGTATATCTATATAAATTGTATATTGTACATTATATACCTAGCATAGTGCACATATTATATACAGACTGTATATCTATATAAATTGTACATTGTACATTATATACCTAGCAGAGTGCACATATATACAGACTGTATATCTATATAAATTGTATATTGTACATTATATACCAGGCATAGTACACATATTATATATAGACTGCATATCTATATAAATTGTACATTGTACATTATATACCTAGCATAGTGCACATATTATATACAGACTGTATATCTATATAAATTGTACATTATATACCTAGCATAGTGCACATATTATATACAGACTGTATATCTATATAAATTGTACATTGTACATTATATACCTAGCAGAGTGCACATATATACAGACTGTATATCTATATAAATTGTATATTGTACATTATATACCAGGCATAGTACACATATTATATATAGACTGCATATCTATATAAATTGTACATTGTACATTATAGACCTAGTATAGTGCACATATTATATACAGACTGTATATCTATATAAATTGTACATTATATACCAGGCATAGTGCACATATTATATACAGACTGTATATCTATATAAATTGTACATTGTACATTATATACCTAGCATAGTGCACATATTATATACAGACTGTATATCTATATAAATTGTACATTGTACATTATATACCTAGCAGAGTGCACATATTATATACAGACTGTATATCTATATAAATTGTATATTGTACATTATATACCAGGCATAGTACACATATTATATACAGACTGCATATCTATATAAATTGTACATTGTACATTATAGACCTAGTATAGTGCACATATTATATACAGACTGTATATCTATATAAATTGTATATTGTACATTATATACCAGGCATAGTGCACATATTATATACAGACTGTATATCTATATAAAATTGTACATTGTACATTATATACCAGGCATAGTACACATATTATATACAGACTGTATATCTATATAAATTGTACATTATATACCAGGCATAGTGCACATATTATATACAGACTGCATATCTATATAAATTGTACATTGTACATTATATACCAGGCATAGTACACATATTATATACAGACTGTATATCTATATAAATTGTACATTATATACCAGGCATAGTGCACATATTATATACAGACTGCATATCTATATAAATTGTACATTGTACATTATATACCTAGCAGAGTGCACATATTATATACAGACTGTATATCTATATAAATTGTACATTTTACATTATATACCTAGCAGAGTGCACATATTATATACAGACTGTATATCTATATAAACTGTACATTGTACATTATATACCAGGCATAGTACACATATTATATACAGACTGTATATCTATATAAATTGTACATTACATACCGGGCATAGTGCACATATTATATACAGACTGCATATCTATATAAATTGTACATTGTACATTATATACCTAGCAGAGTGCACATATTATATACAGACTGTATATCTATATAAATTGTACATTGTACATTATATACCTAGCAGAGTGCACATATTATATACAGACTGTATATCTATATCAATTGTACATTTTACATTATATACCTAGCATAGTGCACATATTATATACAGACTGTATATCTATATAAATTGTACATTGTACATTATATACCTAGCAGAGTGCACATATTATATACAGACTGTATATCTATATAAATTGTACATTTTACATTATATACCTAGTATATTGCACATATTATATACAGACTATATCTACAAATTGTATATTTACAGAGAATACTGCATATATGTATATATATAAAATATATACATTTTACTTATGAGAGTGCAGATATACTGACTATGTATGTAACATGTACATTTTATTTATAATTCTGCACATATTATATAGACTATTGTCTAAATAAATATATATATATATAAAACATGTACATTTTACTTATAATAATGCTGACTTATACAAAAACATTTTAGATTTTATGCCTAGCAAATTTTCCAAATTTAACATATAATATACATAATATTGGTTAGTGTGTGTGTAGATTTTATATATATATGAGAGAGAGAGAGAGAGAGAGAGAGAGAGAGAGAGAGAGAGAGAGAGAGAGGGAGAGACACACACACACAATATGTACATTTTACATGGGATACCAAGCATAGTGAACACATAATATACAGACTGTATAGTACATTTTAACAGAACAGAGCACATATAATTAAAAACTAATAATATATATACACACACTATATGTTATATGTACATATATATTTAGAATATAGTAATGCATGAATTCGTTATAATTGTTTAGAAGGGAAATATATGATACAATGTGTTTTTATAGCAGACATCATGATACCTTAAAGAAGGGTGTGAACCTATTAATTAAGTACATGCTGGCTCTGTTTGTTGCTTTATTCAAAATGAATACAGTATTGTAATTTACCAGTGGTAAATACATATTTATTTAGATTGCCGAACTGGAAGGGAATCAATGAATCTATCTATCTATCTATCTATCTCTCTATTATCTATCTATCTATCTATCTCTCTATTATCTATCTATCTATCTATATGACGATCTACCTATCTGTCTACCTATCGATATTATCTGTATATAGTATTGATAATGTTACATTGTATTGGTAAAGAGCTCTTTCTATATATACTGTGTGCCTTATGTAGGCATTATACTATCTAGATTACGAACAGTTTTGTGTATAGTTTGCATGTTATACGTGTACTATGCTAGTTATACCGAATATATATATATGTATTATATGTGAACCATTCTATGTAAAATGTACATTTTACATATATAGTCTGCATATTATATGTGCATTATTATATGTAAAATGTACTATAAATCATTTGATTTCGTTCCGTGTAACAATTGTTACTGTAACAGTTCAGGAAGTGAGTTGTAGAAAATCAAACCTGTTTAATTTATGAACCCATTTCTATTCAAATGAATATGACCCAGCAAATTCTGTACACGTATGAAAAAAAATAAAATAAAAACAAAGTGTAAGTATAAAATAATGATTAACAGGTTAAAGAAGTACAGTCTCGGTTCCAAATTACTGATGGGGATTTTAACACTGCATTTTTTTGCACCTGTTAATAAATGAGACCATTGCTTTCAAAACAAATTAGACTTGGATAAAAGAGGGGGAATTTCGTTTGTGTTCCATCCCCTGTGTAGTTGTGAAAAATAAAGGGCTTCAACAAACATTGTCTTTAGAATTAAACTCAGATTGTGCCCAGATCTATTTTAAATTGCCATTTCATTGTCCAGCACCAATGCACATGATCTGTATAAAACACACAAAACAAGCAGACATAAAGACAAACAATTTTCTACCTACCTATACGTGTTTGGGCTGTACTTACTGATCTTTGACTGCATGAAACTTTCTTTAAGCAATGTGAAAGGCTGCAAACGAGACCACTATAGCAAGCTGCTGATTAAATCAAGTGATTAGGGGATTTATAAGAGAAAAATCAAACCAAATCAATATAGAATCCAACAGTATAAATCACTGCTAGAAAATAATATTAATTCACACAATATTTCATTTATTTAACATTAAATAAAGTGAAACTATATTTATATATACACACATAGAATTCTTATATGTTCTGAATTTTTACTCTCATATATGACTGTAAATCTTATTAATTAGTTTATAGAAATTGTACTGTGTATTGAATGAAGTTTTTTTTTGTCTGTATTGGAATAATAATCTCTATGCCATTTTGTAATGCATGTATATGCTCTGCATATAATATTCTCATTTGTATATGTGTTTATATATTTATTTATTTATGCATACATGTTTTTCATATTTCTGCTGTGTGTAATATATGTGGAGTATATGTGTATATTTGCATGCCTGCTCTGTGTTTACATATATACATATATTTTTCCAGGAAACGGTCTCCATAAACTGTGATGTTACAATGAATGCTTTTGCTTGCTTGTATGTATAAGAGGTAGTTTACATTGACTATATGGAGAATTTGCAATGTATTAGTAATGTCAGCCTGTTTTGCTTAATAAAATGCTTTATGCTTTTAGGATATATTGCTTTCATATGTTTGAACATTGCATGTTATAGAGAGACATGAGAATCTCTGGGGGTTCTATTTACTAAACAGTGTGTTGTGGTAGTAAAGGTGGGGGGAAAAGAGCTTTGAAAATTAGGATTTTTATCCCCCAGCACAGCTGTAATGGCCTAAATATTGAATAATTGCAAAATGTGTTAATATATATATATATTGAAATTCATTATTTTCTAAATTATATGATATTCATTTTAACATATAAATACCTTTTTTTTTATTATACTTTAGGTGTAATATATATAAACAGAAATACTTGGCACTCACCCTTACAATACATAGGTACTGCTTGCCTTGGTGCAATCCTGCGTTAAGACGTAGATTGGTCAAAGAAGGGTGCACTCACAGGTCTCCTCCGTGTGTGAAAATATATTGTGATTTATTCCAAAGTTTTTACATTGCAAAAAAATGCTCGATCGACATTTCGACCCCGCAGGGTCTTTCTCAAGATCAATATATATATATATATATATATATATATATATACATGCTTAATTAATGTTAATGTATTGTGTGTATGAGCAGTGAGACAGTATAGAACCCTGACAGAAAGTTTAAGAGAGGAAGGAGGGTAGGGGTTTATAAATAATATTTAATTTTATATTTGATGGTCAAGCAAAACCAAACTTGTCATTCAAATTTGCAGGTACATCCCATATTGGGAGGGAAGTGGCTAGAACAGTGAAATCATTTATTTTCTAAAGACTGGATGGCAAAATTCAGGCCAACGTGGCCATGTTTGAAATCTTCACACGAATAAACCCTTACAATTAACATTTATTTACATACATAGGACATAAACCTAAGGCACATACACACAGGGCAAACCCAACAAAATGAACTCCTGTAAATTCATACAATGGTATTATGTATTTCAATATCATATATTCCAATACACGTTAGGTATTACACGATAAATTCTATCTTACAACACATCTTGCACACTTTTCACATTTTTCGAAATTACAAGCAGTCAAGATTTTTTTTTTTTTTGCTTATGTGCCTTTGTCACCGTCAAAGACATGACTGTAAATAAATAAACACTAATAGTTAAATATCTTGCTTCTGGGTATATGAAAATATTATATTGTCAATTTTGGAAAAGCAAATTCCCCAGCCAGACACTACAGAATACAAGTACCGGTAATAGTATATTAGCATGTGTGCAGTAAAGACACTGCAGGATACTATTGCAGGCTGCATTTAAATGGACACTAGAGGCATCCAGGCCATTCATTCCATTGGACTGGTTTGAGTGCAGTGTCCCTGCCTCCCTTAATCCTGCAAGGTTTACATTGCATTACTAAGACAGTCTCTAGTGGTTGTCTACCAGACAGCCACTAGAGGCGCTTCCAGGAGTTTATCTGCCTCTGGGTCCCTTAAACTGGATGTCCTCACACTGTGGATGAGTACATCCAGCGTCAGTGCAATCTTGATAGGAAAGCATTGAGACAATGCTTTCCTATTGTGAAGGCCTAATGTGCTTGCAGCACTCACTGCGCATGCCCCCCGTCGGAGTAGGCAGAGCACTGACCCAATGGTGAGGGACATCGATGCTGGAATCAAGGGTGTAAATAAAGGGTTTTTATCCTTTAATGTGCCACAGGGGTGGTGGGGAGGCTCGAGGGGAAGCGGACCAGAGAGCACTATAGTGTTAGGAATACAACTTTGTATTCCGAACACAATAGAATCCATTTAAATACTGCAGTATGTCCAGAGACCCAACACTCTCCCCACACCACTTCTCTTGCTGCTAGAGCAAAATGGTTTGTACATGGTGTGAAAATAGAAAGGGTTAAATAATATTTAACAAACTTTAATTCTGACATATTCCTTAAATATCTTGTACAGCAAATATAACATTTCTATCACTATGTATAACTCCCACTTGATATAACCTCTCTCTATAACTCCTCCCCGTAACTTCTCCCATTACTTCATATAATGTCTACCTATATCTCCTTCTATTACTCCATATAACCTCTCTCTATACTTCCTCCTATTACTCCATATAACCTCTCTCTATACTTCCTCCTATTACTCCATATATCCTCTCCCTATAACTCCTCCTATTACTCCATATAACCTCTCCCTATAACTCCTCCTATTACTCCATATAACCTCTCTCTATACTTCCTCCTATTACTCCATATATCCTCTCCCTGTAACTGCTCCTATTACTCCATATAACCTCTCTATAACTCCTCCTATTACTCCATATAACCTCTCAATATAACTCCTCCTATTACTCCATATAACCTCTCTCTATAACTCCTCCTATTACTCCATATAACCTCTCTCTATAACTCCTCCTATTACTCCATATAACCTCTCTCTATAACTCCTCCTATTACTCCATACAGGCCCGGGGGCGCAAGTTTCGAGTGACCCGGCAGGAGGGCATCCTTAGGAAGGGGCGCCAGCCCCTCAAATGCTGCAACCGCCTGAGCGCCCTGTAGAAAACCTTTGGGGGCTGCAGCAATGCCTGGGCCGGTGCGTCCATTTGGGCGCACCGGCCCAGGGGCGCAAGATATGAGGGATTGGCAGGAGGGAAGTGCACAGCGCTCACTCAGTGAGCACTTCCTGTCAGTACGGCTAGGTACGGGAAACAGAAGCTCCTGTACCGTGGACCTGACCAGAGCTCGGCCACGCTACAATATAAGTAGGGGAGGGAGAGAGTCCACTAAGGGAGGGAGAGGGGGTGGAGGAGACACCACTATGGGAGGGTGGGGGTGAGGAGAGACCACTAAGGGATGGTGGGGGGTAGAGGAGAGACCACTAATGGAAAGGGGGAGGATAAGACCACTGAGGGGGGCAGAGGAGAGTAGAGACCACTAAGGGGGAGGGGACAAAGAGGAGACCACTAATGGAAATGGGGGGAGAAGAGGAGAGACCACTAATGGGGTGGGGGAGAGGAGAGACCACTAAGGGACAGAGGAGGAGAGGTGAGACCACTAAGGGGCAGGGGAGAGCTCTAAAGGACAGGGGGCAGGAGAGCGCTCTAAGGGGGAAGGGATAGGAGAGAGCACTAAGGGATGGGGGTAGGAAAGAGTACTAGGAGAAAGGAGGGGAGAGCTCTAAGGGACAGGAGGGGAGAGCACTAAGGGACAAGAGGGGAGTGCTCTAAGAGACAGGAGGGGAGCACACTACGGGAAAGGGGACAGGGAGATCCCTAAGGGACAGGAGAGCTCACCAAGGGACAGTGGGGCCGGGGAGAGCATTAAGGGACAGGAGGGGAGAGAACTAAGGGACAGGAGGGGAGAGCTCTAAGGGACTGGAGGGGAGAGCAGTAAGGGACAAGAGGGGAAAGAGGCTGAGCAAAGGGTGACAGAGAAGCACAAAGGGGCTGGTAGGACTCAGTTCCTATCCTACCCCACATACTCTCTCTTTCACACTACACACACACACACACACACACACACACACGCAATGCTTCCCAATACATACACAGAAACACACCATGCTTCTCTTACACACAGAGAAACACAATGCATCCATTACACGCACACACACATACACAATGCAACCCTTACACACAGAAGCACACAATGCATCCCTTGCACACATACACAGAAACACACAATGCATCCCTTTCACAGAGAAACACACAATGCATCCCTTACACACACACACACACACACACACACACAAACACATACTGCTTCTCTTACACACGCACACAGAAACAGAATGCATCTGTTACACACTCAATGCACCCCTTACACACACTGACTCAATGCACCCCTTACAGACACACACTGCATCTCTTAAACATACAAACACAGATTCACACAATGCATCCCTTACACACAACCAGAAAAACATTATACATCCCTTACACACAAACACACACTGCTTTCTATCCCTTACACAAAAATACACTGCATCCACTACACACACACACACACACTATCACCTATACAAACTGGTATCCCTATACACTACATTCCATAAGCACACACTTTAGATCCTCTACAATAACACATAACACATCCCCTACACCTGTGAGCGAACTCATGGGTGGAACATATAAGTGGACTTATGGGTGGGCCTTATGGGCATACTTACCGTCAGGCCCTGGGGCTCAGACCTTGAGCTGTGTAAGGGGCCCCAAAAAATGGAGCTTCCCATTCCCCCAGGATATTGATTTTTGTGACCACAGTTACAAACAGCCTCGAGAGAACCTGTTCTACACCAGACCAGTGGAGCCAGACTGCCACCAGAGCCCATCATCCTCATCTGGTTGTAAGTAGGCAATCTAGTATATTATTCGTCGCACTAATCTCTAATTTACCTCACATTAAAGGGACACTATAATTCCCAGAACCACTGCAGCTTAATGTAGGGGTTCTGGTGTCTATAGCCTGTCCCTGCAGGCTTTTTAATGTAAGCACACACTGTGTGCAGCACTGTCGTTGGTTCATATGGCAGATCGTATGGGTGGAGCATTGTGATGTCACATGGGAGGGGTTGGCAAATTTTTCTTTTGCCTAGGGCAGAAAAAAATACTTGCACTGGTGTTGAAATCCCCTCAAAGAGAAATAGATTTAAATCCAGAAACTGCAGAGTGACAGAGTCACTTTAAATTACACAAGAAACACACATAGCGTACATCTAAGGAGTTTTACATTTGCTGTAATGGTTCAAAATAAAACAAGTGAATATTCTAAAATAGAATTCCAGTTGTTTTAACTCTTTTGTAAATTACTTTGTTACCTATCATTTTCAACTTAAATGTTTTTTAGGGAGGTGCCGCATTTAAGTGTAAAATTAAGAACTATTTAAATGTGGCATTAAAACTTCGAAATACATCTGGAGTACAGCTGTGTCACTTAAATATTCTATTCTCAAAAAACTGGACAGCAGAAATTTGACATCAGCGCCACATTCGCAAAACAATATATCTGTCTACATATGTTTCACACAGGAGGGATATGATGTCAGTATATTCACATTATAGACCTTTCACGTCAACATGATCCAAATTTGATTCAATATGATTTTCAAATTTTAGGCCAAATTACAAAATTATAAATACAGATCCAGCTGCTTAGTTGTACATTCAATTTGCAGACCACCAACAATACAATAGATACAATTCCAGTTGCAACCAAGAATTATGTTGTTTAGAAAAAGTCATTGAGACTAGAAAACACACAAATCCATCAAGTTCAGCATTTATGCACCTCTGTTACTACTTTGGAATTTAAACTGGTTTCCATATCTGCCACCAATTTGGAAATTTGGTGAAAAAAATCCTTCTTAAAGGGCACTGTAACCTCAAATTATTGTTTTATTATAATAGTCCTTTCATCAAGTTTTGTATAGTAAATAGTTTTTGTTTAGTATATGTAAAAAAATATATATATACATACACTTGATCAGACAGGGTTTGACAACTGACAGTTAGTCTCTATGGTCTTCTCTGCCTCACTCTATGCTCAGAAGTTGGTAAGACCATAGAGATCTGTTGGCTTTGAAACACGTTCTGACCCAAAGTGCATGTATATGGCTGAAGGATCCTGCAATTTACTGATGGTATGCAAAAATTGCTTTCATTTTTATACATAGCCCAAAGAAAGGATTATTACATTAAAAATAGTTTTGAGGTGACCATTGTACTTTAACTTTATATAGGTAGTGTATATAAATCTATATATCTTATAAGACAGATAATGCCACATCTTTATTATTCTTACTGTAACAAATCATTTCCACTGCTCTAGGTAAAATCTCCTCTCTTCAAATCTACGCAAGTGTCCTCTTGCCTTTTGTACAGTCCTGATTATGAGCAGATTTCCAGACTGCACTTTGGATATTTTACAAAGTAATCCTGGCCTACTATTCATGCTCCTGTCATGCTATACAGGCTGAGTAGATATTGATCTCACTCCCTGACTGCTATGGATTCCTTATGCTCACCCAAATATCTAATTGAACTTGGTGAATTGTTATTAAATGCCTGGATTCACACAGTGAGCTTAGAGTGCTTTTTTGACTATATATTTGAAATCTTGCCTTTAAGACTAAAATATAGCCTCAATAGAAAAAAATAACAAAGCTTTCCTTGGGGTTTTTCTACTGGGTTTTTTCCAACTTTTAAAAAAAATTTATTTTGACCTGAATATTGCAAGTTGGTTGTGAACTCACCAAAACCTGCTGAGTTTAGCGAATAAACAAGACAAAAAAAGATAACGTTTTACAAAACAATCCATTCTGGTGGTTTTCTTGAAAATAATGTTAGAGATAGAAGTTCATCAAATTGGCAGCTTTTATATATATATATATATATATATATATATATATATATATATATATATATAGACCTGAGGAAGAAAGGAAAACTCTCGAAAGCTTGTCTTTGTGTTAGTCCAATAAAAAAGGTATCATTGCATACTGCAATACTCTGGTATTTTGGTATCTTACATATATGAATGTTTAGATTATCAACTGAAGTAATTTAGCAGTTTTAGTTTTTTTATCTTTTTTTTTTTAATTATTCTGTCTTCATCCTGGCTGAAGATAAAGAAATCTGGATTTGTAAGAATTTTTGAACAGATGGCTATGTTATACGTACAGCATTGTGTGCCTTTTGTTAAGTGCAGTTAAATAAAGAATGTCTTTGGTTATTTATAATTAAAAAATCTTGGGGGGGGGGGGGGGGGATTTTATATATATATAGAATGGACTCCAAAATATGAAACCAACAGGGCTGCACGCACCTGGACATGCATACATTATAAGACTGTGGCTATGGCAAATTCATACAACAGACAAGATCCAGCGCACTCACTCATTTAGTAAACGGCAATTTCAAAGCTCACAGAATGTAATAGTTTTATTAAAAACATCTAACTGAGGCAAACGTTACAGCATATGATCATTGCGTAAGCCTGCCACAGCGCCAAATTTTGACAGGTCCTAACCTATCAACATATATATACACACACACACACACACATAATTGTTGCAAAAAGACAGTCCTTTGGGACTTGAAAGTAGTTTCAAATGTTGCTCATTCACAACAAAAACACAAGTGTATCTGTCAGCGTTTCAGTCCACACTTGGGCATTTTTTCCAATTATATATAAATATACTGGATTTCAAACAATACTATTTTGGAAATGTAAGGCTTTATTTATTAAACAGGTACATATATTAAATTAAGAACCAAATCTTAAAATATCCCAGATACTCTATTATCCCACCTTGTTCAGTTTGAACTATATTTTCAATTTGACTGTCAATTCTCTCTTTTTTATTTTATTTTTTGTAAACTTATATTTTTGCAGTGCAGAGAAAAACAAGTAAGCGATTAATGTTAAATCGTTAATAGCTGATATGAAACAATACACAATGGAAAATATTAAATGGCATTTGGAGAAACTGCACAATTTTTTTATATTTACAACAGGCTCAGAATAAATGTCTAAATACTGAAATAATCTGATCCATGAGGTAGTAAAGGCTTTCTAGACACGGAGGGTACTAACCATAAAATAACATGCTGTTTATATGTCAGTGGAGAGACAATATCTAACCGTGGAAAAGTCAGGCTGAACTAACTGACAATATGATTATAGACATGTGAGAAAAACTATAATATTAAAACAGAATGTGTTACAATAATGAAAAACCTATAGGGTCCCATGAGAATGGTAGAGAAGGTGGTGGAGAGGGTGGTAAACCCATGTTGTGTATTGCTCTGAACAGTGTTCCCAGGCCCAATGGTGTGCTAAGCCAACACCTTCTATAGGCACTTCGTCCCAAGATTTTCGGCTCTCAAACCAGCAGACCCTCTGTCCACTCTCCATCTTGTGGCCCTTGTTGATAAGTGCCTTTAGGGTAAGTTCTGTGCTGTTTTGTCTTGCAGTGCTCGCCTCTGAGGGCATTTCTACGATAGTACTGTGGCCTTAGGAGTCTCGGAGTTAGGTGAGGGGAATGAACAGCAATGATTGATTGCAGGGGCCTCTGTTTAAGTGCTGTCCCTCTCTCCAGCATTGTACACACCACCGCACTGGAAACATGAACAAAATGTGGTCGCTGAGGTAAGGCAGCATCCGACAGTGTGTGTGTGGGGCTTTGCATTTTGCAGACGACCTTCACACAGAATGCTGCAGATTCTGAGCTTGGTGTACACACAGCATGTGCCATTTTAGGTGGTGCAATGTTCTCGTCTGTACTACTGGTGTAGCTTTCACAGTACCCAAGGCTTCTGGGCGCTGGGATAACCCTTACCTGGGAATTTTCCTCGAACATAGATTTGCAGGATTCCATTCGCGAGTAAGCTAAATATTTATAATTAGTTACATAGTTCAGTCCATTAAGTTCAGCCTTCCTGAATAGCTAATCTATGCTAATCTGCGTTCGGGGAAATTTCCCTGATTCTTTGTATTCCATTTGCGAGTAATCCAATCTATGTTCAGGGAAATTTCCCTGATTCGCGGTATTCCATTTGCGAGTAATCCCATCTATGTTCGGGGAAATTTCTCTGATTCGTGGTATTCCATTTCCGAGTAAACCAATTTATGTTCGGGGAAATTTCCCTGATTCGTGGTATTCCATTTCCGAGTAAACCAATCTATGTTCGCAGAAATTTCCCCGATTCGCTGTATTCCATTTCCGAGTAAACGAATCTATGTTTAGGGAAGTTTCCCCGAACAAAGATGTCCAGGATTTGCAGGATTCCATGTCCTAATGAACTGGTCTATGTTCGGAGGAATTCACCCGAACGTAGACCTGCTTTCTAGCACACATTTCCCCCCGAAATTAGACATCCCCCAAAAATAAGCCCTAATGTTTTTTGCTGGGGGAAAAATTTATATAAGACCCGGTCTCATTTTCGGGGAAAGACTGTAAAGTTTGCCAAGTAATGTAACACTTGTAAAGGGATAAAAAGTTGCTGAGTCAATATGTGCTGTCTGAAAGAAGTACACGCATTGGATCTAATGTGGAAGTCTCCAAAATAAACTTTTTGGTGAACAAACAACCCAAGAATTCTGGAAAAATAAAGTAGACATTTCAGTTCCAGACCCAGACATGCAGATAGACTCAGATGGGGTAAATCACCTAGACTGCAGGCTAGGATAGATATGTATCAGTTGTATCTTATGGGATCAGCACAGGAATAGCAGTAGATCACTTTGCAATGTTCATTAAGGAAACAAGGAAGAAGTTAAAGGGATACCATAGGCATCAAAACACATTTAGCATAATAAACCAGTAAGAGTGTATAGTTCATGCCCATGCAGTCTCATTGCTCAATTCTCTTGACTTAAATAATTTTTGTTTCTGTTTATGCAATCCTAGCCACACCTCCACTTGCTGTTACTCACTCTGCCTGCATAAAAAAACAAAAATGTGTGTTTTTTTCCCAGATGTTAACTTGATTTAGACATTTTGTATCTCCAGCTCTGTAAATTGAACTTTAATCATCACACAGAGGAGGCCCCTGCACTGTCTAGAATACTATTAACAGTGCAGGAGATAAATTATCCTAAAAGTTTAAACATTAGATCTCACTTTACAGGAGATGTTTAGGAAGGCTGTGCATGTTACATGTAGAGAGGTGTGGCTAGGGCTGCATAAACAAAGTGATTTAACTCGTAAATGGTAGTGAATTGATCTGTGAGATGTGAGGGACATCTATACACCAAAACTGCTTCATTAACCCCTTAACGCCGTTACGGCGTTCTATGCCGTCCCTCATTTAAAGGGCTTTAAAGCCGTTGCGGCGGCAGAGAACGCCGTAACTGCTTGCAGCCCCTGGAGGTACAGTGTACTTACCTCCGCCGCGATCCTCATCTGGAGGGCTGCCTGGATCTGCCAGCAGGGGGACTGTCTAAAATGTCGGACAGTCCCCCTGCTGGTGGGAGGTGTAAAAAAAAAAATTAGACGTGTTGAAAATAAATTTAAAGTATTTTTAGATATATATAATATATGTATATATATTATATATATTATATATATGTAACGTCATACATAGTGTATTTTAATATTAATCTAAGTATATATATTAATATTAAAATACACTTAGAAAGACGTTGCATATATATAATATGTATATATATTATATATATATATATAATAGATATATACACACATATATTATATATATATATATATATATACGTATAATTACAATAATAAAATAAATAAATAAAATATTGAAACAAAATTTAATATAAATTATATATTCATATGTAATTTCATTCTAACTGTATTTTGTTATTAATATATATATATATTGGTAACAAAATACACTTAGAATGACATTCTATATATATCTATCTATATATAAAATACAAATAAGCGCAAATATATATATATATCTAGATAAATACATATAATTACATAAAAGATTACATTAGTATACACATAGAATTTAAATACTTATAAATGCATATATATAAAAATTCTACGTGTATATTTAAATAATCTTTTAACATAATTATGTGATTTGATTAAATACAATTTGATTGACATGCCTGACAACACAGGGAGAAAGTGCAGAGAATTTAATTCGCAAGCACTATATTTGACCCTGTAACTCTCCAAGACACCATAAAACCTGTACATAGGGGGTACTGTTTTACTCAGGAGACTTCGCTGAACTCAAATATTAGTGTTTCAAACTGATAGATTGTATTATAACAATGATATTTTAAGTAAAAGTGAAGTTTTTTGATTTTTTTACAAACGAACTGCACTTTTATGGACTATATTATTGTTGTAATATGTTTTACTGTTTTAAAACACTAATATTTGTGTTAAGTAAAGTCTCCCGAGAATAACAGTACTCCCCATGTACAGGTTTTATGGTGTTTTGGAAAGTTAGAGAGTCACATATAAGGCTTGCATTTCATTTTTTTGACATTGAAATTTGCCAGATTGGTTATGTTGCCTTTGAAAGCGTATGGTAGCCCAGGAATGAGAATTACCCCCATGATGGCATACCATTTGCAAAAGTAGACAACCCGAGGTATTGCAAGTGGGGTATGTCCAGTCTTTCTTAGTAGCCACTTAGTCACACACACTGGCCAAATATTAGTTTTTTGCTTTTTTCACACAAGAACAAATATGAACGCTAACTTTGGCCAGTGTTTGTGACTAAGTGGCTACTAAAAAAGACTAAACATACCCCACTTTCAATACCTTGGCTTGTCTACTTTTTAAAATGGTATGCCTTTATGGGGGTAATTCTCATTCCTGGGTGTAAGGAAACCAAGTGTATTTAAACCTCCTTCGGTAGTTTCCTCCCAAACCGCCAGAGCCTAGTGTATATAGCTCTCTGTTCGGTAGTTGAAATAGACAAAATCCATACGAAATACAAATAGCTTTACAAGATAATTCCCTTAGTAAAGCATACGAATCCCCAAACATCAGCCGAAGTCAAGAAGACGGGTACAAAATGAACTGTCTTTAATTACCACACACCAGCTTTTATGCAAGTCCCCATGCAAGGGGACATCCCACAGGGAGGGACAAAATATAACCAATCACATACAGTAAAAGCATAAAACACACCCAGCACAAACATACAATTCCCTCCCCTAGCCCTGGAGATAATCAAGTCTGATAAAGTAATAACTTGATTATCTCCAGGCAGAAAAATCACTATTTCCCCCAATATCTGGAACACCCCTTTATACATGAGGTATCCCCACAAATAATATGTCCCCTGATAGCCCCTGATCTGGGTGACCAACATATTCAAATTTCACCCAGATAGGTTCAGGGGTTCTCAAAAACTATGGAAGTCCTCTGTGACCGGGTCACCGTGGGTGGGCTGCCCAAAATAGTTCCACAAGTTTGGTTGGTTTTGCCGGTCACTTCAGAAAAGGGAGAAAAACAAATAAAAGTACCGAATGGATTCCCCTGGCTCCTAGCAGTGATCGTTCCCCTCATTCGTATGCACAACCGTACCGAATAGCACTCTTCTAGCTAATCGGTACATATAGATCCAGCGTTCGTGTGTTTGAGACCGATGTTCGGGAAGTCGAGTGTCCGATTTTAGTTCCAGACACTCGACGACCAAGTCCCACTGCCTTTATTCGTCTGAAAAAAGATGGCCGCGGTTTTCTCAGCCACGTGGCGTTCGGTAGTACGAACGCTGGCCGCACACGTAGAGGGTTTAATTGACGCAGGCTTTGAAGTTAAATGAGCCAGGGGGTGGTCTTTGTTCGGTAGTTCCATCTACCGAAGGGAAAAACGAAGAAATAACGAATAAAGGGTAATTTCTTCACACTGGGCTACCACACCGTCTCAAAGGTAACATTACTAATGTGGCAAATTTCAATTTGAAAATTGAACGTTTTATATTTGACCCTGTAACTTTCCAAAACACCATAAAACCTGTTAATGGGGGGTACTGTTGTACTCGTGAGACATCGCTGATTACAAATATGTGCATTTTTTTTTTAAGTAAAACCTAACAGTATTATGACATTAACAGCTAAAATGTCAGACGGAAATACAAATTTAAAAAAAAAATCTTATTTCCTCACATTTTTAAAAATGGTATTCATAATAAATTATGTTCCATATATGAATAGTTGATGATAAATTAAATCCCTGTTTCTCCTGAACAAAATGATATATAATAAGTGTGGGTGCACTTAATGTGACAGCGGTGAATTACGGTTGAACAGACATATAGCGCAAATTCCAGTTTTTGTTTACGTTTTGTTTTGATCAGAACGTGCACTATTGACTCCGTCCTGAAGGGGTTAAGCTAAAGTTGTTTTGATGCTTCCAGCTTCAAGTTACAGTTTCTAGAATATTTGTAGTTGATGTGAACATTTATTTGTGTAAATATGAAATTGTAAATCCACTAAAGGTCACATAGCAAAGGATTTACACCAAACTTGTACAATGTTGGGTGATATTGTGGCAGAATCTCCCAGGAAGCCTTCCACTATAAGCAACTTGGCTGCAAAGACACCGGGTAAAAGTGGCCCAAACGGAGTCGGTTAAAGTTGGCAATCGCTTACAAATAGTGAACAACTATTATACTAATTATATCATTTTTTTTTTTTTTTTAAATCTTTATTTATAGATTCATGCATGTCTATTGGATACAACATACTCATAGGGTATATGCTTCTATAGTTATACAGTACAATATTGCTTGACAGTGGCGCAAATATACAATGATCATTGAAACATTCTATACCGGGTTACACAAGACTGGTCTAGCCAAAGTAACTATGAACAGTAATGGGAACGTATCTTTCGTTATACATTAGTTTACTATCCTGGTTTTCACATGTAAGGACAGTCGATCCCTCTCGGAGGTGTACCTTCGGCCTCTGGTCCAGCTCAGATACCAGGTGCTATCCATATGTACCCCGTTCATTATCTCTGTGTAATTATATAATCTATACATTTGCGGCCTGTGGCCTTATATCTGTATTTTATACACCCTATCGTTACATGAACAGTTTTATGATATGACCCGAGAGTGGGTCGGAGTGAAAAGTAGAGAGGTTTGGGAGGAGAAGAGAAGGCAGGTAGGAGGGGGGAGGGGGTAGGACGGGGTAGCGTCCGAGTAGAATGGGCATCCACGAGGTCGGGGCGGCCGGCACCGGTGGCTATCACCAAAGAGTGTGCACCGGAAAATTCGTCACTGTATCTAGGTCGTTCTCAACGATCAGTGTAGTCCTCCCACGGCTCCCATGTCTTGATGAATAGAGGGTATGTGTCCCTGATTTGTGCTGTTAATTTATCCATGAGGTGTGCCTCTTTGATGTTATGGATGACTTTTTCCATTTGTGGCATATCCGTTTGTAGCCAGGTATGCGCCAAGGCTCGCCTTGCGGCCAGGGATATCTTGAACAGTTTTTGTTCTTTGTTGGTCAGGCAGTCTACTGGTCTAGCTATCAGGAAGGACCACGGGTCTGGGGTTAATGTTTTGTGTAGTACTTCTGTTATAAGGCGGGCTATTCCCTCCCAGTATGTCACCACTTTGGGGCACGTCCACTACATGTGTAAGTACGTGCCCTTCTCCCCGCAGCCCCTCCAGCATGTGTCAATGGGTGTTTTACCCATGCGATACAGTTTAACCGGTGTGGTGTACCACCGCATAAGTGTTTTATAGCATTGTTCTTGATGGAGTACACAAATGGATGTTTTTGATGCTGCTTCCCAAATATCTTGCCACTCCCCCCCCCTCTAGTGTTTGTTGTAGGTCGGTTTTCCATTGTGTGACATAAGTGGGAGTGTATGTCTTATCAGTTGGTGCGCTTAATTGGGTGTAGAGGAGGGTGATCAGGCCGGCACGTGGTCCCTCGGACATGCACAATTTTTCAAAGAATGTTGGTCTGGTATGAGCAACCTCCCTCACTTGTGTCTTACCCGCAAAGTCCCTGAGCTGAATATATCTGAAGTGGTCCTTTGTGGTTAATGGGGCTAGGGTGGGGAGATTTTCGAAAGTTCTGAGAGCACCTGCCTGGTATAGCTGGTGATATCTTTGGATTCCCGTGTTTTCAATTCCCCGAAAGTCTCTAGCTATTAGGCCTGGTGGGAAGGCGTTATTGCGTAAGTACGGTGTGAGGGGTGAGATGGGGTGTGTTAAGGCGTATTTGTGAGCCGTGGCGTCCCATATCCTGATTGAGTTCAGGATCGCCGGGCAGGTCGTGGAGATCTCCGGTCTGTCCGGCTTGGGGACCCAGATCCAATATTGCGGGAGGTCTGTGTTCATGATCATCGTTTCTAGATCGACCCATCTGTGGGTGTCAGGTGGCGAGTGCCACTCTATTATTTGCGCTAATTGTGCCGATAGGTAGTAGGCGTGGAGGTGGGGTAGCCCTAGACCTCCCCTGCTTTTGGGTGTATATAGGGTTTGTCTCGCTATCCTGTGCCTCTTCCCCGCCCATATGAAGTAGTCTATGGCTGTTTGAATCGGTTTTAGGTCTCCTTTAGTGACCCGTACCGGCAGGGCTTGGAAGAGGAACAGGAGGCGCGGCAATATATTCATCTTGACGCTGTGCAGTCTACCTATCCACGAAATGGGTTTTTCGTGCCATTTGGCAAGGTCTTTTATTAACGTGGTCATCAGTCGTTTATGGTTTTCCGCATACAGGTCTTTGGGGTCGGGGGGGGAGTGCCACTCCTAGGTATTTAATTGGGCGTCTGCTAATGTTCAGTGGATATGTGTTGGACAGCCATGTGATGTCTGCGTCAGAAAGTCCAATGGGCATGCCCACCGATTTGTCAACATTTATCTTGTACCCTGAGACGCGTTTATACTCGTCGAGCAGATCGAGAAGGTTTGGCACTGAATCTTTCGGGTCAGTGAGGGTCAGCATGATGTCATCGGCGTAGGCCGAGACTTTAAACTCCTCTGACGCTATCCTGACACCCCTGATCCCCGGGTGTTCCCTTATGAGCCGCAAGAGCGGTTCCAGCGCTAATATGAATAAGAGGGGGGACAGGGGGCATCCCTGTCGCGTGCCATTTTTGAGGGCGAAGGGGCGTTGTGTTGTTCCGGGTACTAATGTTTGTGCTCTGGGGTTCGCGTATAGGGCATGGATTGCGTTGACGAATGTGTCTGGTAGGTGCATGTCGCGCAGTAATGTGAAAAGAAAGGGCCAGAGGACCCGATCAAACGCCTTCTCCGCATCCAGAGAGAGGATCAGAGAAGGCGTCGGTTTCCTGCACGTCCTCCATATGAGGTCCACCGCTCTCCATGTGTTTTCGTACAACTGTCGCGTGGGGACGAAGCCCACTTGGTCGGGGTGTATATATGCGGTGAGGAGTGGGTTCAGCCGGTTGGCTAGTAGTTTTGCGTAGGCTTTGAGGTCAAAGTTTATTAGGGATATGGGCCGGTAGTTTGTGATGCTAGTGGTATCCTTATCAGGTTTGGGGATTAAGGTGATATCCGCTGTCGAGAGGTCTTGGTGCGGCAGTTCGCCTTGAGTCCAGCATTTGTACATGTTAGTTAGGTATGGCATTAAGTCGTCCCTGAAGGTCTTGTAGTACGTGCCATCAAATCCATCAGGGCCTGGGGCTTTGTTCCCCTTAAGCCCTGCGATGGCCGCAACTACCTCGTCCATTTCTATTGCGTTTCCCAGGGGCTCTGTCAGGTCCGTGGCGAGTTTCGGGAGTCGGGCCTTGGCTAGAAATGCCTGAAGCTCCGACATGTACTTGGTATTGGACTCTGTCAGGGCGGGAGAGTGATTATATAGTTGTGCATAGAACTGTGTGAATTCATCATTCACCTCAATGGGGTTGGTAAGGACCGTTCCATGTGTGTTTTTGACTATTATTGTCATGGTTTTATGTGCTCTAGGTCGTAGGGCTCTTGCGAGAAGGGTGTCCATTTTGTTGGACTTCTCGTAGAAGAGTCTTTTGGTGTGGTGCATGTCATTGCTGACCTCGTCCACCATCAGCTCTCTGATCATCCGTCTAAGTTCCTGTAGATCTCTATATGTGGTGGGTGTAGCATTTTGTTTATGTTGCTGCTCTGTTCTGCGTAGTTGTTTGAGTAAGTCCGTAAGCTTGTCGTATTTTTGCTTCTTATGCTGTGTGGCTAGTTTAATGAGAAGGCCTCTGACAACGGGCTTATGGGCCGCCCACAGAGTTGTGGGAGATATTGTTAGCTTGGAAGTATTACCGGGGTGTTGTTAGCTTGGAAGTATTGTGTTAGCTCGCGTCTAACATTCTCTTGGACCTGCAGGTTCTTAAGAAGGGAGGCATTCATCCTCCACTTCCAGGGTGTGCGTGTGCCAGCGGTTTTAAGGGTTATTTCTATATCTGCGTGGTCTGACCAGGAGATTAGGTTTATCGCAGTAGTCTTGACCCATTGCATACCCAGTTTGTTCGTGAGAAATAAGTCAATTCGCGAGTAGGTGGCATGGGAGGCAGAGTAGAACGTGTAATCACGTTTACTCGGGTGGTGGATACGCCACGGATCTAGTAGTCCCGTGTTGAGTATGAATTTGTTTAGGAGTTTATCCTGGCCCCCTCTGTATTGTGATCGTGGTAGGTGTTGCCCGCCTCCCCGATCCGTCGCTGGACAGGGTGTCGCATTAAGGTCCCCCCCCTACTATCAATATTCCCCTTGGGAGGTTGGAAATCCTTGTCTCGAGTTCTGTCCAGAACTCTGGTGTGGGGGAGTTCGGGGCATATACATAGATGATAGGTGTTGGAGTGAATCGTGCCTGACAGAACCACGTACCGGCCTTCCGTATCAGTTTGTATGTTTGTGATCTGTATGGGGCATTTTTTATGGATGAGTATCTCTACTCCGTTTTTTTTCCACGGGGCTCGGGACGCGAACGCCCTTGTATATATGTGATCAGTTAAGGCTATGTGGGAGCCGTGTGGTATGTGGGTTTCTTGTACGAATGTAACATCCGCCCTCTGTCGCCTCACTTCCCTGAGAAGTAGCCTCCGTTTATTGGGTATATTTAACCCGTTCAGTGAAGTTATCTTTAGGTCCATGTTTGTGTGTGGGATAGGGTGCGTCAGCTTACCTGACCTAGGGCGAGATGTCAGTCTATCTCGTGCTCAAGCCGAAGCCGGTGCCGTCCACCCCAGCAGTTGCGTCCTCAGGCGCCAATCCCCTCTAAGTCGCTTGCGTATGCGTGCGGGACGGGGGAGAGGGGAGGGTGAAGGGGGAGAGATTGAGGTGGGTAGGTAGAAGGAAAAGGTTGTAGTGAAAATACAACCTATGAAGAAGCAAATGAATAAGTAATTAAACAGTACAATATTCAGTGTGAACCAACCAGGTTCACAATAAGCGTAATATAGCGAAAAACAATCAACAAAATTAATATCTGGGTCTTACCAGTCGCCAGGAGCTATAGGGGGTGGGTATCCACCGCGCTGAGGGTGTCTCCTCTAACGGGGGGGAAACTCAGCCGATATGCACCCTGCCGAGGCTCGGTCAAAAAAGAAACAACCTGCGTCTGCTGAGTAGCTCGGGGGGGGGGGGGGAGAGGGGTCATCCACCTATATATTTCTTGCTTAGTCAGGCCTTCTGTACACTACGTCACTATGCCTTATGTCAGTTTTCCCCTGGTCTGGGGGGGTTACCCCATGTGGAACGTGAGGTAGACCGCTTGTTTACTATGGTGGGGGTGTAGCGTCAGGGAGTGTGCGGCCTTGTGCGAGTTCAGATGTCAGATGATTCTGCAGTGGGACACCACCTATGGAGTTAGGTTTTCCTGCTATGTTGTGGCCATAGTGGGGGGGCGGACTGTGTGTTCTGCTCCCACAGGTGCTAATCACCGGGCGAGGCAGCGCATATGAAGCTTAGGGAGCCCATATGGGATTGGTGCCCTGCTGAACAAAGTTTACTAATAGGCATCTTTATTCCGTCCCTCCGGGATAGTGAGGTTGTGCAGTATGGGGGTGGGGGAGTGGCACCCTTGTATTGTTTGGCAGCGTCTATTACCTTTTCCTAGCCTTACAGTCCTGTCCCTGGTTTAGGCGGGAGTGCCAGGTCACCTGACCCGAAATTCCCGCTCTTCGGACAGCGGTCGATTGCAGTTACTGGTTACTGTCCCGTCTTCCCGCCCCATTATTCCCAGAAGGCTTGCATTTCCCTCCATCTCATAAATGCAGCATATATATATATTTTTTTGCTTTGTACCCCCCCCCCCCCTTCCTATCCCAGGTATGACCCGTCTCTGTAACGTAGTGCCTGGGGCCCCGTGGGTTGCCCCCTCCTTCCCTTGTTTCTTTTGGTCAGTGGACCCCACATGTCACCCTCCCATACCCCCCCTGCTCCAGCCTTAACCCCTGAGGCCTAAATATGACCTCGAAACCCCTTCAACATGCTCTAACCTTGAGCGAATATACTGTATTTAATAAAATGGCTGCTATGATGCATGTGTAAGTCCAGAGTCAGTTAATACATTACTGGAGTGCTATATGCCGACCATTCAGTTCAATTGGGAGTCGCGATCTTCCCAGCTAGCGGGCAATGGCGGCAGGTCCGTGGTGCCGGTCACTGGGAGTTGTAGATCCCCTGGGAGCAGTATGTCCAGGTCTTTTAGAAAATCTCGGACGTTGGTAGAAGGTAGCAGTATGGATGGTGAGGGCCCATGGAAGACAATGATCTTGAACGGGTACCCCCAGGCGAATCTGATCCCCTTCTGGCGCAGTAGGTCCGTGACTGGCCTCCATGCACGCCTTCTGAGGAGGGTTGCAGGAGCGATGTCTTGGTACAGTCGCAATTCGGCACCTTCATGCTGGAACGGTTTTGCTCTGCTCTGTTTAAGTATGGCCTCCTTTGTCTGGAAATAATGCCATCTCACAATGACGTCCCTTGGCGGGCTGGTCTTCGGGCCTTTGGCCCTGAGGCTCTATGTGCTCTGTCAATCAGCCAGAGGTGGTCCGGTATGTTAGGCAAGTGCTGTTGGAAAGTTTGTAATAGTACCTGTTCTAGGTCTTCGTCCCTCACAGTTTCTGATAGGCCTCTGACACGTAGATTATTGCGTCTTGACCTGTTAGATATATCCTCTAATTCGATCTCTAGGTCAGTAATTTTTTGCTGGAGGGCGTTGGTGGCCTTAGCGGTGTCGTTCTGTGCTGTGACCATCTGGGCCACTCTGCGCTCCGTTTCGGTTGTGCGGGCCCCAATGGCGGCAATCTCCGCCTTCACTTCCGCCGCTGTGCGGGTAATTTCAGCCGCTAGATAACCTTTTACCTCCGCCAGCGATTTAAGGATGGCGCGGGAAGAGGCCTTTGGAGCCGTGTGTGCGGCGGTGGGGGCTGCTTCAGGCTGGTGCGTTGCACTGGGGCCCGTGTCGGCAGCAGTGCCACGTGGCGACGGCCTCTGGGCCGTGAACATCTCCGCCACTGATTGAGCTTCCTTATGGCCCTTTTTGGCGGGCTTGCAGCTGGACATCCGCGATCGGTGCGGGCTGGCAGCTTAGGGTTCACTGGGGTCGAGTCTGGACGAGTTTGGGTCAGGTTGGTGCTGATTATAGTGCTAGTTTAAGAGCCTCTGGTGCGGAGCTCCGGCTTTAGGCGGCCATCACAGTCGGCAGTCAGACCACGCCCCAATGTTCACTCAATTATATCATATTTTATATTATATAAAAATGTGTTGTTATTTGCTTAGCTTTGACCTGTGCTTGTCAAGGCATATGTATAGATATGTTTTTTAAATTATTCCAATTTTTGACGGAACTAGTGTTAATTTTGTCGACGATCAATTTCAGTCCTCTAAAATGTTTGAGATTTAGTTGACCAAAACTAAAACAATTCAGATGACTAAAATACGACTAAAACTAAAATGGCTTTTTAGTCAAAAGACTAGGACTAAAACTAAATTGAACTTTGCCGCCAAAATTAACACTACACAGAGGGGCTGTGGAAGGGGCAGAAGAGACAGACCAAGGCTTGGAAGAGAGACACGTAGAGAGACACGTAGGGCTGAGAGGACACAAAGAGACACAGAACGCTGGGGAAGGGGCAAAACAGACAGAGGCTTTAACTAAACCCATTAGATTTTAGTTGTGTCGACTAAAATCTACTGGAGATTTAGTCAACTAAAACTAAAACAATGACTAAAATACGACTAGAACTAAAATTGATTTTTAGTCAAAAGATTATGTAGCCCCATGTAGCTAGAGCGCAGCTAAGCGGAAAAAGGCCTTGACAGGGGTTAGGAGGCGGGCTTAGGAGGAAGTAAGCAAGGAGTGGAGTGGGTAAGTAGGTTTGGCTATTTAAATAGGCAGCCATCTTAGGTGAGTCATTCTAATTTCCTACCTGGTTGAGTTTGTGTTCACCTCCGTGTTCACAGATTTGGCTTGGTGGGATTTTCTTCTTTTGTCTCCTCTGCAGGGCCAATGGACGACGTGGAGCGTTTGCTGGAGGGGATCAGGTCGGCGGCGCGGCATCAGGGCGCAGACTGGCTGCGGGCCCAGGTGGGTCCTGCCCTGGCGGAGGCGGCGGGACGGCGGCGGTGGCAGACCGGTCCGGGCCAGGAGGCCCCCCGAGGAGGCTAAGCCCGGGCGTGGGGCCCGGTGAAGACATCCCTGGTGGTAGTGGCGGTTCCGTTGCGGGCGGCAGCAGGCCCGGTAGCCGCGTGGTTGAGGCCCCGCCTCCCCGTGAGCAGCCGGGGCCTCGGATGAGTGCCCGGCGGCGGAAGGATATCCTGGACGGGGGCGCTGCGGCTCCCGGGTCGGAGGTGACCGGGCGACCCCCTGGAAGGCCGGGGACCACGGAGGTGCGGTGGCTGACGCTAGGTGCTGAGTCTAGTATGATACCCAGGAATGTGATGAAGGTATCTGGTCCTTCAGTCTTGGTGGAGGAGACTGGGACACCCACCTGTTCGAATAGACTGATGGTTTATTTTAGGCTACTGGGAGGGGAAATATTCTCCTCGACCAGTAAGAAATCATCCAGATAATGTATAACTGTAGGGCATCTGGCTATATTTAATAAAACCAGCATAGGGTTTCGGCGAATACGTTGAAAATGGCCGGACTACTTTGGAACCTAAATGTTAAACGTGAGCAAAATAGTAGTTCCCTGCCCACTTGATACCATGCAGGTGACACAGTGTAGGGTGGATAGGCAGTAACTTGAAAGCATTGTGATATCAGTCTTACTGAGCCATGCTCCGGCCCCTGCCTGCATGATAGCCGTAATGGCGTGATCTATGGTGGAATATTGCAGTGAAAATTCCTCAGAGGGTATGAGGGAGTTCAGACTAGGAGTGGCAGAGGTGTGAGGTGTTGATAGATCAATGATAAGTCTCTGTTTGTGAGAAGATTTCCCTGTGACAATACCGATGGGGTTTGTCCGCCATGTGGTGAACGGAGGGGACTGGAAGGGCCCCCATAGGAAGTCCTCTGCCACTTCCTGGCTATGAGTGTCTCCACCGCTGTAGGGTTTGTTGTGCGGATTGTAAATTAGGACATTCCAGGATTCCGGAAGGCATGTGTATGAGGCCTGTGTGAATCCTTCTGATAGACCCGAGATAATGAATTCCACCAAATGTCTAGATGGATGATGTGGCAGTAATGTCGTAAGTACAGAAATGTTTATTGATGTTAAGTATAGTTTTGGGATACATTTTATTTGGACACAGATTTAGCATGTGCCCTGAAACAGATGGCTGGAGAAAGTGATTGCAACTCAACCAGTGCTGGAGGGGTCGCAGCGGCCGACCCAGCCATGGTAAGGGGTGTAGTGACCGATTCCCCAGGGGTGATACTGGCAGGCTAACTAGGCCTGAAAGGCGAAAAATTAATCTTGTTTTGTGACAGGTGAGGCCCTGCTAGTTGCCAAGTGGCTATGAGAGGCTCTGTCTATGAGTTGGCACGAGGGGTTATTGAGGCCACCCGTCGTAGTGGCAGGAATCGTAGGCCTCTCGGTGATAGTAAAAGAAAACAGGGGGAGGGAGTGACAGGTGAGGCCCTCTCTATAATATTGCGAGGCGGCTAACTCACGTGTGGCTCGATGGCGTTTGCCTCCGAAACGTTGAGGCGGGGTGTTGGCCTCGCGGACCACTAAACGATAGGCAGAAATGCCAAGAAGGGAGGTACCTATTTGGGCCTATACCCCTAACTTGCCAGTACTCTATGGCCTAGAAGAATGAAACATATGTGAACTACAACGTGAGCAGGCTTACGTACCTGGTAGTATGTATGAAGTTTTGAGATTCGACAGGTATGAAAACCTGGATAAACCTAAAAAGGGATAGAGTGAGAATGGATCCTGTGAGACCTGTGTCATCTGTATAGGCTGGGATTAGGGCTTCTAGCAGTATGTGTGGGAGGTGTAAAATCTATGAGTATGATAGTGACATGACTGCCCATGCTTGGTGACAAGCGTTACGCTGAGTCCGATACCTGGCAGCAGGGGATTGGCCGTGTAATGTGTATATATGGAAGGTGATCAGATGATATGCATGTCACTAAACTGATCTGGGAATGCAAGGGACTTTTTAATGTGAAGTGACAATATGCAGAATCATAAATGTTGCTGTAAAGTGACGTATGAATGTATGAACCAGAACGTGTGATTCAAAAACCGAAAGTCTTGTGAGACGTATATGCCGTGTTCTTGAATACTCGTGTTACGTCGTCTGAGAGTGTCAAGAAAAGGCCTGAGTTTGTAAATGCCATGTGAAATTATGTGGAATGACAATCTATGCAGAAAATGTTGTAACGTGACGTATGAGTGGTTGAACCAATGCGTGTGATTCAACCCGAAACCCTCTGTGGAAGGTAGGACCGTGTTCTTATATACTCGTGGTATATCGTATGAGTATGATAAGAAATGGCCTGAATAGTTAGTGCCATGTAATCGTAATGTACATGGTTGTAATAACATCATATCTTCATTATACTCTTTGAAAATAGGACCGTGTCCTTGAACTCGTGGTATGTCGTACGAGCATGACAGAAAAAGGAGCCGTAATGTAGGCCAACCATAACAGTAATATACATGTAATATCTGCATTGTAAAATAAAATAACTATTATTATTAAAACCATATATATATATAAAATAAGCAAACTGAAACAAAATAGACAACCTAAGATCGTGTAAAATAAGTATTTGAAAGTTTAACCGATTACTGTGCAGGAAACGTATGATTGGTTGGATCAGTACGTGTGATTCAACCCGAGTATGCATGAAAAGGAACTAAATCCTTGTGTCATGGTTAAAAACAAAGAAATGAGGCCTGTAACGTAGGCTGATTTAATTGTAATGAAATGGATAATTATAAAAAAAAACTCCAGTAAGCGTGGGAGTCCAATGTCTATACAGAAATGTTAGCTGGTTTCATACCCTGATGTAATAAGTGATACCTTAAAAATAGCATGAAAATGGTCTGTCTATTTAACCAAGCAACTTTTTAACCAAATGTAAATACATGAAATGATGAAATGTAACTCACGAAAAAGATCTATGTGAATACATAGCAGAATAACCGAATCTTAGTATGAAGGGAAACAGAAGTTAGCATGAATAGCTTAACCGTATGCATTTTAATGCGAACAGCATATACACATCGTGTATAGAATATACTATGAATAAGTGCCGACCAGAAAACACAAACCGAAATGACAATCGTTTAAATGAAGCAAGGTTGGTTTTTACATGAAATGCAATAATGTCTGAGAAGCCTGTAGTACACTGAATGACCGGTAGGGGTCAGTGTGTAGGCGAAAATGCAGTGGTTCGATGGTTTGTACATGAAATGCAATAATGTCTGAGAAGCCTGTAGTACACCGAATGACCGGTAGGGGTCAGTGTGTAGGCGAAAATGCAGTGGTTCGTTGGTTTGTACATGAAATGCGATAATGTCTAAGAAGCCTGTAGTACACCCAAAGACCGGTAGGGGGTTTAAACGAATGATATGCATGAACATGCAATGGTTTTAGAACAGACTTAGACAAAATGCAGCCGTAAAGTGAGGACCTGACCCGTGCATGGTGCCGTGGGACTGATGCCTGGCATGACGGGTAGGTTGACTTACAGTTTGTGAGTCACTTGGACACCATCCACGGCGATGGATTGAAGAAAGAAGGTGGTAGGCCGGAAAAGCCTGTGGCTGGATTCCTGACACAGCTCTGCTTAAAAAACCTCATGGAGTAATCAGGTAAAATGGCGTCTGGATGACCCGGAAGTGGAAATGATGCAGCGCTGACCTCGAACGATATGGAGCCAGGTAAGGGGTGTCCCTTAAGTAGGGAAGAGGTGTGTCATACGCCCCTCCCACAATTACAGGCCAAAAGGCCTTAATACATGTGTTATTTATATGGGGGTCATTGCCTTTTATATGTTATCAGAAGGAACAGGATGCGAGGGCGGAGTATGGGGGGCAATGACCCATGTTTTACCTGTTAATTTATTATTATCGTTGTTATTATTATTATTATTATTATTATTATTATTGGTTAATAAAGCTGTGGACAAATTTTCCCATATTCCTTAGTGTCTGCGTGTTATTGGGTTAGGATATGGATTTGGTTGTAGGTTGTAGGTGTTACTGTGAACCACTGAAGGTATCACTATAGACCCATAAACAGGAAAAAAAATTCTGCTAAATACCAAAATAAAGTATATACATAAGAATGCTGCTAAATACCAAAATAAAGTATATACAAGTAATACTAGAGTTCTATGCCTGTCAATAGAGCTGTAGAAAAGCCCTACTATTGGCCTAGCCCATACCACATGGGGCCGGTCACACCACATGTCCCACGATATGCCGGACCATGTGACCGGCACGAAGCCCCGCCTCCAGGAACATCTTAATGTTTATCCTGGAGCTTGGATTGAATACACTTAGGGAAATGCAGTACAGCTGATACCACACTCCCCCAGCTCCTATTGGTCGAAGGTACTCATGCCTCTTGGCACATAACATATAAAAGAGACTCATTAACAGTCTAATGTTGGCCCCTGACGAAGGTGCTCCTCTCTAGCACCGAAACGTACGTTGGGCAATTTCTTTCATCTCATATCATGTATATGAGCACTGGGCACTGGTGGTTTTAGCACCATGTTAATCACCTAATCTATACTTTATTTACTTTCTCTTTTCTATGCCTGTCTAGCTAGATTAACAGGGAGAGAGGTTTCTTAAATTTAAAACTAGCAGTCCGAATTTGACTGCTATTAACACTGCATACCTTCCTCAATCTCCCTTTACCTCTGTACTAGCTCCATTTGGAGCCTCTTTTTACTTTGTATCTATTACTACTTTTTGTAGGAGGTATTTATGGTTGGGACTTGGGGATTTATACTCATCTCCTTATAGTGCACTATATTAAAGCTGATAATTAGGGGTGAGTTGTTGATGCCATATGGCATAATGTATCCCTACCTATATATACCCCTCTATTGACAGGCATAGAACTCTAGTATTACTTGTATATACTTTATTTTGGTATTTAGCTGAATTTTTTTTCCTGTTTATGGGTCTATAGTGATACCTTCAGTGGTTCACAGTAACACCTACAACCTACAGCCAGCATTGTAATTTTAGACACTACCGCTATAGATATTTCCAGAGATGCGGTTAGTCTCAATTGACTCTTGAATCTGACCACATTTGTCCTTTTTGTTGTTTGATTTTGTATATATGGGGTTATGCCCCTTCTTGAGATATCTGGAGTCTCAAATTGGTACACCAGTCTCTGAGTAGGCACTTGGCATTACTTCCTTGGGTCACCCGGGGTTGTCTGCACAGGTGCACACCCAGAGACATCGAACTTTTTGTTCTTTGTTTTTCTATGGATTTGGTTGTCCTGGATTCCGACTGCCCAAAAGGCGACTATACACCTGTCATGACTAAAACTAAATTGAAGTTTTCTGCCAAAATTAACACTGGACAGAACCTAGTGAATAGCCTTCCCTGTTCCATGAGAACAAATGTGGGTTAATATTTTATATTGACAAATATACATACAACAGCGGAGCACCTACTTAAACCTTTCTTTTGAAGTCAGGTTCTCATAGAAAGACATTAAACATACACATAATAGTGAAGATAACTAATTAGCATATAAATATTCATATAGGGATTTATGACCCTTTATATAAGACAAAATATACTTATTGTTAATAAAAGATGGCTAGGTATGAAATATCTGATAAAATATATAACATTTCTTAACAAATATATCCTTGAAAAATATAGACCACAGATGCAATCAATATATAACATAAGTGGGGTATAACAGCTGCAGTAAAAATCAGCACAGGTGTGAAGCTGCACCAATAATCTTTTCCTAAACCACTAGGTTTTTGTAATATATTAGAGATTTGGGTGGTGAGGGATTATTTTCTCATTTTTATCTCCCCCTCACATTGTTTTAGCACTTCTAGCATTTCCATTTCTGATTTCTGATATTTTATATTGCAACTGTCAGGGTACACATATCTTAAAAAAATAAATAAATAAGAGAACAATCTTTTTTTTTCTCGCAGATTCCCTAACAAACGTATGGTTTGGCCTAAAAATCGATTTAAACACCTGTCAATCATCGACATAGACCAGCACATGGGTGGACTGCCCTGCTTGTGAAACGGCCTCCGAGCTGTTACACTGAGCACGTGCAAATCTTGGCAAATTAGTGTGTTGTGTGAGGAGTGCCAGGTAGAAGGATATGATAAAAAAAAAAAAAACAGCGGTAATATAAGAACCAGGAGGACTACTAACATAAAACCATGGGCAAATGTAAGTGAAAAAAACAAGGGTAGATGTAACATTAAAACCAAGGGGAGAAGTTAGATAATTACTGAGAGAGGGAGAGGAGAACTAGAACCAGAGGAGAGGTAAGGAAAGATCATGGGGAAGATGGATGAAGAGTACCGGGGAGAGGTAAGATCTAGGGGAAGAGGTATGTAGAGAACTAGGAGTAGAGGTAAGGTAAAGGCTAGGGCAAGAAAAAAACAGGGGAAAGTTAAGGTAAGATCTAGAGCAGGGGTTCTCAACCCAGTCCTCAAGGACCCCCTACCAGTCCAGGATTTAGCGATTACCTGGGTGTGTCTAAGGTTTTTTTTTTTATTTTTCTAAACACCTTGACACACTCAGGTACTCCCTAAATCCTGGACTGGTAGGGGATCCTTGAGGACTGGGTTGAGAACTCTTGATCTAGGGGAAGAGATACACAGAGTAACAGGGGAGAGGTAAGGTAAGATCTAGGGGAAGAGATACACAGAGTAACAGGGGAGAGGTAAGGTAAGATCTAGGGGATGAGATACACAGAGTAACAGGAGAGAGCTAAGGTAAGATCTACGGGAAGAGATACACAGAGTAACAGGAGAGAGCTAAGGTAAGATCTACGGGAAGAGATACACAGAGTAACAGGAGAGAGGTAAGGTAAGATCTAGGGGAAGAGATACACAGAGTAACAGGGGAGAGGTAAGGTAAGACCTAGGGGAAGAGATACACAGAGTAACAGGAGAGAGCTAAGGTAAGATCTACGGGAAGAGATACACAGAGTAACAGGAGAGAGGTAAGGTAAGATCTAGGGGAAGAGATACACAGAGTAACAGGGGAGAGGTAAGGTAAGACCTAGGGGAAGAGATACACAGAGTAACAGGGGAGAGGTAAGGTAAGACCTAGGGGACGAGATACACAGAGTAACAGGGGAGAGGTAAGGTAAGACCTAGGGGACGAGATACACAGAGTAACAGGAGAGAGGTAAGGTAAGATCTAGGGGAAGAGATACACAGAGTAACAGGGGAGCGGTAAGGTAAGATCTAGGGGAAGAGATACACAGAGTAACAGGGGAGAGGTAAGGTAAGATCTAGGGGAAGAGATACACAGAGTAACGGGAGAGGTAAGGTAAGATCTAGGGGAAGACATACAGAGTAACAGGGGAGAGGTAAGGTAAGATCTAGGGGAAGAGATACAGGGAGTAACAGGGGAGAGGTAAGGTAAGATCTAGGGGAAGAGATACAGGGAGTAACAGGGGAGAGGTAAGGTAAGATCTAGGGGAAGAGATACACAGAGTAACGGGAGAGGTAAGGTAAGATCTAGGGGAAGAGATACACAGAGTAACAGGGGAGAGGTAAGGTAAGATCTAGGGGAAGACATACAGAGTAACAGGGGAGAGGTAAGGTAAGATCTAGGGGAAGAGATACAGGGAGTAACAGGGGAGAGGTAAGGTAAGATCTAGGGGAAGAGATACAGGGAGTAACAGGGGAGAGGTAAGGTAAGATCTGGGGGAAGAGATACACAGAGTAACAGGGGAGAGGTAAGGTAAGATCTAGGGGAAGAGATACAGGGAGTAACAGGGGAGAGGTAAGGTAAGATCTAGGGGAAGAGATACAGGGAGTAACAGGGGAGAGGTAAGGTAAGATCTAGGGGAAGAGATACAGGGAGTAACAGGGGAGAGGTAAGGTAAGATCTAGGGGAAGAGATACACACAGTAACAGGGCAGAGGTAAGGTAAGATCTGGGGGAATAGATACACAGAGTAACAGGGGAGAGGTAAGGTAAGATCTGGGAGAATAGATACACAGAGTAACAGGGGAGAGGTAAGGTAAGATCTAGGGGAAGAGATACACAGAGTAACAGGGGAGAGGTAAGATAAGACCTAGGGTAAGAGATACACAGAGTAACAGGGGAGAGGTAAGGTAAGATCTAGGGGAAGAGATACACAGAGTAACAGGGGAGAGGTAAGGTAAGATCTAGGGGAAGAGATACGCAGAGTAACAGGGGAGAGGTAAGGTAAGATCTAGGGGAAGAGATACACAGAGTAACAGGAGAGAGGTAAGGTAAGATCTAGGGGAAGAGATACAGAGTAACAGGAGAGAGGTAAGGTAAGATCTAGGGGAAGAGATACACAGAGTAACAGGAGAGAGGTAAGGTAAGATCTAGGGGAAGAGATACACAGAGTAACAGGGGAGAGGTAAGGTAAGATCTAGGGGAAGAGATACAGAGTAACAGGGGAGAGGTAAGGTAAGATCTAGGGGAAGAGATACACAGAGTAACAGGGGAGAGGTAAGGGAAGATCTAGGGGAAGAGATACACAGAGTAACAGGAGAGAGGGAAGGTAAGATCTAGGGGAAGAGATACACAGAGTAACAGGGGAGAGGTAAGGTAAGATCTAGGGGAAGAGATACACATAGTAACAGGAGAGAGGGAAGGTAAGATCTAGGGGAAGAGATACACAGAGTAACAGGGGAGAGGTAAGGTAAGATCTAGGGGAAGAGATACACAGAGTAACAGGGGAGAGGTAAGGTAAGGTCTAGGGGAAGAGATACCCAGAGTAACAGGGGAGAGGTAAGGTAAGATCTAGGGGAAGAGATACACATAGTAACAGGGGAGAGGTAAGGTAAGGTCTAGGGGAAGAGATACACAGAGTAACAGGAGAGAGGTAAGGTAAGATCTAGGGGAAGAGACACACAGAGTAACAGGGGAGAGGTAAGGTAAGATCTAGGGGAAGAGATACACAGAGTAACAGAGGAGAGGTAAGGTAAGATCTAGGGGAAGAGATACACAGAGTAACAGGGGAGAGGTAAGGTAAGATCTAGGGGAAGAGATACAGAGTAACAGGGGAGAGGTAAGGTAAGATCTAGGGGAAGAGATACACAGAGTAACAGGGGAGAGGTAAGGTAAGATCTAGGGGATGAGATACACAGAGTAACAGGAGAGAGCTAAGGTAAGATCTACGGGAAGAGATACACAGAGTAACAGGAGAGAGCTAAGGTAAGATCTACGGGAAGAGATACACAGAGTAACAGGAGAGAGGTAAGGTAAGATCTAGGGGAAGAGATACACAGAGTAACAGGGGAGAGGTAAGGTAAGACCTAGGGGAAGAGATACACAGAGTAACAGGAGAGAGCTAAGGTAAGATCTACGGGAAGAGATACACAGAGTAACAGGAGAGAGGTAAGGTAAGATCTAGGGGAAGAGATACACAGAGTAACAGGGGAGAGGTAAGGTAAGACCTAGGGGAAGAGATACACAGAGTAACAGGGGAGAGGTAAGGTAAGACCTAGGGGACGAGATACACAGAGTAACAGGGGAGAGGTAAGGTAAGACCTAGGGGACGAGATACACAGAGTAACAGGAGAGAGGTAAGGTAAGATCTAGGGGAAGAGATACACAGAGTAACAGGGGAGCGGTAAGGTAAGATCTAGGGGAAGAGATACACAGAGTAACAGGGGAGAGGTAAGGTAAGATCTAGGGGAAGAGATACACAGAGTAACGGGAGAGGTAAGGTAAGATCTAGGGGAAGACATACAGAGTAACAGGGGAGAGGTAAGGTAAGATCTAGGGGAAGAGATACAGGGAGTAACGGGAGAGGTAAGGTAAGATCTAGGGGAAGAGATACAGGGAGTAACAGGGGAGAGGTAAGGTAAGATCTAGGGGAAGAGATACACAGAGTAACGGGAGAGGTAAGGTAAGATCTAGGGGAAGAGATACACAGAGTAACAGGGGAGAGGTAAGGTAAGATCTAGGGGAAGACATACAGAGTAACAGGGGAGAGGTAAGGTAAGATCTAGGGGAAGAGATACAGGGAGTAACAGGGGAGAGGTAAGGTAAGATCTAGGGGAAGAGATACAGGGAGTAACAGGGGAGAGGTAAGGTAAGATCTGGGGGAAGAGATACACAGAGTAACAGGGGAGAGGTAAGGTAAGATCTAGGGGAAGAGATACAGGGAGTAACAGGGGAGAGGTAAGGTAAGATCTAGGGGAAGAGATACAGGGAGTAACAGGGGAGAGGTAAGGTAAGATCTAGGGGAAGAGATACAGGGAGTAACAGGGGAGAGGTAAGGTAAGATCTAGGGGAAGAGATACACACAGTAACAGGGCAGAGGTAAGGTAAGATCTGGGGGAATAGATACACAGAGTAACAGGGGAGAGGTAAGGTAAGATCTGGGAGAATAGATACACAGAGTAACAGGGGAGAGGTAAGGTAAGATCTAGGGGAAGAGATACACAGAGTAACAGGGGAGAGGTAAGATAAGACCTAGGGTAAGAGATACACAGAGTAACAGGGGAGAGGTAAGGTAAGATCTAGGGGAAGAGATACACAGAGTAACAGGGGAGAGGTAAGGTAAGATCTAGGGGAAGAGATACGCAGAGTAACAGGGGAGAGGTAAGGTAAGATCTAGGGGAAGAGATACACAGAGTAACAGGAGAGAGGTAAGGTAAGATCTAGGGGAAGAGATACAGAGTAACAGGAGAGAGGTAAGGTAAGATCTAGGGGAAGAGATACACAGAGTAACAGGAGAGAGGTAAGGTAAGATCTAGGGGAAGAGATACACAGAGTAACAGGGGAGAGGTAAGGTAAGATCTAGGGGAAGAGATACAGAGTAACAGGGGAGAGGTAAGGTAAGATCTAGGGGAAGAGATACACAGAGTAACAGGGGAGAGGTAAGGGAAGATCTAGGGGAAGAGATACACAGAGTAACAGGAGAGAGGGAAGGTAAGATCTAGGGGAAGAGATACACAGAGTAACAGGGGAGAGGTAAGGTAAGATCTAGGGGAAGAGATACACATAGTAACAGGAGAGAGGGAAGGTAAGATCTAGGGGAAGAGATACACAGAGTAACAGGGGAGAGGTAAGGTAAGATCTAGGGGAAGAGATACACAGAGTAACAGGGGAGAGGTAAGGTAAGGTCTAGGGGAAGAGATACCCAGAGTAACAGGGGAGAGGTAAGGTAAGATCTAGGGGAAGAGATACACATAGTAACAGGGGAGAGGTAAGGTAAGGTCTAGGGGAAGAGATACACAGAGTAACAGGAGAGAGGTAAGGTAAGATCTAGGGGAAGAGACACACAGAGTAACAGGGGAGAGGTAAGGTAAGATCTAGGGGAAGAGATACACAGAGTAACAGAGGAGAGGTAAGGTAAGATCTAGGGGAAGAGATACACAGAGTAACAGGGGAGAGGTAAGGTAAGATCTAGGGGAAGAGATACAGAGTAACAGGGGAGAGGTAAGGTAAGATCTAGGGGAAGAGATACACAGAGTAACAGGGGAGAGGTAAGGGAAGATCTAGGGGAAGAGATACACAGAGTAACAGGAGAGAGGGAAGGTAAGATCTAGGGGAAGAGATACACAGAGTAACAGGGGAGAGGTAAGGTAAGATCTAGGGGAAGAGATACACATAGTAACAGGAGAGAGGGAAGGTAAGATCTAGGGGAAGAGATACACAGAGTAACAGGGGAGAGGTAAGGTAAGATCTAGGGGAAGAGATACACAGAGTAACAGGGGAGAGGTAAGGTAAGGTCTAGGGGAAGAGATACCCAGAGTAACAGGGGAGAGGTAAGGTAAGATCTAGGGGAAGAGATACACATAGTAACAGGGGAGAGGTAAGGTAAGGTCTAGGGGAAGAGATACACAGAGTAACAGGAGAGAGGTAAGGTAAGATCTAGCGGAAGAGATACAGAGAGTAACAGGGGAGAGGTAAGGTACGATCTAGCGGAAGAGATACAGAGAGTAACAGGGGAGAGGTAAGGTACGATCTAGGGGAAGAGATACAGAGAGTAACAGGGGAGAGGTAAGGTAAGATCTAGGGGAAGAGATACACAGAGTAACAGGGGAGAGGTAAGGGAAGATCTAGGGGAAGAGATACACAGAGTAACAGGAGAGAGGGAAGGTAAGATCTAGGGGAAGAGATACACAGAGTAACAGGGGAGAGGTAAGGTAAGGTCTAGGGGAAGAGACACACAGAGTAACAGGGGAGAGGTAAGGTAAGATCTAGGGGAAGAGATACACAGAGTAACGAGGAGAGGTAAGGGTTGATCTAGGGTAAGATATACACAGAGTAACAGGGGAGAGGTAATGTAAGATCTAGGGAAGAGATACACAGAGTAACAGGGGAGAGGTAATGTAATATCTAGGGAAGAGATACACAAAGTAATGAGGAGAGGTAAGGTTAAATCTAGGGGAAGAGATACACAGAGTAATAGGGGAGAGGTAAAGTAAGATCTAGGGGAAGAGATACAGAGAGTAACAGGGGAGAGATAAGGTACGATCTAGCGGAAGAGATACACAGTGTAACAGGGGAGAGGTAAAGTAAGATCTAGGGGAAGAGATACGCAGAGTAACAGGAGAGAGGTAAGGTAAGATCTAGGGGAAGAGATACAGAGAGTAACAGGGGAGAGGTAAGGTAAGATCTAGCGGAAGAGATACAGAGAGTAACAGGGGAGAGGTAAGGTACGATCTAGCGGAAGAGATACAGAGAGTAACAGGGGAGAGGTAAGGTACGATCTAGGGGAAGAGATACAGAGAGTAACAGGGGAGAGGTAAGGTACGATCTAGTGGAAGAGATACACAGAGTAACAGGGGAGATGTAAGGTAAGATCTAGGGGACGAGATACACAGAGTAACAACGGAGAGGTAAGGTAAGATCTAGGGGACGAGATACACAGAGTAACAGGGGAGAGGTAAGATCTAGGGGAAGAGATACAGGGAGTAACAGGGGAGAGGTAAGGTACAATCTAGGGGAAGAGATACACAGAGTAACAACGGAGAGGTAAGGTAAGATCTAGGGGACGAGATACACAGAGTAACAGGGGAGAGGTAAGATCTAGGGGAAGAGATACAGGGAGTAACAGGAGAGAGGTAAGGTAAGATCTAGGGGAAGAGATACAGGGAGTAACAGGGGAGAGGTAATGTAAGATCTAGGGGAAGAGATACACAGAGTAACAGGGGAGAGGTAAGGTAAGACCTAGGGGACGAGATACACAGAGTAACAGGGGAGAGGTAAGGTAAGATCTAGGGGAAGAGATACACAGAGTAACAGGAGAGAGGTAAGGTAAGACCTAGGGGACGAGATACACAGAGTAACAGGCGAGAGGTAAGATCTAGGGGAAGAGATACACAGAGTAACAGGGGAGAGGTAAGGTAAGATCTAGGGGAAGAGATACACCGAGTAACAGGGGAGAGGTAAGGTAAGATTTAGGGGAAGAGATGCAGAGATTAACAGGGGAGAGATAAGGTAAGATCTAGGGGAAGAGATACACAGAGTAACAGGAGAGAGGTAAGGTAAGATCTAGGCGAAGAGATACAGAGAGTAACAGGGGAGAGGTAAGGTAAGATTTAGGGGAAGAGATGCAGAGATTAACAAGGGAGAGATAAGGTAAGATCTAGGGGAAGAGATACACAGAGTAACAGGGGAGAGGTAAGGTAAGACCTAGGGGACGAGATACACAGAGTAACAGGAGAGAGGTAAGGTAAGACCTAGGGGACGAGATACACAGAGTAACAGGGGAGAGGTAAGGTAAGATCTAGGGGAAGAGATGCACAGAGTAACAGGAGAGAGGTAAGGTAAGATCTAGGGGAAGAGATACACAGAGTAACAGGGGAGAGGTAAGGTAAGATCTAGGGGAAGAGATACACAGAGTAACAGGGAAGAGGTAAGGTAAGATCTAGGGGAAGAGATACACCGAGTAACAGGGGAGAGGTAAGGTAAGATTTAGGGGAAGAGATGCAGAGATTAACAGGGGAGAGATAAGGTAAGATCTAGGGGAAGAGATACACAGAGTAACAGGAGAGAGGTAAGGTAAGATCTAGGCGAAGAGATACACAGAGTAACAGGGGAGAGGTAAGGGAAGATCTAGGGGAAGAGATACACAGAGTAACAGGGGAGAGGTAAGGTAAGATCTAGGGGAAGAGATACACCGAGTAACAGGGGAGAGGTAAGGTAAGATCTAGGGGAAGAGATACACAGAGTAACAGGAGAGAGGTAAGGTAAGATCTAGGCGAAGAGATACACAGAGTAACAGGGGAGAGGTAAGGGAAGATCTAGGGGAAGAGATACACTGAGTAACAGGAAAGAGGTAAAGTAAGATCTAAGGTGAGCGATATACAGAGTAATGAGGGAGAGGTAAAGTAAAATATCTAAAATAAGATATGACCCAGGTGAAGAGGTAAAATGAGAACTAGGGAGTGCGGCAACAGGAGAACCAGGAAAAGAAAAGGAGTAGAAAGCTATGGTTTTTAGCACTGGTTAAGCTGTACGTCTCTTTGGTCACTTTGGTTCTGTAGCGTACAGTGAGCAGGAACCAGGGAGAGAGCTGGAACAGACAGTCAGAAAACTGTCTTAACTTTATTTAGATCTGGTGCTGATTAGAGATGTTTGGTTAAGAGACCCTCTCAGTATGTGAGGGACAACTTATTTAAGGGAAGTGAAGAAGACACCGAAAGAGAGGTCAAGGATAGAACAAGGCTGGAGGAGACAGACTGAATAATGTATGCGTGATGTGATCGATGGGACAGGTAGAGGGACGAGAGGAGGGATGAATTTAAGGAAAACTTCCTTTTTATGGAGAAAGTTGAAGTAAAGCAGGTTGGGTGAGGAGGGAATTGTAGAGATTTAGCTTCAGTAAGTTGCCGACCATGAGGTTTTTGGAGGGTAGACATGCAGCTAGCAATGTGTTAGCTAGCTGTGTTAACCTCTACCACTTCAGATGGAAGGCTATTCCATGCATCCACTACCCTCTCAGTAAAGTAATACTTCCTGGTATTACTTTTAAACCTTTGCCCCTCTAATATAAATCTAATGTACATACACTGTTTACTTACTGTACCTTCTTCTACTGTAATGTAACCTCTACAGTCCTAAGTACACCTTGAATAAAATAGACATATTATATGCCCACTGTACTTACTTTACCTCCCTCTCCTGTAGAACCATGTTAATAAATTATATGTGCATTGTATGCGTACGCTGTAGTGATTATGGTGCCAAAAATGCTCTGAAGCGCCCTAATTTATGTAGTCGTGCTGTTTGCTACTGTTTTGGGGTATTCCAGACACCAGTCATTTCCTCCACGAGAGCCAGAAGCTCTTAACATAGAGCTAAGCCCAGTGGTACAGGGCTTAGTTCAATTGATGAGCGTGATCAACTGATGCTATCTGCCAATGAGCTGGCCCTGCATGGTTGGGTTTAGTTTAGGAGAGCCACCAAAGCTCTGTGCAGAAACTTCCAGCGTTCAGTGGAGGAAGTGACCTGCTTCCGGCAGAAACCAGGTAAGTTTTAAAACCAATATCAAACAGTTTAATTAGGCACATTAGGTGAGGGGGGCACCAAGGCACTGTAGTGGTTATGGTGCTCAAGGTTTCCATTAATAGTAGAAGGTAGGATGGTGCAAGGAAACTCCAGGCTCTATAACCAATTAATTGAGATAAAGTGGTTACGGTGCCTGGAGTGTTCTATTAAACATTTGGCAAATGATATATAGAGTTACAGTTTAGAGCAGGCACATCCTGAGCAAATATTGCAACCGAGGAAAACAAATAGAAACATTGTTTAGTTTGGTTTCTCCTCTTTGTGTGTGCTCTAAATGCTGCCTGCTCGGTATACAGGAAAGTCCTTATAACAATGACTGACAAGGGCTAATATAGAGGCGCCCAGTTACAGAATAAACTAGGTGTGGATTTTTACGTTTGATTTTTATTTTTTTTTAAATCTCACAAATACACATAGGGATAGGTAAACATTAATATAAAAAATCTGGTTGAGTGACAGTTCCACTTTAAGTTACCTCTTTGGGAAAGTGAGAACGAGCAACGAAGGAATGAGAGGGAATGATGAGTAAAAAAAAATAAATGGATGATAGGAAGAAGCAGATGGGTAGAAGGGAGAGCAGTTTAAATACATACTCAGACGGAATGAGGACAGCAATAAACAGATGGAGAGATATCGAGGAACAAAAGATAAATAAAAAACAAGCCATTCCGAAAGGTAGACAGTGTAACGGAGGTGAAAAGTAAAATTATGAAAGAAAAGGTAGATACAATTACAATTTAAAGAAACACTAACAGATGAATGAGTGAGGATGAAATAAAAGAGAGAAAAAGTGATTGTAATTGAAACAGATGGGGAAAAGGAAAATAGAGTGATAACGATTGTGGGTGAAAAAGGGGGAAAAACTGTGTTAATGTAGGTAAGGATAGAACATGAATGAGAAAATGAAAAAGAGAGAAACAATGAGACTGTGAGAGGGAATGAGAAATAAAGGGGAGGAGGAGAACGTTAAAGAGACAGTGAATGAGAGCCAGAAAAAGTAAGAGAAAAATGTGATCGAGAGACGAGAAAAGGAAAGAATGTGAGAGAGAGAAATGGAAGAGAAACTGGCAGATATAAAAGGTTTTGGATAAAGGAGGGAATGAAAGCGAAAAAGACAGAGAGACGCGGAGAGAAAACACAAAACCCAAAAGAAGTTTAGAATTACCCAGCAGGCAGAGAGGGGGGCAGTGAAGGAGACTGGGAGGGGAAACTGGGAAAGAGTTTAGAGGAAAAGTGGATAGTAAAAGGCAGCTAATATGGGGAGTTAAATGTTTAATATTTTATTTTAGGAATGGTTTGGTAGAACTGGAATTAAACCGATATTTTGAGTGTTCCCACGGTGATCCAACACTATGCCCGTTGATGGGGGCATTTAGTGAATTCTCTAAAGGAGCGAGCAATGAGTAGCAGTCTGCCCCTCCCCCAGCCACCTGGTGAATCTCAGTCATGCCATACCTAAATGGCTGGCACTGCCCGCTCAGCATGTGCTAGGCCCCCTCCCCCACCCTTCCATAGGGCTTAGAAACTTGTGTAAAGCCTGGGCTTCTCTGAGCTAAACTGCCCATCTGCAGCTGGGGCTGTCCATGCAGCAATGAAAGGGGGAGGCTTTAGTGATCATGCCAGTAGGGATTTGGGCAAAGGGAGGAGAGGCGGTCACCCAAAAATGCTCCTTTGCCAATGTTGATCCTAAATGGTTTTAGTGTTTGTGCTCCTCGCTTTTATCACAGTATCAATCCCCCCCTTTATATCTGGCACTGGTGTTTCCAGCATTCTGACATTTTATATCTCACTTTAGGTATTACTCTTTCTAACAAATGTGGTTAATAAATTCTCTAGTGTCTGACATTCTCATTCTCTCTGCCCTTATATTGCCTTTTCAATGACTAACAGCTTACAAAGACTGGGGTAGAAATGCACTCAGTATCCAGGTTACTGTAATAAGATGTTATGGGGTAATAAGGCACTCAGGGGCCGGGTTACTGTAATAAGATGTTACAGGGTAATAAGGCACTCAGGAGCCGGGTTACTGTAATAAGATGTTACAGGGTAATAAGGCACTCAGGAGCCGGGTTACTGTAATAAGATGCTACAGGGTAATAAGGCACTCAGGAGCCGGGTTACTGTAATAAGATGTTACAGGGTAATAAGGCACTCAGGAGCCGGGTTACTGTAATAAGATGTTACAGGGTACTAAGGCGCTCAGGAGCCGGGTTACTGTAATAAGATGTTACGGGGTAATAAGGCACTCAGGAGCCGGGTTACTGTAATAAGATGTTACAGGGTAATAAGGTACTCAGTAGTCAGGTTACTGTAATAAGATGTTACAGGGTAATAAGGCACTCAGGAGCCGGGTTACTGTAATAAGATGTTACGGGGTAATAAGGCACTCAGGAGCCGGGTTACTGTAATAAGATGTTACAGGGTAATAAGGCACTCAGGAGCCGGGTTACTGTAATAAGATGTTACAGGGTACTAAGGCGCTCAGGAGCCGGGTTACTGTAATAAGATGTTACGGGGTAATAAGGCACTCAGGAGCCGGGTTACTGTAATAAGATGTTACAGGGTAATAAGGTACTCAGTAGTCAGGTTACTGTAATAAGATGTTACAGGGTAATAAGGCACTCAGGAGCCGGGTTACTGTAATAAGATGTTACGGGGTAATAAGGCACTCAGGAGCCGGGTTACTGTAATAAGATGTTACAGGGTAATAAGGCACTCAGGAGCCGGGTTACTGTAATAAGATGTTACAGGGTAATAAGGCACTCAGGAGCCGGGTTACTGTAATAAGATGTTACGGGGTAATAAGGCACTCAGGAGCCGGGTTACTGTAATAAGATGTTACTGGGTAATAAGGCACTCAGGAGCCGGGTTACTGTAATAAGATGTGACATGGTAATAAGGCACTCAGGAGCCGGGTTACTGTAATAAGATGTTACAGGGTAATAAGGCACTCAGGAGCCGGGTTACTGTAATAAGATGTTACAGGGTAATAAGGCACTCAGAAGCCGGGTTACTGTAATAAGATGTTACAGGGTAATAAGGCGCTCAGGAGCCGGGTTACTGTAATAAGATGTTACAGGGTAATAAGGCACTCAGGAGCCTGGTTACTGTTATAAGACGTTACAGGGTAATAAGGCACTCAGGAGCCGGGTTACTGTAATAAGATGTTACAGGGTAATAAGGCACTCAGGAGCCGGGTTACTGTAATAAGATGTTACAGGGTAATAAGGCACTCAGGAGCCTGGTTACTGTAATAAGATGTTACAGGGTAATAAGGCACTCAGGAGCCGGGTTACTGTAATAAGATGTTACGGGGTAATAAGGCACTCAGGAGCTGGGTTACTGTAAAAAGATGTTACAGGGTAATAAGGCACTCAGGAGCCGGGTTACTGTAATGAGATGTTACAGGGGGTAATAAGGCACTCTGGAGCCGGGTTACTGTAATGAGATGTTACAGGGTAATAAGGAATAATTCAGGTTATTGCAGAATATGATGAGATGCACATTATTTACTTTTGATACTTGGTGCAATTTGAGAGATTAACTATTCGTATACTCTCTGGTTTTAAAATAGTTAAGGATTGTGGTGGATAGAGGGAGTGAGAAAGAGATTTGTGGATTCTGGCCGTGTTACACTGGTGTACATTCACAGCCAAAATCAACATACAACAGAAAATGGAGACTTAATTCGAGATTGAAAAGCAGAGTGCCTGATTTTGCTATCAATAACGTCTCTTTTACTTCCTTTCACATTAATCAGTGCTGGCTGAGCCTGTCCTGATAACCCACACTTTGAATATCTTTCTATATTAGATATAAACCCAGCGCTGTCTGAGCCTGTCCTGATAATCTGCAGTCAGGCTATCTCTGTACAATATATATATAAACCCAGCACTGTCTGAGCCTGTCCTGATAATCTGCAGCCAGGAGGTCTCTTTACATTATATATAAACCCAGCGCTGTCTGAGCCTGTCCTGATAATCTGCAGTCAGGAGGTCTCTGTACATTATATATAAACCCAGCGCTGTCTAAGCCAGTCCTGATAATCTACAATCAGACAGTCTCTGTACATTTTAAAGAAACCCAGCACTGTCTGAGCCTGTCCTTATAACTTGCAGTCTGGAGGTCTCTGTATATTATATAAACCCAGCGCTGTCTGAGCCTGTCCTTATAACTTGCAGTCTGGAGGTCTCTGTATATTATATAAACCCAGCACTGTCTGAGCCTGTCCTTATAACTTGCAGTCTGGAGGTATCTGTTATTTATATAAACCCAGCGCTGTCTGAGCCTGTCCTTATAACTTGCAGTCTGGAGGTCTCTGTGTATTATATATAAACCCAGCACTGTCTGAGCCTGTCCTGATAACTTGCAGTCAGGAGGTCTCTGTATATTATATATAAACCCAGCACTGTCGGAGCCTGTCCTGATAATACGCAGTCAGGCTGGCTCTGTATATTATATATAAACCCAGCACTGTCTGAGCCTGTCCTGATAATACGCAGTCAGGCTGGCTCTGTATATTATATATAAACCCAGCACTGTCTGAGCCTGTCCTTATAACTTGCAGTCTGGAGGTCTCTGTATATTATATAAACCCAGCACTATCTGAGCCTGTCCTGATAATACGCAGTCAGGCTGGCTCTGTATATTATATATAAACCCAGCACTGTCTGAGCCTGTCCTGATAATCTGCAGTCTGGAGGTCTCTGTATATTATATATAAACCCAGCACTGTCTCAGCCTGTCCTGATAATCTGCAGTCTGGAGGTCTCTGTATATTGTATATAAACCCAGCACTGTCTGAGCCTGTCCTGATAATACGCAGTCAGGCTGGCTCTGTACATTAAATATAAACCCAGCACTGTCTGAGCCTGTCCTGATAATACTCAGTCAGGCTGGCTCTGTACATTAAATATAAACCCAGCACTTTTTGAGTCTGCTCTGTTAAGCATAGCTATTTGGTCCTCTTTTGTCCTCGCTTTGTGCGTTATTTAACCCTTGCTCTTTATAGTTATCAATCTCCTGCACTCTGAGCTTTATCTAACCCTTACACTCCATGGCTATCAATCTCTATGGTGTTTGTTTTATTCTTGGAATCTTTAGCTACCAATTTCTTCCATTTTGTGTTTATATTTTGTGTACCCAGTCAATTTTAATCTCTCTCCCACTCAAACTAACACCACTTATATTATCTATTTTATTGTCTTTTCCTATATTCTGCATTTGCAATTTGTATTGAAATTACAATTTCTTCATGTGTTTCGGTGCTGGTATATTGTATTTTGAACGATTTAATCTCGTCTCTAGTTATCAAATTCTTGTACACCTAATTTTTTTTCTCTAATTAACTCTAAAGTTCAGTCTCCAAGCACTCTACACTCTCCAATTATCGATCTCTTGCACTTTCCACCTATTAATCTCTTGCACTTTCCACCTATCAATCTTTTGCAGTCCCGTTATCAATCCCTTGCACTGTCCAGCTATAAATCACATTGAATCTTGAGCTATTGCACTATTGGGTTTCTCTATTTTATACTCTCTTGCAGTCAATCTATTGAGTGAAAAAAGAGACAGAATACAAAATTAGGTTCTCTACTGTAGCTGTAACAAATGAAATAAACAATGCAGATTGATAATTTGCAAATTTAATACCATACACAGCGATGTATCTTACACAAGGCAAACAAGGCATTTGCCTTGAGTGGCACTTTGCACCCCCTAACGCCCAGATGGGTGCCGTGTTTGCCTCATGTCCTGGGGGGCTCAAGGCAGATTCTATCACAGTGAGGGAACATGCTCACCTGAGCTTAGCTCCGTCACGTGCCGCTTAATGAAGCCGGGAGCCAGAATATGACGTCACTCCGGCTCCCGGCATCACTAAGGGGCGCGTGAGGGAGCTGAGCAGGAAGATTTGAACTCCCTCGCCGCCTACTCTGAAGGTAGTCCGCCTACTCTGAAGGTAGTCCACCCCCTGCCGGCCCGCGCAGCAGCCCCACTGGACCGCAGGTAAGTAATCCACTCCAGTTCTCCCAGGGAGACAAATAATTACAAAGCAAATTCACATATGAAAGAAGGGGCTTAGCATTCCCTCCCACTTCCAAATAAGGTCCGGACCGGATATGGACTGCCATCCCCAATGTGGCAGCACATCCGGTCTCGGGCAGAGTTCATATCCCACCCCAACATGCCAAGGATGCCAAGGAAGGAGCTTGTGATAGAGTTATCCATTTTAACGTATTGTAGGTGGGACTTTTGACGAGAATTCAAGATTGTAAAGATTGATGGTCAAATAGATTACCTTGTTGAGCAACTAGTAGCATTTCTGGATTGGAGATCTTGTTTATGGAGGAAACGGTCTAATTACAATATGGAACGACTCTACTAATTGATTGACCCAGAAGAGGGTTCACAAGACAGGAGATCATTTATTAACTGCACCTTAATTAATGTAAAGGAATTTGTTTGAGGATGACAAAAAGTCCAGAAGAGTAGGGATGCAAAGACAGCAGAAGGTGACAGAACCACTTTAAGCCCACAACTATGCCAAAGCACCCGATATAACAAATTTTGGCAGATAAACATGCTTACTACACAACTAACTGCTTTCTGCAATACTTACTGCAACTGCTCTACGATTAGCTCCTCCAATAAATTTGCTGCTCAGGACTAGTGATGTCCCGAACAGTTCGCAGTCGCGAACACGCGCGATGTTTGGTCCGCCCCCTATTCGTCATCATTGAGTAAACTTTGACCCTGTACCTCACAGTCAGCAGACACATTCCAGCCAATCAGCAGCAGACCCTCCCACCTCCATGACGAATAGGGGCGGACCGAACATCGCACGTGTTCGCGACCACGAACACGCTATGTTCGCCAGTGAACGGTTCCCGGCGAACTGTTCGGGACATCACTACTCAGGACACTTCGAATAGAGCGCCTGCATGTGGAAATAGGAGCCTGTTGGGTCTCTAGGTATACCGAAAGAAAAAGTTCTGGTTTATGCCTCCAAAATGCTTTTTTTTCCAAGGGGCAACTTGGCCCAAGTTAAAACGTTTCAATCATTTCTTCTTTAAGTATTCTCAAACTCAAACCAGATCCAGCTTAAATTCCTTGGACAAAACAGTAGCCAGTGTCTGCTAATTGCAAGGACAACATCTGGAAGTCAATGTACTGTCTGCAATTCTGATCCAAGGAGGTTTTACTGACTTTGATCCCAGACACAAACAGCCATTGGTTTCCATGGGGACACAATGCAATTTTGGAAAATCTGGATAAAAATCACTTAAAGTGTCCATGTCACTTTGCAGGTTTTGTTTTTAAATTAATCCTTTTAGTTACTCTATCTCCCTTTGTTTTGATTTATTTTGTTGTTAAATTTCACCTTAGTTTTCTTAAATTATACATAAGAATCAAAGGGACTGCTTTTGCTCATGGGGAGCATGATCTTTGGGCAATGAGCAGAACTTAGTCACAGATTAATTTCAGCTCCAAAACCAATTCACCCAAAATCCATCAATCAGAAGAATCCCTCACAAGGGCGAACTGCAGATTTCACAGACAGAGGAGAGCAAAATGGAGGCTCCCAGGTATTGAGATCCTCCAAAAGAGAGAAAGGTAACAAATATAAATAAAGACAAGGAAGCCTGTGTGAAAATACGGGAGACTCCTGGAAATATCAATAAAGGCAAGTGGCAAGGAAGGCGTATAGTCATTAAGACACAAGGGGCATAAAAAAACCAAACGTGACAGTGCCTCTTTAATTCTAAGTATACCTTGACAAGGAATATCTCATTAACATTAAATTTCCCTGTCTAAGGGGCTTATTTGCTAGTGAGTGAACTGTGGCAAACTAACGAGTTGCACATTGCAGACAAAAATTGCCAATTTGGGAAAATGATCCAACTCCACTATTGTCAACCACAATTTTTATAATATAGTTGTGATCACCGCACAGGTCCTAACCCATTAAAAATACGATATCTCCCTCTAACAGAGACTCTCCCTCATTGGCAAAGATTGTCTCGCTCTGGCTGACCTTCTGAATGTCCTTATTGTCTGCTTTCTGTTGTGTCTCTGCTCCCACTTCTCCTCCCCAGAAGCATTAAGTAGATAAGCCCTGTTCTGCATATACTCAGATCCTAACCTTTTTTTTTTTTTCTGTAATGTAGGCTTGTGCTCCAGGGATGTTTCACTGAACCGTAAGTTATCAAGCCAAACAGTGGCACATGCGTGATGCGTGTTCCAGCTGCCACAAACATGTGCAGGCCTCTCTTTGCTCATGCATATTCATGATGGCTGCTCTGCAAGGGTATATGTTTCATCACATCTGGTGCAGGGAGAGAAGGAGAATCGCTGAACAGCTGTGTGTTAGACCTGTCACTGCTTGTAGGCTGCTGTACCTGTCTCGTGTGTGTGTATATCATTGTGTAGGAGCATTACCTGTCTCGTGTGTGTGTATATCATTGTGTAGTCGCAGTACCTGTCCCATGTGTGTGTATATAACATTGTGTAGGAGCATTACCTGTACTGTGTGTATATTATTGTGTAGTCGCAGTACCTGTCCCATGTGTGTTTGTATATATATACCATTGTGGTGTAGGAGAATTACCTGTTTTGTGTGTGTAGATCATGGTGTAGTTGCAGTACCTGTCCCGTGTGTGTATATATCATTGTGTAGGAGCATTACCTGTGCAGTGTGTGTATATCATGATGTAGTCGCAGTACCTGTCCCATGTGTGTATATATGTCCTTGTGTAGGAGCATTACCTGTACTGTGTGTATATTATTGTGTAGTCGCAGTACCTGTCCCATGTGTGTGTGTGTGTATATATACCATTGTGTAGGAGCATTACCTGTACTGTGTGTGTATATCACGGTGTAGGAGCATTACCTGTTTTGTGTGTTTATACCATGGTGTAGTCGCAGTACCTGTCCCATGTGTGTATATATCATTGTGTAGGAGCATTATCTGTATTGTGTGTGTATATCATTGTGTAGTCGCAGTACTTGTCCCATGTGTGTGTGTATATATATCATTGTGTAGGAGCATTACCTGTACTGTGTGTGTATATCACGGTGTGGGAGCATTACCTGTTTTGTGTGTTTATACCATGGTGTAGTCGCAGTACCTGTCCCATGTGTGTATATATCATTGTGTAGGAGCATTATCTGTATTGTGTGTGTATATCATTGTGTAGTCGCAGTACTTGTCCCATGTGTGTGTGTATATATATCATTGTGTAGGAGCATTACCTGTACTGTGTGTGTATATCACGGTGTGGGAGCATTACCTGTTTTGTGTGTTTATACCATGGTGTAGTCTTAGTACCTGTCCCATGCGTGTGTGTGTATACAGGGCCGGTGCAAGGATTTTTGGGTACATAGGCGAAGATGCATTTTTACGCCCCCCTCCCTCTAAAATTAACATCTTCACCTATGTGCCTCCTAACCAGCCCCTCCCTCTTCCCTGTCCCTTAGTGTTCCTCTCCCCTCCCACCTCCTTTCCCTGTCCCTTGGTTTTTCTCTCCCCTCCCCTCTCTGTCCCTTGGTGCACCCCCCACCCTCTTAGCGGTCACACTCCCCTTCCTGGTGTGCCTCCTACCTGTCTTGTAGCGTTGCGGAGCAGACCCTCTACAGGAGCTTCAGTTTTCTGTACCTGGCTGGACTGACAGGAAGTGCTCTCTCAGTGAGCACCTCCTCTCAGTCTGACCAGGTACAGGAAACAGAAGCTCCTGTACTGCGCTCCGATAAGCCACGCTACACTCAGTGGTGTATACACACTAACAGCCACACACACTCAATGACAAACACACAGACGTCACTGACAGACACAGACTCACTGATCTGACACACACTCATTCATTGACAGACACACACTCAATCACAAACATAATCTCACTGATTTGACAGACACTCACAAACACACACTCATACACTGACAGACACACACATTCATACAATCATTCACAAACACACACAGACACATACACACAGACACACACATACACACTCACAGACAAACACATACACAGACACACTCACAGACAAACACATACACACACAGACAAACACATAGACACACACTCACAGACAAACACATACAGACACACAAAGACAAACACATACACACACACTGACAAACACACACACACACTGACAAACACACACACACACACACACACACACACACTGACAAACACATACACACACACACTGACAGACACATACACACACACTGACAGACACATACACACACACTCACAGACACACACACACACACACACACACACACACTCACAGACAAACACATACACAGACACACACACTCACAGACAAACATACACTCACACATACACTTTCAGACACACACTCACAGACACATACACACACACTTACACTCACAGACACACACTCACAGACAAACACACACACACTCACACATACACTTTCAGACACACACTCACTCACAGACACATACACACACACTTACACTCACAGACAAACACATACACAGACACACACTCACAGACAAGCACACACTCACACATACACTTTCAGACACACACTCACAGACACATACACACTTACACTCACAGACAAACACATACACAGACACACACTCACAGACAAACACACACTCACACATACACTTTCAGACACACACTCACAGACACATACACACACTCATAGACACACACTTACACTCACAGACAAACACATACAGACACACACTCACTCACAGACAAACACACATTCACACATACACTTTCAGACACACACTCACAGACACATACACACACACTCACAGACACACACTCACAGACAAACACATACACAGACACACACACTCACAGACAAACACACACTCACACATACACTTTCAGACACACACTCACAGACAAACACACACTCACACATACACTTTCAGACACACTCACAGACACATACACACACATTTACACTCACAGACAAACACAGACACACACACACACTCACACATACACTTTCAGACACACACACTCACACATACACTTTCAGACACACACAAATTAATAATAATATCCACCCAGCCTCCCTACCTGGAGAGAGCTGGTGTGGATGTGTCCCTGGGGTCCAGTGGGGCTTCAGTGCGGCGGGCGGCAGCGTTCTAATGAGAGGCGGAGAGGGAGCTCTAACCTGTCTGCTCTGCTCCCTCGCGGGCTGTCTGCTGATGCCGGGAGCCGGAATATGACGTCATATTCCGGCTCCCGCAGAATCAGCACAGGGCGCGCGAGGGAGCAGAGCAGACAGGTTAGAGCTCCCTCTCCGCCTCTCATTAGAACGCTGCCGCCCGCCGGGGATCCAGAAGGTGACCTGGCAGGAGGGAGCGCTTCCCTTCTGCCGGTCACTGAAATCTGGCGCCCCCAGAGCCGGTGCGCCCTAAGGCGGCCGCCTGTGCCGCCTTATGGACGCGCCGGCCCTGTGTGTATATATACCATTGTGTAGGAGCATTATCTGTACTGTGTGTGTATATTATTGTGTAGCTGAGTTGCAGTAACTGCCCATGTGTGTGTATATCATTGTGTAGTCGCAGTACCTGTCCTATGTGTATGTATATAACATTGTGTAGGAGCATTACCTGTACTGTGTGTGCATATCACTGTGTAGTAGTAAATTCCATATCCCCAAAGCCTTATACTGACATATACCTGAGCAAAGGACTAGTAAGATGGCCTAACTTTTGTATTCGGAGTCCTGCTCGTGGTACAGAAAACTAACGATTGATTGATGGAAAAAGTTGATTGATTGATGGAAAAAGTTGATTGGTAGCTAGGGGACAGCCACTAAATATTGATTTTATTCACAGATCAAAAAATTATATTTATGTTTCTGTTTTGCAGAACACTGATTGGCCCATTTTGTTGCACCACTTTTGTTCGTAATAAATATTTTCCCAAATATTTTTATGGACAATATTTGGACGATGAATGAATGTCGGAGGTGAAGTAAATGTATCAGTACCTGTGGTCTGTGTATCAAACCTGTGTCTTATCTGCACTCATGACGCTTTAACCCCTGTATCACAACTCATCTTTGAATTCTATGTGTTGTCTTCTCAGAAATGCTTTAGACTTGAGAAAGGGAGGTTCTCCTGAAAGCTTGTCATTAAAAAAATATTTTTGTCCAATAGAAATGCTATTACAAGATTCAATTTTTATCTGGTTTTTACATCTATCACAGTGTAGTAATGGTAACGATGCTGTGTGTATATATCACGGTGTAGTAACAGTAACTGTGCTGGGTGTCTATATCACGGCGTAGTAAAAGTAACCATGCTGTGTGTATATATCACTGTGTAGTAGCAGTAACTGTGCTGTGCCTATATATCACGGTGTAGTAACAGTACTGTGCTGTGTGTATATATCATGGTGTAGTAACAGTAACTGTACTGTGTGTATATATCATGTGTGGTTACAGTAACTGTGCTGGGTGTCTATATCATAGTGTAGTAACAGTAACTGTGTGTATATATCACGGTGTAGTAACAGTAACTGTGCTGGGTGTCTATATCACGGTGTAGTAAAAGTAACCATGCTGTGTGTATATATCACGGTGTAGTAACAGTACTGTGCTGTGTGTATATATCATGGTGTAGTAATAGTAACTGTACTGTGTGTATATATCATGTGTGGTTACAGTTACTGTGCTGGGTGTCTATATCATAGTGTAGTAACAGTAACTGTGTGTATATATCACGGTGTAGTAACAGTAACTGTGCTGTGCGTATATATCACAGTGTAGTAACAGTAACTGTACTGTGTATATATATCACAGTGTAGTAACAGTAACTTTGTGGATACATCACGGTATAGTAACAGTAACTGTGCTGGGTGTTTATATCACGGTGTAGTAACAGTAACTGTGCTGTATGTATTTATCACGGTGTAGTAACAGTAGCCATGCTGTGTGTATATATCACGGTGTAGTAACAGTAACTGTACCGTGTGTATATATCACGGTGTAGTAACAGTAACTGTGCTGTGTGTGTATACCATGGTGTAGTAACAGTAACTGTGCTGGGTGTTTATTTCACGGTATAGTAACAGTAACTATGCTGTATGTATTAATCACGGTGTAGTAACAGTAAGCATGCTGCGTGTATATATCACGGTGTAGTAGCAGTAACTGTACCGTGTGTATATATCACGGTGTAGTAACAGTAACTGTACTGTGTCTGTATACCATGGTGTAGTAACAGTAACTGTGCTGGGTGTTTATTTCACCGTATAGTAACAATAACTATGCTGTATGTATTTATCACGGTGTAGTAACAGTAACCATGCTGTATGTATATATCACGGTGTATTAACAGTAACTGTGCTGTGTGTATTTATCACGGTGTAGTAACAGTAACTGTGCTGTATGTATATATCACGGTGTATTAACAGTAACCATGCTGTGTGTATACATCACGGTGTAGAAGCAGTAACTGTGCTGTGTGTATATATCACAGTGTAGTAACAGTAACTGTGCTGTGTGTATATATCACTGTGTAGTAACAGTAACTGTACCGTATGTAAATATCACGGTGTAGTAACAGTAACTGTGCTGTGTCTGTATACCATGGTGTAGTAACATTAACTGTGCCGGGTGTTTATTTCACGGTATAGTAACAGTAACTTTGCTGTATGTATTTATCACGGTGTAGTAACAGTGAGCATGCTGCGTATATATATCACGGTGTAGTAGCAGTAACTGTACCGTGTGTATATATCACGGTGTAGTAACAGTAACTGTACTGTGTCTGTATACCATGGTGTAGTAACAGTAACTATGCTGGGTGTTTATTTCACGGTATAGTAACAGTAACTATGCTGTATGTTTTTATCACGGTGTAGACACAAGACATCCCCTTTTGTGCCTCACGAATGTATCATCTCTTCTACTGTTCTTTCACTGTCTTCTCCCTTGCTTGGTGCTATCATGGAGGCTCAGTCTCAGGCACCATGCAATAAACCACTGGATAAATTGTTTGTTCCATTAGGTGAAAGAGAGAATGTCATGAGGGTGTTCCACAACAATGTGACTGTTTGACACCCAGGCATCAATACATCCATATCCGCAATCATGAGATAATTTTGGTGGGATTCCCTTAAAAAAGATGGGAAGGAATATGTGCAGGCTTGTTCAGTTTGTGCTGTTTCTAAGGTCCCTCATACGCTTCCTTGTGGGTTGTTGCAGCCACTTCCTGTACCTAGTGTTCCATGGTCCCACTTGTCAATGGATTTCATTGTGGAACTTCCAAGTTCCAATGGCTATACCACCATTCTTATGGTGGTTGACCGCTTCTCATTTTAAAGATGGCTCATTTGATTCCACTTAAAAAATTGCCATCCTCTCAAGACCTGGTTTTTATCTTTATACTTGAGATTGTCCGATTGCATGGCATTCCTCGCAATATTGTATCTGACAGGGGCTCTCAGTTTGTGTCTTGGTTTTGGAGGGCATTCAGTAAACAGTTGGACATCGAATTGTCTTTTTCTTTTTTTTTTTTTTTTGTCAATCTTTCTTTTATTGAAGACATTGAAAATGGGGTACAAAAGAGAGATCAGGGGAAACGTGCGCATGGGTTACAACATAGGAATCAAACAAACAACACCATGAGTAGGTTATACATTCAAAATAACTGTGCCTCCTGTTTTTTTTTTTCCTTTTTTTTTTTCCTTTTCTCCTTTTTTTTTCTCTTTTTGTTAAAATATATACGGTAATATAAGTTTTCCCATTAGGTTACTGTTGTAAATACAGGCTATGGATCTGGGAGTCAGATTAGAAACATACGGGATCGTTCAGGCATAAAGTTAAATGCGGAACAGGATGAGAAAGGGGGACAACAAAGTTCTCTACATAACAGAAAAGATGCAAGGCACCATATGACATCTCTGAGTAATTATGAGTCTCTCTTTATCTCGAGATGAGTAAATCCAATGAATATGTCGCAGTAGTAATGTAAGGGGTAATATTTAAGGGAGGTAGCCAGCAGTGTAGGTACCATAAGGTAAGTTTATCACATAGTTACAATTTAACCTTAGCTATTGGAGGTAATTAAGTAGCCGGAGATAACATGGGGTCGGGGTGAGAGAAAATGGAAAGAAAAGGGGTACTCCCTCCTGCGCCCTACAAGCGGATAATGAAGGTTGTCTAGACACTCTAAAAGAATGTGCGCTAAAACTATACCTTGAGTTAGGTTATAGGTTAGTTCGATGTGCCCCTGTATGCCTCACCAGTTTTAGGAAGTGCTAGAGAGAAGGGTTGAGCATCTATGGCGGTACAGCTGTAGGTCTGAGTTGCGAGTGTGGGTGTGCTCCGCATTCGTCCGAGTGCACGTGCGATTTGCGTGTATTCAGCCTACACCATGTGGAGGCTTATATGTAACTCGTCTGGGTGGCTCCCCTATGGTGTCGTTATTTATCGGGAGCTATCGGTCTGGGGGAGCCATAGGTCTAAGTGTCACGAGTCTTGTAGTAGTCACGGGTATTCCAGGGTCCTCTTGTTACAGTCCATTACGGTCTTTCGTGGGTGTGCTGCTTCCCTGTTAAGTGTTGTGCGTGGGCCTCTATCATGTGTGTGTCGCTGTCTTTGGGTTACGTTGTTAGGGTTATGGGGCTTCTGTATCTTCATGTTCCCCGTGCGCTGCCCATCTACTCTCCAACCCATGGTTGGACTATACTGGACTACTGGTTTCCCTGGACTGGACTACTGGTTTCCCTGGTGATATGTGGGGTGAAGTACAGGGTGTCACTGGTGCTGGGCACTCGCGTGGCCTGGCAGCAACCCACGTCGCCCAAGCCGCTCACAGCGAGCGCTAGACGTCGTCAGTGCGGTAGGACTGGAGGAGTGAAAGCAAGTAGAGTGGGACGAGTGGGGGTTCAGGGAGAAAGAGAGACAAGGGGCAGGGGGGTGGAGTAGGAGTGCCAAGGGCATGAGTGAGGGGTGGTCGAGAACAACATGGACATCTCGGGGCATCCCCATCCTGGGTGCAAGTCCTCTCTGCGCCCCTCCACACTGTCTTTCCAAGGGGCGCCCAAAGTCTTCCGAAGCCCTCAAATGACCTAGTCAGCCTCCTCTCCCATAGTGAGTGCGGTATCGGGCGTTGGTTGTGTGTTGGCAGTACGGCTTTCAGTGATGAACATGAGCCATGGGGTCCAGGTCTGAAGGTACCGTTCTGTGGTGTTCCGGAGGGAGGCCGTGAGTTGTTCCATGCCGTGGATCTCCTCCACTTTGTCCATCCATTGAACAAGGGTGGGTACCCGGGTGGACTTCCATCGTACCGGGATAAGGAGTTTGGCCGAATTTAGGAGGTGTCTTGTCAGTGATTTTTTATAACGTGAAAGGGATAGAGGTGTGTGGTGAAGGAGCATCTGTAGCGGTTGAAAGGGGAGCTCTATATCCAGGATGTCCCTAATCTTCGCATGGACTTGCCGCCAGTACGCGGTTATCTTCTCGCACGACCACCAGATATGTAGGTCAGTGCCTGCCGCCTTGCCGCATCTCCAGCAGACCTCGGAGACTTCGGGCATCATACTGTGTAGCCGTACCGGAGTCCTATACCAGCCGGTCAGTAGTTTATAATTAAGCTCCTGATGTTTTGAGCTCAAGGCGCTTTGGTGGGACAGAATGTGGATTTTCGTCCACTGGGGCTCCGAGAGTGTTACGCCCGTGGCCTCTTCCCAGCGTGTCATGTGTTTCATGGGTTCCCCGATGGATGCTGTGAGAATCATTTTGTAGAGGGTAGAAATACCTCTAGTCATATGAGCCCGTCGCACGCACAGGTCTTCAAGTTCCGTGGTCGGTCTATGGAATAGGTGGCGTCCAGCCTGTGACTGATAGTAGGTCTTGACCTGAAAGTATCGGAACCTGTCGAGGCCCGACGGCACTGTCTCTTGAATCAGGTCCGGGAGTTGCTTCAGCGCATCCCCGGTACACCATTGGCGCATGAACGTCCATTCAGCCTCTCCGAACGCCTTGATATCCCGGGGGGAAAGGTTCCCTGCGAGTTCCGGGTTGTGTGTGATCGGGGTGAGCGGTCCCGGTGTCGTGGAGAATTGGAGCCTCGTCCTAACAGAGTACCAGGTCCGCAGTGTCGCCCCTATCAGGGGGTGTTTCCGAGTCCGCGATTTAGTCAGCGGGTCGCTTAGCCAAGCAACCGCCGGTAGAGCGCCCCCCAGCTGAGCTCGCTCCAAGTGGATCCACGCTTTGTCGGTCCTGGACACATGCCAGTCCACCATCCTAAGCAGGTGCGCCGCCTTGTGATAGTCCCTGATGGAAGGGAGGCCAGTTCCTCCTCGATCTTTCGGTTGGTGGAGGTGTATCCTCTTCAACCTGGGGGTCTTAGAGCGCCATATAAATTGGGTGATGGCTGTCTCGATGGCTCGAAAGAAGGAGGTCGGCGGATTGATAGGGATGGTTTGAAATAGGTAGAGAAGGCGGGGCAGGAGGTTCATCTTTATAACGTTTATTCTCCCGAACCAGGAGACACAGAGGCTCGCCCAGCGTGCCAGGTCCGCTTTCAGGGTGTGAAGCATCGGTGCGAAGTTGTGGGTGTAAAGTTGGGTCAAGTCCGCTGAGAGCCATATTCCTAGGTATTTGATTTTGTGGCAGCACCAATTTTTCTTTCGTTTACTATCCTCAAACTAATGGCACGGCTGAGAGGGCTAACCAGTCATTAGAGTTATATCTACCGTTGTTTTGTAAATAGCACTCATGATAAATGGTCTGAATTACTACCCTGGGCCGAGTTTGCTAGGAACAATGCTACCCATGACTCTTCTCGTCACAGCCCATGCTTTGTTAATAACGGTCGTCATCCTACAGTTCTGCCGGCTGTTTTCTCCGATACAGCTATTCCTGCTTTCGATGATCACCTTTCTTCTATTCGTGATACTTGGACCAAAGTTAATTCCGCTCTCAAAACTGCGGCTGATCGTTTCAAGTTCTATCCTGATAAACTGTTACCAAGTTGGTGACAAGGTGTGGTTACCTGGGTCCTTTTCGTATCCTTCGGAGAATTAACCCTATGTCATATTCTCTGGCTCTCCCGGCCTCCTAATACCTTTCATGTGTCTTTTCATGTGTCTTTGCTCAAACCTCTTGTTTGCAATAGGTATACTGTCCCGAATGTTCCACTTCCCCGTTGGTTGTTTCTGGACAGGAAGAGTATGAGGTTTCTTCAATAATCGATTCAAGGTTTTCTCATGGTTCATTACAGTTTTTGGCTGATTGGGAGGGATATGGGCCTGCCGAACGTTCGTGGGTACGGTGTAGTAACAGTAACTGTGCTGGGTGTATATATCATGTTGTAGTAGCAGGGTTATATCTCCAGTCCGCACAATCGGTGTGAGTTCTTTGTTATTTACGTTGTGTACACAGTCCCTGCATATTACGGCTTGATGTACTTGATGAGAACCTGATGGTTTTGCTTATGCCAGTCATGGGGTACTGGCATGTATGAGGGACAGGGCAGCACAGAATATGTTTGTGCTATTGATGTGATGTGTGTATATTATGGTGTGGTAGTGTTTGTGATGGAAGACTAGCACTAGATATACTGTGTACATGTAATGGTATAGTAGTGTTGGCGAGGGACAGTGCGGCAGTGCATATATCTGCGCTATAGCTGAGATTTGTGTATATTGTGGTGTGGTAGTGTGTGTGATGGGAGACGAGTACTATGTATGCTATGTAGCTGTGATGTGTGTATTATGGTGTGGTAGGGTGTGTGATGGGAGACAAACACTAGATGTGATGTATATGTTATGTTATGGGAGGGTGTGTGTGATGGGAGGCTAGCACTAGGTGTGATGTGTATGTTATGGTGTGGTAGGGTGTGTGTGATGTGTATGTTATGTTATGGTGTGGTAGTTTGTGTTTGAGGTGTATGTTATGGTGTGGTAGTTTGTGTGTGTGATGTGTATGTTATGGTGTGGTAGTTTGTGTGTGTGATGTGGATATTATGGTGTGGTAGGGTGTGTGTGATGTGGATGTTATGCGCGGTGGGGTGTGTGTGATGTGTATGTTATGTTGTGGTGTGGTAGTTTGTGTGTTTGAGGTGTATGTTATGGTGGTAGTTTGTGTGTTTGAGGTGTATGTTATGGTGTGGTAGTTTGTGATGGGATGTGCAGTGCCGATGCTTGTATTCTAATCTGACAAAGAATGCGTTTGGAAATATTCAGGCTTAGCTAAAGGACATTAGTCCCAGAGAGAAACAATGAGCAGGATGACTGGATTCAGGGTTACACATCACATCAAAGGGAGATAAAGAGAAAGAAGAGAGAAGTCAGGGAGAAAGGAGAACTAGAAAGGGTGAAAAAAGAATCTGGGATCGAGAGTGAGTGAGTGAGTGAGAATGAGTGTGAGTAACAGAGGAAGAGTGACTGAGAGTGGGAGAGTGAGTATGACTGAGAGTAGGAGAGTGAGTATGACTGAGAGGAAGTGAGTGACTGAGAGTGGGAGAGTGAGTATGACTGAGAGTGGGAGAGTGAGTATGACTGAGAGGGAGTGAGTGACTGAGAGTGGGAGAGTGAGTATGACTGAGAGTGGAAGAGTGAGTGTGACTGAGAGTAGGAGAGTGAGTATGACTGAGAGGGAGTGAGTGCCTGAGAGTGGGAGAGTGAGTATGACTGAGAGTTGGAGAGTGAGTGTGACTGAGAGTGGGAGAGTGAGTATGACTGAGAGTGGGAGAGTGAGTATGACTGAGAGTGGGAGAGTGAGTGTGACTGAGAGTAGGAGAGTGAGTATGACTGAGAGGAAGTGAGTGCCTGAGAGTGGGAGAGTGAGTATGACTGAGAGTGGGAGAGTGAGTGTGACTGAGAGTGGGAGAGTGAGTGTGACTGAGAGTCGGAGAGTGAGTATGACTGAGAGGGAGTGAGTGCCTGAGAGTGGGAGAGTGAGTATGACTGAGAGTGGGAGAGTGAGTGTGACTGAGAGTGGGAGAGTGAGTATGACTGAGAGTGGGAGAGTGAGTATGACTGAGAGTGGGAGAGTGAGTGTGACTGAGAGTAGGAGAGTGAGTATGACTGAGAGGAAGTGAGTGCCTGAGAGTGGGAGAGTGAGTATGACTGAGAGTGGGAGAGTGAGTGTGACTGAGAGTGGGAGAGTGAGTATGACTGAGAGTGGGAGAGTGAGTATGACTGAGAGTGGGAGAGTGAGTGTGACTGAGAGTGGGAGAGTGAGTATGACTGAGAGTGGGAGAGTGAGTATGACTGAGAGTGGGAGTATGAGTGAGAGGGAGTGAGTATTAGTGAGAGGGAGGGAGTATGAGTGAGAGTGAGTGACTGAGTGAGACAGAGAGTGAGGATGAAAATAGTGTGAGAAGGGAATAAGTAATTAGTAACAGAGTAAAACTGCGTGAGAACAAAATAAGGAGAGTGGGTGAGAATGAGTTAGTTAGAGTTTGAGTGGGCCAGTGAGTGATAGAGGAAGAGAGTGCGTGAGTCAGTGAGTGCAAGGGAGAGTGATTGGCAGTGAAAGACTAAGTGAGTGAGTGAGTGAGTGAGAGAGAGAATTGGAGAGGGATGGTGAGAATGAAGGGAATATAATGTAGAAAGAGAGAAGAGTAAGACAGAAGAAAAAAATTACAGAGAAGAAATGGAGAGCAGAAAGAGCAGAACAAGAAAAAGAGAAAGTGATTTGAAAGAAAGAATGTGTAAGGGGGTGGGGGAGAGAAACACATTGTGAGCACAGACTGTAATAGAATGTATAACGCTCTCAGAGTATTTCTGGGATACCACTGCCCCTATGAGGTTGACTGGGGCAGTGCCCATAGGCAATCCTCATCTGACCCATGACCCTTTTCCCAGCCAGCCCTCCCCTGCCCTGAAATGTCTCTCCTTGCCAGTCTGAGGTTCCCACAGCCCTGAAAAGACAGCTGGCATCACCCCCCCTCTACCATGTTTTGTTCTGATTCACTGGGCACTGCAAGGTTGGCAGCATCAGGTACTATATGCCAACTACTCTGGCGTGCTGTCTGCTCCTCTTTAACTCCTTGCCTTCCGCCCTGTATATAGATTGCATGCTAGCTCTATAGGCAGCCTATCAGTGCAAGTAAGCCCCTACCTGACCTACATAACTGAGTATATGGCGTTTAATTATCACAATGTATAGCAATACTAAGTAATGAACATGCTGCGCTGTATAATAATACTGAGTATCTATAAACTGATAATGAACACACTGCGCTGTATAATAATACTGAGTATCTATACACTGATAATGAACACACTGCGCTGTATAATAATACTGAGTATCTATACACTGATAATGAACATACTGCGCTGTATAATAATACTGAGTATCTATACACTGATAATGAACACACTGCGCTGTATAATAATTCTGAGTATCTATACACTTATAATGAATACACTGCGCTGTATAATAATTCTGAGTATCTATACACTGATAATGAACACACTGCGCTGTATAATAATACTGAGTATCTATACACTGATAATGAATACACTGCGCTGTATAATAATTCTGAGTATCTATACACTGATAATGAACACACTGCGCTGTATAATAATACTGAGTATCTATACACTGATAATGAACACACTGCGCTGTATAATAATACTGAGTATCTATACACTGATAATGAATACACTGCGCTGTATAATAATTCTGAGTATCTATACACTGATAATGAACACACTGCGCTGTATAATAATACTGAGTATCTATACACTGATAATGAATACACTGCGCTGTATAATAATTCTAAGTATCTATACACTGATAATGAACACACTGCACTGTATAATAATACTGAGTATCTAAACACTGATAATGAACACACTGCACTGTATAATAATACTGAGTATCTATACACTGATAATGAACACACTGCGCTGTATAATGATACTGAGTATCTATACACTGATAATGAACACACTGCGCTGTATAATAATACTGAGTATCTATACACTGATAATGAACACACTGCGCTGTATAATAATACTGAGTATCTATACACTGATAATGAACACACTGCGCTGTATAATAATACTGAGTATTTATACACTGATAATAAACACACTGTATAATAATACTGAGTATCTATACACTGATAATGAATACACTGCGCTGTATAATAATTCTGAGTATCTATACACTGATAATGAACACACTGCGCTGTATAATAATACTGAGTATCTATACACTGATAATGAACACACTGCGCTGTATAATAATACTGAGTATCTATACACTGATAATGAACACACTGCGCTGCATAATAATACTGAGTATCTGTACACTTATAATAAATACATTGCGCTGCATAATACAGTAATATTGAGTATCTATACAATCGAAATAAATGTGCTGCACTGTATAGTATTGCATGTTTACATGAACTAATATTGCATGTTTACTATTATAGTGTATTATTATACCTTGAGACACTGAACGTTGCTCCCTGAATGCTATTTGCTGAGCTATATACTGTATACGTTAAGCCGTATTTAATAAACAATATTCAATGGTGATATTTCATTACAACATACACTGAAAAGAAATACAGGAGATTATTGGATCAGAACATTTAGAAAGGATCTGCGGGCGTAAAACAATCCCTAGCCTTACTTTGTATACAGAACATTGCAGTCCCCCTCATAACTGTACACAGTAACAATGCCCTCTCTGTTGGCATACACTGGCACAGTGATGTGAAGGTTGCTATGGTATTCTGTGCCAGGCTGAATTGGCTCATTGTTACTTGGGGGATGGAGGAGTTGAGGCTTAAACACAAGGAAAAATGGTGCAATAATTTGGAAGGGGTTAAGGAAGAACATTTTACATATTCCTTAACATAAAATACCCATAACATACCTACATGTAATGTATTTTTTAGCTTGAAATTAAGATAGATGTGAAATAGAAAATAAATAAATGTTTAGCAGCAATAAAACATGAGTTAACCCCTTCACTACTTAATTCTTCACATTAAATAAATATGCAGGACATTCATTTAAACATAGGCACAACGGGTAAATATAAACCACATTAACAGTAGAAAACAACAAAATCATGTGTCGATTGACGTTCAGGAGTGCATAAAGTATCAGTTTAATGTAAATACACACAATATTAGTTTGCATGTATTTATTCATCCTGTATGTAAATGTTAGGACAGTTTGGGGGAAATATAATCCCTTTGTGTGTTTTGTCCATTATCGTCCTACATCTCAGACATGGTCTAAAATGTTTATATTGAAGCAGAAATATGAAAAGAAAATGTTTAACAAACTGTATGTATGGCAAAAATGTATATAAAAAAAAAAGTCACACTTTGGTATAGGTAATTGTAAGGAACCTGATCGGATTTGTGCGAATGCTGATTTTTTTGAAAGATCACCAGAATGTAAAAGCAATGTCTGCGCAATGATGGTATAATGACCACATACGGTAAGCACAGTTAAATCAAACATCAGTACTACAAAATGCATTGCCGTCAACACGTGGGTTCAGTGTTCTTGTGGTCCTCTCTCCTTCCAGCCATTTGGCTTGGTGCTAGAGTGCAGCAATAATGATTGATCTACAAATGTTTCTGTAGCATGTGAGCAGCGAGAGGTGGCTGTGATTTACAGTCCCTCCGCAAAGCTGTAGATGCGGAGAATGGGGCCCTGAAAGAGAAATTTGTTTCCCCTGCAATGATTATAAATAAATTTAGTTTTGCATTCCTTCCATTTATTATATTATTATTGTATACAGTGATTATATCCCATTGCAGGTGCCCTTTTCTTCAAACTAAATTGCTTCTGTAGAATTTATTCCATGCATTAGATACAAATTTTCTTTTCAATTTATATTGAACAAATTGTATTTTAATCCACTTCGGAGAAGGCAAGCATTGCAAATGAAGCAGAGAGACATTGAAATACTTCTCCCCTTTTCTGTATGTTATATGCCGGGGCAAAGGACAGAGCTTATAACAGTGATTGACAAGGAGCTAAGATGGACGTTAAAAAACTTGTGGATTTCTACATTTTATTTGAATTTCATACCTCAGAAATATGTGTTTCTTCAATACAGGCATAAGTAAATATAATTTTTTAAACTCCTGGGATGTTCACCTTTAAGGTCGTATCAAAACTTGAGCAAATTACATCAAAATCAGCTTAGACAAGGCAAGGGCAGGGCAAGTATCGCAAATGAAGCAGATGAAGAAAAACATTGTTTACTTTCTCCTCTATAAATTCTTCTCTATAAATTGTCTTCCTGCTTTCTGACTGCTGGGGAAAGATTGACAAGGAACACAGATTGAGGTGCACAACAACAAGATTTACAAAACAAAGTGGCCATCACAGTCTCCCGACTTTAATATCATCGATCCACTTTGGGGAGATCTCAAACGTGCGGTGCATGCAAGACAAACAAAGACTTTGCATGACCTAGAGGCCCTTTGCCAAGACGAATGGGCAGATATACCACCAATTTTGTTTTACACGGAAAAGTGTTCTGTTTCATTTCTCTTTTGCATATCACTGTACATTTGGCAGTCTTCTGAAATCAAAATGTCTGAGATAATTTAAGATTATACTAGCCTTAGTGTACTAATAATCTTAATTTTCTACTAACTCCACACAGCAGCAAAGAAACACATAGGGGGGGGGGAAGAAGCACTCACAAGAGAGTAGGATGTACACGCGGTATAATGACCTAATCACTTCCTCTTTCAGAAAGCGACATCAAGCAGAAGCAAACATATTAGAAGCAATAACAATAACCCCTAAATCCAACATCCAAAGGAGCAAACGTCTTGTGAATTCCACACAAACAACTAAAATGTCTTCAGGGATGAGTCAAACTGAAAAGAGAATGTGTGACAGGTTTAGACATTAAGTCATGATCGTGGAAATCCAAGTAACACACAGTATACATCGTTTCATAGTAGTAATTTGTAAACTACAATCTGATAACTGAACAACAATCATATAAAACTCCAATGACAATTCCTTACCAATGGAAATAAAATCATCCATGTAAACACAAAACATGAAGAGCCCAACCGACTTTAGACCAGTGATACATATAAAGAAAGCGAACAGAAAGGGTGGGATAGCAAATCAGGTTGGGAAAATACTTGCCTCCTGTCATTACTAAAATTAGTACAATAAAGCTAGTATAATCTTACATTTTACAACATGACAGGAAGCTTCATATTTTGCAATTTTAACGCTGAGAAAGGAATAGAAAACTAATGAAGAATCCAAATAGTGCGACGAGAGACATAGACTGTCAGGAAATAAGGAAAAACATCCATGTCGAATGCCCAAACATCTGGTACATGACGGAAAACACCAGACCAAGCATAAAAGTCCGTCAGTAGTTGCCCAGTCTCGTAGACAAACGGAGTACGATCTCCACTTGCCATAAGCCGGAGGTGGATGTCACTGGGTAGCTGGTACACAAGAGGATCCTTGCCCATCGCGAGTTCCTAGACCGGGGCAAGGGTCATTGAACTGTCCAAACTCACTATATAATGGATTGAGGTTCCGATCCCAACCCCAACCAGACCGGGAATGCCCAGATGTAGAGGCAGCATCGTCGCATCCCTGGGGCCCAAGAGTCTCCTAAGAGGTCCCTAGCAGCCTGTGATAGTCCGCCGATCTGCCAAAAACCCTAGAAAGAGTCCAGGCCACCAGGGTCAGCTTACCCTCTAGGAATAGAAGATGTGGGTTTCCCTTCGGGTCTGTGATAAGAGTCGGGTATGAATGTAGGGGGAGGAGATCCTCGCCGGCCAGTCCCCAAAGGTCTGGGAAACAAGGGTGACATTCGTCACAGCGGGATGGCCAAGGTAGTGTTACTCGCTGAACACAGAGGTGATGGAGAATCCCTGTACTCATTGCAAAGGAGGGAATAGCCTACGCCCTCCGGGGAGGCCCAGCTGTGCACTCCGGATTCGGCAGCCAATTGAATAACACTGAATTCTGGAGGTCCCTCTGAAGGTTGGAGAACCAATCTGTGTTGAGATGAGTTTGCCCCGGGAGTTAGTCCGCCCTCGGGGAGATCCTGCGAGGAAGGCAGAAATCGAAGATGCCTTTTATGATGTCTGATAGGAGATGGGATATATGCACTTTATAATTGTTTTAATATTAGATTGTCCCTGAGGAAGTCCCTAGATGGGATGAAACTCGTAGGACTACCTTTTTGCTGACATCTGTCTACTTTTATCTGAGTTATTAAATACTATTTTGTATATTCTATTTGGGCTGCTTCTTAATTGGAAATTTTGCTGTTTCCTTTTCAATTTGGAGAGACCTATCTTCCAGAATCCACAGACCCTCAGCGGTATATATATTGAAGGCACAATTTTGATCTTATAAATGTGAGTCTGTCAACGCTCTCTCCATCTGGGGTATGATGCAAGAAATGGAGAACTCCTTTACCAGTCTGCGGATAGTGAAGGACCCCACTAAGAATTCCAGATATTCAATGTGAAGGGAGAATTCCTGAGTTGTGCACACGCTTTCCGTGGGTACGCTCTCGCAGGTTGTCACCATAGCCTCACAAGCTTGTATCAGACTCCAGAACGAAGTCCGGTAGGTCGTAGGGGTTTGCCTAAGGAAACCTTACCAGGAAGTGCTGCATGTCCCGGTAACGTAGCTGGTCTGGGAAGATGGCCTGTATGGAGGAGGGCAGTAGGCCACAATCGTTGTCAAGAGAACATTGTCAAGAGGGGTGGAAAAGGACTGACAGATCGTATCTTCATATCCAGTTTCACAAGCCGGTAGTCTACGTGAAATTGGTTCCTTATTAAGTGTGAATGCCTTCCCCCTAGAAGCAATGGTATCTCATGTGGGCGTTTACCTAGGGACACTTACCTGAGGAAAATGGGATCTAGCGCATCTGCGCGTTCCCTGTTCTCTGTCCGATCATCTGAAGCACCAGAAGGTTGTCTCTCACCCACTTCAGGTAAAGAGTTTGCGATAGCGAGGTAAAGGGGTCAGATGGCCCAAAGTGGTTGATGACATGGCCCCGCTGTCGACCAGTTCTGTAGAATACCCCCTATGGAGGTTACCACGTAACACCTTCCTTATGGAGGTTTGGGTCTTGATGAGGAAAGCTGGAACATAAATGTGTGTAATAAGTTCCCTCAGGAAAGAGCGTGCCTTGTGCCCGGGGTCCCAATGTTTTGGCGCCCAGATCCGCCAACTATCCGTCAATACAGAGCAGTGCTGCTATGCGCTTCTCATAGGAGAGGCAAACATTGGTGTTTCTGACAAAACAGAAACATATCTAAGCCCATTCACGAAAATTGTGAGCCCATTCCCGGATGGTGCTGGCAAGGGGTCAATAGAGTCCAGCAATTTGTCTTGGGTGTCTCTGAAACCTCTCCTGACTCTCTTGCGGGGTCTCGGCCACCCAGAGCCACAGGTGCATAAAGTTGGCAATGTAATTTAGAGGGTACCAGTCCCTCGAACGTGGGTGACAGATGTTGTAGGTTACACAGCCATTGACCAGTAGGATCCATGATCGCTTCCGTGTCTTCTTGGTCAGTAGCGTGCGAGGCACCATCACCCTCAGCTACCCGAGGCTCACCCAGAAAAACATGTACACGAATGCAGAGCCATATCTGAATTCCGAACCCCAGTCGTCGTTAGACCCCGATGCCTCCACGTGCCTTTGTTCCATGATGGACAGATAATGTTGCAGTCCTCAGCCGCGGAGGGGTCTAACAGTGGGGTCAGGGCAGGTGCCGGAGTCGGCGTACTGCGTTTGGCGGGGGCTTTGTCCTTAGATCATAGAGGTCTAGTGTCTTCGCCATTCTAGTGGTGCTTGCTATAGGGCGCCCCTAAGCAGAGACATTCCAGGCATCAGTTAGTCCACTCTGTAGTGGTCGATACCGGTGAGGGGACCGGCCATCCAGTCAGTACATTTGAGAATGTTTTCTCCACAAATGCAGCCACCTTTGTGTGTATCATGTCCTCAAATTCCACAGGGTTTGCCAGGGAATCTTCCATAGTGGAAAATTGTGTGACACAGATTTGGGGCTCACCCAAAAAAGTAGACAGGTAGATTTATCATGATATGGGATACCCCTGTAGAAGGCACAAATTAGTAAGCAATTTCAGAAAGCATGGCAAACAGACCAGACTACCATAGTAGCAGGCAATGCTCACAGAAACCTCTGCAGGGTTGTAATCTTAACAGTGGCCAAATAAAATACACTAGGGCTCACCCAGTAAACAGAGGCTGCAACAGCATGCCTCCACTCAGCAGCACAGTGCAGCACACATATAGTAGGGGGCTCACTCAAGATGCACAGGTTATGAACCCTTAAGTGCTGGCCACGGCCCTGACAGAGAGCACTAATCTGTGCTCAAATAGTTAATTCAAGGTTATGGGAGATATTCCTTTAAGCAGTATCTCCTGGAAGTCCTGTCTCAAGCCCCAGAGAAGTGAGAGCAAGGAGTGTAGAGGGCAGAATCCAAGAATAAGGTAGAAATACAATAAATAACATAGAAAAAACACAGCTGTACATAGTACAGAAGCACAGCAAGAACAAACAGTATATTAAAAAATAATACAGAAACAACCTCAAAAAGGCAATAGAAACATAAAGTAATGGAGAAGAGTAATACCCTGACCTGTCTGCTTGATGGAGCAGCAAAGAAATAGGAAGTGATGAGGTCACTATGCCTTATGTACATTCTACTCTCGTGTGATTGGTTCTTTTTTTCTATGTGTTTCTTTGCTGCTGTGGAGCTAGTAAAGAAAGGTTATGCAAAATACAAAGCCTCCTGTCATGTTGTAAAATTTAATTTACTATAGAGAAAACTATCATTCTTTTTTTTTTGTGTAATTCTTTATTTTTGTAGTGCTTAGAGTAACAAACATGCCTATATCAACTATCATTATTTTGATCACTTTAATAAAAACTATCAAAATAATGATGGAATTTATATATCACTTTTCAGAACACTTTGATAATTATCCACGAATGATTCATGTCTCCACTTCTCTATATGCTCTCTTTATGCTGACTGCTCTTTGCAAAGGACAGAGTTTATAACAATGATTGACAGGGAGCTAAGTTAGAATTATCAAGTCGCAGGATAAAGGTGTTGATTTCTACACTTCATTGAATTTTTCACATCGTACAAACATATTTGTTAAATATATAGATATACTGTAATATTTAAAACTCTGAAAATGATAGTAGCGTTTAACCCATTCACTACTAGGCACTCTTTGATTGAAAAATATTAGCATAATGTTTATTTGAAGCTAAGGATGCATAGGTAGCATACAAATATATAACATCACAGTTTTGTTTATAGATTGCTTTGCCCACAAACTTAAAAATGAAACACATTTGCACAATTTTTATTTTACAATTTATTCATCCGTTATAAAAATATTTGTAAACTGAAGATCTTTAGATAGTGTACAATGTTCTTTATCTTGCAATATTTAACACAGAGTCAGTATGTCAGAATAAAATAAAATGCAATTTATCCCACATACTGTAGATCTGACAAAAATAAATAAATAAACATGGTCAAATACCTTGCTTATACATATGTAATGATCACAAACGCTTTACTTGGAGTATGACTTAATTAAAAGTGTAACAGAATGTAGAAAAAAAAACTGTGTTTTGGAGTGACAGGGAGCCGAGCAAGCAACTAGACGTGCTGATGTGGAGCTCCTGCAGGCCCCATCAATAATACTAATATTTAGCCACGAAAATCGACCGTCAACAACCCAAAAAGCATACCTGTGCAGAGCAGAACCCCCACCAAGAGAAATGGGACGAAGAAACCGCAAGCTGACCCACTCCGGTAGCTCTAAACAGCCTGATATCCGCACGTCCTTCGACAGGCCGCAGCAACAGGCGCAGCCCAAAATGGCGCCCGAGCGGGCCCGAGACTCCAGCTACTCAGAAGAATCCCCGGAGGAAGAGGACAAAAGGCCCCCAGGGACCCCAAATCGGGTGTACGTGAGTGAGGACTCGGACTCTGACACCTCGCCCTCCACTAAAGGGGACATTAAAAGACTGCTGGTGGACCTACGGGGGGTCTGGAAGGCCGACTTGGCGGGAGTGCGGTCTGAGGTGGATGGCATAACCGCACGGATCGGTGCGGTAGAAACAAGTGAGGGGAAAAGGGATCAGGCGCTGACAGAAGCAAAGGCCCAAATGGAGGCCATGTCCCAGCAACTAAACAGGCTTACACGCACGGTCACCTCGCTGGAAGCAAGGCACCGTAGGAAAAATATCCGGATTCGCGGTGTCCCGGAAAGTATAGGTGTGGAGGAGGTACTGGGTTTTGCCAACACGGTCGCAGAAATATTAGGAGTGCGCCCCACAACAGGAGCCTCACCCATTACGGCGGCATTCCGAATTAGAAAGGCCCCGACGGCTCCGGCAGACGCCTCAAGGGACATAATAGCGGTAACTCGGGATATCTCCATAAAAAGTGCAATTCTGGCCCGCTCCAGAAACAAGCCTGCAACTTTGGTGAAGGGCAACCCCGTCCAGATCTATAACGACCTACCTTTTACGGTGCTACTGGAGAGACGGAAGTTCCTGCCCGTGACACGGGAACTCCGTGACAAGGGGATAAGGTACAGGTGGGGCGCATCGGGCACCCTCATAGTGCAACAGGGAGAAGAGGTGCTCACTTTATCGGCACAAGAGGACCCGGCGAAATTCCTGAGAGCGCTACACCTGCAGATGCAAACCTCCTCCACAGGGAGGGAAAACGCCAGCATCACGCCGGAGGGACCCAGCCGGGCCCAGAAACAGACCACAGAGGCCGACCACACGCAGCACAGGAACAGAGCTCTGCACCCATCATCGACCGGAGTACTGGGCGGTAAGCGAGACTTTTACTACCCCAGGGGATCCACGGACGCCCACAATGACTCCCTGCCCAGGACTTAACCTGAATCATTCACCACGACTACACCAAGACTTTCCCTACAGCGGTGAACAGTCCACATTGCCACACTCATATACTCTTACTTTATTACATTTTTTTTTTTAACTCTTATTTTATTTTTATTACACCAGTTGCCCTCTAAAGTGTACCATATTTTTTCAATTTTTCGATAAAGCATGGGGAGCGGTTCACTGTTTTTGTGGTTCCCTGGTTGAACATATATCTTGCTGGAATAGCCGTTATGTTGTGTCTCCACGCTCTTAGAAATGGGCACCCACCCTCTGCGTCTGCACACGAAGGATTCCCCAGAGGCCATCATTTTTTCTGACACAAATGACTTCCTCCAAGTTTTGGAAGGAGAACCTACTGGCTGGACGGCTTAATGACCTCTCTATGCTCACATAAGACTTGTGTCACGTACTCAGAGGTCCACTCCTGACTCCTTTGGTACCCCACAGTGAGAACTCACAAAAATGATCCAGGGAGCTTGTTACTTAACCTGTTAGGAATGGCAGTAGTATTTGAATAATCTTTACCTTCCGATTACATGCCAACATAGCAAAGTGAAATCGCGGGGCTTCTAGTAATCCTGATCTTAGAAAATGTATGTGAGATATGTATCCACTCGACTGATATTAGGCATAGTGTTTTGTAGAGCGCAAGATTTCCTTAAAATTATGCCTATGCTTATTTAGTGGGAACTAACTCAAATGAGGCGATGGCGCATGACATAACTACTTCCTTACAAGTCCAACTGCTCCGATCGCATAGTAAAGTATCATCGATGGAACTGGGTTCCTAACTAGTGTAATGTGACGCACCCCGTCATATAGTAAACCTGGAGGGACCTGAGTGGCCATTCTATAATATTTTATAACTTGTATTGTCTTATTTAAGTTTATAATGTTGATGCGGTTTTGACAGCCTGGTAGACTGGCAACTCATGCTACGGCATGGCGGTCACCAAAACTCCTGCCATGTTTTTGATTTTCTGTAATCCCTTAGGCGCGTAATGGCGGCTGTTACTTCCAACTAGTCTCGTAAGCACACCCTTTTTCATTTTTGCCCCCTTAATTATTTGTCGCACCCGGGGAAATATGCATATCTCAGTCACCTACGCGGGTCATTCGGGGAGACAGCCCCACCGAAATCGCGGTGGGCTCTGCACGCAGGTTCAATATATTTGAGAGACTCTTGCAACTTAGACAGGGCGCCAGATTGTGGGTCATACATTATACATTATACATTATATATTTTACATCTTGCGGACCTGAGTTAAGGGAAGAAAAACTCCCTCCAGTATCATAAATGTACCTAGTAACGCAAATGTACCTAGTCATGTCGACTAGACTTCACATCATGATCTGATCACGCTACTTGTATACGATGTTAATCTTGTTGACTTTTATATTACTTTACGTAATGCACTGTATTTGTTATACCATATCATCCTATGTTTAATGGACGGCTGGCTGTAGCTATTGTGGCGCAGCTGGCCAGATTGTACTTTCATGCACAAACAAAAAATAAAGAATTTAAAAAAAAAAAAAAAAAAAACTGTGTTTGAGCATAATGTCCATATGCAGTAAATTTAGTTAAATCATATATTTCTAATAAAAAGGTATTTAAAACTGCTATAGCGGGGGCGGGGCCGGGCCGCCGAGCGGAGCGGTCGCAGGACAGCTCAGCTCCTGCTCACGAGCAAACTAAAAAGCCTACAACAAAGAACCCAAAGCGCTATACTGACCCAGGCCTGCGACCCTCGATGGAGGAGGGCTGCCGGAACCGGGGAGAGGCTTGCTGCCTGAGTTCTAGTCCCCCGGAGGGGAGTGCTCTGCAGCAGCAAGCGGGAGCTTCCCTGGCGGGGAGTGGAGTGGACGGCCGCCGCTCCACTAGCCTGCCTACCGGAGCCCAACAGACAAGCTGCGCACAGGCGGACCCGGCCCTGGTCCCCCCCCTCTGGGCCGGGGGGGTGATCCCGGTCCACACTTGGCGACCCGGATCGTGAGGCTGCGACTGAAGGCGAGATACCCGACCACAGCCTCCAAAATGGCTGACGCCACGCGCGCAGCTACTACGAAGAGAACTCTGTGCTTCCAACTGCAACAGCCTCTACCTATGAACCACCTGTACCTCACCTGTACCTCCGCAGTGGAGAAATCCCCTCTGGTGCGCAAACTCACCTTTCTGCAGCACTCGATTTCTGCATGCTCTGCAACCACGAGGCAAATTTAAAATGGCCGCCACACAGGCAAACTTTGGGACTCGTTTGGATAACCAGTACCGGGAAACAGGGCACCGTGAGTCCAGCCGACCTAACCTACCTACCACGCGTAGTACCCTGCTGGCCTGGACTGGAGGAGGAGAGCGGGACTATCCCGGTTTGGACCGGACCGGAGGTCTACTTACTGGAGCAGACAATGTGGAAGGAGAAGGGGAAGAAACTGTTTCTGGCACAGAGCTGACCTGACCGATCCGGCCTACGAGTGGCATAAGCTTTTTGTTATGATTTATCCCCCCTGAGTCATGTCATTTTTCTATAAGGCTAACCAGAGTTTTAGGTTTATAAGTTATTACTGCTCAATGGCTTTATACTCTTACACCTTACTCTACAGCACTAGACATATATTACTCTGCTAGGTGTAATCTTGTAATCTACCTTCTATATGCAGCAACTTAGAACAACTCCTAGATAAACAATGTTGGTATGTATAAAACTGTGTAGTATCCACTAATGCCTAACTATTGTCCAGCTATGTCAAAACTGCTTACCCTAGCTATAGTGACAGAACCTACTATCACAGAATGAATATATGTGCAACTAATTTTCTATAAAAATGTGCCTGATAACCAATTGTCCCGCATGTTAAGCGGAGTAAATGCTTGGGGACTGCTTTCGGGGCACCTCATGCCTACCTGTAACCCTTTATGTGCACTACAAAAATAAAGAATTAAAAGAAAAAAAAACTGCTATAGCAATCTTATCAATCTCTGGAATGTTGTGTAATACTGACAGTGAAATAGTAGAGTCCACTCATAATTCCCCTCCCACCGACTGCAGGAATGATATGACCCATTGAAACTATCTTTATTGTTTGAAAGCAGGGGGTGAGCTAATATTTATAGCAAATTTACAGATGTTGTATCAGTGACTATAAAATACATCAGTTTCCTGGAAGAGAAATGTATTCCTCTACAGTCTGGTAATCATAACTAGAGTATAAGAATATAAGAACAATATTAATAAGAATCATGTGCATGTAAAGAGTGTTTTTTTCTTGTAATGCTCTAATTTAGACAATATGTCCCTTCTTCTACTTGCAACAACCCCAATGAGGGTATGAGAAACAAGCTGGTTTTCAGTTTTACCTCCAATACTAGATCCTTTCTAGGATCCTTTCTGGTAAGTTCAATAGTAGGTCTATCTAAAGATAAACGTGGCACCTGCTTCATTGTAAACACTGGCTGTAAATCCTTGTTTTTCCCCTCTATTTTGCAGCTGCGGCTACTGAATTCTGCCGTTAAATAGCTATTGACACAGTTGGGGAATAAATCCTTCAGCTCCAGAATTGTAATCCTCTGAATGCCTAATAATCCCACATTTGCAGATCATTGTAAATCTATAAACCTATCTCTACTGACTATCTTTACACATAAAACCTACCGAGTATGTTGGACCGCTAAATCACATGTTTGCAGAGAAACCCTGTCCGACTATTGATCAGTGTGTAGAGGTCACTGCAATCCACCATTTAAATTAGGCACAACCATGCCTCCTCATTAGACCTATTGCTGAGAGACTGCATCCTCTTTGAAATCCAAATATTTTTCTTATCTCGCCATGAGGTGAGAATAACTATTGAACAGTGTTGCCTTCCAGGATGTCTTCTGAGCAGTCAAAGTAGAAATTAGGACATGCAGTAATAAAGGCTACGCTGTACTAATTATAAGTTGGGGTTATTATGAGGATTCATTTTTCTTAACACCGTTATTGTTGAACTGCTCCCATAAAGCGGCTTAGAGGGAATAATGTTAGAGAGAATTATATTATAGAGAGAAATTCACATTGTATTAAAGGAACACTTAAACTCACTGTAGTGATTACGGTGCCAAGAGTGCCCTTGGAATCCCATTGTAAGGATTCAAACTGGTTTCAAATGGTTTGACTTCAAAATCGAGGTGTGTTAAGTGTCAATTTTTTTTATTTTCTTCCTGAAACAGTTTTTAAGTGAGTCACAAAATAAGAAGACAATTGCACACGGCACGGCATTACATAGGCAAGATGATAACACAGTTGAGAAATGTGATAACAATGTTATCCTCTTAATAATTGTGCACTTATGTAATACCACAGACAATGATCAAATGAAACATTATAGATAAACAAACAAAGGTGGAGGTCAAGCGGGAGATGCAGCAATAATGGGAGAGGTAGAACATCCCCAAAAAGTATAAGCAGGTATAAAGTGGGTGTTGTTGACTAAGAGTGTAAGCCAGCTGGTTTGGTGTTCTCATGGTAAGGGGGGCTTACCCTATTTGTATCGAAAGATGCGGAAAGAGTTTTTAGGTAATTTCAGAAACACTTCGTAATAATTTGATTCGGTTGATGTGAAAATGTTATGAAAGAACAAGAATTCAGGCAATATTTTGAGTACAATGTGGATTGCAAGTCCTTCCAAACATGCTGTACACGAGGGCACTTCAATAGGCAGATATATAAGGCAATCTTTTTATTGGCATTTATTGTTCCTAGTACCCATCAGAAATTGGTTACAAAAAAGCATAGTGAATGCATTCTAGTGAAAAAAGCTACTGTAAACACTTGTACAGGAAATATGAGGTGGCTGTCATCTAGCCCCAACCCAATTTATGTAAACAATGTGAAGTGGCCTTAATCTATCCTCAGACACATTTGTAACGGGAACATGGTATGACTAGTATGCGACTTGGGATGCAGAATCACTATGACAGCCTTCCCTTCTCTTCTGGTATTGGGGACCACCTCTGCAATTCTGACACACGATGGAACACAGTTAGACAACTGTATCAATAGGAACTGCTTCCAACTCTTTGTTGTATACTGGGACTAGCCACCATACAAAGCTCCATTTAACTTATGGTGAGACATTCCAAACAATGTGTTAAACAAAAATGTATAGGTAAACACAAAGGCCACACTATAATACCATAAAATCTAGCTGACACATGGATTGTGCATCAGGGGAACCTAGACACTCTATAACCCAGAGTATTCTGCCTGCATTTCCCAGGGTATGCAAATATATGCAAAAAGCATAGACGATGTACTTAATTTTTAAACTAGGCCTGAACCAATAGGTGGCGCTGCATCAAACAAAGTCCATAGCCTTCACCAGAACCGTCTCTCTCATGTAAGGTGCTGCTCACTTGTAAAGAAATTGTGGTCACAACATATTCCAGTGGGTTTCCTAAATTGCCAGATGCAGTTTAATCCTTTGGGTTAGGAGTTCTCAGGTTACACCATTTATAAACAATATAAGGTGACTAACCCCTAACCCCTATTTATTTATTGTAACGGATCACCTGTACTCCGACCGAGTACCGATGTGGACTGCATCTAACCACATTACCCTTTACGAAAAATATACGCACTTTAACGTTTTTCCTACTTCCCCTAACAGAATCTGCTTGCTAATGCAACAATGGGGAAGCTGCCCCTTGGCAATATTAACAAATAAATATATACATAAAAAAGCACATTTAAAGTGCCATAACAGGTGCTCCACAGAGACCTGCGCCTGTACTCTGCCTACTGCCAAATCTGGCCCTGGGGATTTTGCAAATTGGATTTCAATTCACCACAATTCACTGTTTAGACCCTAATGAGGGAGCGAGAGAAACACAGCCTGTAATTAGTGCAAAACTCTAACCAACGGGTAAGACATCTCGTTCACTCAGGGAGGATTAACAATTGGGCAAAATCCACATCCTTCCAAGGGGCTTTATCTTCAAATGGCTAGTAATGCACATATTTTGACTAGTAAGTTTGTACTTTGACTAGCAAACAGTGATGCTATTTAAATATCTTCATACACAAAGAAATTAAATCAGAGCGCGCAAAATCAAACTATCTTCCTGTCTGGCATTTAGAACCCTGGTGTACGGTCACATTTGGCAAAGCATTTAAACAGGAACAGCGGGGAGGTGTACAATTCTACCCCAGGCCTGTCTGCACATCTTCATAAGAACTCCTTTGTCTCAATCTTCAGGACAGAAAATAAAAGGGAGGTTTTTTTTCTTAAACCGCAACAATAGATACCTTTCACCCCCCCCCCCCCAACCAATCCCACCCTGTATCCGGGACACAAAAAGAATCCATTCTTATTTTCATAACTATAATAATATTAAGAGTGAAAATGCATCGTGGAGAGAATAACAGTTTGCTGCCTGAGGCCAAACATCCCGTTCAAAGGCACCACTGTTTAATTTCTTAATTAGTTTAATTAAACAGAAAAAAAGGTATTTAACTCTTGCAGTACAGTACATCGTGATCTATTAGCATGTACACACATGCCAGCGAGTTTATTACGAGTATATACACCACAGGTTTTTAATTGGTGCATAAACACTTTGGAATGTTGCTATTAATGTCGGAGGAATGAGTGCGGTTGTTGTACAACAGTTCGTTCATGTGCAATTTGATCCAGTGTCTGTGGCTGTAAGCTGAGAAAGACTGTCAGTATTGCAGGAACCCTGGTCCATCCTTTTAGTTTGTTGTGCGAAAAAAAAAGATAGATATTTAGATCTGTTGTTTTGAGCAAGGGGTCATCTAGGCCCAAAAATAGACCCAGCCCACCTCCCCAAGATTATCCAGGAGAAGGAATGTTTTAGAATTGATTTCACATAATGAAACGCGTCGTGTTAGGCTGCCCACAACCGTGAACGTGCTATAAACAAAGTGCAACCCAGCCAATCCATGTTCATAACCTTTGGTGGCTTCTTCAGAGTCATAACTTGAACTGAGAATGTTGCCTTCAAAGATTCGAGAACTGAATCACAGGTCTGGTGCAGATGGAGATGCGTGTTTTCTGTTATAGCTACTTTTAGAGCTACAGAAAGATGGAAACTGTGCCCACAATTTAAAAAACTTTCCGAATTTTTCCAAACTGTTAGAAAAGCTTTCAAAATTATTTATCAACACAAATCATCAATATGGTCTATGTGAATTTTTGTAGATAAATCATTTGGAAATGGTTTCTAACAGTGATGACTAATTTGGAAAAATGATTAAATTAAGGACAATGTAATTAGCTTGATGAAGGGATCGCACATGTATTATGTGCGCCTGTGGGACAAGGGTCAGCTTTTTAAACCTAGAGCATATAGAATATGTTTTGAAAGTCACAGAAAAATTCATCTGAGTGACGATTGAAAGTGAATGTCAAATTTAAGATCAAAATAGCTAAACCGGAAAAATTATCTGATTTAACCAATGCTTTCAGTCTGGCTACTCTGGCCGTAAATTGTAAATTCACTTTATTTTCACTTTGAATTATCACTTTAGTATATGCCCTTGTCAATGTCAATACTCATCTACTCTAAAAACAAGAGTGTTTCAGCTTTTTTATGCAGGTAATTCTGAAAATGAATCTTGCGATACATAGGGAACTGTGTATCCAATCTCTTTATACTATCAAAGAGTTCATGGTGGCAGGACCTTCTCAGTTAGGAGCTGGCCAAGGCTTTATCTTGTGTAGTCTATTGAAGGATTTACTTTATTCTGCATTTATCTGCACTCCACCTCCCTGAAAGGAACATCATAACCACCGAGACCCCTTTATGTCAATGAAGTGGTCTGGTTTTAATAGTCCTTTAGTTTTAACTCTTCAATGTAAAACACTTCAGTTTTTTTAGAAACAGCAATGTTTACATTGCAGGGTTAACTCCACCTCTAGTGGCTGTTTTTGTGAGATTAACTGGAAGCACTTCCTCCTCCAGAACCCGTCAGGAAATCAAATGCTGCATATAGCATCATTTGATTGGTGGAGCGCCATGGTTTGCCGCGCATGCACGTCTCCATGCCATTTCTTCTTAATGAGAAGCATTGGAATAGAGGAGATCACAAAGACATTAACAGGCATGTTGGCTTCTTCAAAATTAGAGCAGGCAGCTACAGAAGTTAGTGGCTGAGCAGTCTCAGCCGACCCTGGCCTTTCCATTGTTCTCAAACTATATTTAATAATCCCCTACTTAGAGATATCTTGTACTGCCTTCAGTTGTAGTAGTGTTCATGAAAAGATATTAATGTGGCTTTTATCCACTCACTGAACAGTTGTATAGAAAGCTGCCATAGTGCCTTGTAAAGTTATTATGGGTTTGTGCTGGGCGCTTATTTACATAGTTTGAAGCGCTTCCAATTTTGCAATAAACTAGGGGGAAAAATCCTTCTTGACCCCAAAATGGCAGTCAGATATCTCCTTGGATCAAGCAGCTATTACCCAAATAATTAGAAATTATATCCCTGTATGTTATGTTTTTGCAAGTATTTATCCAAGTGCTGTTTAAACATCTGTATAGACTCTCATAAAACAACGTCTTCAGGCAGATAATTTAACGTAGAAAAATGCAAAGTTATGCACTTCGGGGTTAAGAATGCACAAGCAATTTACACACTAAATGGTAGTGAACTAGGAATGACCACACACGAGAAGGATTTGGGAATTGTTATAGACAACAAATTAGGTAACAATATGCAATGTCAATCTGCCGTTGCTAAGGCCAGTAAGGTTTTGTCATGTATAAATAGGGGCATAAATTCTCGAGATGAAAATATAATTTTGCCTCTTTATAAATCGCTGGTAAGACCACACCTTGAATATGCTGTGCAATTTTGGGCACCTGTTCTAAAGAAGGATATCATGGCACTAGAAAAAGTGCAGAGACGAGCTACAAAATTGATAAAAGGAATGGAGCATTTTAGTTATGAAGAAAGGTTAAAAAATTTAAATCTCTTCAGTTTGGAAAAACGGCGCCTTAGAGGGGATATGATAACATTATACAAATATATTCGGGGACAGTACAAACCATTATCTGTAAATCTATTCATAAACAGGGCTATACATAGGACACGAGGTCACACATTTAGGCTGGAAGAAAGGAGATTTCATCTAAGGCAAAGAAAAGGTTTTTTTACAGTAAGAGCAATAAGGATATGGAATTCATTGCCGGAAGAGGTGGTTTTGTCAGAGTCCATACAGATGTTTAAGTTGCAATTGGATAAATACTTGCAAAAACATAACATACAGGGATACAATTTCTAATTAGTGGGCTAATAGCTGCTTGATCCAAGGAGACATCTGACTGCTATTTTGGGGTCAAGAAGGAATTATTTCCTAGTTTGTTGCAAAATTGGAAGCGCTTTAGACTGGGTTTTTTGCCTTCTTTTGGATCAACAGCAAAAGCATATGTGAGGAAGGCTGAACTTGATGGACACAAGTCTCTTTTCAGCTATGTAACTATGTAACTATGTAACTATGTAACTATAATTCCATATCCTCTTACTGTAAAAAAACCTCTTCTTTGCCTTAGATGAAATCTCCTTTCTTCCAGCCTAAATGTGTGACCTTGTGTCCTATGTATAGCCCTGTTTATGAATAGATTTCCAGATAATGGTTTGTACTGGCCCCAAAGAAATGTGTATAATGTTATCATATCCCCTCTAAGGCGCCGTTTTTCCAAACTAAAGAGATTTACACTTTTTAACCTTTCTTCGTAACTAAAATGCTCCATTCCTGTTATCAATTTTTAAGCTTGTCTCTGCACTTTTTCTAGTGCCATGATGTCCTTCTTTAGAACAGGTGCCCAAAATTGCACAGCATATTCAAGGTGTGGTCTTACCAGCGATTTATAAAGAGGCAAAATTATATTTTCATCCCGAGAATTTATGCCCCTATTTATACATGATAAAACCTTACTGGCCTTAGCAACTGCAGATTGACATTGCATATTGCTGCCTAATTTGTTGTCTATAACAATTCCTAAATCCTTCTTCTGTGTGGTTTTCCCTAATTCACTACCATTTAGGGGGTAAGTTGCTTGTGCATTCTTGCCCCCGAAGTGCATAACTTTACATTTCTCTACATTAAATTTCATCTGCCCTTTTAGTGCCCAGTCCCCCAATCTATCCAAATCCCTCTGTAGCAAAGCAATATCCTGCTCACATTTTATTACTTTACAAAGTGTTGTGTCATCTGCAAACACTGAAACATGGCTTTCAATGCCTATTTCAAGATCATTTATAAATATGTTAAATAGAAGTGGTGCCAAAACAGAACCCTGATCGACACCACTTACAACTTTTGTCCAGATTGAAAATTTACCATTAATGACAACTCATTGAACTCTATCCTTAAGCCAATGTTCTACCCAAGAACAAGAATATTCATCTAGACCAATTTATTTTAGTTTAGACTAACCTATTGTGAGGAACCGTATCAAATGCATTGGCAAAATCCAAGTAGATCACATCCACTGCAACACCCTGATGGATACTTCTACTTACTTCTTCGTAGACACAGAGATGCACAAACACAATCACAGACCCACACACATACAATCACAGACACACATAATTAGATATACACACACAAAAATCACATACATACACATATTTAATAATTAAGAGGTCCACCCAGCCTCCCTACCTTGCTCTGGGAGGGTTGGAGTGAACCATCAGTACCATGGTTGCTGCTGGGATCTCTTTGCCTCTCTTCCTGCACAGGTCCCTTGCACACCCTGTAATGACGCCGATGCTGGGATGATGTTATATGCCGGCTCACTGCAGGCCGAAGACAGTCAGACACAGTCAGATGTACACAGTTATACACATATACTGTAAAATACAGTCACATGCACACAGTCCCAGACGCATAGTCACTTGCACACAGTCAAACACAGAGTTACAGGCAGACAGTCACACACACACACACACACACACACAACCAGTTGCAGGGAGACAGTCACACACACACACAGTTACAGACAGACAGTCACACACACACACAGCTACAGGCAGTCACATGCACAATTACAGGCAGACAGTCACACACAGTTACAGGCAGACAGTCACTGGTGGCACCCACTTACCTGGTGGCACCTGGGTGGACTGCCCCCCCTTAGTACGCCACTGGGCAGCAATGTTACATGGCTGTGAAATACAAACACACAACATAAAGCCCTGCACTTATACTCCCACTACTACTGGGTGGCAGCCAGGGGCGTATTAGCCGCGAGGCAAACAAGGCATTTGCCTTGGGCGGCATTTTCCAGGGGGCGGCAAAAAAAGCCGCCCCCAAATGCCCAAGGCAAATGTCTTGTTAGCCTCGCGGCTAACAAGACCTGCTGGGCGGTCGGGCGGCGCTGGCGGGCGGCTTGCGAGGGAGCACTTCCTCTGAGCTGTCTGCTCAGCTCCCTCGCGCGCCGCACAGTGAGGCTGGGAGCCGGAATATGACGTCATATTCCGGCTCCGCCTCCCAGCCTCACTGTGCGGCGCGCGAGGGAGCTGAGCAGACAGCTTAGAGGAAGTGCTCCCTCGCCAGCCGCCCGCCAGCGCCGCCCAGCAGCCACTGGACCACCAGGGAGAGAGGGAACCCCCCCCCCCCAGCATTCCCAAAGGTAAGGAGGCTGGGGGGGGGTTAAATAAAAAAAATAAAAAAGTGTAAATGTGAGTGAGTGTGAGTGTGTCTGTTAGTGTGAGTGTGTGTGTGTCTGTTAGTGAGTGTGAGTGTGTGTGTGTCTGTTAGTGTGAGTGTGTCTGTTAGTGAGTGTGTGTGTGTGTGTGTCTGTTAGTGTGAGTGTGTCTGTTAGTGAGTGTGAGTGTGTGTGTGTCTGTTAGTGTGAGTGTGTGTGTGTCTGTTAGTGTGAGTGTGTATGTGTCTGTTAGTGAGTGTGAGTGTGTGTGTGTCTGTTAGTGTGAGTGTGTGTGTGTGTGTCTGTTAGTGAGTGTGTGTGTGTGTCTGTTAGTGAGTGTGAGTGTGTGTGTGTCTGTTAGTGAGTGTGAGTGTGTGTGTGTGTGTGTGTCTGTTAGTGTGTGTGTGTCTGTTAGTGAGTGTGAGTGTGTGTCTGTTAGTGAGTGTGAGTGTGTGTGTGTCCGTTAGTGTGTGTCTGTGTCTGTTAGTGAGTGTGTGTCTGTTAGTGAGTGTGAGTGTGTGTGTCTGTTAGTGTGAGTGTGTGTGTGTCTGTTAGTGTGAGTGTGTATGTGTCTGTTATTGAGTGTGAGTGTGTGTGTGTCTGTTAGTGTGAGTGTGTGTGTGTCTGTTAGTGTGAGTGTGTGTCTGTTAGTGTGTGTGTGTGTGTCTGTTAGTGAGTGTGTGTGTGTGTGTGTCTGTTAGTGAGTGTGTGTCTGTTAGTGAGTGTGAGTTTGTGAGCCTCATATTTATAAATTGCCATTATCTGTGCAGCAGCCTTCCTCTCTGCTATATTTTCTATCAGGCTTTGCACAGACCTAACTACTAAGGGTATAAGACACGGCAGGAGTAGACACAACATTAAAATCAGTAGGACTCCACCTACTACTGCCTTAAGCCCTCCAAACCACTCATACCAGCTACCAAACCAACTACTTGGATTATATCCTTTCCATACCTGAGTAGGCACATGCGCTAGTTTAACCATATGGTTAGTAAGCTCAGCTATTGCTTGCCCTTCGTCATCTATTTGAAGACAGCAATTGCTCAGGTTAAACTTCCCACATACACCTCCCTCTACTGCCAAAAGGTAATCCAAGGCTAATCTATTTTGGTAGACTGCTGTCCTCATCCTGGTATTATGCTTCGCTAGAAGATTGAGCGCTTGTGATGTCTCGTTAGTAATAATCTCAACCACCGCCTGTAATCTTATAATACGGTTGAGCATATAAATAGGGGTTCTATAACCAAAGGTACCATCTTCTGCCCACGTGGCTGGCCCATAATAATCTATAATACGCTGGGGAGGCCATTCATTATCTTCCCAGGCGCCTATCTCTATGGGTCCCCTTTTCTTCCTATGATTCACATCATATACTTTAACACCTAAAGTCTCACCTGTTTCAATAGGTAACAAGAAGAAGGATGGTTTGAGCATACCCAACACACATGCCCCTTCCCAGTCCTGTGGCAACTCCGAATAGGCTTTCTTACCACAGATCCAGTACAAATTTGCTGGGGCTCTCCAGGAAGATGTGATGGATAGATCAAACCACACATCCTTTAAATTGGCGTATCTAGCAAACGGGTTAGATGGTTCTGAGACATTTGAAGCCGACCACCAAGTTGTATTCTTTGCATCATCATCATAAGCTTTTTGCCCTAGACAAGTTAATTCTCCTACAGAAGTATTATACATCATTCCTTTCCTTGCTATGCAAACATAACCTATGATGGAGGTCTTTAATCTCCACTCAGATTTACCTCTAACACTCATATGATAATCGGCTTGTGTAGATATTAATTGGTCAACTGCCTCAGAACCGGACATTACCTCCTTTGCTTCCCAAGGCCATTGGTCTCCCATGTTAGTACCTCCACACACATAGCAGTTGGTAACATTAAGACTACCGGCAATACTTTCGGCTAAATCAATGAACAGGTTTTTAGCATTATGGGGGATCTTATTATCTATACTCATCTCTTCATAAAAGGAATGGTATACTTGATGAGTTTGGGAGGATACCGTATCAGTCTCTATCCCTATAAACAATACTGTCCCAGGATCTAAACCCGTCCCATATATTTGAAACCCAAATAAATTACCATACTTGTCTAAGAACTTGTCGGGGTTATTTATAAGTATATGGACTGGATTGCATTCCATAGACTTACAATATGGGCTGGTAGGCAACTTAGTCACTATCATGTCCTTGTCTACTGTCTGTCCCCAAGTTGCCCACCCCACACAAGACCAATATGGGCAAAAGTTATAATCTCTATTTGGGCATCTAGGACTCACATATTTATTTTTACTACTGGGACAAATATATTTATCGTTAGACCCATACGTCCTCTCCCATCTAAGATCCCCACATACATTCCACGGCTTTCTACCACTTGATATCGCCTTACATGCATCAAATAGCAGAACACCCTAAGAATATACGGATTCTAATACTGTCTTGTTAATTAGGGTCCCCTGAGGATCTCCATTCCTGAGAGTCAACCAAATTGTACGGGGTTGATACTCTGGACTGAGGCACTTAGGTTCTCCTACTCCTAAATGGCACACACTATATTCTATATTTAGGTATCTACATCTTGATACATCTCCTTTACACTCGTATTGTGAATGCCAAATTAGGGTTTGGGAAATATGGTTACCTGTTCTTGTAGTCTTAATGCATGCCTCACAGCTAGGAGTGTCGGTACCTCTACCTTCCTGAATATAAAAATACACATAAATAAACATTATCAAGAACACATCTTTCGTCGTCATCCTCAGTCTTCGTCCGTGCGAAGGCACCTCAGCTTCCAGGATGTAAGGGCTGCAGGGAATGGAGTTCTGCTCGTCTTCACAGGAGTCCCTTCGAGACTTTCCCTGGCTTATATACTATACGTCGGTGGGCGGACAGGCTTTATTATGGCCCTCTCACTCACGCACCAAATCCCTGAAACAATAAAATTTTGTAATCCACAAATTTCCTCGTTACTCCGACTGAGTCGTGCGTTTTAACCGGATCTTGCAGGGATTCTCTGGATCTGCTGTAACTTGCCAAGAATCGACTGCTGCTGGTTTAACCCTGGAGTGATGTATCCACGGAGTCACTTCGGCTACTTTTATCGCTGTAGGGGTAGACAAAAGAACAACATAAGGACCTCTCCACTTGGGCCCTAACGGTACATTATTCCACTCTTTAATCCACACTTGGTCTCCTGGATGGTAACTATGAACTGGGGGATAAATATTCACAGGTAATCTATCTTGTACCCATTTCTGTACCTCCTCCATAGTCTTACCCAACTCTACAACCTGCTGCCGGGTAATTCCTTCTCCCAACTGACTCAAGTCCCCCCTTAAGTTACCAAGTACGGGAGGTGGTCGCCCATACATGATTTCAAAAGGAGAGAGGCCCATCCTTCTGGTAGGGGTACTGCGGATTCGCAATAGAGCTATGGGTAAGAGAACGTTCCATTTAAGTTGGGTTTCCTGACACATTTTAGCCAACTGATTCTTAATAGTTCTATTCATTCTCTCTACCTTACCAGAACTCTGGGGTCTATATGCCGTATGAAGCCTCCACTTTATACCAAGCATATGAGTCAGTTGTTGTAGGCACTGATGAACAAAAGCTGGACCATTGTCTGATCCTATAGAGCAGGGTAGTCCATATCGGGGTATTATTTCTCGTAGCAGGAATCTCACAACTTCTCCTGCTTTCTCTGTACGAGTAGGACATGCTTCTACCCAGCCTGAATAGGTGCACACAATTACCAACAGGTAACGATGTCCACCCGATTTAGGCATCACTGTATAGTCAATTTGTAAATCGGACATGGGGAGTCCCCCCATAAACTGGACTCCTGGTGGCTTTACTGGTCCTTGTCTTGCATTATTTTTAGCACACGTTACACATCTTCGTACAATGGCCTGAGTCAAGTTGGACAATCTTGGTATGTAGAAATGTTTTCTGAGAGATTCTTCTGTGCTGTCTCTCCCAGAATGTGTCCCGTTGTGATAGTTTTGGACAATTTCTACCGCTAGTGATGCTGGAATGACTATTCTTCCATCTTCTAACTGATACCATTTGTTCTCCAAATACTTTCCAGGTTCAGTCTTTAACCACTCCTCTTCTTGAGCTGTATAAACTGGAGTCCATTGAGACAGTGGAGTTGGTATAAGGGCAGCTATATGCCCCACATACTCTTGTCTTCCCGATTCAGCGGCACGCTTAGCTGCACTATCTGCCATCCGATTTCCTTTGGTTACATCACCATCTCCTCTCAGATGCGCTCGACAATGTATGATACCGACTTCTTTCGGCTCCCACACTGCTTCCAATAGTTGTAGGATTTCAGCTGCGTACTTGATTTCTTTGCCTTCTGAATTCAATAGTCCTCTTTCTTTATACAAAGCTCCGTGGGCATGAGTGGTTAAAAACGCATATTTGGAGTCCGTGTAGATGTTCACTCTTAAACCTTCAGCCAATTGTAACGCTCGTGTCAGTGCTATCAATTCTGCCTTTTGTGCTGATGTTCCTTTCGCCAGTGGCCGAGCTTCTATCACCTTGTCTATTGTTGTTACTGCATATCCTGCATAGCGGATCCCTTCTATTACATAACTACTGCCGTCGGTATAATATTGAACATCGGGGTTCTGGATGGGAAAATCACGAAGATCTGGTCTACTTGAAAATACTTCATCCATTACTTCCAAACAATCATGTTGACTTTCAGTAGGTTGTGGCAAAAGGGTAGCTGGATTTAAGGTGTTTACAGTCTCTAAATGCACTCTTGGGTTTTCACACAACATTGCTTGATACTTGGTCATACGGCTGTTACTAAACCAATGATTTCCTTTGTAATCCAACAACGTCTGTACTGCATGTGGGACTCGTACATAAAGTTCTTGACCCAGAGTGAGTTTATCGGCTTCAGCTACTAGCAGGGCGGCTGCAGCTACGGCTCTTAGACAAGGTGGAAGTCCGCTGGCCACTGCATCCAGTTGCTTAGACATGTAGGCAACAGGTCTTTGCCATGATCCCAAGTACTGTGTCAATACTCCCACAGCCATTCTTCTTTGCTCATGTACATACAGGTAGAATGGTCGTGTGTGATCAGGTAGACCTAATGCTGGGGCACTCATCAAAGCCTTCTTCACATCTTCAAATGCCGTTTGCTGTTCTTGAGTCCATAAGAAGGGGTCGTGCTCTGTACCTTTGATAGCTACATACAGAGGTTTTGCCAGTATCGCGTAGCTGGGAATCCATATCCTACAGAAGCTTGCTGCCCCCAAGAATTCTCGCACTTGTCTTCTATTCTTGGGTATCGGTATTTGGCACACAGCTTCTTTTCTCTCTGGCCCCATAATTCTTTGACCTTCAGAGATATGGAATCCCAGATATTTGACAGTTGGCAAACACAACTGAGCCTTCTTTCTAGACACCTTGTATCCTGCCTTCCAGAGAATGTGTAGTAGATCGTGCGTTGCTTGCTGACATATTTCCTTTGTAACTGCTGCTATCAACAAGTCATCTACATATTGTAACAATACACACTCTCCTGGGATGGACTCGAAATCCAGTAGATCTTGACTTAGAGCTGAACCAAATAGGGTAGGTGAATTTTTAAACCCTTGGGGCAGTCTTGTCCAGGTCATTTGGCGTTTTGAGCCCGTTACAGCGTTCTCCCATTGGAAAGCGAAAATACATTGACTTTCTGCGGCAATTCGGAGGCAAAAGAAGGCATCTTTGAGGTCTAAGACTGTAAAGTAAGTAGCCCCGCCCGGAATTAAAGCAAGCAGGTTATATGGATTGGGTACAACTGGATGTATACTAACAACCGCATCATTGACTGCTCTCAAGTCCTGCACAGGTCGATACTCATCTGTACCGGGCTTTTGAACAGGCAGCAATGGGGTGTTCCAGGGGGAAGTACAGAATTTTAGGATACCATACCGTATGAACTTATCCAGATAAGATTGGATGTTCTTCTTAGCCTTCTGCGGGATGTGATATTGTCTTAGGCTCACTGGATAAACCCCAAGTTTTAGTTCAATTTTAATAGGTGGAATATTGCGGGCCAGTCCTGGTGGGTTGTTCTCTGCCCAAACTCCTGGTATGTTGAATAAGGACTCATCACTCCTAGGGTTTTGGCTAGTCAACGCTGTATAAAGTCGCCACTCTTCTTCCTTTGGTACGGATAATGTCATAATACCTGAAGGTCCATTAAACTTTAAGGATGTTGTTCCATTTGGTAGGAACGTAATCTGCGCTTGTAATTTAGATAGCATATCACGTCCCAGCAATTGGACTGGACATTCAGGCATATAAAGGAATTGATGTTTTACTACGTGGCCTCCCAATGTACAGAGTCGACTTTTAAGAACCGGTTTTTCAGCACTTCTTCCAGTTGCTCCTATTACAGTAATAGTCCTTCCAGATGGAGGAGCAACTAGATTAGTCACCACTGAATGTTCAGCACCAGTGTCGATCATGAACGCACTCCTTTTTCCCCCTATTGATACATCGACCATAGGCTCCGCTCGACCAAGGGGGATGGAGCCCGGTCGGTATCAATAGTCCTCCATGACCGTGTCAGCCAATCCTACAAAGTCCCTGCCTTCTCTATTGCGGGACCTTTGCGCTGCTGGGAAATACCTATCTTCCCTAACACTTCCTCTGTTCCCATTGCTCCCTCTATTACCATTACTCCCTCCGGGGCCTCCTCTACCTCTCGCTCTGCCTCTAAAGTTTCCATAACCTGCCCTGGGTTGGTCTCTCTCGTACTGCTCTCTTTGTGGACACTCGTTCCTCCAATGCCCTTCTTCCTTGCAATACGCGCACTGATTCCTACTCAAAGGCTCCCTATTCCATCTACTATCGCCTCTATCTGGGCCCCGTCTATCTACGCCTGCGATTGCTACCGCTAGCATATCTGCCTTTCTACGCATCTTGCGCTCTTCCTCTTTCTTACTTTCTGTTTCCCTGTTCATGTATACTTTATTCGCTACCTCCATTAGTTGGGTAATAGACATACCTGCAAACCCTTCTAACTTCTGTAGCTTGCGCTTAATATCTCCGTAAGCTTGGCTGACAAAGGCGGAGTTCACCATTCGGGAATTATCTGCGTCTTCCGGATTAAAGGGGGTATACAAGCGGTATGCCTCCAATAATCGGTCATAAAAGACACTGGGCGCTTCATCACTTTTCTGAATCACCTCAACTGTCTTCAACATATTAATGGCTTTCTTTCCTCCAGCTTTCATGCCAGCAATTATAGCGTCTCTATAGGCTTTAAGTTGGACCATATCTGCGCCATTAACATTCCAGTCGGGATCGGTGTTAGGATAATGTGTTGCGGCCCATGCTGATGGATTGGCTTGATTCAAAGCACGGGCTTTATCCTCTAGCGCTTTAATGGCCGCTTGGTTAATCCTTGTCCTTTCCTCATTGTTAAACAAAGTCATTAATAACTGCTGGCAATCAGCCCATGTCGGGTTATGTGTCTGAACTATCGAGGTGAACAGATCAGTCATAGCTTGTGGTTTCTCAGTATACGAGGAATTGTGGGTCTTCCAATTCAAGAGATCGGTTGTCGTGAACGGGACATATACGAAGACTGGGTCAGCATGTGCCATTTGACCTGCGGCATCAATATAGGCTGACCCGGGATTCAGACGAAGAGGCATCTGATAATGTTTTAATTGTTGGGTACCGGTCAGTTGTCGGGTTAGTATGGGGCTACGTGGAGGGGCGTCAGTTAGAGGTTCCGGTCGGGGGGTAATAACGCATGAGGATGTGGGAGCTTGGTTTTGGGAAAAAGTAGTAAATAAAACACTTCGAGCCGAGCTAGAAGAAGCTTGACCGGAAGTCTGAAGTGGCGCCAAATCAGGATATTCAGATCTAATGGGGGTTGGCTCTGGTTCCGGAAGGGGAGATTTAGTACGAGAGGGGGTGGATTCTGTACTGGAGGAGGAAGCGGAAGTGGATGAGGGCAATGAGGGAAGGGGTGCAGGACTTCCTGCATTTGCGTCACTTCCTCTTAAAGGAAAGTAAGGGGGCGGCAAAGGGATCTCGGACTCAGGGGGCGTGTCCAAAATGGGCCTAACACCAGTCCTAGTGGACAAACAAGTCCTAGCCACCATGAGGCGACATTGCTCCTCGTGGCATGTCTGAATCCATTTTGGCGAGTCATTTACGGCCTGTCTCCAACAATCAATATAAGGAAACTGCCCGTAAAGTTCAGGCCTACCCGATGTAAGCGCTGTACCAGAGTTGGATCCAAACTGCCACGTGGCGGCCATGCCGCAACCAAAGTAGGCCACTCCCTAGTACACAAAGTGACCAAACGTACAGGAGACATTTTAACCCCAAAATCACATGTTTTGAATCCCTTTTTAAAATTCTTCACCATACAACCTAAGGGATCCGGAATCGTTGACTGCGACGCGCCCATACTTATCAATGGAACGTCGTTGACAACGAATACTATGCACGCGTATTATTCAACAATCACACCCGTTTCCTCTGGCAACAGCACCACGTGGTACGGTTACCAAGTGAAACGTACACAATAACACAATAAACACTCAGGGAATTCCCGTACACACACAGCTGTTACACCAGTCACTAGATAATCAATATTATGCCCTTTGTGTTTTATTTACTACTTTTTCCCTGTACCAGAGTTGGATCCAAACTGCCACGTGGCGGCCATGCCGCAACCAAAGTAGGCCACTCCCTAGTACACAAAGTGACCAAACGTACAGGAGACATTTTAACCCCAAAATCACATGTTTTGAATCCCTTTTTAAAATTCTTCACCATACAACCTAAGGGATCCGGAATCGTTGACTGCGACGCGCCCATACTTATCAATGGAACGTCGTTGACAACGAATACTATGCACGCGTATTATTCAACAATCACACCCGTTTCCTCTGGCAACAGCACCACGTGGTACGGTTACCAAGTGAAACGTACACAATAACACAATAAACACTCAGGGAATTCCCGTACACACACAGCTGTTACACCACTCACTAGATAATCAATATTATGCCCTTTGGCGAAACTATACAGTCACCCACGCTATAATTCTCTATATACGAATTACCCGTCTATAACACACCCCAGTAACATTGTCTTTTACAAATAGCGGTTACAGTACGGTTAGCATAGGTCAAAGCACAATTTAAGGTCACAATACAATTATTAGTGGTTATGGTGTTAAACATGCAATAGACGACAATGATTAGTACTTATATACAGTGTCAGTAAATATACAGGGTTATGGTACCGTGCACTATGATACAGCAACACACTATTAACACTCTCGCTAGACGGCTGAGCTCGCGCTATCTAACAAGATATACACTTTACTAAACAATCTTTAACACATTTACAATTCCCAACTAAACTATTGGCCAGTACCTTGAATGGACTACCTAAAACTATGTACACCCGTTTTGGTTAGCCACACTGCCCAAGCACCACATATAGCGAGCTAGAGGAACGAATTTACACAGGCGCCTCTTAGTTGATTACTATCAAAAATCTAGTGGGTTCCAAATTTACACGCCTTCCCACTTAGCCAAGATAGGTTGAGAGCTAGCGAACCGAATTTACACAGGCGCCGCTTAGTCTCCCGGTCCCTCCGACCTAGCGAACGTAATATACACCCTAGAACGCTAGTCTAGACAAGACACCGGTGTCCGGCTAGGGCTATTTACACAGGACCCCGCCTGACTAACCAAATCAAACGGTCTGACTAAAGAGCGTTCGATTGAGCGGTGCGCCTTCGCTCCTTCCCTCCGACAGAGGGGGCAGATTCCATACACAAATAACCCCTTATGGGCCTACCGCACAATCGGTATACCCCTAGTGGGTCTGCCGTCTAAAACAGCAGTTGTCTTACCTCCTCGTTCCTGAACCTGAGTTCACACTCATCGACGGGGACACCCCAGCACTTCTTACGTAGAGGCCGATGATCTCCTGGACAACAGACCAGTGGCGCCGAGACGAAGGGAGGTCCACGCAGAAGTTCAGGGGTGCAGCCGTAGAGAACGTGGGCAAAGATAGACCGTCTCACGCCTCTGCCTCTCAGCTACCGTTGAACGATGAGCTTCCCGGCCAATGCACCAAATGATACCGGAGAAACTGACGGAAGCGAAGCACAGAGAGATGGACACAGGTTTCTTCAGGAAGGAAGAGATTCTTTATTGGATCACCGATCGGGACTCAGAGGGACTAACGTCACCAAAATACAGCAAGTTCTGAGCCCCGGACAATAGTGCAGGCTCCTTATATAGGCACATAACTCCTCCCATATTAAGCTCCACCCGCACATTCTCTTGACCAATCAATACAAATAAGAATTAACTTCCTGCTTGACCGCATGGCCTGTCCAGCACAATGGAGGAGGGGAATACTACATCCTGTATTCTTGCACATGCTCCGTACACTACTGATCGTATCTTGCCTCGTGCAACCAACTGATCGATACGTCAGCATATGCACGTACACATGCCACGTGGTAATCTCGGCCTACTAAATTTATTTTTACCGAGATTCCACCACATGTCCATTAGTGTGTGTCTGTGTTTGTTAGTGTGTGTGTCTGTTAGTGTGTTTGCCTGTGAGTGTGTGTGTCTGTTAGTGAGTGTGTGTGTGTCTGACTGTGTGTGTCTGTTAGTGTGTGTGTGTTTGCCTGTGAGTGTGTGTGTATGTTAGTGAGTGTGTGTGTCTGCTAGTTTGTGTCTGCTAGTGAGTGAGTGTGTGTCTGTTAGTGTGTGTGTTTGTCTGTTACTGAGTGTGAGTGTGTCTGTTAGTGTGTGTGTGTTTCTGTTAGCGAGTGTGTGTTTCTGTTAGCTAGTGTATGCGTATCTGTCAGTGAATGTGTGTGTGTGTATTTAGAATGCGGGGCGGGGTAAAGGTTAAGTGGGGGTGGTGCGCGGGGGGGGGGGGGGGGGGGGCCTGAGTTTTGTCCTGCCTAGGGCAGCACAAAACCAGGATACACCACTGGTGGCAGCAATGACTATAGAGTTCATCAGACTAAATACAAAGAACAAAAACAAGTTACCTGCAGAGGCTTATGACATCATACTGCAGTGCCTTGGCCGTAACTGAAAGTGCAGGATAGATAGGGAGCTGCTGGGCACAGGTGTGTGCCATTGAAAACACAGATCTCTTGCTCCCCTAGTAGAATGTGGGCAATATGTTCCCATGACCACTCTGTGCTTACCGGGGGTGAAATATGAAATCTATGGGGGAAGGTAATATTGTGAATAGCACTGGTCATTAGCCCCAGGATTGTGGCCCCTTGATTTTTAATTTCAGCACAGAGCAGTGTGGTGGTCCCAGCAATTCAGTTACTAATATCACGAAAAGGAAAGAAACAAAACACCATTAATAACATTATAGTGATAATAAATTAGCAAACTAAAGTAATGTGCATATATATATAATTCCCTAGCAGTGGCTGTATAACAGCTCAGTGTGTGTCTGTCTAAATATAATAGTCGTACATATGTGTAATTCTGTCTCAGTCTGTCTGTGAGTGCTGAGGTGTAACAGTGTGTTTGTCGTTGTGTTGTAGGGAGTCCCCATCCATAGCTTTAACACCTTCTTTTCCTGCCAGCTGTTTGCAGTCTCCTGTTCTGGTTCCACATCTGTTCTTTCTACAAATACAGTTGCTGGTCACCATCTGGACTGAGATTTTGGTTACCAGCTCCTGGGCATCCCCCTCCCTATGAGGGATGCCAGGCATATGGGCCTTGTTTAACCCTCCTAGTGTCTAGGTATCTTTATTATCATAAACCAGCTCCTGAGTGCCTTATTACTCTGTAACATCTTATTACAGTAACCCGGCTCCTGAGTGCCTTATTACTCTGTAACATCTTATTACAGTAACCTGGCTCCTGAGTGCCTTATTACCCTGTAACATCTTATTACAGTAACCCGGCTCCTGAGTGCCTTATTACTCTGTAACATCTTATTACAGTAACCTGGCTCCTGAGTGCCTTATTACCCTGTAACATCTTATTACAGTAACCCGGCTCCTGAGCGCCTTATTACCCTGTAACATCTTATTACAGTAACCTGGCTCCTGAGTGCCTTATTACCCTGTAACATCTTATTACAGTAACCCGGCTCCTGAGTGCCTTATTACCCTGTAACATCTTATTACAGTAACCCGGCTCCTGAGTGTCTTATTACCCTGTAACATCTTATTACAGTAACCCGGCTCCTGAGTGCCTTATTACCGTGTAACATCTTATTACAGTAACCCGGCTCCTGAGCGCCTTATTACTCTGTAACATCTTATTACAGTAACCTGGCTCCTGAGTGCCTTATTACCCTGTAACATCTTATTACAGTAACCCGGCTCCTGAGTGCCTTATTACCCTGTAACATCTTATTACAGTAACCCGGCTCCTGAGTGTCTTATTACCCTGTAACATCTTATTACAGTAACCCGGCTCCTGGGTGCCTTATTACCGTGTAACATCTTATTACAGTAACCTGGCTCCTGAGTGCCTTATTACCCTGTAACATCTTATTACAGTAACCCGGCTCCTGAGTGCCTTATTACCCTGTAACATCTTATTACAGTAACCCGGCTCCTGAGTGCCTTATTACCGTGTAACATCTTATTACAGTAACCTGGCTCCTGAGTGCCTTATTACCCTGTAACATCTTATTACAGTAACCCGGCTCCTGAGTGCCTTATTACCCTGTAACGTCTTTTAACAGTAGGCTCCGGAGTGCCTTATTACCCTGTAACATCTTATTACAGTAACCCAGCGCCTGAGTGCCTTATTACCCCTGTAACATCTTATTACAGTAACCCGGCACCTGAGTGCCTCATTACCCTGTAACATCTTGTTATAGTAAACCGGCTCCTGAGTGCCTTATTACCCTGTAACATCTTATTACAGTAACCCGGCTCCTGAGTGCCTTATTACCCTGTAACGTCTTATTACAGTAACCCGGCTCCTGAGTGCCTTATTATCCCGTAACATTTTATTACAGTAACCCGGCTCCTGAGTGCCTTATTACCCCGTAACATTTTATTACAGTAACCCGGCTCCTGAGTGCCTTATTACCCTGTAACATCTTATTACAGTAACCCGGCTCCTGAGTGCCTTATTACCCTGTAACATCTTATTACAGTAACCTGGCTCCTGAGTGCCTTATTACCCTGTAACATCTTATTACAGTAACCCGGCTCCTGAGTGCCTTATTACCCTGTAACAGTTTATTATAGTAAACTAATATGTTGCTTACTAGGTAGTTTAATTTTACATACAGATATATAGCTTTAGAGATCCACTGCCATGCTTCTATTTGAGCATTTCCAGAGTTGCACAGACATGAATGCAGATTGTTAATATTGTAACTGGATTGCAAACCTATCTTGTTATTAATGTGAGGCTATTTCATGAATCATTGTCAGTGCTGTGGTGCTGCCACATAGTGGGAACAAACTGAAATTACAGCAAAATGAGATTTGAATGCTGTGTGGCTGTTGAAATGACTCTGATAAAAACACTTTGTGCAGATACTGGCGAACATGGAGCTTGCCAACATTGTGCAAAGCTCATACACTCTTTGCACACTTCAGTTGCACATCAGCGTCTGCCGGTGATAGATTGTCTCGCAGGCGGTGGATGTTTTTCTCTGCAGAAGGTATTAACGCTGGCACACAGCGCATGCCTAGTGCCTGGCCAAACACAATAAATTGTGCAGTGTATCTCACCCAATTTTGCCCAGCTTATTGCTTTACACAAAGCCTGGGCACACCGTGTTCTTCACAGAGAAACAAGGTTAGCACATTATGTGCAATGCTCTGCAAATGGTAATTATGCTGGCAGGCTCTGCGCAATGTTCTGTAGGAGGTTAGCAGGCTGGCACACTGCAGCATGCTCTGCATATGATAATAAGGTTGGCATGCTGTTCTGCGCTTTTGACAAGGTAATAAAGCTGGCACTCACTGCTACGCGGGCTAGCGAGGTTGGTATACTGTGAAATGCTCTGCATAAGGTAATACGTTTGGCATATTGTGCCCTGATTGCTCTGCGCATGGTAATATTTATTTGTGCAGTATAAAGAGCGCTCTTCGTAAGGCAGCGAGGCTGCCATGCAATGCGTGCTACTCTACACAAGGCAATGAGGTTGGCATCATGTGTGCGATGCTCTGCTTAAGGTAATAAGCTTGGCACGGTTTGTGTGCCATGCTCCTGAGGGTCTGCGCCAGTGTGTGCGTCAGGATTCCCTACTTGCCTCCCTAATAGAGATGCCAGCATCCTAATTGTAAGGCAGGGTGACGGGGGCACTGAGAGACCCAGATGCGCTCCTTCTAACAGATGGCGCTGGCATTCCCCATCCACTGCCTTCATGCCAGCCTCTATGCCACCTGCACCCACCCTCCCTTCCTCCTCTCTCTCTCTCTCTCTTTCCCTATCTCCACAAAGTGCTTATTACAGAGCCAGCACTTAACCCTTTCACCTCCAATCAGACCTAGCACCTGTGTGCCACCAGCTGGCATTGTCATAGTACCAGCCACCCTCTTGGGAGCACTGTGAGTGGAAGGCAGGTGGCACTCTGCAGATAATGTCTTACAAGCAGGGGCAGTATGTCTGTCTCCAACACCATGTCCATCCCAGTTACTCCCCCCTCCTTGCAATCTCATGGCCTTCAACTATATCTTTCTCTTTCATTTTGTCTCTTTGTCTGCCATCCCTGTCACCTCATCCTGTGCATTTTATTTCACCCCCTTATTCCCTCTCCCCCTCATTTCCTTGTCACTCAGTGTCTCCTGCCTGATCTCACGTTGTGTACTAGTTCTGTATACGGAGTACACAGGGATGGATTTAGGCTCTGGGTTCTAACTAGACCACATCGCAGACCACGAAGAGTTAACTTTCTCTGGCTGACACATGTCCCTGCTTAGCGACGCTGTGCGGGCTCTCCGCCTCCGTGGAGGTACAGGGAGAGCTCTCTCTGCTTCTCTGCCAAAACCTCCATTTGGTTCAGTAAATATTTAATGGCTGTCAGGACTCCCCAAAGCATCTTCTGAAATGGGAAGGGGTTAGGTTGGCACTGCTGCTGCCCACATTGTACCTACACTGTGTATACAAATTGGGGGGGTCCGAGGCCAGTTTTCCCCCCACTTGATATGTGTACGTGTTGTGTCGTTGTGTAGGTATACTAAACGAGAATGCCATTTCAGCTGCTCTCACTACCTGATGTGTAGTTTACCAGAGTTGTGTACACGTGTCGTGGTTAATCTGGATACACAAAGTGAACTCACACTGTCTGCTGTGAACCGGTGCTATGTACATACCAAGGTTTACTTGGATATACAAGATGAAAGTTCATCCTGTCTGCAGTGTACTGGCGCTGTGTATACATATTGGGATTTTAAAATAAAGGCTCACACTGTGTTCCTTGTACCATGCTGTGAATATGCCATGATTTACCTGTCTACACACAAAGCAAACCCACAATGTGCATCGGTGGTGTTTACACATACTATGGTTTTAATATGTGCAAAAGGTGAAGGCTCACATTGTCTGAGATATACTAGTGCGATGTATACCTAAAAGGTTTAGCTGTGTACACAAAATACGCTGTATACATGTCATGGTGTAGCTGGGTACACAGGATGAATGCTCACACTGTCCCGTGTATACCGCCGCTATGTATACCTGTCACAGTTTAGTTGCATACAGAGATGAAAGCTTGTGCTGATTGCTCCTGTAGCAATGCTGTGCATATATGTCATTGCTTAACTGTTCAGGCTCTTTTCTGCGTACCATTGCTATGGATACATGTCATTATTTAGTACACTTGTGCACAGCGGAAAAATTTGGTTCGGCCAAATCACATTGTTCGCAAAAAAAAAAAATTTACTTCATCCATGTGGCAGATCAGCTTGGACAAATATCGTCCTTGCAAAAGATTTGGGAAAACTATACGGAAGGAAAAAAGGTTCTTATTAGTATACTGTAATAACAAACCAGCTACAATATCACCTAAACTAATAACTGCTCAAAATCCGATATTTTCATAATGCCGATTCTGAGTTGTCAAAATTAGATTCTATCTGTATTAAAAAAAGAATTAAGTGAGAAAACTTAGTTCTCTAATAATTGATTGTTTTTACTTTTTTCAATCTTGTATTAATGAAAAATGGGGAGCAGCAGAAGCAGGAATTAATAAAAGTTTAAATAAGGGTATTTTTAAAAAATCTAAGGAAAGGGTCAGTGGGGAATTGATCACTGCTTACCCCTTCCTCCTTGAGAATGTTCCTAAACACCCAACCTATAGCGCCAGTGACTGGTCTTCAAAAAAACTATCAGCTTATAACAACTGCATCTGTGGAGGTAGCAGTCATTGTCACACCAAAAGACTCAACCAGGCAAGGCAAAACCAATACAATAAAAATGGAAATGTGATTATTAAACCATAAAATCAAAACATCTAACTAACAAAATGAATGAGTATATTGACTACAAAAGCGTTAGCAACTTAGTACTTCTAATGCACAGCATAAAAACTGAATATTTCTGTAGAAATCATGTTTTAATAATAATAATATTAAGACAGGTTGCAGTCTTAATAAAGAACAGGATGGAAAGGGAGCGACATTCCTTTCATCAGGGTACCTGTTTGGGCTGCAGTGAGCTTCTTCAGATATCTAACAGTGTCTTCTGAGAAGCACTTTATTAAAATTTTCTTCCCTAGACATTCATTAAAAACGACCGCAATGATGATAGTTCCTGCTTGGCTCACTCCCGTAGCTTAAGCTGCGATGGTATGCTTCAAAAAGTGAAATGAATGGGCAAGGAGTGGCTTGGGCTGTTGACGACCCACTCACACGTTCCACCGTGAGAACAACGTAGCCTTCCCACACATCCAGTCTGTAGCGTGAGTGACCGTCCTTCAGTGTGGAAAGAAATAGTGCCAACTTACACCAGCTCTGTCTGCAGAGGCAGCAAGTGTAGGCACAACACAAGGCAGGTCCAAGGGGGGCAAGGTGTAACAGGGCACCGGCATAGTGCAAAATGCTGACAGGCAGCTCCAGTCCAGAAAATTGTCTGCCTCTCCTCTCCAGTGCACACTAGGCCGCATGATCTTAGTCGTGCGATAGGTGATCTCTCGTTGATTCTTTAAACCTTACAGGGAGTCTTAGCAGGGTCGTGAAACAGGTAAGTTTCTGGGTGCCAGCCAAATCAAGCTTGGTGAGCCTAAAATCAGCTTTTATGTCAGTATAGGAAAGGAGTTTTACCAATGCACGTCTCTCCACCATGCCAGTCAGGCCCTGCCCCCCCCACCACAATCTCTTTGATACCAACCTATATTCTCTCAGAGTGACTTCAACTTCCAGACCAGAATCAGGTGCCCCGTTACTCCTTCCCCCAATTGGACTGGCGGGGGTGATTCCAGTTCGCTTGCCTGATAATTGCGCTGATAATTATGATGGGCCTAATTACAGAATATTATCGACAGAAAACGCTAAAACAGTTATATCTCCCAAGCGTCATATATATAGTGGAGGTGGTGCTGGGGCGAAACTCACAGGATATAGCTATCAGAAAACACAAACCCTATGCTAATCTCTCACTTTCATCTTTCAAGTAAATCCATACCCCCTAGCAGTGAAGTAGGATTTTGGTGGGCGGTGTAAAAGGGTGGGCCACTAATGTGAATCACATAACGAGAACCGCACAAAGGGACAAACATGCCCCAAAAGAAGCGTGTCTGCACAAGGAATTAGATGGACAGCCCGGCGTGAATGCACGTCAGGCTCCCTGCCAATCATGCAAGATGACCAACCAAGGGCATACTGTGCAGACAGCATACTTGGCATAAATGCGTCTAATGATGGGCAAGCTCTACGCTTTCTAAGGACTGTCCCCTAGCACTTGATGGTCCATTCCTCTACTAACCTTCTTACTAGCAGGCAGAAGCTCTTGTTGTGCAGTCTGGGAGCAAGTAGTGCGCAAACTCAGCTTTAACTCAATTAACTTCATTGTCAGCCACTCCACACCAGTTTTGTTCACCTACATCCCACTTGAGTTTCCATACTTAAGCAAGAGCATGTGAAGAGCAGCCAAAAAGAAAATTCCATAGGCATGGGCCTGGAGCTGCAGCTCCATCAGCCCCTATGCTAATCCGGCCCTGGGTACAGTGACCATGCTGTATAGGCTCTGGTGTTTGAATTATGCAGTAAATGGGCCATGGAGTTGTTTTACATTGAAAGAACATGATCGACAAAAAAAATATATTTTTTTAATTTTATTTATTTCTTTATAATGAAGAAAAAAAAAACCTTTTATAGAAAAGGAAAAAAAATCTTCATGAACAGTTTTATTCACTAAATTTTGACTTGTAGCAAATTAAAGTCTGATGGCAAAATGTAGGCAGAGTAACTAGTCACAACTTGGCTGTTTTGAGTGAATTTGAATATTCACACGGTTATTCATTACAGTATGGAGACCATGTTATAGAACCTATCTGTGATAAAAGAGGCTCTTACAAACAAATAATGAATAATAGAAAAATACATAGAATAAGCTGCTACAACACTTGGATTGGTTCGTTCCTTACACCACACCAGAACTGTACAAAAAAGATCTTATACTGTGTGACCTGATAACGACTCCAACATCAGTAAATGAGTGGGGCGCTTGCTGCTAAGTATATATTATCACTACGCAATCACTCACCCTTTATATGCACTGGGTGTACAGGTACAATTGGCTCAGTCACCCAGGGAAGCTTTCTATTACTGAGCACTCTTTAGTAAAATGCATCATTGCATTATCAGCGCTCTTTTGTAAATTGCATCATTAGCACTCTAGTAAAATGCATCATTGCATTATCAGCACTCTTTTTGTAAATGCACTGTTGCATTATCAGCGCTCTTTTCTAAATTGCATCGTTGCATGTATAAACTTTCCTAAATATCACCTATCTGTTAGAAAGAACATGCCATTCGTCACCACCAGTGGGGGAAGGTTTTAAACAAACCTACCGCATACCCAGGTAGTCACCTTATGGAAGTGCTGTTTATTGGGTCGTCAGGGATAAGAGGCTGAACCCTGGTTTGACCTCATGCATGCAGTGGACCACTGTCATCCCATGAGAGAGAGAAACTGTGGTTTAAAATGTGATGAGATGTGGTCAGAATGGACTTATTATTATTATTATTATAAATCATAATATGCTTTTTCCCTACTATTTGGGACATGGCACTATATTTGTGACTGCATATTTACAGAAGCATGAGGATAATATATATTTAGTGTCAGTTATATATGGCAATTCATCAATGAAATATTATTTCCCTTTTTAAGGTGTTTAAAATGTATTTTGTTTATCTTTGTATTTTTGTAACCTACGTAATTAAAAAGTAACTATATAATGAATCCTGTCTTCTAATTTTATTTAGAGTATTTGTCTTTAATACATTTGTACCAAGCTTTTATATATATATATTATTTTAAGAGTTACAAAAATACAAAAACACATGTGAAAAAAAATTGGTGTTTAGTGAATAAACTGGTCAGATAAATTTGCTACAATTCAATATTTAGTGAATAAGTGATCCAGAGGAAGGCGAAAACACTTGGACATGGGTAAAATATCCAAGTAAAAAATTCCTTCCTGACCCCATATTAAGGCGATCGGTTAAAAGTCTGTCCCTGGATCTGTATTCAATGTATTTCGTATGAATCATTTACCCCATACATTACCACCCTCTTCAGATCCTGTTTAGGTCCATGCAGTAGATTATCCAGAAGGTTTTGGTTTGTTCTGATGAGTTTCTGTTTACCCTGTAGTCCCAGCTCCACACTGACTGGCTTTAGATTGTTCAACTCTTGTTAGATATTCTCAGATTATTATGATGCATGATGACATCACTGCTTAGTGGTATCCTTATAAAGTAAATAGGCACATCAAATGTCTTGGGGTAATTTATCCTTGATAGTTGTCTATAACTACAAATTGTATATCAAAAATAAGTCTGTACATCGAGAGGGCGGGGCCGGGACCTGAAGCGGAGCAGACGCCATTACAGCGAGCTCCCACCTTGTAAATCAAAACTTGCAAATATCTCGGATAATACTCACCACCCGAACCGGAACAAGCCAGAACAGAGTCCAGGTCCACACACCGAACCGGCAGATGCCTTTCCGGTACACTCCAAAGCCTGGAAGTGCAAAACGCAGGCCTAAGGCCTACCAAGCTCCGTGCTTACACGGCCTCGAGCAGCTACTCGGCGGGACCTACCTACAAGGTGATTCCGATCTGGAAGACTACTTTGACCCATACGGGCAAGAGACTCCCGAACCCATGGGGAAACGCACACAGAAGGCTCACATGGGCTCCTCTCCAGCTCAGGACATTGGAACTTTGCTCCAGCGACCAGTACAGCCCAAAACTACTGCCATGGCCCAAACAACATCCCACACACCGGCCCACTCATCAACTCAAACTGACACAGCACTCACAATGCCGGCAACGAACACTGCAACGGGAGACTCTAATTTTGCCACTAAACAGGACCTACAAAATTGGGTCAAAGATATACAAAAGACGTTGGCGGTGGATGTGGGACACCTGAAAACCGACATGCACAATGTCACAGCACGAGTCCAAACATCCGAACAAGACATCACGCACCTCCAAGCCGGCATGGCTACTATGCAAGACACAGTGCACCAACTGCAAGCCACACAGCATAACTTACTGCTGCAAATGTCCGCAATGGAAGACCGAGCCAGGCGGAATCACGTAAAATTAAGGGGAATACCTACAGAGATCCAGGCCACCGAACTCCCACACTACATCCGCAGACTCTTGGCAACCATCTTACCGCCGGCAGCTAACCGAAAATTCGGGCTGGACGGCGTATACAGACTCCCGGCTTCCTCCAGGATACCTAACATGCCCACCAGAGATGTTATACTGCGATGCGCCTCCACCCACGATAAAGCACAGCTCCTGGCGGCAACCAAGGGTAAAACCCCTCTAACCTTTGAGCAGACCCAGCTGTCTTTTTACCAAGACCTCACCAGGGCCACGTTACAATGGCGCAAGACACTGTCACACTTCACAAGCCATCTGCGCACCCTGGGAGTGCCGTACCGATGGGGACCACGGAGATCCCTTATAATCCCCCACAACGATCTCACTCACACGGTAACATCGGGCGAGGAAGCACCAGCGCTCCTGAAGAAACTTGGCCTACCAGACCTACCTGCCGTCTTATCACCAGTGTCACAGCATGAGATGGGAGACCCAGCCACCAGCGTACCGTTCATCCCACGAGACAGGACACCACCGAGCCCCCACACTTGACAACAACTGCCGGAGCGCTCGCAAGGACCTACGTTACTAGGCCGACATTGTGCGGCACAGGGTACTTCTCAACCCTCCCACACACTGCTCTAACCAGCAACATGGCCGATGGACGATGGGACTAAAAGTTTGATATTTCTTTCTTGTTGCTCTTTCCTTTAACTCTAGTTAAAATTTAAGTCTGTAACTCCAGCCCTGAAAGGTACAGGACGAGACCAGGCTCTGGGCCAGCGAAATGCACCGACACACTGCCGCTCCCCCCGCCACCCCCTTGGTTAGGGGTAATACACCATCAAAACCGCCTCTCACTAACTTGGTTTTCACTACTTGATCACAACATTATACCCTGCACGTAACATACTACAACCACTAACCCCCTTGCACTCACGCTACTAACTTGAGCCTACATATCGACACGTAGGGAACCTAACATTAAAACTCATAAGGCTCGTTACAGTGTATGCTTAACCCCGCTTGAGACCAGCCTCACATCTCACTCAACCATGTCTGCTATAACAGTTAAGCTGGTCTACTCTCTGTTTCAGACGAAAAGCTCTTCCTTTCTTTCCTATATGGCTTATCGGAAAGCTTCTGCCTGATTATAGTTATAGTTCAATGCAATGCTAATGAATACTGTTATTGCCTAAATGCCTCACTAGAATGTTAGCATATACGTTACTAATGTACTCTTACTGGAAGTTCACATTATGACCCTCCACACTGGATGTAGACGATCCACTGACATACCTACCATTTTACCTTTTTGCTCAGCCTGAAAGTGTTAACTTAATTGCATGCATGTTTAGAATATACAAAAATTTGTTGTTTCATGTTTGATATAAAAAAAAAATGTGCAGTATCAGCATGCCACTCATCGCTATGTCTTGTATATGCCTGCAGGAGCTGTTGTGGCCCGGCAAGTTTAATTGTACCATATATGCACATACAAAATAAAGAATTAAAAAAAAAAAAAAAAAAAATAAGTCTGTACAATATTGTTTTTTTTATTTTAGGATTTTTAATTTTTTTTCAGTGACAATTTAATCAAAATTACTCTAATTGTTTGAAATGGTTTGAGAGAGGAACACTGCTTTACGTATTCAACGACAAATAGCTTTAACTATCCAAACATAAACCAAAGATAATCATCTATAGTCAGGGCCAGATTAAGAGCCCAGTGGGCCTGTTGCTTACAATTATGATGGGCCTAATTACAAAATCTTATCGACCAAAAATACCAAAACAGTCCTACCTCCCAAGCGTCATGTATCTGATGGAGATGGTGCTAGATGCAACTATTCGAAAACACATACCCTATGCTAATCTCATGCTTTAATCTTTTAAGTATATCAATACCCCCTAACAGCAGTGTCCAGTAAAGCAGGAAGTCTATGGACAGGGTAGAAGGGTGGGCCACTGATGCAAATCACATAACCAGAACTGCCGAAAGGGGCGAACATACCCAAAAAGGGGGCATGTCTGTGTCCCCATGTCTCCCAGTGCCCTAGTGTCTGTATCCCCATGTCTTCCAGTGTACCCATGCCACTAGGACACTAGGGGACATTGAGCGACATTGGGACACTGGGATACATGGGGACACTGAGATACTAGGGAACACTGGGATACCTGGGGACACAGACACTTGAGGACACTGGGAGACATGAGGGACACTGGCAAACATGGGGCACTGAGACACTGTGATACACAGGCGACACTGTGATATATAAGGGACACTGGAGACTTGATAAAGACCTGACTACAGGTCATAATGTTGCGGTGTCCAATAAACCTGCTGAAATCTATTACATTGAGTGCCTGAGATTTTTTTCTTTTATACTAGGTGACACTGAGACACTTGGGGGCACTGTGAGACATGGGGACACAGGGAGACTAGGGGGCACTGAGACGCTAAGGACACTGAGACACTACAGACACTGAGAGACACCAGGGACACTGGGAGACATGGGGCACTGAGACACTGTGATACATAGGGGACACTGTGATACATAGGGGACACTGTGATACAGAGTGGACACTGGAGACTTGATAAAGACCTGGGAACAGGTCGAAAGGTTGGGGTGTCCAATAAACCTGCTTAAATCTATCACAGTAAGTGCCTGATATTTTTTATTTTGTGCTATGAGACACTGAGACACTGGGAGACATGGGGACACTGGGAGTCATTGGGACACTGAGACACTGGGAGACTAGGGGACTTTGGGAGACTAGGACACACTGAGACACTAGGGACACTGGCAACCTACGGACACTGAGAGACACCAGGGACACATGGGAACACTGAGATACTAGGGACACTGACTGGGAGACATGGGGATACTGGGAGTGCCCCATATCTCCTAGGTCTCAATGTCCCCATGTCTCTCAGTGTCCCCTAGTGTTTCTATCCCCATGTCTACCAGTGTCCCTTAGAGTCTGTGTCCCCATGTCTCCCAGTGTCCCCATGTCACTAGGACCCTATGGGACACTCAGAGACACTGGGACACTGTGAGACATAGGAACACTGAGACACTAGGGGGCACTGATAGACTAGGGGACACTGGGAGACTAGGGTACTCTTGGAGACTAGGGACATAGACACCAGGGACACTGGGAGACATGGGGACACTGGCTGGGAGACATGGCAACCCTAAGAGTAGTGTTAGGCCTATTCCATGGGCAAGCTAATGACAAGCACGCCCCCTTTCAAAGTGAGCATGTTGGTTCAACGCGCAGAGCCCCGCTGAAGAGCTCTGGTATTAGAAAAAGGCCCTGAATTTGTTCTGCGCAGCGCAAGCAAATTTAATAACATGTTTGCGCTGTGTTTGCTTTTAAATTGTCTCTGGTTTGTCCACAAGTGGGATACCAGAGGACAAAAGGGCCAGGAAAGTGTATGGTGCATGTGTTTGGAGCCTGCTTGTGGGATTGCGTGTGTGTAGAGTGTGGTGTGGTATTGTGTAAATAGGTCAATTTCATTTGTGTTTGTGGTGTAATATGTGTGGCTAGGGGCTGTAGAGAGTGTGTGTATAGGGGGCATAGTGTTATAGTGGCTGTAGCAAGTGTGTGCATACGGGCTGTAGTGTGTGTGTATAGGTGACGTAGTGTGTGTAGGGGTTGTAGAGAGGGTGTGTTTAGAGAATGTTGGATGTGTTTGCTGACAAGGAATGTAGTGTGTGTAGGTGGTGCAGTGTGTGTAGGAGATCTAGTGTGTAAAGGACCCAGAGTGTGTATAGGAGATTGTGTGTGTGTGGAGGATTAAGAGTGCATATAGGGTAAGGGATCTAGCGTTTATCTGGAGCGTAATGTGTGTAGTGGTGCAGTGTGAGGGGTGCTGTAGTGTGTGTGTGTATATATATATATATATTTGGACGTATTGTATGTGTGAGGGGCGCAGTGTGTGTGTGTATGTAAGAGGGGTGCTGTGTGTGAAGGTGTTTTTATCTGCCGTCACATTCTAGGTTTCTAATTTTCTTTGTTAACTCACTGAGGGTTATTTTATATATTATATATATATATATGTGTGTGTGTGCTGTACATGTGTGGGAGTGTGCTGTGTGTGTGAGCGAGGGTGCTGTCTGTCTGAGGGTGCTGTGTGTGAGTGTGGGAGCTGTGTGTGTCTGAAGGTGCTGTGTGTCTGAGGGTGCTGTGTGTGTCTGGGGGTGCGCTGTGTGTATCTGGGGGTGCGCTGTGTGTGTCTGGGAGTGCTGTGTGTGTCTGGGTGCTGTGTGTGTGTCTGGGGGTGCGCTGTGTGTCTGGGAGTGCTGTGTGTGTCTGGGTGCTGTGTGTTTCTGGGTGCTGTGTGTGTCTGGGGGTGCTGTGCGTGTGTCTGGGAGTGCTGTGTGTGTCTGGGTGCTGTGTGTGTCTGGGAGTGCTGTGTGTGTGTCTAGGCCCATGGAGGCACACAGCGGGGCCGGCACTCGGGTAGCGCTGGCCCTGCAGGGGCTGGCAGGGGAGATCCTGTGATCTCCCCTGCCGGCCTCGGCCCCACGGCCATCGCGGCCCACCGGGCATTTGCCTAGTATGCCTGATGGCCAGTCCGGGCCTGGGTGGAAATTATAGGCAATTATCAAGACACACCCAATAAAGGAGTGGTTCTGCAGGTGGTGACCACAGACCACTTCTCAGTTCCTATGCTTCCTGGCTGATGTTTTCGTCACTTTTGAATGCTGGCGGTGCTTTCACTCTAGTGGTAGCATGAGACGGAGTCTACAACCCACACAAGTGGCTCAGGTAGTGCAGCTCATCCAGGATGGCACATCAATGCGAGCTGTGACAAGAAGGTTTGCTGTGTCTGTCAGCGTAGTGTCCAGAGCATGGAGGCGCTACCAGGATACAGGCCAGTACATCAGGAGACGTGGAGGAGGCCGTAGGAGGGCAGTAACCCAGCAGCAGGACCGCTACCTCCGCCTTTGTGCAAGGAGGAACAGGAGGAGCACTGCCAGAGCCCTGCAAAATGACCTCCAGCAGGCCACAAATGCGCATGGGTCTGCTCAAACGGTCATCAGAAACAGACTCCATGAAGGTGGTATGAGGGCCCGACGTCCACAGGTGGGGGTTGTGCTTACAGCCCAACACCGTGCAGGACGTTTGACATTTGCCAGAGAACACCAAGATTGGCAAATTTGCCACTGGCGCCCTGTGCTCTTCACAAATGAAAGCAGGTTCACACTGAGCACATGTGACAGACGTGATAGAGTCTGGAGACGCCGTGGAGAACGTTTTGCTGCCTGCAACATCCTCCAGCATGACCGGTTTGGCAGTGGGTCAGTAATGGTGTGGGGTGGCATTTCTTTGGGGGGCCGCACAGCCCTCCATGTGCTCGCCAGAGGTAGCCTGACTGCCATTAGGTACCAAGATGAGATCCTCAGATCCCTTGTGAGACCATATGCTGGTGCTGTTGGCCCTGTGTTCCTCCTAATGCAAGACAATGCTAGACCTCATGTGGCTAGAGTGTGTCAGCAGTTCCTGCAAGACGAAGGCATTGATGCTATGGACTGCCCCGCCCGTTGCCCAGACCTGAATCCAACTGAGCACATATGGGACATCATGTCTCGCTCCATCCACCAACATCACGTTGCACCACAGACTGTCCAGGAGTTGGCAGATGCTTTAGTCCAGGTCTGGGAGGAGATCCCTCAGGAGACCATCCACCACCTCATCAGGAGAATGCACAGGCGTCGTAGGGAGGTCATATAGGCACGTGGAAGCCACATACACTACTGAGCCTCATTTTGACTTGTTTTAAGGACATTACATCAAAGTTGGATCAGCCTGTAGTGTGTTTTTCCACTTTCATTTTGAGTGTGACTCCATGTATGTACGTTGCGGGGAATGTGGTGCAACTAAGAGTAAAGAGACTACCCCACTTATCCCCCCAGTAACGACAGACAACGAATATTAGATGAAACAGGCCACAGCATTTATTAAACTTACAACTGTAGGACTCATCCAAACTTTATTCTTTTTCCTTTAATTCAAATATAAACAAACACATAAATATATATGCATACCATAATTGACATATAAATTAACGCTTATTGCCCTACAGCCTCCAACTTAAATAACCGTCCTTGCCAACGAACTTAACCAGGTGCCTATGCACCAAAAACTTTACCCACTAGTGTCTCGCCTCCCCCCTCGTCCAAACCAAAATTTCCATCATCTTAAATGCTCTACCACCAGACGGCTTTTAGCTCGGTGGGCACGTCCTATTCAGTAACTTAAAAGTTTACCTTACAGAGCAGGGGAGGTTGAGACCCACCTTGTCCATCTCCTGACATTCCATCTGCTCCCCAAACCTGTTGGCAAGGACACGCTTCCCGCCACAAACCCCGCTGTTTTAAACCTAAAATCAGCGGGGAGCCCCACCAAAACCAACCAAGTCCTGTTCCACCACTTCCTGCCCGACCACCCAGAAACACATTAGCTGCCACGCGTGCGATAACACCACGTGGCGAACCAAAATCTCCTTACCCTCAAACACACCTAGAGGCCCTCCAATTTTTGTTTCATACGGCAGCGTACCATGCACCGATTATGGGCCTGCTGCCAAAAGATACGGGAAATTACCTCCGACCAATCTTTTATTTTTTTTTATTTTTTATTGCGGAACTACTTTTATCATAACATGATAAAATACTGTATAACACATCCATAATTTTTTGTAATAATCTCTCTTTGTTTCCGTAACCAAAACGTTAAACATATATAACCATAACTTAACATATATAACTTAACACAGTGTCATACAGTGAACGCATCACGAAACAACTAAAACACACACCATTACCCTCTTAAGGTACACCACCTTGGTATCGTCCCAAGCTCAATGCCCCCAGGTGGATAACCCGAACATTAGGGACAGCTGAACCTGCTCCGGGAGGAGCCGAACCCATTGCATACCTCCGCCACCAAACCAACGAACCTCCGCTTCAGAAGGCGCACAACACAATAGCTCACCTCCCGGACGGACATCCGCATGCCACCTAGGAGTATAACTAGGAAAAGGACATCCAGATATTTTCTGTTTTCCAAGTGTACCCTGGGAATTGTTACTTTTAACTAAAGTACTGGTACTCATTTTTCTACCTCAAAGGAATGAATGGTTGAGCCACTGCCTCTGAGAATTGAACCCGCAATCCCCCAAGGATTGAACAAATTCTACAAAACCAGCATTACTTCACTAAGCCATCTCACCATACCCCCTCCCGGTTCTCTGCACCACGTGCGCTCACATACCCATCTTAAAAGCCTCCAAGGCAGCGCTAAACCGAAAGGAATGCCACAATATTCCTTGCTGCCAATCCCCAGAACCATCAGACTCGAGCGAAAGACCCAAAGAATTGGGAATGGGAAAGAAAGATCCCATCCGCATGACCCAAAAGAGGGCCTGTGTATGCTGGGCGCAGCTCACAGTTCTCCACAAACGAAAAGTGCAACAGCCGAACCCCCATACCGTTCCCGAAAACATCTGACCTTGATTGTTAAATGCGTATAGTGATTTGATCCGCAGGGTGCCGAGCGGCGGCAAACAATACCCCACCACCGCATGGCCTACTAGGAATGACCAATTCCCCAACACGCATGGCCCAAACGAATTCCAGGGAATAGGCCAATGCAAAGAAAACAGAACTCGAAATCGGTACTAGACTAGAGGGGGAACCCCACCCAATCTTGTCAGGAGCATAGCGTAGCCCGACCTTCCCGACATCAAAAAAAACCCTGGAGCGTGCTCCCACAAGAACAAACGCAAAGCTGTTTCCGTGTTAGGCGTACGTGACAACCATTACACCACAGAAACCATGTCCACGCCTTACCGTACCGGGTCAACGAGGCCAGAGAGACTGACCCACGGACAAATCCTGCAATCTGCCAATCCAAGCGACCACACCTCCACCGGGCATGGAGTCCTTTCCAGCTCCGCCCGCGGGCCGACGGCCCGAAAATCCCAACCATCGCGAATGAGGGAGAGTATCCACCACAACAACGTGAATGCCAGGAATATGCTCTGCCTCCCAAGACACATTTAGATATAAGCATCAGAGCCCCAAAATGCCGCAGCAAGCCACCTACTGTAGGGGAGGAGGCCGCCGGACGATTGACAGCTTAAACCCCCCCTCAGAGTGCGCAGCGAAAAAACACCCCATTTATCCTGAAACTCGGACCCCCAAACGCCACAAGCATGGGGAAGATATCCAGGATTCCTGATGCCCATTCCTTACGAGGCCAGAGACATGCCAACCGTCCGGCCAACAGGCAGCACACCAGCTAGGGCACAGATTCACCCCAAGCCCAACCAAGCCACACCTCAGTAAGAGGTGTAGGACAGAGTTAGAGACCTTAGGCGCCTGCCAGTAGGACCTGCCATCATACGCGGCCTGGACGGAGCCCCAGACCGCCATATACTCCCGCAGAGCCAGAGACACCTGAATGAAGCGCCGGTGTCTGGCAACCCCGGACGTCATGCAGTCGGATCTCACAAAAACCCTAGGGCCAGCCACGTCCCGCCGGATGCAAGGCAAGAGGCCTAAACCCGCCACAGAATCAATCTTGATGCCCCAATGCCCCGAAGAGATGCCCTCACGCACCTAAAAACCCTACAAATGCCGGACAAAACGAAGAATCTAACAGTATTTCCCTTACTCCTCCTTGGCACCATGCCCAAGGGGGAGACTAGTCAGTCCAGCAAAAGGGTGGTCGCTAAAGGTACCGGTCATGCGACCCAGAGACACCTCCCTGACAAGAGTTGTCGACCACATGCGGGAAAAACCCGGACTGACCAAAGGTTCTGAACCAGCAACGAAGGGGGAGCGAAAGAGAAAGGAATCCAAAACCCGTGCCCACAGCCTTCCAACAGGACGATGGTTGCTCAACGGATCTTAGACTGGACGAGCCCCGGGCACGGTGAGCTTACGACAACTGGCGTCATTGATCGTAGTACCCAGATCCCCTGTCTCACTAGCTTGTCCCGTGGAAACACCAGGAGATGGGATGAGCACCCCCGCAGGCGTAGCATTCGGTGTATGAGGCACCCCATGCACAATGATTGTCAGTAAATGTGCAACAACAGCCTGACCTCTGCCGGGGAGGCGGATGATTTGCCCCCACCAGCCTCCCAAAGAAAATACGAGAAACCACCCTGCAGCGGCACAGGTCATAATGGGGAGTGAAATGCCATGTCCATCTGGTCCCAGAAAATTGAGGGGCACACCGCCAAAGTTGACGAAATTGCTTGTCACACCATCAATCCTAATGGTGTCCTGGTAGCAGTACAACGCGGAGCACTCGTGAGGCGCCCCTTCTGATTAACATGCGCAAATCCAATAACCGAAAAATCTTGGGGACCCTCCGGAAATGGATCGATCACCGTCCTTCTCCCGCAGTGGAAGAGCTTCCTCTATTGGCTGGGGAGACAATCTCAACCAAATTCTCCCTTCCCATTTTTATTTGTATATTTTTTTTAAATTACCTGCGACAGGTGAAAAAAACAACCCCAGCGTCCCAGCCCCAAAAGCAGACCCCCGCGCCAGGGCGAAAATGCCCAGAGAGTCACACGTCGTTACAGGAACCGCAACAGCGCCTATTATCGCTCCTACAGCAAACGTGGTGGTAGCACCCAACCCCACCGAAGAAACACTAGCGACACTAGGCACGGGCGACCCATGACCCCTTGCGCAAACCGCACTACTTGAGGCCGTCGCGCAGCGGACTAAACCGGAAAGCTGACTACCTAAGGGGGTTCCCTGCACGCTTGCGCCCCCTATTCCCACTGACCCAGACAACCCTGAAGACCCGATGGGAACCCCCCCAGTGAGGGATCCCCTGACTGTAAGGTAGAAGTAGCACCGTACACACCAGCCGATGCCTGTTGGGCAATCCGCGGCAAAGGAAATGAGGAAGAACCTGGAAGAATTGAGGTAAGTTTATTTCCAGCACTATTCAGTCTTGCAGGAGTTCCATGCGCCATCTGCTGGACAGTCCCGGAACAGCAGCCAGATCCTGTGAGCAGAGCAGCGGAGAGGAGGGAAGCTCACACCCCGCAGAGGAGGGCAGCCTAGGTAAGTACTCAGGGGAGGGAGGGGGGACACAGGGACCAGCAGGGGACACAGGGAGGACAGGAGAAGACAGGAGAGAGAGGGAACAGACAGGGAGACAAAGGGGAGTGGGGGGGACCCAAGAACGGGGAATGGAGAGAAAGAGAGGGTTAAACACGGAGGGGGTGCAGAATGAAAAAGAGAGAGAGGGCTAAACAGGAGGGGCAGAATGGAGAGAGAGAGGGCTAAACAGGAGGGGCAGAATGGAGAGAGAGAGGGCTAAACAGGAGGGGCAGAATGGAGAGAGAGAGGGCTAAACAGGAGGGGCAGAATGGAGAGAGAGAGGGCTAAACAGGAGTGGGGGGGGGCAGAGGAAACTAAAGCCCCCCCCCCCCCAGGGCCCAGGCTCAGTCTCTCATACCAGGCCTTAGGTGCTGAATCCAATCCAGGGAGCAGGAGCCACACCAGGCTGGAGGGGAAGGTGCCTGCCATCATCCAGGGCAGCAGCAGCTCTGAGGGCAGACAGGATGCCTTCAATATCCATCCCTCAAGCAGGTAAAGTCACCAGGCCCAGGACAAACAGGAGCACAGAGGCAGGGAAGTTGTTTGCTGGCCAGAATCCAAACAGGCACTGAGGTAGGATGATCCCTGCCCCCCTACAAACACATAACCACTCCCAGGGGAGGGCTGACAGCCTTAGGCCTGGGGGGCAAAACCAGTCAAGTGGCCCATTGCGCCACCAAATCAGTTCACCGTCCATGCCCACCTTTTTCTGGTTTTATAACGGATATTGATGTTATGCTAATCAGTAGCTCTTTGCCATACCCGCTCCTTCACGGCTCTGACTTTCAATGTTGTCAGAGCACAGGCTGAGAATCTCTGAGCCTGTGCTCTGACTCACTAACTGAGCGCCGGAACCACGAGGGAGAGGATATGATCTGACTGCACCTACTGCTGGTGCGCACCAGTGGACCACCAGCGAATCGTTTAAATTAAATATGCTGGTGTACCCAACTTGTGAGCTGTGTTGGCCGCCGGGCGCCTCTGTTGTCATGGCACCCTGCGTGACCGCACAGCTTGCCCACCCCAACGGCTGGCGCCGCTGACACACACTGATGTTACTACTTAGACATCCCTCAATATTAATACAGAGATGAGAGTAAACACCAATAAACTGTGGAAACAGAGCTGATCCCCCCCAAATTTATAAAGGTTTGCTTAGAGGATTTATTCAAGATTAAATCATGCCTCCTCCTCTCTCCCCCATGCGCTGCTCTGTAGGCTGGGAGGAAGTGAAGAGTAATCACAGTCTCCCAGCACAACGCCACCTGTGGCTGCATGGGGAACAGCTGTTTAATGTAATGCTTGCAGGACGGCCAGCTGCCACAGAACCCCTTTGTTTCCGTCTCTGCAAAGGGCTCTAGGCACTGCTTGTTGTGAGTGTGAGCCACTGTAAATTAGGGGCAGAGGGCACTTGCACTGCAGTCAAGACGGGTCTGGGCAGGAGGAGAGTGCAGTGCAATCAGTGCACTCCCCTCCTGTGGGTCACCAGTAGACTGGTGCACCTGCCCAGGATCAGAGCCGGTGCAAGGATCTTTGCCGCCCTAGACAAAATATAAATTTGCCGCCCCCCCCCCATGTGACATCACAATGCCCCACCCATATGATCTGCCATATGAACTAACGCCAGTGCTGCACACAGTGTGTGTTTACATTAAAAAGCCTGCAGGGACCAGCTATAGACACCAGAACCACTTCATTAAGCTATAGTGTCCCTTTAATGTGAGGTAAATTATAGATTAGTGTCACTAATAATATACTAGATTGCCTACTTACAATTAGATGAGGATGATGATGGTCTGCAGTTTGGCTCCACTGGTCTGGTGTAGAACAGGACCTCTGGAGGCTGTTTGCAACTGTGGTCACAAAATTCAACGTTCTGGGAGAATTGGAAGCAGCTCCATTTTTTGGGGGCCTCTTACACAGCTCAAGGTCTGGGCCCCAGTGCCTGACGGTGAGTATGCCCATAAGGCCCACTCATAAGTCCACTTATATGTTCCACCCACCCATGAGCTCGCTCACAGGGAGTGGAGTGTGTAGGGGATGTGTTATGTGTTATCTCATATGTGTGCTTATGGTATGTAGTGTATAGGGATACCAGTTTGTGCAGGTGATGCAGTGTGTTTGTGTGTAGTGGAATCAGTGTGTATTTGTGTATAAGGGATGTATTATGTGTTTCTGGTTGTGTGTGAGGGATGCATTGTGTGAATCTGTGTTTGTATGCATAAGGGATGCAAGGTGTGTGTCTGTATGTGTGTGCATTGAGTGTAAGAGATGCATTGTGTTTCTGTGTGTATGTAAGAAAAACAGTGTGTGTGTTTGCATGTGTGTGTAAGGGTTTGCATTGTATGTTTCTGTATATGTGTGCAAATGATGCATTGTCTTTGTGTGTAAGGGTTGCATTGTGTGTGTGTGTAATGGATGCATTGTGTGTTTCTCTGTGTGTAAGGGAAGCATGTTCTGTTTCTGTGTATGTATAGGGATGCATTGTGTGTTTCTGTGTATGTATAGGGGTGCATTGTGTGTTTCTGTGTATGTATAGGGATGCATTGTGTGTGTGTGTGTGTGTGTGTGTGTGTGCGCGTAGTGTTAAAGAGCTCCCTGTCTTGCCCCCTGTCCTATAGAGCTGTCCCTTCTGTCCCTTAGAGCTCTCCCCTGCCCCTTAGTGCTCTTCTCATCCCCCCTCCACCCTCCCTGTGTTCTTCTCACTCCTCCCTCTGTGTGTTCTCACCCCCCTGTGTTCTTCTTACCCCCCCTCCTCCCTGTGTTCTTCTTACTCCCCCCCTTGTTCTTCTCACCCCCTTCTTCTTATTACTCCCCCCTTCTTCTTCTTAACCCTCCTACTTCTTCTTACCCCTCCTTCTTCTTCTTACCCCTTCCTTCTTCTTCTTCTTCTTACCCCCCTTCTTCTTCTTACCCCCCTTCTTCTTACTCCCCCCTCTTCTTCTTACTCCCCCCTCTTCTTCTTACCCCCTCTTCTTCTTACCCCCTTCTTCTAATTACTCCCCACTCTTGTTCTTACTCCCCCCTTCTTCTTCTTACCCCCCTCTTTCTCTTATTTCCCCTCCTTCTTACGTCCCCCTTCTTCTTACTCCCCCCCTCTTATTATCCCCCCTCCCCTCTTCTTACTCCCTCTCTTCCCTCTTCTTACTACCTCTCTTCCCTCTTCTTACTCCCCCCTCCCCTCTTACTCCCCCCTCCCCTCTTCTTACTCTCCCCCCTCCCCTCCCCTCTTCTTACTCTCCCTCCCCTCCCCTCTTCTTACTCTCCCCCCTCCCCTCTTCTTACTCTCCCCCCCTCTTCTTACTGTCACCCCCCCTCTTCTTACTCTCCCCCCCTCTTCTTACTGTCACCCCCCTCCCCTCTTCTTACTCTCCCCCCCTCCCCTCTTCTTACTCTCCCCTCTTCTTACTCTCCCCACCCTCTTCTTACTCTCCCCCCCCTCTTCTTACTCACCCCCCTCTTCTTACTGTCACCCCCCCTCTTCTTACTCTCCCCCCCTCTTCTTACTCTCCCCCCTCCCCTCTTTTTACTCACCCCCCTCCCCATCTTTTTACTCTCCCCCCTCCCCTCCTTTTACTCTCTCCCCCCCCGCTTTTTACTCCCCCCCCTCTTTTTACTCTCCCCCCCTCTTTTTACTCTCTCCCCCCCTCTTTTTACTCTCCCCCCCTCCCCTCTTTTTTTACTCCCCCCCCCCCCTTCTTCTTACCCCCTCCCCCCCCCCTTCTTCTTACCCCCTCCCCTGTAGGTGGCCGAGCTGCACTCCGGTCCGCGGTCCCGGCCGGAGTGATAGGAAGGTGCTCAGTGTGCACCTTCCTGTCAGTCCGGCCGGGTACAGGAAACAGAAACTCCTGTTCCGCGCGGAACAGGAGTTTCTGTTTCCTGTACCCGGCCGGACTGACAGGAAGTGCACACTCAGTGTGCACCTTCCCATCACTCCGGCCGGGACCGCGGACCGGAGTGCAGTTCGGCCACCTACAGGGGAGGGGAGGGAGGCAAAAGCAGCTGCAGCCGTCTGAGCGCTCTTTACAGAGCGCTCGGCGGCTGCAGCATTTAAAGGGCCGGCCCGCCGCGGCCGGTCCTAAAATAATTTCGGGCGGCCTGGGGGGCAATTGCCTCCCTGCCCCCCGGCCCAGCCCGCCCCTGACCACTCCCCTTAACACATACAGCCAATCACTAGCACCATCCCCACACTCATACATGTGCCCTTGTCTGTTTAGCTGTGCTGACTCCCCATGGCCTAATACAGACCTCCATGGGTTGAAAAAATTGATTTCCATTTTTTTATTTTTGTGTGATTTTGTTGTCAGCACATTCAACTATGTAAAGAACAAAGTATTTCATAAGAATATTTAATTCATTTAGATCTAGGATGTGTTATTTTTGTGTTCCCTTTATTTTTTTGTGCAGTGTGTATATATATATATATATAAATATATATTTGTGTTAAGGGCTCATGATAGTACAGAAGATACAAACACTGATAGGTGTGGGATGGTATTAAAAGAGCAAGTCGGTTGTGGTGTGCCAGAACCGACGATGAGGTAGGCCTGTAAATAAAGAGGGCAAAAGTAGAAAATCAAATTTATTATGAAACGAGCAATATACATACTTTAACCAGACATGTCTTGAAAGGCATTTCTAACTTCTTGTACCGGGTTGGGTATGTATCTAGAGTATGCAGAAGACTTCCAGCGCCCTAGTGACTTGATAACATGTACTGGAATGTTTGCACTGGACACTGTGGAGGCTGCTCCTATGCGGAAGGAGTGGCCCGAATAGTTAGCTGATTTTAGGCCTAGTTGTGTAAGTAAAGACCTGACGTGGGTCATGAAGGTGGTGGTAGTGAGTACCGAACCTTGTAGACAGAAAAGTGGTTGAGATGGTGATGCTTTAAAAAGCTGGGTATATGTGTCCAGTAATGTGACGGGGCACCACTCGTTGTGGGTAGGATAGTATCTAACCTCTACCGGAGGTGCGTGTTGATTGGTTTTGGAGTGATGCAAAGCAGAATGTGAGTGGACTGGGTTGTGTTGATGGCGGTAAATTCTCTTGGTCTTAAAAACCCATAAAAGGCCACATATATGGCGGTTTTAATAACAAGGTTTGTGTTGTTGGCAAAGGGTTTTAAATCTAGTAGTTTGGATAGATCTTTGAAAATATTGAAGTCTATGGGTAGCCTTTGCGCAGTACGTGGGGGTTCGGATCTCTGAATACCCCTAAGGATGTTCTTGATCTGGTAGGAGGACATAAAACTTGTGTTGTTTGGTTGTAATGTTAGCATGTGATGTTGTACGCCTGTTAGATATAGCTTAATTGTGTTGTATGATAACTTGAGTTTGAGGTGGCAAAAAGAAGCAAAACCCAACAAGGATGTCATGATGAACGGTTGTGTGATGTTGTGTACCGACAGAAATCGTTTAAATAGAAGGAAAGCCCTGTCATAGGTTCTCCGGGTATTGGTGGACAGTGCTCACTGACACACACATGCTCACCACAGACAGGCTCAGGCACACCCATGCTCCCTACAGATAAGCTCACTCGCACACACACACACACACATGATACAGACAAGACAAGCTCACTGACACACATACAAGCTCACTCACTAGCAGGCACACACACACACACAAACTCACTAGCGGGCGCGCACACACACAGAAGCTCCCTCACTAACAGATGCACACACACACAGAAGCTCATTCACTAGCAGATGTGCGCACACACACACAGAGGCTTACTCACTTACTAGCAGATGCACACACACAAAGACATCCACACACACAGAGGCAGACATCCACACACACACACAGAGGCAGACAGCCACACACAGAGAAACAGGCAGACAGTCACACACACACAGACAGGCAGACAACCACACAGAAAGCCACACACACACACACACGCAGACAGCCACACACACACAGGCAGACAGTCACACACTCACACACACAGGCAGACAGTCACACACTCACAGCCAGACAGTCTCACACACACACACACACACACACACAGGCAGACAGTCACACGCACAGGTAGACAGTCACATACTCACAGGCAGACAGTCACACACTCACACACACACAAGCAGACAGTCACACACACAGGTAGACAGTCACACACTCACAGGCAGACAGTCACACACTCACACACACACAAGCAGACAGTCACACACACAGGCAGACAGTCACACACTCACAGGCAGACAGTCACTCACAGGCAGACAGTCACACACTCACACACACACAGAGGCAGACAGTCACACACACACACACACACAGGCAGACAGTCACACACACAGGCAGACAGTCACACACACACACACACACACAGGCAGGCAGTCAAACACACACACAGGCATACAGTCACACACTCACAGGCAGTCACACATACACAGGCAGTCACACATACACACACACACACAGGCAGTCAGTCACACACACACACACAGGCAGACAGTCACACACACACACACACACAGGCAGACACAAGCAGTCACACACACTGACCTGCTTCTTAACTCCATATCCCTTGGAGCTCCTGGAGACTGGTTGTTGGGGAAGCAGGGACTCCTTCCTGCTTCCCATGCTGCAGTTACCAGGGCCCCCGCCGCACAGTAAGCTCCGCCCTTGCCGCAAGCTAAGCTCCACCCGCCACAATATATATATTTTTTTAATCCAGGTGCCAGCCATGTGGGAGCTGTGTCGGCCCCCTGCTCACACATGGCCAGCCAGGATTACAGGAGCCTGATCAGTGATGATTAGGGTTGTCAGCCCAGACCCAGGTGCCGCGGCCGGAAATTTCCCGGTATCCCGGTGGGCCAGTCTGGCCCTTCTCCAACATGGTGATGAGGCTGGAAACAATCTTCATTCTAATACATGGTAGAACACAAGAGGGCTCTGTGGCAGGACAGCGCTAGGACTCTTACACCATTTGCGGCACTGGAAGATAGCCATATTATATTAAACATCGCAGCTGGTTGGCACATGTCAAGGCTCAGAAGCAAGTCTCTCTTCTCTAAGTTGCGGGACTCTGCTATGCCCCTGGTCGGCATTGGATGACCTGTATGCATTAAGCAAAGCACTTTTTACAATCTTACCCTCTCACCATTGAATAACCGATGGACTTACCATGACACTGCTCAATAATTTAGCATATCTTACATATCTTTTTCTTATTTTTTCTTTCTTTTTTGCGTTATCTCTGGCCTGTTCCTTGCAAAGACTAACACACATTTTGACTGAATGACACACTCACAAACAAGCACACACTCTCTGACACATTGACATACACACACACACTCACTGATTTGACACAATCTGACAGACACACACTGACAGATGCACAAACACACTGACAGATGCAAACACGCACTCACAGACACACACACTCACTGACAAACACGAACAATTACTCAGATACACACATACACTGACAAATACACACACATTAACTGACAAACACACACACACATTCACTCACAGACACACTGACAGATATACACACATTCACAGACAGACAGACACAAACTCAGACAGACAGACGCACTCACTCACTTACACAATGACAGACACACACATTCACTGACAGTCACACTGACAGATATACACACACATTCACTGGCAGACACACACTGACACACACACACACTCACTCATTGACAGTCACACACTCACTCACTCACTGACAAACACACACACACATACATTCACTGACAAAGGCACACACACATTTTCCCCCAACACTCACAAATTATTTTTTTAAAATGTAAATCCACCCAGCCTCCCTACATTTGGGAGAGCTGGGTGGAATATTTACCTGGGGTCCAGAGGGACTGTTGGACAGACTGGCAGGCTTGCAGGCAGGCTGCTCAGCTCCCTCATCCGTGGCTTAGTGATGCCGGGAGCCAGACTAACATCATATTAACGCTCCCGGAACCACTGCGGTAGCTGAGCAGAAAGTGCTTACAAACCAGCTCTCCCTCACCATCTGGCCGGAACACAATTGACTGCCTGCCCCGGGAGGGCCCAAAGGTGGCCAGCTGGAGTGCTCTTTGGTCCCCATAAAATGAGGCTAACAAGGCATTGGGGGGGGTGTTTTTTTCTGCCCCCTGGAAAGTGCCGTCCAGGGCAAATGCCTCGCGGTTAATACTGCCCTGAGTGCAAATACCTTCCAACTCTAGCGGGCCATTGTTGCTATCATGTGTGTGTGTTTGTATGAGGTATGCAGGCCTCCAAATTTTGCGTCTTGAATTAAAAACCAGGTGTTAAAAACTACAAGCCACCTTAAAGGAACACTATAGTGTCAGGAATACAAATGTGTAGACACTATAGGTTTAAAATATCCGTTTAGGTTCCTGGCCCCCCTCACCAACCCTGTTAAAAAATACTTTTTTTTTCCAGCACCTCCAGGGTCTCCTCATGGCTGACCACACCGCCACTTTGCTTCCTTGGCTGACATCATAAAATTAGATGATCTCAGCCAATCAAATGCTTTTCTATAGGAAAGCAATGGAAGGCTATTGCACATGTGTGGCAAAACACCATCCTCCACCAATCAGCATCTCCTCATAGAGATGCATTGAATCAATGCTTTTCTATGAGGGGCGTTCACAAGGGGCAGCACTGACCCTGGAAGCACCTCTAGAGGCCATCTGAGTAACTACCACTAGATGTGTTCCTGCGCAGTGTTCACATTAAAAAGCCTGCAGGGACAGGCAGTAGACTCCAGAACAACTATATTATGCTGTAGTTCTTCTTGTGACGATAGTGTCCCTTTAACTGCTTGTGTTTTTATTTAATTTTTATTCAAGTAGTGGGGGCAGGGGGATAGGGAATGTAGTGGTTGCAGGGGGTAATAAGGGTTGTAGTGGTTGCAGGGACTGTAATGGGTGCATGGGGTGTAGGGGGTTCAGGGGTTATAGGGGCTCTAGAGAGTGCCTGTGGGTAGGGGCTGTATTAGGGCAGGGGGTATAAGGGCTCTAGAGGGTTCCTCGGAATAATGGCTGTAGTTGGTGCACGGGGTATAGGGTGCCTTGGGGTAGGGGCTTTAGTGGGTGCAGAAGGGAGAGGGGCTGTCGTGGGTGCAGGAGGGGTAGGACAATCATTCAGTGTGCACTTTGGAATACCCGCTCCATCTCATCCGTACTCTGTCTTCTTCTCGTTCTCTATCTCTCACTAAAATTCTCAATCTCTCTCTGTCATCTGGCATATTCGATCGCCCTTCAAACATGAAACTGTAACCCCAATTCTAATGAAGCCCAACCCTGACCATAACTCCCTGTCCAACTACCGTCTTATCTCGCTATCGCCTTTTGTGTCCAAGATCCTTGAAAGAGTTGTGTATGCGAGATTGACAGACTTCCTCGAGTACAACTCTCTGCTAGACCCGTTTCAGTCTGGTTTCCGCGCTAAGCACTCTGTGGAAACGGTACTGACCAAAGTATTCAATGATCTACTCGCTGCAAAATCTCATAGTCACTACTCTATCCTAATTCTACTTGACCTTTCTGCGGCTTTTGACACTGTTGATCATCAACAGCTTCTTCTGATCCTCCGCAATATCGGTCTACAAGATATTGCTCTCTCCTGGTGCTCCTCCTACCTCTCCCAGCACTCTCTCAGTGTTTCTTTCTCTGGCTCTGCTTCTTCTCCCAAACTCCTCTCTGTTGGTGTCCCCCAAGGTTCAGTCCTTGGTCCCCAATTACTGTTGTGCATCTCTAGCAAGTCTTTCTTGGACACAAGAAATCATGTTTCCACAACTATCCCAAAATTCATTTACATGCAAGCTGGGAACTCTGGGATAGTTGTGTAAACAGTATTTCTTGGATTTCTACGCCCAAGAAGGACTTCTCAATGTCCAGCTGGAGATATGCAGGCGATGCAAAACAATAACTTTTGTATTTGCACTGTGGGGAGTTCAGTTGTGTTTGGTCTCACCACAATCTTTTTGGTACCTAGCTATACTCAAACACACAAACACATACAAAATACAAAATACATTCTCAGCATATTATTGTTATACAAGGTTGCTCTTTTCAGAGCTGCAGGGGAGGGCCAGGCTTTATATTCTGGGGCAGCTCTAAGTTTTGTCAAATTTCTCAAACAGTTTGACAAAAAAAAAGGGGGAGTTGTCTATAAAGACTAATTACAGCTTTTCCACTACCATACTTTGGCTTAGTGAAGGCTTAAGCTTAAGTAGTAAGGGGTAAAGTCACTACCAATATACATTTATGGGACACTTGCAATCAACTGAGACTTTATCGGTCTGAGAGTTTTTGAAATGAGCTCCCCCAATACTGTGCCCTAAAGATGGCGGGGGTTCCTAGTGCTGTAAATACTATGCCCGTGTGATGAAAGATTACCCTCTAGCTCCAAATGAGTTAGACAAACAACAGATAAGACTTGTGAAGGTTTAATGTAGCATTGTTAGGAGTAATGTACGCTCATGAAGGGTTAACCCATATGGACTCTGTGAAACAGGAACTGGAGATTAAGACGTTGAGGGTTAATCCTTACTAAAATCTAAATTGTCTGTCCAGAACTCAGACAGTGGTGAACCTAAAAGCGTTAATGTCGTGTGGGAAGAAAGCATTTTATAAAGGTGCATTGTATCTGGGCTGGCAGGACTGAAAGAGTTAATCCTTTGTTTGTTTTACTGGTTAAAATGCAATCTCAGTCTCCTGCTTCTCTGACTGGGAAATCCTGGTCTATGTGGGTGAACACGATGCTTCAGTAGATCCTGGACATTCCTGGTGAGATGGCGAACGATAGACACAGTAACAGGTTCGGGTCTAGTGCTGGAGGCCACGCACACTGATTGTGTAATTGTGCTACCACCATTTTAACAGGAATCATTTTAAAGTGAATGGTGCAATTGAGCTAAGGAATTGCAACATGTAGTAGCATAAAGAATTTCAAGTTTGCACACACTGGAACATTCATAACGGCCAGGCCCACCCGCTAAGTGGACGTGCCCAGCCACTGAAATGGCATTTCATTCTGGTGTCAAGCACGCCTGGCTGACAGACGGTCCAATAAAGGACCATACAGAGAGTGCTGGTTTAGTGTGGTCTGCATGGTTCTAGTGTGCTGCAGAGCACAAGTGTGTCTAATAATGCGCTCGCGCTGTGCTGCCCAGGGACGCAAGGGAACTAAATTAGGGGCAGGACAGGACCCCAAAATAAGGAATGTACCACCAAGAGCAGGACAAATGGCAGCCCGGAGTGTCTCATTACTCTTGCGGTTGTTGTGTTATTAGAGGCTGACGATTCATATACTTTTAAATATAACTTGTGGAATGGTAGCGTCAGATTGTACACACCAATAATACTGCATTGCTATGATTTTAGTCAACTGATTTTCTCAAACAATCAAAATAAGAAACTAGTTATATAAAAATCTGTTTATTTGGTGTTGTAAACAAAAGCATTGCAGAAACAAAAAAGAAGTTAACACTTTAAGAAGTCAGAGTTCTATATGGAATGTATATCGTCAAAAAGTATTGAAAGGTTAGTGTGAAATCTCAAGATCTCAATGTTAAGATACCACAGACAGCCGATAACCCCGTTAACACGTATCCATACAATAATAAGTAATGTTATGATACTGCAGGCAGAAAGCAAGGCCTAGCTTTGTAAACAATTACTGCAATTTGGCTGGCCAGGCATTACGGGTAAGATAGAATATCAGCTAAACTCACCAAGATAATCTACCCTGACATAGGGCAGATCGTAACCCTTAACTTGACATCATATTTATTGTGATGATTTATATGATAAATTCACATGGGGTATGTTCTATTCCATAGTTTATTCAACATAAGGGAGGGCTGTAACGGATATAGCCATTTGCTTTACAATATAGCAGTTTTTGGTCCTAGATAATTGTGCTGATGTGTACCCTGAGTATTCTACAGTCAGTCAGTCTAACTGTTTTTGAAACAGTCATAGCCGACTGATACGCGTGGACTGCTGGGAATGGGACTCTAACCTGCACGCTCTGAATGAAGAAGAAAAAGGAATGAATGACCTAATATCTATTACACGAAATGGCTACGATAAATAACATTAATAAATGCCACTGCATATTACAATTGAATATTACATTATTGTAGGAATACTCTGAGCACCAAAACAACTTTAGATTAATTATGCATCACATTAATCACATTATTTATTCAGCCCTTGTCACACCTTCTTTGGCTGGGACTCACACAGCCTCCCCAAACACATTATGAAAAAGTCCAGATGTTTTAGCTCCCTTGTTGCACAGTGTGTTTAAAGATAATAATCTCTTAATTAAACACACTGTGCTGTAGAATCTAATTGAAAATCCTGTTGGTCGTGTGAGTTACAGCTAGGGGATGTGTGGCTAGAGTTGAATAAACAGACACATTAGTGATTCATCTCCTAAATGGCAGAGAATTGAGCAGTGAGACCACAGGGGCAGGAAATATACACCAAAACCACTTAATTAAGCTAAAGTTGTTTTTTTTGCTTAGGGTGTCCATTTAATGTTTTACATTGAGATAAGTGATCAGCAAACACAATATGACTAGTTGTCAGTATCTTAAAGCATTAAATAAATCAGAACAGTATTACATTTAAAGGTGGGAGAAAAGTTGCATTTTCAAAGATTAAACATTTAAATTTTCATAGATTTGCGTCCAAGAAAAGTATAAAAAAATGTACATAACTATTACAGTACAGAAATGTAAGTGCATTACCAATAACAACCAGCAGAGGGCACATATATCCATGTCTCCTTCCCTTTCAGAAAACCTAAATTTACTGCTGAAAATGGTAAAGTCAGACAATAAAACAAAACATAAATTAGTTACAGAAATTAAGAAATTCTGCCGTTAACAAGGTTTCCCCTCCCACTTAACGGAAGGTTCGTCAAAAAAAAGAAAAATCTTATTTGGAACATATTTCTCTGGAAATATACAGTCTAACTAGCAAGTCCTCTGTCCGACACAGGCTTGCCATTCAAAAATAAATAATGACCCGGTGCAAATTCTTATAAATTTGAGAAAAAACGTGAGTCTCTGTAGATTGGGGGCCATTACGTTGGCCCCATGTCAGAATTTCAGTTCATTTTACGGCTTAAAGGCTGATTACTGCACCGCCTTATCGGACTGCGCCATACAGTCACATGTTTGCACTAGTTCTACCTCCTCCCAGGAAATTCTACCATAGCGACATTGCAGAGCCACTGAAATGCGTCGGGACAAAACCGGAATACAGGACGAGCAGGAACTGGATGGATGACCAGGCACATAGAACGAGTTACACTGACCAAAGCAAAATTTGTTGGGGATCCTAATTGGAATGCAGTGTTTTCTAGAGACGATCTGGAAGAAAAGAAAGCCGTTTTAGAATGAAAACTAAATATAGAAATAAATAAATAAAAAGTAAGGATTTACAGACAATATTAGCTTTAGTCTCAATATAATCATTCCAGAAAGAGAACTAGACCAGGAATTGATGGAATTTTTCCAGATAAATGAAAATTTTATATCAAACTTGATATGCTGGAAAACCTTTTTCAACTAGTCTAGGATATTTTGATTAAAATGTGCGGTTTCCTAGTTAATTCACCATGATTTTGTGTTTAGTGAATAAACTTCCTGACTGTAAAATAATATAAAAATTACTGAGATAGGCCACAAATTGCATTAAATGTAGATGGATTTACCAGTTAACTCTTAAAAGTATTTGCAATATAAACTAGTGAGTTGCATCTATACATTCTGCGGTAAATTACAAGTAACAAGTAAAAATTACGCAAATACTTATTAGTCCATGCATCTGCCATGAAATTTTAGCATTTCTTCCTGCAATCTTCCCGCCCCACCTAATAGGAAAAGATTTCATAATAAAATGAAGGTACCTGCAGAAATGGTAAGGCTTCACATCTTTCTCTTTTTACAGCATCCACTCCGATTGGTATCACCGTAGAAGGTTGGTCTTGGTTCCTCTCAATGGTTCTCTGCCAAACCATTTTTCTTTTTAGATCTTCCTCGCTCATGGGTTCTTCAAGGGAGGCACCTGGTATTTTATTTACTGCCGACGCACCACTGATAAACTTTTTGAAGAAAGGAGAATTCCGCAAGGATTCATTGGGTGTCCTGGGAGGCACGTTATGGGCAACAGATGCTGACCCCTCCTCGTTCCCATGTGGTGCCGCGATCACCATGAAGCCAGCAGCCAGAAAGAATTGCAGGAACAGCGAAAGCAGCATCTTATGTAGATTGTTTTTCTAAATTCTTTTTGAAGTTACAAATCTGGGCAAACTGTCCCCTTTCGTTAGGTAAGTTCAAAGGTCTCAAGAGACCTTCCGTCGGTAAGTTACTATGCAGTCTGTTTGAAAAGTAAGATGGATCCTGCTTTAAATATCCATTTAAACTGGGCAGGGTTTTGAAGATTAAAAGGTAGGAGAGTTTGACAGAGCAGAATATAGCACCTTCCTCACCTGTTCGATCACAGAATTCAGTTTCAATTAAAAAGATCCAGAAATCCATGATTAGGTTTCAGGGGCAGGCGGTGTGTGGGACATGTTTGAGTTTCATGTAGACAGGTGATATGGTGTTTGTATGTAAACACATGCAGCTTAGTCGCCGTGGTAAGGTCTATTACAGACTGTTTTGCAGAACAAAATGGAGTCGGGCTGCCATGTTTTCAGAAGCTGCCAAGCACTATATCTGCTTAGACTTTGCTGTTTCATAAATAAATGAATGGTAGACATTGATTTCCCATTGACAAATTTCTTCAGAAACAAGGTAAAAAATTATGAGCTAAAGTTTTGTTTTTTCAATCCCTAGTGATGTTTATTAGTTATTCAACAAGATGGAGCAGCTCATTTACTTCAGTAGAAGTAAAAGAAAGAAGTCATCTGGCTCTGTACCTAAACCATGGGCGGAAGACGCATGGCAGTCAATGCCTTTATCCCACCACGACAGGCACTGTCTTTCTTTGTCTTTCTAGTTTGCTTTATTTTATAAGAAAAATAAACATGCAGATATAAAACCGGGGGCAGCAGAATGTATTGAATATCCCAATTGAGGGAACTGCATGCAGAAATCTAGGACCTTCGGGAGGTGTGGATGTAAATATTTACAATAAAAACCAAAGAAAGAGTTATGTGCGCACTAGCCCAAATCCTTATGCATGTTGTTTTTTTGGGTTTTTTTTAATGGAGGTTATTACGTAACTCCAATGGCCATTAGATGTAAGCCCACCGCCCACATCAAGGAAAACCTCTTAGGATGGTCCTACACTAACAATTCACCTTGCTTCCTTCTGCTTCAGGCAAAGAAATCTCTGAGACAGAGAGGGGTATTTTTCTAAACCTCTACACACTTATTAAAGGGACACTCCAGGCACCCAGACCACTTCTGCCCATTGGAGTGGTCCGGGTGCCAACTCCCACTACCCTTAACCCTGCAAGTGTAATTATTGCAGTTTTCATAAACTGCAATATTTACCTTGCAGGGTTAAGTCCTCCTCTAGTGGCTGTCTATCTTAGAACACGAAAAGTGTTTTAAGCGACGCTAGACGACCTCACGCTATGTGCCGTGCATGCACATTAGGTCTCCTCCGCCGGCCGACATCAGCGGGGGAGGAGAGTAGGCGGAGCCTGACCAGCGCCGAGGGACATTGGCGCTGGACTACGGTAAGTCACTGAAGGGGGTGGGAGGGAGAGGGGTACTACAGGGTCCTGCAGTGCCAGGAAAACCAATATGTTTTCCTGGCACTGGAGAATCCCTTTAACCCTTAATAGGGAACATATTGCCTTGATAGGTGAATGCCGCAGTTTCTAGGCCACAATAGTTGAAAATATAAAATCCTCCAATTTAACTACTTTTCCGGTGTGGCTATTTTAGCTGAAAAAATAAAAATATATAATTAAAAAAAGATATTCAGTAAACGGTGGAATGGGGGAAATTCAAAGTTAATTTCAAAATGTAGCCAATAATAACAGAATTGGCTAAAACTGAAATTCACTTTGAATTCTTGACAATTCACAGTTTAGTGAATAATCCTGAAAATAAATTGCTCATATATCTTAGCTCAGTCGATGCAATGTATAGGTGTATGAGGTTTATTCACTGAATTACAAGATAACACAGCTGGAGTCATGGCCTAGTTTACCTGAAATTTTACTACAAAGTGCTGCAAATAGAATTTTAGTTAATAAACCTCACTGTTCGTTAACACGTTTAGGAAAATCACTAAATTGTGATGTGTCTGGAGTATATCTGTCTAGCGGCAAGACAGGCACCTCTGTGGACAGCATTATGACAAACAAGGACCCACATAGGAAAGCACGGCAAGCACTGTACTTCCGCCACACTCTGAGGACCCCGTCCGGGAAGTTCGCCGGGTTTCCAAGATGGCGGCTCCCATCAGTAGGTGCTGTGCACATTGGCGATCACTGACCTTGTCTTTTCCAGCCGCTGGTTACCATGCCAGACCACGGGTGTGGGGGCTGGGTGGGGTGTATAAGCCGGACCCTCAAGACCCCAGAACTAAAGAATGGCATAAAGGGCCACAGTATGAAGCCAAGTTGTATGGGCGACATGGGGCTGCCTCTGGGGTTGACCCGTCAAAGCTATGGCCGAGTCCACAGCGCCTCAGGGAAATTGAGGAAGACGAGAAGGAATGGTACCCAAGTCTGCAGGAGATGTTAGACAGAGTGGAGGCCAAGGAGAGGGAATTGCAAAAAAAGAAAGAAGAAAGGTCAGTGCTATGCACCCCTCGGGCTTCTCTTTAAAAAAAAATAATAATATATATATATATATATACACACACACTAATTGATTTGTTAAAAAAAAAAAAAGGGTGTGTATTATTTTTCTTTCGTATAGGTGAAACACTGTTAGGTGTGTACTCTCGGAGAAAAAATGGTATTCAATATTATCACCAAAAAAATACATTAAATTTGTTACTACTTTGTAAAGTACTAAAGGTAAACTTGTTTTCTTCAAATGCCTACTGTGCGTTAGGCGGAGTGTGACAGTAATTGTAAAATAAAAAGAATAATCTAAATAAAACATTGTTAAATCAATATCTTTTGATATGTGCACCTGTTAGCATTTTGAGCGGACCACCTTTTGTTACAATTTAGAGGAATAAATTAGAACTGCTTTCCAGAATGCACTTGTTGAGTCTATAATAAAGGGCCATTTAAAAAAAAATAAAAAAAAAAATTCTAAATTGAGTATTGCTTAAAAAAAAGAAAAAAAAAAGGTGTATTCCTTCAAAGTTACAATAGCAGCTGCTAATCAATAATGTTAAAACAGATGCACAGTGCCTACAATGTCTCTTTAGGATTAATCTGGCATGATAGGTTAGCTTTAAATGTGTTGTGTATTGTTTCAGATATTACTAGAACAAGGGGCACGACCACAAATATATGTGAAAAAGATTTTTATTCGATGGGTCACAGTAATAGGCTCTCTTTAATTGTATCAATGAATGAAAAAGACACACCATGTCAAATGGAAAGTGCAATGCAATAGCTACAAATTCTGCAATTACATATAAGCAGACTACAAAATACATGAATCACTGGATACAAGTATACAAAGTAGCTAAAGGGATACCTAATTATTCAAACCCATAATTAGTTATATATAGAAAGAAAAAAAGCATACCAGACCTAGTGAGAAGGACAAAAGTCAACCAATAAGCCCCCAACGTTTCGGCAAAATGCGTTTAGCAAGGGCCACTGCATTCCTTACTGAGCTGTGCTTTGAGAAGGCTTATTAGCATCTTTCTAGATAGCTCCCTGAATTCACATGATGTATGCATCTTTGCTATTTGTTTAGTAGGTCTTAGGCCCTGTTCAGGCTTTCATGACAGAGTGCTCAGGAATGATATCACACCATTGTATCCTATTTCATTAGGTAATCCACAGGGAGCAGGATGTAGCTACATATAGTAGGCGGGCAATAGGGGTAAAATCTTTTTGAAGTATAATCACTTGGGATTGCAGGTGTGTATGGAGGGAGGGAGAGATGTATGTCATTTTATTGGGGTTTCAAGGGACACGGGCTATTTTTCTTTTTTTTCAGAGTTTGCAGGGAACACATTGGTAGCCAGGTTGCATGAATTTTAGTCCACTTAGTTGTCTTGTTTTGATTTAATTCTTGCATCACACCTTAAGATTCACACCTGTCCTAAAATACAGGACTTGTGTATTGTAAACAGGGTGGCTTACTGAAACTCAAATAAGTGCAGCTGTCAGAGAAAACGTGCCCCAGCTCTCTGGGGTATTTCTCATTGTCCCTAAGAGAGTTAAGGCTAAGTACAATTACAGTCAGTTGTGTTTGATTTACTAAACTGGAAATTGTAGAGAAATAACAGGAGAATTGCATATAAACCAGCTATTGTGACCTTAAATTAACAATACTCTTGTTATATTTTCATGATCCAAGATTTAAAGTGTAAAAAAAAATGAAAAAATTACATGATAACTAGGCTGAAAAAATAATACAAAAGAAATAAAAAAAGGTAGGTGAGACCCAAGTGCAGGTAAGCCTCTGTAAAAAGGTCACTCCAACACTAATTATAACATGCAAACAAAAATAGAAAGTACAGGTCGCCACAGTCACTATGTGGGTAATCCCAATGAATGGGGAAAAAAGTAGGATTAATATAACAAAGTTTATTGAAGATATAAAACAGTCTCGGCACACAATATGTGCAATGGATAAAATATTATATATATATATATATATATATATATATATATATATATATATATATATATATATATATAGGCTACAGGACCCTTAGGTGTAGCAGCTCAATATAACATAGTACAAAGGTGCATAAAGAATCTAAAAAGTGCAAATGCTAGAGTGCAAAACCAACAAAGTGAAAAAAGGCAAAATCACTGGTATAGATAAAACAGCACTCGGTCAAATACAGATGCAGCACAAAAATTGTAACCAAAGTACATGTGAAAAAGACTGCTAATACCAAATTGCAGGGTGCCAGCTGTTGCTCAACGCGTTTCGTTTGTGCGACTTCCTCAGGAGCTTCTTCCTTCTCCCCATCTTCTCTCCTTTTTAAATTCTGCCGGTCTGTCACTCCATTGCCGTAATCGCGGATAGTAATTGATGTTAGGGGTTAGCTGGGAGTCAGGTAGGTCTGTACACACACACTGCATGAAATGTGAACGTCTTTGTTGTAGGACGTTCATAATGCAGATGTGTATAGGACCAATAAAGTTTTTTTTGCGTTCCAGCATGGTCGCGCATGCGCGGGTCGGTCACGCGTGCGTCATGACGTGCGCATGCACGATTACGGCAATGGAGTGACAGACCGACGGACCGGCAGAATTTAAAAAGGAGAGAAGATGGGGAGAAGGAAGAAGCTCCTGAGGAAGTCGCACAGACGAAACGCGTTGAGCAACAGCTGGCACCCTGCAATTTGGTATTAGCAGTCTTTTTCACATGTACTTTTGGTTACAATTTTTGTGCTGCAAAAAATGGCTATATTTACTCTATGTATATTCCAGATCTAATACTGTCTGGGTTTGGTTTTTCCCCCATTTTCTTTTGGCCGCAGTTAAAGAAACACTCCAAGCACAATAACCACTAGAGTGAGCTGTAGTGAGTATGGTGTTGTGAACTTTATTGAACCCCTAAATGATTTTGAAATTTACATCCATAAATATTTTATTCTGTAATCCAAGGTTGTCCAACCTTGGTCATTGACTACATTTCTTATTGGCTAACTAAGGATTCTAGGAAACATAGTCCATCAGTGGAAAGGGAGGTCTGGACTAAGAGCAATTTCTAATTGATATGTGAACCCCTTACACCGTATTGCATTTCTTAAAATGTAATCAGTAATACACTTAGAAGAAGGTATTTCCATTTAGAGCTGCAGAAGTTTACTGGTTCTACACAGACAGGTTCTTGTTGCAAGGACCCTATGGGTACATTGTCTGCCAGGTAATTCCTTATACAGCCATACAAAAATATGCTTATTTCACAGTTCTATCCGCATTCTATTTATTCAGGTTAAAGTTATTTTACTTTCACCTTTCTGTAAAGACATTTTCCTGTGTCTTCTTTCACTAAAACAAAGTTTTTCTTATATTTAATTTTTTTTTTTTTTTTTTAAGGGACCGTATTATTGCTGCTAATTTAGCAAAGATGCCCCAGATGGTGGCAGATTGGCGCAGAGAAAAGCGGGAGCTGAAACAGAAACAGCAAGATGAAAAGGACCGAAGAGAGCGTCTTTTAGCTCAAGCCCGTGAAAAGTTTGGTCTCAACGTGGACTATCGAAGTCCAAAATTCCAAGAGATGGTGAAAGAGCTCGAGAAACAGGAGAAAAAGAGGAGGAAGCTCCTGAAAAAAGAGCAGAGGGAGGAGGCTCTGGCAACAAGCCCAGCTGCTGGTGGAGTAACGTCAAATACCCCAGTGGAGGGAGCCACATCAGCAAATACCCCAAAAGGAGGGGCTGTCACAGCAAGTAACCCAACAGACGGAACTCTTTAAAATGTTTCAAGAAACAGATCTGTGCAGACAAAATACTCTTTTTCACAAGCAGGTGGTGATAAGGACACACGTGCCAGTTCTTAAACATTTGATCAGGTTAATTACCTTGTATGTTGGATTACTCAGATAATATCAGCAACACCTCTGGTGGCCACATGTATCAGAGTTTGACATGTCTTATGTTAAAGGCATCTTTTACAGGAAGGCCATGCATGTTTGGGGCAGAACAGAAGATGGCATCAGCAACAAAGGGCATGGGGATATTGTTTCACAGAACTGAAGATCTGGTTCATGTGTTGTCAAACCCTTCTTTAAAAATAAATTAAGCAAATAAAGTGTCAAGAGTCTTAGAATTGCTGTTCTTTATTTTCTAAAGTTAAATGACCTTTTAAAAGGCTGTGACCTTTGATTCCAAAAATATGCTTATCCCTGTAAATATACATACATAAGGTGGAGCTTCTTGCATATGTTGTTCAGTATATATCTGTAATAATATAAATACAAAGCACAAATAGCGCAATATTGTTGTAATAGAAGTTATCTATAAAAAGACGTATATAGTGTCACTCACAAATCAGGAGTCATAACCACATATGACTCGGATGGTACGCGCTTGTGGACACTTTAAGGATGTCCAATCCTTTCTTGTGGTGACTTTGCTGGAAACCTGGTTCCTTTTGCTTTTTGAAGTGATAATTACATAGTTACATAGCTGAAAAGAGACTTGCGTCCATCAAGTTCAGCCTTCCTCACATATGCTTTTGCGGTTGATCCAAAAGAAGGCAAAAAACCCAGTCTGAAGCGCTTCCAATTTTGCAACAAATTAGGAAAAAATTCCTTCTTGACCCCAAAATAGCAGTCAGATATCTCCTTGGATCAAGCAGCTATTACCCCACTAATTAGAAATTAAATCCCTGTATGTTATGTTTTTGCAAGTATTTATCCAATTGCAGTTTAAACATCTGTATAGACTGACAAAACCACCTCTTCAGGCAAAGAATTCCATATCCTTATTGCTCTTACTGTAAATGGTTATTCAGTATTCCCAGTATTGGGTATGTGTATATAGAATTTCCCAAAACAATTTGCTTTTATTGGTAATCCACAATAAATATACACTAAAAATGCAATGTTTAAAAAAAATATGCAAGTAAAAAAAATATAAATACCAGATATAAATGTCTCTAGATGACTAAATAGTCCAATGAATGTCCAAAACGCGTTTCACCCTTAAATGGGCTTCCTCAGTTGGCTTTATGTCTTCTCCTTGTCTTCTGTTCTTTAAATAAGTCACTTGCTTTTTAGTTCCGGGTTCCGGAATTTCCATTTCCGGTATTTGCTCACTTCCAGGCTTCGGCAGAGTAAACTGTTGGAACGCAACGTGCGTTCCACCGTCAAGCGTTTGTGTTCTTCCGGTTTGCGTTCCAACCATATGGAATAGGACAACTTTATTAGTTGGTTAGCAGAACACAAACGCTTGACGGTGGAACGCACGTTGCGTTCCAACAGTTTACACTGCCGAAACCCGGAAATGGAAATTCCGGAACCAAAAAGTAAGTGACTTATTTAAAGAACAGAAGACAAGGAGAAGACATACAGCCAACTGAGGAAGCCCATTTAAGGGCGAAATGCGTTTGACATTCATTGGACTATTTAGTCATCTAGAGACATTTGTATCCGGTATTTATATTTATTTTCATTGCATATTTTTTTTTAAACATTGCTTTTTTTAGTGTATTTATTGTGGATTACCAATAAAAGCAAATTGTTTTTGGAAACTTTGCTATGGCATCCTATATTCACATACCTAATACTGGGAATACTGAATAACCATTATCACTTCAAAAAGCAAAAGGAACCAGGTTTCCAGCAAAGTCAGCACAAGAAAGGATTGGACATCCTTAAAGTGTCCACAAGCGCTTTCCATCCGAGTCATATGTGGTTATGACTCCTGACTTGTGAGTGACACTATATACGTCTTTTTATAGATTACTTCTATTACAACAATTTTGTGCTTTGTATTTATATTATTACAGATATATACTGAACAACGTATGCAAGAAGCTCCACCGTATGTATGTTTTTTCTGTATCTTGTAGAGGGGGTTTAGGGGATACCACTTAAGGTGTTTGAGCCGCTGGACGCTCTTCCTGGTAGCTAGCCAACTTTAAGTCGCCTGACGTTGGATGTCCTCACGCACTACATGACATACAGCGTCCGTAAAATCCCCATAGGAAAACTTTCAAGCAATGCTTTCCTGTGGAGAGAGCCTACAGCGTGGGAGCCACAGGGTACTATGTAAGGAATACAACTTTATATTCCTTACACTATAGAATTCCTTTACGTGTAAGCCACACAAAACAAAGTGTGAAATTAGTGTTCTTTTTCTAAAGGACCACTATATTATTAGGTACACAAATGTGTATTAATACTATAATGCCCTACTCAACATCGGTTTTTAAAACAAAACAATTTTTACTTTTTCTCCCTCTCTGAAGCTCTACCTCATTGGCCAAGATCAATTATTTCATCCAATCCAATGCTTTCCTGTAGGAAAGTGCTGAATGCAACACTGCACCAATCAAATGGTCTTTCAATATGTTTGAGTGGATCAGAAATTCCAGCACTGACTCCAGGTATCTCCAGGTATGTTGCTAAACCATTACCAAACGATTTTACCAATTACCCTGGAGTGCACTCTAACCACAAGAGTAGGCTGTAGTGGTTCTGGTGCTTGGAGTGTGGAGCAAAACCATTTGCCATTTTTCACTTTCCTGGCCAGGCAAAGGCATCGTTAAGGCAGAACATCCCCTTGAGCTTAAGCAGCATCAGTTTTGACCAGCTTCGAGCAGAACTCATTGCCTGAGGAATGTCAATCTTCTACATTTTGAAATTCAGTTTTGACACCTAGGGTAAATGTCTGAGAAAGGTGAGCGTTCAGTGGAATGTGCAGTCACCAATTATGTTAGGAGAGATGAAGCATACAGATTTGAGTGAAAACAACCTAGAAGATCTATAGTCTTGCCCAAAAAGTTATTAGACTTCTAAAAGGTTTGACAAGGCGAGGAGGGAGCAGGCTTTCCATGAGAATGGTGATAGAACAAGATGTCCAGGGGGGGGCGTGGCTAACCGCCGAGCAAGATGGACGTCTGAATCTCTGCTCCGGCACGAGGGCTCCACTGAATTGCGATAATCAATGAGCTGAAACCTATATACTACATAAAACCTGATGGCTTCATCTAAAGCGAGGAAAGCTGCACTCAAAGCAGAAAAATTGAACTTTTTCGGCCAAAAAACCTCCTCTACAGCAGAGACTATGCGGACGGCGGAACACGAGGGCGCGGAGGATACCACCCCAAGCCTGACGCCAACAAGGCCGGAGTATCCTAAGCCTATGGATTACTTATCTCAAAGCACTTTTGAGCAGGCAATGGAAGCAATGGCAGCAAGACTGATCTCCACATGGCAGTCAACGGCTGACCAGATAAAGAAGGAGGTGAGGGACCTAACAACTAGAACCTCCGCAGTTGAAAATCAATGCCAAGAACTAGCCTCCACGCAATCCGCAGTTTCCAAGCACCTACAGGAGCTGAGCTGCAAAGTGGAGATCATGGAATTACGCATGGCGGACCACGAGGATAGAGCTCGAAGGAACAATCTACGACTCCGAGGAGTACCCGAATCAATCCTCCAAGACGACCTGCAAGCGCACGCACGAGGTCTCATGAAGGCCTATGCCCCGGACATACCTGCGGACATGCTCCTGATAGATAGGATCCACAGGGTGGCGAAGCCTAAAAACCTACCTGACTCCATCCCACGCGACGTCCTCCTCAGAGCTCACTATTTCCACATCAAGGAGCTGGTCCTCCGCTCATACCGCAGTAGGGATGCCCCGCACGAAGACTTTCCATCGGTGCGCCTCATGGCGGATACCTCATCAGCTACACTGCGCCGGAGGAAGGACTACACCCAGATCACCACCACACTCCGCAACAAAGGCATACGTTACAGGTGGGGCTTCCCCACGAAGCTGATTCTGTCCAGACAAGGGAAAACGTTTGTTATATCATCCCCAGAAGAAGGTCAGCAATGCCTGGAAAAGTGGGGCCTTCTGAGGGAGCCCCCTGAAGACGCTTACTCCACCGACCGCAGTTTACACCGACCAACGAACATGAACTGACATACCTCTCTGGAAGCGCTGAAAGCGCTTACCGCAAGTATCATTGACTAAACAAATGTGTTCTTTGCAAATAGATTGCTACTTAAATGTAGATGCATACTGTTTATATGCCACGTGTATAGCATGTCCCCCTTACTAATATGTATATACCGACTCCCCAGCGCCCCTGCGAGCACCTAAACCCGTCCGACCCTCCTAGGTTGGGACTGCTGCCGCAGGGGGGCTGACTAGACGACATGCCTGCGATAGATCGAGCCGCCCGCGCTAGACCATTCCCTAGGCCCGAGGTAATTGTTGCTTAATAACGATAACGAGAGCCAGGAGCTCAGTAAAGAGATCCCAAATGGGGGCTGCCCATGCACCGCTAGGGCACATACCCCGTCTTAAGTTGCAAAGCTAAACCCTTGGGCGCGAGAAGATCAATGTCTCATAAGTCCACTGTAATCTATGGTGACTAGAAATGCCGCAGGCCAGCAGGCTTACACTAAGGCCAGGGAGGCCGGGTATAGTCAGGTTATCTGAAAGAATAGGACATACCAGATTCACTTAACCCCTTAAGGACACATGACGTGTGTGACACGTCATGATTCCCTTTTATTCCAGAAGTTTGGTCCTTAAGGGGTTAATCTATAATGTTGAAGAACATACTGTTGCTCACTTACCTCTTTGCAAAGTTGTTTACTGTTATATTCTACTGTTGTTATGTTACACTATTAGGTTCATCTTACCACTTTAAGACATATGGTTTCAGCTCCGCATCAAAACACAAATTGGAGCCCGCTAGCCACGTACTTGGAAGCTCTAGCTCCTCAACCCCACGGCGCGACTAGCGCGCCAGACCATACGGTCCCTGTACATAGTACCCGTGTTACTATAACACCCCAACCCCGCTCACACCACCACCACTACTCCCCCGACACCACAGTCACACGAAAGAGCCAGTCAACACTGCTGAACTCACAAACAAACCCCTCACACGCCACAACAAGTACCACCGAACATGATAATCTATTCACATAACACCAAAGGCCTCAACACGCCACATAAACGACGCATGCTACTAGATGATATAAAGAGAATTAAAGCAGATGTGGTCTGCGTCCAAGAAACGCACTTCGTAACCAATAGGGTCCCTAACTTTGCCCGCAGAGAATACCCTACGCAATACCATGCGACTCACACCTCCAAATCCAGAGGAGTTTCTATACTACTCCACAACTCCCTAACGGTAGAAACACTACGAGTCAAAAAGGACACCCAAGGAAGATACATCATCTTACACTGTAGAATTAATGACCACCCATACATCCTAGCATGCTTGTATAGCCCCAACGACCACCAACGCAACTTTCTCCATAAGGTCCTCAATAAACTACCAAACGACACAAACGATCCCAAAATCCTGTGTGGGGACTATAATCATACGATGGATACCCGTCTGGACTCGACCACCCCAAGCACCTCAGACAAACACCTTAAATTAGGCCCGAACAATAAAGCATTTGCAAAACTCATCCACGAAAATAGCTTGTATGACGTCTGGAGAACGAAGCACCCCACGGACAGAAACTACACATTCTTCTCACAAGTACACAAAACATACTCAAGAATAGATCATATACTAGCCTCTGGTAACATGCTTCCCCGTATAGAAGAATGCTCTATAGGAAACATAGTGTGGTCTGACCATGCCCCACTGACAATGACACTAAATTCCAATTACCTGCACCGAGGTAAACCACCATGGCGCCTCAACGAGTCCCTCCTCCTCGACAAAGACTTCACAGCATCAATGGCGTCTGAATTAAAAAACTACTTGGAGAATATTGAGGTCTCCGGGTTGTCATTAGTCTCGATATGGCAGGCCCACAAAACGGTCATAAGGGGCTATCTCATCAGTCGAGCATCGTATCTAAAACGCAAACGTGAAAAGGAACACTTGGATCTCCTACGAAAACTAAGAGACACCACCTCTGCCCACATATTGCACCCCACTGAGGCTCAAGCAAAAGACATAGAAGACATCACCGACCAAATCAACACATTAACATTCCAAAAAACGTCCCATATCTTAGCAAAACTGAAACTGAGAACGTACACTCAAGGTAACAGGGCAGGGAAGCTGTTAGCCAACTTACTTAAAAAACAACAGACTAACTCTAAAATACCACATCTGATTACAGCTGCAGGTGACAAAATACATAACCCGCAAGACATTAATGACTGTATGGCAGATTACTACCATTCCCTCTATAACCTCAAAACAGACCCCAACCTGCATCAACCGACCTCTAGGGAAATAGATGACTTTCTCAAAACGGTAGAACTCCCAACACTTTCCATCGCCCAAAGGGATGACATACAACACCAGATCACTACACAGGAAATCATAGATACTATCAATTCACTCCCACCAGGAAAATCCCCTGGCCCAGACGGACTAACCAATACGTATTACAAACAATTCGCACCAATCTTAGCACCCTACCTGCAAAAGGTATACCACTATGCCATACAAACAGGGCAACTACCACAAGAGATGCTGATGGCCCATGTCGCCACTCTTCCCAAACCAGGGAAACCCCCGAACAGGAGCCAAAACCTTCGCCCTATTTCCCTACTAAACACGGACATTAAAATCATAGCAAAAATCTTCTCCAACAGGCTAGCGCACATCATACCCTCCCTAATTCAGGAGGACCAGGTGGGGTTTGTCGGGGGCAGACAGGGAACAGACGGCACTAGAAAAACCCTAGACTTGCTTTATGTGATACAAGAAAGCAGGAACCCCAGTGTCCTGCTGTCCTTAGACGCTGAAAAAGCCTTCGATAGGCTCCACTGGCCCTTCCTGAAAGCGGTACTTCAAAAATTCGAATTCCCACCACAGTTCCTAGCTATCATTCAAGCACTATACTCCTCACCAACAGCCAGGGTGGTAAATGGTGGATTTGCATCAAAACCGTTTAATATTTCCAACGGATCTAGACAGGGCTGCCCACTCTCCCCACTACTATATATATTGGCACTTGAACCCCTCACACAACTAATAAGAAACGACCCGAATATTCATGGCATAAAATCCAAAGGCCAAGAATATAAACTATCAATCTTTGCGGATGATATCTTGCTCACATTGGAGCAGCCGCACATATCTCTGCCCAACTTCCACAACATTCTATCCCACTTCAGTGCATGTTCATACTACAAGCTAAATGTCTCCAAAACCCTAGCCCTAGGCATTCACATCCCAAAACCAGCATTGACAACTCTCCAGGAGAACTTTAAATATGACTGGAGACATGACCATATTAAATTCCTTGGAATTTACTTTACCCCTTCGACCAATACCCTATTCAAAGCGAACTACACCAAACTACACACAGAAATTAAAGTTCTGTTACACAGCTGGAAGGGGAAGTATATATCGTGGACAGGCAGGATAGCATCAGTAAAAATGGTGATCATGCCAAAAATCCAATACTTATTCCGCTCACTCCCACTCAAACTTACCAAAACCTACCTAAGGGACCTGCAACGTAGTATAAACCGGTTTATATGGGACCACAAAAAGCCAAGAGTGGCTATGACCACAATGTACAAGCCCCATGACCAGGGCGGAATGGGTCTCCCAGACATAGAGAAATACTACAGAGCAGCCAACATAACTCCAATTATTGCAGCATCACACCGACAGACCCCCTTGACTTGGGAAGAACTGGAGAAGAATCATGCCAAAGGAATCTCCCTTCCAGCGCTAGCATGGCTGCCGAACAGCCTCAGACCTAAACCATCAGAATTACTGCCTCCTACCAAACTAACCCTCTCAGTATGGGATGACTACTGCCGAAAGAGAGGGGTAACAAAGCCCTTCTCGCCAGCGACCCCGATTGAAACAATTCGACAACTTATTCCAGACTTTAATCACAAACTCTGGCAGAGACATGGCATATACACACTATCACAAATATTACAAGGGAACCACCTCAAGTCCCTTACGGATCTACGCGAAGAATACAAGTTAACCAACACAGCGACCTTCTCCTATATCCAGCTGCAATCTTGGATCACTCTCCACAGACCACAACAAACCACAACACCACCGGACCCACAATGGTCTAAATTAATACAAATATGCACCAAAGCTAAACCGCCAACGAAACTCATCTCACAGATCTATGCTTCCGCAAACTCAAAAGCTCCAGTAACACTGACCTCCTTTCAAAAGGCATGGGAACAGGACATTGGTCATAAACTCACACAAGATCAATGGAGAACCATATTTCAAGCCAACAAGAAACTCACCCTCTGCACAACACACATAGAACTCTCCCGCAAAATACTGTACAGATGGTACCTAGTCCCAACCATACTCAAACACAGCTACCCGAAGACAACAGATGTATGCTGGCGATGTCAACAAGACCGAGGTACCTTACTGCATATATGGTGGCAATGCCCGTCATTGCTACAATATTGGACACAAGTCCTAGAATTAATATCGAGATGCACCAAACTGCGCATCTCCCCCATGCCGGAAACATTCCTACTATTACTACTACCTCCAACACAGCACATACACACCAAATATCTACTGTACCACATCTGTATAGCGGCCCTTGCAGCTATTAGTAGAAATTGGAAACAATCTAAAGCCCCAACGATCACTCAATGCATCACAGCTGTAGAAACATCCAAGGCATATGAAATAATGGCACGGAAATCCAGCAGGACGAATCCCTACTGGACCGAAGCATGGAATCTTTGGGACCGAAACAAGCCACCAAACCCACATTGAAACATGGACAACGGCACCCTCTCAAAATGAAAGACCTCCACGATAGGAGGCAACCTAACTATATACATGCTGGCTCACACACACACACCACATACACGCATCACACACACATAGCACCTACACTGCGACTACACACATTTACGTGATACAACAGCATACTGCATCTACGATTACACTACCCCACGTGCTTCACACATTTACTTCCCCATAACCCGACCCTATAAACCTCAACATGCCCACCACCGATAATGGGGAATGCCCTACACCCACATTCCACACCAGCTCGATCCACACAAAGAAACAAGGAAATACGGGATGGCTCACTTTAATAAGCATTTGATTGTAACCAATGGCAGCCCCCGAACGAGCTACTAGACAGCACCTGTATACACCTGGACAGGCAGCTCACATTATTGGAAATGCTGAGTATGGATATGTGCATAACCCCCTTGTCTCCCTCTTGCCTTCTGTACCCTCCTACCCTTAAGTATAACATTACTGAAATATTGCGTATGAATATATACTTAACCCTCGTTCCCGTTTTGCCTTCTGTATCCCTTACCCTTGACAGCAAAATAAAAATTGTCAAATTCAAAAAAAAAAAAGAACAAGATGTCCAGCACGACTTATTTACTGGTGCCCTAAAACCAATACCATTTGTCTGCCCCCCCTAAAGACATTTATCAAACCTGAAGTATCACCTTGTTTAGTCATAGACTGTCCTATATGCAGTGTTGCCGAGAGGCAGTATAATCCACAAGATCTCCGCTGGTAGACAGGAACACAGGCAATAATCAGCATAGGCAGGTACAGCATACAATATCTGGAACTTAGCAACCTGGACATTTCTCCCACAATACACTGCTGCACGAGAGGGACACTCCCACCAGAATATACAGTTAAGTGGATTATCCCCTCGTGCAGCAGAACCAATATTTCACATAAAAATATACAATTTCCACAATATTCGTCTTATTTCAATAAATGGACGTTCGGCAGATAGCTGGGGTCTGAGCGCACGTTTCGTGAAAGTGCCGCTCATATCCCAGCTTAACCCCTTAAGGACCAAACTTCTGGAATAAACGGGAATCATGACCTGTCACACATGTCATGTGTCCTTAAGGGGTTAAATAACCGAACGCCGCACGAAATACATCTATTTTCAAAGTTACCTTCAAACTACCGAATGACTAAAGAAACACATTACCGAAGGACCGGGGCTCCCGAACGGCTTGGAAGTCCAGCGTTATTCGTACCGTCGAGTAGCCAATTTTAGTTCCAGACGCTCAACGACCAAATACCGCTGAACTTAACTTAAGGATCCAAAATGGCCGACCGCCGCATGGTCGGTAGCCGAACGACGACCACCCTGAATCCTCTTAATTGCCAATTGCAACAATGTTGCAATCCTTAATGGGCGCCACACGACCTCCTGTGTGTGGTCTCCATTCGGTAGTTTGTTCATTTCACGAAGGGTGTTGAAATTCACCGTTCGTGAAACTATTACATGAATGCTGGCGGTTTTCGTATGCCGGCAGCATAGGAATGCTAGGATTCCTTTGAACCAGGTTACACAGAATACATACTGTAAGAAATGATGAATTAGAATCAAATTAGAAGGTAAATCAAGTTTAAGAAATAGAATGTAGATCTGTATGATTGACCTTTGGACCTTTAATATCAAAAGGAGATTTTACAAGTGCCATGTAAACCAGGAGGAGCAAATTCCAGGACAAACAGTCTTTGATCTAAACTATTAATGTAGATGGAACAGTTGGGTTATCAACTCCAAAATCAAAGGCCTTTTGTCTTACTGTTAACAAAGCATACCTTAGAACAAGATATTAAACCAGTTTGTTCATCCTGAGGTTTGTGTTATCAATAGGGTGTTAATGAGTTTTCCCCAACTTATATTTAAATAACAAATAGCTGTTTACTTCTATTATGAACCACCTACATCAAACAAGAAATAAGGAATTTATTGTTTAACTTTTGATCTTCCCAAACCCATCACATGCCCCCAAGATAATTTAGTTAGATGGAGGGAAGATATGGGTAAATGGAAGGAACAACTTCAAAGAGAAAAAGCTGTATAAATGTAGGCCCAAAATGGCTAGTAGGAGGGCAGTTCTGGTAGAAGCTTTCAATGAGGGACTACCAAGCAGAGGTCCAGAGGAGAGTTCAATATACAGATCTACACTCTGTTGGTAACTATATTTGACTGGGATACTTGGTTGTTTTCTGGGATACTTGGTTGATAGTTGTGGTACTGTATTGTTTTATAACATTGTGTGTTGTTTGGTTTAACCTCACTATATTTGCTGTGTATTAGATTATAGAGCAGGTTGAATTATTGCACATACTGTATATGTGCTGTGTATTATACTTTAGAGCACATTGTTAATGCATTTACTAATATATATCTATGAGTGGTCTTTGTTTTGTAGCTTGTATATGAACTGTTTATTATTCTGATGCAAGTTAATAACCAATATATATTGTGGTTGCTTTAATTAATTATTTGAGATATTGTATTTATGGAAAGTGTTGTGATTATTCCATTCTTCTGTGATACACTGTGACTTGAATGTTATTAATTATTGAGGTTTCTATGTTTAATACTCTTTTATTAAACCTGATGTATTACCAGTGAATTTATTTCTTTTATTACACTTGTCCGTGTGTTTTATTTGTTGCACCTTCCTCAAAGAACAGGGACCCTGTGTGGAAGGGTAAACTGTAATTTCTTACAGAATTGGCGAGCCTAGGTAGGAGGGTTTTGGTGCTTCAGAAAAAACATACTTAAAGGTGTAATACTAGAAAAACAATTCACTGTCTAATAACATATACAAATAAACTGCATTATATCACAGAATGGAAGGTCTAATGAAAAAACTTGCTAAGGTATCTAACCCTGAAGCTATCATTAAATCTCTAGAAGGAGCTTCAGACCCTTGGTTTCAGGCTCAGGAGTATGTATCTCATGCTATTTCTGAGAAGAAACTAACAAAGTCTAAAGGTAAATATGCTCTGATTTTTGCTGCCCGTTTTATAGCGGAACAGCACAAATCCTTAAAGGAGCAGAAAGATAGATTAGCAGAAGAAGTGTCTAGTTTGAGAAATGCATGCGAAATGTTTAAAATCACAGCGCAGAATGCTGCGGCCTTATCCATAGGTCACCAGCAGATGCGGCAAGAAAACGTAATCCTGCACAATGAAAATGAACAGCTTACTGAAAGGCTGAGGGATGCAGAAGGGGCAATTAGAACTCTTGCATCTCGCAGCCAGAAAGAGGCTGATCATTCTGCCTGTCATATAGAAATGAATGAATTAAGATTACAGTTAGGGAAAAGAAATGCTGTTGTGGCTGCATTTAATGTTGGTGACAATATTTATGCAAATGATATGGATTGGGATGCTTTTGAGGAAACATTTGAAGATAATTGTTTAACACCTAAAATGGCTCCAATTTATATGGAACATAAGAAAGATCGTGAGGGCTTAACCATTTCTGAAACAAGTGTGTCCAGACCTCTCTCTAGTACAGAGATCCAAGCTCTAAGTAAAGAACTTGGAAGCATAAGATTTGGAGATGACCCAGTAGAGGTAACATTAAAAATTGAACAATTTGATAGGATGCACAGGAATTTAAGTGATATAGATCAGTTTGATGTATTAATGGCATGTCTTGATTCTTCCTTGAGATCTAGTCTATCTCCCGAAGTGTTCACTGATCCCAGAACAAAACGACAACTAATAGAGGAAATATTAAAAGCCCTTGGGTTAGAGGAGACTGACCACCACTCAGCATTTAGCAACTGCACACAGAGGAAGGGTGAGTCTATACAAGGGTATGCTGAGCGATTATTTGCTTTTTATAAGTTAACCCTTCCTTCAGGAGTGCAGGGAAACCAGAATGATGAAATTTATAAAAGAGCTCTAATAAACCGCACCCTTCCTGAGATTCGTAGACTAATTGGCCTATCTGTATCAGCCCATAACCAATACACTAGGATCATGAATTGCTTGAAGAGGGCTGAAGCAATTCTTAAAGATCAGATTAGAAATAATAGGAGACCAGTGTGTGCAGTGGAAGGGCCCCCACCAGAGATTAAGAATGTAAGTAAGCCCTCATATAGAAATCAAGGACCCTTTGTAAAGGGAGAAGCCTTTAAATGCTTTAAATGCGGACAAACTGGACATTTTTCCAAAAATTGAAATTTTTCAAATGCCAGTGCCCCTGAAATGCCTGCTGCTTCAACTTATGCAGAGTTGAGGCAAGAATTGGTGAAAATGGGGAAAGAGCTTGATAAATTAAAAGCCATCCAAATTACTAATCAAATTGCTGGCTCTAATTTTTCTGCATAGGAAATTGTAGCATCCCTCTCGCCTGTTGTGGAGTTCAGACGCGATGGATGCAATAGACCTGTGATAACAGCTGCTGTTGAGGGAGGTCCACAGCAGAATATGTTAATTGATACTGGTGCCTCGGTATCAATCATCCACACCTCCCACCCTAATTCTCATCCTTTGTCTACTGGTAAACGTTTGGTTTTAGAAGCTTTTCAGGGGTCACAAACAGAAGCGATACAAGCTAGGAAAACTCAGCTATGGATATCAAGTATTGCATTGGATCTTAATGCATATTTGATGGCCTTACCTGACTGTGTCTCTATTCTAGGGTCTGACTTTCTCAGAAAACATGGTGCAGTTATTGATTTTGCAAATGGTAAAATATGGTTTAAAGAGAAAGGTGAACATAGTATTATTTCTGATTCTGCTGCTGTCTATGCTATAAAGAGGCCAGAAAACATTGCTCCTCCGACTCACCCAGACCGCAGGGTATCTGAAATAATACAAAAACATGTGTTGGCATTTGCCAGACATAAACATGACTGTGGTAGAATGGCTGGGGAAGAGACTATTCCTGGAAGGGCGCATATTGCGCAAAAACAATATTCCCTTCCAAAGGATAGCGAACCCCATATTCAGCAAACTATTGATTCATTATTAGAGCAAGGTGTTATAAGAGAGTGTGAATCCACCACAAATTCAGCTATATGGCCTGTCCAGAAGCCAGACAAATCATGGCGTCTTTGTGTAGATTATAGAAAATTAAATGCTGTAACCCCTGCTTGTGCACCAGTTGTCAGAGAAACCCCTACCCTTCTTTCCCTTATCCCTCCCTCTGCCAAGTTCTATTCAACGCTGGATGTGAGTAATGGCTTTTGGAGTATCAAATTGGATAAAGACTCCCAATACAAATTTGCCTTCACGTGGAAAGATCGCCAGTACACATGGACATGTCTGCCACAAGGATTTCATAACTCGCCCACCATCTTCCATAAGCGAATGGCAGCCTTTTTGAAAGATTTCTCCAAGCCTTCAGCCATACTGCAATATGTTGATGATATTTTGCTTGCTACAGAGACAGAAGAAGAACACCTTACTTTGCTAAGAGAGCTGCTGGGACTGTTTGCTGCCTCAGGACTGAAAGTAAATCCAAAGAAATGCCAACTGATGCAAACCTCAGTCACCTTTCTGGGGGTATTAATCACACCAGAGGGCAAGCTTCCTGACAAACACAAAGTAGACATTATCCAGAGACTTAACATGCCAGTATCCAAAACAACATTAAGGTCCTTTTTGGGACTTGTGGGATACCAAAAAGACTTTATTCCACAATTTGCTGACATGGCTAGACCACTGTATGACCTTTTAAAGAAAGATGTACCCGATGACAGCATCAGAATGGAATGGACTGAAAAACACACCAAAGCTGTCACTGACTTAAAAACAGCTGTCATGGAAGCTACTACTCTGATGTCACCTGACCCTTCAAAGACTTTTCACATGGAAGCGGCTGCCACAGATATTGCTTTAGCTGCTGTCCTGTGCCAAGAGAAATATGGGAAACTGCGCCCAATTGCATATGCTTCACGTGTACTGACTTCTGTGGAACAGAAATATCCGGCTTGTGAGAGACATCTTCTAGCAACATTCTGGGCAATAGACCACTTCACCTACATCACTGGACTTCAAGGCTTGACAATACACAGCCCCCATACTCCTTTGAACTTGCTGCTAAAACCAGGAGAGACTATCATTTCTTCAGCTCGCTTATCAAGATGGACATTAACATTAATGCAAAGAGACTTGAATATCACACCAAAGCAGACCACTCTTCTACCTGCCTTACTGCTCTACCAAGGTGAACCACATGATTGTCCCCTTCCCTCTAACCTTAATTTCCCTCCCAATCCTCTCTCAGATAAACCGGTGCAAGGCATCGATGTATATTGTAATGGTTCTTCTTATCATGACCAGGGTATGGCATACACAGGATTTGCTATTGTCCTACCTGATCACATAATATTGCATTCTTGTATTCCTCACTCTATCCAATATGCAGAACTCGCTGTGATTGCTTGCATCTTAGAGGAGTGCCGCGAGACAGCGATCAATATCTATAGTGACAGTGCCTATGTGGTAAACACTCTAACTATGCTACCTTTGTATGTTTCAAATGGTTTTAAGTCCTCCGATGGTAAAACATTGGTGCATGCAAATTTAATGAAATATATTTGGGATTTGCTGCAGCAAAGGAAATTTCCATGTGCACTTATAAAACATCAATCCAATTGTCCCCCAAAACAAGGACAGAAGGTGCCTGTAGCAAGTGTGTTAAAAAATGATAAGCTTAGAGTCATGTCTACAAATGCTCGCAGTTTAGGGAATAAGATCCATGAACTTGTGGCAATAATGGCAACTGATAGTGTAGATTTAGTCGCTGTTACTGAGACATGGTATAATGAGAAAAATGACTGGGACATAGCAATACCAGGGTACTCTTTATATAGAAAAGACAGGGAAGGCAAGAAAGGGGGAGGGGTGGCCCTGTATGTAAAGAATAGCATAAAATCTAGCCTAATAAAGGTTAGTGAGGCGAACATAGAGTCAGTTTGGGTTACGTTAGAATTTGGTAATCACACAGTAACTCGTGTAGGTGTGATTTATAGGCCCCCAGGACAAATTGAAGAGTTAGATAATCTACTAGTTGAAGAAATAGCTAAAATGACAATGAAGGGGGAAGTTATCATCATGGGTGACTTTAATCTTCCTGATATAAATTGGAAAACAAAAATAGCTACTTGTGCCAGGAGCACACATATTCTAAACTCCCTACTGGGATTGTCTCTAAAACAAGTCGTTGAGGAGCCAACTCGTAAAGAGGCCATACTAGATTTAGTGTTAACAAATGGAGATTTGGTATCAGATATTACTGTAGGTGAAAGTTTAGGATCCAGTGATCATCAGTCAGTGTGGTTTAATATAAGAACAGTGACTGAGTCACACCACACAAAAACAAAAGTTTTAGACTTTAGAAAAACAGACTTTTCCAAAAGTAGAATATGTGTAAAGGAGTCATTATCAGACTGGAGCAATTTAAATGGAGTCCAAAAGAAATGGGATTATTTAAAAGTTGCACTACTGAAGGCAACAGAAAATTGCATTAGGCTTGTCAGTAAAAGCAAAAAATTCAAGAAACCACTGTGGTACTCCACAGATGTAGCCAAAATAGTAAAAAACAAAAAGTTAGCATTTAGTAATTATAAAAAAACCCAGAGTGAGGAAGACAGAATGACCTATAAGATTAGGCAGAAAGAGGCTAAGCAAGTTATAAGAGCTTCCAAATCACACACAGAAGAGAAAATAGCACAGTCAGTAAAAAAGGGGGACAAAACCTTTTTTAGATACATAAATGAGAAAAGAAAAGTAAAACAAGGATTAGTTAGATTAAAAACAAAAGAAGGAAGGTATGTAGATGAGGATAAAGGTCTAGCTGACTGCCTCAATGAATATTTTTGTTCGGTATTTACAGATGAAAATGAAGGAAAGGGACCTCAGTTAAGAAAAAGGATAAATGAGTCATTTATTACACGTGAGTTTACAGAGGAAGAGGTTCTATTTCAACTGTCAAAAGTAAAGACAAATAAGTCAATGGGACCTGATGGAATACACCCAAAGCTATTAAAAGAGCTTAGTGGTGTACTAGCAAAACCATTAACAGATTTATTTAACCAATCATTGATAACAGGAGTAGTCCCAGAAGATTGGAAGTTAGCGAATGTTCAGGGAGATCATGCCAAACTAATCTTATTGATTTTTTGATTGGGTAACTAAAATTATAGATCAGGGTGGTGCAGTAGACATTGCTTACCTCGATTTCAGTAAGGCTTTTGACACTGTTGCACATAGAAGGCTTATCAACAAACTACAATCTTTGAGTTTGGATTCCAATATTGTTGAATGGGTAAGGCAGTGGCTGAGTGACAGGCAACAGAGGGTTGTAGTCAATGGAGTATATTCGAAGCTTGGGCTTGTCACCAGTGGGGTACCTCAGGGATCTGTACTTGGACCCATTCTCTTTAATATTTTTATTAGTGATATTGCAGAAGGTCTTGATGGTAAGGTGTGTCTTTTTGCGGATGATACTAAGATATGTAACAGGGTTGATGTTCCAGGAGGGATAAGCCAAATGGAAAATGATTTAGGTAGACTAGAAAAATGGTCAGAGTTGTGGCAACTGACATTTAATGTGGATAAGTGCAAGATAATGCATCTTGGACGTAAAAACCCAAGGGCAGAGTACAGAATATTTGATAGAGTCCTAACGTCAACATCTGAGGAAAGGGATTTAGGGGTGATTATTTCTGATGACTTAAAGGTAGGCAGACAATGTAATAGAGCAGCAGGAAATGCTAGCAGAATGCTTGGTTGTATAGGGAGAGGTATTAGCAGTAGAAAGAGGGAAGTGCTCATGCCATTGTACAGAACACTGGTGAGACCTCACTTGGAGTACTGTACACAGTACTGGAGACCCTATCTTCACAAGGATATTGATACCTTAGAGAGAGTTCAAAGAAGGGCTACTAAACTGGTTCATGGATTGCAGGATAAAACTTACCAGGAAAGGTTAAAGGATCTTAACATGTATAGCATGGAGGAAAGACGAGACAGGGGGGATATGATAGAAACATTTAAATACATAAAGGGAATCAACACAGTAAAGGAGGAGACTATATTTAAAAGAAGAAAAACTACCACAACAAGAGGACATAGTCTTAAATTAGAGGGACAAAGGTTTAAAAATAATATCAGGAAGTATTACTTTACTGAGAGGGTAGTGGATGCATGGAATAGCCTTCCAGCTGAAGTGGTAGAGGTTAACACAGTAAAGGAGTTTAAGCATGCGTGGGATAGGCATAAGGCTATCCTAACTTTAAGATAAGGCCAGGGACTAATGAAAGTATTTAGAAAACTGGGCAGACTAGATGGGCCGAATGGTTCTTATCTGCCGTCACATTCTATGTTTCTATGTTTCTATGTTTATAAAGGTTAAAGGGCATTCAAAAGGTACTGTGCATTCAGAGAAAAATAGTCTGGCTGATAAATCTGCAAAAAAGGCAGCCAAACAAGCTGAACTATGGAGTACTCCTAGAGTACCTGGGGTCTCAGCTCTTCAAGTGAGTACTCCACCTGACTTGCTTTCTTTGCAGAAAACATATGCCCCTTATGAGGTTGTAAGGGAATGGCATGAAGCAGGCCAGCCTTTACCCACACCTACAGCATGGGCTGAGTATACCAAATTAAGATCAGATACGGTTCAAAATACAGTTCTTATGTACACAAAAGATGTGGGTTCTCCCGTAGTGTGTGTTCCCCCTGATTGTGCTGATGAATTTTTCCAAATTTTCCATGCCCATCCTGTTGGAGGTCATTATTCAGTTGAAAAAACACAGGAAAAGATACTGCAGTCTGTCTGGTGGCCCTCCATTAAAGAGGACATCCAATCTAAATGTTCCACCTGTCTCCCTTGTTTGCAAGTAAATCCTCCAGCTTCCACAAACCGATCATTTTTGCAATCTGCTCCCCCCCCAGAAGGGCCATGGACCCATATTCAGATTGATTTTATTGGGCCCCTACCCAAAACCCCTGGTGGTTATATGTACTGCTTAGTGGTTATTGATGTGTTCTCCAAATGGTTAGAAACGTTTGCTACAAAAAATCAAACTGCACTAACAGCTGCCAAAATTTTACTTTTTGAGTTGTTTTCCAGGTGGGGAATTCCTAAAGTAGTAGCAAGTGACAGGGGTCCTGCATTTACAGGACAGGTTTTTACACAGTTACAGAAATTACTAGATATTAAGCATGAACTCCATATTGCTTATCATCCTCAATCTTCTGGAGCTGTGGAAAGAGGAAACAGAACCCTTAAGACAATGTTAACAAAGTTTTGTTCAGGAAAACCTACATCTTGGAAAGACATGTTACCATTGTGCTTAATGGCAATACGGTCTACGCCTCATTCTACAACTGGGGTTAGCCCTTACCAGGCAATGACTGGGAGACTTATGCGAACCCCTGGGCTCTCACTGCTCCCCACGATAACTCCCAATTTGTTAGGAGCTGTGACTGAAACATGGGTGAAAAAGATGGCAGACTACATTCAGGAAGTAAACATGTTTGTAGCACAAAATTCAGGGCGCAGTAAAAAGCAGATCAAAAAGTATTTTGATAAAAAAGTCAGACCCTTTTGACTTCGGAAAGAAAGAACACTCTTTCACTCCTGTATGGAGAGGGCCATTTAATATAGTAGACAAGGCAAGTCCTTCTGTTTATTTGCTTAAAATGACGGGACACAAAGGGAAACCACTCCTTAAGTGGTATCATATCAATCAGCTAAAAAGTACGTAAACTCCACTTACAAATGCTTGCTCTTTTACAGAAATGAAACTCCACATTTTTGGGAAAAGACCCAGCATTCAGAGAATTCTGGAAGAGTGTACGGTTCAAAAAAAGGCTACCGTATATACTCGAGTATAAGCCGAGTTTTTCAGCCCATTTTTTGGGCTGAAAAACCCCAACTCGGCTTATACTCGAGTCAGAGTCTGTATTATGGCAATTTGCATTGCCATAATACAGACTGGGGGGAGAGGGGGGCTGTCAGAGCTGTACTTACCTTTCCTGCAGCTCCTGTCAGCTCTCTCCTCCTCCGCGCCGTCCGTTCAGCACCTCGGTCAGCTCCCAGTGTAAGTCTCGCGAGAGCCGCGGCTCTCGCGAGACTTACACTGGGAGCTGACAGAGGGAGCTGCACAGACCGCGCGGAGGAGGAGAGAGCTGACAGGAGCTGCAGGAAAGGTAAGTACAGCTCTGACAGCCCCCCTCTCCCCCCCACTGAACTGCCACTGGACCACCAGGAAAGGAGAGCCCCCCTCCCTGCCATATATCAAGCAGGGAGGGGGGACGAAAAAAAAAAATATAAATAAAATAAGAAATAAAATAATTAAAAAAAAATTAATAATAAAAAAAAAGGGGTATAAGGACCACTATGGGAGGGGGGGGGGGTATAAGGACCACTATGGGAGGGAGGGGGTGGGTTAAGGACCACTATGGGAGGGAGGGGGGGTATAAGGACCACTATGGGAGGGAGGGGGGTATAAGGACCACTATGGGAGGGAGGGGGGTATAAGGACCACTATGGGAGGGAGGGGGGTATAAGGACCACTATGGGAGGGAGGGGGGGATAAGGACCACTATTGGAGGGAGGGGGGTATAAGGACCACTATGGGAGGGAGCGGGTGGGATAAGGACCACTATGGGAGGGATGGGGGTGGGTTAAGGACCACTATGGGAGGGAGGGGTGGGATAAGGACCACTATGGGAGGGATGGGGGTGGGTTAAGGACCACTATGGGAGGGAGGGGGGGGGGGTAAGGACCACTATGGGAGGGAGGGGGGGATAAGGACCACTATGGGAGGGAGGGGGGGAATAAGGACCACTATGGGAGGGAGGGGGGTATAAGGACCACTATGGGAGGGAGGGGGGGATAAGGACCACTATGGGAGGGAGGGGGGGATAAGGACCACTATGGGAGGGAGGGGGGGATAAGGACCACTATGGGAGGGAGGGGGGTATAAGGACCACTATGGGAGGGAGGGGGGGATAAGGACCACTATGGGAGGGAGGGGGGGATAAGGACCACTATGGGAGGGAGGGGGGTATAAGGACCACTATGGGAGGGAGGGGGGATAAGGACCACTATTGGAGGGAGGGGGGTATAAGGACCACTATGGGAGGGAGGGGGTGGGATAAGGACCACTATGGGAGGGAGGGGGGGTATAAGGACCATTATGGGAGGGAGGGGGGGGGTATATGGACCACTATGGGAGGGATGGGGGGGGATAAGGAACACTATGGGAGGGAGGGGGGGGATAAGGACCACTATGAGAGGGAGGGGGTGGGATAAGGACCACTATGGGAGGGGAGGGGGAAGTAGGAACCACTAGGGGAGGGGAGGGTAAGGACCACTAGGGGAGGGGTGAGTCAGGACCACTGGGGGGGGGAGTGAAGGAACACGGGGGTGGGGAGGTAAGGACCACTGAGGGAGGAGGAGGGGAAGTCAGGACATATGGGGGGGGGCGGCAAAATTTTTTTTGCCTACGGCGGCAAATATCCTTGCACCGGCCCTGCACACACTGCATTCACACACTGCATTCATGCACACACACACTGCATTCATGCACACACACACTGCACTCATACACACACTGCATTCATACACACACACATACGCACACACTGCATTCATTATACACACACTGTAAATAAATATTCAATTAATATATTTTTTTTAGGATCTAATTTTATTTAGAAATTTACCAGTAGCTGCTGCATTTCCCACCCTAGTCTTATACTCGAGTCAATAAGTTTTCCCAGTTTTTTGGGATAAAATTAGGGGCCTCGGCTTATATTCGGGTCGGCTTATACTCGAGTATATACGGTATATTTTGGTTTTCAGTGGTATTGACAATGTTATCTGGGTTGATGATCTTCCTGAGTCAAAATCGAGAGGGTAATTTAAGCAATAATCCATATATTCAACAGACTAACAGAGAAAAGAGAAGTGCTGATAGTGCTACAGTTGCTATAATTAATCTGGGTATTATAAATAAATCGGTCTCTGTTAATACCACTAACAATATCGTTAGTGGCTCAGAAGGTGAATGGGTAGTTATTGAATGTAATGTAACGATACCTTTGATGAATCTCACTGACAAATTTCTAAGGTGGATTTTCCCAGGTGGTAGTACACTTCACAAGACCACAGAAGTAGAGAGGGTTAATAGCACAGATGGGCCCCATTTACGAATACATCTTGAAAGGAATATTACATTAGTACAAGATGGTATGGTAGCATGTGCACCTGAATGTACATGGGCTGAAGCCCACTGGGGGGAAGGTATTATAATTGAAATTAAGGATTCTGAAAAATTTCCTCAAATTACACCCCTGCCCCTAAGTGGGTTAGTTGCACAAGAAGTCCCTGGTGTTTTATATAATAATGTAAAATATATACATGTACCCGTTATTTTGGATTTTAATGATTGGGTATTGCCCAATGACTTATGCAGCCCCAAAATGACTAGAGTGTATAATACCTTTATGCAGGATAAAATAACCTCTCTTTGGAAACAAAATGCCAGAGTTTTACCAGATTCTCTTAACAGTGTACGTTCTAAAAGGAGTGTAGAGGGATGGGTTGGAACTATATCTGGATTATTTGGATCAGGGATGTTTGTATGGAACCGAGCTGATATAGAGGCCTTATATGATAACACTGAGAAACTTAGAAATACCCTACAACAAAAGCTTCTCAAGCCAATAATTAACAGCCAGTCAGCATTAGAAGATGAAGAACTTGTTACAGTATACAATATGCATACAATTGGCACTATTTTCTCTGACATACAAAACAAGATCAATGATATTATTGCTTCACTTAATCGGGAAAGTCAAGAAAATAAGATAGGCAAAGCTATTGCATGTGTAGCCTATGGTGACTATTTGCTCAGTAAACTAACTGATGTATTAAGAGACATTAAACTGGAACGTATTTTTGATTTTATCCAAGATGACCAAATACGAGAATGGTATAAAAACACTGAAATAGGAGTGAGCATGTGCAGAATTCGTGATCTTGGAAAGATTACACAGCATACAATTCCATGCGATGATTCATTAAATCTCTACATACCAATCACTATTTCTCTGCCTATTATCCCCACCGATTAAATATTTAAAAGACTAGTTAAAGTACATTCTTTGGGTAACCTAGAGGGTCACATACTTAAGGAATTCAAGGATCCTCCACACCTTATGATTAACAAAAACTCAGGAGAATGGATAACTCCACAATTATCTTGCTGCACTAAACAAAATGAACAATATATTTGCACGTGTAATGCCTTGGATACAACAGATTCAACATGTGGACTACAACCTGTGGAATCCCAAATAACAGATAAACTTAACACGATGGGGTCTTCTAAAACATGTGCAGTAAAACTAACAAAGTGGCATGAAGAGATGACAAAAATCGTTTATGTGGGAGATGGTAGATTCTGTATAGTAGCAAGTGGCTCCATATTTTGGTATGGAAATAATCAATGTCAATATCAAGATCCAAATTTTTGTCTCATGGTTAACAAAGTCTTAAGAATCAACGGTCACACTATATTCCCAGTTCCAGTGTTCCATAACATTTCAAACGTCAAAGTAAAACTTAGATATGAGGAAGAAATTAAACAATCCATCCCAGAGTTTAGCATTCCTATTCCACCATTGACTGTTGATGTACATATGCTAATGGAAAGAAATACTGAACATATTCTTCAGATGAAACAAAATACACAAATAGCCGGAGACTCAGTATTAGAATTAACTAAGACAACATGGTGGGACTCTGTATACAATATCTCCCAACATCCAATTCTCCGCATAACATTTAAAATGCTGTTGGTTTTTCAAACTATCCTTATTGTTTTTGGACTCATTGTGTTTTGCAAAATGCGATCAACCTTAAGGACTCTTGAGAACATTGCTTATCGACAAATCTAAATGAGAGGGCTCATTCACTAAGTTCCTTTCGCCCTCTAGGTGGGGATATGTAAGAAATGATGAATTAGAATCAAATTAGAAGGTAAATCAAGTTTAAGAAATAGAATGTAGATCTGTATGATTGACCTTTGGACCTTTAATATCAAAAGGAGATTTTACAAGTGCCATGTAAACCAGGAGGAGCAAATTCCAGGACAAACAGTCTTTGATCTAAACTATTAATGTAGATGGAACAGTTGGGTTATCAACTCCAAAATCAAAGGCCTTTTGTCTTACTGTTAACAAAGCATACCTTAGAACAAGATATTAAACCAGTTTGTTCATCCTGAGGTTTGTGTTATCAATAGGGTGTTAATGAGTTTTCCCCAACTTATATTTAAATAACAAATAGCTGTTTACTTCTATTATGAACCACCTACATCAAACAAGAAATAAGGAATTTATTGTTTAGCTTTTGATCTTCCCAAACCCATCACATGCCCCCAAGATAATTTAGTTAGATGGAGGGAAGATATGGGTAAATGGAAGGAACAACTTCAAAGAGAAAAAGCTGTATAAATGTAGGCCCAAAATGGCTAGTAGGAGGGCAGTTCTGGTAGAAGCTTTCAATGAGTGACTACCAAGCAGAGGTCCAGAGGAGAGTTCAATATACAGATCTACACTCTGTTGTTAACTATATTTGACTGGGATACTTGGTTGTTTTGTGTGATAGTTGTGGTACTGTATTGTTTTATAACATTGTGTGTTGTTTGGTTTAACCTCACTATATTTGCTGTGTATTAGATTATAGAGCAGGTTGAATTATTGCACATACTGTATATGTGCTGTGTATTATACTTTAGAGCACATTGTTAATGCATTTACTGCTATATATCTATGAGTGGTCTTTGTTTTGTAGCTTGTATATGAACTGTTTATTATTCTGATGCAAGTTAATAACCAATATATATTGTGGTTGCTTTAATTAATTAATTATTTGAGATATTGTATTTATGGAAAGTGTTGTGATTATTCCATTCTTCTGTAATACACTGTGACTTGAATGTTATTAATTATTGAGGTTTCTATGTTTAATACTCTTTTATTAAACCTGATGTATTACCAGTGAATTTATTTCTTTTATTACACTTGTCCGTGTGTTTTATTTGTTGCACCTTCCTCAAAGAACAGGGACCCTGTGTGGAAGGGTAAACTGTAATTTCTTACAATACGCTTGGTTCTTAAAGGTATATACACGTATGCATAACATTACATATACATAAAGGACAATGAACAGTGGCTCGATTTGCCACATGCAGGTAGTAGAGACAGTCCCCAGGCAATGAGTCATGTGTCACTGAGTTGTTCCTTTATTGCAAGTTCTGTTTAATTAAGATTGTCTTATCCCCTGCTATGTTAATAGCTTGCTAGACCCTGCAAGAGCCTCCTGTATGTGATTAAAGTGTAATTTACAGAGCAAGAGATAAAATCGTTTAAGGTAAATTACATCTGATTGAAAGTTTTTTTTTTCCCTGCAGGCTCTGTCAAGCAGTAAAGGAGGTGTGACAAGGGGCTGCATCAACAGAAACAAAGTGATTTAACACCAAAAGGGCAGATAATAAAGCAGTGAAACTTAAGAAGCATGATCTATACACTAAAACTGCTTCATTGACCCCTTAAGGACCAAACTTCTGGAATAAAAGGGAATCATGACATGTCACATGGCATGTGTCCTTAAGGGGTTAAGCTAAAGTTGTTGAGGTGACTATAGTGTTCCTTTAAAGCTTGGTGTTTATTTTAGTATAAATGCCCAAGCCGCCCAGGGTTCCCAAGACTGTTTAAAAAAAATTAAAACAAGCTTAAAATGAAAACTATATAATTTATTACATTTACAATTATTAATACTATTTAAAGGAACACAGTCAATCATTAAAATGTAAATGGATGATTCTGCTCAAAGTATAAGGCAGAGTTTGGGCACGTTTCCTCTTCAGGTTATGGTCTAGAGATATCCAGTCTAATATATGGATGTACGGTGTATATTATGGCAATCTCTGGAATAATGACAAGGCTTTATTTAGAGAAGGAGTGGGGGTGCAAGAGTCAGGATAGGTTGGCCCCATCCGTGCTGTTTTCCTCAGAGTCTGGGGCTTTGAGTTTAGTAAGTGCAGCGTGAATTCTGAAGAGAGTCCTCGATTCCATGGAATAATTTTTATAGTTGTTCCTGTAAGAGAGAGAGAGAGAGTTTTCAGATGTCAATGCAGACAGCCTGGCACTTTCTATAGTTACCTGTGAATTCACGGATACTGCAAGGACTATCATAAAATATACTGCTTGGTACACCCTGGCCTACACTAGTGATGGCTCACTTAGGGAATACATGACACATTCTAAAGGATCGTGGGAAATACAATTCACAAACAATAGAAACAACTACAGTCTAATATGCCTAGAGTGATACGAGACACACAGGCCCCTAGAATAATGTAGAAGGTAATGAACAGGAAAAAAATATATATATTATTGCAAAATTAGGTCAATTGGACTAGTCTCCCTATTTCACTTAATTTTGTAATGTTGCAATAAAGTTGTTATTTTTGTTTACTACTTTTTACATTATTCTAGGAACCTCTGTGTGTGGCTTAATCCAAAACACTAGAATTAGCCATCTTCGATATAGGTCTCTTTAGCAAGCCACTTATCCATAATAAGGGTGTATTTTCTCTACATTCACAAACCACTGCATTGTAGAGGTAAGCGGTCACTGGTCTGTGTCCATTAAAAGTGGATCAAATCTATTTACAATCTGACACCAAGAAAAGATACGTACTTGGCACGGCGTAAAATGGGTATGGCATCTTCACCCCTACGTTGCTGCATATACAACAGACCAAGCTCCAACAGTGCGTTGGGGACCAAATGGCAATCAAACTTTATCCGCTTCTCACTGTAGGGAAAAAATTATTAGGTCACTGTGCTCTCCAGTGGGACTTATCCTTCAACCCAATCACTATGTTTCCCAGTCGGGCAGACCCTTCAACCACACCAATCACGGTCATTAGTTCACAATGCTGTCCAGTGGGACTGACCCTTCAACCCATCAAACCTAGCACTGTCATTGTCGCTACTCCTCGGGACTACTGACCTTTTAACCCATTAAATGTCTGTCAATAGATCACCTTAGCCCCTGTTCAGCCTTACCTCTGACATATCTGTACGAAGCACTGCTCTGCCTGTGTCAGTTTGCCTCGGTGTTTTAGACACAAACCCTTCAGAAGCATAATGGTGCAAAGGTCATCATCAAAATAGTCATTTGCTGCAACAAAGGGAGCAAAGGCTTAATCACACTTCCATATGGTTCTCTCTTTAATAAGAATTTGCTTTATACCTCAAGTCCCACCCTTTCTGCTCCGCCAAAAAAATTGCCGTATAGGACGTCATGACTTAGGGAATTGTTCTGTTGCATCCCTCTACAGGAGAACGCACCACCAGATGAGCTAAAACCAGCGTGATATCTTAACGGGGACCCACCGAAGGGCAGGCTATTTGAGCTGTAGTCCATTCTCAGTACTCTCTTACACCTTGATTTTTGCTCTCGTCATGACAAAAAAAAAAAACTTTAACACTTTAGATTATACACCAATATGAATTATTTTGTTTGTTTTTTAGAGCGTAAACTGTGAGGAATTCAAAGTGATTTTTAAATATTTGGCCAAAAAAGCTGAAATGTTCTGTTTTGGCTATTTTGGGACAAGAGGATACAGTCGGGGCGGCTCTAGACTTTGCGAGGCCATAGGCGAAACTAAAAAATGAGGCCCTCACGAACACGATTAGTGCAAAAAAAAAAAAATAGGGGTTGAGTTGTGTGTGTATAAGGAGCTGTAGATATAATGAAGGGCGGGCTTGCAGCATTGGACACAGAGAGCTAGTCTCTGTATTCATCTTCAGAGGCTTGCTTTGTCGTAGCTCCCTATGCTGCTGCAATGTGAGCCATCAGACTGTAGTTTTGGCATAATTTGCAATGATGTTAAGGGTATAGTTTTATAGTGCACATAAGTGCCAGTGTAAAGGGGTTATTTGAAACAAAATTAACATTTTGGTTGGGCTTTTATAAAATCATTTACCAAATAAAGGTACAGATAAGAAGACCATGTCAGACATTTCCCCACATATTCTTTAATCCTTTACATGTATATTATCATATAGGTGTTTCCCATGTATTGTATATGTGCATATAATATATATGTTGCTTGCAACTTTATCTTTGACTGCAATATGAGGGTGGTATGGGCAATGCACAAATACACAGTGGATCTGGGGCGTATAGCCTGTCCCTGCAGGCCGAGTAGTGTAAACACTAGAGGGAATTCCTGGGTTAGGTCCTGCAAAGATTGCAGGACTGATATTTACCATCTCCATACACTGCACCAATCAGCATTGCATGGAGTCAATGCAGTGTAACCATTTGCCACGCATGTGTACTAGCCCTTAGCATTTGGAATACCAGTTTCTATTCCGGAAACTTTACTGTTCCTTTAAGAGCAACAACTGCTGCATTTACTCTCAATTATGTTCTGACTTTGCATGCATGTGCCATTTTCCTATAAACATTGCTGCAGGGCACCATAATAATCTGTTTTTCTGGCAATTTCCATTTCTCACAGGGCTGGCCTTAAGGGTGTGCAAGCTCTACAGGGCACCATGCAGCCGAAACAGCTCGCACACACACAGGAGGAGTCTATGCAGAGATTCTCCAGATAGTAAGGGAGGCAGGGTGGATGGAGCCAAGTGGGCAGCAGGGGATGAGCTAAATGCAGCCCGAACCCGCTGCCCACTTGGGGGAAGCAGGAAGGAGTCACAGGTTACCAAACCACTACACACTAGTGACTGTATTGCCTCCACTCCTCCCCCAGCCAGTGTGTCCATGATGGACAGTAACAGTGTGTGTGTCTGCCTGTCAGTTACTGCACATGTGGCTGAATTTGACAGTATGTGTATAAATGTGTGCATCTGACAGACTGTGTGCATGTGACACTGCAAAATAATACACCTGCATTCACACATGGGCCAACATGCATTATTTAAAAAATATATATAAATTAAAATTAAGAAAAGTAGAATATTTGTAAGACGCTAAAGTCACATTTGTTCTTTTAGTTAAAGCTTGAGAGCAACAGGTTAATGAACCAAAAAGAACGCAAGTGGAACAGGGGATTTGGTGTGACACCATGAGGAATAATTTGCTGCAAATAAATATGGAAGAATATTAAAAACTTTAGAAATGCCAAATTACAGGAAAATGCATCGCTTTTACAGAAGTGCATGCTGGATGGAGTACCTGGTTCCTCATGCAGGCGGCTCTCCGCTGCACACAGAGTATTCAAGGCATCTTCTGTCATTTGGGCATCTCTGCCAAGCACCGAGAACCCGTTCCATAAATACATCATCTCCTGTAAGGGGGAGGGTGGGGGAAATGATAACCAAGTTCGTCAGGATTTGTGACTTTTTGTTTTATAAATTCTTTGTTTTTCGCTGTTTTTCTTTTGCGTTTGGTGTTAGGGGTACAGAATTAGGAGAGGGTAAGGGGGTACAACTTTGCTTTGTCAAGTATACATTGCAAGACTCCATGTTTGACAGTTCGTTGTTCGGATAGGTAAGGGTAGGTTAGTCATCAGGGTGCTTCCATGGTTTGCCATGAGGACAGATATGTCTCGTCAGTCTAATGAGTGAGGGTTTGGGTCTTTCAATAAACTATTTGAACGGATTCCTACAGTCCAGAATTTTTTTTTCCCCCACTTTTTTTTTTTATTGCTCCATTTTAAATACAAGGTGGTGGACATAGACACTTGTCTCAGCTGCCTGTGCCGCCTCCTTCCTAAGCAAGCATGCCGACATCTTTCGTCGTCTCATCCAATCTATTGTTTCTAATAGAGATGCATTGTGGACAAGAGCATGCACAACAAGCACAGCGCTCCTGCAATCATATGCTCTGAGAAGAATTGCTTGAAGAACAGAGTCTTATAGCCCCTCTAGCAGCCTTGTAGTTATTTATGTTGGTGGACAGCACAAAACATCCATTTATATTGCAGGATATTAAATTTAAAGGGATTCTATATAGTGTTAGAAATACAAATCTGTATTCGTAACACTATAGAGCCCTCTGGTCCCCCCTCTCCCTCCGGCAGCTAAAGGGTTGAAAAATCTTTAGTACCTTAAAATGATTCCAATGCCAAGGCGCTCCACCTCCTCAAAAGTCATCCAACAGGGAAGGGGGCTAAAGCTCATGCATGTTGAGCACATTAAGCCCATTATAAAAGCATTCCCTCAATGCTTTCCTATGGGGATTTAATGGATGCTGGATGTCCTCATGCAGAGCATGACCAAAGGTCTGTTAGGATCCAGGAAGTGCCTCTATTGACTGACAGCCACTAGAGGCAGTCTTCGTGCTGCAATGTAATTTTTGCAGTTTCTCTAAAACTGCAATGATTTACATTGCAGGACTAAGAGGGAAAGGGACATTGCACCCAGACCACTTCGATGAGATGAAATGGTCTGGGTGCCTATAGCGAGCCCACTTCATATCATCAAATTTAGTCTCTTAACTACTGAATTGGTTTCCTACCAGCAGCATATGAATTCTACAGGCCGGAAGGAAGTGCTTTTCTTGATGGCACTCCACCTGTCAATCGCATGATGCCAGACACAAGCACAAATCTGCCACCAAGTCAAAGGAATCGAGGAAAACATGGCGGGTCGGAGAATCTCATTGTCTGAACATTGTGGTAACAGGTGGAATCTCTACCATACAGGGGGAGGGGAGAGGGAGGCGAAACCAGTTTCCATCCGAGAAAGAATAAACTGGCTTTACTTTGAATGTGAAAGTATGGAAAAGTACCAGGATTCAACCCATAAAGCTCCTTCACAGCGTGGGCAGAGATTTCATGCCCCATTGAAGCTCACACACCAGTTATACTGTAAGCTGGTCTGCTTTGATTGCGTATATTATAAAATGTGAATTTAGTATTAAAGATAACCTGTCCAACTGGTTTTAGCCGTGTGTACTTTTTAATCACATGGGAAGGAAAAGAGGACAGAAGCTTCTAGTGAACTAGAACATTGTTATTTTTTACAATGCTTCTCATCTGAGACTCAAAAAGGTTTACAAAAGAATATAAGAAGAGACAAAGAGAGAATGACCTTTCTAAGAGACAAAGCAGCCACCTTGGCACACCCTGAAGTATAAAACCGATTCAATACACCGTGAACGTACCAGAGCAGGCACCGGCAGATTGATGGGATTCTTCGCTTGGTATCTCCTCGCCTTCCTTATGGCGAATTTCTCAGTGGGTGGGGATTTTCCAGCTATTTTCTGTTTTAAAGAAGGAACCAGTCTGCAAGATAATGGGTGTTAAACGTCTATTACTCCTGCTCTCGTTTCCACTGCAGAATTTCTCTGTGCGTCACCATGGTAACCATGCATTTAACCCCCCCCCCCCCCCCCCCCCCCCACCGTTATAGCCCAAACACCGCTTCTACCAAATAGAAATTCCATCAGGCCCTAACTCGTCAATCACCCTGACCCGCTCTTCAATTCTTCCATGTGACGAGCAGGGCCTCACCTCCAGCTCTATCATGGTGTACACACGGATAGCTGCACTATACATCATGAATTTATAACACCTTGATATTACGCCATGGAACACGATGGCGGTTAAAAACTATTAAAAGATCATCGGAATAAAGTCACACACAGCAAGCACACAAATTTAACCAAGCCCAGTCTATTGCTCTGGTCTGTCTTCATCTGCTAGACAAGCATAGTGCCCGAAGCGGCTGCAGCTTCGTCACATTTAAAGCCAGCATAATTTGCCAGGTATTATTCTTTTCACTGCATGCGCCATCAAACCTCGTCATCAGAAATCAATTATACAGTAGCCATAAAGAACAAGCAGCCACTGGATAAACAGAAGGAACACCACGAACGCCTATTGACATTTAGGCCTGTAATGACCTTAATCACACAAGGCCTGAAGTGGCTGGAAGCCTGTGGTTTTGGTAAGGTCATTACACCCCAAGATACTGGCCCTTGTTCGTGTTGATGAAAGAATCCCTTTTACAGCCACAGAGGCTGCCAACTCATTATGGCTTTTCTATTTACTTTTGGGATTAGTGGCGAGGCTCGCTGCAGTGCATTGCACGTGGGGGCAAAGACTAAGTGCTTGTTCACCTCTTGGAAATCAAAGATCGGACAAACTATCTTGGGCCCAGTACAACAAGCAGATGTGGGAACTACAAATTGGCAACCGCGGTTATGACTGCTGTGTGCAGGAGACTTGCTGTGTACGCGTGGTGCCAAGGGTGTCTATACATGCGTACCGGTGAAGGTATAGCAGAGCCACAAACAAGCAAATTATTTTAGGACAGATGGAGCAAGCTACTCGTTTCTGGTTAATGCACCCAGCTCTTGGACTAGTTGAAAGGTAACAAAAAAAAAATATTTCAACCAGCAGATGGCAATACAATTTCCTTCAGTGGATTCCTGAATGCAGAGTCTGATTGCCTATCAACATATAGATACTAGATAACAATTCTAAGTGCCTAAAACGGTTTCTATATTTTGTTTATATTTGTTCATTTATCAAAATCTACGAGGTTGTGTTATTTTGCTTTTCTGCTCAGTATTTGCTCATGTAGTAATAGACCGTTTCAGTCTGTTCACAACAACCTGTGGTCCCTATACGTAAACCTTTTACTGAACCGTATGCCCCATCCATCAAGCCCGTATTAGCTTCATTACCGACCTGAACAACTCCACTTCATTCTCGTCGAATGGTCGTGCTTCATGCTTGGGTAACATACTGAGAAAGGCTGCCTTCATGTACACGTACATGGCCTGGATAAAAATAGAAGCACAAGGACAATGAGTATCAGAGAGAAACAAACAACGAGGCTAGACGGAACAATGGCTACTGGATTGTAATGGTGGAGAGGAAAGAAAAAGGACATTACGGAACAATGCTGGGACAGTAATAGAAAAATGAAGAGTAATTACAAGGGATAAAAGAGGAAATCGAAAAGCAGAATGAACAATAAGAGGTCAGAAAGAGCACTACGAGGTTGTACATAGGGGGAACGAGTGGGGTGTATAACAAGAGAAAAATTACCAGAGGACTAGAAATGAGGGCAACACGCTCCGGGGACACAGGAAAGACATGCAAAATTAAAAAATGTAACATATTAAGGTAGTAGTTGCTGCCAGAAGGGATAGGTAAAAGATGGTGAAAACGAGGCCAAAGTTGTGTAGAGAAGACTAGATCGTGGAGGATTGTCCATCATGTACCTTTGACCACCGATTCTCTTTGCTTAGGAGATCTGCATAGAAGTATGCCAGCTTCCACATTCCTTTATAAGCAAAGCACCACATCAGCTCCCAATAACACATGTGGTGGAACTGCTTCCACGACTGCTGGGCCGAGCAACCCAACTCAAACCAATTCACAGCCTGGACAAATAGGAGACACAGAGTTGGGACGAGTGGAAGCTCGGGACAGTAAAGGGTTCAATTATCAATTTTCCCCTCTTAGCATATACATATTTATTATAGTGGGAATACAACAAAGAGGGCACGATGGATAGATGTAGCTGTGCAATGGACAGACAGGTGGTTCCCAGCAGATTCTCACCTCATCAATATTTCCTTTGATTTCTTCGATCCTCCCAGCAAAGAAGAGAAAGATGGCACTCTGAAAGGAACAAGGGCAAGGTAGGTGAAAGATACCCAGCAACATCAGAATGGGCACATACTGGTGCCCCCATTAAACCAGACAGTAATCATAATTTACATTTAATATGTCAATAAAACTTGTCATGCAAACTTTATTATGTAAAACTATTGCCAGATAATGGTTTAGGGATGTTTGTACTCACCTTGGGATAGCTGGTCAGGTACGGCTGCAGGATGGCTTGTGCTTCAGAGAGATTATCTTCACCGATGCCTGTAACCACAGCATGAAGAGAAAACAGTGAGCTCTTCAATTGTAGAGGCCATACATGGCAGGGTGTGCTTTAGTTTCACATCAAAATAATATATCCAAGGTGTTTGTCCCTCTCACCAGAAAGTGACATGGGACATGGAGTCTGTCCCTCCCAGCACAGGGTGACAGACAGGAGGGATTTATGGGACATGGAGTCTGTCCCTCCCAGCACAGGGTGACACACTCCATGTCCAATAACTTCCTCCTGTCTGTGTCACCCTGTGCTGGGAGGGATAGACTCCGACAGGAGGAAGTTATGGGACATTGAGTCTGTCCCTCCCAGCACAGGGTGATGTAGAATGTACTCTAAAAAGTCCACACATACTTCTCACCCAAGACAAAACTGAGGAAGGTGTAATAACAGAGCAGTAGCATTGTGCAAAGCAGGGAGCGTAGATTGTTGGACTGGGCACCTTCACGAAGCTGAGACAAACCATAGTCCTGAGAAAATAAATAAATAAATAAGATTAACGGAGGGAAAATAAGGTGATGGAAAGAAGGAAGAGAGAATGACAGAGCAAGAGACAGAGATAAAGATGGTATTCATTAATGGCAAGCCCATTAGCCATTGGTTAGTAGAAATTCAACCCTGGACCATGACCTCTCTGGGCTTGCAGTGGCCAGTACCATTTAGACAGTTCTAGTAGTGTAGGACTTGCCATTTTAAGCCTTGCTTTATTTCACAGCTCTGACTGTTCGAGACAGATTATAAGGTGCGTGAAATGATAAAGTTAAAGGATGGAGAGACCGTGGCAGAATGAGAAAGATGGAAAAGCAAGGAAGGAAACAAGAATGCAGTACCTTATCTCCAGAAAATCCAGCAAATTCCAGTAACTTCAAAATGCGTGGGGGGAAGAGGGACAGCGTCTGTGGTAATAAGACATGGGGAGAAGCAATGTTTAATAATGGACTCCATCAGTGCTCGCCAGACTGACTGACAGCCTCCCAACCGGAGGGTCTCTCCGTACATCATACATAACATTTCTTGTAAGAGCATGGCAATAGACAGATAACACTCGGTCTCACAGGTTAATAGAAGTTTAAAATTTGTAGGAGTTCTCTAATTTGCCATCGTAAATGCCAACAAAGGGAAATTATTGTATCTTGTTCAACCCCCTTTCTATTCAATCATCCTTTACATGGACTACTTGAGTGTCAAAATCGTCTACTACAGTTCCTTTTAATTCTGGTAAACTGACTCTTTGCAATTCCTCTAAGACACAGATTGCAACGGCAACTTTGTCTATGCACATATCCATTACCATCTGGGTCCTTAAAATAACCCAGATTCAATCTGGTTTCCTACAAAGAATGTGACATTAGAGAATTGTGTGGGTTTTACTTCTATATACTCTGGGTTCCCCACAGCCAGTTGTACCCGTGACTACACATCACCACAATGGAAATTACTCCAACACACTAAAGTATAATTAGTAATAAGTCCACACAAAAATTTACGTTACTTGCGCAGTATTCCAAATCCATAAATAACTACGCTTAGTATCCCTCCAATGGCCATTAAATTGTCATTTTACCTGCCACATCAAGGCCACATCCTCTTAAGGGAGTCCTACACCAACAATTCACCTGGTTTACTGCATGTATTGGGGCTAAGGTGTATTACAGTCATTGCTGCCGCCCTGGAATAGTGGGAGTTTGAGCTCAGGATTTCATTAGATCGCAATATCTCCCATGGGGTATGCAAGTCTATATGACGTGCTTTACAATGTACAAGTAATCCGATATCGCGCTCTCGTGGCTTTAGGTCAGTACCCATTGTGTTATGGAGTGAAAGTCTCAGGATTCCATTAGCAGCAGGTATTAGAGTGATGGCAGACAATGGATTAGCCGACCATGACGGACACCGCCCTTTGTTTCCTGTCTAAATCAATTTCTGAAAAGCTCTTTGTGTAAAAGACTGGAGTCCATTAAATTCCTCCACGTGTGCAAGTGATGAAATGCTGACTTTAAGTAAATGTTTATATCATATACACGCATTCATATTTAGAATTACTTCCTGGTAAGATGCATTGCAAAATGATTTAACATTTAGTTTTATTGAGAAGCATCTCTCAATATTGAAAAGCAGGGTAAAAAAAAGACACTGCACAAATACAAAATAAATAATTACCGTTTAGTAGATATAGCCAAAATGAAAACATGTATTCATTTAATTACATTTTTTTTTCCCAAATGGGGGTATATGTAAAAACAGTTTGCAAAACCAGCAGTTCTCTTGTTTGCAGACTTTACAAACCCTGCCCTTCTAACCCCACCCAGACTTTCTGTGTCTGTCCAATCACAGACTTCCCAATGCAGCTCAATGATAAGTCAGGCAGGTGTTCTGGACAATTGCTGCCTCTTGAGTTTAGCTCCACTGAGCTAAACAAACCAGGAAATAACAGCAGCAGTTGTCTGCTTGATAGCTAGGGATGTAAGGTTAATGTACAAAAAAATAAGTCCCAATTTCTATTGAAATATGCAGTTTTCGCAAAAAATAAATAAAATACCAGAGCAGCTTGCATTTGGAACACAACATAATATTTGTATTCCTAATGCTATAGTGTTCATTTAGAAAAGGAAAGGCTGCTGAAAATGCTTATACACTACCATCTCGAGTGACAGCTGATGAGGGGGGGGGAATCTTTTTAAAATAAATGTTATGTGAGGTCTACAGTAGTGGTTTTATACCTATATCTCCAGGCCACCTCAGAGTGTGACACAAACATGGACTTCCGAGCTGTAATGGGTTGGAAGATCTCCCATGCCCCTACAATTATTTATTTCCTTACTGTGACAAAAACTCCACGACTTTTTGGAGAAGCGTGAAGGCCAACCTTTAGCCCACAGACTATAGGCTTGGTTCCACAGACTATAGGCTTGGTTCCAAGAGCCCCTAGAAGGGGCTCGTCACAGTGGGGAGGTGTATGGGAGCCCTGGACACGAGGACTTCTGAGGATTGCCTGGACTAATTGTATATCTTGCGCGTCTGACCGGGAGATCCTCTGAAATACTCAGGAAATATTCCCCTGACCAGGACTGTGCCAAGGTACAGTCAATCCTTAGGTGGACTTCACGGTTTCCCTGGCCTCCAAATAGAGGACTATTTAGAAACCTAGAATGTGACGGCAGATAAGAACCATTCGGCCCATCTAGTCTGCCCAGTTTTCTAAATACTTTCATTAGTCCCTGGCCTTATCTTATAGTTAGGATAGCCTTATGCCTATCCCACGCATGCTTAAACTCCTTTACTGTGTTAACCTCTACCACTTCAGCTGGAAGGCTATTCCATGCATCCACTACCCTCTCAGTAAAGTAATACTTACTGATATTTTTAAACCTTTGTCCCTCTAATTTAAGACTATGTCTTCTTGTTGTGGTAGTTTTTCTTCTTTTAAATATAGTCTCCTCCTTTACTGTGTTGATTCCCTTTATGTATTTAAAATGTTTCTATCATATCCCCCCTGTCTCGTCTTTCCTCCAAGCTATACATGTTAAGATCCTTTAACCTTTCCTGGTAAGTTTTATCCTGCAATCCATGAACCAGTTTAGTAGCCCTTCTTTGAACTCTCTAAGGTATCAATATCCTTCTGAAGATATGGTCTCCAGTACTGTGTACAGTACTCCAAGTGAGGTCTCACCAGTGTTCTGTACAATGGCATGAGCACTTCCCTCTTTCTACTGCTAATACCTCTCCCTATACAACCAAGCATTCTGCTAGCATTTCCTGCTACTCTATTACATTGTCTGCCTACCTTTAAGTCATCAGAAATAATCACCCCTAAATCCCTTTCCTCAGATGTTGAGGTTAGGACAATATCAAGTATTCTGTACTCTGCCCTTGGGTTTTTACGTCCAAGATGCATTATCTTGCACTTATCCACATTAAATGTCAGTTGCCACAACTCTGACCATTTTTCTAGTTTACCTAAATCACTTGCCATTTGGCTTATCCCTCCTGGAACATCAACCCTGTTACATATCTAAGTATCATCCGCAAAAAGACACACCTTACCATCAAGACCTTCTGCAATATCACTAATACAAATATTAAAGAGAATGGGTCCAAGTACAGATCCCTGAGGTACCCCACTGGTGACAAGCCCAAGCTTCGAATATACTCCATTGACTACAACCCTCTGTTGCCTGTCACTCAGCCACTGCCTTACCCATTCAACAATATTGGAATCCAAACTCAAAGATTGCAGTTTATTGATAAGCCTTCTATGTGCAACAATGTCAAAAGCCTTACTGAAATCTAGGTAAGCAATGTCTACTGCACCACCCTGATCTATAATTTTAGTTACCCAATCAAAAAAAATCAATAAGATTAGTTTGGCATAATCTCCCTGAAGTAAACCCATGTTGTCTCTGATCTTGAAATCCATGTGTTTTTAGATGTTCAACAATCCTATCCTTTAACATGGTTTCCATCACTTTCCCCACTACTGAAGTTAGGCTTACTGGCCTATAGTTGCCCGACTCCTCCCTATTACCTTTCTTGTGAATGGGCACAACATTTTGAAGTGGAGGTCAGGGAGGCAAGGAGACATCGGCGGATACCTGGGACTTGAGTGCTCTCCCCTCACTAAAGGTCCGGGAATACCTTTTTGGAGACCGGGACTAAGCAGTCAGGTGTATATTACAATTTCTACCTCCCCTCTAGGGGCTTCCAACACAAATATATTCAATAACTAGATCTATTTGATGTCTGGTGTCATTCCAGAAGCTCTGTGCGCCCAATAATTCTCTGTGAAAAGCACTGAATTGGATTGTGGCAGTTGTGCATGTCCAGTGTGTCACTTCTCAAAAAGAAGCATCTGACTGCCTACACTGAGCAGAGTACAATTAACCACAAGGTGACCCAATGCTCCTACATAGGAGCCAAAAGGTTAGACAGGGGCTCCGGAAACATGAATGTGATTGGCTTCCTTATTTATCCCTGCGTGAACCATTTCTGCCAATGAGGAGTCTGTCCTGGAGCTGGATTACTGGCTACTTTACTGGGCATTTAAAAATAATAAAAACCATTAAATAAAAAAATAATTTGCGTGTTCCTTTAACTCACCAAGTTGAATGCGCCAATCCCCAGAGAGACTCCTCCCTCCAGATGTAAATGTGACTCCCCCTTCTGGAATGTATTGGACTGCATAATGTTGTTTAGATCTCTGAAAGGACATAGGAGCATAGAAATATATGGCACATATTGTATGATTACATACACATCTCCAAAATTCAGTGTATGGAATGAATATATATTTATTTATTTATTTTGAATTCCACATTTTACCCCAGAAGAGCTAGAAAACAAGCCAACTCAAAACATTTTAGCTGTACAGAGTAAGGAATTACCATAGAGCTTATTAGTCATGTGCAAAGGTTTTTTGTAACCTTTAAAACTTACAATCTAGGCACTATAGCCACTTTAGCTCATTGAAGTGGTTATAGTACTTTGAGTCCCCTGGCGCTGTCCTTTCAGTGTTCGGCCATTTTAATACGGTGTAATGCTGAATTGGGGTCCCATGTAAGCACAGCACAACCCTTACTGGAGGTCTTATGTTTTACAGAGATTATGTCCCACCTTACCCATATCTATTTATACCAGCAATGATCAGCTGTTATCAGGAGAGCATCAGATGCCCATCGCTGCCGGGGCTAATGGGTAGCATTTAACCCAGCAGCACAAAAGGATCAGACTGCTGGCGCTCTAGGACCAGCATCCAATCAAAAACCGTTCAATAACCTACAGAGGGATGCCATTAGGGGACTCTGGGCACTAGAACCACTTCATTTAGATGAATAGTTAGAGTGCCTAGTGTCCTTGTAAGCAAGCCAAAATTATAAACATGTTAACTGCAGAATTAGTACTAAAAGCAGGACAACTTGAAGGCGAGAGATCCTAAAAGGCGTATTTATTAAAGTGGGAATTCAAAGTACATTTCAAACCCAAAGTGGAAACATTCTCCAAGTCCGTAATGATTACAATCCAGCTACTTTGGTCTTAAATTTGAAATTCACCATCAATTCTTACGTTCGTGAATAATCCTGAAAGAGTCCATCAGTCATATTTAGTAAAGTGTCAGGAATTCAGTGTGAGTTTTAGACCACAGTAACCAATTTGAACTTTTCCCGTATGACTGTTTTCCAGATTTAACTCCCATGCCACGTCCTACAGAACTGCCATGGCCAGCATATTTATACAGATTATCGACATAACACATGGTCCACACAGCGGCCCACATACCCAGTTTCTCACCGATAAATCATGTAACTTTTCCGAACTTTCATTCCACCCTTGATAAAGTTGATCATATTCTCATCCTGGAAAGGCAGAAAATTATATCGACGGGTGTCTTTTTACTATTGTGACTCATCAGGAGATCATACACAGAACAAAGATTAAACCATTATCTCCCCAAATTACTTAAGAATGATCACCTAGGACAGGGAACCTTCGGCACTCCAGATGTTGTGGACTACATTCCCCATAATGCTGGCAAAGCATCATGGGAGGTGTAGTTCAAAACATCTAAAGTGCCGAAGGTTGCCTATGCCTGACCTAGGACAAGGTCAATAATCTATGATGCTAGTGTGTAGCAGCACTTACCACCTTAACCCCTTAAGGACACATGACATGTGTGACATGTCATGATTCCTTTTTATTCCAGAACTTTGGTCCTTATATCCGTTATATTACAACTGAAATGTGTCAATAAGTCTTCTTTTGGTGTTTATTTGTGAGTAAAAATAATTAATTTCACTTAATTCTGCTTTTAGACTGAACAGGCACAGATAAGAAAGCTAAATCCAGAACAAAGTTTTTCTGGTTGCTGGAAAAACCAGCTTAGCTGCAAATATGAGCTACTCTAGTAAGCAAAAATATCTGTGAAATTTACCATCATTCATGTCTGAAGGGCTGACTTTCAAGTGCAACGCAGCCATTTGAAGAATTCTATTTCCATAGTATGAAAAAAAATATATATATATATCCTCGCTGTCCAACACATTAATTCCACTCTCATTTCCACCTTCTTTCTCTGTCCATCACTTTGCTTTTAGCAACTGGGAATGTGTCTCCTAATCCTGGTCCCCCTGCTTCCCACAAAACCAACAGCTCCACCAGAACAACTGAAAACCTTTTTAGATTTACCTCGTCACTCGGCTTCGTCCCATTCCTTTCTCTGTGCCCTTTGGAATGCACGTTTAGTCTGTAATGCCATACCATCTGGGCAAATTTCAATCTCATCTCCCGTTGCTTGAACCTCCTGGCACTGCTACCCCTGCCTATCTTATGGATTGCACTTCTCCCACTCTTCAGACCACGTAATTCAAATGGTGGTGTTCTCCCCTCGCTTTTCCAACTTTTGCCCCCTTGTAGTTCTTCCTTTTCATCTTTTGAAGTCCAATCCATCTTTTTTAGTCCTCTCTCGTATTGCTGTAATCTACTGCCCTCCTGGCTCTCGTCTACTCTTAGACCAATTTTCTGCTTGGATTCCCTTACTTTCTCTCCTCCGACATTCCTTCCCTCATCCTTGGTGACTTTAACATACCCATTAACCTAACAACTCAGCAGCATCTAGACTTCTAGCACCTCCTCCTTTGGCCGTACTCAATGGACCAACTCTACTCCACACAGTCAGCAATACACTTGTCCTTGTTTTCACCAAACTTGGCTCTGTCTCCAACACACCTTTCCCTCTAACCGCCATCTTCTGACAATGTGCTCCTCACTTCACATATTAAACCTAGCCTTTGAGGGGTCAGCCAAGCCTTCAATGCTGGCACAGCAAAGCTCACCCGCTACCTCCAACGATGCTCCCATACTGCATAACGTTGCCGGAGAAAGTCTTGTAAAGCACTTTGCTACCTACATTACAAATTCATGCAATAGTACAAGTTCCTACACTTCTTCCCTTTTCCTTGCAAAAATAAAAATGTGTCTCCTTTTTCTGCCTACCTTCATGATGCCAAACACCTCTTTCATATTTTAACTTTCTTCATCCCACTGCAACTCCGCCATTAACGAAGCTTATAGCTAGTGATTTTGCATGTTACTTTACTGGCAAGACGAACCAAATTAGGAATGCAGTCTGCCCTCTAATACTAGGCTTCCATTCTGTACCTTCTTTCACCTTTAACTCCTACCCTCCCTCCTTTCAACGGAAAATTCATGGACCCTGGGTCAATACATGTTTTAGGGATAAACCCCAAGGTTTAGAGACACATATCTTAGAAACAACAGCCTTAGGAAAGGACAGAGGGGAACAAGAATGTTTGTTCCAACCTAAAAGGAACAACCCGTACAAACAAGGGGAACTTGAGAAGCAAGTCTATTGCTATGACCATGAGTGCTACCAACGTTCAATCAGTGTGCTCACATCAGCACAGCATGGGGAACGCAGGAACCTACGCTCTATTATTATATATTCCATACCTGCAGGAAAATCAGAGCCGCTCTCTGGAGAAGGCACTCTGCGTAGCAAACTTCTGCATGAAATTCAACTGCAATGAAAAACCAGGTATCAGTGTATGGATACTCCGTATTCTGGATACTTGGTATCATTCTAAAATGCAGGGTGTTTAATTTTAGTGAATAGATGCTCATCACCATAATGTAGCGCATTCTTTATTACTACAGTGTCCTCCACTAATATTGGCACCCTTGGTAAATATGAGCAAACCCCTTAAGGACCAAGCTTCTGGAATAAAAGGGAATCATGACATGTCACACATGTCATGTGTCCTTAAGAGGTTAAACAAAAAAAACCTTTTGATCTTTTTTTGTGCACAAATGCTCTGCTCTCATGGCCATCAATACAATTGCAAACACAAGTTTATCAAAATTAAAAACAAGAAATTGTTATTTTTTTAGTTCTGCATGGCAATTTAACTGAGAGTGTCATAATACTGTTTGCTTTTACTGCAATAAAATACACATTTGTATTCAGCGATGTCTCACGGGTAAAACAGTACCCGCTATGTACAGGTTTTATGGTGTTTTGGAAAGTTACAGGGCCAAATATAGCGTGTTACATTTTACAGATTGAAATTTGCCAGATTGGTTACGTTGCCTCTGAGACCAAATAGCCCAGGAATGAAAATTACCCCCATGATGGCATACCATTTGCAAAAGTAGACAACCCAAGGTATTGCAAATGGGGTATGTCCAGTCTTTTCTAGTAGTCACTTAGTCACAAACACTGGACAAAGTTAGCGTTCATATTGGTTTGTGTGAAAAATGCAAAACACTAAATTGAATGCCAGTTTTGGCCAGTGTTTGTGACTAAGTGGGTACTAGAAAAAACTGGACATACCTGCAGGAAACTGAAGAGGAGAGTCCACCAGCGTCGACCTGCAAATTTGAAGGATCTAGAGAGATTCTGTATCGAGGATTGGTCTCAGATGCCTTGCCATGTATTCTCCAACCTCATCAGATATTATAGAAGACGACTCCGAGCCGTTATCTTGGCAAAGGGAGGTAGCACAAATAATTGACTAAAAGGGTGCCAATAAATGTCCCACACATATATTTAACAAAATTTTCTATTTTATAAATCTGTGTTGGGTTTGCAATTGTTTGATATCTATGACAGAGCATTTTTGTGTAAAACAAAAAAAATATCAAAAGGTTTAACCATAAAGACAGGGACACTAACATTCCTTAGTCTCACCTTCTGTATACGAGTCAGCTCCAGTTTTTCCAATAAGGGAGGTTTTCTTTCTAAATCTGGTGGAGAACAAACATGTTGTTTTCAGTGGGTTTCATTGTTAAAGAGAATATACAAAGTATAATGTAGTTAAAGCACTCTCTGTGCCTGTTAACAGACAGCCTCAGTTGGCCTGTGTACCCTGGAGTTCTAAGGATTATAAATATTATAACCACACAATCATCTTGGATAGTCACTATGACACTCATCAGAAATCGTATTTATTTAAAACCCTTGCTCTTGTACTATTCTTGCCCTGCTCCTACCAGCCACATGTCCTCTTAGCTTTCTTCTCATGCAGTTGAGTCATTCTCTGCATTTATCTTGCAGACACCATTGTCCCCTTACCTCCAGTTCTCCATCTGTTCTCCTCCTCATATCTTGCCAAGTCTCCAGTGACTCTTGGCCTCCAATGTTACTTCTTGTCTCATTCCTTCCACAGGTCTGTTTTTGAAGACTTCTATTCCAGTAATCCACAAACCAGTCTTCAAGGCACCCCTACCAGTCCAGGATTTAGGAATTACCCAGCTGTGTCCAAGGTTTATATTTTCTATATACCTAAATCCTGGGCTGGTAGGGTTGCTTTGAGGACTGGTTTGGGAACCACTGCCCTATTTCATTGCTCAGATGAACCATGGCGAATGCACAGACCTGGATTGGGATACCAGCGAGAAACAGCTTGCTGGGTGGTGCCAGTATCAGTGCCACAGACCAGCCAGTCGAGATATCTGCACACCCATGCAACCAAGTGGATTGTCTGCCCCAGGCAAAATTATAAAAAAATAAATTTAAAAAAAAATCATATATATATTCTGCAGATCAGTATTCCCTGGCCCAGTCTTTTCACAGATTTTTTTTTCCCCTTTTGCCACTAGTAATTAATTCTCTCTTCTAGGTGTTTATGGCAGTAGTCTACCAGGCACAGCAGATTTTTATTACCATTGGATTTAGGGATATGCACTGAAGACATTTTAGGACAGGTATAGGCAACTTTTGGCACTCCTCCTCCCATGTTTTGGACTACTCCTCCCATGGTCCTTTGCCAGCATTATTAGTGTAGGGGCATTAAGGGGGATGTAGTCCATAGCATCTGGAATGACGAAGGTTGCCTATCCCTGTATTAGGACATCAGCTTGATATAAAATAGCTTTTAGTTATTCACAAATTAACCTGCAGGGTTCCAACTGCCTGCTTTTTGACTGACATTTTGTCTTCACTGTTTAGAGTTTGTGGTCTTCACCTCTGGCAGCTGCAGACCACAGTATGCACCACCATGTTACTATGCTTAAAGACTGGATTTAAAAAAAAGAGCATTTATGGAGTCTGCACTCCCCACAGGTGCAGACCACACGTTCCTCCACTGGAAGGCGAGGGATGCAGTCAGCAGCACCATGAGACCAAAGATCATATGATGCTGGACCACCAGGGATAACAACCACTATCTGCAGAAACGTTAAGTAGAAGGGGGGGTAAAAACGTGTTTTGGAGTTTTTATTATTATTACACAAACACACATGCAGCCCCGCACAATTACACTCAGCCAACCACCACCACACACATCCCACACTGGTGTATTGCTTAGAGTAGACTGACAATGGGGCCCTTCTAAATTTCTTGCACAGGGGCCCAGTGGTTCCTAGTTATGCCCCTGTAAATCAGTTTAATAAAAAAAAAAAAAAAAATTCTCAACCACTGAATTATTCATAACCTTGTTAGATCAATGTATGGACTGTTCATTATAGCCCATCAAATACAGGGTTTGTTTACTGTAAGGAGAAGAAAATTAGAGGCTACAATTGCCAATCAAATTTAACAACGTATTTTATCAGTTAAGCCACTAAATTCACAGTAATCTACAATTCTTACTAGAACGGTTATTAAAGAATAATGTAGTGTATTTATGCAGGTGATGCAATCAGAGGATTAAGATTAAGTTCAGGATTCCTGGTGGCTCCCATACGGACATAGGATAGGGGGAAGAGTTTAAAGCTCTGTTTGTCAGGCAGTGCTTGGTGACAGTGAGAAAGCAACAATGTTTATTCAGAGTGTTTGGTTTTACAAGTCAGATTACTGCCTGAGGATATGCAGTAAGAAAGAGAAAGAGGATAACTAAACATTAAATTTAAATAAGACGGAAAAAAAAGTAGCAGAGGAAAAAAATTCAAAAAAAAAAAAAAAGCGTAGCAGACGAAAATAAAAAATAAATAAATAAAAGAATGAATATTCAGAGAAGGCAATGAGAACAACGAAGGGGTGAAGACCACATACAAGCGCCATGCTGATGAGTCCCAACAGAGTGACAACATGCAGTTCATCGTCGATAATTGGTGTATTGTCTGTATACATGTGGGTTCTGAAAAAAAATCTGAAAAAGTGGTACTTGTGTGCTTATTTGGAAACTCTGCATGGAATTCTGGGAGGATTCGGAGAAACTGGTCTTGCTGTGTCCGAGGGAGATGTCTGTAAGGTTTGTCTATGGAGGTGATGCACAGCAGTACATTTCAGAATATAATTAAAAGGTTACTTTAAGAACCCTGACTTGGCATGAATACATTGGTTATAGGACAGACTGACTTCCAAGACTGACTTCTAACTACAGCTTGGGAGACTACCACACAGAGCAACCAGCTGGGAAAATAAAATAGGGCAAAATGGCTGGCTCCTGGCTGCTGGTCTGACTTCTTGCTGCTGGTTTTGCCTGTGCTTAGGAACTTCAAAAGGTTTTTTGTTGCAGGAGAAAGTTTGGGTTCCTCACAGGACCAAACTTTGGTTTAAAAACTGAACATTAGGGGGGCGGGGCCTGAACCTCATGGCGGCAGGTTGCAACTAACAGGAGCTCCTCACAGAACTCTCAATTTTAGTGGAATCCTGCGACACCTGCCACTCACAACTGAAACCGGCATTGTTATACCCACTACTAAAACCAGCCTGGAAGACTTTATCCGGTCTCCAGAGGTGCTGGCTAACCCTGGTCCACCGGAGCTACCGAGGCCTAGTGTGCACACTGGCCGGTAGAAACGGACGATCTCCTGTCCCACGACGCATCACTCTCTCAGTGAACTACAGTGCCCTGTTACCCCCTCCTCTGGACCGGCGTGGGTTATCCTGGTCCCCACTGGGTTGCTTTGCTCACCACTGCAGAGGTTAGGCAACTAATCCCGTTTGAGACCACACTGCAGCTGACTCCCCCAAGATGTCTGACATGCTCAAACCACAAAAGCATGAGCTGTCTTCGATTGGGGCTGAACAAATAATGGAGTGACTGAAAAAATCACTTGGCATGCTTCTGGGCAAAACTTGAGGCCCTCATCGTGGCAGCATCACCTCAGAGTCAGGAGAAAAACAGGTGACAGTGGAGCAGGGGTGAGAGGGCCTCCTTCGGGCAAATCATCTCAGAAATCTTATGTGTTTCCCAGCATTGGCCTGCCTAGGCTGAGGGCCTTTGGGGACGTAGTCCCTATGTATCAACCACCCAGACGGAAGACCCTTCGCTGCAAGTGGCAACGGAACACCAGGATCTTTCACAATTTCCCTATAGGGATGGACTTTAACTCCGACGCGAGCACTCAAGTCCGTGGTGTCCTGATATTGGCCTTCATCACGGCCTGGGGCAGGAGACTCCCAACACCGCACTCCCGCCTTGCTACACTTCGCGGCAACCATCCAGCATTCCAGACCTTGGGCATCAGCTGATGCTGGACTTATTCCCAGAGGCATATTGCTCGTCCAAAGTAGGAGTCTCCCTAACTCCAGTTGCCACCATATGGCATTTCTAAGCCACTTCTCCAGAATTTGAGCAATGGTTTTATTTTTTGTTCTACTGATGTGGGATTATTAAAAATCTTTATTGTACTTGTATTGAATTATTGCACTAACTCCATTTTAACTTTATACTGTGACAATCCTCCATTTTGTCCTCCTAACCTGACTTCTTCAATCCTCCATTTTGTCCTCATAACCTAACTTGTTCATTTTAAAACTACCTTACATGACAGAATTTCCCAGCACATCTAATACAATAGACAAAGACAGTATTTTCTATAAAGACATGATTAACACAGGAATTGCTGACTTTTCCTTAACTTGCAACATAGTATAATTTGAAGGCCATGAGAACACAGTAGTAATGAAATGTTCTATTCATAAGAGACCTTGCACCTGGCCACGAGGCCTGAGATCACCGACCGTGTAAAATGACGCTCAAGACCCCCTTGTCCCCACCCGTGTCCAGAACAATCCCACCTCTTGGTGGGTGGGCACGGGACTAACCACTTAGTTTTTGAGCCAATTAATAATATTGATAGGAGGACACTAATCCCGACACTTAACAATTAATCCAATTAATGATGTTTATTTGCTGATATTCTAATAATCAATGATGACGTAAAATGTCTCTTAAAAGGGTCTGCGCGCCCGCTTTTTAATCACTTGCCAATAAATTTTCTCGAAGTTATTTTAACCTGAACCTTGTGTGTCAGACTTAATTACTTCAGCGTATATACGCAATTCAATTTTATTGATTTGGACAGGAACAGATAGACATTTAAACATTTTGGTTTACTGCTAAAAAGTACCATAACACTACATACAGTTAGTTTCTTTCGCAATGCAGAACCGTGCCAGTAATCCTGACCCCAGTGGTTCTTTACTCCTGAAACACCAATATGACTTGCAACATTTTACTATGCTCCAATCCCCATGTCTAACTAGCCTGTTTTAACATACGTGTTTTCCAGCCTAGACATGTTGAACTATCCTGTTCCTGCTAGTTATTAATACAAAATTGTGCAGTTTCTATGAACGCCATATATATATTGTTTACTATTGTTTGATATTACGGTGTTGGTTTGTGCTATTGTGGCTTGATAAGCTTACTGGACATCCAGCCTTATACTTCCTCCAAGTCTTGCCTTGGAAGAGATAGTCAATGCTGAAATAAAGGTTTCTGAAAAAGCGGAGGAAGCCTTCTGAGAACGAAACAGACCGAGAGACCAAATGGAAGAGGGATATCATCACTGCTGGTTACAACCAATGATATTCAATCTACAGTATAACCAGAAAAACCACTCATTCAACAACATATCCATAGTATGAATTCATGTACAGAATGACCATCACTCAGTTATAGGTGAACATTGTAAGAGAGAAGAAACAAAAAACAATAAAACACTATAGTTACTATTTGCATGTTATAAACAATGTAAATCAGGATATGATGTGTTGTATCTATCCCATTCTCTACCTCTGGCATGTTTCTTGAGCCTGTTTCATAGTCAGTCCAGCATTGATGATGTCATCATGCTCAAATGTCATCATTGCTTGCATTTCCTGGATGGTACCATATACAAGGCCATGGTACATGCTGTCTGCAGCTCTAAGAACAAAAGACACAGATCATTGGGTTAGAAAAATGTCAATACGCAAGATCAGGTGTGGTGGAAGAAAAATATGAGTGAGCTATGGGATATGGCTCTGATTTCTTCTCTGTGTCACCCTGTGCTGGGAGGGACAGACTCCATGTCCCATAGCTCCCTCCTGTCTGTGTCACCCCGTGCTGGGAGGGACAGACTCCATGTCCCATAGCTCCCTCCTGTCTGTGTCACCCCGTGCTGGGAGGGACAGGCTCCATGTCCCATAGCTCCCTCCTGTCTGTGTCACCCTGTGCTGGGAGGGACAGACTCCATGTCCCATAGCTCCCTCCTGTCTGTGTCACCCTGTGCTGGGAGGGACAGACTCCATGTCCCATAGCTCCCTCCTGTCTGTGTCACCCTGTGCTGGGAGGGACAGACTCCATGTCCCATAGCTCCCTCCTGTCTGTGTCACCCTGTGCTGGGAGGGACAGACTCCATGTCCCATAGCTTCCTCCTGTCTGTGTCACACTGTGCTGGGAGGGACAGACTCCATGTCCCATAGCTCCCTCCTGTCTGTGTCACCCTGTGCTGGGAAGGACAGACTCCATGTCCCATAGCTCCCTCCTGTCTGTGTCACCCTGTGCTGGGAGGGACAGACTCCCTATACTATAATTTGCTCAGGTCTGTTCTACGAGGAAAGTTTTCAATATTTCTCATCTTACATGATTGCCAGTCACTAATTCACAACTATACACTGAACTTTATTAAATTAAAAACTTTGAATTGCAAAACTTATGGTAAAACAGTAAGGCAGTTGACAACTTTAGCAGAGTTGAAGAATTATTCCAAACCAGCTAATTTTCCCTAGGTTTTAAAATTCAAATTAAATAATTGAATAAAAAAAAAACTTGTTCTGTAAAAAAAAAAAAAGTTACGATTTCATTCTCACCTTGGCCGCAAAAGATCAAGGCTCTCGTTAAACTGGTTATTAAGAAACAGACTCAGTGCTTCCATACATTCCTTGAGATCCATTGACAAATTCACAGGAGACCTGCAAAGACAGAAAATAAACTAATAAAAATGCTAAGCACCCCAAGGCAATCCTACAAATGTTTAGTGAAAAGAGAAAAGTTCTAGAGGTATTTTTAATAATTTGTAAAAAAAAAAAAATGTTTTGCAATTGTCGAACTCACAACTGCTTTATTACCCCGTAACAACTTATTACAGTAACCCAGCTCCTGAATGCCTTATTACCCTGTAACATCTTATTACAGTAACCCGGCTCCTGAGTGCCTTATTACAGTAACCCGGCTCCTGAGTACCTTATTACCCTGTAACATCTTATTACAGTAACCCAGCTCCTGAATGCCTTATTACCCTGTAACATCTTATTACAGTAACCCGGCTCCTGAGCGCCTTATTACCCTGTAACATCTTATTACAGTAACCCGGCTCCTGAGTACCTTATTACCCTGTAACATCTTATTACAGTAACCCGGCTCCTGAATACCCTGTTACATCTTATTACAGTAACATCTTTTTACCGTAACCCGGCTCCTGAATACCCTGTAACATCTTATTATGGTAACTCTGTTCCTAGGTGCCTTAATTGCCTTTTGTAAACTCTAATTACTCAAGGACAAGGGTGTGTACATTTAGTGAATTAACCAGCCACTTTATCACTAAGAAGAGGTAAGGTGGGCGTCTCCTTGTACTTTGGAGTAATGTATTTACTAAAGGTGGATTATAATGTGAATGTATTGGAACAAATGAATACATTATTAATAAAGAGTTTTGGTAGGCTAATAAGACACTCAGGAGCCGGATTACTGTAATAAGATGTTACAGGGTAATAAGGCGCTCAGGAGCCGGGTTACTGTAATAAGATGTTACAGGGTAATAAGGCACTCAGGAGCTGGGTTACTGTAATAAGATGTTACAGGGTAATAAGGCACTCAGGAGCTGGGTTACTGTAATAAGATGTTACAGGGTAATAAGGCACTCAGGAGCCAGGTTACTGTAATAAGATGTTACAGGGGGTAATAAGGCACTCAGGAGCCGGGTTACTGCAATAAGACGTTACAGGGGGTAATAAGGCACTCAGGAGCTGGGTTACTGTAATAATATGTTACAGGGGGTAATAAGGCACTCAGGAGCCGGGTTACTGCAATAAGACGTTACAGGGGGTAATAAGGCACTCAGGAGCCGGGTTACTGCAATAAGACGTTACAGGGGGTAATAAGGCACTCAGGAGCCGGGTTAATGTAATAAGACGTTACAGGGGGTAATAAGGCACTCAGGAGCCGGGTTACTAGCTTCAATATAGTCACTGGTGCTCTGCTTATAAGCCATAAAGTATTTGGCCCCAATAAAGACAATGTATAAGGATGTGTTACCATTAACACCAGGATATTGAGGTGTTTGGGGATTACAGTAAGGGCTTCCTATAATAGATTAGATACCCCGTACTCCTTCCACTCCCTGCTCACAGGTGCTTGCTTCTCCATATAATGAATTGTCGGTCATCAGTACTCCCTGCTCTACTTGCAGACAGGTGGCTGCCCCTCTTATTCCATGCATTCTCTCTCCCTTTAGGTTAGACACCCAGAACTCCCTCCTGCCTGCACACAGGCGGTCTCCCCCCCCTCACTCCATGTATTACCAGCCTGCACACAGGTGGTCTCCCCCCTCACTCCATGTATTGCCAGCCTGCACACAGGTGGTCCTCCCCCTCACTCCATGTATTGCCAGCCTGCACACAGGTGGTCCTCCCCCCTCACTCCATGTATTGCCTGCACACAGGTGGTCCTCCCCCCTCACTCCATGTATTGCCTGCACACAGGTGGTCCTCCCCCCTCACTCCATGTATTGCCTGCACACAGGTGGTCCTCCCCCCTCACTCCATGTATTGCCTGCACACAGGTGGTCCTCCCCCTCACTCCATGTATTGCCTGCACACAGGTGGTCCTCCCCCCTCACTCCATGTATTGCCTGCACACAGGTGGTCCTCCCCCCTCACTCCATGTATTGCCTGCACACAGGTGGTCCTCCCCCCTCACTCCATGTATTGCCTGCACACAGGTGGTCCTCCCCCCTCACTCCATGTATTGCCTGCACACAGGTGGTCCTCCCCCCTCACTCCATGTATTGCCTGCACACAGGTGGTCCTCCCCCCTCACTCCATGTATTGCCTGCACACAGGTGGTCCTCCCCCCTCACTCCATGTATTGCCTGCACACAGGTGGTCCTCCCCCCTCACTCCATGTATTGCCTGCACACAGGTGGTCTCCCCCCTCACTCCGTGTATTGCCTGCACACAGGTGGTCTCCCCCCTCACTCCATGTATTACCTACACACAGGTGGTCTCCCTCTCACTCCATGTATTATTACCTGCCTGCACCCAGATGGTCTCCCCCTCACTCCATGTATTATTACCTGCCTGCACACAGGTGGTCTCCCCCCTCACTCCATGTATTATTACCTGCCTGCACACAGATGGTCTCCCCCTCACTCCATGTATTATTACCTGCCTGCACACAGGTGGTCTCCCCCCCTCACTCCATGTATTATTACCTGCCTGCACACAGGTGGTCTCCCCCCCTCACTCCATGTATTATTACCTGCCTGCACACAGGTGGTCTCCCCCCCTCACTCCATGTATTATTACCTGCCTGCACACAGGTGGTCTCCCCCCCTCACTCCATGTATTATTACCTGCCTGCACACAGGTGGTCTCCCCCCCTCACTCCATGTATTATTACCTGCCTGCACACAGGTGGTCTCCCCCCCTCACTCCATGTATTATTACCTGCCTGCACACAGGTGGTCTCCCCCCCTCACTCCATGTATTATTACCTGCCTGCACACAGGTGGTCTCCCCCCCTCACTCCATGTATTATTACCTGCCTGCACACAGGTGGTCTCCCCCCCTCACTCCATGTATTATTACCTGCCTGCACACAGGTGGTCTCCCCCCCTCACTCCATGTATTATTACCTGCCTGCACACAGGTGGTCTCCCCCCCTCACTCCATGTATTATTACCTGCCTGCAGACAGGTGGTCTCCCCCCCTCACTCCATGTATTATTACCTGCCTGCACACAGGTGGTCTCCCCCCCTCACTCCATGTATTATTACCTGCCTGCACACAGGTGGTCTCCCCCCCTCACTCCATGTATTATTACCTGCCTGCACACAGGTGGTCTCCCCCCCTCACTCCATGTATTATTACCTGCCTGCACACAGGTGGTCTCCCCCCCTCACTCCATGTATTATTACCTGCCTGCACACAGGTGGTCTCCCCCCCTCACTCCATGTATTATTACCTGCCTGCAGACAGGTGGTCTCCCCCCCTCACTCCATGTATTATTACCTGCCTGCACACAGGTGGTCTCCCCCCCTCACTCCATGTATTATTACCTGCCTGCACACAGGTGGTCTCCCCCCCTCACTCCATGTATTATTACCTGCCTGCACACAGGTGGTCTCCCCCCCTCACTCCATGTATTATTACCTGCCTGCACACAGGTGGTCTCCCCCCCTCACTCCATGTATTATTACCTGCCTGCACACAGGTGGTCTCCCCCCCTCACTCCATGTATTATTACCTGCCTGCACACAGGTGGTCTCCCCCCCTCACTCCATGTATTATTACCTGCCTGCACACAGGTGGTCTCCCCCCCTCACTCCATGTATTATTACCTGCCTGCACACAGGTGGTCTCCCCCCCTCACTCCATGTATTATTACCTGCCTGCACACAGGTGGTCTCCCCCCCTCACTCCATGTATTATTACCTGCCTGCACACAGGTGGTCTCCCCCCCTCACTCCATGTATTATTACCTGCCTGCACACAGGTGGTCTCCCCCCCTCACTCCATGTATTATTACCTGCCTGCACACAGGTGGTCTCCCCCCCTCACTCCATGTATTATTACCTGCCTGCACACAGGTGGTCTCCCCCCCTCACTCCATGTATTATTACCTGCCTGCACACAGGTGGTCTCCCCCCCTCACTCCATGTATTATTACCTGCCTGCACACAGGTGGTCTCCCCCTCACTCCATGTATTATTACCTGCCTGCACACAGGTGGTCTCCCCCTCACTCCATGTATTATTACCTGCCTGCACACAGGTGATCTCCCCCTCACTCCATGTATTATTACCTGCCTGCACACAGGTGGTCTCCCCCTCACTCCATGTATTATTACCTGCCTGCACACAGGTGGTCTCCCCCTCACTCCATGTATTATTACCTGCCTGCACACAGGTGGTCTCCCCCTCACTCCATGTATTATTACCTGCCTGCACACAGGTGGTCTCCCCCTCACTCCATGTATTATTACCTGCCTGCACACAGGTGGTCTCCCCCCCTCACTCCATGTATTATTACCTGCCTGCACACAGGTGGTCTCCCCCCCTCACTCCATGTATTATTACCTGCCTGCACACAGGTGGTCTCCCCCCCTCACTCCATGTATTATTACCTGCCTGCACACAGGTGGTCTCCCCCTCACTCCATGTATTATTACCTGCCTGCACACAGGTGGTCTCCCCCTCACTCCATGTATTATTACCTGCCTGCACACAGGTGGTCTCCCCCCCTCACTCCATGTATTATTACCTGCCTGCACACAGGTGGTCTCCCCCCCTCACTCCATGTATTATTACCTGCCTGCACACAGGTGGTCTCCCCCCCTCACTCCATGTATTATTACCTGCCTGCACACAGGTGGTCTCCCCCCCTCACTCCATGTATTATTACCTGCCTGCACACAGGTGGTCTCCCCCCCTCACTCCATGTATTATTACCTGCCTGCACACAGGTGGTCTCCCCCCCTCACTCCATGTATTATTACCTGCCTGCACACAGGTGGTCTCCCCCTCACTCCATGTATTATTACCTGCCTGCACACAGGTGGTCTCCCCCTCACTCCATGTATTATTACCTGCCTGCACACAGGTGGTCTCCCCCTCACTCCATGTATTATTACCTGCCTGCACACAGGTGGTCTCCCCCTCACTCCATGTATTATTACCTGCCTGCACACAGGTGGTCTCCCCCTCACTCCATGTATTATTACCTGCCTGCACACAGGTGGTCTCCCCCTCACTCCATGTATTATTACCTGCCTGCACACAGGTGGTCTCCCCCTCACTCCATGTATTATTACCTGCCTGCACACAGGTGGTCTCCCCCTCACTCCATGTATTATTACCTGCCTGCACACAGGTGGTCTCCCCCTCACTCCATGTATTATTACCTGCCTGCACACAGGTGGTCTCCCCCTCACTCCATGTATTATTACCTGCCTGCACACAGGTGGTCTCCCCCTCACTCCATGTATTATTACCTGCCTGCACACAGGTGGTCTCCCCCTCACTCCATGTAATATTACCTGCCTGCACACAGGTGGTCTCCCCCTCACTCCATGTATTATTACCTGCCTGCACACAGGTGGTCTCCCCCTCACTCCATGTATTATTACCTGCCTGCACACAGGTGGTCTCCCCCTCACTCCATGTATTATTACCTGTTCTCTGGTTCTAGCTGTTCGTTCATGTTGCTGCTCCACCGAATAGCAGACCGTCCGGCCACGCCTACTGACACCTGTACTGGGAGGAGCTACACCGTGCATAACCCAGTCCGTCAGAAACGGAATTTAGCAAGCCACGCCCACTGACACGTGGAGTACACAGGTATGCGTGAGACCACGCCCTCGCAGGGAGGGACCTTCTGTAACCACGCCCGTTTTTAATTAAAGGGACATGTTTACTAAACATTGAATTTATGGTTAATTAAAAAATCAAACTGCAAAACATGGGCTGAAACACTTATTAAAAAAATAAAAAACAAACAATGTAAAGGTCAACATTTTACCAATATGGCTAGTTTTGTGGCTGAAGTTGTATTTCTCCCCAATTCACTATTGATATTCCCCAGTTTGATGTAGAGCAGGGAACCAGGACAAGAGTCAGCTGGCTAAGCATGATGGGAATGCAGCCTAGTCTGGAATCTTTCCCAGAACCCCATAGATATCTAAACATCACCCATGGACTGCGCCATTAAGAGTTTATTTATAATTTGCATTAAAGGGACACTCCAGGCACCCAGACCACTTCTGCCCATTGGAGTGGTCTGGGTGCCAACTCCCACTACTCTTAACCCTGCAAGTGTAATTATTGCAGGTTTTTTGTAATAACCTAGCACAGGAGCGTCGCTGGACGTCCTCACGCTGTGTGAGGACTTCCAGCGTCGCTCATTTCCCCATAGGAAAGCATTGAAATATATTTTCAATGCTTTCTTATGGGGAGCGCTAATTTGGCCGACGCAGTCAGAAGGAGGAGCGACGCGGAGGAGGAAGCAGCGATGTGGGACATCGTCACTGCCTCAGGTAAGTTACTGAAGGGGTTTTCACCCCTTCAGCAACCGAGGATGGGAGGGAGAGGGGACCTGCAGTGCCAAGAAAACGGATGGTTTTCCTGGCACTGGAGTTTCCCTTTAAATGCCAGACTGGCTGATCATAGCAAGGCAAAGAGGAGTAGATGGCTTTAACCTTTGTGATACATACTTACCTCTGCCGCACTAGCTTTCATTAGAAGGTGGAAAATTAACACGTTCAGAAAATAGACAGTTCCTCTTCAAAAGGTCATTTAAGTTAACATATTCTTAAAATATTGCATATTTAATGGGATGTACTGGTTCTCCGGTAACGCCACCTCAGGTTTGTTCTCTGGTGTCCTGCTTCTGGAGGGAATATGGTGCAGTTTGCTGCTATACAAAAAAAACTCAGGGTATCCCATACTAGAGTGCTTCATGGGCAACCCTGAGATGACATGGCTCTCAGATCCCACCCATCGCTGCAAAAATAAAGGACTGGTCACTCCGAAATACGACATGGAGGTGCTTTAATCCAGATTAAAGAGGAGCAACGTTTCAACTCCTCAAATAGGACTTTGTCACGCCACAATGGCTTGGAATAAAGTGTCTGAGTGTTACTCACCTGTTTTTGAGTGCCAGGTCATCTGTGATGTGGAGGTGGTGCTCTGGATCGTTTCGCACTGTGTGAGCACTAGACTTGTGCAAAAAATCCTTTTTCATCTGTGACAAACGAATCAATCTCTTGTTCATCTTGGCCCAAATGAATCGATCTGCCAGGTAAATCCCAGATTGATCGATTCGTTCGGACCAAGAGGAACAGGAATTTGATACGTCAGTCGCAGGTGAAAAGCATTGTCCATAATGCTTTTTAGCTGATATGAACTAATCAAAATTCTCTTAATCTAAGTCAGAGCAAATCAATGGCCCGGGATTTAGGCTGTGTAGTCTGACAAGGTTATTCACTAAGGTGAGAATTCAAAGTGAGTTTCAAATTCAAGATAAAAGTTGCCAAACTGGAATATTTCTATAAGTCAGCTGTGCTTCTAGTTCGGATATTTCGGCTTTAAAGCTGAAATTCACTTTAAATTCCCAGTTTAATAAATAACCCTGTCAATCATTGAATAAGACTCCACAAGTAAATCCCAGGGGAATTGATTAGTTTGGGTGTAGAGTAATAGGTATTTGATTAATTTGTACCAGCTGAATAGCAGCTGAAAACGCATGTGAGGACACATTTAATTATGTCTGCTAGTGTTGTGTTTTTTTTTTCTTGTTTTTTTTTCCAATCTTTATTTAGAAACGTTTTCAAAAACAGCATGCGATCAACAGATTTATCCTGCGAGGCGGATAAAAAAAAAAATTAAATTAAAAAAAGGAAGATTTTTGTATTTTTTTTTTTGTTTTACTTATTAACATTGCAATTTAATTGCACAGTTCATTCATACCAATATGTTATCACAGTGAAAATTGACTATACAGTGCCTGTTCAATACTTTTATCATTGATTTCCATATGGACTGGATACATTGATATTTACTATGGATAAAATATATGGCATTTTCCTTTTCATTGTAAAAATTGTTATTGTAAAAAATATCCCTTTAATAAAATATCTTTGAAAAGAAGATAAGTCAACTGCAAAATGTAACACAATACAAAATATTGCAATCAGTGCAACTAAATCATTGCCAACGAACAACAAACAATAAAGGGCGGTATTATCAGGGTATTGTCTAAATAACCTGTAATACTCGTACCAGACAGAGGAACCAAAGGAAGAAGAGTCTCCCATGTGATGGGGCAAGGCCCTCGTGGTCAGCACCCCTCTCTGGATTACCCTAACTGGAAACATAGATGACTTGGAGATTTTTTTTCCCAGTTACCGTTGTCCGTAAATTTGAAATTAATTTCCTTGTCTCACTCATACTCTTTGCCACTATGATCAATTTTTGGTAGGGTGTGGAACTGCACTCTATCCCTTTAAGCAGTATGTAGCTGGGTGCAACTCAGCTTGACAAAGACCGTGTAGGTCGAAACGTTGCGATGGAGTGGGTTCAATAAAATTGCCTGATTTGTACCTTGGAGTGCCTCGACTTTCCTTCTATTTTATGATAAATTTTTGGTCACAAAGTTAGACGTGGTTATATCGCCTGTACATTTACTTTATTCAACTTTATTAAAAGAAAAATTAGATAAAGTGCAGCCTTTTCGACATGTTATGTACAATGTTTTTGCACGCCTGTATGTTTAACGCTGCACTGCAAAAATAAAGAATTCCTTTTCAAAAAACAAATGTGAAATTCGATTTGAATTTTCGAAATTGTCGCTTTGGTGAATAAGCCTGTGAAACTTAAGAATTCTGTTAATTTAGAACATTTCTTAGAAAGGCATCCACAGCTACATGTGCCCCTGCGGGAGAGTACGATGAAACCAGTTTATTTAGTGCAAAGTGTCAAATGCACAACATTCCTCCCGCTGCACATTCTCTTTCCAGAAATAGCCAGAAAAGTGTCATAATCGACACGTGAGTGGCTGAGCATGTTGGTAGTTGGAATCCACAGCAGCAGGAAAACCAGTACTATCTTATTCTGAAAGCACAGTGATTTGAAGTGGTCATGGTGCCTGGAGTCTCTAAATGCCGTGTTTTGCTTTGAAACACTGCGCGTATGGAGATTAACTGCTCTGATGTCACAGGTGTAACTCCACCTCCAGTGGCGACATTGAGGTGTCATCAGCCAGTCCAGAATTAGAGTTCTGGTCTGGCTTATTACGATTCTGTGCAACGTTCATTGTATAGAATTGCATTAATTGGCTGAGGAAGGTTAGCTGTCATTCTCAGCCAATGAATAGGGATGGCCACGGCTTCCAGCTTCTGTGGCTCTGTAGAAGCTGAACGCACGTCACTGGACCACCAGATCCCGACTGGGACCCAGGTAAGGGAGCAAACTATTGCTAATTGGTATGGGAATCAGTTTAGGATACTCCTCACAGTATAACCACTACAGCGGGATTATAATGATTCTAGTAACCCTTTAATTCATCCTTTGTGTTGCTGAGTATTCTATTGCAGCTGGGTCATTTGTCCTAATAATTTCCATATATGTTTTCATACTCCCCAAACCGGATACTCCAGAGATACAAGAGAGAAGAATTTGTGTTTGACATTAAACCTTTCATGTCCTTCTGACACCTCCTGGCCATTTGCAATTGTTTTATTGAGTGCGGGAAAAAAAATCAGTTTCAAAATACTTTAAAGAGACATACACATTGTCTCTTACTCCAACAAGCAGAATACATCCATTACACACACTGTCTGCCATCATATACACCCTGTACAAAGCATGCACAGGATACAAGGCCAGGCCTTTCCCAAATAACACCCTGGGTAAACACTGACTCTGACATCAGTCTTCTAGGATAGATCTACAGATATTACAGGTGAATATAAACAGGATTATTCACTAAAGTCCAGGTGTCTGGATGTCCCTGGTTTGGATTAGCAAAAACAACCTGGTGCGATCTGGGCGTCACAATACAGGCATCGTGTGCACTATTAATCAATATCTGGATTTTTGTATTCAGCATCTGAATGGACGTGAATGTCCACTGGATACAATGAGACGTCTGAAATCTGGATCCAGATGCTGCCAGTGGCCAAACAGTTAGAAAAAAAAAAAAAAAAAACCTTGGCTATGCAAGGCTTAACAAATATGACAGCTGGCCAGCTCCTACTAGCCATAAAAAACAAACAAAAAAAAAACATATGGAACTTAATAGAATTCCCATATAATAACTGTGAGAAGAAAGTCTTCACCTGATGTAGAGTAGGTGGGACATGTCTACTAAACGGGATCCTGGCTGCTTCTCCGTTTAGTAGACATGCCCCCTTCTGCAGCATGTTAGGTAGGGGGTTAATAGAACAGTGAGCAGTTTGTCCACCCAGTAGTTACATGGCCGTTACTGTGGGGTTTAATTAGGAGAACCGTGGATTTTCTTAACTATTTACTCATTAGCTACATCCAATACCAACTGGCAAATAATCCAGAAATTAGTAGATTTGTCTACAAGAAGAAAGTAAAGTTGTGATGTGAATGTGCCAGGAGAAGTGAGATCTGGTATCAAACTGCTTGTTTGATAAATATGAGATTCCTCTAGTTAATAGAGGTTACACATAGAAAAATGACTGATTTGTAGAGTGTGATGAAGCTCCTGTATTCAGACTGACTATCTCCGCCTAGTATCCCTTCTCCCCTTGGACAGAGCAGTTAGAGTGATTATAGCTTTGTCCCAAACATCAACCGAGGCTTGATGAAGTGTAAAACAGGTCCAACTTTTATTGGAAACTCACAAGTATTTATACACACATTCACAACAGGGGTCATCAACCAGAACAAAACAAGTCCACCCGGGTGCCATGGTGTTTAGGACCTTACTTCATCACTGGACGAATGATTTAGTTAACTACCAGACACTACGGCGCCTAACAATAATATCCATAAAATAATGTATTCCCTCAGTTATCCCAAAGTGCTTTGCATCCCTGGATAGTTCTGGTGTAGGTGGCAAGCTGTGCAAAAAGTGCTGAGATTGGAGGTGTCTAGCCCAAGTAATCACGGGTTAAGATTTAGCTGGGCTGTGACAATCCTCTGATCCGACGCAGAGTTCCAGGCGGTTTGTTACTAAGTCCCGGTCTCCATTAATGGTGAAGGGAGTTCCTTCGAGTCGCTGGTTGCCTCATCACCACCAGTCCAAATAGCTCTCAGGTTGGTGTTCCTGTGGCCAAGTGATACCCATTTGAAGTTATACAGGATTGTGGCAATTCCATGGTGTTTCTGGTCACTTCCAGGTCGAGCACCCGGTGTTCCATCCCATCCCCAAAAGTGTTGAAAAAGTCTGTGAGGATAGTTGGACTTGGACCAGGCAATCCGTCACATAGGACAGACACCAGATCATACAGAATGAAATGTGCTCTTTTGGTCTAAATAACCAAATTTCCATCGGATTTGCCTTTGCATGTGAGCAGGGCTCAGGCGGCTGCCATAAGGCAGCATTAGAGTGCACCAGCCTTGGGGGCACAGTGTCTGGATGACTGGCAGGAGGGGGTGCACAGAGCCCCCTCTGCTGCCGCCAGTCACTCTCTGTAGCATGGCCTCGTGGACCACGGTAGAGGAACTTCTTTGTCGTCAACCTGGTCTGACAGGAAGTGCTCGCTGCTCTCAGTGTGTCACTTCCTGTCAGGCTGAGTAGAGGAGTTCTTTATCTGGTGGGGGCTTGGTACCTAAACAGCCACCATGGATCAATAGCGTTAGGAGTACACATTTTTATTCCTGAGACTATAGTGTTCCTTTTAAGTTTTTCCACCTAGACTTTGTGATTGGGTTGCTAGTTCCTTTTAGTTTAGTGAATAAATTCTATGTTTCCTATAATTTACATTATGGTAGACTGTATGTCGAGCATTATACTGCAGTATTGAAACTAACATCAGACATGATGACGTCAATCACTGTATAATTATTACTGGCATTTATAAGGGGCCAACATATTCTGCGGCGCTGTACAAGTGGGGAAAATATAGCACAATATACACAGACCAATACAAAAGGTACAAAGGGCCCTAATACAGGCTGATTTACAGTTTGTAAAAGCAGAACTTACTTAATCATACAGAATATGGACAAACAATAAACACAAATTGATACAAAATGAACAGTGAGTTTACAATCTGGCAATTATACAAAGTGCTTAGCAAGATGACGTGAGCTTACAATCTAACGTATATGCATTAACCACAACAAAAGCACAAAGCAATTATAAATGATGTGTTTTTTAGCCCAAATTGGGAAATGAATTTACAATAAACCTCACAGACTTTCATCATTCAATAAATAAAATATATCCTTAAAGGAACACTATAGTGTTAGGAATACATATCTGTAACGCTACAGCCAGGATGCCTCTTGTCATTTAGGTCCTTCCCACTGTATAAAGGAAAAGAAGGAAATAGATCAAAATAAAACAAATTACTCACCTTTTCTCCTGCACCTCCTCCTTGGGTTGCGTCATCCTGGATCCTTATAGACGAGCATTGGGGGCCGTAGGTGTATGCGCGGTGCTTGCCGCGATGTGCCTCAGATTCTGTCATAGAGGCTACAATGATTCTCTATGATTGACTGTGATGGTGCTGCGCATGCATATGACCAGAGTGCTTGGAGGTGCGTTTCAAAGCCCTCTAATTAATTAGTGTACTAAAGGGTTTTGGGGGGCAAGTGGGGGTGGGTGGGAGGGGCTAGGAGTTCAAGCACCATAACAATTTAAACTAAATGAAGTTGTTAAAGTGCCTACAGTGTCTCTTTAATTTAGTGATGTTGTTTAGTAAAAGTAAGCAGTGTGCACGTTCTTGACTGTATCATGAGATTTGACCCACGGTAGGTGAGGTAGAGGATTATTTAAAATCCTGAGAGGGTCGTCAACCATTTGTTGCATGATAGGACACTCGCATACTTTCACAACATACCCACTAGCGTGGAGACAGCACTTAACTACTCGAGTTTCAATATGAGGAATACATAACCGTTGGTTGAGACCAAATACAGTATATAATTTAATTATCATATGTACTACAGCTTCTCCACTAGGTGGCAGCATGGTATTGTGTTGAATCTCCATTCTGTTACTTTGTTTCCTGTATAGTATTATTGTAGTTAACACATAACAATTACAGTTATTAATGTAGCGCCAACATATTCTGCAGCGTTGTACTATCAGTAAACAAAACAGACACTAAATTCTAACAAAACTTGATTAACATACTGGAATAGTAAGCGAGGAGGGCCCTGCCCAAACAAACTTACAATCTAATGGACAAAATATAAAATGACATGAGTCTTTAAAGATATGTTCAGTAATTTAGTATAGTATTGGTATTATTTAGAGGCTAATTTCTCTTGTTGCCCCATACAGGATTTTGCATTCAGAATTGCCCCAATAAGCATTGGATGTTAGTGCCCCATTCAGCATGGGGTTATTCAAACTCTTGTGAATTACCCTGTCAGACTGTGAGAAACAAGATTGTCTGGTCTGATGAAACAAAGAACGAACTGTTTGGCCTCAAGTCAAAGTGTTATGTCTGGATAAAAGCATGGAGCTGGTAAAACCTGGTCCAGAGAGCTCCAGACCAACAATTAGGCTGAAGGTTCACCTTCCAACAGGACAATGACCCTAAGCACACAGGCAAGACAATACAAGAGCGGCTTCGGGACAAACTCTGTGAATGACCTCGAGTGTGTGACTGGAACCAGGAATACAGGTTGCAAACGGCCACACTGTCATATGGAGTATAATGACAGCACAAACTTAACACGTAAAGAAAGACAGAGCTCCACAGCGCCAGGAGACACCAGGCAATCCTCAGGAAAACAAAGGTAGCACAGAACAAAACTCAAGGACAAGCACTTCACCAAAGCATATGAAAGTTTATCACGGGGGGAGGGGGGGGGGGAGTCAGACAGGAATTCCTTACATGTTTTGAACCTCAATGTCCTTAAACCTCATGTCCGAAACGCGTAAGTCTTTTCTGTCTGACTTCTCCCTGTGTTGTGTAAGATGCCGAATAAACCTTTTCACGTGCTTTGGCTAGTGCTCGCTTTTTTCAGTGATACTTTTTGTTTTTCAATGATCTTGAGTGGCCCAGCTAAAGGCTTGACGTAAACCTAATCGAAAGTCTCTGGAGAGACCTGAAAATGGCTTTACGACGACAGTTCCCATCCAACCTGACAGCACTCGAGAGGATCTCCAAAGATAAAGGGCAGAAACTACCCAAATCCAGATTTGCAAAGCTTCTCAAATCACACCAAAAAAGATGAGTCCGTAATCTCAGTCAAAGGTGTTAAGGATCTGAATACATATGTCAATGTTATAATTCATTTATATTTTTTCTGTTTGTGTCAAAAATCTTGTTTTTTCTCTGTCGTGATGAGGTATTGAATGTAGATTGAGGTGAAAAAAGGATTTACCAATCAAGGAATAAGGCTGCAAACAAACAAAAAAAAAAGTGAGAGAAAAAAATATTTATCTGAATACATTGTATATACAAAGGTTAGCTGCAAATTTCAAAGAACACCAAAGAGTCAGAAACACAAGCATGTATTCCTGACCCTATAGTGCTAAATAATGCTATCTAGCCCCCCTACGTGTAGTAAAATCTTACTTGTATTCCACTCTACTGCTGCTGGCTCTGCCCCTGGTCTGCTTCCTTGACTGACATCATCAGAAGTGGTGATCTCAGCCAACTCCAATCACATAGGAAAGCATTGGATTGGCTGAGATTGCCAAGGAATTGGGGCAGGGTGCCCAGCCAAATGCCATCCTGACCAATCAACGCATCTCTATGAGGAAAGTTCAGTGTCTCCATGCAGAGGATGGAGACACTGAATGTCAGTCACGCTGTGCCGCACTAACCCAGGAAGCTCCTCTAGTAGCCATCTGAGAACTGGTCAGTGGTGTTATCCCTAGGCTGTAATATAAACACTGCCTTTTCTCTGAAAAGACAGTGTTTACTGCAAAAAGCCTGAAGGGACTGATTATACTCACCAGAACAAATTCAATAAGCTGTAGTTGTTCTGGTGACTATAGTGTCCCTTTAACTCCACAGATAAAACATGCATTCAGTCCTAGAAGGACATTGTAGGGAATGCAGTTAACAGAGAGGGTATTAAAGAGACCGCTAGGAACATGTTGTTATTGTTAATGGCCAACAGTTGTCGTCTTCCTCCTACTTTTAGAGACGTTCCAAAGGGAGAAATCATATGACTAAGAATAAATTGTTTTACTAAAATACATCTTGAAGAAGGCAATGGAGTTAAAAGGCCACTTTTGGTAAAAACAAATTTGCTAAATTTGCTAATGAAAGATAATTGAAGATTATGCTAGCGTTAGTGTACTTATAATCTTAATTTTAATAATGACAGGAGGCGAGTATTTTGCATAACTCTCTTTACTAAACTCTATAGCAGTAAAGAAAGTGAAACGTTTAAACCAATCAAAATGCAAATAGGGACAGAGGCGGCTCTCTAATTAGGCGATTTAGGCGGCCGCCTAAGGCCTCGCGCTGATGGGGGCCTCGCGGCCGCCTAAATCGCCTTAGGGCAGTGTGACAGATCGGGTCCTCGGTCAGAGACCGAGGACCCGACACAGGAGGGTGCCCGGCGGCTTGCCCTTAATGCCGCCGGGTGCGAGGCCCCTCCTGTGCCTGCCCGGGAGAGAGCCAGCCTGTCTGCAGCTCCGCCGAGTGCAGAGCTGCAGACTGTGTGGGTCTCGCGATCTCACCCAATCAGAGCGTTGCCGCGGGTTACCACGGCAACGCTCTGACTGACTGAGATCGCAAGACTAAACTCACCACGTGGTCTGCAGCTCTGCACCCGGCGGAGCTGCAGACCGTAAAGGGAGCCCACCGGACCACCAGGGATAAAGCCTTTACCGCCCACTGGACCACCAGGGAAACAGTTCATCAAAAGGTATTTTTGTTTAATCTCCATACCCTGCCTTCCTACCACCCTCTGCCCCAGCCACCCCACCACCCTACTGCCCCAGTAAGCGGCACGAGCTGTGGGCGGGTGGATCCGACCGACGACCCGCAGACGCCACTATGGTGTCCCCTTACAGGTATTTCAGGCGGGCATCCGTCCACACAAGCACCGACATGTGCGCGCCAACCCAGGCGCAGGCTCCTGCGCTCACTCAAGCGACAAGGAGAACGCCGGACAACCCCAAAGCCCCAGCAGCACTCCAGAGCACTGCACGTCTGTCTGGCTGACCACCGAGCGCCAAACAGCAACACACGAGACAACCAGGCTACACGGAGCCGGGAGCAGCCGCCATAATGGGCTGAAGGCCAGACGGGTTCAATCCTGAAAGCATCACCCACTCCAACGGAGGCTCAATCGCCGCAAGAAGAAGCATGCCATCAGACCTCGCGCTACCCCCACATGGGGGGATATTCCGGACGGTATTAAGCGCCGAGTGTGCGATCAAGAGATGCAGACCTACCTACCAGCCTGGGGCAAGGAGGATACCCTCACGAGGCCTGGTGAATCAGCGGCCTCCCGCGGACCACTAGCGGGCACCGACATACTCCCACCAAAAGGCGTTGGCTGAAAGAATCACTGACAAGTTCATCGAGTTCTCATAGCTCCAGTAGTGAACAACCATTGCAGCGGAGCTGTCTGGAAGGACGAGAACTATTCAGATTCAAGGGTAGACTAGCCTGCTTTATCACTGTTCCAGCAAGCTGTTTATATCAATGTTTATAAGTTATTGGTTTCTAGCTGTCATCTCTGACTTGAATTTTTTTTATTTTTTTTTTTACAATTACCTAAGACGATAACACAACCTAACAGATTACAAGTTTAGCTTGCATACACTGTTAGATTGCAAAGCGATGCTGCCTTATTTAACAGCATGACATAGTAATGTTTCTTATTCTTCGGAGCCCTGCGGCCTATGTAGGTACAGCATACCATACCTATCACTAGCCCAGCAGGCCTTACACAAGCGAGACACACGATAACTCTAATGTCACAAAACACTAGACATACAACATAATGCTTTCTTTATAATATATGCACAACCAGTTAACCCCGTCTATCCCCATACTACCAGCTTAGGTACAATCTTATACATGCCCGAGCGAACTACTGATTGTTTAAACTATATGCATAACCTTATTAACTTGCGCCTATCTCATGTACTCATTTTTTGCATAAACTACTCGCAATAGACAAGATCCCGCATATTAATATAAAAAGGTGCAAGTGTTCCATGTACCCCATTGTTATTACTGTCGTTGATACTCATGTGGAATGCCGTTGGGGTACCACATAAGCGCTGTCAAACTTTCTGCACTACAAAAATAAAGAATTAAAAAAAAAAAAAAAAGTAGACAGTAGTAGATGAAAGAATAGAGTAGTTCCCCTCCTCTCCGGGTGGGAAGGGTGGGAAAATACTCGCCTCCTGTCATTATTAAAATTAAGATTATGAGTACACTAACGTTAGCATAATCTTCAATTTTACCACATTACAGGAGGCTTCCTATTTTGCATTTTTAACGCTGTTGTATAAGAGACATGGCCGCACCGGAGTTCGGTCGGAAGTAGAAGGTGCGGAACGTAGATTCTCTAGACCAATCCGCGGAGTGTAGGATATCCGTTATGGAGGCACCCGCCATGAAGGCTGAGGATGCTGCTGCTCCGCGTACGGAGTGGGCTCCGAATGTAGTGTCCACGCCAGCTAGTGATAGTAACCATCGAACCCATCTTGCTAGGGTGGTCGTTGTGATGGGAACATGTGGTCTAACGTATGATACTAAGAGTTGACCTGAGGGTGCAGACCTGAGTGGTAAGGTAGTTTCTACATACTGACGTAGAGCGGAGACGACACAGAGTTGTGGATCCGTGGGGAAGAATGGATAAAATACAGATGTGGAGTCCGTCTTAGTGCGACGAGATATCCGGAATGTTACTCCTTCTGGGGAGATAGAAAAAGCGTCTATGTCCAGCGCTCGAATGTCTGACACTCTGCGGAAGGAGACCAGGCAAAGCAAGACCATGAGTTTTGCTGAGAGTTGTCGGAGGGAGAGTCTGTCGTTAGTTGGCCAGTCTCTCAGGAATCAGAGGATTACATCGATGTCCCAGAATCGAGAATATTTCGGGCCTGGAGGGCGTTGTAATCGAATGCCCCTCAGAAGTCGACACACCAGTGGGTCCTTACCAACCGGGACCCCTAGTATGGGGACATGAGCCGCCCGAAATAGCTGAACGAATTACGTTGAGTGATCTGTAAGACCGACTTAATGAGAATAGGTGGGGTAGTTCCTTAGCAGCCTGCGATAGTTTGCCGACTTGCCAGGAGCCCCTGAAAGTGTCCAAGTCACCAGATGGAGACGCTTGTCTAGGATGAGTGGGTGAGGGTTGCCTCTGATCTGTGAGAATGTACTGATGATGAGGTAATAGAAGAGGATCCTTGTATGAAAGAGCTAGGAGGTCTGGAAACCATGGTTGTCCTCTCCATAGTGGGGTGATGAGCACTTTAGAGGTTTGTTTATTCTTCAGGTAGTGTATGGTCCTCGCTATCATGGCGAAGGGAGGGAAGGCGTAGGCTCCCGTGATCGGCCATGGCTGTAGGAATGCGTCCACTATTGCGCTCTCCGGATCCGGGAGCCAGCTGAAGTATAGTTCCGTTTGCCTTTTGTTGCGGGACGCAAATAGAACCAGGTGAAGTGGCCCTCGGTGTTCCGCAATGTGGTTGAAGATTTGTGGATCTAGTTTCCAGTCGCTGGTATCCCGCCAGTGACGTGAGAACCAGTCTGCTGTGAGGTTTGTCTCTCCTGGGAGATATTCTGCCGTGAGGGAGATGTTGTGGGGTAGGCAGAAATCGAAGATCTCTTTCGTGATTTTTGACAGGAGGCGGGAACGGGCTCCGCCTAGGCGGTTGATGTAGCGGACTGCAGAGATGTTGTTCATTCTGAGGAGGATGCAGCAATCCGACTTGTCCTTTGCTAGGCTTCGGATGGCGAAAGACCCGGCTAGGAGTTCTAGGCAGTTTATATGCATGTTGAGGTCTTGGGATGTCCAGGTGCCTCCTGTTGATGTATTTTCGCTCGTCGCGCCCCATCGGCAGAGGCTGGCGTCTGATTCTAGTATCATATCGGGAGTCCTTCCGAAGATGGCTCGGCCGTTCCATGCCTCCATGCTGTCTAGCCACCATCTGAGTTTGTCTCTGACTTCCTCTGTCATCGGGATTGGCTGATCGTATGAGGGTTTTTTCCTGAGAAAGGAAGCTTTGAGGGGCTGCATCGCCCTGTAGTGAAGTGGACCGGGGAATATAGCTTGTATGGAAGCCGAGAGAAGTGCCACAATGCGTGCGAGGGCGCGGAGTGGAATGGTGTGTCAGAGGATGGCCCTGCGTAATTCCTTGCGAATGGCTGAGATTTTTGCTGTCGGTAGCCATAGGGTGCTGGAGATGGAATCTATCTCGAATCCCAGAAATTGTACTGTTTGTGATGGGGAGAAAGCCGATTTCTGAAAGTTCACTATGAAGCCCAGGGATGACAAGAGATCCGTGGTATACCGTGTGTGACGCATCAGTCTGAGTCTGTCTGTGCAGAACAGCAGGAGGTCGTCCAGGTATATAATGCAACAAATTCCTTGCGCTCGAAGATGTGCGACCACGGGTTTCAGCAGTTTGGTGAAACACCATGGGGCCGAACTGATGCCGAAGGGGAGGCACGTGAATTGCTAAGGAAGTCCTTGCCAGTGGAAACAAAGGTATTGTCTGCAGGATTGGTGGACGGGTACTGATAGGTATGCGTCCTTGAGGTCTAGTCTAGTGAACCAATCCTTGTCTTGTAAGAGGTCTCGTAGAAGATGTATGCCTTCCATCTTGAAATGGTTGTAAGTGACGTATTCGTTGAGTTGTCGTAGGTTTATAACGGGTCGTAGATCTCCCGTTTTCTTCTTTACCAAGAAGATGTTGCTGAAGAAACCTTGAGGGTTGGAGGCGGGCAGATCGCGCCTTTCGAGTATAGGGTTTGTAGTTTGTCGTCGATGAGAGAGGTGTCTATCCTTGAGCAGTGGATAGGACGTGGTAGTTCCGTCTGTCGTGGTAGGTCTACGAAGTCTATGACGTAGCCTTGTACTGTCTGTAGGATCCATGCGTCCGTGGAGATGGAGGTCCATTCCTGGAAGAAAAGAGATATGCAACCTGCTGTACGCATTGGAAGTGAAAAATGAATGAAATGGTTGCTTACCTGAGGAAAAACGAGCTCTGCCTCGGGTGCGTGGTCCGCGACCTCTGTCTGCGCCTCGAGTGTAGGAGTATGGGCGGTATCCCATTTCTGGGTAAAAAGGTTGGGGTCTCATAGAGCGGGGGCCTGATGGCCAGAAGCGGCTGGCCGCATGACCCCTTTGGCGGCCAGCCCATCCAAAAACACCCCTGGAGGGGTTTTGTCTAAAGACTCTTCGCATTGATGTCTGAGCTTTGTTTAAGGATGTGTAGACGTTTACATGTCTGCTTAGCTCTTTAAGGAAAGGTTCTCCAAAGAGCTTGCCCTGTGCCATAGGACCTAGTTCTTTGGTGCCCAACTCCACCAACTTCCCGTCAATGCGGAGAAGTGCTGCTTTACGTCGCTCGGATGATAAGGCGACATTGGCATTACCCACAAAACAAAAGCACCTTTGTGCCCATTCCCGCACATCATGCACCCATTCTCGCACCTAATGGCGTCGAATTGATCGGCTTTGGCTAGGGCGTCGTCGGCCAAATACATAATTCTGGATAATGGTCCCACAGAATCCAGAAGTTTATCCTGTACCCCTCTAAACCCTTTCTCCACTCCTTTGTGTGGGTCACGGCCACCTCGTGACATAAAGGTGGTCATCACCTGGTCGAATTCTGGAGTGTCCGCAACGTGGTCAGGTAGAAAAGGTCGTGGGCATTCGGACCTCAAGCGGTTGCGGACTGTCTTGTCCATGGACTTTCGTAACCAGAGGTGCATGAACCTCGCTAAGTGGTCGGGTGGTGTCCAGTCGCTTGAGCGTGGGTGCCTTATTTTTCGTGGGTCAAAAAGTTTTTTGCCCCAGTGGGTCGAATATGGTGTCTTCGTCTTCCTGCAGGGTTTCCGCGTTGTTTGGTTCTTGGGGTTTTCCCATGAACGTGTGTTGTGGGAAGAAGGATTGGGATCCTGAATCTGAGCCCCAAACGTCTTCGATGGAATCTGATTCGTCCGCTTGCCATGAAGACTAATTTTCAAACAGTCCTGTTCACTGATGAGTGCCATGCAACACTGGATGGTCCAGATGGATGGAGTAGTAGATGGTTGGTGGACGGCCACCTTGTTCCAACAAGGCTGCAACATCAGCAAAGTCATGTTTTGGGCCGGAATCATGGGAAGAGAGCTAGTCGGCCCCTTTAGGGTCCCCGAAGGTGTAAAGATGACCTCTGCAAAGTATGTGGAGTTTCTGACTGACCACTTTCTTCCCTGGTACAGAAGGAAGAACTATGCTTTCCGTAATAAAATCATCTTCATGCATGACAATGTACCATCTCATGCTGCAAAGAATACCTCTGCATCAATGGCTGCTATGGGGATAAAAGGAGAGAAATTAATTTTGTGGCCTCCATCCTCCCCTGACCTCAATTCTATTGAGAACCTTTGGAGCATCCTCAAGCAAAAGATCTATGAGGGTTGGGAGGCAGTTTACATCCAAACAACAGCTCTGGGTGGGTATTCTGACATCTTGCAAACAAATTCAAGCAGAAACTGTCCAAAAACCACAAGTTCAATGGATGCAAGACTTGTAAAGCTGCTATCAAATAAGGGGTCCTATGTTAAAGGACCACTCTAGGCACCCAGACCACTTCAGCTTAATGAAGTGGTCTGGGTGCCAGGTCCAGCTAGGGTAAACCCATTTTTTTTATAAACATAGCAGTTTCAGAGAAACTGCTATGTTTATAAATGGGTTAACCCAGCCCTCAAAGCCTCTAGTGGCTGTCTCATTGACAGCCGCTAGAGGCGCTTACGTGATTCTCATTGTGAAAATCACAGTGAGAGCACGCAAGCGTCCATAGGAAAGCATTGATAATACTTTCCTATGAAACCGGCTGAATGCGCGCGCAGCTGTTGCCGCGCGTGCGCATTCAGCCAAATGGGAGGAGAGGAGGAGGATTGGAATAGGAGAGCTCCCCGCCTGGCGCTGGAGAAAGGTACGTTTTAACCCCTTTCCTCTCCCCAGAGCCCGGCGGTAGGGGGTCCCTGAGGGTGGGGGCACCCTCAGGGCACTATAGTGCCAGGAAAATGAGTATGTTTTCCTGGCACTATAGTGGTCCTTTAAAATGTAACATGACCTGTTAAATAGTGATGTCCCGAACGGTTCGCAGGCGAATAGTATGCGATGTTCGGTCCGCCCCCTATTCATCATCATTGAGTAAACGACCCTGTAACTCACAGTCAGCAGACACATTCCAGCCAATCAGCAGCAGACCCTCCCTCCCAGATCCTCCCACCTCCTAGACAGCATACAATTTAGATTAATTCTGAAGCTGCATTCATTTTTTATTTTTTTTTGTGTTTGTCTTTATTATACATTATCCTCCATAGCAGTAACCTGTGTTTATTATACATTATCCCCCCCATTGCCAGTAACCTGTGCTTATTATACATTATCTCCCCCATAGCCAGTAACCTGTGCTTATTATACATTATCTCCCCCATAGCCAGTAACCTGTGCTTATTATACATTATCCCCCCACAACCAGTAACCTGTGTTTATTATACAGTATCCCCCCCACAACCAGTAACCTGTGTTTATTATACATTATCCCCCCATAGCCAGTAACCTGTGTTTATTATACATTATACTCCAATAGCCAGTAACCTTTGTTTATTATACATTATCCCCCCATAGCCAGTAACCTGTGTTTATTATACATTATCCCTCCATAGCCAGTAACCTGTGTTTATTATACATTATCCTCCCATAGCCAGTAACCTGTGTTTATTATACATTATCCCCCCCATTGCCAGTAACCTGTGCTTATTATACATTATCTCCCCCATAGCCAGTAACCTGTGTTTATTATACATTATCCCCCCACAACCAGTAACCTGTGTTTATTATACATTATCCCCCCACAAACAGTAACCTGTGTTTATTATACATTATCCCCCCATAGCCAGTAACCTGTGTTTATTATACAGTATCCCTCCCATAGCCAGTAACCTGTGTTTATTATACATTATCCCCCCCATAGCCAGTAACCTGTGCTTATTATACATTATCCTCCCCACAACCAGTAACCTGTGTTTATTATACATTATCTCCCCCACAACCAGTAACCTGTGTTTATTATACATTATCCCCCCATAGCCAGTAACCTGTGCTTATTATACATTATCCTCCCCATAGCCAGTAACCTGTGTTTATTATACATTATCCCTCCCATAGCCAGTAACCTGTGTTTATTATACATTATCCCTCCCATAGCAAGTAACCTGTGTTTATTATACATTATCCTCCCATAGCCAGTAACCTGTGTTTATTATACATTATCCCCCCATAGCCAGTAACCTGTGTTTATTATACATTATCCCCCCCATTGCCAGTAACCTGTGCTTATTATACATTATCTCCCCCATAGCCAGTAACCTGTGTTTATTATACATTATCCCCCCACAACCAGTAACCTGTGTTTATTATACATTATCCCCCCACAACCAGTAACCTGTGTTTATTATACATTATCCCCCCCATAGCCAGTAACCTGTGCTTATTATACATTATCCTCCCCACAACCAGTAACCTGTGTTTATTATACATTATCTCCCCCACAGCCAGTAACCTGTGTTTATTATACATTATCCCCCCCATAGCCAGTAACCTGTGCTTATTATACATTATCCTCCCCATAGCCAGTAACCTGTGTTTATTATACATTATCCCTCCCATAGCCAGTAACCTGTGTTTATTATACATTATCCCTCCCATAGCAAGTAACCTGTGTTTATTATACATTATCCTCCCATAGCCAGTAACCTGTGTTTATTATACATTATCCCTCCAAAGCCAGTAACCTGTGTTTATTATACATTATCCTCCCATAGCCAGTAACCTGTGTTTATTATACATTATCCTCCCATAGCCAGTAACCTGTGTTTATTATACATTATCCTCCCATAGCCAGTAACCTGTGTTTATTATACATTATCCCCCATAGTCATTTATCGTTGGACCTAGGCAGCATGATGTCTTGGGCCGGCCCAGAGAGTGAGTGAGTGAATAATATAATATATATGTTCAGAAACATATTAGTAATATATGTAAATCGGGTTCATGCAAAGAGGGTGAAAAGGTATTAAAGAAAAACACACTTATTGCATCAAATTTACAAAGCCAAACTTTTAATAGCTTTCCTCATTTCTTTCTCGGGATGAGGAATATATCGGTTGTAGACTGAGGATTTCCATCTGCCCAATCTTTTAATAATATGCACTGGAGTGTCAGTGTTGAAGGAGACCGAAGCTGCCCCTATTCTAAATGAAAGACCCAAGACATGGATACAACCCAATCTTAGGAGTAGTGTTCTGATGTAGAAGATGAATTTAGCCGTAGTCAGAGGGATTCAGTGAGAGTAGTGGTGAAATGTGTGTGGCATGACTGAGTGTGGGTAAGTAAGAGTCAAGTATTTTAACTGGGCACTAGTTCTAGGTGGGATAAAGTGGTATAGCGGATGGATGAGTAGTTTGGTTCATTTTAGAGGTTTGTAGAGAAAGTATATAGTGATCATGATTTTTAGCGATATCCAATATTTTTAAGGTGGTCTCAAACAAACATAAAATGCTATATAAAATTTGTGGGAATATCGAATAGTCGTGTACAGTAAATCAGAGAGGGCTCAGAATATCGAACCATCGATCGGTAACCTGGATGAAGTAGGGGGTCTATCTGTTTTATTAAATACGCGGTAATATGCTTTTAATGGGATAGGACGTTAGGAAAGGTGTGTGATTGGGATAAGTGGTTGTAGCTGTATTTACCTTATCCTGGTGTTATGGTACTTTTTAGCAGTAAACCAAAATGTTTAAATGTCTGTCTGTTCCTGTCCAAATTAAGAAAATTGAATTGCGTATATACGCTGAAGTAATTAAGTCTGACACACAGAGTTCAGGTTAAAATAACTTCGAGAAGGCGGAGCCTGACTGCCAAGCAGAGCAGAAGCACACTTCATCGAGATTTCAAGGGTATAGAAAACTCAGGATTACAGCGGTTGTGCGACCTCTTTGAAAACGGCACCTTCATCACATTCGATGCACTACAGAGCAGAGCTCCTCTGCGTCCCTTTGATTACTTCCGGTACTTGCAGCTCAGAGATTTTGCCCGGGGTTTCAGGATCAAGGCGGCTGCAACGATGCAATTAACATTCTTTGAAAAAATGTGTAAGAGGGAACAGTTCCCTACGGGCCTGATCTCGTGCTTGTATTCCCACTTGAGCACAAGTACGCTAGAATGGGGTGACATCACATACATACATAGGTGGGAGGCAGATCTTAACGAGGTATTGGAAGGAATAGAATGGCAAGAGATATGGGAGGCCGCGGCAAAATCGTCGGTGTGCGTCTCGCTGCAGGAACAATCCTATAAGACGTTATTCAGGTGGTACACAACCCCAGTAACGCTGCACCGGATGGGCAAAAACCCGACGGACCTCTGTTGGAGAGGTTGCGGTCACAAGGGCACGTATATCCACATGTGGTGGGAGTGCCTGGAGGCGCAAGCCTATTGGAAACGAGTAGCTGCTTTACTGAGGGAAATTTTAGGCAGGGAAGTGAGGCTAGACCCGTGGGTGTTCCTACTGTCTAGATCCATGGATGGTTGGACGAAAATGGAACAGGCCCTTGTCCAAAAGATAAATCTGTCGGCTAGGAGAGCTCTGGCGCAGGTATGGCTACAGGGGGAGACCCCTACGATAGCGACGGTGATACAAAAAATAAAAGACACCTTTCTGATGGACAAGTTGACAGCTCGGGTGAGGGGGACAACGAAGAAATTTGACAAACTTTGGGGCCCCTGGATAGATTGCACTGTCAGCGATTAAGACGGTAGGGACTGATTGGGGCGTCTAGATGTTACTAGGGGACCTCTGTGTTAGGCGGTTTTTTAGGCGGACTAGATACGACCTACAGGGAGAAGAACTAATTAATCCTGTATGAGATAGTGGTGAGCGGGCACCATACCCCTCACGAGGCTTCGTGAGGGGCTTCACTCCTCGGATACCCCCCCCTCCCCCCCCCCCCCCCTCCTCCTTCTCTCTCTCTCCCATTCTCTAAGGCCCCGACCTCTCGGGCTCTACCTTTCATCTTTCTCTTTTCTCCTGTCTCTTAATCTTCTTACGGCTGAGCCGCACGTAGCGGAACTATTTTTGAGTGACGCTAATGCTACAGGAAAGGTAGTACGCTGGGGTGCTAAACTCTATCGAGATGCTTCTTTCCTCAAATTTGCGATGGAGGTGCGGCCGACCTTATTCATCGGTTAACCGATTACTGTTTTATATAATAACAAAAAAGCCAGGCGGAACATCCAAGCTCCTGTGGGGTTTTTGATTTCTGTGGTGAACGGGAGTTGGGCATGCTTATGGGGATACGAGACAGGGTGACCTGGAAATTCATGCTAGTTCACTCCTCTTGTTGGTATTTCATGTAACGGTATCAATATACTTGCTTTATGTTTGGAATTTCTGTATTACTGTGCATGTATTGCTTGTGATGTTTTGCACTGGAATAAATAAAGAATTTAAAAAAAAAAAAGAAGCACACTTCATGAGCTCCTGCTATAACTCGCCGAAAAAGCCATAAAAAAGCCTAAATACAGGGCTCATTTACCGATACATGGAAGCACTGGCACCCAGGGGACTCCGGGCAAGCGACATCAAACGCATTACAAGCACCGCTACCGACAATAACCCGAGAGCCCTGCTGCGGCCTACTGGCACCTGGACGGGGGAGAGGCGGCCGACCACCCGACGCTCCGGCTCGACCGGCGAACTCGCAGCACTCTGACCCCCCCCCCCCCCGGACCGGTGGGGGATATCCCGGTCCACTCAAGGTGGAAGGATGAGCACCTCAGGGGAACCGGAGGATGAGGGCACCGCCCGACAGGGAACCCATGGCGCGTCCAAGATGGCCGCCATGTGGAATACCAAGCCCGACGAACAGGGCACTTCCTGGGTGGATTTATTTGAGGCCAGGTTTAATGCCATCTGCCATAACTTTTGGCTCCGCATTGCCCAACGAGCAGCAGCTACAACCTGCCTCAACACTGTACGGAAGCCTACCCCTAAGAAACACCCCCGCGAGCATAACAAGCGGAGGAGACGACATGAGAACGGGCCGCACCAAGACACCGCGTGCAGAGCTGCCACTGCTGTCCGCCCTCGGGGCCGACCTGGGAAGACGACCAACCGGAGAATATCTCCAAAGCACCAACCACAACGCCCGAAGCCCGACCGCCGCTGGCGGCGGCAGAACACCCGGGCTTCCAGAGGCGCCCGACGAAGGGGAGACCCGGCCCCAAGAGGTACCCGAGTCTGTGGAAAGCTGGTGCAGGCCTCTCCAGCACCCGGGGACCGGAGAGCGGCTTCTCAACAGAGGTACCATATTGCCCGCAGGGAGTGGCCCCAACTACGAGGTTCCCTTGCACTCCGCAAGGGCATCGGCTGACAGGGGACTCATCGACCTGCAGGACCCGCTCACGGACACTCCTGACCGCGAGACATAACATACCCGGACCACCGACCGCACCACTCACGTTGCAGACGAACCCTGCGTGTCAGCAACGGCACTATGTTGGACTAGAACTGTCATGACACAATTAAGGGCCTATTACAACCCACTGTACCACGGTACTAATGGTTTACAGCAGGCCTGACGTTTATATATAGATCCACTTAGACCCGCAGATCACAGCTTAGCAATCATCACTCACGCATGGCACACACGGTCACATAGCCTACTTGATTCCTATAGTGTCACAATATACACATGGTCTGCCCTGGGGATGATAGCATTTAAATTGTCCAGGGCCATTGCCCCACCTCCGGATAACCCACATATCACCGCTATATATTTCATACCTTCTGACCTATCAAGCCTGTTGACCATCATCCCTTTACCAACATGAGAATATAACACATTTGGGATAAGCAGCCTATGTACATTATAAGCAGCCTATGTACATCCACTACTACTTACTAATCTAACCACATTGGCCTGCTTCAATATCTAGCTTGTTATACCCACACTATCTATACTGTTACTAGAGCAGCTTCAGTATTGCCTTGATAATTTATGCCACACAGTTATAGAAATGTTAGTGATTTACTTGTTATTTAAAAAAAACAAAAAAGAGGCAGTCGCTTCACAGAGACGGTTTCAACTGTATTGTTTTACCCCTTTTGAAATGTATCACTGTCTCCCCTTCTTTTTCTGTTCCCATACAACTTTATGCCTCAATAAAAGAAAGATTGACAAAAAAAATAACTTCGAGAAAATTTATTGGCAAGTGATTAAAAAACGGGCGCGCAGGCCCTTTTAAGAGGCATTTTGCGTCATCATTGATTATTAGAATATCAGCAAATAAACATCATTAATTGGATTAATTGTTAAGTGTCGGGATTAGTGTCCACCTATCAATATTATTAATTGGCTTAAAAACTAAGTGGTTAGTCCCGTGCCCACCCACCAAGAGGTGGGATTGTTCTGGACACGGGTGGGGACAAGGGGGTCTTGAGCGGCATTTTACACGGTCGGTGATCTCAGGCCTCGTGGCCAGGTGCAAGGTCTCTTATGAATAGAACATTTCATTACTACTGTGTTCTCATGGCCTTCAAATTATACTATGTTGCAAGTGAGGGGAAAGTCAGCAGTTCCTGAGTTAATCATGTCTTTATAGAAAATACAGTCTTTGTCCATTGTTAGGTGTGCTGGGAAATTCTGTCATGTAATGTAGTTTTAAAATGTAGAAGTTAGGTTATGAGGACAAAATGGAGGAATGAAGAAGTCAGGTTAGGAGGACAAAATGGAGGGTTTGTCACAGAATGAGGTTAAAATGGAGTTAGTGCAATAATTCAATACAAGTACAATAAAGATTTTTAATAATTCTACATCAGTCCCCCCTATGAAATGTTAGATTCTAAGAGATAAAACTTTATTATGTTAGTACCAGGAAGACGTGTTAACCCAAAGGCACAGAAACCCCGTGGCCGCTAGCTAGGTGTTAATGCAAAGTGCAAGTCTGTCCCTAGAGCTGACCCTAATAGGCTAACTCATCGTCAGCATGGCTCTCGAACACTTCACTCCCATGGGTGGCCCATGATGGCTTGCCCACCACTTCTCCACACGGGGTCTTTACCATTCACTGACAGATGCTGTCCCTAAGCTGGTCCCTTCCTAGAATTCTCGCACTTTATCAACAAAAGGGATAGTTTGCAGCGGTAAACAGGGTGAGTTGAGATCTTGGAAATCTTGGTCATCAACTTCGAGATGTGTGAAAGTGGGTGCCGCTTGGTCAACAGTCTTCATGAGGGATTTTCTCAGGCAAGGGAGGACACAACAAAAGAGAAGAGCAAAGATACAAAGAAAAATTAGTATTGCCATACCAATATGCATTAAGGCCTTTTGCCATCCTGTCATCCAACCAAACCATCTTTCCCAGGGATCTTTTATCCCAGAATTCCTTTTTAACTCTTCAGAAAGGTCATTTAATTTTTCTATGGCTAATGTAACTTTACCATTAGGGCCTGTGTTTTCTGGGATGTAAGTGCAACATGTCATGGTGTCTGGCAAAATTTTACATACCCCTCCTTTTTCGGCTAAGATCATATCTAAGGCCATTCTATTCTGGAATGCCATTTGGGATGTGGCCTGCAACTGTTCGGCCAATCCCTGGAGGGCATCTCTGGTATAATTAACAAAACGCTGTTGATTATAATAAATGTAATTTATCCAATTTAAATTCTTATTGGTGGTAACTATTGCAAAAAGTGATTCAAATCCTGCAGCAACTTCATCTCTTGCTTTAAATTCATTGGGCACCCCCCTAGGCACCCCAATGGCATCAATATAAACATGTGGGTCAAAACTCCCCTTCACTGGGGCTTCGCGCTTAACCTTAGTGTGTCTGGACTCGTGGGTGATGAGGTGTGTGTCAGAGATGATGTGTATGGGCATAATGGCCTTAGCCAAAGTACACTCCCCCCACCACTCCTTGTCCATCCTGGATCTTAGCTGTAAATCCCCACACAACCAGTAAATATCCCCCAATGACCTAGTGTGAAACTGCAACAAGTTCATGGAGACATTTCTGTAGGTAGCACAATACCCCTTGGAGAAGTTACCCAAAAATTTACCAATTCCATCATAATTAGCATAACAAGTGTAATTACCTTTATACACAGTAATACCATCCTTGGTTAGGAGAGGATACTCCTTTGTCCATGCTATACATATGGACCTATTGAAATCATAATGATAGGCAAAAAGGCTCAAAACACATTCTTCTATATCTACTGGCAGGATTAAAGGCACAGTACCCAGGTGAGGCCGGGCACCGCCACACACATAGCATGCGGTCTTGTTATGCTTATTAGCATTATATTTCATCCATTCTAACCATAGATTAACATCATTAAAACCTGTTTCAGCGGCCATGGTATCTTCAAAGGTGGGGTTAGCAATGGCCATCATGTCTTGAAAGGTCTGGATGTGTGGTTTTAATGGGTTAGGGACCATATGGGTGGCCCCTTGCCACTCAGAAGAGTTGCACATATCTTTGAGGTAGAAATGCCCTAATTTACGATAGGAACCCTTTTTCCAATACATTCCCATCACATATTGGTCTGCATCTGTTGGACTTGGATGCTCAATGTTAAGGATTAATTTCATTGGTGTTCCCCCCCCAGGCTTTCTTAAAGTCATTCTCTGGAGAAGGGATCTACCCTGATCATCTACTTTAGATAAGGCACTTTTTGGCTTGTAACCCCAGGCAGGCCCGGCGTTCCATCCCGCCGCCCTCCAATGGTCACAATTGTGCCCCCATTAGTTGTCCACTACACAAACATATGGGTCTTTTGAATGGGGGATATCTCTATAGATATTCTGAATTTGTGACGTAGGGAACGGGCATTCTACGATGTCACAATAGTCAAAGGTATAGGTAGCCACATGGGTACATGATGAATTATACCAGAAGGTGTATCCACTAACATCCTTAGTAATGGCTACCTGTTGGGCCTTAATTAGGCTAATTAAGGAGAAGGTGTACCAGAGGTACATGCTTGTGCGGTATCTGCTTCCTCTGGGGCAGGAGACTTCTTGCAATGGGAAGCGTGGATCCAATGTGGCCTACCGGCCAGTTTGACGGAAGTTGCGGTGATCAGGAGAACTTGGAATGGACCGTCAAATCTTGGTTCCAGGGTATTTTTCCGCACAAACTTCTTGACCAGAACCCAATCTCCGGGAAGCAGGTTGTGGGTACCTGTATCCAAATCGGGATCTGGAATTGAAGAGAAAACTTGGGCATGTATTTTGTTTAAGGCACTTGCAAGTTCAGTTACATAGTCTACTAAAACATCTGATTGGAGCTGTAACTGCTGCGGATAATAACAACCTAGTCTGGGTGCTGTCCCAAATAGAATCTCATATGGGGATAATGAATGCTTCCCTCTAGGTGTGTGCCTAACGCTGAATAAAGCTATTGACAGGCTTTCTGGCCAGGGCATCTTTGTTTCTTGTGACATTTTCAACATTCTGGCTTTTAGAGTGCCATTCATGCGCTCTACTTTACCACTACTTTGTGGGTGGTAAGGGGTGTGGAAGGCTAGGGGTCACCCCTAGAGCAGTCCAAATTTCTTTAGTCACTGTTGCTGTAAAGGCTGGGCCCTGATCACTTTCAATGACTTCTGGGAGTCCGAATCTACATACAATATCTGTAAGTAGGCGCTTTGCGGTTGTTTTTGCAGTGATATTGGCCACTGGGTAGGCTTCTGGCCAGCCTGAGAACATGTCCACTATTACTAGTGCATATTCATGAGGCCCACTCTTGGGCATTTGGATGTGGTCGATTTGAATTCTCTGGAAGGGGTACATGGGCTTTGCCAGGTGCTTTGAAGGCACTTTGATTGGTCTTCCTGGATTGCATTTTGCACAAATGACACAGGCCTTACAGAAGCTGTTGATCAATGTTGTGATTCCAGGTGCTTCATAATACTTCTGTATGAGGGCGGCCATCAACTCCTTTGACAGGTGTGCAGGCCCATGTGCCCATTGGACAACTGCTGGATATAAATTTCTTGGAAGGCAGAATTTGAAGTTGTTGTAATATATTCCGTCCTTTAGGATGGCTCCTTTGTTCTTCCATTTCTGGATTTCTTCAGGGGTGATTGCAGCTTGCTGTTCTCGCAAAATTCTTAAATCGGTAGGAAGAGTTTGCAGAGCGAAAACAGGAACTTCTTCTTCTTGTCCGGACACTTCTTCATCCACTTCCTGCAAATTTCTGGCTGCTTGCTTAGCAGCCTGATCAGCCAAATGGTTGCCCTTTGCTTCATCTGTATCCAACTTCCCATGTGCCTTGACTTTCAAAACGGCCACTTCTTCAGGGAGTAGGAGGGCATCCATTAGATCCTTGATTGCAGAACTGTGTTTAACTGGTGTACCGGCGGTGGTAAGAAATCCTCTTGTCTTCCAAATAAGGCCGAAGTCATGCGCCACACCCAGAGCATATCTTGAATCTGTATAGATGTTGGCACGTTTTCCTTCGGAAATTTTGCATGCTGAAGTCAGAGCTTGTAATTCAGCTTCTTGCGCAGACATTGCTGGCGGTAAGGATGATGATTTGATAACTTCATCTGTTGTGGTTACGGCGTATCCTGTATGGTATCTTCCTTCTTCATCAGCATATCTTGAACCGTCCACAAACAGGGTAAAATCTGGATCTGGTAATGGATTCTCATGCACAGTTGGTAGGTGCACTGTCTCCATTTTCATCTGTTCAAAACAGTCATGAGGTGTTTCAGGGTCATAATCATTCACTATGACCAGATCTTGAAATTCTTTTTCTAGGAAGTGGCGTGGCCATGCTTCCAGAAGGTCAGTTGTTGGGTATTTGGCAATACCATTTTCCTGTAGCTGTTCTTCATCCATGGTGGCCCATAACTTTGCCATGGGCCCAAGATCATTCCATGACCTTGTCTTCAACTTGGTAACAGGAATATGTGGGATAGCAGTATCCCAATGGCGGTAGAGGTAGTTGAGTTGTTGAGGTAGTTGGACCAAGACCATGCTATTGCCTTCAGAGTCACAATAGAAATCTTGAGCAGTGAGCTTTACATCAGTCCAGTGGTAAAGCTCATCTTCATAGCAAGGTTCAGGAGTAATGTTCGGCTTGTACCACATGGTACAGAAGGCGTAATCCGGGCCTTCACAAAGAGGTGTCTCATCTTCATAAAATGTCAAATGTGGATGCATGACTTTCTTGATACATCCACAGAGCAGGTAAATGTAGGTTTCATCCGTGATAAATCCATAATAGATACCCCCCTCAGGGAGTGGAAGAAGAGTGGACGGATTAAGAACTTGACATCTTTGGATGGAAATGTTGTCAGGTAGAAGAAGATGACATTGTAGGCGCAGGTGTCTGGCTGGGGACACGTGCTTGAGCTGGACTTGGTTGATAATGGCAGAGATGTCATGAGGGGCCAAAACAACCAAAGGGTGGCCAAGGACCAGGTCTGAAGTTCTTTCTATGAGTTCCCTTGCAGCAAAAACAGCCCTGAGGCAGGAAGGGGTCCCTCTGGCCACAATGTCCAATTGACATGAGAAATATCCAATAGGCCTCTGGCGGCCTCTTAAGTCATTAGTTTGGGTAAGAACTCCTGTTGCATGGCCTTGTCTTTCAGAGACAAATAACTTGAAAGGTTTGGTATAGTCAGGTAGGCCCAAGGCAGGAGCAGAGGCAATGGCACGTTTTAGAGAATTGAAATTGTCCAGAGCTTCATTGGTCAAACAGAATGGGTCAGACTTAAGTGCATCATAGAGAGGTTGCATAAGCAGAGAGGCTTCTGGGATCCATGCTCTGCAGTAGGAAATGAGGCCTAGGAAGGCATGAAGAGATTTTGAAGTCCTTGGAGGCGGAATATCCAGTACAGCTCTCACCCTGTCTCGAGTAAGATGTCTGGTACCTTGGGATAGGCAATGTCCAAGGAAAATTACTGAAGGTTGGCAGAATTGCAGCTTAATGAGTGAAGCTTTGCATCCTTGTTCTGCCAAATAGCACAGGAGACTAATTGAACACTTTTCAGTAGTGGGTATATCATCTCCACAGAGCAGTAAATCATCCACATACTGTAGCAAAACAACTTCTGTGTGTTCAGCTTGCCATGGGTCGAGGATGGTGCCCATGGCCTTTGCAAATTGACTTGGAGAATTTTGTGCCCCTTGGGGCATGACAGTCCAGGTATACTGTTGCATCTCATGGGTGAAAGCAAACAGATATTGGCAGGATGGGTCCAGTGGGACACTGAAAAAGGCATTGGCCAGGTCAATGACTGTGAAATACTTTGCAGAAGGTGGGACTCCAGAGAGCAAAGTATGGGGATTTGGTACAAGAGGGGTGTCCAGAACAGTAGCTTCATTGACAGCACGGAGATCCTGAACCATCCTGTACTTCTCTGGCTCACCTTTTGGAGTTTTCTTTTTCACAGGAAATAATGGAGTGTTGCATTCTGATTTACATTTTACTAGAGCACCCTTCTCCAAGAGTGCTTTGATTTGGACAGAAATGGCTGCAGCCTGTGCTGGTTTTAAAGGATATTGTGGTTTTCTTGGTAACTTAGCTCCTGGAATAAGCTTTACCACCACAGGAGGGACATTTAGGTGACCTATGTCCTCTGGGCCTGAGGACCATAATTTGGCAGGCACCTGTGTTTTTAACACATCTGGGAAATTAGACCTTGGTTCTGCTGCCTCCCCACAGGGACCTTCTAATTGCAGCATCAGAGGTAGGGAGCACAAGGCTGAGGTGTCTGATTCAGATAGAGGTGTAGACATTTCTACTTGTCCGTCTGGAGTGAAGGTGATAGATGCCTGCAGGCGTGAGAGAACATCAGCGCCTAACAGGTTAATTGGGCATGTGGAGGATACCACAAAGCGAGCAAGCAGGCTAGAGCCAACTCGTAGTGGAGTTGTTAAAGGGCTGTGTCTTGCCTGGCCATCCACTCCAACACAAGAGACATCAATATTGGACAGGAAAGATGGGTCTGGCAGGTCTTGTTCTCGCAGAACACTACGGGCTGCACCTGTGTCAACAAGAAATGTGGTTGGTTGGCCCTCAATGGGTAAAGTCACTGTAGCAAGTGGCCCCCCCTTGTCCCCTGTAGACACTGCCATAACAGGGGTTAATGACACAGGCTTGCCAATTTCCTAATCATCTGGTTCCTCAATTATCGGAACCTCCTTCTCGGCCTTGGGGGCCGGGGCAGGCCTGGGCGGCTTTCTTGGCTCTCTCTTTGGTTCTGGGCAATCACTTTTAAAATGTCCTTTAGCTTTGCAATTAAAACAATGTCCCTCCTCCGGTCTGGTTCCCTTGGGAACAGGTGTGGAGCGGGACACCATGAGAGGAGCCGAGGTGGGTCTTCTTGGGGTCTGGGCAGATTCTAAACCTCTGGCAACTAAAAGCAGAGTATCCAGAGGAACAACCTTATATTCTGGGCGTGCAGCAATGATTCCCTTGCGTATAGAGTCTTTAACTCCTTGGACAAACGCACCTGACAGCATTTGTGAATGAATCTTGTCAGTAAGATCAAACCCCAAATCTGTGAACATTTGATACAGTCTAGCATGAAACCTTTCCACTGATTCTCCTTTATCTTGTATGACATCAGTAAGGCCAGCTGCCTGATCTGCAAGTTTGTCCTTAGCCCATTTTCTTAATTGGTTGCAAAAGGTTACCCCGGAGGGGTAATCAACATCACTGGAGAGCAGATCTGTACTGAGGTGGCGGGCCATGCTTGGCCAATATGCATCCCCTGCTTTGATAGCTTTGATAGCACAAATGCTCAGCAGATCACGCCATGCGGCGGAATAAGTCTTTTGAATCTGAACTATCCCTCGGTAAAAAGGCATAGGCTGCTTTTCTGGGTCAGGGAGTGCCTTCATTAAAGCACTAGCTTGAGTGGGGTTAAAGGCAACATATTTAGGAGGGGCCCGTCCTCCCCGACCCTTGTGTCCGAAGGGGTCATCGACAGAACGCAGCTTCCAATGAGACCTGGGATACCCTGTCATCCTCTTCCTCATCTATTTCTATGATTTGAGCCCTCCTGCGTGAGGGGCCCGCTTGAGGTGTTAGGACCGGGGGGTGAGAGGGAGTCCCAGATGCAGGGGTGGTTAGCGAGTCATAGCCTAGGTAGTCACCGGGAATTACCGGCATCAGGGCTGAATGACTGGGGGCCGCCATATTGGGGGCGTGAAAGGAAGCTGCATTGGGGTTAAGGGAAGAAGTGGCGGCCATGTTGGATGTGGGCACATCCGGGGCAGACTGTGCCGTACTGGGCATGACCGGAACCTGGGGAGTGGCTTGGGGAAGGGGTTGTGGATAACCTGGATAGGGCAGGGCCATGGGATACGGGAATGGGTATGGCCAGGCTGGGGAGGGCAGGAGAGTTGGGTGGGGATTTACATTTAAGAAGGTGGGGTATTGGACTGGGGTGGAGACAGTTACGGGAGGGGACGGAGAGGGATTGGTAGGGGTGGGTGCAGAAGGAGGAGCCGGAGCAAGGGTGGAGGAGGTAGTTAGCTGGGCGAATGAAGAGGGGAGGGGATTATTAACGGAGAGAGAATGCAGGGAGGAAATGGCAGATGAAATGTTAGGATTAGGTACAGGAGGTAGCGTGGGGATGGATGAGGATGATGGGGATGTTAGAGATGGAGAAGGGGAAGGGGAAAAGAAAGATCCATCAGAATTCAGGACTGGGCAGACAGGGGAGGTGACGGGATGGGATTCGGGAGGATTGGGAGCGGGGAACATAGTCAGCTGGCTATCACCTATTGCTGACTGAACCTTGGGGATAGACATCCCCTGGGCGCCATTTTGGGGCGCTGGCTGAGGGAATACCCCAGCAACACAATTATTATGATACACAAACAATTTCACACCTTTGTGATTTATTTCTTCCTCAACCCAACCTTCTAACTGAATAGCCTTTGCTACTCGGTACCATGCTTCAGCAGTCTTTAATAAATCATTATCTGTAAGCTTGCCTTTCTTTTCTGTCAGTAACCTACGCCAACTTTCTGGTTGCAATCTTCCACATGTCGGTACAGCAATTTTACATACTTTTGCAATCTTTTCAACACCTTTTACCATCTCCTCACCCTCTCTGTCTTCAACTAAATCACATGCTAACCAGCCCTTACTGGGCTTACTCAAATCCTGTCCCATAATCCCTTTTTCCCCTATACCAGCGTCCTAAATATAGGGAGAGAGAAGGAAAATTGAACGGGAACGTCTACAATGCTCGACTGCCACCTGAGAACCGTGGGTCTTTCTCAAGTGCGTCTTCCCAAAACGTAGACTAGTCACTGAATCCGCCTACCCGGGGTGGTAGACACGGATTGGAGCGAGGTGAGAAGTGTGTGACCAATCACTTCTCTATTAAGAGAAATGGGAGTGGATAGTATAATAGTATAGAAAGTGTAGAAAAGATGAAAGGCAAGGAAAATCCTTAGAGACAGACACAGGAGTTCATGAGACTCCTAATTAAACAAACAAGACAACAATACAGTTGAAATACAGTGCATGCATCACAGTTCAAATGAAATCAACAGTAATTCCTTTCCTTTACTCGTGTGCTTACTCCAAAGTCACCTCCCTCAACCTCGTAGTGTCTCCACTACCTGCGGCCGCGGAAAACAACTGACACCGGTCCGAGTTCCGCCAGCCTCCCTTGTCACAGCAGCCCACTAATAGTGTCTGCGCTACCCTCACCCTCGTAGTGCCCCTATAAAAACCCACTTACAGGTCTCACTACCACGTGGCGATGAAGACAGCAATGCCTGCCCGAATTCATCCACCAAATATGCTAAAAATTGGAATGGCTCCAGCTCAGCGCTCAAAGCTGGAGGGTACCACCACTCTGCAAGCAGAGTTACGTGCACAGAGAAGCTAGCTAGGCTATCAAAGTGACACAAGAAGGATCCCCAGGAAACTATGAGTCTACACAATCTCCACAGATCCAACACACCTCTTTTTCCATACAGCCCCAGCCACGAGGCTCCTAAAAGAGTAAAACAGGCAAAGAAGACCCCCAGGAACACATCCACAGGTCAACCCCCCTTTTTCCCTACAACCACAGCACCGTGGTTCCTAAAAGGAGTAAAACAGGCAACAGAAGACCCAGGCAAATCCCCTCAGGTCCACCCCCCTTAATCCCAAAAGGGGTAAAATACAAACAGATAGACAGACAAACTGAAGACCCAGGCAAATCCCCTCAGGTCCACCCCCCTTTATCCCAAAAAGGGGAAAACAAGCAAAACAGAGAACCCCAGGCAAATCCCCTGCAGGTCCACCCCCCTTTATCTCAAAATGGGGAAACAGGCAAACAATTCAAACATACCCAGGCAACAGATAGACTAAAATGCAGGTAAACAAGTGAGTAACGAGACACCGGGCAAGATATTACCTGTCTTTGATGTCCTCCCGGGAAGCAGTCACAGACACGTGGACGGGTCAATCAAAGGGGCCGGAACATACCGGTGGCTCTGCAGAAGTCTCTACCGTGTACCTGGAGGTGATCAATCTCCTTTCCTTCCCCCCAGATTCCTCCGTCCAACTGCGTCTTCCTTAGGACGGCTCACCGGCCGGACATAGCCCGATGCCCCACGTTGGGCGCCAAGTTGTTATGGTACTTTTTAGCAGTAAACCAAAATGTTTAAATGTCTATCTGTTCCTGTCCAAATTAAGAAAATTGAATTGCGTATATACGCTGAAGTAATTAAGTCTGACACACAGAGTTCAGGTTAAAATAACTTCAAGAAAATTTATTGGCAAGTGATTAAAAAACGGGCGCGCAGGCCCTTTTAAGAGGCATTTTGCGTCATCATTGATTATTAGAATATCAGCAAATAAACATCATTAATTGGATTAATTGTTAAGTGTCGGGATTAGTGTCCACCTATCAATATTATTAATTGGCTTAAAAACTAAGTGGTTAGTCCCGTGCCCACCCACCAAGAGGTGGGATTGTTCTGGACACGGGTGGGGACAAGGGGGTCTTGAGCGTCATTTTACACGGTCGGTGATCTCAGGCCTCGTGGCCAGGTGCAAGGTCTCTTATGAATAGAACATTTCATTACTACTGTGTTCTCATGGCCTTCAAATTATACTATGTTGCAAGTGAGGGGAAAGTCAGCAGTTCCTGAGTTAATCATGTCTTTATAGAAAATACAGTCTTTGTCTATTGTTAGGTGTGCTGGGAAATTCTGTCATGTAATGTAGTTTTAAAATGTAGAAGTTAGGTTATGAGGACAAAATGGAGGAATGAAGAAGTCAGGTTAGGAGGACAAAATGGAGGGTTTGTCACAGAATGAGGTTAAAATGGAGTTAGTGCAATAATTCAATACAAGTACAATAAAGATTTTTAATAATTCTACATCACTGGGACCGACCTGGCTCCTAAGCTTGAGCCGCGCGTGGCTGGATCACTCCTGCCTCCACACGAGCCCCATGCGGCTTGATCTCCTCTTCTGACTTAGCCGCGTGCACTGACCGCCGTGATCGGTCACGTGGCCCGCCTGGCACTAGGAGCACAGCTCGAGTCACGAGCTCGCTCTTAAAGGGGCAGTGGGAGCCAAAAGTTGATTCAGGTTCCCATTGGCCCACGTCATTCCAGCACCCCCACACACAAAAGTTTTGGGGGCACAATAGCTTGCATTTAAAAAAAAACCAAACTTTTTTGACTGTAATATAATAGCAGTCAATTTCCTTCACACGTGTGCGTTTCAGGGCCTGCCAGGGCACAGTGTCACACCAGTGCAACTCATATCTGGTGTAACAGTAGTGTACATAAAAAAAAAAACTAGAAATTTGACTGTGAAATAATAGCAGTCAGTTTCCTTCACACATGTGCGTTTCAGGGCCTGCCAGGGCACAGTGTCACACCAGTGCAACTCATATCTGGTGTAACAGTAGTGTACATTTAAAAAAAAAACTAGAAATTTGACTGTGAAATAATAGCAGTCAGTTTCCTTCACACATGTGCGTTTCAGGGCCTGCCAGGGCACAGTGTCACACCAGTGCAACTCATATCTGGTGTAACAGTAGTGTACATTTAAAAAAAAAAAAATACAGGGGGCTTGTTGTCACCTTTCGGGGACCCTTGGTGTTGCACGTTGCTGGGTGGAGGAAGAGACCTTCAATGACATCAGTGAGGACAAGGAACGGGACATGGCTAGCTTGGTATCCAACCTTGTGCAAATGGGGAGTTTGCGGTTGTGCAAATGGACTGTTTGCGGTTGTTTGCGGTTCGTTAAACGGGCAGTTTGGTCTGTCACTGTAAAGCGGGCGTAACCCTTACACTACCTGATCGATACAACATCATACCTGATGTTTTAAAGCACGTTATTCCAAACAATTTAGGAATGTTAGGTGATTTATGACCTTTATGGATTAAAACCAGACTCTGCATCAACTATGTAATTTTCCATGGGAGTTTTGCCATTGATCCCCCTCCGGCATGCCACAGTCCAGGTGTTAGTCCCCTTGAAACAACTTTTCCATCACTATTGTGGCCAGAAAGAGTCCCTGTGGGTTTTAAAATTCGCCTGCCTATTGAAGTCTATGGCGGTTTGCCGGGTTTGCTTGTTCGCGAACATTTGCGGAAGTTCGCGTTCGCCGTTTGCGAACGGAAGATTTTATGTTCGCGACATCACTACTGTTAAAATGTTTAAAAAGTTAAAATGTTGTTATAAGTTTGATTGAAATAGCTTTTGATTTCAGTAAATATGCCACAAACACAACAAATGACAATTCTCAGTTCCTTACAACCTATAAAGTGTTTTGAAACTTACTGTGCGTAATAATTTGGAACAGTGCATTGTAAGTTTTTTATGTTTAAAAAAAAAATACTGTTATCATTAGGTTTGTTCAATAAAATTTGAATTGTACTTGAGTTGATAACATGAGAATTATGCTGACTGTTATTTACATCAATTATTTAGGTAAATGAGAAAAAATATAATTTGCATAATTTGGAACAGGGTGTAAACATAGCAGTTTCTGCTATGTTTACAGCTGCAGGGTTAACCCTAGATGGACCTGGCACCTGGACCACTTCATTGAGCTGAAGTGGTCTGGGTGCCTACAGTGGTCCTTTAACCCCTTAAGGACCAAACTTCTGGAATAAAAGGGAATCATGACGTGTCAGACACGTCATGTGTCCTTAAGGGGTTAAACAGGGTAACTGTATATATGTAGCTGGCGTGTCACTGAGAGGTATGATCTGGCGCTAATGGGCTTAAAGGGACACTATAGTCACCAAAACAACTTTAGCTTAATGAAGCAGTTTTGGTGTATAGATCATTCCTCTGCAGTCTCACTGCTCAATTATCTGCCATTTAGGAGATAAATCCCTTTGTTTATGAACCCTAGTCACACCTCCCTGCATGTGACTTGCACAGCCTTCCTAAACACTTCCTTGTAAAATGTCTTGGTGGAGTTTCTAACTTGTGATGGGATAGGCATAAGGCTATCCTAACTATAAGTTAAATCCAGGGACTAACGAAAGAATTTAGAAAATTGGGCAGACTAGATGGGCCGACTGGTTCTTATCTGCCATCACTTTCTATGTTTCTGATGTTAATTTGTCCATAAGATAATTCTCTAATCTTTGCTATAGCCCATGCCCTAAGGGCTGCCAGCGAAATAATATCCATTAGCATGCGTGTGGGTGGACAGACTCTCGGTAGGTTAAGATAGAAGACCTGCTCAATGGTAACCGCTAGCTGCCTCTGTAGAATCTTGGAACTCAGGTCAACTATTTTATTCCAGTATTCAGCAACTTTGGGGCAGGACCACCACATTTGTTTGTAGCTGAACCAATGTAAAAAAAAAAAAAAAAAAAAGCTCTAGGGCCTGACCTCTAAGATGACCAGACACACTTTTGTGTAGCTTCTGCAGCTTTGAGCAATTACCCACTTTAAAAACCTGCCTGCAGAAACATCCTAAAGTTCCTGGCAGGGGTACTCCTTGCGGATAAGACACTCTTGGCCCAGTTTGGCAGCAGCCTGGGTGCACGATTTGCTGTCCGGACTATTGGCCTTCTGAGGCCTGACGGCTGGGAGAGGCGACTGATATTTCAGCTACCGTCACATGGCCTAAATCGACTAGATTACAGTTCTGCTACACTCCCCGTATGGACCGATGGGAGTTCTCCTGGTCTACACTGAGACACACACCCCTCTGCTCCAGCATCAACAACTGCCCCTGAATCCGCACTGTGCATCGTCAAGATGGCCGCTAAGCCGCAGCTCTCCAAGTGCCGGTCCCTGGCAACTACCTGGGACCCAACATCTCCTACATAACTCTGCCATGGACGGTCTGATGTGGCCCGAGTGCGGTATAGGCTGAGAGAATTAGGCGGGGGTTAAGTTGGCTTCAGCTAACGTGGAGCATTAAAGGAACACTATAGTCACCTAAACAACTTTAGCTTAATTAAGCAGTTTTAGTGTATAGATCATGCCTCTCAGGTTTCACTGATCAATTCACTGTCATTTAGGAGTTAAATCACTTTGTTTCTGTTTATGCAGCCCTTGCCACACCTCCCCTGGCTATGATTGACACAGCCTGCATGGAAAAAAAAAATGGTTTCACTTGCAATCAGATGTAATTTACCTTAAACAATTTTATCTCTTACTCTGTAAATTGAACTTTAATCAGATACAGGAAACTCTTGCAGGGTCTAGCAAGCTATTAATGTTATGGGCAAATGCAAATATTACAAGTTTTAAAATGTTGTATTTCTTAAACTGTGTACTTTGTCTTCAAGAGATATTGCAACTTGACAAGGTGTTAGAAATGGAACATATTGTTTTTCATAGATGTTTCTTTAAGCAATAACCTCAGTGCATAATATCAAACCAATATGTGAGCGCTATAAAAACCCATACAGATAATATGGCAGCACTTAAAATTACAATACACAAAAAATGTGCAAAGAAAGACAAGTTACCAAAAAAGCGCGCTAAATTAATCTGCAAATATAAAAAACACAGATAATAGTGCAGACTATCTGAATATATTATTATCAGTGCATTATATAATTATATATTATTATCAGTGCATAATATGTTTGCGCCATTTTGTCCCAGACTAATTACAATAACAATAATGCATAAACATGCTTCAAGGCTATACTACGACTCTTTCAGTACACAATATACTGTGGTAACCCCAAGTTAATGGAACTTCCCCAAATCCGGGAATCTCCCACGACTGTGCACTTACGTCTTAGTATAAACAACGGATAAGCTATTCAGACTTTAAGATGCCACCTTGAGGGGGGCGGAGCCTGACCGCCGATGAAGATGGCCGCGATCTGAGAGAGCTCCGTGGCGGCAAACAAAACTTAAGCTCACAATACGGGCATCAACACCGGCAATCCACCCGCGAACCGAGCACTGCATACCCGACCCACACCGGAGCAAGCTGAAATGGGAGGCGGACGAAAATCCAAGTCTGGAACGGCCGTGGCACCAATCTTCAGAACCAGGTCAGACAGAGAGGCGCCATGCGCACACAGCATGCAGGCCTCGGACTCAGACTCTGACACCAGCATTAATAGCCACAGGAAGGAGACATCACCCCTTACCAGGCAAGACCTAAAATAACTACTCACAGACATGAAATCCCTAGTGGCAGATGAACTTACTAAACATCTAGCCCCAATCAATGAAGGCCTGACCGCCCTAACTAAGCGCACGCACACGCTAGAATCCAAAATGGCAGATGTTACCGCCATAACCTCCAACCATGAGGACAAATTCAAAGATATACAAGAGCAAATAGCCTACCTGGAAGACTTACAAGAAGACCTTAATAACCGATCCAGGCGAAACAACATCCGCATAAGGGGTCTGCCTGAATCCACTGCACCAGAAACCCTCAACGCCATGCTCCTTGAGGCCTTCAGCAGCCTGCTGCCTGACGCCTCACCATCCGACCTCCTCCTAGACAGGGTGCACAGAGCCCTTCGTCCACCCACAGCAGGCTCATCGCAACCCCGAGATATCATAGTTCGCTGCCATTACTTCCATATTAAAGAGGCGATCATGCGGGCTACCAGAGAGACCCCACTGCAGATTGAAGGCCACACGGTGCAATTGTACCAAGACCTAGCACCCACGACCCTTCGCAAACGCAGAGAACTAAAACCACTGACCCAAGCCCTCCAGGCAAGGAGAATTCGCTACTCATGGGGCCACCCCTTCAAACTTATGGTGCGACGAGACAACCACACATACACGCTATACAGACCATCGGAAGCCCAAGAATTCGCTGCACAACTAGGCCTCCAAGACCTAATCCAAGATCCGAACGCTGCCTCACAACGACAACCAGCTGCCCAACACGGACCATGGGACCAACAGCCACAACGGGAGCGCGACAGAAGACAGCGCTCTAGACAGCCTCCAGCCTAAACCGAAGCCCACTATCACAGCCGCGTCTTGGCTCCACTCACGGCACCTTCACTTCAAACCCACCCTGCTAACCGACCCCGGACACACAGAACTAAGACCATCAGCACCGCCAAGCCGAAACTAACGACCTAACCGCAAACCCCAGAACCTGCCAAAATGCACTCAGCACTTATGCCTGCCCTCCGGCCCTCGGGACTCACTCAACATCACCAGGGCCTTATCCCGGCAAGCGCGACCACCCACCACGGCTGCCCACGCCGTCGGCCTTGAGACATACCGGCCTTGCCGACCTCAACCTGAGGCCACAGCAGACTCCAGCGACCCACCCCAAGATCCACAAGATGCTGTTCAACATCCGCAACCGCAGACGAAGAAGACCTCACTCAGCAATGAAGCACTCCAGCTCACACCCCAAGATTCGGCTGACAGAGATCGAACTGTGAAAGCTCTAAGTACTTTGGGACTACAGTAAGATCACTGTGGGGACAACTTTTTGCCTTCTTCCTACTGTTTGGGGTGGGGGGGTGGACAAGGTGGAGGGATCCGGGGCCCTGGTGGTCCCCCCTCCCCCCCCTCTTCCGAGGTGGGGGGACGGCGGGCCGCGACGGCCTCGGACAGGGATGATATGTGCGCCACGCGGACTACACACAACTTGTCTTGTGGCACTGGGGGGGCTGGGGGAGGCGGGCTTGGTGGAACACAGTGGGGCTCTGGCGGCCTTCCCCCCCCCTCCCTCCAACGGGGGTGGGGGGCGGTGGGCCGCGACGGCCCCGTGACAGACAAGGTAACGGCTCCCCGGAGTCACAGAGCACACGACCTGGCCAGAGGGCGGGAATGAACAGACAGTAAATTACAGATGGCCTGGGCCCTGGCGGCCGTCCCCCCCCCCTCCCACGGGACAGGGGGGCGGCGGGCCGCGACGGCCTTGTGCCACTCAGAAAAGGCATTCCCCGACAACTACAGAGACCCCAGACACTCTCAGGAAACGCAATAGCCCCTCACGTTCCCAAAGAGACTGGGACCAGGGCAACACGACCCTTCAACCTGACCAGACCACCCACACCTAAAAAACGATTAGCCAGGTCAGTGCTAACATGTCCTAGACAATCTCAGACTAAAAATATTGATTACTAATTGATTAGTAGCTTAAGACAGGATAAAAAAGCCTGACAAACCATGGGGAGGTCGATGGCAGGGATCCCTGTAGGGGGATATCTCCCAGCCACTTGCAACTACGGTGGTTTGGTACTCTAACATCCCACCCATTCAAGGTATGAAAGCAGTTTCAACCTCGGCTGGTCAAGCGTAAATACATGATGACAACCCAAACTGTTCTTAGCTTACACTCATGCCATACAGCTCCTTGTGATATATGTAACAACTTATGAGAACTGTTAAATATGCTCATTTTGGAAGACACCTATTGTATCCCACAACTTGTTCCTGTGTGTCCCCCTCCCCCCCCCAGACAAAACAAAAATGAAAAAGAAGGGAAAAGCCAAAAATAAAAGACGCGACAACATCTAAACTCCATTGTACATAGTTAAGAAGCCTACCTCCCAGGTTTCATTCTCCCCGGTTCCTTATTAAGACAAGACTGCCCATACGAACATATTTACTGTTTGCCGCCCACTCTCAGACAAACGACCATTACTCCCCCCACATAACCTGTTCCGTACCGCTGGTCTCCGATCACACTGACCAGTGAGACCCCCGGTACCACAGTTCACCTTTGCTGGCAATTGACGTAAGACCAGCACGTTTACCCCCCTCCCCATACGCCTTACCCGTCCTCTGAATCCTCCTGCTGCCCTTCTGGGACCACCCGGGCCCAGACTCCCTCCCTTCCACCCCATTGACTAGCCCTACACCCCCCTCATACACTACGATACCTGACCAGGCCATCCCTGACCATGCCACTCAACTTACATTGTATCTCCATTAACGCAAAGGGCCTTAACAATCCCAAAAAACGCCATGCCCTGTTACGATGGGCACACAACCAAAAAGCAGACATTCTCCTAATCCAAGAGACTCACTTCACCCCCCACAAACACTTCCCACTCAAAAACAAACACTACAACCGCAGCTTTCTCGCCAACTCCCCAGAAGCCAAAACTAAAGGGGTGGCTATCATACTCAAAGCATCCTGTCCCCTGAACGACATCCAAGCCTTCCCAGACAAACAAGGTAGATACCTCACGCTCACAGGCAAAATAGGCTCCTCAACCTACTCCATCACCTCCCTATACGCCCCTACAACCCCAGACGCAACCTTCTGGCAAACATTCTCAGCACATCTCACTACGATCAAAGCCACATTCACCATTGTAGGTGGCGACTGCAACGCCACACACCATCCGTCCATTGACCGCACCACCAGAACTCAGAACGACCCAAGACCGTCACACAACGACGCTCCCTTCTCCCACTTCCTACACACACATAACCTCCTGGACATCTGGAGGGCCCAACACCCCTCAACTTTGGACTATACATTCTACTCCCACCCTCACAACACTTACTCCCGCATCGATTACTTCCTCACCTCCCCAAACATAACATCGAGAATCACGCACACCTCCATTGGTCACATAACCTGGTCGGACCATGCCGACATCTCCCTTACCCTCTCAATCCCCAACATGACACGCCCCTGGACATGGAAACTTAACTCACAACTCCTACAAGACAAGCTCTTAACCTCGTCCCTAGCAGAAGACATCAAGGAATATTTCACCCTGAATGACCCCTCCGTGTCCTCCCCAATCACCCTATGGGCGGCCCACAAACCAGTAATCAGAGGCAAACTGATAGCAATAGCCACAGCACGTAAAAAGCAACACAACAGACAACTAATGGATGCCATCTCTGAAATAGGCCGCCTAGAAACCCTCCACAAACACCACCCGACCCCCTCTCACCTTGACCAGCTCACGACAGCTAGAGCCCTACTTAAACGCCTCTCCCTCTCAACCACGGCCAAAGCACTCACATGGACCAAACAAAAGTATTATGAAAAGGGCAACAAGGCAGACTCGATGTTAGCTAAACGCCTCAAAAACCTAACAGACACAAAACGAATCTCTAAGATCCGCACATCAGAAGGTACAATGAGCACTGACCCACACACAATCGGGAAAACCTTCCAGCAATACTTCACGTCCCTTTACAACCACACCCCAGACCCCCAAACTGACCTCACTCGATCCTTAACGGACGACTTCCTTAAGAAACTCTCCCTCCCCTCCCTCACTGACACAGCCAGAACACTTATCTCAGCAGACATATCCCCAGAAGAACTACAAGCAGCAATAAAATCCCTGAAACCCAATAAAAGCCCCGGCCCTGACGGCTTAACAGCTATCTATTATAAAACATTCGGAGACATACTCACCCCACGACTATGCAAAGTCTTTAATGCAATGCTCAAAGGCAACCCACTACCCCCAGACATGACACAAGCCAACATTACCCTCCTACCTAAACCCGGGAAATCCCATGAAGATCCAGGTCACTTCCGCCCCATTTCACTCTTAAACATAGACCTAAAACTCCTGACCAAAGTCATGACAACGAGAATTAATCCCCTCCTGCCGAAACTCATCAACCCAGACCAAGTAGGCTTCATCCCCCACAGACAAGCACAAGACAACACCAGACGGGTCATAGACCTAATTTGGTACGCCAACCATAAACGCCTCCCGACCGCCATACTCTCTCTAGATGCCGAGAAGGCCTTTGACCGCCTTCTATGGCCCTACCTATTCGAAGTCCTTCGCAAATTCAATTTCCCACAAGAACTCACCCACTTTCTCCAAGCCATGTACCACACTCCGACCGCGCAGCTGCTAATCCCCAATATCACCCCCCCTCTTTCCCTATACTGAACGGAACCCGTCAAGGCTGCCCCCTGTCCCCTCTACTATTCGCTATATCCCTCGAACCACTGCTAGAGACCATACGTAACAACCCACACATCAAAGGGCTTAAAATCAGGGACGACACATTCACCATCGCAGCATACGCAGACGACATCCTCCTTACCCTGACTGACCCCATCCCGACCCTGACCACCCTCATAACAACCCTACAAGACTACTCAAAGATATCGGGATACCAACTCAATGCCACTAAATCAGACCTCATGCCGCTCAACCTTACAGAACCCATTATCCACTCCCTAAAACAAGACCTTCCCTTTCGGATTTGCCCGACGGCAATCACTTACCTGGGAGTCCAAATCACTAGTGACACCACCGCCTTATACAAAACCAACTATCCCCCACTCTTCCAGAAAGCAATCCAAAACCTGGAACGCTGGAAACCGATGAACATATCTTGGCTAGGAAGAATAGCTTCCGTTAAAATGAACCACCTACCCAAATTCCTCTACGCCTTCCAAGCACTACCCATCCCCTGCAATAAAACTGACCTCAAAAGACTACAAACTGCCATAGACCGATTTATTTGGAACGGGAAAAAACCCCGCATCCGCAGAGCCACATTATATGTACCCAAACTCTCCGGAGGTCTGGGCCTCCCCAACCTTACACACTACCTACATGCAGCCCACCTGACACAAATCCAACATTGGCATCTTCCCCCCGCACACAAACGATGGGTAGACCTGGAACATCTCATCTTTGGCCGAGACCACCCCTCCCAATACATGTGGCTCCAAAGGCAATACAGGCCACTGCCACCCCCCACCTCCCCAGCAATCACCCACTCCCTAGACCTCTGGGACCGACTCAGCGATAAATTTGACTTGTTCACAGGCCTCTCGCCCCTCACCCCAATCCTCCGCAACAAAATGTTCCAACCTGGCCTCACACCACAACACTACGCCCATTTTGAAGACCGCGACATAGTTAGGTTGGGACACCTCTATCCTAACGGCAAGCTCCTGCAATACACTGAACTCCCCAACCCCGAAACCTTAACCACATTTGATTACTTCCGCTACCTCCAACTCCGAAGCTTCGCAGCGACCGACACGGTTCGCATAGCAGCCACCTCGTCCCTGACCGGGTTTGAAAGAGACACCCTTCAGTCACCATCCAGGAAGAGCCAAATATCATCTATCTACATAAATCTTACCACACACCACACTCAGATAGCCCTCCCATATATCGTGGCGTGGGAAAAAGATCTCGGACCCCCCGTGGACTCCACGGACTGGGCTGACATCTGGGCATCCATTAAATCTCTCTCAATCTGCGTCACCCATCAAGAACAGGCATACAAAATGCTCTTCAGATGGTACCTCACCCCCTACCGCCTAAAGGCCATGAAACAAAGCCCCACCAACCTCTGCTGGAAAATGTGCGGAGAAACAGGCACATTCCTCCACTGCTGGTGGACATGCCCTAAACTTACACCCCTATGGATAACTATGACGACCCTCCTATCCAGACTACTCAACAAACCAGTACCCCTTGACCCGTGGGCCCTTTTGCACTCTAAACCCCTGGACAGCTTCACCCGCAGTGAAAATAAGCTCATAGCAAGAATAGCCCTAGCCACACGCCGAGCAATCGCCGAAAACTGGTCCACACCACGTATACCCACTCACCCTCAAATACACACGAAAATCACAGATAACATAGACATGGACAGACTAACAGCACAGATACATGACACCCCTAAATCATTCCACAAAGTTTGGGACCCATGGCTCGACGGAAATAATGCCCTCCCATGGTGACATACCAGACCCAACGACCAACACCACCGACGCTAACCACGACTAGGGAGAAGCGCACCGCTCCAACCCACCCCTAACCCAACCCCACCCGCCCTGGGCTCGGAGGGAATACCCAGAAGGACAGCAGCACCCTATTCACCTCTCCACAGTTCCTCTCCCTACCCCCTTAATTACCCCCCTACCTAACACTACCCTCCCTGTAACACCCATCCTAACTTCCTGGCCCTACTGACACAACCACAATCTCTGACCGACTCGAAGGCCACACTCCCCCAGACAGATATCCCCATCCCCCCAACAATGGGACGACCACCACCGAAGGCTTCTGGCCTAATGACCCTACGACCTCAACTATCTCTAGTAACCGGAATATCCCGGAACAGGTACCTTGATGGACGCATCATAACCACCCCAGGAACCCTGTAACACCACCTGACCACAGATAACACGATCTGAAAGGTCACACACGTAGCTTTCCTGGTTCAAGGTCCTCAAAAGAAAATGTTATAAGAGATACCAAAACACAATGCCAGAAACATGTTCTAATGAAAATATTTTGTATCCTATTGTAACCCCCTAACTAACCAACCTCTTTTTTCTGTAAAAACGTTCATTAACTTTTGTTCATGAAAACTGAAAACTGAAAAATAAAGAATCTTTAAAAAAAAAAAAAAAGATGCCACCTTGAACTAAGTCAGGAAAATGTCCATGACGTATGCACCCTTTAGTTATGGCCTTGTATGTTTGCCAAATTAGGGGAGGTCCTAAAATGAATAAAGTAAAAGAAGTGTTACTTTTTCATATATGAACTATGGTGACCCTAAAATGAAGACACCTAAGGTATAAATAGGTGTACTTTTAAATGTAAAGACACAGGAGAGACTTGGAGACAGACGCTGCTCCATCTTAAAATGACAGAGAGGCTGACATGATGACATGTTCAGAAGGGTATGTTAACCTATTAATGATATTTGCAAGCATTTAATTTAATCTTATAAACTCCGCTATAATGGATTTTATATTTATATAATAAATATCCAAAAAGACAAAAGTATTGCTTCCAAGACAATCCTTATTTTATATTGTATTCTCAATTATCGAGTATAAGCCGAGTTTTTCAGCACATTTTTTGTGCTGAAAAACCCCAACTCGGCTTTTACTCGAGTCAATAGTCTGTATTATGGCAATTTGCATTGCCATAATACAGACAGGGGCTGTGGGGGCTGTCAGAGAGTTTACTTACCTCTCCTGCAGCTCCTGTCAGCTCCCTCCTCCTCCGCGCCGTCAGTTCAGCACCTCGGTCAGCACCCAGGGTAAGTCTTGCGAGAGCCGCGGCTCTCGCAATACTTACAGTGTGAGCTGACCGGACGGCGCGGAGGAGGGAGCTGACAGGAGCTGCAGGAGAGGTAAGTAAACTGACATTTTGATGGATGATTTTGATGGATCAAGGGTACAGTAACGTCTTGACCTGCATTCAGGCCTTTGACAAAGTGCAGGGCAAGACGTAGCTGTGCACGTGATCAATTAAAATCCTTATACTTCAGCACAGCGAGTGCCTGACATTTATTATTTTTCATGCTATGCATGTGGATTTGTGCTGGCCCTAGATCAATTTATCACCCTGTTTTTGGTTGAGCGGAGTCCCTATATTACTTCTCAGTTTAATAAATCTGACTTTTAATGATTATGTTATTTCAATGGCTATCACATGGCCATAGTAGTTATTAAAGTCTCAGGCAGATAGTGTTTATTTTTATCATAGGAATAAATGGGAAGCCAGACTACAGATGTTAATTGTTCTATGTATTACATTTTACAAATTAATGAAGGCTACTTGAAAAAGGAACTTTATGTATTGAGACTTTTTAAAAATGTTTGAGTGCCTCCTATGATTTATGATTGAATTAAGGGTTTTGATATTTGGAACCTATGAAGGTGCTAATAGGAACAGAAGTGGTATGTGTCTTTACTGCTGACTAACAAGGGGAAGTCCAAGGCTGCTGAGAAAGTGTCACTGAGGCAAGCTGAAATATATATACAGTTAATCCAGGACTGCATTCATTGGCTGATATCACTCAGACGATCCTCAGCCAATGAATGTGGTCCTGCATAAGACTGTATTCAGGAGATACGACATCTTGTAGGGATAGACAGATTATTGGTTCTGCCAATTATTAGATCAGATATTCGCAGCATACTTCTGATAATCGCCATCAGCTTTGTAATTTACCAATACCACTAATGACAGAGTCACCTCTGCCAGTCACTGCATGCAGACTGCAATCCAGTCACTATACCTGCCATGTTGTAATCTCATGTCACCTCTCCCTGTGAGTCCCCACATGCGGAGATCAGCTGAAGACAGCGAGGTGAGAGCGAGTAGTCTACTGTAATTTACTGGGCTGCCTGACAGGGTGATTGTGTCATTTATGACAGCAGCCTCACTCCTATCAGTAACAGCATGGTAAATCCCAGCAAGTCCTGGCTGCCTGAGAGCGATAGGAGTGCGATTGCTGTCAGGATATTCACTTAATACCAGGTTTGTGCAGAAATTGTTGCTTTTTCAAATGCCTAGAATATCAGCAGTTGGCACGAAAGGCAACGGATAATGCGGATCTGCTCTGGAAAGAATACATTCGTTGATGCTAGTATTTTGACAGCTTCAAGTTTTCATAACACGCAATATCCAATCTGAAGTTCAACTTCTACAACAGCAACCAGTTAAAAATACAACTTCTATATTTTTATACTGAAACAAAAGCAAACAAAAAATGTGGACACAAACTTCTTTAATAGAAATTCAACTTACATCTGTACATTCCAACAAAATGCATTCATATGTCCCACAAGTAGCCCCGGCCACTGTATAAATTAAAGGACACAAAATCAAAGAAGGTTCTCTTTAGTTGGGAGGGGTAATAACCAATTAACGTGTTGGATTTGGTTTTTGGGAAGGCAGCTTGTTAGACCTTCTATAAAATACAGATTCATTGATTTATCCAAAAGATTGACTAACCACACAAAGGTTAAACATGTTTCCCCAAATACAGGACTTTCTATTGAAAGTCTCACAAGACCCGATTTCAGTATACTAGATCTGAAAGAAACACTGACTGGGCAAGGGGTAGGCAACCTTTGGCACTCCAGATGTTGTGGACCATATCTCCCATAATGCTCTTACAGCTGTAATGTTGGCAAAGCATCAAGGGAGATGTAGTCCACATCTGAAAATGTAGAAGGTTGCCTACCCCTTGCTCTGGGTTCTTCATTGATTTGTGCCAGCACAGAACACTGACTTAGTTAATTTTCATACTGCATTTTCGGCAGCCCATGAGCTATAGAATAGGTAAAGAGTCTTACGGTGACTGACAAAGCAAGGCATTCAATGCACAGCAAGAGGCTGCAGCCCTGCAGTAAGTCCATTTACTCTGTGACTGCCAGAGAGATAGGATGCTCCGTACATGGCAAATCAGTTCTCACACCTGGAGCAAAAGATATTCAACGCGCAAGGAGAAGTGGTTTTCAATACATAAACTCAAATTTTCAAAAATATTTATATCTGGTCACTGACCCTTGCTCCCAGATGCTCTGGAATTTGTACTGCAGTAGAAGGAAGTTACTGCAATGGGATACCACGTGCAGACAGCCTGCAGCTTGTAAGCAGTGAGGGGAATTAAAGAGCTGCAGGCTGCCCCCACAGCAGAATTTAGAATCAAGGTATGTTAAAAAGGGAGGAGGGAGGGAGGGAGGTGTGGAGGGTTACAAGACTGAAACCAGGAATTCAAGGAGAGAGGAGATGGGGAAGAGGAGGTGGAAGATTGACAGGTCATCTTCCTGTAAAGGATTAAAACAAAAAACAGTAAAAAATATATATAAATTTAGAGTCTCATAGAGACAGAACGATCCCATTTCCCCTCTCCTATCTAAGACATGAACGCCCAGGGAAGGGGAGAGTGCCAGTTTGGGGAGCGCAGCAGAACGCAGCCATCTTAAAGCTCGTCCTTTGGTTTGCCTGAATCATCATCTTCATCGTCGTCATCATCCTCTTCTGCTTTGTCTTCATCTTTCTCTTCGTCTTCATCATCCTCGTCATCCTCCTCAGGTTCTTCTGCTGGTTCTTCCTCCTTTCTATTCTTATCTTCTTCCTCTTGCTTTTTGCGTTCCTCCTCATCTTGTTGCTCTTTCATTTTCTTCTCTGCATCCTGTGGTGGAAAGATCAGGAGAGGTGAATACAGTTAATAGATCAATGTTACAATACAATGGGCTATTTTGGGGCAGTCAATATGGCAGACAAGGCAAGATAAGCCTTAGAGTCTACATATTGTAGAGTATAGTTCTGCTTCTTTTGCCATGCTGTGTGTGGCTATACCTATTGCCAGACAGCAGGCCTGGAGTCAAAGGGGATACCATAGTCACCCAGACCACTTCATCTCAATAAGTGTCAAGTCCACCTGTAGTGTTCATTATGATCACAGCCTATAGAGACGCTTCTGACACAGAAGCCCCATAGTAAGCTTTGAGGAGCTTAGGATTGGACCAATTGAGGTCATGCCACTTCTGATGTTGCTGGGGAGGACTGCTAGACTGTACAAGGCAAGTAAAGCATGGTGGGGGACTCACCAAAACAGTTACTCTATTTTACGGAAGAGAATCTAGTAGCGGTCTTAATGTTAACCCTGCAACGTAAACACTGCTGTTCCTAGAGAACGGCAGTGTTTTCAGTTGCAGGGTAAAAGAGGGGCAACATGGCACCCAGACCACTTCAATGAGATTTTGTCGGGGTGCCTATAGTGTTCCTTTAACACTTCATTTAAACAGATTTGGCATGCATCAAGGCTATAAGTAAACTGTACACATTCCAAATCACGTACGATTGCTACGTATAATCACATTAGGATATATGCCTGTAAACGTAAGCTATTTCTATCAGATCATCTGATTGGTGCAGCTCTGCTTTATACTGTACATGTACACTAGCCTCCCAATGTTCTATGGGAAAGCATTAAATTGGCAGAGATTCATCTCAGCCAAAGAGGTGACTCGTCTATTTAAAAGCTTGCAACAAGGGCCTGGCATACCTTTGTAACACCCCATGTTTCATTGCCATATTCTTCTGCAAACTTCTCATCATCGGTCATCAAGAAGTTGTCGAAAATTGTGCCAGATTTCACCTGCAAGGGATAAAATTAGAATGGTTAGTGGCCAGTGACAACAACAAGTCCTGCTCAGAGGGTTATCAGCCAAAGTAGTAATATTTGGGGGATATACAAGAAATCTAGAAATGCCCAATTACCTGCCACAAATCAAGTCCGAGGTATGCAAAGCTTTCATACTGGTACAGTGTGGAATCTGGGGTGTACTCTGGGTTATCGATCTCTGGGTGTACCCACTTTCCTTTGAAGTTCGGGTTATCAATCTGGCGAGGTTTCCAATCTCCCTGTTAAAGAAAATCAAACCTTAAGTTTAGATGGCAAGCATTGGCCTGGTCACCACACCAATCATAGCAGACTGGGCAACATGAACATGCCTATACGGGTTAACTCAATATCTTTAGTATGCAGACATGTGGTAGCAAATAAACATATGCCCCGGGTTAGGGGACTGGCTCACCTTGTATTCTGGGTTCTGAATGACCGGTGGCTCCCATTCTCCATCCATTTCCTCATCCCAGTCTTCTGGCTTCACTGCATCAGGATCAGGGATGTGTTCAGGCTTATCCCAATCCTAAAAAAAAAAAAAAAAAAAAAATAAAAAAAAAAAAAAAAACACCTTTAGGCAACGGTTTTAACCACATCCATTTCTTAAACCCAATCACATCTGGCAGTAGTTATGGCATCTCCTAGAGACCACAAGCAAGTGCAAACTGACCTCTGGCTTCTTATCGTCTGGGTCATCAATCTTGGCTCTCTCATCCCAGTCATCGGGTTTCGTTGCTTTAGGGTCCTTAATCTTCTTGGGTGGCAGGAAGTCCCAGTCTTCCTCCAGGCTTCCAGACTCTACCTTGCTGTTGTCAATCTTCACTTCATAGGTGTTATCTGGCCGCACAATCAGGGTGTAAAGGTGGGTGAACACATCATCCTGTGGAAGGAAAATACATTTATTTTCCTTACATGATTGGGAAGCTAGCTTGGCTTTTCACAGGTTTTACAAGCATGGTTCACTCATGCACCAAGTGCAGAGCTCTGGGTTATTTACTTGTAATATATAGGTTTGTATTTAATGTATATTGACTGCCAAGTCATCAAGAACATACTAGGATTGCCCAATTCTGTAAGATTTCTTTAAGGTGTGAAGGCAAGGAATAATCAATGATTGCACAACATCTCAGGAAAGCACATTAACCATCTAATCTCCCAATAGCACTCCAACTTCTACATCCTCTGTCTACACCATACATCATCTTCCTTCTCCAATGAATGGGCATCATTCCCAAGACTATTTATATAGTTTTATCCACAGGAAAGATAGCAGTGTGTCCTAGGAAACTTTCAGAAACCTGTAATTCTAGTGCAGTAGGCGTACCTTGCATCGGATGTCTTTGTTGATCTGGAGGTTCTTTCCCTTGTAGTGGAAGATTACATGAACCTTCTTGGTAGGTGGGCCACAAATATCAGGACCTAGAATACAAACAGTGATTTATTGTTGTGAAAGCAAGCAGAGAACATACATGCTGTACAGAACAAGAGTGCATGATTTAGGTTCTCTTTTCCTCAATAACCACCAGTGTAGCAAAGCCAGACTTAAACTTTGAATAGTTTCTGAGTTCATCTGTTGGCCAAGCATGACTAATAATTCACTCCATACAAGTAAAATTGGAGATTAAGAGCATGCATTCAGCTTTCTATGAGCCTACAGCTGAAGACTGCTTTAAAAATGGAATGAAATTTAGCAATTCTTGCACACTCCACTAAGACAGATGTGTTCTTGTTAAGAAAGGTCCATAGTTTATAGCCTTATTTTAAGCAAAGATGGCATGACTGATTATTGAAACTGGGCAGTATGAGCGTTAATGAACATAGATTTAATACAAGAGGACTTTAACCAGAACTGAGGGAACACCTTCCTAACAGTAGAAGCTCATTCTCCTAGAAGACTTGTGCTGATAGCCAGCCTCCCAGACAATTTTGCATCCTGAAATACATTAGTGACCCAACTTGCAAGGAAGGTACCAGGAGAAGCAGACAATATGTAGAAAAGCAAAGTGATCTATAGGGCAGTAATCCCCACTAGAATGCCTTTAAGGTCAATCCTCTAGAAAGAACGCAAAGCCTCAATGACTGATGTACTAACACTACAGACATTTATTTAGAAGACACATTCTGTGCCCGGCAAGTCTGACCAATACTAACCAAACATTATGTTGTATTCGGAATCTCCATGCATGTCAGTCTGGTCCAGGCTTGTAGGGAAGAGTTTCACGTATCCACCACCACAATCAATGCTCTGCTCGTGCTTCACAGAGAACTGGATCACCAGTGTTTTGTCTTTATTTGAAAAGGAGTCAAAGCCGGCAGACTGGGCATAAAAGCGGGCATCCTGGCTGGTCTGGAGTCCTTGAGTGGGAAAGGAGAACAGTTAACGTTGAACAGTTGCCATTCATTGAATCAACTAATGCACATTAGATCTATGCAATATGAAGGAAAAAAAGATATTCAAGTGTTAATTGTGATTCTGTAAGATTTGTTTAGTTGTGCAATTTATGAAACTGGTTGGTTTACAGTTTTAATTTTTTTTTATTGGGAATGAAAAAACAGCTAATATATGGATTTCAAAATTATAACACGGATTGTGATAGTGAGACCTGACCACAACCTCCTGCACCCCTCACACACTTACTCTGCCCTCGCCCCTATACCCTTTATGTCATCCTGCCCATTACCTTTAGCACACTTGTGTCACTGCCATTGCCCCTGTTGTCACCCCATCCATGCCCCTTTTCATTCGCATGATCATAACTCATTCTCCCATTTGTTAAGCGGCTGATATCCTGTTCGTGTCACTTGCCCCCTTTTTTATTTTGCTTGCATGACCAAGCGGCACGAGTCAGAATACTAGGAGTAGTCATGCTCTTTAACCCCTTAAGGACCAAACTTCTGGAATAAAATGGAATAATGACGTGTCACACACGTCATGTGTCCTTAAGGGGTTAAGCTGTTGGGTGTGCCACTCAACATTCCAGACCAAGCATGATCGAGTGTCCACTCTAATGCAAGCTTGTCCATTCTACATTAAGTAAAATGGTTGAGAGCATCCCCCATTCCACAGCTGGAAAATTGCAGTTTTATTTGGTTTAGGAGTAGCGTCTCCATGGTTTACACTGTAACCATCGCAATAAATTGTACAACCTTAGTGGGACTGATCAATTAAGACTTGGAATTACAATAGCACAGTTGCCCTTTCAACTATGAAAAATGGAAACAAGCGGAAGGTATTTAAAATCATATCACTTGTGGATTTAACATATCAAGCATTTGAAGTCACTCACCTTTATCTTTATCTGCATCTCCATAGAACTTCCCAGCAGTGACCTTGAACTTGCCATAGTCTGTTTTGTGTTTCGATTCTACCCAGCGCTGCGTCCATCCATCTGAAAGAATAAGAAAATGTTAGTCTGAAAGGTTGTAAATAGTCACATAGCCAAGCTTTAGCACAATGATGTTGTTTTGCATTACATCTCTGCCATTGACCTGAATCAGATGTTAAATGTTAAAGCCACTTGTGGTTCATTAATATTTTCTCCATCACAAAAGGTAAATAGATCATGACATCTGGGATGCCAGTCACTGCTTTTTAAACGGTACAGTACTGGTTACCCTATTATGAAGTTCCACCCCATAGATCAGGGGTTTGGTCCAGATATGTCACTCGAGTCTCACAGGAAGAATGTACCCAGATACCATCACAAGTGCCAATTATCACCATAAGCTTTAAGGGACAAAGCAGAAAAGCCATTTGGCAATTCAGAAAAAGAGCACCAAGAGCCTGACAGTGTTAAAGGAACATGAATTAACATGCTGCACTGTGGATTAAATCTCTGACCCAAGGGCTTTGAAACTTTGCTAAAAACACTCATTATCTGCTACACAGACACACAAGGGCTTTTGATAACTCTAATTATACAAACATCCAGCTAAGAGGATACGTTGCCACACCGGTGTAAAAATTTAATCTGTTAACATAGAATATCTTCACACGAGTAACAGAACTAGTATTATTCTGAAATCTATGGCTAGCCAAGCACTAAGAAAATAACTCTGTGGGAAAAAGCCTAAAATACAAAAGCCAGAGACTGCAGAATGGTGATGCTTTGATACACAACTGATGTGCAGGAGCTGTGTGTGCAGGAAGCCAGACTATGCTTTCTCTTTCTATACAAGCGGAGGAAGGGAGGGGAGAGACATTCAGACATTAAGCTCCCCCTCCTGCTTCCAGAAGATTCAGCTGTGCTCCATACATCTGCATGTTGACCAGGAAGAAGGGAAGGAAGATGAGTCAGGAATAGGCAGATACAGGAGTATAAGAGAAGGAAAAGCCTAGCTGCAGAATATAACGCAATTCAGAACTCATTTAAAATCATCATACTCTAATTGAGAGACCAAATCCTTACAACAGTCATTCACTACGGCTATTCACAATGCATTCCTATTATACTGGAGCCCTGCAGTACGAATTCCACCATAACCATCTTTTCCTTCTTATAAGATTTTAAGCCATGTTGGATCAAATGTTTAGCAATTAGATGCTGCCAATAATCTGTGACACATTAACTGCACGGCTGAGTCTCATTCTTCGAAGCACAGCGAGATTCTTTCCAGGATTAGCCACAAGGTCAACCTTAGACATTTTCTACAACAGAAAGGACAGGATGCCCCTTAGAACATGGGGACTAACTTAGGCAGACTTGTTACAAGCGCTAAGGGAAACAGAATGGAAGTGGAACCAGGTTTGTCAACAGGCTTAAGGTAAATTGGCCATGCATCTTTAAACAGAGGGGGTGTTGGCTCCATGTTACACAAGCCTAAATGCTAAGTTTTCAGGAGTGCCCTCCCCAACCCCCATTTAATTCTCAACCCCACCTACAATGAGGTTAAAGTGCAGACTGCTCATCTCATTACAATCCTTCCCACACCCAATATGCACAAGAGATAACCAACCAGGCTTCATATTCATTCACAAAGAGTACCTAGACATAATTTCATTAATTTCACATCATTTAAAATTCTGCTAAACTCACATTCCCTATGTGGATCAATCCAAGCCCATCTGAATTACACCAAGCTTTGCAAGACACGCCATATTCACCAGGAATCACTTTTTGCAACGCTAAATGGTGCGAAGCGTGCCTTAGTGCATCCCAATGCAGCGAACAAACTTTCTAGAACCAGTAACACTGCATGACACCGGCTACAGAAAAATCTAAGATTTAAAAACCACAGATAAAGATAGATAAAAACCACAGTGTACCTTAGTCATTATGTATTGCTAGACATACAGCAGCCAGGTTGTCACTGCAGATACCCAGCTGCTGCCTGTATTGATCTCAAGTGTATTTGCCCTCATGTTGCAATTACATACACAGTGTAATGTGTTTGTATTTATTTTCCTTTCCAACATCCATGACATTTCTAACTATTCTATTGGGAACATTGTATCCAGCCCTGCCAGCATGTGGCTCTCATTTACACTGGCAGGGTGTGTTTAAAATCTCATCTTATTCTGGAAATTCCAAGTTAAGTGTTCCGTATATTTATATATTCTGTGTTGTGGGTGCGTTGCTTGCTCTTTGCAGGTGAGATAATGATATAGAATATATTTAATATAATAAAAGGAGTATACACAGTGTGAAGGACAGTATGAGCATACAGGGCAGCCCAACACCGAGTCTGTGCCCCCCCCAGTGATGGCTCAGTCTGCGCCCCCCAGTGATGGCTCAGTCTGCGCCCCCCAGTGATGGCTCAGTCTGCGCCCCCCAGTGATGGCTCAGTGCCCCCCATGGAGCAGCCAGTGATGGCTCAGTCTGCGCCCCCCAGTGATGGCTCAGTCTGTGCCCCCCAGTGATGGCTCAGTGCCCCCCATGGAGCAGCCAGTGCCCCCCAGTGAGGAGCCAGTGGTGGCCATCACCCTGCCCTGGGTGCCCACCCGCCATGTTGCTCCCCCCATTGTGCCCCCAGCCCTCACCTCCATCATTGAACTCCTCCTTGAAGTATACTGCGGGGTCAGCGCTGCAGAGAGCCGCCAGGAGCGGGAGGATAACGAGTGCTGCCCGGGCCATGTTTCTGCCCCCTGAGACACCAGCCACTGTCAGGAAACGAATGAGCAGCACTGGCCGGCGACAGCCCCTCTTATATCTCCTCCAGGCGCCCTCCCCCCGCGCGCACCCTGATTGGCCGCCGCCGAGCCGGTGTACACTTCCCATTGGCCGCTTCGCTCTGCCAGTCAGGGCACCCAGATGGCTACCGCGGATTGGCCAGACGGGCCGTCCAATCGGAGAGCAACACGCAGGGGCCTCCTACTAGTCGCAACGCGATTGGCAGCGTTGCGTGAGTGTGTGTAGCTGGGGGTTAGCGGCTGGGTCACGTGTCCCGGTGATGGTGAAGTGTACCACGTGACAAGGTTCCTGCTTTGGAGGGGGGCGTGGCCTCGCTCTCTAGAGAGGATGTATTTGCACACTGTAATGATATGTTATGGAGTAATGAGCACTAACACTCATAGTGTGGGCACACAGCTAGCTGTCCCTAGCCATGCCAGCTTTATATCATTAAATAGAATAGAAATTAAAGAATGGGATTACCAATGGCCTTTATTGTTATAGAATAAACCCCCTCTATATTATCAGTATTATTTTATTATTTATATAGCGCCATCAGATTCCGTAGCGCTGTACAAATTAGCTTTTATTAACATGGCCCCCATGCATTCTGCGGTATTACCTACGGTACGCGAAGATAAAACGCATTTCACGGTCCGTGAGCCATGGGCGTCGCTAGCAGAGGGCAGTAGGGGGATGCAGCCCCAAATTATCTACAGATGGTAGAGGGGGCTGGTAGAAAATGTATGATTTTATTTATTCATTTATTTTTTCTTCAATTTTACATCAGGCAGGTGCTTCTCAAAGCGGACACTTTTTAAAATAAAAATAAATAAAAATAAAATTAGTATAGTGATCCGTCAAGCTATGTGGAACTTTTGCTGCACACCCCTCTATAAGTTCGGTACGGTGGTCATGGCATTGAAGACCCGGCTGTGCAATACATGCTTGTTTCTGTCTGTGCTTTCATTGAGATCCTGAGAGTATCAGTAGCACGCAGTTAATGGTTAGAGAAGGTCAGACCGAACATAAAAAGGTGGGGAAATGTTACGGCATATCTCCACCTCTCTGTTAGTGGAGGGGTCACTGAATTTTCCTTTGGGATCGAGCCACCGGTGTTTCTGGAAACTATCAGTGCCCCCGCATTGCAAAATTGGATATTTACTGCTAGCAATTCACAATGAAATTTGGTAAATCACACCAAACGTGCACAGCTCACTCACAACAAAAACAGCAAACAAATTGTTTGAATTTCATACGAAACACAAGATTCTGATATTTAGCAAGACGCTCCCGAATTCGCTCCAGTCAGTTCCTATAGGAGGCAAATTTCCAAAATACATTCAACTGCCTCTTGCAAATCCACAATATTTGGCTGCTGGCCTCGCGAAGAGCCAACAGGAGAATCATGAAACACAAATAATTAAAATGAACAAATTAAATTCTAAATATTGAAACAATGATATCTGCGTGGTCTTCCTGTTGACATCCGCTAATCCTGCAGTCCTCATTTTATTTCAGTTTTTTTTCCTCTTCTATGAACTTGTTGAATTTCTTGACTTTCATTATACTACTTGTTAATGTAAGCAGTAAAAAAATCTTTTCAATAAGATTGTCTAATATGCATTCATTCTTTAACTTCTTGCCGGAGGGAGTGAGCTTTGGCAATCATGGAATCCTTTCTGTTTAATTTAAACTGCCTGACAACGGTTTGACAAACACTGGAGAGACAACACCCATATGGGGTTATGTAGAAAAATGTTGTGCCTGCATCTATTTCCTCAAAATGCGCCCTATTCTTATTTATGAATATCATATCCTAACCTTATATACATCTCGCCTTTATTTCAGAAAACGCAAAGATTGTCTGCGACTCAGCCACAGAAAATATGACGGAAAGAACAGTGCAGTGATGATGTGGTGTTTTGGGTCTTCATTAGCGACATACGTGCGTCAAAAGTGACGCTGACCTTTGACGCGCAGAGGGTTAGCATGAAACTGGGACTATATTCAGATACCTGCCATAGCCACATCCTAGGTCCTTACTCATGTCAGTCTTGGGTCAATATTGATGTAGTATGATGCACGAGGGCATCCTCTTATAGTCGCATGCCTTAGCGTCAAATTTCAAGAGTTAACAGCCTTACAACAGCACCACACTAGGTTTTGGTGCACATAAATGACGTGAGCAAACTAAAGAGCCCACCCCTACATAAGAGCCTATCCTGCTTAGTCTCATTGCCCTATTGGGGTTTCCTTAAGTTCTCAATAGCGTGTTCCATATTCTCTGTTTTTCTGGTTATCTGATTTTGCTTGTCTAATTATCCTGGTCTCTGCACTCCTTGACCGCCATGACATTTCATTACTGTGTACTCTGGATTCAGATTTTGGATTGGTTCCTGGCCATGCTATTTTCACGTACGTATTGCCTTAAGTCCAGCCACCCTAATGACCCTAGGCCGCTTAATATTCCTTAATAATTCTTCGGTTTAAGCTCTGCGTGGTGAGGTATCATACTTACCTTGACACTGTAACAGGAACACGGTGTCTGGTCCCTTTGGTTCCAGACCTTAACCTGTTATTTAGGCCCTCCTTTTTACATGACACCGGGAACATCTAAGATCTACCATAGCAAACTGGTACTCTCTGGCTACTTTCTAAACAGCCTAAGCCTCTTCAGTGGTTTAGCCCATCCATCAAAGTGCTGGGCACATACACACCGCTGGTGCCAGTATGTCTGGCCTAAGCTGAGCAAATGGCTAAGGGCACAACAAAAGAAATCGGAGCTCCCTCAAACTATGCCCTCAGCTACCTATAATGTAAAGTATTCCAGTCAACAGGGGATCAGAGTGACATTCTTCAGAACGTTAGCAGGCACTTGTGACATTACTAGCCGAGTTTGGTGCTTTGTTACTGGGTACTTCTATCCGCAGATCCAGGGTAAAGTTTCCTGACATTTTATGGCTATGTGGCAGGAGCCTATGCGTGGAAAGGTGCACTCAAACTGATCAACATTAACCTTGGGTATCCGATCACCGAACCATGAGATGGAGAATTGTATTTTAAACAAAAACACGGTTAACTCTTTCAGTACTGCCCCATCACAGTACTCCTATGTAAACTGCACCATTCCCAGACAATGTTAACCACGTTTGTGTCCACATTAGTTTGTGCTGCATAGAGTTAACAGTTCAGGTGTAAGTAGAGATTAACCCGTAAGGTCTCAGTGCCTAGATGTTTGTGTTGAGATCTTCTGGATAGTATAACATTTCAGGGGTGGAGGGTGATTTCCCTCACATGGGGTCCTTATTCTCTGTATAAGAGGCTAGTCTCTCTCCAAGGTTCTGCTACAGCCCCTTTTTTCAGAACCATTACTACTAGAACAAATTATAGAGGTTATAATGCTTGGAGAGTCCCATTTAATAAAAATACATTAAAAATGGAATTTACTAACAGAAAATCGGTTCTTTCATTGTGATGATTATTTGATTGTAATGAATGTTGATATAAAAGCCTTTTTTGGTGATCTGGAATTGCGTGAGCTCAGCTTTTGTGCAGCCAATATGTTACAGTCTATTGCAATTTCAACTGGAGTCAGTCCATCCAGTTATTGCACGGTGGTCAAGCCTCTAATTTCTGATTCTCTGCATATGTAATACATAGCAGTATTAAAGGGACTCTAGACTCCATAGTCACCCAGACCACTTCAGCTCAATGAGAACCTGCTATGTTTACATTAGGGGTTAAGCAAACCTCTAGTGGCTGTCTTCCTGACAGCCGCTAGAGGCGCATCCAGCGTGCACAACGTCCATTGAGAAATGTTTTTCTATGGACTGTTTGAATGCGCGCGAGGCATGCGCCTTCCGCTCCACTCGGGAGCTGATGTCGGCGGGGGAGCAGAGGTCACCAGCGCCGAGGGAGCCCTACGCTGGATTAAGGTAAGCTGCTGAAGGGGTTTTAAGGGAGGGGGACCCTGAGGGTGGATGCACCCTTAGGGCACTATTGTGGCAGGAAAACAGGTTTGTTTTCCTGACACTATAGTGATTCTTTAATTTATTGCAGTCTCGCTATGACCAACGTCAGTAAAAAGGTAATATATGGATATACTATTAAAACATTTTATAAAGCACTACAAACACACGTTTAAAAAACATCCCCAGGAAGCGACTGAAATTACGCAGCCAATCTTGGCTAATCCATTGTTGTTAAAGGGCCCCATAACAACTTGTGAAACCCAAGTTTGAGTCCCGCTCAAACCACCTTACCAGTAAGTGTCCTTGTGCAAAACACCTAATGATATATATCCACCTAGCTCAAATCCTCATACATTGTAAGTTTGTTTGAGCAGGACCTGCTTCATCTCCAAATAATACATATTTATATAATACGCAGTATCCAGGCACCATGACAATTTCATATATATGAAGTTGTTATGGAGCCTTGAGGATTCCTATCACAAAAGCACTGTACATATTCACAGCTGAGATTTTTGGTGCATGTAGCTCAGCTCTCATGATAACTTTTCATTCATAAAGTAAAAAAAAAAAAAATACTAAACATTAGCAGTCACTAGGTATCTATGCAGTACTCCAAACTGCACAATAACACAGTTACTGTACAAGTTCTCTCATAGAATGCTATGGCAGAACCCTCCAAATTTGAGTTTCACAGGTTTAAGGGAAGCTTACACCTACGATTAAACGTCTTTATACGCACTAAACTTGTTAGGCCATTTGTTTTCACTTGCTTCCTCCTCCCCTGCTACTTTTAATAATTTTACAATAAAAGATACATTTGAATGTAGAACTCTGACTTATTTGTACCATTGTTACTGTCAGGGAGAAACACAGTGTCCAGTATAAAGTAACATGGTGTACGGAGCAGGCATATTGACATATGTCTGCTCCGTACACCACGTTACTTTATACTGGATGCTCTGAATTTACACAAACATGTAGAGATGAATGTAAATAGCTGCATCGCTAATGAATAGAATAAAGGGATACAGATACAGCTCTGTAAAATAGAGCCACAGTTGTTATGGTGCTTGGCGTTGCCACCTTGATGATTTTCTCTCTGAAGTGATTAGGTCTACATGCTGCCAAAGGAAATCAAATAACTAATTACATCAGTTCCTAAGGGGATGCCTTCCATGATTACATAATTGGTTTGCACCAGAAATCTGTGAATTATAGACCCCCCCCCCCCCCTTTCCCTCCATACCCCTTACAAAATGCTCCCAATGAAGAAGGACATATTCAGTGTGTTGTAAAAGTCCGAGTGCAATTTTCAGTGACACTGCATTGGAGATGTATTTATAAAAATGCAGCATCATTATACAGACGGTAATAACGTGGTGGTTTTAAATGACAGAGCTATGGTATGGGGGCTAATGTCTATTTGTGTGAAGGTGCTGTAGATTGTAACTCCCACCAGTAAGTGATGGTGATGGGAGTTGCAGTCCACAGACTCTCTTGTGCACATAAAAGTTGGAGTATACCTCTGGATCATTGTACAGGTGTAAAGCTACGACACAGGGTACAGCCCGGAGCTCACTGCTGTAATGCACTGTGCTCGTATATAGGAAAACCCAATAAAGACTCGCTATTATGACATTTAACAGACTGAAGCAGACATTTTTTAAAGTGAATCTAAGTTAATATATTGATTGTCAGGAAATATAATCTCTGGGTTTTTCCCCTATAATCAAATCCTGGGTGTGTTTAAATGAACAAGTTAATTTGCATAGAGAACAGGTTAGTTTTCATACCAAACACCCCTTTTAAATGCAAACCACCTGTCTTACTTTCATTTTCTATTGTATTGTGTCTCCCAACTTCCTGAAGGCTTGGCTATTGTGCCCATGAGTCTGCTATATTTAGGTGTTAATTCATTAAACAGTGCATTATGGCGAACTGAAAACTAGATTACAAATTTAAGTTAAAATCTAAAAGCTACGGGTTTTTTTTGGCAGTTTTTTACTTCTCCAAACCCTTTAGTATTTTGCATTGTGCGTCCGTTTTGCGAGGATTTTTTACTTGAAAAGATAGAGAACGCAATGGTTTCTGTTTACCCAACTGCTTTGTGGCAATAAACCAAACAGTTTGTGTGTTTAAGTCACACTAGAAGTTTATTTTGCATCTATTTGTAAAAATCCTGATTTAGTCGTCAGTTTTAACCTCTTGGGTCTTGTTGACAATTCTACAAATGGAGATTTAGACTTCACAGGCCTACTCTCAAAAATATATTGGGAAAAATCACCTCACATGTTAGTGAATTATATTTACCAGAATCTTCAAACTACAAAAATCATTATTTATTACAAGTATTAAACAGTGTTAATTGTGGCAGCAAATTTCAATTTAGTTTTAGTCATAGTCTTTTGACTAAAAAGACTGGTCTGCTGCAGTGTCCTTAAAGGACCACTATAGTGCCAGGAAAATAAACTCGTTTTCCTGGCACTGTAGTGTTAATAGGTCCCTGTCCCCCCCACCCTCATGGCCCCCCTCCTGCTGGTCTCGAGAGGGGTTAAGGGGTTAAAAAACACTTACCTTTCTCCAGCGCCGGGCTCCCTCAGTGCTTGGGACTCTCCTTTCTCTTCCAACATCATCCGCCGGATGCGCATGCACGGCAAGAGCCACGTGCGCATTCAATCAGTCCATAGGAAAGCATTTCTCAATGCTTTCCTATGGACGTCAGCGTCTTCTCACTGTGAAAATCACAGTGAGAAGAGTGGAAGCGCCTGTCAATGAGACAGCCACTAGAGGCTGGATTAACCCTATTGTGAACATTGCAGTTTCTCTGAAACTGCTATGTTTACAGCTACAGGGTTAACTCTAGATGGACCGGGCAACCAGACCACTTCATTGAGCTGAAGTGGTATGGGTGCCTATAGTGGTCCTTTAACAGAGCTAGAAAAGTTTTTCCTTACCAGTTGGTGAGGACTACATTTACCATAATGCTCCGACTATGATAGAAGTAGATTTCCTTTTCATTAAACATCATGGGAGATGTAGTCCACAACATCGGGAGAGGAAGATGTGTCTCACCCAACTTAAATATAACCTGCCCATTTTATAAATTAGTCTTCCCCTTGATCGTATTTGATTAGGACAGTTGCAGACAATCGGTCCTTACAAAGATACCTGGGGATGTCAATGGATTTCCAGTACAAGCAGTGTGCTGCCGAAACCACAAGCAAATGTACAGATCAAATTATAAACAGTAAATACAGACATTCATTCAACCTCCCAGTTTTGAGCCACATTTAGGTCAGAAGGCATTTAACCCCTTAAGGACACATGACATGTGTGACATGTCATGATTCCCTTTTATTCCAGAAGTTTGGTCCTTAAGGAGTTAAAGGACCTAATATGACCATCTATTTTTATACAGCGCCAAATTTGATTTATGCATGGTCGGACTGTCAAATATATATTGTTATTACAGATAAACTACTCATTCCATATCTACCTGAAGCTGAACTTGTCATCCACATGTTTATTTTATTTTTTTATAACAGAGTCCCTTAATCTTACAGAATTAGAAGAAGAAATATATCTATATTATCCTGATATTGTTTTTATAAAAAAAATAGATATACCTATGAAATCATTAGATTTGCTCCAGACACATTGTATGGATTGCATCCCATGCTGTATACATATATGACAAACACTGTTTAGGTGACATGGAAGCGTTTAACCTTAATCTACCTGACTAATCATTGCAGGTCTAGCCTTGAAGTTTGGAACTACTGTCAGCCTCATTTATTTTCCTGTTGGGTAAACATTGCCCTATTCTAAATTCTCCCTCTTCAGGGATTGCAACTCTATAAATACAGATCTAGTGGCATCATACCATAACTCATACATTAATGCAATACTAATTTCCAAATGACCAGATTATTATGACCGTGGAACGTGTGCACTATGTGTTATTTTGGGTGGTAATATAGTGAGGCCAATGTTCTTTATGGATCCTGATGATTTACTAATGTATCCTTATTCTTACATTGGGGAAACTCGATATGCAACTTTTTTTTTTGCCTTAGTGGTGTAAATCAGTGATATTATTGTACCTACCCTACCTTTCTTTGTTTGGAATCTCTACCCCTTCCCATTAATGTTCAATATTAAAGGGAAACTATAGTGCCAGGAAAACAAAGTTAAAAACCTCTTCTGTCACTTACCTGAGTCCAGCACCAATGTCACTTGGCACTGGCTCGGGCTTTGCCTCTGCGCCTCCCCCTGCCAACGTCAGCCGGCAAGGGAAACCTAATGCACGCGCGCGGCCATTGCACACTTGCATTTGGATTTCCACCATAGGAAAGCATTGTATAATGCTTTCCTATGGGGTTTCGGATGGGGTTTCGGATGACGATGGATGTCCTCATGCATAGCGTGAGGACGTCCAGTGTCAGTTAGGAGACCAAAAGTCGCCTAACAACGTGGAAGTCCTTCTAGTGGCTGTCTGGTAGAAAGCTACTAGAGGTGGAGTTGACCCACAAAGGTCATTATTGCAGTTTATTAAAATACCGCAATAATTACCTTTGCAGGGTTAAGGGACCTGGGACTATACACCCAGGCCACTTTAAAAAGCTGAACTTGTCTGGGTGCCTATAGTGTCCCTTTTATAACGATTTGTGTTATAAAAAAAACCAAAAAAACAGATAATTTAGCAGATTGTAATGTCCTTATTTCAGAGGGGTGGCAGTGGACTATTGCACTAACTAAAATTTGGAATCCAGGCTTGAACCGATTAGTGCGTTTGTCCCTCTCCATGCCGCCACAGATGTCAAGAAGCTGCAGCAACAATCTGGTACCTCAACATCGCTTGCTGAGCAGTCAGAGTCCTACAACCATCAGCCAACCACCGGAGAGACTGATAAAAAGCTCTTCTATCCGCATACCCAAAAACTAGACAAGGCTTAGAGAAGACAACTGGTTTATTAAAGAAAAGGCGGCATATTTATACAGTACAAGTTGTTACATAAAAGCAGGACTGCATTATTGTAAGGGTAGTCACATGGGAGCCCAATAGACACAGGGGACTGTCGGGAGATCCAATGGTGCGATCTGCACCTTGAGAGGACGTTAATCGCTGTCCCAATGCTCGCTCAAAGAAATCATTCAGAAGCACCAGACCAAAATGAGCATTTATAGTAATTGATAGTAATCTGCACTGCTGGAGGTGCAGACAATAAACTCTGCTAATAGGGGCAGCCAGCGAGCATTCCCCTCCAAAATAACCCTTCAATTAACACTACTAGAAGCCTACACACAACATACATGCAGCCCTGACACTCACATACACTCTCCTCATACACACAACAAACACAGTCCTCATACACAAAGCCTCCCCACACAACACAACACACACAGCCCCCAATACCCACAACATCACATACTACACGCGTAGCCTCCCCAGGAAACATTATGTACCGCCTACACACAATATACTCTCCCTTTACTAAATGCATTCTGTAAGGTGCATGGGACTATGATGTAGGCAACCTTCGGCACTCCAGATGTTGTGGACTACATCCCCCATAATGCTTTACACCCATAATGCTGACAAAGCAACACACAATGTCAGTGGCCACTTTCTCATTGACAATGCTGTCCATCTCCTGTGCTTTGCAGTCAGATACCTCTACTCACATCTCCCTTGTGTAGAGCTTGGGGAAAACGCTCGCACACAGAGGGCTATGTCTGCAAGGATTTCCCCCCAAAAAAATCACAAAACCATAAAATGAAGGGGCAGCATTATTTTTCGAGATGCTTTGTTTTAACAACATTCCAATGAGTAATCGGCATATATATATATATATATAAAAAAAGTCGTTTCAGTTACATGTATAACAGTGAGTATAACATTACTCAGAACTTGTGAGGTAATCATTTTTAACAGCATCAATTTTTTATGGTACATGCTTCAACTTTGTTTGGGCACTGCAAGAGAGAGGTCGCTCGATATTGAGCTTCTGCTTATGTTTTGCTCTGAATGCGGTCCCTGTGTGCGATGCCTTTGACTGACCTATGCCTTGAGGTGGTATATGTTTATGCTTGGGGATGCGGGTTGCAGGCACTTAGTCATGTATAAAATATAAAATGTCATGCTGGTTTCAGGTTGTGGAGGTGGTAGCTTATCGTGAGTAACGTGAGCATGTGCGCCCTTGATATAGTGGGGGCGAAGTAAAGGGATATGCAACCACGCTGTGTGCCCCTGACCTAGAGGGTAGCGGGGGGTGGGGGGGAGGTGTGTGCGGGGAATGGTTACCCATTGGTACGCCATACACTCTACAGAATTAAATCTACTCTAAACACAAACTGAATTAGAATTGGTTTGAAGAGGCGGCCCTCGGGAGTTTGCACCCTGCAGTCATGGTGTTTCTGGGCGCGGGTTCCTCTTTCTGGGGGTGAATGGTGTGATGGAAGCGGGGTCCCATGAGGTCGCCTGTTGTTTGGAGGTTGAAGGTGCGGTTGGGTGCAGCAGACCCAGTGCACCCCAAAAAGTCTGTGCTTCTCCCATATTCCGTAGCATATGTGTAGTCCCGTTTTGAGTCACTACTAAGGAGCCGTTCGCTCCCCAACGGTAACCCAAACCTGCATTTCTCAGCTGAGTTGTGACAGGCCCATAGCTTTTATGAATCTGGAGGGTGGCCCTTGTAAGGTCCTGGTAGAAAGTGAGGCTTGAGTTCTGGAATGTGAGTGGTGCCTTATCTTTTATTGCCGCCATAATTTGGAGCTTATCAGGTAGCGTGATGCATCTGAGAATGACGTCTCGCACCAAGGTTGTCGTGTGGTTAGTAGGGCTTGGAAGGCGGTATACACAGTCTGTGTTTATTCATTTGGCCACAGTGTGAGACATGACAGTTGCCAGCAGTCTTCTAACATAGTGTGGCAGTTCCTCCGCGGTGACCGCTGAGGGGATGCCCCTGATCTTGATATGCGTGCGCCTCTGGCGGTCTTCAAGGGTTGCGAGTCTGAGTGACAGGATCTGGTTTTGGGCTTGAAGCGCTTGCACGGAGGTATCCATGGTGGTTAAGTGGGTTTGTACTGTTATTATTTCCTCCTCTGAGGCTCGCACTCTCTCAGTGACCGCCTGTACCTCCGTTTTAAGTTGCGCGGAGTCCGCCGCCAGTAACTTATGGATTTCTGCCAGAAGAAGTTTTAAATCCCTCTTTGTGGTGGGTGCTGAGTCATCTGGCTGTTCGTGCTGCTCAGCTTGAGGGATTTGTGGGGATTGTGAGCTTTCAGGTCTGTCAAGGCCTGCTGCTGTGCCCATGTCCCTGCCTTGCATGCCTTCCGCGGGAGTGGGTCTGTGTTGGGCGGGTCTCTGTAACATGGCCCCTATGTCCAGACCTTCCGCCTGGTTCTGGGGCTTTTGAGAGCGCCTACCTTTGCCTGGCATTGGTGCTGGTGAGGCTGGTGGTGTCAGGGGTTGCGGGCTGTCTGCTCCACTCGCGGCAAGGCTTCCCAGGATTCCTTCCAGGCCGTGGAGCGCTCGGTAAACCTCAGGCCTGTGCTTCCTCCTTGTTGTTTTTGGTGCCTGGGAAAAAGGCATCGGTCGGTTCCTCTTGCCCTACTGGGTCCGGTTCGGTGAGTGCTGTGGCTGGATTGTATTTAGTATTGCTTATATTGGTAGGATTAGATTTGTAGACAGAGGAGCTTCTAGAAATGGCGTCTGAGCGGGTCCGTGGTTAAGCTCCGCCCCTCAGGGGGAGCATTTTTAACAATAATGCATGCACAGAATTAATCCTTTCAGTCCTGTCAGTCTAAATATCACGTCCTTTTGTGAAATACAACCTTCCCACACAATGTTAACCCTTTGTGGTCACAGCATTCCATAAATTTAGTCCTTCAGTTACCAGTAAGGATTAACACTTATAGTACCAAAGACCAGTGTCTGTTTTACTGCGTGCAGGCAGATTAACTAGTTACACTTATAAGCATTTTCTAATTGGACATACTTGAAAACGAGAGAAATCTCAATGTATCCATCCTGGTAAAATATTTTATAAATAAATAAATTGGATGTTATAATGGGACTTGCCATTTGTAACAGAGATGAAAGGTGTCTTCTTAGTTACGGTCACAAACACTAAGGGGGGCGGGGCCGGACCGCCGAGCTGGATGGCCGCAAGAAAGACCAGCTCCTGCAACTTATCTACATTTAAGTCCTGAAACTATGATTTTTGACGGCTATACTGACCAACAGCGGCGGCCTTTAGTGCACAGGGTCACTGGATCCGAGGAGAGTCTGGCTCCTTGAGCTTTAGTCCCTTGGAGGAGAGACCTTCGTTATCCCGGTGGAGGCCTACCCCAGCGGTGAGTGGAGCAGACGGCCGCTGCTCCGCTATCCTGCCTAACAGTGCCCAACCAGGGACCCAGGCCCGCGAGGAAATGGCCCTTGATCCCAGTCCTCACCCTGGGGCCCCGACCGCTACAAAGCAACCACCTCGACCCGCAGCCTTCGTCTAAGATGGCGGAGGCCACGTGCACCAGTGCCGTGGCAGAGGGACTGAAAGCTATCTCTCCGCACTACTCGTAATCAGCGCGGCTCACAGACACAACCTCACCCAACACCCGCAGCAGCCAGCCATGTACACGTATCTTGGTGCCCTAGCACGACTCTCACCCCATGAATCTCACCACAGGACACTGGCGCCGGGCGGAAGAGACGGAGACACAGCCAAGCGGCAAAGACCATCGGACTTATGAGGACACTCTGCTAACGTGAACAATAAATGGAGGAATAGTGTATCTGACACTGGGAGAAAACAACATGTGCCTGTACTACATAGTAGCCAGAAGGTATATGAAGATAGAAGGCACGAGTAAAAAAAACAAAAGGTCAAAAAACAAAAAATAATTTATTATATATGAACAGTATCCCAGTGTCAGATACACTATTCCTCCATTTATTGTTCACTTCCCCCCCTATATTTAGTGTATCTCATTTGGCTGCATCCGATTTGTCTTTAAGTTCACTCTGCAAGTTACTCTGTCATGATGAGCCAAACTTACTAAACCTACCTATGTGTAGCTATAGCCTATAGGGGCCTAAGGGGTGAATCTTATCTCCCACATTTAAAGCAACCACCCAGCTTCTTACAAGCAGCATACAGCGTCCACTTATCTCGCTCTAAGCTGGAAGGTTTAATCTACTTTTGCATATTACTCGACTGACTATCTACTTACTGCTCCTACTAAGCTATAGATACATGATCATACCTGTAGTTAGCCTGTTTACAAAATTAAAAAGGTGCATGTGTTCATTACCCTCTTCTTCATTATTAACCTGTGCAAGTATCCTTGAATCCTTTCATGTAACAAATGCCAACAATAAGCCTGAGGATTGCCGTCGGGGTACCTCATGCGAGTATGTTTTATCTATATGCACTACAAAAATAAAGAATTACATTTTGGTTTTTTTTAAAAACACTAAGAACAACAAAATTAAAAAAAATATGGTTAGCATCATCAAGTAATTTAAATATTTATAGTTTTTTCTTTAATAAACGGGGAAGCAGGGAAGGTGAGCATTTTTAATAAGAAAGTATAAGAGGCAGACAAAATATTTTTATGCAATTTGTTATCATGCTGAAATTAATTGACCCACAAACACGCTGATGCACAATGCACCTTGCAATGTCCCCCCCCTCATTTGATTTTGAATCATATACTGAAACCGTATTTTTTCCTGCGAAGTCAGTTTGATTACACTGAGAACGCAAAGCGCAGCTGGGGACAATTTGGTGATGTGAACAGTGATATCTACATATGCAGAATTCAGTTATTTTGATAAGATAACAGAAAACACAAGGGATGTTTACGCTCAACGTCTACAAAATGCACATTGCAGTATACGGCTTTCTAGAGATTGTCAAACGTTATTCACAAAAGTTTTTTCAAAAACTCTCTCTCTTTTTTTTTTTTTTTAATGTACAAGTCCCTGTTACTTCTCTACAATGAATGGCTTAGTGTTGAAAATCTGACCCCTGGGTATCGAGATTTTAGTATGTTTTGTACTATTTATGCTTCTTTGGTTTCATCTCCCCCTTTTTACTAAGTGATTGTGCATCTACTGAAATATATATAATCATTCGCTCATCATTCACACTGCGGTGACATCAGTTGCCATCACAACTCGACATACCCCCCCATCCCCCAACATTTTAAACTAAAAAAAAGAGGGACACGTTATTTTTAGGGGTGTGGGTGTGGCCAGGGGCAGAACTCTTGACAAACTTTAGGTGATTTACTAATACCAATTTATGTAACCTAATTGTAATTTAGAACAAGAAGAATGTATCTTATCCTACACAGACTGATTTCTAAGCGCATTTATTGTCGTTTATGTCAATCATATTTGTTATCATCAAGGAACAGGGTAAAATTATTATTATTTTTGTATTTTTTTTAATCTAAATGTCATTCATGTACATAACCCCCACTAACATGCCTTTACATGGATTGACAGCCATTTTGCATTGAGATAATTGTCAGTAATTATCTCAGCAGGGTCCCGTGTCCAAAGCACTCCACCTAGTTTCAACTACCATTCTATTATTCTTTGGTTTGAAAGCACCCTATAATTACTAGAAAACTTTTGAAAAGAATGCGGGTGTATTTATACAGTTTGTTATTTCAGCAAACCCAACAAACCCTCAACCCAAGTCATTTTTATGGACGATTTGAATCAATTCCATTGTGTTTAGTTTACTTTCAATTACCAATCTTAATAAAGTTAATTGAAGAAGGAAAAAAAAATATATACCAATATTTATGCAATCCAACTACCTAATTAACTTCTGTTTACGTTCCCATAATATTCACCCAGAGGACGCCTTGTTAAACACCGGTTATTATCTCTCCAAAGGATTTGCTTCTGAATGGTGAAATTATTGTTTTATCTGTGTGGATCTTATAAATGAGATCATTAGAGATTATATACTAATCCTGTTCACTCTGCTTTAAAGAGGATATTTCAATAAAGCTACTTTATTCTTTTTTTAATATACATTTAACAGTTTAGGATTTTATTTTTTCCATGTATTGTTTATGGTGTCAGAAGTGCCCTAGCGTCTCCAGACTGTCAATCCATTTTAGAACATTGTGGCTGATTACCTCGGGTCTGCTTGTGGAGGCGTGGATCAGCTGAAAATGTAAAACGCCTTACACCATAATCACTACAACGCACTGTAGTGCATATGATGCTTGGCCACATTGTTATAGACGAGTGGGTATACAGTTGAAATTAAAACTTACATAATGTTCTAACAATAAAGTGACAATACAGTGGAAACAATAAAAATATACTTGTCTGTCCTTTGAAACTCTAAAAGAGAGGGCCTGTCCATTTTTACTGACTGACAAAGTATCAAAGACTTTGAAGGGACCACCAAACATGTTGGCGGCAAGGTGTAGCTTACCTGCACTAAGAAAGCCATCAAGTCGATGGGCACACATGATAAGTGCTGTGTGTATGTAGAATGAATATACTGCCCATTTCCCCAATGATTGAAACGACCCTGTCGCTTTTTCAGAATTTCATAAAGACATACTGTGTTAGAATTACGTTAAAATGGATAGATTTCGGATGACAACTCTTACCGTCATGTCTGCAGTTGACAAAACTTGACAAAAGGTGGAGCTTCCTATTTTTTCAAATCCAAGCAGTTGCCGATAGTTGCGTTCTGTCTCTCCGAATCTTCCATAGCCCTCTGTGTTGTACTCTCTGGCTTCTCATGGATAAAATGTCTTATGCCTAAAGGAACACTATAGGGTCAGGAACATAAACATATACTCTTGACCCAATAGTGTTAAAAACACCATCTAGGCCCCTGGCTGCCCTAAATATAGGAAAATCGTACCTTTATTCCAGTCTGCTGCTGCTTACTCTGCCCCGATCTGGCTACTTCGCTGATAAAATCCCATAGGAATCCATTGGATTGGCTAAGAATGTTAAGAAGGCACAAGCCAAACACAGCTCTGGCCAATCTGCATTTCCTCATTGGATCAATATATCTCTATGAGTCAGTGTCTCCATGCAGAGGGTGGAGACACTGAATGTCAGTAACACTGTGCAGCACTGCCTCAGGTAGCACCTCCAGTGACCATCTGAGGAGTGGTCACTAGAGGTGTCACAAGGGGGCATTGTAAACACTACCTTTTGTTTAACCCCTTAAGGACCAAACTTCTGGAATAAAAGGGAATCATGACATGTCACACATGTCATGTGTCCTTAAGGGGTTAAAATAACTGTGTTTACTGCAAAAAGCCTGAAGGGAATGATTCTATTCACCAGAACAAATTCAATAAGCTGTAGTTGTTCTGGTGACTATAGTGTCCTTTTAAGATAGAGAGCGTGCGAAAGATAACAATGCAGACATGGGACAGCTTCAGGTTAGTAAACCTCCAGGTAGCTTCTCTCCCTGGCTGCTGCACACCCGAGACCCCAAAAGTATTGGGGCTGCTTTAATAACTTGATTTCCCTCCTGCAACATCTGAATTCTACCCCTGCTGGATGTGGGTTTATGGACTAAGCTCTGGCCCCATAAAAAATAACGAGAGGCTCCTGATTGGTGGAGACTCTTCCCAATGAGGATGAATTCTTGCTGTGGAAAAGCACAAGTTTTTGGCATATTTTGCAAAGTAATTGCTATATCCTGTTTCTCCTAGCCTCTTCTTTCCATTTTTCTGCCAGCCTTAACAGTAAATGGCGCATGCTGAATCACCCTGACATTTGCCACGTTCGATTTCATTAACAGGATGACCTGGCCAAGCCGTTGAGTGGACGTTGGGAATTCAATCTGTGGTGTAGACGTGAGTGCTCTTGCCATTCAAAACAATGGATCACTGGGGAATCTAGACTAACTTATATCACAGTAGTTTGGTGGAGGGTGGAATATGAATGTTGAAAAAGAAAAATTTTAACACAGGAAAACGGCCATCATTTAAAATCCATGTTTTAAGGGGCAGCTTTCTAACACCATAACCAATACCATAAGCTTTGAGTGTCCCTTTAATTAGGTTCTTGTGTTATGGAGGGCTAATGGACCCAGGACTTTAGTCATACTTTCAATATATTTCCTAAAAAATACTGGACAGAACATTTATCTGAACAGGAATACGTTAAACGCTGCTGCTAAAATACAGATAGCACACAGCATCTGGATGGATCAATACTTAAAAAAAAAAGCAGACAGTAAATTTCAGCTCCAGTGAAAGTTGCATCATTGCAAAAACTGTTCTCCAGAACTGATAACCTCATCTGGCAAAAAAAAGAGAACTCCTACCCCACAATACTGTGAAAGAGAATATAAAAAAAAAAAAAAAAAAAAACAGGGTACACTCGCTCTAGAGCAGCAACACTTTATTTAATATGGGAAAACATCTAAAATAATTAACATTATGAATTTCTATTTTTTGAAATGTATAACAAGAACCGTTTTTCCAATTTTTCGGGGGGGAAAACAGAGACACCTTTCCCCTTTCTTACCAATGTACATACATTTACAAAAACTCTACCCCCCACTACTTTGCTTGACTAATTCATAGATACACCCCATCTCGCTCACTCCGCTCTGCCGGTGACCGTTTCCTGTCCGCTGCTTGTACCTGTACTGCTAACTCACGCTCGCTGGACTGTAGAACAGCCTGCCGCCCTCCCCTAGCCTTCCGTTTAAGAATTCCCTTAAAACACCTCTCAGAATCTTCAGAATAGCCTGAATTATTGTTCCCATTTTCCCCTTCACTCTCACCTTCCAATTCCGCCACTGTCCCACCCTGTCACCCCACCTCCTCTAGATTGTAAGCTCATTCGAGTAGGGTCCTCATCTACCTATTCTTCCTTTTAAAATCTGTAATAGTTTGTCTCATTGGCTCTATATAAATACCAACGATAATATAAATAATATATGAATTACCCTCTGTAAAAGGTATATATTATGTATATACTCTCTGCACAGCTGGTAGAAACGCGATTTGTTCATTTTCCTCATTAATATGTATGTAATATATGTTCAACTCCTAGTAGGCTATATGGGCAATGCTCTGCATTTTCTATTAGTATACATGTGACATCCCCTGCAGTACCTGCTATATATAAATATAATGAAAATATAATATGCTCTGCATCGCTCTATAATAAATATGTCATATGTTTTGCATCGCTTGATATTACAAATGTGATAAGTTCTGTACCCCTGGTAAGGCAGAGCGCATTCCCTGGCAATGAACACGTGACATACTCTGCATCCCTCAGTAGTATAAATGTGATATGCTCTGCACCCCCTGGTAATGTAAGTTTGATATGCTCTGCATATGTCGACAATATAAATGTGGTATGCTCTGCACCCCCTGGTAATGTAAGTTTGATATGCTCTGCATATGTCGACAATATAAATGTGATATGCTCTGCACCCCCTGGTAATGTAAGTTTGATATGCTCTGCATATGTCGACAATATAAATGTGGTATGCTCTGCACCCCCTGGTAATGTAAGTTTGATATGCTCTGCATTCCTCAATATTATTATGATATGCTCTGCTTCCCTTGATATTATAAATGTGATATGCTCTGCATCCCTCGATATTATTAATGTGAAATGCTCTGCATCCCTCGATATTATAAATATGATATGCTCTGCATCCCTCGATATTATAAATATGATATGCTCTGCATCCCTCGATATTATAAATGTGATATGCTCTGCATCCCTCGATATTATTAATGTAATATGCTCTGCATCCCTCGATATTATTAATGTGATATGCTCTGCATCCCTCGATATTATTAATGTGATATGCTCTGCATCCCTCGATATTATTAATGTGATATGCTCTGCATCCCTCGATATTATAAATGTGATATGCTCTGCATCCCTCCGATATTATTAATGTGATATGCTCTGCATCCCTCGATATTATTAATGTAATATGCTCTGCATCCCTCGATATTATTAATGTGATATGCTCTGCATCCCTCGATATTATTAATGTGATATGCTCTGCATCCCTCGATATTATTAATGTGATATGCTCTGCATCCCTCGATATTATTAATGTGATATGCTCTGCATCCCTCGATATTATAAATGTGATATGCTCTGCATCCCTCGATATTATAAATGTGATATGCTCTGCATCCCTCGATATTATTAATGTAATATGCTCTGCATCCCTCGATATTATTAATGTGATATGCTCTGCATCCCTCGATATTATTAATGTGATATGCTCTGCATCCCTCGATATTATTAATGTGATATGCTCTGCATCCCTCGATATTATTAATGTGATATGCTCTGCATCCCTCGATATTATAAATGTGATATGCTCTGCATCCCTCGATATTATAAATGTGATATGCTCTGCATCCCTCGATATTATTAATGTGATATGCTCTGCATCCCTCGATATTATTAATGTGATATGCTCTGCATCCCTCGATATTATTAATGTGATATGCTCTGCATCCCTCGATATTATAAATGTGATATGCTCTGCATCCCTCCGATATTATTAATGTGATATGCTCTGCATCCCTCGATATTATTAATGTAATATGCTCTGCATCCCTCGATATTATTAATGTGATATGCTCTGCATCCCTCGATATTATTAATGTGATATGCTCTGCATCCCTCGATATTATTAATGTGATATGCTCTGCATCCCTCGATATTATTAATGTGATATGCTCTGCATCCCTCGATATTATAAATGTGATATGCTCTGCATCCCTCGATATTATAAATGTGATATGCTCTGCATCCCTCCGATATTATTAATGTGATATGCTCTGCAATATGAACAGGATATGCTCCGTATCCCCTAGCAGCACACAGTTCCCCATTCTGCTCTATCTGTACAGATCCTGGTTTTGCAGGCTCGCATTGCGCAAGACTCACTCTGTGTACACATAGTAAGCTACAAGGAGACTGCTCTGCTTGTAATTCTACCTGCATTGCTACCTTATTATTACAGCTTCCACTTCCTCCTTCTCCAGGTTAATTCCGTAACCAAACATTCTGTTCCCCCAGGAATAAATCACCTCCTTTCACCCCATCCCTTAAAAAGCACTCATTTAGGACTGGATTTAATATTTGTGAGTTAGAGCTTTTCAAAACTTTTAAACTTTAAAACCATATATATATTTTTACAAATATTAAACTATTCAAAACTATATCATGTATAATAAAAAATACCAAATATTTTAAAAAAATATTAGATTATTTTAAAAACGTATCCAAACTAGGCAAAAATCGCTACTCTGAAACATCGTAAGAATGATGCTTGTTCAAACCAACTGTGAGATGTGAGATAAGCTTTCTTTAAAAACTTGCTAAATGATTTGCCACTGAATGTTACGTGACATTCTTAATAAAAAAACATAGCTGCTCTGGAAAAATTTGCCAAATCAACTTTAGTTATAACATAAAGGGAAACTATAGGAAATGGGAAAAATTGTATTCCTAGCGGCTAGCGCTATAGTACCCTACTGTGCCCCTCTTGCTCGCAACCCCCCTGTAGTGCGCTGATGTCCCTTGGTACTGGGTCAGGCTCCGACTCTGCTCCACCTCCCCTGAGGTCGGGGACCTAATACGCATGCGCGTTGATCACCCCAATCGCCTAACGACCTAGAAGAGCCTCTAGTGTCTGCCTAGTAGACAGCCACTAGAGGTTGAGTTAACCCTGCAATGTAATTTATTGCACTCTCTCAATAACTGCAATAATTGCAGGGTTAGACTGACAGACAGTGCCGGGGTACCTATAGTGTCCCTTTAACTATTTTAGCCTTAATTTTGCAATTCACATTTCATTTTCTAAAATGATGAGTTTAGCAGATAACTCTGAGAATATTTATTCCCAGACATTTTTCATGTTTCATGTTTGTTTGTTAAAATTCCAATTTGCTGAGCCGTGCGTCACGCACAAGATCTAGCTAATTGCTGGGCTACACAATGGGGAAATATTTACAGGGGTTCAACATTTGCACTTTGAAGTTTAAAAAAATAAATAAATAAATAAATAAAAAAAAGGCATGTTTTTATTAATCTGTGTGTCAAGTATAAATCACTTTTAATAAAGGGGGGGGGGAGCAGGGGGTGAAAAACTAAACAAATAAAAGTAAAATAAAATATTATATTTTCTTGTCACTTGCATGGTTGATACTGTTGTTTTATTTATAAAATATTTTACCAGGATCCATACATTGAGATTTCTCTCTTTTTTAAGTATGTCCTGGGTCTTTGTCCACAAAACATTGCCTGAATTGTATTCTAATTCAGCCAGATCCTCCTCTGTACACAGTATGGTAATTAAAAACAAGTCCAACCCATCTCACTGTTGCCAAATGTCATTTCATGCTTGCTTGCCCGCCCAGGGCTAAAGAGAGCCATTGGGTCGTGCTCATCACAGCAGCCAATCAGAAGCAGCCACTTCAACAGACAGTGCAAACTGAATAGCTTCCCTGTGCAGGCTTCCAAGACAACAAAGTGTCATTAAACATATAGATATACAACCGGTGGCTTTAGAATATAACCATTTATTTCACCCGAGTATGAACAAAAAGGGAAAACTTACAAAATAAAGTCATTTTATGCATCTGTTACTTATTCATAATCAGGTTATTTATAGGAAGCAGAACCCAGCTATATATTGTTATAAGTTGTAGATAAATTGAAATTATACACTCAAGGGTTTCTTCCCTAAACCCACAATTACAGTAAATTAAAAAAACTAATGTCAAAACTGGCTGTGACAATAGCTGATTTGGGAGGTTTTTTTTTTCAAATCAGTTTGTAATTCGCTATAAATTAGTGTTTAGTGCATAAACCATTAACAACTGATAGTGTTCGGGGATTTATATGCAGAGGGCATACACGTGCCAATTATTTTAGGGTGTATACCCAGTAAGTAAAAACTGCCATATAAACTCTATATAAAAACACAAATTAAAAAAATTAAAAATACATGTTTTTTTATTTAGTGATAACAGAGATATCCCTAGGTATATATACAGATAGTTATAACTTTTCTCTTAAAAAAAAAAATAGTCCATTCGCAGACAAGAGTGCCCACATTAGATTGTGCATGGGTACACATTGGAAACGTCTTGTATATGGCTGTGACTGAGCGCATAAAATATCTAAGCAGGTTTCAAAGTGCAAACACACTCGACTTCCTTATAGAAAGTGTATACTGCTGTGTTAAAATCATTACTGCCTTAACCCCTTAAGGACACATGACATGTGTGACATGTCATGATTCCCTTTTATTCCAGAAGTTTGGTCCTTAAGGGGTTAAACACTTCTTGTCGTATTGAAAAATCGTCAATAAACATGTTAATTACAAAAAAAATCATTACTGCCCTGTCTGATAAATGTATGATAAAACACTTAAACATAACACTTAGATATACAATATATAGAAAATAAGAATTAACAATACTACCCTTAAAGTGGTATTTAAAATTCCTAAAAAAAAACAAAACAAAAAAAAAACAATTAGGGTAATTTACTATAGTATGAAATGTTGGCAAATCAACTGAATTTGGAAAAAAAAAAATATCCAACATACAAATTTGATTTCAATTCTTGACACTTCTCACTTTGGTGAATAAAGGTCTCCTATAAATTCACTCTCCTATAAATAGTAAAATATCAAATTCTAAATCAATACAGCACTTGAACCAGGAACATAGAAATCTAACTTTTATATTTAACTAGTATTGATTTTGTGCCATATTTTAAAGGGACACTGTCGGCACCCAGACCACTTCAGCTCATTGAAGTGGTCTAGGTGCAATGTCTCATGCCCCTTAATCCTACAGTGGTAATTGCATGTGCATTAGGTCTCCCCCCGCCAGCTGATGACGGTGAGGAAGGAGCGTGGGCGGAGCCGGACCAGTGCCGAGAGACATCGGCGCTGGATTCAGGTTAGTGACTTCAGCGCCGCGGGAGGGGGGGGGTGTGAGATTGAAGGGCACTGTATAGTGCCATGGAAAACGGCTTTGTTTTCCTGGTACTATAGAATCCCTTTAACCCCTTAAGGACACGTGACACCTGTGACATGTCATGATTCCCTTTTATTCCAGAAGTTTGGTCCTTAACCCCATAAGGACCAAACTTCTGGAATAAAAGGGAATCATGACGTGTCACACATGTCATGTGTCCTTAAGGGGTTAACTTTGGAAATGCTGCTTTAAAAGCCTAGAAATTAATCTGATAGTCAAGAAATGGCTACGTTGTGAATTTTTAAATAATCTACATGCCATGTAGGATGTGCCCATTCAATGGGTGGTATTTCTTACCTTTTACAAACAGATATTACACAACGAGAACCAAATGTTCGTTTTCTTGTTCCCTAGTTTAACTGATACCATTTTGCAATTAAAACCACAGGGGTCTGCAAGAGATGGAAAGAGTGAGGGGTTAGGAAACAGACAGAGATAATTAGCAGGAAACAGTTGAGAAGATTGTCTTTTCAATTAAATATCTTTACAGATTAACACACCGAGTGTTTACAGACTTCTGTAGTTTCCCCCTTTCTCATGTCCTCAGATGTCATAAAGATAAGCCTGGAATATTATGTGTAAATTGGGCACAGTCATGCCGCTTATCAGGTACCCTAATACTTTAAAATATGGTTATATTCACCCTCACCATTCTGTTGGAACTACAACTCACATCATGCTTTGCCAGTCATAGTTTGACAGAGAACTGTGCAAGTTCTATTCCGCAGTTTCATGTCCCTGTAATTTAGAAATATGACAAACTGTTAATGTATTTTTTCTAAAGTTAATAAGCTGACTACTTACTTTTTATTCTGTCTGATTGAAAGCTGGGAAGGTGCACCTCCGCCTCTTAACAAAGAGTGAAAAATCTGATATGCCGTAAACCACTTCAGCATGCCGAAGTGCCTTGGGTGTTTGGAGTGTTTTCTTAAAGGGAAATTTTAGTCTTATAGTGCCCCCCTCCCCGTGGAGCAGAAGGATTAAAAAAAACCTTCTGTTACTTACCTCAGTCAGTCCAGCACTGATGTCCCTTGGTGCTGGCTCACGTCCGCCTTCACTCCTTCCCTGATGTCAATGGGGAGGAAACCTTGCATTAGGATTTCCCCAAACGGAACGCAGAATACAATTCTTTCCTATGGGGACTCCGGTGACGCTGGATGTCCTCATGACGTCCAGCATCAGTTATAACCAGACAAGTGGGCACAAAAGTCGCCTGAGGACCCAGAAGTTCCTGTAGTGGCTGCCTGGTAGTGACTGAAGGTGGAAAAACTGCAATAATTAGCTTTGCAGGGTTAAGAGATCTGGGAATATGAACCCAGACTATTTCAATTAGCAAAAGTGGTCTGGGTGCCTATAGTGTCCCTTTAAATAGTGATTTGAAGTGGTCATAGTACTAGAAGTATGCATGTGCAATGTTTCAGCCTGAAACACTGCAAATACTGAGTTATTTTTAATTGTGGGCTGGAGCTAGTTGCACCCTCAGCACACGTGACTTAGGCAGCCCAGAACAGTGTCAATTCTGTGCATATTTTCTGTCTGTCGTCAGTGTAAACAGCACGCTGGCGTCAGATGTGATAATCTTCTCCATTACAGGCTGAACACCTACAAGGGGAAGATAAGACTCCCCTCCCTCCTCCTTCTGTTACATAGTTTTTTTAATTACCCTCCCCGGCTCAGATTGCGCGCAATAACCGGCTTTTCTATAATCTAATTCATAGTAAGCTCATTGAGCAGGGCCCTCGACCCCTCTGTTCCTGTGCGCCCACTTGTCTGGTTATAATTACGTGTCTGTTAGTCCACCCATTGTACAGCGCTACGGAATTTACTGGCGCTATATAAATAATAAAACAATAGTAATAACAGTATCTAATATCTAACCCTTCCCTCCCCCTCCCCCTATAATAAAAAGAGTTTTCCATTAAATTGTTAAGAACTGGCAGATTGTGTTTGTTTGTGTTGGAAAGTAAGATAACGCTTTATGATGCCAATGTGCTTTATATCTACAAATATAATGAGAGCACAGGAAATGATCAGAGCCCTCTTTCATGGCTTATATGGATGCACAATTCCACTGTATGCCCACTGCTATCACTATGTAAGGATGCCAGTCTCACGTGTCACTGTCAACACTGGGTAACAACTAACTGTGTAATGGCGGGTGCAAAATATTGGGTCCCTATAATTTAAAGTAATGACTATCGTTCAGCACATTATTGGGCAAACACCTCTGTACTACGTCTGTTTCACTCAGTGGTTGGATTTATTGAGTATTATAAAAATCTATTATGAGCACTATGACATCCAGGGAATGAAAGATACCATGTTTATGGAGTTTTATAGCATTCATGTCCCACAGCTGTTCAATTGAATACGTATTAACCCTTCTTCCGGTTTGCCAAATTCCAATGCAGGAGGGCATCGAAGTTCCATCCTTGTGACTAGGCCAGGGTGACTAAAAGACTGACCTGTCAGCTGTTGCATTGGCCTCTGCTACACATAATCTGTCCAACCTTAGAGTGCTATGATAGACTGAGCGAGCTGAGCTGAGCTAACAGCCCCAAGCACTCGCTGTCTATCAACGCTGTCCAAGCCTCACTTCCAAGTTATCCAAGCATGGGCCGGATTTGGATTACGCGAAGAAGCTTGGTTTTTTAGTCAGTTAGTTATTGATGCTCCTAGACATTTCCACGTCATACTAATAGCCCTTACAGATGATTGGGGCAGGAATGTGACCAATCGTCTTGTGGGAAACGGATACCTCCCAACATTTCTAACGGACAAAGAGGGGCACTTTAACCCCTTAAGGACCAAACTTCTGGAATAAAAGGGAATCATGACGTGTCTCGCACGTCATGTGTCCTTAAGGGGTTAAAAAGACACTATAGTCACCCAGACCACTTCAGCTCAATTAAGTGGTCTGGGTGCCAGGTCCCCAAGGTTTTAACCCTTCAGATGTAAACATAGCAGTTTTAGAGAAACTGCTATGTTTACACTGGGGTTAATCCAGCCTCTAGTGGCTGTCTTCCTGACAGCCGCTAGAGGCGCTTCTGTGACGCTGGATGCGAAAAGCGCATTCAGCGTGCAGAACGTCCATAGGAAAGCATTGATAAATGTTTTCCTATGGACGGTTTGAATGCGCGCGCGGCTCCTGCCAGACATGCACATTCCATTCCACTTGGGAGCTGACGTCGGCGGGGGAGGAGAGGTCACCAGCGCCGAGGGAGCCCGGCGCTGGATATAGGTAAGTGGTTGAATGGGTTTTAACCCCTTCAGCCCAGCGGGAGGGGGACCCTGAGGGTGGGGGGGACCTAAGCGTTAAATAGTGTCAGGAAAACGAGTTTGTTTTCCTGACACTATAGTAATCCTCTGGAAGACAGCCACTAGAGGTTGGATTAATCCTGCTATGTAAACATAGCAGTTTCTCTGAAACTGCTATGTTTACATGTGAAGGGTTAAAACTTGAGGGACCTGGCACCCAGACCACTTTATTGAGCTGAAGTGGTCTGGGTGACTATAGTGTCCCTTTCATTTTAAGGGTATGAATAGGGGTGTTGCCAGGAGCGTGGCTGTTCTGAGAAATGTTATATGACTTACTAATAACAATTTATGCAACTGAAATGTAATTTATTATAAGAACAATGTTTCATATTTACACATGATTTTGAAAAACCTTACGTTATATTAAAAATGCTCATCGTTATTAAACATAAAAAAATTATTTTATACATTATATTAAATAAGGATACAAACTACTGATTTGTCCCCACAGTGAGAGCACTATTAGGGAATTTTTGTAATTTAGTGTTCTGCAGTTGTTTAGTAGAAAGGTGCCCTCGAATGCATGTTAGGGCTACTTAGGGTATTTATATAGTTTATATGTTTGGTGTGTTCTGGTGTGCTTAGTTTCACATTTGTTTTTTTTTTCTGATTCTTAGTGATTATTGAATTAGCTCAACTTGTCTTCTCTTTAAGGAATTCTATTGTGTAAGGAATACAAAGCTGTATTCCTTACACTATAGTTCCCTCTACCTTGCAGTCCCACCACCCCAGCACTGCAGCACTTACCCACGCATGCGCAATAGTCCCCCTGTCAGATAACTTTGGAGGAGACCGAGTGCCGATCCATCGCCAGTTGGCGATCTGTCTCCTCTGACGTCATCTGAGGGAGGTGGGGGGGCTAATGCGCAACAAGCGCATTAGGCCGTCCCCATTGGAAAGCTTTGCTGCAAAGCTTTCTTATTTGGGATTTTACTGACGTTGGATGTCCTCATGCAGAATGTGAGGACCTCCAGCATCAGGAAAACAAAAAGTTGCCTAGCAAGCAAGAAGCGCCTCTAGTGGCCCATTAGAGGGAGTTTTAGTCCTGGAATGCAATTATTGCAGTTTCTCTAAAACTGCAATGATTTTCATTGCAGGACTAAGGGGGGCAGAGACATCGCACCCAGACCATTTCAATGAGCCACTATTAGGTGCCATAGTGTCCCTTTAATCTTATTTACACAGACTGATTTCTAAACACATTTATTGTGATTTAAAGACACATTACTGGGAGTATTATTGCCGTGGAGCTCTGTTATACACTCAGACACATTACTGGGAGTATTATTGCTGTGGAGCTTTGTTATACACTCAGACACATTACTGGGAGTATTATTGCTGTGGAGCTCTGTTATACACTCACACACATTACTGGGGGTATTAATGCTGTGGAGCTCTGTTATACACTCACACACATTACTGGGGGTATTATTGCTGTGGAGCTCTGTTATACACTCAGACACATTACTGGGAGTAATATTGCTGTTGAGCTCCGTTATACACTCAGACACATTACTGGGAGTATTATTGCTGTGGAGCTCCATTATACACTCAGACACATTACTGGGAGTATTATTGCTGTGGAGCTCCATTATACACTCAGACACATTACTGGGAGTATTATTGCTGGGAACTCTGTTATACACTCAGACACATTACTGAGAGTATTATTGCTGTGGAGCTCTGTTATACACTCAGACACATTACTGGGAGTATTATTGCTGTGGAGCTCTGTTATGCACTCAGACACATTACTGGGAGTATTATTGCTGTGGAGCTCTGTTATACACTCAGACACATTACTGGGAGTATTATTGCTGTGGAGCTCTGTTATACACTCAGACACATTACTGGGAGTATTATTGCTGTGGAGCTCTGTTATACACTCAGACACATTACTGGGACCATTATTGCTGTGGAGCTCTGTTATACACTCAGACACACCAACAATATGGAGCTCCTTGAAAAGAGGGACATTAGGATAGAAAAGAGGCATAGATGGATTTGGGTCCAAAATATGGACTTTCTCTACTAAATGGGGACACTTGGGAGGTATGGAAACGTGCCAATTTATGATAGTGACACACAGACAGTCACTGAGCTCTATAATGCAAGCCATTGTATTGCTAGTTTGTCTATATAATATAAATGGCTGAATGCACAGTTTTGAACATCTCTCAGCAATAGCTAATTAGTGGTGGCAGTATACTAGAAATACAAACTAAATTATTTTACTGCATTTAAACAAACAAAAAAAATACCTAAAATAACTGATCCGTGGTGTGCCTGGATTTAGAAAGCAGCAGGATGCCCCCAACAGCTCTTCACCCATTACTAGAAATTGGGTTTTTTGAGAGTAGTAAGATGGCTGGGTCCTGACGTCAGCAATAACTGGGACCTGGTTTTCATGAGAGTAGTAAGATGGCCGACGACGAAAAGGCCGCTTTTGAACTACATCTCCCGTGATGCTCGCGTGAGAACGTGCTATGGGTCAGCCAGCGGCACTGCCCCGTGTATTGCGCAGTCCGCGCATGCGCAGTGGAGAAGCCGGGCAGCATGGCGGATAATTCGGTGTCAGAGTTACTACTACAGAGACTCCAAGATGGGGACTGTCAGGGTCTGGATAGTCTGGAACTGGCCTCCACATTGGGGGTGGATCATCAGCAGGTGGTGGGGGCTGTGAAGAGCTTGCAGTCCCTGGGAGAGGTGAGATCAGCTGGGGGCACAGGGTGATGCAATAGTATGGGCACAATGTTAATTTATAGGGCTGTCATAATCTGGGTCCTCCATAACATACTGACTTCCCCTCACACTATGCATGTTACATACCATACCAATGTCAATAATAACATACATTATCTTTCTTCATTTAATACACCAACCCATTTATATGGATAGAAGGCTAAAAAATGTTTTGTAGCAGGAGTAGGCAACTTTGGGAACTCCAGAAGTTTTGGACTACCATCTGCCCCTGTTGCTTTGCCATCATTATTGCTGTAAGAGCATTATGGGTGATGTAGTCCACAACATCTGGTGTAGCAAAGGTTGACAACTACTGTTTTATCCTGCCTAATGCCTGGTAAGAAAAATTAACTACACAACGCATAAAGGTTAGCTGTGGGTAGTGCTTTCTTTTACTTTATTACTGAATCATGTTTAAATTAAAAAAAAAATAATAATAATTATGCCTGTCCTGTGATCATGAGTTATTATAATAGGCATCATTGGGGTACCACTTTGTGAGAGGAGAGTGCTGGCGTCCCATGTAGTGGGATGATGTCAGCGCCAGTTCTTGGAAGCGTGGCATTTTATACTTTATAATGCCCTCTTCTGCTTCCTTTGATTGGCATTTCCTTTCATTCACAAACCTCTTCAATGAAAAATGTATCCGTGACTGTTTTATGAGTCCATGTCAATATTCCCTTGATGCATATTTCTGAAAACTGGAAAATGCGGGTCCAGTTTGGCTATTTTTCCCTTAACTTTGAATTCTCACTTTCATGAATAACTTTGATAGTGTTCTAAAGTCCGTCTGCACTTCTGTATTGCTGTTTTTCTTTTTTACATTTTTTTGATTATTCTAATACGTTGACGCTATTAATGTCTCCATGTAGATTATCGAGGCTGAGCAGAAATCCAGTAAACGGTGGGAGTTGACCGCAGAAGGTGAAGAGATTGCACGGGAAGGCAGTCATGAGGCCAGAGTCTTTTACAGTTTGCCCAAGGAGGGCATGGCACAGAGCGAGCTCATGGTGAGTCTATGAAGAGAGACTATCCAGAAGTAAATAATGATCACTTCACAACTTTAACCTAATAACACAAAACTTTAATTCAATGCTTAGGTAAAATGATTATAGTCCAATGGCAGCTCAAACACCAAGTACAGGAGGAGGAGGTACAGGAGGTAGGTGCAGCGTCTAAATAGTCCTTATTAGGGTATATCTAATGAAGGGAATAAAAACCAGAGGAAAACAACAGTAGAATCTGTTAAAACTATAGTTGGTATAAATAAGATAAAAAAATTTGCACTCCCTCTTTTATGGACCTTCAATGCAACTCCAACTTATGCGCATAAGTTAAAGCTCCATAAAAGTGTGAGTGCACATTTTTTTTATCTTATTTATACCAAATATAGTTTTCATATATTACACTGTTGTTTTCCTCTGGGTTTTTATTCTTGTCATTAGATATACACCAGTAAGGACTATTTAGGTGATGCACCTACCTCCTCTTTTATACAACTTTAACCTAATACAGTTGGCTTCAGAAAAAGTATTGGGATAGATTAGAAGTCCGTGTTGGTAGAAACTTGCCTGCCATGTGTATAAAACTTGAGAAAGTTATATTTTAAAGAACCTATTATTTTTTTATTTTATTTTTTGTAATAAAACTAATTCGGAAAAGACTTGCACCCGTTCCAGAACAAGAATAAAACATGTTCAGGTAACTGGTTTGTTTAGTAAAGCATGCTGTGTACATATTCACATTATATTTTATTAAATATCTCTGTAGAATGCACTGTTCATGTATGTTTGGATATATCATGGCGTGCGTGTATTTGGCTCTCTGTTCGCACGCGTTACTATGAGTGAATTATTTATCTTGTATAACAAACCACCTGTTCTCTCTCATAGAAACTGCCTATAGGGAAGATTGGCTTCAGCAAGGCCATGTCTAACCGCTGGATCAAGCTGGATAAATCTGCAGCTGGGGGTCCGAGGGTCTTCCAAGCAGTGAGTGTCTATTCTGTGTGTATAAAACCTTTTTAAACCTATTTATTTATTTTTCATTTTCTTTTTTTTTTTTTTTTTTTTGTCAATCTGATTTTTATTGAAGGCATGAGTTAGGGTACAGAAAATGAAAACAGGGACAATGTGCATATGGGTTACAGCTTCGAGTTAATACAACAATAATGTGTCACATTTCCAGAGTAGTAGTGCCTCTCTTTTTTTTATTTTTTATAGGGGAAAAAGCATGAGTAGGAACATATGCTAAACCGTAGCAAATAAAAGTAGCAATAATGACATAGCCTACGTCTATGCGAGTTAGATATACAAAGAGCTAGGGGGGCCTGATTAGTTAAATCGGCGTGGCTGCAATATGTAAGTCTGATGCGCTGTTGTCCTAGACATCCAGAACAGGAAACCAGTCGTTAATACAGTATGAGGGTAAACTAAGGTTATTCAAACTTAACTACGTGCATACAGTAGTGAGTGTGCTGACATGTTAGCATATTTTACATATAAATGAAGAGTGACAAATTGGTTTTCATACAGCACTAAACAACGTTAGGTATCGATTATCTCAGGTGGTATTTGCCTATTAGTGCAGTAGTGTGTATACTTGGGTCACCTAGGGGGCCCAGATTAGCGCCAACAGGCCACAGAGACATTGAGTATATGATTGACATGCATGTTAACGTTACAATGTGCGCTGGGCAAATTAAATGCTTAACTGTGTGATTGAGACAGTTTGCCATGGTCGGTGACATGTTTTAGAGTTCATAGTTCGTATGGACAGACAGTTAGTTACTGCTTTGCGGGCTGGAGTGTAGTCTGCGGGCCGCGGCTTGCTGGGGTCCGAGTTACTTCACCCGACGCCCGTTCTGGCGGCTCTGCATGTGGGACAGGATTGGCGTACGTCGCACAGGTCCCCTTTGGGTGGGATTACCGGCAGCATGTGCAGGTGGGTCTGTGAGGAGTGAAAGTGGCCGTTGCAGGGGGCTTCTCCCTTTCTCCAGGCATCTTGTAGGGTTGGCACCGTGTATCCACAGACTCGGTTGCCTCTCGGGGCCGGGTCTTTCCCGTGATGGGCGCTGTGGAGGGTCCTGGTGGTCATCCGCCGCCAGCGGCGGGCGGCTCTCCTGCGATGTGGTCGGTGGATAGGAGGGAGTCTCCTATTGTTCCCCTGCCTGGGTGGGTGTTCCGCCCGTCGGAGCGCGGCGGCTGATCCCGGGGTCTGCCCGCTCTGCCTTACTGCTTGGGGCTGCCTCACCTCAACGTTGCTTTCAGAGGTTTGATGAGCCATCCGCCTGTCCAGCATTTCCCAGAACCGGGTGAACAGTGCATCCAGACGCTCGTGTAGTGGCTGGGTACAGGTATGCTCTGTAGTGTGGTCTGATGTCGCCATTTTAGGAGCGTCCGCTTGAGTAATTGTTTCACGCTGTCGGCTGTCTGCAGACATTGCAGTCAGTGTAGGCTTAAGTTTCACGTTTATGTGGACCAGGATAACCCCCTCTGGACCTGGGGGGGGGGGGTAGGTGGGCCCGATGCTTCGGGTGTCGCTCGTTTTTGCGGGTCGGGGGAGCGGCCGTCTCTCCCATCCACCATGTGCTGTAGGCCCCAAGTTCTCGGCCCGGATTCCCAGCATATTTTCAGGCGTGCGAGGTGTCTGTCTGTACCCCTGCTTGCACAGTGTCAGATGCGGTAGTTTGGAGGGTCGATTCGGGTGAGTATTTCTCGTTTTGTCGCTGAGAATCTGGCCCAGGCCCAGGAGCTCACAGAAAGCGTGTCTGCTCGGCTCCCCGGTCAGGCTCCGCCCCTTTCATTTTCTTTTATCCTTTCTACTCAATGCTCAGGCTTTATACTTATCTGTCCATATTTTATTTTCTCTGGCCCCGAACTTTGTCCCCCCCCCCCCTTTTTTTTTTTTGACCTCCCTAAACCTGTATTCAAATTTGACAAACTATATCGTTTTATCCGCCGAGCTGTAATTATTTCTGTATATAGCAAACCACTGTAGATGGTACTCTGAAGTGGTACTCTAAGCACCATAACCACAACACCTGACATTCTCAGTGAACAATGTCCAAAGTTGAGCTAAACTGATAGTGCTAATGCTGTAGTAAGGACTTTTGCTTTAGCATATTAGTGACGGTGAGCATCTGACAGAGCCCAAAAAATGCCAGACCAGTCATGGATGCTTTCACGGCTTACTGGGGATCAGCATCAAAAGCCTTCTGGCTACGTAACTGCCACAATGCTCTAAAGTCAGATGGGTAACTAGTTGGGTATGGATATCATTATATATTCTGCCCTCGCATTGTGTTTTAATAGTCTTTTTCACTGCTTCATGCAGCAGTTATACTGTCAGTGGTCTATTTTCTGTCTTCTGTTTTGTTTGTTTGTTTGTTTATCAGTTATGGAGAGGTTTGACAAAAAACGGGGGGCACTCACCCAGACACTTCTCCCTCATCACCTGACGATGTAGTATATACTTAAAAACATTATCGATAACCTCGTCACAGCACTAGCGATATTTAAGCAGGTTCTCCGTTTAATTATTGAATGACCTTGTGAATTGATTATTCATGTCCTGATTTTCCTCCCGATGTAGGTTGATTCAGTGGACGATAGCGTGAAGGAGAAGCTTCAGTTGGTCCTGCAAGGGAAGACTGAGAGCATCAATGAAAAAGAAAGGAATGAGCTGAAAAAGAGGAAACTGCTCAACGAAGTGTGAGTGCGGAACTGTGTTGGGTTTTAAAACTGCAAAAATTGGTTTCTTCTTAAATTTCATTTTACCATAAATCATACCTAAATGCATTTAATACATTGTATATAACAGATACATGATGTATTCAATGTAAAGATTTGAGATATTAAAGGTACCCTATACATGTATTCCTAACGCTATAGTGTAGTGGTAAAAAACTGCGTCAATCAAATGCTCTCTAGTATAGCAGTTTGAGCTTGTTAACTCGTATATCTGTGGAAGTGCTCACAGCCACTAGATATGTTAAAAATGCAATGAACAAAACACTTTATTGTTTCTGTGAAACAGCAATGTTTTCAGTTGCAGAGTTAAACAGACAGGGACATGGCACCAGACCACTTCATTGAAATGTCTGGTGCCTATAGAGTCCCTTTTAATTTCTTTCCTCTGATTATGTGCCACGTATCCTCATCTTTGTGGTTATTACTCCTTTGTAAGTACCAGATTCTGGGCTGCCTGTGTTCCATCCAGTTTGTTTGCCCTGATCAGGGAATCTTCTGAAATTAGGGCAAACCTCCTCTGCGCTGCTGACACACAGAATTCATTGACAGCGTTGGAACGGAGTGAAATCGGTCATTTAGTTCCTGTACTTTCTAGCCAGCGCTAGCAGAGCCGAGAATTACAATATCAACCACAGAGCCTGTGCTAAGCTTGGTGAACGAAGGGGCCGTCAGTGGGAGGGCTCTTCTTAAATCTGACTGACAGGTGGGAGAAAGACTTGTCTTTAAATAGGTTTTCCTCTCTGTCTATACATTTGCCATCACAATTTATTGATTAAATTTTATGCTCTGTCAAAAAAATCCATACATTGTAGGTACCATGAGATGTACCCTTTAACCCTTTAAGGACCAAACTTCTGGAATAAAAGGGAATCATGACATGTCACACATGTCATGAGTCTTTAAGGGGTTAATCATTCTAATGACAGATTCTCGTTCATTATTTAACAATGTCCTAACCAACACGTAATGGGTTCGGATGATATTGAGTAAAACAGAACATTCTAATTGTTATTGAATATACTACTGGCTGCATTTCTAGTGACCAAAAATGCAGTTAAACACACGAATGACAATATAGGTTTATGTGCACTTTTTGTAAAATGAAAAGCACACACATAAAGCACTTCAGCAAGCTCGAGAGTCCCTTTTAAATCAGCTCTGTAAGTAAACTGATAAACTACTATAGCTTGTTCTATTATTACACCTTATTGTAGTGGTTATAGTGTTACTTGTTTCCCCTCTTTTTGTCAGTGTTTTTAATGTAGTTTAACAAGATACTTGTGCACCCAAAGCAAACCCTCTCAGCCATGGACTCGGTAAAGAAGAATGTTATTTCCTCCGTATCGGATTAAATATTTGGACAGATGAATGATAGGCTCTCTGTGCTAGACCATAGTAGGGTTTCACTGCATTCTCACTGTGTGTGTGTGTCTGATGTTGTTTTATTTTGTTTCAGAACAATTAAAACTTACTGGGTTACAAAAGGCAGTGGATTCAGCACAAGCATCACAAAGCAAGAAACAGATCTGACTCCAGAGATGATTGCCAGGTAACAGGGGGCTGTGTGCCTTTTATAGAGGTGTCTAAATACATTAGATGGCCCTTCTAACTTCTTAACTTCATATATGCTAATCTCAATCATTACTAGGCGGTCTACAAGCGGCTCCTGGGATAGTGACATAGGTTTAAACCCTGGAGGTCACTATACTGTGGTGTCTGGTTCTAGGTTCATATTTGAGCTCAAGGTTGTTTTAGAATAGCAGCTCAGCCACATATTATAATTATATACTGATAAGCTTTCCTTTCTTTTACTTGGCTGTCTTGTGCCACAATTAACTTTTTATTCTGCTATCACTGAAAGTGTTGTGTTTCACTGCATGACGTAGAGACCAGGTCTGTGTACATCCCCTTCTTATTGCAATCATTCTGCCGTGGGCTGAGCCAGGATAGTGTACATAACCCAGAGCTCATCTTCTATCCTGCGTCACCCTGTGCTGGGAGGGACAGGCTCCATGCCCCCATAGCTCCCTCCTGTATGTGTCACCCTGTGCTGGGAGGGGCAGACTCCATGTCCCATAGCCTCCTCCTGTCTGTGTCACCCTGTGCTGGGAGGGACAGACTCCATGTCCCATAGCTGCCTCCTGTCTGTGTCACCCTGTGCTGGGAGGGACAGACTCCATGTCCCATAGCTCCCTCCTGTCTGTGTCACACTGTGCTGGGAGGGACTGACTCCATGTCCCATAGCTCCCTCCTGTCTGTGTCACACTGTGCTGGGAGGGACAGACTCCATGTCCCATAGCTCCCTCCTGTCTGTGTCACCCTGTGCTGGGAGGGGCAGACTCCATGTCCCATAGCTCCCTCCTGTCTGTGTCACCCTGTGCTGGGAGGGACAGACTCCATGTCCCTGCTGGGAGGGACAGACTCCATGCCCCATAGCTCCCTCCTGTCTGTGTCACCCTGTGCTGGGAGGGACAGGCTCCATGTCCCATAGCTCCCTCCTGTCTGTGTCACCCTGTGCTGGGAGGGACAGGCTCCATGCCCCCATAGCTCCCTCCTGTCTGTGTCACCCTGTGCTGGGAGGGACAGACTCCATGTCCCATAGCTCCCTCCTGTCTGTGTCACCCTGTGCTGGGAGGGACAGACTCCATGTCCCATAGCTCCCTCCTGTCTGTGTCACACTGTGCTGGGAGGGACAGACTCCATGTCCCATAGCTCCCTCCTGTCTGTGTCACCCTGTGCTGGGAGGGACAGACTCCATGTCCCATAGCTCCCTCCTGTCTGTGTCACCCTGTGCTGGGAGGGACAGACTCCATGTCCCATAGCTCCCTCCTGTCTGTGTCACCCTGTGCTGGGAGGGACAGACTCCATGTCCCATAGCTCCCTCCTGCCTGTGTCACCCTGTGCTGGGAGGGACAGACTCCATGTCCCATAGCTCCCTCCTGTCCGTGTCACCCTGTGCTGGGAGGGACAGACTTCATGTCCTATAGCTCCTTCCTGTCTGTGTCACCCTGTGTTGGGAGGGACAGACTCCATGTCCCATAGCTCCCTCCTGTCTGTCACCCTGTGCTGGGAGGGACAGACTCCATGTCCCATAGCTCCTTCCTGTCTGTGTCACGCTGTTCTGGGAGGGACCGACTCCATGTCCCATAGCTTCCTCTTGTCTATGTCACCCTGTTGAGGGAGAAACAGACCCTGTATCACAGTTATTTCCTGTCCTCCCTACTTTGGGTTATGTATGATGGTAGTTGTAGTATAACCCTCTGTAGAGAAAATTAATGTGGTCTCACTTGACTTTATTAATACATACAATAGGTGGAAAATCACACTTCTGGAGAATCTGTAAGATATATAGCACACACAATAGTGTAATACAGTTAATATCACTAAACAGTATAAGATATGCAGATGTGGTACTCACAAACGTGGAGCCAAGTATATGTGGCTCTCACTCGAAGCGCCTTGGGACTTTTTATGGAAGGATGTCCCTCTCCTAGCTGGATCACTGGTCCCACTTGATCTCCAGGATAGTTAGAAGCTGGATAGGTATGCCCGGTTGTATGGTAAAAACAAAAGGGTTCCACTCTCCAATACTTGGTGTAGAAAGATGGTGTAGAAAGAGGGCTTCTCCTTCAGTGTAATTGGTTACATAGTTTCTGAACAACATTAGCTTAATGAAGCAGTTTTGGTGTATAGAACATGCCCCTGCAGCCTCACTGCTCAATCCTCTGCCCTCTGGGGCAGAGGATTGAGCAGTGAGGCTGCAGGGGCATGTTCTATACACCAAAACTGCTTCATTAAGCTAATGTTGTTCAGAAACTATGTAACCAATTACACTGAAGGAGAAGCCCTCTTTCTACACCATCTTTCTACACCAAGTATTGGAGAGTGGAACCCTTTTGTTTTTACCATACAACCGGGCATACCTATCCAGCTTCTAACTATCCTGGAGATCAAGTGGGACCAGTGATCCAGCTAGGAGAGGGACATCCTTCCATAAAAAGTCCCAAGGCGCTTCGAGTGAGAGCCACATATACTTGGCTCCACGTTTGTGAGTACCACATCTGCATATCTTATACTGTTTAGTGATATTAACTGTATTACACTATTGTGTGTGCTATATATCTTACAGATTCTCCAGAAGTGTGATTTTCCACCTATTGTATGTATTAATTATGTTATTTTGAGTGGTGTGAGGGGTTTTCCCACTCAGGTGGCTTGTAGCATTTTGGCTACCACACTTGTTCACATTGGTTTTATTGTATACACTCTCTGTTTTGTATTTCACTTGACTTTATGTCCGTCATCTATCTTCTGTATGTTTGTCTATCCCAACACCTACCACCTTTTCTCTTTTGTCGCACTCAGTGGTTCCTGGAGAGAGAAGAAGTTCAAAGCATATAATTTTAACGCTCTAGGTGTGATGCCAGAGTGTGGTCATCTTCACCCCCTTCTTAAGGTCCGCACACAGTTCCGACAGATTTTCCTTGAGATGGGGTGAGTTAACCAGAGCTACATAAACGTTGTGCGCATGGCTAGTGATGTCATTATGGGAAGAGCCAGCAATATATGTATGTATGTATGTATATATATATATATTTACCACATTCCCTAGATTCACAGAGATGCCAACCAATAACTTCATTGAGAGCTCGTTCTGGAATTTTGATGCCCTCTTTCAGCCCCAGCAGCACCCAGCCAGGGATCAGCACGACACGTTCTTCTTACAGGGTAGGTATCTTCCCTTGGGTGTAATTCCAACCAGGTAATGTTTTAGTGCTTAATTCTAGTCCAGCCAGTGTAGGGATACTGAAAATAAACCAACCAAAGCTCAATCACTTTCGCCCGGCAGGAGGAGAGACGTGTGTTGCCTAGTGACAGACGGAATGCTCTAACAATAATACTACCTTTAAATCAAGCAGCATGCGATTTGTCATACAAGTAACAGTGAGGCTAATACACTTTAGGTTTCTGTCAGTGTGTGACCTATTTAGTGCAGGGCTGGGATTGAATCATTTTAAGCTGCCATTTTATACATGTAGAGCAGCAGTGATTATTTTTGTATTGCTCTGCGTTGTTATTGTCACTTTCTGTAAGAACTGCATTTACAGCAGGGATGTTTTTATTTTTAGATCCGGTTTTTGCAACAGAATTTCCCATGGATTACCTAGCGAGGGTGAAGAAAGTTCATTCTGAAGGAGGATATGGTTCACAAGGGTACATGGTCTATGGGTTATATATTTATTCTTACCCGGTAGTGAGCGTTAAATGCCATCATAGCTCTCAGGTGTCTAGTCCCCTCCAGTCTGTGTCACCCGGTGCTGGGAGGGACAGACTCCATGTCCCATAGCTCCCTCCTGTCTGTGTCACCCTGTGCTGGGAGGGACAGACTCCATGTCCCATAGCTCCCTCCTGTCTGTGTCACCCTGTTTGTAGGGACAGACTCCATGTCCCATAGCTCCCTCCTGTCTGTGTCACACTGTGCTGGGAGGGACAGACTCCATGTCCCATAGCTCCCTCCTGTCTGTGTCACCCAGTGCTGGGAGGGACAGACTCCATATCCCATAGCTCCCTCCTGTCTGTGTCACCCTGTGCTTGGATTTACAGTCTCCATGTCCCATTGTGCCCTTCTGTCTGTGTCACCACAATGTATAAGGGAGCAGACTCTATATTCCGCAGGTCCATATTGTATTAATGATTTAAGTTAAATAGATCATGTTTTCTTTCTTTTTTTTTTTTTTCCAACAGTTACAAATATGATTGGAGTATAACTGAAGCTCGAAAGAATATCTTGCGAACGCACACTACAGCCGTCAGTGCTCGAATGTTATACAAACTCGCCCAGCAGGTAAATAATGTATTTTAATCTTATGCTAATCAGAGCTGCAGAAATTTGAAATATTTATTAATTTAATGCCATAAAGTGAAACAGAATTACCTTCCTTTTTTTTTTTTTTTTTTTTTTGTGTAACGTGATTAAAATATAACTTTTTCCCATGACCTCCAAGCTGTGGATCTGCTGGTATTGAACAAAACATTGCAAGCTGCATTGTAGTATTAAAACATGTCTGAGGCTGACGTGCGCAATTGATGAGCTAAATAGCTGTTCAGGTTACGAGCAGCCAAACAATGATTGGCTATTTCAGTGTCAGATGACTGAACCTCCTCATCCACTGTCCACAAACAAAGCCCTGGCATCCGGTCAGTGACTCATTGCTTCCCCCTGCTGGTATGATTTCAGTACTGACTGATCTTTACACTGATATTTGTAAATCGCATTTCCCATGGTGCTCTGCAGCCTTACAGCTGGCTGAGTGTCATGTGAAGCATAGTTCATAAACCTCAGTGATTATATTATCCATCACTGTTGGAGGCTGGCTGAGAATTAATAAAATATAGTTCATTTGGTAGAAAGATACAAAGAAGGTGTGGCTATAAGGCGCTTAACACTTATTTGGTGCAAACTTATTCAGTATAGCTGCTATATGCACTTGTAGTGGATACTCCAAAACCACTATAATATTAAAACCAAAAAAAACAGAATACCAAGCAGTGAGTTTAGAGTGTGTGAAACATCAAACCAACACTTGATATAGGTGCAGCGCTTAAAAAGTGTAATATAAATATTCCTTATGCACTTACCCCTTACAATAGGCACGGGGTGTACATGAAAAATAAACAGAGGAGATATATAGGGTAGTACTGTCAAATAACTTGGTATTAGAGTAAATGATATAAAAGGGGAAACTCGCATTGTAAAGAGCCTTTTATGAGGATATAGGCTCTAAACACATCAACCAGTGTGCCTTTCAAGGTAGGCAGCAACACCTAGGAATAGAGGATGCTCCTTTCTTCCTTCTGTCCGTGGATTATATCTCCAAAACAAAGCACAAAAGAAGATTCCTAGTGCAGATTTATCTTCAATCAAGTAGTGTAGAACACAAATATAGATTTAGTGCTCACCTTTTATAGAGCCTTTTGGGGACTGGCTCTAAGTGCTGTAGGCATCAGTGTCAATTTAGAGGTGACACTTCCCTCAAGTGGATACCAGATATATGGAGGAGATGGAGTAAGGGTATTTAAAATTTACATTTATTGTATATCAAAAAAATATAAAATGCATACGAAATAGCATGTATAAATATATTACTAATAAAATGTCCAATCTCCTTTTCTCCCAGATAATCTCCCAGATAATCAGAGTCTGGGAGAAAAGGAGATTGGACATTTTATTATGCTTTCTTCGCTCTACACAGATACTCTCTCTTCCTCCCTACAGAAGGAGTTCACCCCTGTCAAGTATTTCTCCATTGACCGTGTGTTTAGGAATGAGACCCTGGATGCTACACATTTAGCAGAGTTTCATCAGATTGAAGGAGTGGTGGCAGATTACGGCCTGACGCTGGGAAATCTCATGGGCGTTCTAAAGGAATTCTTCACCAAGCTTGGTATATTCCATATGCAGTATACTTCCCTCCTCCCCCCCCCCCCTCACCCCACTCCCCTCCCTCCCCACTTCCCTCCCTCCCCACAATGGTGTGTTTAAATTAAGGTATAATCACTCCTTTGTACCCTTTACACGTAGACTGTTCCACTTATAGAATTAGCATTCCTTTCTGCGTTTTTATTTTTTGTTATTCATTTGCAATATCATAATGAAAAATCTACTTGTATAACTTGATGGACTTTAGTCTTTTCTTAACCTAGACTACAATGTAATTATTTAAAGGGACACCATAGTCACCAGAACCACTACAGCTTAATGTGGTTCTATTGTCCATAGCTTGCAGCCTTTGCTTACATTAGTGCCTAGAGAAACCTCACAGACGGCTACTAGAGGTGCTTCCTGGGTGTGTGCAGCACTGACGTTAAGCATCTCCACGCAGTGCATGGAGACGCTGAATGTTCCCTATAGAGAAGAATAGATCCAATGCATATCTATGAGGAGATGCTGATTGGTGCAGCGTTTTGCCTCCTAATGCTTTCCTATAGTAAAAGTAATGGAATGGCTGAGGTTGTCAAAATTGATGATCTCAGCCAATAGAGGCTGGGCCAGCTGTGGCTAGACCAGGGTGGCTTGGGGAAAATAAATAAGTAAAATCACCTTCTTGCTTTGATTGGAAGGAGTGCAGTCACCCAAACAGCCACTTCAGGACTATAGTGTCAGGAATATGTTTGTTTTTGTGACACTAATCATTGTTTAACTTTTTTTGGAGGTGTATTTTTTTTTCTTTCCTCTACATTTCATGTTATTACTAGAAATGTGGGTATTTATGTGAAACAGAGTTCAGAAATATCTGGACTGACAGCACCATGACGGCCGCTCACAATGTTCTGTAGGGCTTAAGATATCCAAACACGACAGTCCTCTACAGTATGCCACCAAGTGGAACGTTTGTGAATTACAATGATGCAGTGTATCTCCAGACTCTTTGGAGAAAGCATTATTATTTAGCAGCAAAGAACGGTATCTTCAAATGTGTGTGTGTGTATGTATATATGTATATATATATATATTTTATTTGTTCGTGTTTGGACAAATTGGTACTTATTGTCAGTGAATTGTCATTTAATCTCTATTTATTTTACAGGAATAACCAAACTGCGCTTTAAGCCAGCGTATAACCCTTACACAGAACCTAGCATGGAAGTGTTCAGCTACCATGAAGGTAAGTTTTATCATGGTATAGATTTTATAGTCTATTCATTATATAATGGTATACAAAGAACTGACAAACCATGATCTCAAAAAAATGCTAGGTGAAATCCGTCATGTTGAACATACGTTTTAATGAAATAATCCTTTAAATAAGGCTGACCTAACCAGTGGAGCTTACACTCTAAAGGATAGTTGGACTGTCCTGCGGTGCTCATACCGCAAAGCTTTAGGCAATGGAGATTCGGTGAGATAAGAGATTTTCTAACCTAAAACAATATTCCCAACAGACTAATACGTTCATCTAAGGAAGGAATATTAATTTTATCTGGAATTACCCCTTGAGGATCGGTCAGGTTTTTACTGTGGAGGTAGCCATCTTGGAATTGCATTGCAGTTTGTAAATACTCTGTGACAATTACAGACAACAACCTTGAGAGCAGTCAATCCTAATTTGTGGCTTCTGAGCAGCTGCCTGCTATCCACTGGATAGCAGTCCCCAGGTAAGAAGTCAAACCCCTTGGCAGATGATTTGACTACTTACATGGGGTGGGGGCACCAGAGCATTTCCGGCTCTATAACCTCTACAGTACGTTATAGTGGTTATGGTATTGGGAGTATTCCTTTAAAAAGCAATGACATACCGTTCAATTCATATTTTAAAGGTTTTAAAGGGGCCCTACAGCCTCTAATGATACTTTTTTTTTTTTATGCATTATAAAGTTTATACATTTAAAATATTAAAATAAGCTAGTCACACTTTAATTTGCTGAATTTGCAATTAATATATAGCTAGTTCTGTGGTAAGCTCTAATCATCCAATGATGCTTCTATTATTTTACTATTGTGCTTTAACCCCTTAAGGACACATGACATGTGTGACATGTCATGATTCCCTTTTATTCCAGAAGTTTGGTCCTTAAGGGGTTAAGGGCAGAACTCAGGTTTATGGGGGTTTTAGTTCATACATTTTCTGTTTATCAAACGTTTTTATTGAACTCCACCTCCTGAATACTTTCCTGACAATGAGTGAAAACCACGTTTGTTTGTGTAAAATTGAAATTCATGGAGGCTGTGAAGGAGGAGCAGGAAGATTGGATCATGATTCTTTAGAAATAGAAAACAAACAAGATTAAGAAAAAAAAAACCAGCCCAGGATAACAAAGTGTAACCTAACTGTACCCAATTCCTTCCCATTTAACTCTGTCTTCGGACAGAGGGGGAGAATTAGTCAGACAGGCAGACTATTTGTGCAGTAGTTGTGACATCATGTGCTTCATTACAGTAATTAAATCGCAGGACGTGGTACAGTGGAGGCTGGATGCAGAATGCTGCAAACATATATATGTTCCCTCCCCAAAAAATAGGCAAATCAAACACACCAATACAGCTAATTATTTAGGACGGAATCTATAAAATCTCTAACATCATGAGACCCAGCCCATAAATTGTGTCCTCTGTACTGGACATTTTGTTGACATGCTTCTCCTTTTATTCTTTTGAGCTACTCTATCAGCACCTGCTATATTGTAAAGAGGACATCATGGGCTCTCCAGTGATATGTCATGTGATGGGCTGGGATGCTGGGAACTTCCTCTTCCGTTTCATCAAATACAGATGGCATATTGGAAGACAATGTTTTCCTCGTTTCCCAGCAGGATACATGTTGTATTGGTGCTCAGTGTCCCTTTAATATGGTATTTGCACATGCAGTTCTCTCCACGTTGGGTGCACACGTTGATCTCGAAGAGCAGAGATTGGCTGACATTATTCAGTCACTTCCAAAATGTTATACCCTATACAACTCTATGGTGTTTTCAGTCAAGGACAAGAATATCACCTGTTCTTTATGATATTGGAAGTGGCAACACAATAGGATGTATCTGCTTAACCAGAGCAACATAAAATGCCTGTTGGCGCATGTCAGGGCACCCTACGTGACCCACGTATGTTTACTAATGCAGAACTAGGTTATGCTTCCTGAGTTAATCATTATCTAACATGGTTTAGCGCTGTATGTTAACTAATTCACTCTCTTCATCTACAAGCAAAATATACTAACCTGCCCGCACAGTTACCATTATATGCATGTAGTGACGTTAGAACTGTATTAAGATTAACTAATATTACTCAATCGACTAGTCTCATGTTCTGGCTGTCTAGACACACGGCTCATCAAGCTCACTTCTTGCAGCCACTCTAGCCTAACTAACCAAGCATTGTAACGTTTTGTGTACCTTACTAGCTTGGGCGACGGCTACGTCATTTTTGCTAAGCCTTATATGCTACAGCTTCGCTTATGTTCAAACACATACTTTTGTTCTTATAAAATAAAAAAAAAAGAGGCATTATTAATCTGGAAATGTGATATATTGCTGATGTAATAATCCAAAGCTGTTACCCATTCGAACATTTTCCCTGTTTTCTCTTTTGTATCCTATCTCATATGCCTTCAATAAAAAAACAGATTGACAAAAAAAAAATGCCCAAAAATATTCTCAAAATAATGATCCTTTATATAAAAAAAAAACAATTCAACCCTTTCCATTGCTTTTTAACTTGTAAACTTGAAAGTGAGGGTTTAAACACGGTTTTGCTGGTTCTGCTTGTAGTTTAAACTTTGTGTACACTTTAGTCTGTGTATCTTATATTGCATAACGTATTGGCATTTAAAACATAGATGATAACGCCCTTTACATAAACAAATCTTTGTTGTTTTTTTATGTTTATTGAAGATAATTTCTCTATAGCATTTGGACGTTTTTTTTTTTTTTTTTTCCTCGTAGGTTTGAAAAAATGGGTCGAAGTTGGAAATTCTGGGGTCTTCAGACCAGAAATGCTACTGCCAATGGGTCTTCCAGAAGGAGTGTCCGTTATCGCATGGGGGCTGTCGCTGGAAAGGTGAGCACAGTGTTTAGCTTAATACAGAACCACCAAAAAAAAGCAGAGGTTAAAAGCAGAATAAGCAAAGATTTAGTTAAAAAAACACATGGTTTGTTTTGTTGAAATTTTTATTTTCTTACACATAAATAATACATCCTTTTTGTTAATTAAATGTCTAAAAAAAAGAAATAAAAAGTGTTTTTGAAACACACATTATCTTTAAAAAAATTTTTTTTTTTAATCTTCTGGATACCACCATGCTTCAGTTCCCTATACAGCAGTATTTACGAAGGGGAAACCCTGCAGGTTGGGAGGGACACTAAGAAACGGTGGACTTAGAGAGCAAACCTATCGAATATTTATGTTTAATGTACGGAATACAAGATGACCCAATGTTAATTACAACCTGATCCTGTTTTTCCCTTTTAATAGCTAAAAGCAAACACATGGTAAACAGAAATTTTCCTTATACATGTTTTAATTATTATTTTAAGGCCGACAATGATAAAGTATGGAATTAACAACATCCGGGAGCTGGTTGGCCACAAGGTGAACTTGCAGATGGTCTACGATAGTCCGATATGTCTCCTAGATTCTTAAGGCTCAACATCCCCAAGCTGAAAAAACACCTTTTTTTTTATCTCTTTGGGAACATCGAGGGCCATGCGCCAACCTAATGCAATATTTATTTTTGTCTTATAACAAACAGTGTATTTTCACTTTTACCCAAGTAAACAAAAGTTTGGTAAAGATAAACTATCAGTTGTTGTTTTTTTTTATTCTGCTTTTTCTTTCCCCTCCCTAAAATGACATTTTGTATTGTCCTATGTCCTCACTATATGGATACCTAAACACATGATGATACTCTGTGGCTATTCAGATGTTGTTCTCTTCCATTTCCGTAGCTCTGTGAAAGTTATACTCCCCACAATGCTCACTGGTGCTGTTTAATGGGTTCCATTCAGTGCAAAATGCACCCCCCACTCCCCGAGTGCTGATCTCGTGGATATTCATTATATGCTGCTATGGACTGAGGTTCTTCTATCAAGTCCCATTTAGAGTGTATGGTGAGATTCTGTTAGAATCCTGGTGTTGGTTGGCAGACTTTATCAAGCAACTCATGTACTTAAAATTATGGAGCACTAAAGGCATTGAGATGAAGTGGTCTGGGTGCTGTGGCCGTCTCATTTTAACCCCGCAATGTAAAACGTTGTTTAATAGACATGGCAATGTTATAAATGCAGGGTAACACACCTCTAGTGGATGGTCTTCCTGACAACAACTAGAGGTACTTCCCTGTGAGAACCAAGTCAGACTCGGCCGCTAATCAAATGTTGCTCCTACAGAGAATTTGATTGGTTTAGACATATGTTTGTATTCCTAACGCTATAGTGCACCTTTATTTGCATCTAGTGTTATCTCTTTGAGGTTTTTACCCCGGAAAATGTACAGAAAACACAATGAATCAGTATTTATGCAAACTGATATGTGAAACTGAAACTTATTTCTGTTTTAATCTATATTACTCCATATAACCTCTTCCTATTACTCCCTATAACTCCTCCTATTACTCCATATAACCTCTCCCTATAACTCCTCCTATTACTCCATATAACCTCTCCCTATAACTCCTCCTATTACTCCATATAACCTCTCCCTATAACTCCTCCTATTACTCCATATACCCTCTCTCTATAACTCCTCCTATTACTCCATATACCCTCTCACTATAACTCCTCCTATTACACCATATAACCTCTCCCTATAACTCCTCCTATTACTCTATATAACCTCTCCCTATAACTCCTCCTATTACTCCATATAACCTCTCTCTATAACTCATCCTATTACTCCATATAACCTCTCCCTATAACTCCTCCTATTACTCCATATAACCTCTCTCTATAACTCATCCTATTACTCCATATAACCTCTCTATAACTCCTCCTATTACTCCATATAACCTCTCCCTATAACTCCTCCTATAACTCCATATAACCTCTCCCTATAACTCCTCCTATTACTCCATATAACCTCTCCCTATAACTCCTCCTATAACTCCATATAACCTCTCCCTATAACTCCTCCTATTACTCCATATAACCTCTCCATATAACTCCTCCTATTACACCATATAACCTCTCCCTATAACTCCTCCTATTACTCCATATAACCTCTCCCTATAACTCCATAAAACCTCTCCCTATAACTCCTCCTATTACTCCATATAACCTCTCCATATAACTCCTCCTATTACACCATATAACCTCTCCCTATAACTCCTCCTATTACTCCATATAACCTCTCCCTATAACTCCTCCTATAACTCCATATAACCTCTCCCTATAACTCCTCCTATTACTCCATATAACCTCTCCATATAACTCCTCCTATTACTCCATATAACCTCTCCCTATAACTCCTCCTATTACTCCATATAACCTCTCCCTATAACTCCTATTACTCCATATATCCTCTCTCTATAACTCCTCCTATTACTCCATATAACCTCTCTCTATAACTCCTCCTATTACTCCATATAACCTCTTCCTATTACTCCATATAACCTCTCTCTATAACTCCTCCTATTACTCCATATAACCTCTTCCTATTACTCCATATAACCTCGCTCTATAACTCCTCCTATTACTCCATATAACCTCTCCCTATAACTCCTCCTATTACTCCATATAACCTCTCTATAACCCCTCCTATTACTCCATATAACCTCTCCCTATTACTCCATATAACCTCTCCCTATTACTCCATATAACCTCTCCCTATTACTCCATGTAACCTCTCCCTATTACTCCATGTAACCTCTCTATAACTCCTCCTATTACTCCATATAACCTCTCCCTATAACTCCTCCTATTACTCCTTATAACCTCTCCCTATAACTCCTCCTATTACTCCATATAACCTCTCCCTATAACTCCTCCTATTACTCCATATAACCTCTCCCTATAACTCCTATTACTCCATATATCCTCTCTCTATAACTCCTCCTATTACTCCATATAACCTCTTCCTATTACTCCATATAACCTCTCTCTATAACTCCTCCTATTACTCCATATAACCTCTCTCTATAACTCCTCCTATTACTCCATATAACCTCTTCCTATTACTCCATATAACCTCTCTCTATAACTCCTCCTATTACTCCATATAACCTCTCCATATAACTCCTAGTATTACTCCATATAACCTCTCCCTATAACTCCTCCTATTACTCCATATAACCTCTCTATAACCCCTCCTATTACTCCATATAACCTCTCCCTATTACTCCATATAACCTCTCCCTATTACTCCATGTAACCTCTCCCTATTACTCCATGTAACCTCTCTATAACTCCTCCTATTACTCCATATAACCTCTCCCTATAACTCCTCCTATTACTCCATACAACCTCGCCCTATAACTCCTCCTATTACTCCATATAACCTCTCCCTATAACTCCTCCTATTACTCCATATAACCTCTCCCTATAACTCCTCCTATTACTCCATATAACCTCTCTCTATAACTCCTCCTATTACTCCATATAACCTCTCCCTATAACTCCTCCTATTACTCCATATAACCTCTCTCTATAACTCCTCCTATTACTCCATATAACCTCTCCCTATAACTCCTCCTATTACTCCATATAACCTCTTCCTATTACTCCATATAACCTCTCTCTATAACTCCTCCTATTACTCCATATAACCTCTCTCTATAACTCCTCCTATTACTCCATATAACCTCTTCCTATTACTCCATATAACCTCTCTCTATAACTCCTCCTATTACTCCATATAACCTCTCCATATAACTCCTAGTATTACTCCATATAACCTCTCCCTATAACTCCTCCTATTACTCCATATAACCTCTCTATAACCCCTCCTATTACTCCATATAACCTCTCCCTATTACTCCATATAACCTCTCCCTATTACTCCATGTAACCTCTCCCTATTACTCCATGTAACCTCTCTATAACTCCTCCTATTACTCCATATAACCTCTCCCTATAACTCCTCCTATTACTCCATACAACCTCGCCCTATAACTCCTCCTATTACTCCATATAACCTCTCCCTATAACTCCTCCTATTACTCCATATAACCTCTCCCTATAACTCCTCCTATTACTCCATATAACCTCTCTCTATAACTCCTCCTATTGCTCCATATAACCTCTCCCTATAACTCCTCCTATTACTCCATACAACCTCGCCCTATAACTCCTCCTATTACTCCATATAACCTCTCCCTATAACTCCTCCTATTACTCCATATAACCTCTCACTATAACTCCTCCTATTACTCCATATAACCTCTCTCTATAACTCCTCCTATTGCTCCATATAACCTCTCTCTATAACTCCTCCTATTACTCCATATAACCTCTCTATAACTCCCCTATTACTCCATATATCCTCTCCCTATAATTCCTCCTATTGCTCCATATAACCTCTCCCTATGAATCCTCCTATTACCCCATATAACCTCTCCCTAGCATTGCTATGACAGTCTGATACATGACCCCCTGCTGATATATGCTATGCTAGGAGAAAACTACCAGGCTAACTGACAAAGTGCTAACCGTAAAGTTAAGTGGGTACCTACTGCTGTTGTGGCAGAGAGGAGGAACATTTTTACAGCAATGTCCAAGTTACATAGATGCTGATACAGAAGCAGAATAAGGTCCTACTCAGTGTCAAGGCCTTTTGGACTGAGATGTTGGACAAGTTGGTTTCTACATACTTTTGGCCACATAGTTTTAGTTTTTTTTTTACAAAATTTTTTATTTTATTGGACTTTAAGTATCCAAAATACAACTGTTTCATTATATGATGATACAATAACATGTACAACTAACATATATAAATGTATGGGTAGGTAGCAACAAGCATACAACAAAACCGCATTAGTCATCATAGGAAGCTAGACCCAGATTAACTATATTTTGCTTTCTTCGTCTTTTATAAATGTGTATTTTATATGACTGCAAACTCATCCATCTACAAACAGTACAAGCTAAATGCCACAATGCCACAATGCCACAATGCCTAATCTTCGAGAACACCACCCGTGGCATTTGTGGTCAGAAGGAAGGAAGTGATCTTCAGATAGGTATATATTTTAAATGAATACTAGAGAGTAAGTTTACCACAATCACTGACTAGAACATTACAGAGAACATTCCTTGGGGCAGGATATTGTGTACAACCATGTACCATTAAAGGGACAATCTAAGCACCGAACCACTAATACTTAAAAAGTTACTGCAACCACCATGCAATGATTCAGTGTAGCTGTTATGGCCAACAATTTCAGATTCGTGGTGGGTAACCTATGATTTATTGAATAATCTTGTCTCAGTCATTCAGTAAATTTGATTATTTACTAAACTCTAAATTATTTTGATTTTAAGTGGCCATAATGCTTGGAGTCTATATAGAAACATAGAATGTGACGTCAGATAAGAACCATTCGGCCCATCTAGTCTGCCCAGTTTTCTAAATACTTTCATTAGTCCCTGGCCTTATCTTATAGTTAGGATAGCCTTATGCCTATCCCACGCATGTTTAAACTCCTTTACTGTGTTAACCTCTACCACTTCAGCTGGAAGGCTATTCCATGCATCCACTACCCTCTCAGTGTTTCACCCCTCTGCTTTTTGAGGTGTTTAAGTCCACCTCCAGCAGCGTCAATGGGGCTCTATCAGTGAGCCCAGAACCAGGTTAGTGTTCCTTTAAAGCACTGGGGTGGTAGGTACACGGGATAAGATGTCAATTCACCAAGAAAATGTAGTCTTAACAACCACTGTCGTCAGGAACATCATATACAAGTTCTAAATAGTAAGATATGTACTTAACCTTGTTATGCATTAACATAGTTATATTGACACGTATCCCTATTAGCATGGAGAGCTCTACCCCCACTAGACATGTCTCTACATGTGATAACTCTTGCAGGGTATTCACCAAATTGAGAATTCAAAGTGAATTTAAAATTTAAGATCAAAACAGCGGAACTGACTAAATTTTTTACGTCAACCATGCTTCCAGTTAGACTACTATGGCCTTAAATTCACTTTGACTTCTCAGCTTAGTGGATAACCATGAAAATCTGAGTCATTTATAGCAAATATTAGTAATTAGGCAGCTTGGGTTCCATCCCACCACACTGTGTCCAATACCTGAATTACATTATTATACAGCAATCATATTATACACTACAGTTTGGGGCTGTCAAGTTATATATATATATAATGTCCTAATGTGTTTTATACCCCACCTCCTATAGACTGTAAGCTTGTTTGAGCAGGGCCCTCTTCAACCTATCGTTCCTGTAGGTTTTCTTGTAATTATCCTATTTATAGTTAAATCCCCTCTCATAATATTGTAAAGCGCTACAGAATCTGTTGGTGCTATATAAATGGCAATAATAAATAAATATATATTTCTGTTGAGTAACTACAAACGGTAAGGTGCTAAACATCATATTTAACATATGCCTAGCAAATCAAAACTGATCAAAATTCAATACTTTAAACAGTTTCTTTATTACAGCAGCCCCCACAGCAAGGCTTATGAAGTAGTCAGCGACTCCTATCCAATATGTCTGAAAAACACAGGAAAATATATTACCACTGATTTTGGCACACGTTGATTGTAAAATGAAAGGGTCAAATAACCAATGCGAGGTACCCCAAGATGACCACATTTGCAAACTGCATGTAGCCAAAACACCAAGTGGATTACCCACTAAACACTGGTGGAAACTGATGAACTGGTGAAAACCGATTTAGATCATTTAGGCTTAAATAGCTGATTACGAACAATTCTACAGCTTGGTTACAATAACGCTGGGTGTTTTAGCTGGAACTTTGCACTTCAGTTCAATTCACTACAACTCGCGGTTTAAATAAAAGAAAATAAATATATTTTGTTCTCTTTTGCCTTTTTTTTTTTATTTTTAAAAAACCAACAACTTTATTATGTCAATAAATATTGATTACAAAAAATTTAAATGAAAAAGACAGATACAGACAATAAATATACATATTAATCATACATTGACTAATTTCTTACAACTTAAATCAATGTAATCACCCTGAGAGAAGCACACGGAGATATGCCTGCAAAGAATTTGGATTTCCAATCTTTATATTACTTCAAACTGGTTACTGGGGTCCAGTCTCTTACCCAGTTTTCCCCACATATCTACTACCTTCTGTGATCTTCAATTTACTACTCTTACGCAGCCCAGTTCCATCTAACATGGATGGTTTGTTCTCAGAACCCGTCCCAATTTGGGATAGTTCCAATGTCTGGCTATCATATACTTTGCTGCTACCAGTATATGTATTATCCTTATGAGTTCCCTTAAGCTCTCAGGACATTTAACAAACTCTGTCCCACAAAGCTCCAAAGTATATCAAAAACTTCATCCCCTAAAATTTTTTTATTGAATTTTAATTAGTTTACATCAGGATTAAAAACACATTAACAGCAAACATATTCATACAAAAATATTAACAGAAACATCAGCAGAGTTTAGTGATAAGAAGTGTTTGAAATGTGTCATATGCCCTTAGTTAAACTGTTAATTGTCAGGGACTCAAAGTGAATTTTGATCCAAAATAGCCACATTGCGCAAAAAAAAAAAAAAAGTATGCAATGTTTTCAGTGTGGCTGTGTTGGCCTGCAATTTTAGATTCATGGTGAATAACCTACATGTAACAATTTATTGAATAACCTTGTCCTGCTTGTTTAGTAAAGAGGATTATTACCCAAACTCTCAATTATAGGAAATGGATATCCAAATGACAAAATTTAAACAGAAAAGTCGTGGAGATCTTTAACAAATCACTTTTTTTGGACTACATTTTGCCATTTGGCTTACAAATCAGAGTTTCTGATTTTTTCCAGGTTTTTGAAATATACTGTACTTCAGTAGCCTGACAATTTACATATTATTATTAAAAAACAAACCAACATACTGTTGGCAATGATTTTGCCTGCACAGTATGTAGCTTAGATGTAAACTTGTTACATGTGTTACACGGTCACGTGTTTTGTGGGTGGCAGGTTAACACTCCAAGCACCAAAACAACTTAATCTAAATGAATTTGATATGTTGCCAGGAGGCCCCCGGAGGCACTCCTACCTCAAGAGGTTAAACTGTTCTCGTATAGACTCCTACCCCTGTGACCACTTCAAAACACCGAAGTGGTCATGGCTGTTGAAGTCTGTATATGTAGCCTCCAAAGAGTCTCTTTAATGTAGAGGGAATTAACGTGGGGATAAGTAAGGACTGCCATTTAATTTATCTAGTGGGCAATCTACACATCACTTGGCACTTAATTTGGTGATTGGCTATGGGCATTATGGTGCTTGGGGCTAAGCCTGTGATTACGAAGAAGCAACTGGGCATGTTTACGTGTGCACACCTGTTGAGTTAAATATAGCTTCACTCTAACTCACATTCAATGTGGGAATAGGAAAGAGTCTAGAACTATGATCTTTTGCTATGTACAACTGGAGGATCCACTGTGTCTGTTCTTCCACAAATCCCAATAAAAAGCCACCATTTCTCTCCTGGGAGCTGGGATCAGGGTCAGAGGCTGTGAAGGGTCATATTAATGTGTTTCCAAGTATAATTTGGGAATCAACTTTTGAGCTTATCTGCCCAAATGTTAGTCCAATTCTGATAATTTTCTCCAGGGCATAGATGGTTTAATTAGGAACTAATCTGGATCAGTTTAGAATTTTATCTTCTAAATTTGGATGGCATTACAATCACTGCATTTCATATAAAATGTTAACCTACTGTAAATAACCATAAATTATGTTACAATGGTGACAATCAAGTAATTGCCACAAACAGAAAAGACACGTTTAGAGGTCTGTTCTCGGTTGTAAAGTTTATGACATTTTCATGATCTGTTTTGGCATCTTATAATCATTACTTTAAAGAGATAGCGTAAACACCATAGCAACTATAGCCTGCTGTAATGGTTATGGGGACAGGAGTCTCCTGGTGCTGTCCCGTGGTATGCACTCAAGCAGTTTTCTAACAGTCTGATGCTTACCTAGATCACCTCGGTGAGCTGACACTCTAAGTCAATGAATTCTGTTTGAACACAAGCAGAGCTAACATCACTAATGTGGAAGTAGGCCAGAAATATAAACTGAGACCAGATTGCAGGTACCTGGAGACCCAGGTAAGAACCAAACTGTGAGAAATTATTTGACTATTTACTGTGGGACAGGGTCAGGCCAAGGGACTCCAGGCACCATAACCACTACAGCCCACTGTAATAGTCATGGTGCCTAGACTACACCTTTCATCTCCGTTGAAACATGCTGTCATAGGCATACAAAAACCTTCACACAAATGGCACCTTATTAATAAAAAATATAAAAAATGTAGGATTTAAAAAATGTCTTCTAACACCACATGTAGAGGTCATTGTGCTTGGTCTTCCCTAACCGTCGTTCGCTCTTTCTGACACTCACATGATTTGCTAATAAATACACACACCTGATCCTGCTCGTGAACCTTATACACATTTATATTAGGACCTGCTACAGGTAAGAAAGTCGTATTTGTGGTCTTCAGCATATCAACACTGCAGTCTTTACCTTCTGCTTGTGGACCCAGGATGCAGTCTGTAAGATGAGACAAAGCTGAGGTTAGGAGCATGAAATATAGGTTCCATATAAAGCTGTAATACAACAAATAGGGTGAACGGGACAGAAAATCAGACAAAATTCAAGGAGCAAAATGCTGAAGAATCTCGGTGTAAGAGACAATCCTTCAAATCACAGGAGCCATTCTAAAAATATTATGAACAGTTACATCCACACAGATCTAAAAAACATGGACAATGCTGTTTACTGAACTCATAATAGTTGTTAACTAAATCTGAGTAGAACATTTTAGGAAAACATATATGATTTGGAGAAATAGTCTACCTGTTCTTGTCTTCAGGTACAATTTCATTATTGTCCTGTATGCCCTGTATCCCCAAGTCTTCTTTTTTTTTTAAATGTAATTTTTCTGTGTTGATAATTGTACTACTTTTATAGTTTAGCATCCTTTGTGGTATCAATGCAGGAATAGTGTAACCAAACAATTTTATTCTTAGCTCTGGCCTTCTAAACCTTAAATTTGAGAAACCAAGATTACTTACTCCCTGCTCTGAGAGGCCCTGGTGCTGCACCTATGGCGCGTAAACGGAGGAAGGGGCTCCGAAAGGCATACACACGCCCATGCGTGTTTCAGACTTTTGGTTTATGCATGTCCCCCGGCCAATCCAAAGGCCTGCAGGTACAAGTCTTTATATTTCCCACCCAGGGGCAATTTGCTTCATATGACCAAGCAAGTAGATTTGCCTTATTAGTTTTCTGATGGCTGCTCACTGTTGTTATTATTATTGGTATTTATAGAGCGACAACCTATTCCGCAGCGCTTTGCAATATTATGAAAGGGGGAAATTTAACAAAACTTGAGACAATTACAAAATGTTACAGGGGGGGCAGGGCCGGGCCGCTGGGCCGACCAGACGCCATTACCATGAGCTCCTGCACCATGCCGATAAAAAAAAGGCAATTTAAATCGCCCCAGACTGCCTAAAACTACAAATTACCACTAGAACCGAACAGTGGGTGGCACCAGCTTACCCCTGATACCCGACGCTCACCGCAAGCCATACAAGCAGAGAAGGCCGAGAAAGGCCTATACGAGGCGTCAGTAACCCAGCGGCCATTGCAGATAGCGCGGCGCTGCGGAACGGAGACACAGCATGGCATCCCGCTATGAACGGCAAGACAGAGGGAGAACCTCGGCCCGGGGCACGGCCCTGCCCTCCCCATCTTGGCCGGTGGGGGTTATCCCGGCCTATGGGTGGAGGAGCGGGCCGCGAGGGGGCCGGATACCGACCGCCTACACTGGCACAGGCTGCACAAAAATCAGCTAGCCAGCAACACTGGATGTAGCCGCGAGGAGGCTGAAACACCCGCCTGAGAAAGCACCCTGATCGGGCGCAAAGAGATCTGGGCGCACACAGAGATTGCCCCATCACTGGCAAGTACTCCTCAAAGACATTACTGCAGAGTCAGAGGAGTAAGGGTGGAGAGCGCTAACCATGGGAGGCCGTTCTGGACCGCCCAAGCGGACTTGGGCGCAGCTGGGCGCTGGATGGATCCCCTGTGACAACTGCCTGCCCGCTGGAGGAGTGTGTACCCTAGCCCATGGGTATGCGGGGACCCCAGAGGGCCAAGTCCCTGATGCTGTGAGCCCGGTGGGGCGGGCCTGTGCGGCCCCTCCGGCGGACCGGTGGCCAGGGGGGGTGCGTGCCGGCTCCAAGCAAGCGGCCGGCACCGGGAGAGACAGAGGGCAACGCGCACCTCTGAGTCTGGGGCACTGGGTGGTGTTGGGGAGGTGCAGGGAGAGAGGGGCCCGTGGACTCTAGGTGTGGGAGTCGGATGGACAGCCCCTGCTCCCGAGTGCCCACAAAGCTACAGAGGGCCCCGGAGACGGACTGGGGTTATTGCAGGGAGGACAGACGGGGACCCAGCAGCCTAAGAACTGCAGGGCAGCTCTGCAATGAGCAGCTCCCATTGAATGGACATTGAAAGCAGCCAAGCTCCGTCGCGGTTAAAAGTGCCAAAGTTCTTAATATTATAGTTATACGCTTACTGAACTGTATTGAGAACAGCATGTTATACCATATGTTACACTAGTTAATATTAATGCCCCTAGGGGCCAAAGATTGATACTACCTATTGCTGCATACATAGTAATTGATTGCCGCATGACAGGCTGAAAGGCCGTTTATCGCCGCGTACTTAATAGCCAGATTGCTACAATCACATAGTAGTTCACCACAGCTTAAAAACGAATATGCCCCTTATGTCAAAAGTTAGACAGATTTTATTATATTTTATTTTATTTTAATTTACATACTTTTATTTTACAGCATGCCTACGATGCAATTGATAAGACATTGTTATAATGCTAATAGACATGATTTACTATTGCCTGACTTGAGCAATACCTCTGCCATATATGCTTACCGCACCATACGTTTAAGCAATTATTCGAGTCCATGTGAAACATATATTGTCTTGGGTTTTTTTTTTTTTTCTTCTCTTTTCTTTTCACATTTACAGTGTATTTAACAACGGTATACGCCTGATTGAGGCACTATATACTGAATATTCACATAGGTACACCTCGACCTAAAACTGAATATGATAAAAGAAGGGTTTACGTGGTGACTACATTAGATATCGTTAAGTTTATATTATTTGATCTTACTGAATGTTCTTTAAGGTTTCCGTTCAATTCGCAAGAAAAATTGATTACACGTGGCTAAAAATCAGCGCACAAAGTGACCAGCAGCGCATGAACGCAGCACTGAACTTAAATGCTTAGGTAGTGCCGATGATAGACATCCTGTAAAATCATACTGGACCTCTGTGTAGGCACCAGCTAATTAAGTGATTACTTTTCAGCACAATGAGCCTCTGCGCAGGCAACACGGCAATTAACCTTATAAAGAGCCTCTGCGCAGGCAACAGCACGCTTAATCGCAGGTTTGCGATGCCTTTAAGTGATACCAATAAACATATTCAAAACAAAATGTTACAGGAACAATAGGTAGATGAGGACCCGATTTTAGAAGTTATGCTCCCACCCATGGTATAATAGATATAGGACATAAAGGAGGACTTAAAGGAAAACTCTTGGGCCAACATAACTGCATAATTTTGGCCTCATACTTATGCTGTGATTTTCTCCCTGTTCAAATCTGTTTATTTTTGCTTTAAAAACAAAAATGCCCTCCTTATTGGAAGGTAAACAGTGTAGCTCAACCAATGAGAGATCAAGTGAGTCAATCACAGTCCTCTTATTAGCTGTATAGTATTTCAAAGCCAAGCTAAGGGGAAAGGGTGCAAATAAAAATGCAGTGATTGGCTAATAGGTGCAGTGATGTCAGCTGATCAGTTCACACTGATCTCCCAGTGGCTGAGTACATATTTAGAATATATCTAATAAGGAAGTTGCGTTGTGAAACGAAGGGGTGTAGCTAAGAGTATGGTGTTACACTGTTGAAAAGTAGCAAAAACAGTTTAGCTTTTTTTTTTTTTAACAACAACACAGTATTAATATATAGTCAAAATCTATGCACATAGCTTGGCGGTGTCCTTTTAATTCTACCATTAGATACATAGGGTCATATTGACACCCTTATCCTTTTTTTGGGTTTTTTAACACTGGCCAGCAAGGCCAGGGAAGGATTTTTAACTATTTACCCACTGGCTCCAAGTGCTGCTCATATGCAAATAGCTTGCATTTTGTCCGAATTTTAAATCTGTGTTTTAGATCTCATTCGGTCACATCTGGATGAAATCTGGCTCATGTAGAGCCAGTATTGACAGGGTGTTGTTGTTTGAATAATCCCGAAAAGATCCGAATGTCGGAGATGATATTTGCAAATCCAAAGCAAAGTGAACCAAAACACTTGGACCGTCTATACATGTTAACGTTTTGCATATGGAAAGAATTGTGTTTCCATAAACATTCTTTACTTTACCTGCTATATCATGGGCTAGATCCTTGATGAGGTGTCCCACAATGGCATATACAGCAGCGGCCACCACCAAACCAGCCATGAGGATGTAAAGAACGGCTTTGGGGATTGGTATGAGCTCCTTTTCCACCGGCTTGTAGTCAGTGTAGTTGGGATTCTCATTGGAGACAGAGTACTGAAACGCAGCATAGGTACGATTCGACGTGATGTTCAGTGTCTGCAAATTAGATACAAGTTCCATTTCCTAAGGGGAGAAGACTGAGAATTAGCATGGCTCCTCACATGGCCCAAGAACAAACAGCATGGAATTCTGAGATACACGGAGACACTGCAATATGTAAACATTGAACTTCCTCTGAAGAAATCTACAGGAATTCTACAAATAGAATCAACTAGCATTTATGTGAGACATAGCATAGTCAGTCCCTTACACCACATGGTGATACCAGGGCCGGATTAAGAGCCCAGTGGGCCTGGTGCTGATAATTATGATGGGCCTAATTACAAACTCTTATTGACCAAAACACTAAAACAGTCCTACCTCCTAAGCGTCATGTATCTGATGGAGATGATGCTGTAGGGAAACTCATAGGATGCAACTATGAGAAAACACATACCCTTTGCTAATCTCATGCTTTCATCTTGTAAGTAAACCCATACCCCCTAACAGCAGTCTCCAGTAACGCAGGAAGTCAATGGATGCGGTAAAATGGTGGGCTACTGACACAAATCACATAACCAGAACGGCCGAAAGGGCGAACATACACAAAAAGGGGGAATGTCTGTGTCCCTATGTCTCCCAGTTCCTTAGTGTTTGTGTCCTCATGTCTCCCAGTGTCCCCATGTCACTAGGGGACATTGAGAGACATTGGGACACTGGGAGACATGGGGACACAGATACTAGAGAACACTGGGAGACCTGGGAAATCTGAGACTCTTGGGGACACTGGGTGACAGACACGAGGGGACACGGGGAGACATGGGGCACTGAGACACTGTGATATATAGGGGACACTGGAGACTTGATAAAAACCTGGGTACAGGTCAAAATGTTGCGGTGTCCAATAAACCTGCTTAAAGCTATCACAGTGAGTGCCTGAGATTTTTTTCTTTTATACTAGGGGACACAGACACTACGGGCACAGAGACACTACAGGCACAGAGACACTACGGGCACAGAGACACTACGGGCACAGAGACACTACGGGCACTGAGAGACATGGGGCCCTGAGAGACATGGGGCACTGAGAGACATGGGGCACTGAGAGACTGATACATAGGGGACACTGATACATAGGGGACATTGGAGACTTGATAAAGACCTGGGTACAGGTCAAAACGTTGCGGTGTCCAATAAGCCTGCCTAAATCTATCACAGTGAGTGCCTGAGATTTTTTCTTTTATACTAGGGGACACTGAGACACTAGGAGACATGGGGACACAGAGACACTAGGAGACATGGGGACACAGAGACATTGGGAGACTAGGGGACTTTGGGAGTCTAGGGAACACTGAGACACTAGGGACACTGGCACACTACAGACACTGAGAGACACCAGGGACACATGGGGATACTGAGATACTACGGACACTGGCTGGGAGACATGGGGACACTGCCATGTCTCCTATGTCTCAAAGTCACCCAGTGTCCCCATGTCTCCCTGTGTCTCCATGCCTCTCAGTGTCCCCATGTCGCCCAGTGTCCCCTAGTGTTTGTATCCCCATGTCTCCCAGTGTCCCTTAAAGTCTGTGTCCTCATGTCTCCCAGTGTCCTGATGTCACTAGGACACTAGGGGACACTTAGAGACATGGGGACACTGGGAGACATGGGGCCACTGAGCCACTAGGGACAGTGGCTGGGAGACATGGGGACACAGACTAGGGACCACTGGCAGACATGGGGCCACTGTGTCCCTAGTGTCTCAGGGTCATGGGCGTCTGAATGGGGGTGGTAAAGGGGGGTACTTGTCCCCCCCCCCCCGGATTTTTCAGCTTGTGCTGCTATTTTTCGTTTTAGTGTGAGAATACAGTGCAATACCAGCACTGGCCAGTAGGTGGCGCTGTGAATTGAGAAAGGCAGGAAGCTACAGCTTATCCCTGCCTCTCTCTCATGACTGAAACCGCAGGGGAGCAGCACAGAGGCAGCCTACAGAGCAGGTAAGTGAGGGATGGGGGGTGGGGGGAGACCGCATAGAGGAAGGTAAAGTAGAAGGAGCAGAAAGGTTCTGCAAGGGGCAGGAGGGGTCAGCAAGGAATAGAAAGGGACAGCAAGAAGCAGGAAGGGGTCGAAAGGTTTTCATGGAGCAGGAGGGTAAAGTAGAAGGAGCAGCAAGGAGCAGGAGGGGTCAGCAAGGAGCAGGAGGGGTCAGCAAGGAGTAGAAAGGGTCTGCAAGAGGCAGGAGGGGTCAGCAAGGAATAGGAAGGGGATGTAGGAAGGGGTAGGGACGGTCTGCAAGGAGCAGGAGGGGTCACCAAGGAGTAGGAAGGGTCTGAAAGGAGCAAGACGGGTCAGCAAGGAGTAGGAAGAGGCAGCAAGGAGTAGGAAGAGGCAGCAAGGAGCAGGAAGGGGCAGCAAGGAGTAGGAAGGGGCAACAAGGAGTAGGAAGGGGCAGCAAGGAGTAGGAAGAGGGAGCAGGAAACAATATCAGTGTTAATGTGTTCACTTTTATTTACTGAGTGTCAGGAAACACAGAGGGCCACTGGGTAGGGGTGCCGCTGATTGGCTAAAACATTGTTGGCTAAAACATTTTTAGGAATCGGGAACTAGTGATTGGCTTAGAGTGTCAGCTGACCACTCTAGCCAATCAGCGGCACCCATGCCCAACGTCAATCTGCACTTCCTGACACTCTGTTTCAGAAGTCGAATACCACTGAGCGACCTGGAGATCTGGAGCTGAAGGAAGCCTTTGGGGGTAAACCATTTGAGAGCGGTTTCACCCCTTCAAAGAAAGAGCACCCAGGGGCCTCTTTGCATCACAGCATTTTCATTTAGATAAAGTTGTTATGGTGACCAGAATGTTCCTGTAATTTGATGAAAGGAACACTATAGTGTCAGGAATACAAACATATATTCCTAACACCATAGTTGTGAAAACGCTATTCATCCTTGCTTTATGTGAAAATGACTATGCTCCTTCCCTTTCATGACACTGTCAAAAAGGGGCCAAGCATGGATGTCATTACAATTATGCCCCCCCCTCCCCCCACGGAAAAATTCCTGCGGACGTCCATGCTCAGGGTCCCCATGTTCCCCAGTGTCCCAATGTCTCAGCGTCCCCATGTCTCGGAGCTGCTGTCTGGACTCTCTGTGCAGAGCTGCTCCCCCGCGGATCAGTGAGTAGAGAGAGGCAGGGAGGGAGATGCCGTAACTTCTTATCACTGCCTCTCTCCACACAAACAGCGACCCCTACTGGGCGGCGCTGGTATTGCAGAATAATCTATGTTTATACAACAGACATTTGTATTGCCGGTATTACTGCAATGCCGGCACCAGCTAGGCAGCCTCAAATACCTGAGAAATACTTCTGAGAAATACCTGGCAACCCTAAGAAATACATGAGAAATATCTGGCAACCCTAGGAGTAGTGTGTAAAAAAAAAAAAAAAAAAAATTTTTTTTTTTTTTTTTAAAAACCAATGGGCCTATTCCATGGGCCTGGGCCTGGAGCTGCAGCTCCATCAGCCCCTATGTTAATCCGGCCCTGGGTGATACAGACAGGAAGTAGCTATGGAATATGAGTCTGTACCTTCCACCACAAGGGGACACAGACAGTAAGGAGCTGTGGGTTTTGTACTTCCCAACATAAGGTGAAAAAGATAGAAGAGGATTATGGGACATACAGTGTCTTCCATGCCTAGTTTTCTATTAATTGTTGGTGTAGTTCATGAAATCTTTTACATTTGTTTTACACTAAAAGTAGTGATAATTGATTGGTGCCCCCTAGTGGCCAAGTTGCAGATAGAAAAAGATCTTGACTAGTATAAAGGCCATGTGGACCTACTAAGGGGATCCAGGCAAGCTCCTGAGTAAATCAACTAACAATTAAAGACAATAGCCCTAACGTCATATTTTTAAATGTTTTTTTAAAATGTTCCAAAACACACACAACATACATATTCCCTATCAATATATGATTTACTGATATTAATTGTTTATATCCTGTTTTATGTTTTTTTTATATCCTGTTATATCTGTTTTAGTGATTTAGGGAATTTTCCCTTCTTGAATATTTGTTTTTTCTCTTATGTGATGTTGTGTAACATCCAGTGATATCAGGTCCTTTGATGTCATGCGTATATCATTTTTTTTAAGTTAGCATAGGTGGTATTTTTTTTTTTTTTGAGAAAGGTGGGATATGCTTAAAACTTAAGCACCATAATGCATTCTACATGTCATCACATACCACATACTAATCCCTCCTTAAAAAGAATAGAATCCAATAATTTAATAGCCTACTCTTGACTATCATCCCACCAAGTGGCAGACAATCCCGTTACATAATTCTTTGTTTTTGGTCAGTAAATATATTTTCCCATTTCGCTTGTCAAACTTATCGAATACACAAGCACACCTTTAATATCGCTCTCTGTCTTTGGAATAGTGAAAAATGTCTCATAACTATATCTAATAGTTATTTAGCTGGATATCACTTCTTCATGCTGATGGTCCCCTTAGTATGCTATCGGAGAAAAATTAATTGACTACTGAAGGCTGTTCCTGATGTATGTTTGGTATGTAAAATCATATGTGTCCAGAAATACATTTTAGATCTGGCAAAGCTACTCATAGCAGCAGACTGTAGCTTAAAAATATCCTTACCATTTGGGATAGACCCTTCTTTATGTTAGAATGTAAGCTCTGTAGGTGTAGGGTATACCTGGCTTACTTTATTGTATCACTTCTTTCTATCCTGGTAGCTGTGTCAGATCAATAAACTGAATTCATAAAAATGCTATAAAACAAAAGCATTAGAGTCGCACTTGTTCAGTGCTCCTGTGACTACGGACAAACTTATGAGGTTACCGACTGACAAAGGGGCATTAGCGGCACACGGAGACCGGGATCAAGCGTAGCAAAGCATGCTGAACACACCGGTACCACTCCTCAACCGATGCGCCACGGAAAACCTCCAAACGATCATGAGGCCTAACTCTGAGCTGAGCCCGCGGACTGGGGGAGGCGGCCGATTCCCCGGTTCGAGACGCGCTCTTGAGCAGAAGCCTACCGCAGCCCTGCTACCCCCCCCTGTGGACCGGCGGGGGTCATCCCGGTCCCCGCAGGGGACGGTTACCCCCACACTAATATCTGTACAAGCGGCAAAATTAACAGCCACGAGGAGCTCACGAGCATCAGCCAAGATGGCGGCGCAACCGCGGCCTGCGATTAAGCGACCATGCCTCACACCACCCAAGCATACAGGGGACTTTGTGGACCTGCTGCGCACCCATCTCTGGGCAAAACATAAGGCCCGGAGACAAACTTACCGGATGGCGATGAAAACGGTGGCGGCGTGGATCCGTCCGACCACTCGGCGCACCCTAGCTTTATGCCCCCCTCATACCTTCAGAGTAACCTTTACACCAAGCAGGACCCGAAGCAGCACCACGCGGGAAACCACTAAAACTTATGCTGCAACGCCTGCGGAATCTTGCGACCCCGCGCCACTGAGGGCGCCAACTCCTCGCTCAGCGATCCCGGAAACCGGCAACAAGCAAAGCATGAAACCCCACGCTGACGACCACAAAGCCCAATGTGAAGCGGAACCAGCTGCAGCGAAGCTGAATCCAGAGAAACCAAGCTGTCGGGAAGCCCACACACGGCCCACTGGGGAGGAAACCCAGAAGAGAAAACGGAGAACACTACAGCCCTCAACGGCCTATACATGGATCTCTTCCACACACCGGGAGACTGACCCCCCCTGTGGCGGGCAGGCAGGCCTACACGGCGACACAAGGGGTGACAACCATATACCAGCAGCTGGCGTTGGTTAAGTGACTTTACTGTTCGTTACGTTAGCTGCCTTAATTATGCCGACCTACTCATTATTAGTCAGCTTAGCACAGTTATTTTTGCCTTATTGATGCAACTTATCACACACTTAAGTGTAACTAAAACTGACGTATTCACTACTAGCCTAGCAAGCTTAATGTAACTTGTTAATGATACACACGTTGTTGTTTTCATGTGGTTTTTTTTCTATGAAAGGAAAAACAAATTGTGTTGCTTAATTTAATGTTGGCAGCGACTGATAATTCTATGGCAAAGCTATTTTTTTTTTCTTTTTCTTTTTTTTTTTTGGTATTTTATTTTATTTAAATTCTTGCATCATCGTCCCCCAATGTATAAATACGTGCACACTGAATCAGCCTTCCTGGCATAATACGTAAAACTGTGCAGTATGTTTTTCAAAGATGTATAGGCTCCGCGTCAGACTTATGTTTTTTTTTTTTTTTTAATTCTTTATTTTTTGTCGTGCACAAGTTTAACAAAACAGCCTTGGTCCGCCACAACAGTGGTATCAAGGTATGCATAAGTACGTTACATAACATAGGTTGCGACATTCGTTAGACAGGCACGTTTTTAAGTTGAGCATAGTGACATTGTAAAATTACACCGCTAATTTTAAACTGAGTTGGTGATTAATTGCCCGCTCCCAGCTTAGTTTTAGCAATAGCTGCCAAAATATCAGCACTTGCGTACCATTGGTTAGCATGCCTGGTATGGGGTAACTTGGGTTGACACATTAAGAGTAGGTCTGAGCTATTATCGCAGCAGTCTCCTGCAGGATAACCCGGTATGTGCAGGGTAACCTTTTCTCGTTTAGTTTGCTAATTCGCTGCAGAAATATTAATGTCAGCGCATCGCTGGTCTTTATAGCTATGAGGTAACATATATAAACAGTAGGGGTAGGTAAAGAAGATTATTTCAGCATCCTCTAAACAGATAGCTAGGTAGGAGCAGATTAAATTGTACTGTGAACAATATGGGTTCAGGCAACATGAGGTTACGGAGCCCCAGGATGGTAGCCCTCACCCAGCTCTCCTTGTGGGATCTGTGCGAGGAGTAAGTATTGAGTGTTCCCAGATAACCGGGAAAGGGCACCATGCCCGACGCATACTAGACCGGACATAAGGTCCCATCCCCGGCAGTCCGATTGCGTTCTGGCCATGCTGGGAGGCACGCAATTACTCAGTCACGCTTGATTAGCTAGAAAGATGTTACATATTAAGCATTTGCACAACAGACTTATGTTATAGCAACCGAGCTCCTTACCGACGCTGGCCTACTATACCTCATGTCGTTAAAAGCCTGATTTAAAAGCCTGATTTAAACGCCTGATTTAAACGTCTGTTTTCTATGCCTGATTTATGAGCCTGTTTTCTCAGCCTGATTTATATGCCTGTCTTTTAAGCCTGTTTTCTACGCCTGTTTTTTATGCATATTTCGTCTTTACAAATAACAAAAAAAGTGCATTGTCAATTTACCCCCTACTGTAACTAATGTCTTGAAACCTGCATATGGAATGCCGTTGGGGTACCATATGTATGCATGTGACTAATATACGCACTACAAAAATAAAGAATAAAAAAAAAAAAAAAAAAAGCATTAAATGCATTCATTATTATAAATATAAGGTTGCAAGTAATACTCACAGTTTTTGTTTTCCTGAAAAAAAAACAGGAATGCAAAAATATTTCTTTCTAGAGAATAATTCCAATCGGAATGTTCTTTCAAGCTTTCCTTCAAGTGCTATCTGTCGAGCTTATTGCTAAGGATGTCAAGTGGTTTTACAGTAATATTGCCTATTCAAATCCCTCCCCGCAGCATGTTGTCTGCATGTGCCCTGTGATCTGTAACTTAAGATTACAGGGGACAACAGGAGCTTCTTGTCATATGCCAACTGTTCTTGTACTTAGCCGCCTCTGTCACATTGCAGGAGGACAGTGACGTCTCGGTGGTTTCTTTTGTGTTTTGTTAAATGGATATAGATTCTGAATTGTTTGTAGTGCCTGTAAGGACGGGTTTGTAAAGGAAAAAAGGCGCAAGAGCGATACTTTAAAGATAACTAATATTTTTTATTTCTTACCTTATTATTCTGTGGTTGATGCCGTATCTCATGGGAATGTAGCCCCATTGCCGCCTCTTTATTTCACAAAGAGTGAATTTAAAAATTAATTGCATTTTTTTTACAAAACAAAATGCTGATTTGGAAAAATTCTCCAAACCTGCTACAGTTACAAATTGTTTGTTTTAGCCAGAGTTTTCAAACTTGTTTTTCATTTCTTCAGTATATTTACATCTGATACTTTTTACATAAGGCGCTTTTTAAAGAGATCTATTACCTCCAATTCTGTTTCTGACATTTCTAATTGAACATTATAAAAAAAATCTGATCAATGTTGCTTAGCAATGGTGTTGATGACAAGTTTCCTTTCAGAGAGCCGCTAATCTATATCTGAAGTGCGCCCCCCAAAACGCATCTTCACCTGTGTGTTCGTAACCCCTCTTTTGAATTTCCTGCCCCCTTCAGCCCCTTTTGTGTTTCTTATCCCCTCTCATTTTTTTTTACCCCCTTTTGTTATTTGTATGTCTTACACCCACGTCAGATTAGTTTATCTCACCCACTGGCGGAACTACCGTGGTCACAAGGGTCGCAGCTGCGTCCGGGTCCATCATTCCTGGGGACCGGGGTGGGCGCCAGCATTTTGGTGCGGCCCCCCGACCGCGCGGGGCCACATTAAAGGAGCCCATCGGGTGGCCCATGCTCTTGGCTACGGCGCTTTAAGCGTGCGACCGGGCCCCAGTGATGAAGTCATCACTTCCTCCCAGCCTACAGAGTGCCGCGCAGGAGGAGGGAGTCAGAGTAGGAGCTCTGACTCCCATCAGCATGAAGCAGCCTCTGGACCCCAGGTAAGTTACAATTTTTTTTTAACAGTTTGTGTGTGTGTGATAGAGAATGTCTGTATCAGTATATCTGTGTGTGTGTGTGTGTCTGTCTGTGTGTGTGTGTCTGTATGTACGTGTCACTGTGTGTATGTGTGTCTGTATGTATGTGTGTGTGTTTGTATGTCTGTCTGTATGTATGTGTCTGTGTGTGTGCCTGTATGTATGTGTGTGTGCCTACATGTCTGTGTGTATGTATGTGTGTCTGTATGTATGTGTCTCTGTGTGTGTGTCTGTATGTGTGTGTCTCTGTGTGTATCTGTGTGTGTTTGTATGTATGTGTCTGTCTGTATGTGTGTGTGTCTGTGTGTGTCTACATGTATGTGTGTCTGTGTGTGTATCTGTTTGTCTGCATGTGTGGGGGGACAGGGGCGTAGGATATATGTATGGGGGGCGGGGACGTATGGGGTGGGGGATAGATGTATGGGGGGGGGCACCTAGGCAATTTTGCACCGGGCCCTGTGGTTTCTAGTTAGGCCTCTGATCTCACCTTTTGTGAGTTTTACATCCATTTTTAAGTGTCTTACAACCCCTCCTTGTGTATCTCTTTCTTCCCCCAAGCCCCTTTGATTGTCTCTTACTTCCCTGCCAGCCCCTTGTTGTGTCTCTTTCTTTCCGTTAGACCCTTTCTGTGTCTCATTCTCCCTCCCGGCCCCTTTGTGTGGCTCTTTCTTCCTCTGCTACCATTTTCTGTGTCTCTATTCACTCCCCAGTCCTTTTGCGTGACTCTTTCTCCCCTCAACCTGTTTTGTGTGTGTTGCCTCTCTTAGTCCCTTTGTGTGGCTTTTCACCCCCAGCCATACAGACATAGATAGACAGGCAAAAATACATGCATGCACAAATACTCAAACATACAGACACACAACCATACAGGCACACAGATGAAGTTATTCAGGCACACAGTTCTAAAGATATAGAGGCACACAGTCATAAAAGACACACAATAAAAAACAAAAAACAGTCATACAGGCACCGACATACAGGCACACAATCTACACATACATGTACACTGTCACAAAGACAGAGACATACAGTCACACAAAGCTTTACAGGCACTGTCATATAGAGTCATACAGACACAGTCATACACTGACGTACAGTCATATATACAATCAGAAACGGCTCTGCGGAGTTCCCAGCAGCTTAGCTCTATCACTAGGTGCCGAGCTGTGTGCTACACAGGGAGTAGGGATATGACGTGATCCATATTCCCGACCCCTCTATTCAGCCTGGCCCAGTGCTGATGGGCTGGACAGAGGTGCTGGTGCTCGACCACGCTACACGAAGTGACAGCGCTCCCCTCCTGCCGGTCACCCGAACATTGCACCCCTGGGGCCGGTGCACCCTAACGCGTAACCAGTGCTCTGGCTATTGGCTATATTCTCAAATCTTTATGAACACTTTTAATTATAAGGGTATATAATTTACTATTATAAAGCATTGGAGTGAAATGTGGATATAATCAGGTTAATGTGAGCTAGAATTGTATTATATTGTAACTAGAAAAGATACAATTTCTGGGGAAATTGTGTGAAGTGTTCTTGCCTCCACCAGTAGTCTACAACTGGAGTGGGCGGAGTAACTGGGTGGAGTGACTTGAGAAACTGTTGTGTGGTTGGAGTGGCTGGAGTAACTCTGGAAAGGTTGGAGTGTGGTTCACTCACTCTACAGCAAGGGCAGAGAAGAGCTTTCAAATCTTTCAAATCCCTCGAACATTCCACCAACTGCCAACAGGAACTAATAGATTTCAAATAGGGCAGAGAAGAGCGGTTAAAAACAAACTGCTCCAGATTGCTCACTTCACTGGCGGTTGCCATCTTCAAACGGTCGTATTTATAAATCCTACAGCGAAGAGCTTTATATTGTCGTGTTTTACACCCCACCTCCTATAGAATGTAAGCTCGTTTGAGCAGGGTCCTCTTCAACCTATTGTTCCTGTAAGTTTATTTGTAATTGTCCTATTTATAGTTAAATCCCCCTCTCATAATATTGTAAAGCGCTACGGAATCTGTTGGCGCTATATAAATGGCAATAATAAATAAATAATAAATAAATTGTGACAATCACGAGACCCAGACCTACATTCTGATGCATAGTATGTCTCTGAAATATAAAAAATGAAGGCACAGTCGCAATTTAGATATTGCCCTTCAAATTTGAGGTGGCTAGAGTGACGTTTCAATGAATGTCAATAGACGGCGTGAGTTGCAAACAAATGGTCATATTGTGAAAACTATCAGGACTATGGCTTAGCCGTGGACATGTTTAGTGGCAGCAGGGATAGCTGAACGTTTTGATATAAGATTTGTGTAGGTGGGCTTGGGAATGAGGGAGTGGTGGCAGTTTAGAAATCATGTCCTGATTTTACATCTCACACTGTCTATGACATCACTTCCTCTTTCTTTGCTGCTACAGCCAGGCACAGGTCAGAGTATTTTGCCTCTCCTGATTACTTTTCATTCTTCAAATGGTCGTATTTTAAAAACTATAAATCCTACAGCGAAGAGCTTTATATTGTGAGAATCACAAGACCCTGTCCCGCCCCCATCTACAAATCCTGTACTGCCCCCCTTCTACAAAACTCCTACAACCCCCTTCCACAAATCCCCTTATAAAGACTCCTGTCCCAATACAAAACCCCTGCCCCCTTCTACAAAATCCCTGCAGCCCCACACACACATTTACAGGCAGACATTCACACACACACACACACACACAGTTACAGGCATACAGTCACACACAGTTACAGGCAGACAGTTACACATACAGTCAGAGACAGTCATGCACACAGTTACAGGCAGACAATAACATATACATTCACACACACACACGGTCACAGGAAGACAGTCACACACACAGTAAAAGGCAGCAGCAGTCAGTCACATGCACACAGTCACAGACAGATAGTCACACACAGTTACAGGCAACATCAAACTATTACAGGCAGACAGTCACACATACATAGTCATATGCAGACAGTCACACACATAGTTATAGGCAGACAGTTACACACACAGTCAGTTACAGGTAGTCACACAGAGTCATAGCCAGGCAGTCACACAAACAGTTACAGGCAGACAGTCACATATACAGTCACACACAGTCACAGGCAGAGAGTCACACACACATACACAGTTATAGTCACACACACAGTTACAGGCAGACAGACACACACACACACACACATAGTTACAGGCATGCAGTCACACACACACAGTTACAGGCATGCAGACACACAAACACACTCTTACAGGCATGCAGTTACACACACACACACACAGTTACAGGAAGACAGTTACACACACACATACACAGTTACAGGCAGGCAGACAGACACACACACACACACACACAGTTACAGGCATGCAGACACACACACACACACACACACAAACACACTCTTACAGGCATGCAGTTACACACACACATACACACACGCACACAGTTACAGGAAGATAGTTACACACACACAGAGTTACAGACAGACAGTTTGACACACACACACACACACACACACTATTACTTACAGACAGGAGCTGGAGGAGGAGTGGATTTCCTTCTTGCTGCACCTCCATGTGCAGGTAAGGGCCATATTAAGCCCCGCCCCCGCTGTCGGTTTGGCTCCGCCCCAATTTTGCTTAGCTCCGCCCCCACTTTACCTCTGTGCGGCCAGTTCAGCTGGGTGTGAGCAGTTCTGGCCGCACGGCACCCTAACTGCCATGGGGCACTGTGTGCCCTTACAGCTCATACTGATACCGGAGAAACTGACGGAAGCAAAGCACAGAGAGATGGACACATGTTTCTTCAGGAAGGAAGAGATTCTTTATTGGATCACCGATCGGGACTCAGAGGGACTAATGTCACCAAAATACAGCAAGTTCTGAGCCCCGGACAATAGTGCAGGCTCCTTATATAGGTACATAACTCCTCCCATATTAAGCTCCACCCGCACATTCTCTTGACCAATCAATACAAATAAGAATTAACTTCCTGCTTGACCGCATGGCCTGTCCAGCACAATGGAGGAGGGGAATACTACATCCTGTATTCTTGCACATGCTCCGTACACTACTGATCGTATCTTGCCTCGTGCAACCAACTGATCGATACGTCAGCATATGCACGTACACATGCCACGTGGTAATCTCGGCCTACTAAATTTATTTTTACCGAGATTCCACCACATTCCCCCCTTTGATGCCTCTTGATATTTCACAATTACTTGAGGCATCACTTAACCTTAGTTTGCATACACCGCAAGTTACCTTGAACCAGACCAGACTTATCTTATGATGTGAATCTTCAACACTCATCTTCCTGCATTGGTTCTCCCTGATCTAGAGCCTTATATTTATAAATTGCCATTATCTGTGCAGCAGCCTTCCTCTCTGCTATATTTTCTATCAGGCTTTGCACAGACCTAACTACTAAGGGTATAAGACATGGCAGGAGTAGACACAACATTAAAATCAGTAGGACTCCACCTACTACTGCCTTAAGCCCTCCAAACCACTCATACCAGCTACCAAACCAACTGCTTGGATTATACCCTTTCCATACCTGAGTAGGCACATGCGCTAGTTTAACCATATGGCTAGTAAGCTCAGCTATTGCTTGTCCTTCGTCATCTATTTGAAGACAGCAATTGCTCAGGTTAAACTTCCCACATACACCTCCCTCTACTGCCAAAAGGTAATCCAAGGCTAATCTATTTTGGTATACTGCTGTCCTCATCCTGGTATTATGCTTCGCTAGAAGATTGAGCGCTTGTGATGTCTCGTTAGTAATAATCTCAACCACCGCCTGTAATCGTATAATACGGTTGAGCATATAAATAGGGGTTCTATAACCAAAAGTACCATCCTCTGCCCACGTGGCTGGCCCATAATAATCTATAATACGCTGGGGAGGCCATTCATTATCTTCCCAGGCGCCTATCTCTATGGGTCCCCTTTTCTTCCTATGATTCACATCATACACTTTAACACCTAAAGTCTCACCTGTTTCAATAGGTAACAAGAAGAAGGATGGTTTGAGCATACCCAACACACATGCCCCTTCCCAGTCCTGTGGCAACTCCGAATAGGCTTTCTTACCACAGATCCAGTACAAATTTGCTGGGGCTCTCCAAGTAGATGTGATGGATAGGTCAAACCACACATCCTTTAAATTGGCGTATCTAGCAAACGGGTTAGATGGTTCTGAGACATTTGAAGCCGACCACCAAGTTGTATTCCTTGTATCATCATCATAAGCTTTTTGCCCTAGACAAGTTAATTCTCCTACAGAAGTATTATACATCATTCCTTTCCTTGCTATGCAAACATAACCTATGATGGAGGTCTTTAATCTCCACTCAGATTTACCTCTAACACTCATATGATAATCGGCTTGTGTAGATATTAATTGGTCAACTGCCTCAGAACCGGACATTACCTCCTTTGCTTCCCAAGGCCATTGGTCTCCCATGTTAGTACCTCCACACACATAGCAGTTGGTAACACTAAGACTACCGGCAATACTTTCGGCTAAATCAATGAACAGGTTTTTAGCATTATGGGGGATCTTATTATCTATGCTCATCTCTTCATAAAAGGAATGGTATACTTGATGAGTTTGGGAGGATACCGTATCAGTCTCTATCCCTATAAACAATACTGTCCCAGGATCTAAACCCGTCCCATATATTTGAAACCCAAATAAATTACCATACTTGTCTAAAAACTTGTCGGGGTTATTTATAAGTATATGGACTGGATTGCATTCCATAGACTTACAATATGGGCTAGTAGGCAACTTAGTCACTATCATGTCCTTGTCTACTGTCTGTCCCCAAGTTGCCCACCCCACACAAGACCAATATGGGCAAAAGTTATAATCTCTATTTGGGCATCTAGGACTCACATATTTATTTTTACTACTGGGACAAATATATTTATCGTTGGACCCGTACGTCCTCTCCCATCTAAGATCCCCACATACATTCCACGGCTTTCTACCACTTGATATCGCCTTACACACATCAGATAGCAGAACACCTGAAGAATGTACGGATTCTAATACTGTCTTGTTAATTAGGGTCCCCTGAGGATCTCCATTCCTGAGAGTCAACCAAATTGTACGAGGTTGGTACTCCGGACTGAAGCACTTAGGTTCTCCTACTCCTAAATGGCACACACTATATTCTATATTTAGGTATCTACATCTTGATACATCTCCTTTACACTCGTATTGTGAATGCCAAATTAGGGTTTGGGAAATATGGTTACCTGTTCTTGTAGTCTTAATGCATACCTCACAGCTAGGAGTGTCGGTACCTCTACCTTCCTGAATATAAAAATACACATAAATAAACATTATCAAGAACACATCTTTCGTCGTCATCCTCAGTCTTCGTCCGTGCGAAGGCACCTCAGCTTCCAGAATGTAAGGGCTGCAGGGAATGGAGTTCTGCTCGTCTTCACAGGGGTCCCTTCGAGACTTTTCCTGGCTTATACACTATACGTCGGTGGGCGGACAGGCTTTATTATGGCCGTCTAAACACTCACTTTACCAAATCTCTGAAACAATAAAATTTGTAATCCACAAGGTTCCTCGTCACTCCGACTGAGTCGTGCGTTTTAACCGGATCTTGCAGGGATTCTCTGGATCTGCTGTAACTTGCCAAGAATCGACTGCTGCTGGTTTAACCCTGGAGTGATGTATCCACGGAGTCACTTCGGCTACCTTTATCGCTGTAGGGGTAGACAAAAGAACAACATAAGGACCTCTCCACTTGGGCCCTAACGGTACATTATTCCACTCTTTAATCCACACTTGGTCTCCTGGGTGGTAACTATGAACTGGGGGATAAATATTCACAGGTAATCTATCTTGTACCCATTTCTGTACCTCCTCCATAGTCTTACCCAACTCTACAACCTGCTGCTGGGTAATTCCTTCTCCCAACTGACTCAAATCCCCCCTTAAGTTACCAAGTACGGGAGGTGGTCGCCCATACATGATTTCAAAAGGAGAGAGGCCCATCCTTCTGGTAGGGGTACTGCGGATTCGCAATAGAGCTATGGGTAAGAGAACGTTCCACTTAAGTTGGGTTTCCTGACACATTTTAGCCAACTGATTCTTAATAGTTCTATTCATTCTCTCTACCTTACCAGAACTCTGGGGTCTATATGCCGTATGAAGCCTCCACTTTATACCAAGCATATGAGTCAGTTGTTGTAGGCACTGATGAACAAAAGCTGGACCATTGTCCGATCCTATAGAGCAGGGTAGTCCATATCGGTGATACCGGAGAAACTGACGGAAGCGAAGCACAGAGAGATGGACACAGGTTTCTTCAGGAAGGAAGAGATTCTTTATTGGATCACCGATCGGGACTCAGAGGGACTAATGTCACCAAAATACAGCAAGTTCTGAGCCCCGGACAATATTCTCGTAGCAGGAATCTCACAACTTCTCCTGCTTTCTCTGTACGAGTAGGACATGCTTCTACCCAGCCTGAATAGGTACACACAATTACCAGCAGGTAACGATGTCCACCCGATTTAGGCATCACTGTATAGTCTATTTGTAAATCGGACATGGGGAGTCCCCCCATAAACTGGACTCCTGGTGGCTTTACTGGTCCTTGCCTTGCATTATTTTTAGCACACGTTACACATCTTCCTACAATGGCCTGAGTCAAGTTGGACAATCTTGGTATGTAGAAATGTTTTCTGAGAGATTCTTCTGTGCTGTCTCTCCCAGAATGTGTCCCGTTGTGATAGTTTTGGACAATTTCTACCGCTAGTGATGCTGGAATGACTATTCTTCCATCTTCTAACTGATACCATTTGTTCTCCAAATACTTTCCAGGTTCAGTCTTTAACCACTCCTCTTCTTGAGCTGTATAAACTGGAGTCCATTGAGACAGTGGAGTTGGTATAAGAGCAGCTATATGCCCCACATATTCCTGTCTTCCCGATTCAGCGGCACGCTTAGCTGTACTGTCTGCCATCCGATTTCCTTTAGTTACATCACCATCTCCTCTCAGATGCGCTCGACAATGTATGATACCGACTTCTTTCGGCTCCCACACTGCTTCCAATAGTTGTAGGATTTCAGCTGCATACTTGATTTCTTTGCCTTCTGAATTCAATAGTCCTCTTTCTTTATACAAAGCTCCGTGGGCATGAGTGGTTAAAAACGCATACTTGGAGTCCGTGTAGATGTTCACTCTTAAACCTTCAGCCAATTGTAACGCTCGTGTCAGTGCTATCAATTCTGCCTTTTGTGCTGATGTTCCTTTTGCCAGTGGCCGAGCTTCTATCACCTTGTCAATTGTTGTTACTGCATATCCTGCATAACGGATCCCTTCTTTCACATAACTACTGCCGTCGGTATAATATTGAACATCGGGGTTCTGGATGGGAAAATCACGAAGATCTGGTCTACTTGAAAATACTTCATCCATTACTTCCAAACAATCATGTTGACTTTCAGTAGGTTGTGGCAAAAGGGTAGCTGGATTTAAGGTGTTTACAGTCTCTAAATGCACTCTTGGGTTTTCACACAACATTGCTTGATACTTGGTCATACGGCTATTACTAAACCAATGATTTCCTTTGTAATCCAACAACGTCTGTACTGCATGTGGGACTTGTACATAAAGTTCTTGACCTAGAGTGAGTTTATCGGCTTCAGCTACCAGCAGGGCGGCTGCAGCTACGGCTCTTAGACAAGGTGGAAGTCCGCTGGCCACTGCATCCAGTTGCTTAGACATGTAGGCAACAGGTCTTTGCCATGATCCCAAGTACTGTGTCAATACTCCCACAGCCATTCTTCTTTGCTCATGTACATACAGGTAGAATGGTCGTGTGTGATCAGGTAGACCTAATGCTGGGGCACTCATCAAAGCCTTCTTCACATCTTCAAATGCCGTTTGCTGTTCCTGAGTCCATAAGAAGGGGTCGTGCTCTGTACCTTTGAAAGCTGCATACAGAGGTTTTGCCAGTATCGCGTAGCTGGGAATCCATATCCTACAGAAGCCTGCTGCCCCCAAGAATTCTCGCACTTGTCTTCTATTCTTGGGTATCGGTATTTGGCACACAGCTTCTTTTCTCTCTGGCCCCATAATTCTTTGACCTTCAGAGATATGGAATCCCAGATATTTGACAGTTGGCAGACACAACTGAGCCTTCTTTCTAGACACCTTGTATCCTGCCTTCCAGAGAATGTGTAGTAGATCGTGCGTTGCTTGCTGACATATTTCCTTTGTAACTGCTGCTATCAACAAGTCATCTACATATTGTAACAGTACACACTCTCCTGGGATGGACTCGAAATCCAGTAGATCTTGACTTAGAGCTGAACCAAATAGGGTAGGTGAATTTTTAAACCCTTGGAGCAGTCTTGTCCAGGTCATTTGGCGTTTTGAGCCCGTTACAGCGTTTTCCCATTGGAAAGCAAAGATACATTGACTTTCTGCGGCAATTCGGAGGCAAAAGAAGGCATCTTTGAGGTCTAAGACTGTAAAGTAAGTAGCCCCGCCCGGAATTAAAGCAAGCAGGTTATATGGATTGGGTACAACTGGATGTATACTAACAACCGCATCATTGACTGCTCTCAAGTCCTGCACAGGTCGATACTCATCTGTACCGGGCTTTTGAACAGGCAACAATGGGGTGTTCCAGGGGGAAGTACAGAATTTTAGGATACCATACCGTATGAACTTATCCAGATAAGATTGGATGTTCTTCTTAGCCTTCTGCGGGATGTGATATTGTCTTAGGCTCACTGGATAAACCCCAAGTTTTAGTTCGATTTTAATAGGTGGAATATTGCGGGCCAGTCCTGGTGGGTTGTTCTCTGCCCAAACTCCTGGTATGTTGAATAAGGATTCATCACTCCTAGGGTTTTGGCTAGTCAACGCTGTATAAAGTCGCCACTCTTCTTCCTTTGGTACGGATAATGTCATAATACCTGAAGGTCCATTAAACTTTAAGGATGTTGTTCCATTTGGTAGGAACGTAATCTGCGCTTGTAACTTAGATAGCATATCACGTCCCAGCAATTGGATTGGACATTCAGGCATATAAAGGAATTGATGTTTTACTACGTGGCCTCCCAATGTACAGAGTCGACTTTTAAGAACCGTTTTTTCAGCACTTCTTCCAGTTGCTCCTATTACAGTAATAGTCCTTCCAGATGGAGGAGCAACTAGATTAGTCACCACTGAATGTTCAGCACCAGTGTCGATCATGAACGCACTCCTTTTTCCCCCTATTGATACATCGACCATAGGCTCCGCTCGACCAAGGGGGATGGAGCCCGGTCGGTATCAATAGTCCTCCATGACCGTGTCAGCCAATCCCACAAAGTCCCTACCTTCTCTATCGCGGGACCTTTGTGCTGCTGGAAAATACCTATCTTCCCTAACACTTCCTCTGTTCCCATTGCTCCCTCTATTACCATTACTCCCTCCGGGGCCTCCTCTCCCTCTCGCTCTGCCTCTAAAGTTTCCGTAACCTGCCCTGGGTTGGTCTCTCTCGTACTGCTCTCTTTGTGGACACTCGTTCCTCCAATGCCCTTCTTCCTTGCAATACGCGCACTGATTCCTACTCAAAGGCTCCCTATTCCATCTACTATCGCCTCTATCTAGGCCCCGTCTATCTACGCCTGCGATCGCTACCGCTAACATATCTGCCTTTTTACGCATCTTGCGCTCTTCTTCTTTCTTACTTTCTGTTTCCCTATTCATATACACTTTATTCGCTACCTCCATTAGTTGGGTGATAGACATACCTGCAAACCCTTCTAGCTTCTGTAGCTTGCGCTTAATATCTCCGTAAGCCTGGCTGACAAAGGCGGAGTTCACCATTCGGGAATTATCTGCGTCTTCCGGATTAAAGGGGGTATACAAGCGGTATGCCTCCAATAATCGGTCATAAAAGACACTGGGCGCTTCATCACTTTTCTGAATCACCTCAACTGTCTTCGACATATTAATGGCTTTCTTTCCTCCGGCTTTCATGCCAGCAATTATAGCGTCTCTATAGGCTCTAAGTTGAACCATATCAGCACCATTTACATTCCAGTCGGGATCGGTGTTAGGATAATGTGTTGCGGCCCATGCTGCTGGATTGGCTTGATTCAAAGCACGGGCTCTATCCTCTAGCGCTTTAATGGCCGCTTGATTAATCCTTGTCCTTTCCTCATTGTTAAACAAAGTCATTAATAACTGCTGGCAATCAGCCCATGTCGGGTTATGTGTCTGAACTATCGAGGTGAACAGATCAGTCATAGCTTGTGGTTTCTCAGTATACGAGGAATTGTGGGTCTTCCAATTCAAGAGATCGGTAGTCGTGAACGGGACATATACGAAGACTGGGTCAGCATGTGCCATTTGACCTGCGGCATCGATATAGGCTGACCCGGGATTCAGACGAAGAGGCATCTGATAATGTTTTAATTGTTGGGTACCGGTCAGTTGTCGGGTTAGTATGGGGCTACGTAGAGGGGCGTCAGTTAGAGGTTCCGGTCGGGGGGTAATAAAGCATGAGGATGTGGGAGCTTGGTTTTGGGAAAAGTTAGTAAATAGAACACTTCGGGCCGAGCTAGAAGAAGCTTGACCGGAAGTCTGAAGTGGCGCCAAATCAGGATATTCAGATCTAATGGGGGTTGGTTCTGGTTCCGGAAGGGGAGATTTAGTACGAGAGGGGGTGGATTCTGTACTGGAGGAGGAAGCGGAAGTGGATGGGGGCAATGGGGGAAGGGGTGCAGGACTTCCTGCATTCGCGTCACTTCCTCTTAAAGGAAAGTAAGGGGGCGGCAAAGGGATCTCGGACTCAGGGGGCGTGTCCAAAATGGGCCTAACGCCAGTCCTAGTGGACAAACAAGTCCTAGCCACCATGAGGCGACATTGCTCCTCGTGGCATGTCTGATTCCATTTTGGCGAGTCATTTACGGCCTGTCTCCAACAATCAATATAAGGAAACTGCCCGTAAAGTTCAGGCCTACCTGATACAGCCACGTGTAAGCGCTGTACCAGAGTTGGATCCAAACTGCCACGTGGCGGCCATGCCGCAACCAAAGTAGGCCACTCCCTAGTACACAAAGTGACCAAACGTACAGGAGACATTTTAACCCCAAAATCACATGTTTTGAATCCCTTTTTAAAATTCTTCACCATACAACCTAAGGGATCCGGAATCGTTGACTGCGACGCGCCCATACTTATCAATGGAACGTCGTTGACAACGAATACTATGCACGCGTACTTTTCAACAGTCACACCCGTTTCCTCTGGCAACAGCACCACGTGGTACGGTTACCAAGTGAAACGTACACAATAACACAATAAACACTCAGGGAATTCCCATACACACACAGCTGTTACACCAGTCACTAGATAATCAATATTATGCCCTTTGGTCACCCACGCTATAATTCTCTATATATGAATTACCCGTCTATAACACACCCCAGTAACATCGTCTTTTACAAATAGCGGTTACAGTACGGTTAGCATAGGTCAAAGCACAATTTAAGGTCACAATACAATTATTAGTGGTTATGGTGTTAAACATGCAATAGACGACAGTGATTAGTACTTATATACAGTGTCAGTAAATATACAGGGTTATGGTACCGTGCACTATGATACAGCAACACACTATTAACACTCTCGCTAGACGGCTGAGCTCGCGCTATCTAACAAGATATACACTTTACTAAACAATCTTTAACACATTTACAATTCCCAACTAAACTATTGGCCAGTACCTTGAATGGACTACCTAAAACTATGTACACCCGTTTTGGTTAGCCACACTGCCCAAGCACCACATATAGCGAGCTAGAGGACCGAATTTACACAGACGCCTCTTAGTCGATTACTATCAAAAATCTAGTGGGTTCCAAATTTACACGCCTTCCCACTTAGCCAAGATAGGTTGAGAGCTAGCGAACCGAATTTACACAGGCGCCGCTTAGTCTCCCGGTCCCTCCGACCTAGCGAACGTAATATACACCCTAGAACGCTAGTCTAGACAAGACCGGCTTGTGTCCGGCTAGGGCTATTTACACAGGACCCCGCCTGACTAACCAAATCAAACGGTCTGACTAAAGAGCGTTCGATTGAGCGGTGCGCCTTCGCTCCTTCCCTCCGACAGAGGGGGCAGATTCCATACACAAATAACCCCTTATGGGCCTACCGCACAATCGGTATACCCCTAGTGGGTCTGCCGTCTAAAACAGCAGTTGTCTTACCTCCTCGTTCCTGAACCTGAGTTCACACTCATCGACGGGGACACCCCAGCACTTCTTACGTAGAGGCCGATGATCTCCTGGACAACAGACCAGTGGCGCCGAGACGAAGGGAGGTCCACGCAGAAGTTCAGGGGTGCAGCCGTAGAGAACGTGGGCAAAGATAGACCGTCTCACGCCTCTGCCTCTCAGCTACCGTTGAACGATGAGCTTCCCGGCCAACGCACCAAATGATACCGGAGAAACTGACGGAAGCAAAGCACAGAGAGATGGACACAGGTTTCTTCAGGAAGGAAGAGATTCTTTATTGGATCACCGATCGGGACTCAGAGGGACTAATGTCACCAAAATACAGCAAGTTCTGAGCCCCGGACAATAGTGCAGGCTCCTTATATAGGTACATAACTCCTCCCATATTAAGCTCCACCCGCACATTCTCTTGACCAATCAATACAAATAAGAATGAACTTCCTGCTTGACCGCATGGCCTGTCCAGCACAATGGAGGAGGGGAATACTACATCCTGTATTCTTGCACATGCTCCGTACACTACTGATCGTATCTTGCCTCGTGCAACCAACTGATCGATACGTCAGCATATGCACGTACACATGCCACGTGGTAATCTCGGCCTACTAAATTTATTTTTACCGAGATTCCACCACAATACAGCCCCCTCCAGCTCCCAGACCAGGGTCATGGCACCCCCCACCCTTGTGGCACCCAGGGCGGACCGCCCCCTCCGCCCCCCCCCTTAGTACGCCACTGGGTGGGCTTGAAAATGAGGGAGTGGTGGCAGTTTAGAAATCATGTCCTGATTTTTCTGCTTTTGCCAGCTCCCACTGTAGTTTTGAACATTTTGCCATTAATTCCTATGGGACAAATTCGCCACAAGAACGACGATATTCCGTGAACCATTCGGCGAAACGGTCCACAAAGTAATAGCAATCCAATCGGGAACAATCCGCACGTTTTGGTATATTACTGTCTATGTAGTGTAAAAACTGTGGGAGGAGTTAGGGTGGTAAATTTGGCTATAATAAGAATATATATGTGAGATAACATTAAAGGACCACTCTAGTGCCAGGAAAACATACTCGTTTTCCTGGCACTAGAGTGCCCTGAGGGTGCCCCCACCCTCAGGGACCCACTCCCGACGGGCTCTGGGGGGAGGAAGGGGTTAAACTTACCTCTTTCTCCAGCGCCGGGCGGGGAGCTTTCCATCTCCTCCTCTTCTTCCTCGCGACGTCATCGGCTGAATGCGCATGCGCGGCAGGAGCCGCGCTCGCATTCAGCCGGTCGCATAGGAAAGCATTCATAATGCTTTCCTATGGACGCTTGCGTGCTCTCACTGTGATTTTCACAGTGAGAAGCACGCAAGCGCCTCTAGCGGCTGTCAATGAGACAGCCACTAGAGGCTCTGGAGGTTGGCTTAACCCTCAGTATAAACATAGCAGTTTCTCTGAAACTGCTATGTTTATAAAAAAAAAAAAAGGGTAAAAGCTAGCTGGACCTGGCACCCAGACCACTTCATTAAGCTGAAGTGGTCTGGGTGCCTAGAGTGGTCCTTTAAGGAGTCTTGCTATGCACAAACACTTAACTAATTGTAATTGTAGCTCACATTAACCTGATTATAATATGATACAATGTATATTGACAATTATTTTTTGTCTAGGTTTCACAATATCAGGTATTATATTATATTTTGTCTCTAATTATATCCCCCTGTAATAGCAGCCATACAATGTCCAGGCTTTTGGCTCATAATGGACAGATTAATGTGATTAAACATGTGAAAACAGGGGCTCTTTTATTTTAATGGGTGTGTGAGGGTGATTCAGGAGGTGTGAACATTGACACCCCATTAAACCTTATTTTTATTGGCCGCCATTTTGCCGAAAACAGCCTCACCCTTCCCAAAGCCACGCCCATTCTGACTAGCCAATCGTATTGCAGCAATACAGAACGCCAGACTTTTCCCGCCGCTTCGGTTAAAAAGAGTCACGGTTCCTTGAGCCAATCAGCGCACCGCCCTGGTAGCCCGCGCAATCGCAGCTTCTCCCGCCGATAGCAAGTTCCTCCAATCACAGCCAGCGGCCTCGTGCAGTTGGCGCCTTTCTGGCCTGTCACGTGCTCCCACCTGTCGCCCAGCATTGTGAGTTGAGTTTCCTCATTATGGGGAATGTGTGAGCGGCCATTAACACTGTCTGTCTCTGTGGTAGATTGCAGTGCCACCAGTTGGCTTCAACTGGCACTAAAAGGGTGGTTAGTGTGTCTTCCTGGAACCATTGCTGTAATTAGGCTTCTGAGACTGTCCATAGCTCCCAAGTGACCCTTTATAGAAGGGACAGTCCCTATCTTTGGGCCTGAATCCATCTGGATCAGTTTTCTATCCTTATGTCCCTTTTTTGTTGTTGTTGCTATGAGCTCTACATTGTTGGTGTGTCTGAGTGTGTAACAGAGATCCACAGTAATAATACTCCCAGTAATGTGTCTTTAAACTATCCCCCTTCCCCCATAAAGTAAAAATGCACCTTCATCGATGTGTATCTTAATCCCCTCTTTAAATTTCTTAGTGTATTTTATCCCCCCCCCCCCTTTTGTGTCTTACACCCCCTTGTGTGTGGCACCCTGGACATATACACACATGGATATGCAGACTGAGACATACACACACACTGACACAAATTTAGATATACACACACATAGATGTAATCATTTTAATATTTTGAGCCACCTTCTGCTTAACTTTTTTGTGCCGGAGGGTTCCTCCCCTGGGGTCCTGCTGAGGCTGATGGGAGTGTAAGTCTGAAGCTGGCTCTCTTCCCTCACTCCCGTGCCTTCTCCCTCCTGCATGGCTCACTCTGTAGCTTGGAGGAAGTGACCTGCACTCGCTTCCTCCTAGTCAGACGATACTACAGGGGCCCGTTCACCCTGGTAAAGGGCCTCTGTGCCAGACCGGGCTGCAGTTCACTAACTGCATGGGCCACCCAGTCGGCCCTCTGTAGTGTGCGGGTCCAGTTGCTGCACTGGCTGTAGTTTCAGAGCTGCCTTCAGCCCCTTTCTACATCTTTTTCACCTACCCAGCCCCTTTGTGTGTCTCTTTCTCTCCTATTTCTCTGTGTGTCTCTTTGTTGCAATGGCCGCGCACGCATTAGACCTCCCCATAGGAAAGTATTATTTAATGCTTTCCTATGGGGATTCCGGGGACGCTGGAGGTCCTATACAGCCACTAGAGGAGGACTTAACCCTGCAAGGTTATTATTGCAGTTTATAAAAACTGCAGTAATTACACTTGCAGGGTTAAGGGTCATAGAAGATGGCACCCAGACCACTCCAATGGGCAGAAGTGGTCTGGGTGTCTGGAGTGTCCCTTTAAACTCATTCACTGTGTTAACCTCTACCACTTCAGCTGGAAGGCAATTCCATGCATCCACTACCCTCTTAGTGAAGTAATACTTCCTGATATTATTTTTAAACCTTCGTCCCTCTTATCTCCTCCTAGCGTGGCTGGGCGGACCTCGGTAGAGGATCTTTTGTATCTTATACCCGGGCTGACAGGAAGCCATTAGTTGCTCTCAGTGAGCAGCTTCCTGTCATACCGGGTACGCAATACAGAAGATTCTCTGCCGCGGCCATGCTATATGTAGTGACTGGCAGGAGGGGAAGCACTCCTGCTGATCATCCGCATATTGTGCCCTGTATTCCTAAACACTATAGTTTTTATCTAACTGCACCTACGTTTAAGGGCTTGAAGGGTGAGTTTTACATACCTTTCATCCCTCTGCGCGAGTCTCAGTCCTCCTGACACGCCAATCCTTTGCTTTCTCATAGGATACTATGTACTTTGCCTGTTCTAATGTCATATTGCAAATATTTTACTAAAAATACACTGCAAAAAAATTAAGTGTAAAGTACTTTTTTTGAATATCTTATTTCAGATAAGAAATGGCCGAACGAGAGATTGATGCCGCAGAGGGGAAGGAAAAATCATACAAACCCAGTCATTCCAAACCTGAACATACAGTGGCAACCTCAAGCAAAGCAGCTTCTCAGTGAGGCACACAATATAGCAGTGTCCTGCGGGGGGGGAGGGGGTTCCCAGTGACAGGCACCAGCGGGTTGCACACAGCAAACACCTTTCACTAGAATAGGCACCTGCCTATCGGCAGACTCAAGTGTCTGCTCTTCAGTTTTAAATGAGATGGGGAGCTGCAGGAATCAGTCTGTGCTCTGACTGTACAACTCCCACACAGTACTGATTCAAGGAGGTAACATCACCCCAACATCAGTACAGAGCTGCAGGGAGCTGTGCACTGCTGTTTGCACACTGCTTCCAGCAGCTGACCTCTAGACACCAGGTATAAGGGTATGTGTGTGTTTATGAAAGTGAGCTTGTGTGTATACAAATGTGAATGTACGTGTTTGTAATTTCCATAACAAATGGTTGTTGCAGCATTGCAGAGAGACACAAAAAAAATCTCCACTTGGGGCGGGGTTGCGCCAATATACATTTCCATCCTCTGTGCCAGTTAACCCAGACATGCCTTGGTCACTGCATAATGTCTATGGTAAGCTTTATGCTTAGAGAATCATCTAGTTATAAATGTATTTAATGAGCTGTTGGAACAGTGGTGTAAGACTGATGGAGTCCTACTGCAACCATGATCATGGGGCATGTAACCCCTTGTGTACCTACTGTCATGGGAAAAAGAAAGTACACTCTCTTTGAATTTTATGGTTTTACATATCAGAACATAATAACAATCATTTGTTCCTTAGCAGGTCTTAGAGTTCAATAAACACAACCTCAGATAAACCACAACACAGGGCATATTACAACGTGTCATGATTTATTTAACAAAAACAAAGCCAAAATGGAGAAGCCAGGTGTGGAAAACTTAGTACACCTTATGTATAAATAGCTTGCAGAGCCACCCTACGCAGCAATAACTTGAAATAATCATTTTCTGTATTACTCTACCAGTCTCACATATTGTTGTGGTGGAATTTTGGCCCACTCTTCTTTACAACATTGCTTTAGTTCATTGATGTTTGATTGGGCCATTTCAACACATTGATTCTTTTTTAGCCATTCTGCTGTAAATGTGCTGGTGTGCTTGGGGTCACTGTCCTGTTGCATAAGCCAAGCTTTAGCTGTTGGACAGATGGCCTCACATTTGACTCTATAATAATTTGGTATACAGAAGAGTTGGTGGTCGACTCAATGACGGCAAGGTTTCCAGTTTCTGTGGCTCCAAAACAAGTCTAGATCATCACCCTTCCATCACCGTGCTTGACATTTGGCATGATGTGTTTGTGCTAATATGCTGTGTTTGGTTTTTGCCAAACGTGGCCCTGTGCCTTATGGCCAAACCTCCACTTTGGTCTCGTCTGTCCAAAAGACTTTGTTCCAGAAGTCTTGTGGTTTGTTTAGATGCAACTTTGCATAATTTCTCAGATCATTGCATGGTCCGACCTTGGGTGAATTTGCTGGGGTGTCAACTCCTGGAAATATTGGCAACTGTCTTGAATGTTTTCCACTTCTGAATAACCCTTCTCAAAGTAGAATGGTGGACTTTAAATTGTTTGGAAATGGCCTCATAGCCCTACCCTGTTTGATGAGGAACAACAATTGCTTCTCTAAGATCATTGCTGATGTCTTTCCTCTTTGGCATTGTGTTAACACATTCCTGAATGCTCCAGATCAGCAAAGTGCTAAAACTTTGGCTTTTATAGAGGTGGTCACACTTGCTGATGATCAATTAATCAAGAACATTTGATTAGCAGTGTCTGTCTGCTACTAAGCCTCTTAAATTCCATGGAAGCAGTAACGGTGTAATTAGTTTTTCAAACATGGTTTCTCCATTATGACTTTATTATTTTTAAATAAATCATGACACAGTGTAATATACCATGTGTTGTTGTTCATCTGAGATTGTATTTACCTAATTTTAAGGAACAGCGCTAGTAGTAGCCCATGCTCTACCCCTTTATATCTCCTCATAGTCAGGAGTAGCACATTCTCAACCTCTCAATTTCCAGCAGTTGCCCATTTCCCCCCTAAATGATCAAATTGAGCCCATTCTCATCACTAATTAGCCAGCAGTAGGTCATTCTTCCCCTCAATGGTCAGCAGTAGCCCACTTTCCTCCTTTACAATTGTCAGCCGTAGCCTTTTACCCCCCCCCCCTTAATTGCCTGCAAAAGTCAGTTTTCACCCTGTCCCTCGCAATTTATTGTAAGGCTTGCCTTGATTGTCTAAATCCAGTGACTAGAAAGCCCCATATTGGTATTGTGGAGCAAACAGAGCTGCACGGCGTGAGCTCTGATTGGTGTGCCCTATTGTGGTTAGAGCTGTGGTATAGGATTGCAGATAATTAATGTGAAATGCACAGAACTGTGCTGATTGGTACTGTATGGATCACCTTCTGTGCAGTTGCACTCATTCCTGCTGGTTTATAAAGTGGAGTGACTGCTTTCCCACAAGTGGCTTTATCATATCTGCTGGGGACACAATGTTTCGAACTCACTGGGCCAGCGTGTTGTGGCTTAATTGGATAGGTGAAATCGTGAACCAAAATTACACCTATGCATTGATTTGTGTATAATTTAGCCTGGTTTGGTGTGTGCGTAGCTCTTATAAACATAATTTATGTGATTGTTTTATGCATAAGGATTTGAAAGTAGAATGTTTTCAATGTTAATTAATGTAGGTTTTGTCTTTGCTTCTGCAGGCCTCAGAGCCCATCGTTGACCAATGCTGTACCAGACATGGCGTCCAGCATTGGCTCAGAGGAAAATAGCAACTACTGTGAGGCTCTAGAAGCCACGTTGGAGGCTCTGCAGAGCAGGGCACAGAGGCTGGTTGATAAAATTAATGAAGGGCGCACTAAGGACCAGGAGCTAATGAAGAGCTTTAATGAAAGCCTTGCAATGAAGGTATGACACCTCTGACACAAATTTAAAATAATATGACACAAGAGGATTATTCATACTCATACCATTATCACTACAGCTGTAGCAGTTATAGGGTGAGTAATGCTTAGGCAACAATTCATGGTAAGTAGTAGAACCAATTTAGTATGGTTTGGCAACTTATCTGGGTCCCAGCAGGCATCCTTTACTGTAGTCCCTGTTTCTTACATTTTGCAGAATAATCTGATTAGCTCTATAGAGCAAAGCAGAGCCATACACGATCACACTCATTGGCTGAGAGCTTCATCTCAGCCAAAGAGCGCAATTCTGGATAGGTCATGCTTTATTCTATAGAGACAGGCGAAGAACGAATGGGACGCAGGCCCAGGTTAGTTGTCAAACTGTACTAATCAGTTTTGACTTCTTAAAGCGTCTCTCTGCTCAGGGCCCGGTGGTCATGAAAGGCAGGGTAAGGTAGATTATACTTACCTGAACGTAGGAAAGATATGTTTCTACTTTGCCTCAGTATATCTTTTGTCTTGGTTGGGATTTCAGTGAAATTCCAACACAGTCAATGTGAGCATTTCATAAAGATGATATATTTCCTAAATGCTCATTTTGACTGGGGCTGGGGGTGACCGATATGTAAAATTGAAAAGGGAAATGGCAAATGTATGCCAAAAATGGCTGAACTGGATAGCGTTTCCAATTTCTCTCTTTTTGTGTAAAATATTTAATTCTTTGCAAATCTGAAATTAATGGAATACAATTCTTTATCTCAGCTGAGTATTAATATGAAGATAAGTCACATAGTTACATAGCTGAAAAGAGACGTGTCCATCAAGTTCAGCTTTCCTCTTATATATTTTTGCTGTTGATCCAAAAGAACGCAAAACACCCAGTCTGAAGCGCTTCTAATTTTGCAACAAACTAGGAAAGAATTCCTCCTTGACCCCAAAATGACAGTCAGATATCTCCTCGGATCAAGCAGCTATTAACCCACTAATTAGAAATGATATCCCTGTATATTATGTTTTTGCAAGTATTTATCCAATTGCTGTTTAAACATCTGTATGGACTATGATAAAACCACCTCTTCAGGCAGATAATTCCATATCCTTATAGTTCTTACTGTAAAAAACTTTTCTTTGCCTTAGATTAAATCTCCTTTTTTCCAGCCTAAATGTGTGACCTTGTGTCCTATGTATAGCCCTGTTTATGAATAGATTTCCAGATAATGGTTTGTACTGGCCCTGAATATATTTGTATAATGTTATCATATCTCCTCTGAGGTGCTATTTTTCCAAACTAAAGTGATTTACATTTTTTAACCTTTCTTCGTAACTAAAATGCACCATTTGTTTTATCGATCTTGTAGCTCGTTGTAGCCCAAAATTGCACAGCATATTCAAGATGTGGTCTTACCAGCGATTTTATATTATATAAAATTATATTTCCAAAATCACATTTTCTTCATTTGAAAAGTTTATTGAACTTTTTTTTATATATTCTTTATTTTTGCCGTGCTTGAGAATTCAGATGCAGACTGCAAAGCCACAACAGCAATACAGGAGTAGAGAGTGACATATAATTATACATTACAGATTGAAAGCATATACATAAAGTAGTGTTGCGTTATGTGGCAAATGTTATCTTTGCACGTTTTTATAATGTATTGTAAAAGTCAAGCTAAATAAACATGTCTAAGCCCTAAGGTAGCTTATGAGAAACTGCACATTTTTCAGAAGATAAAAGTAAAACAATATGCAAGATTAGTATGTCTTGATACGAATGAGCAATAATGCTTGGCAAATTTCAGACATGCAGAGTAAGAAGTATACAAATGTTTGTAATAACAAGCTTGGTTAACTTGCTAGAGTTAATTAAATTATCCAGTGAGAGTTTGCTAAAATCATTATTACTGTGCCGTTCCACTAAAGAAGAACGTAGAGTATAAGGCTAAAACATGTTAAAAAAAAATTAGTAGGCAGTAGGCATTTCAAGCTGAACCATATTAATGACATTGGAGAGAAGCATATCTAAGTTGATGAGGCAAAGTCCTAAGTCAGCCAATCCCTGATAGCAGCCAGAGTGTAGTGCAGCTGGGAAAGTCTGCAGGAGGGTCGGTGCAGCAGCGTCGGAGTAGAGCTCCTCTCCAGTTCCGGGGCCCGTCCACGGGCCGGACTCTTGGAGCTACAGTCCTGGTAATTCATGTGTGCCAGGGCTTTCCCCTACTGAGGGCGGGCTGCAGATCGAGATGGAGGTCGCCTCTTTCAATGGATGATCCCTGCCCTGTGCTTGGGTAGGGACTACTCCTGTCCGGCATTAAATTTATCTCCGGCTCTGGCGTGGAGGTCTGTCTGCGGTCTCTAAACTTCTCCCAATTACATTGGAAGATTTTAGAGTCTTCGCAGGGTAAAAGCTATGGAGCTGTTGAGATGCTGCCGAGACATGTTTGAGCCATGTGTATCTGATGAGCCAGTGGTTGCCATCTTGGTGATGCGTGGCTAAGTCCGCTCTGAATAAGAGGTGAGTACGGCAGAAGTAGCTTCAAACAGGTCTGTGGGCACCGGGGGTGGGGGAGAGGGGGTACAGGGCTCCGGTATTTCACAAAGAGAAAAGCCCAGCCCGCCTCATGTAGAGAGATCATCCGTATCTCCCGCCAGGGGCCCAACAGGCCTTGAGGAGCTGGAGACTGCAGCTGCCATCTTGCAGAAGTGAGGAGACCTGGAGTTTGCTCCAAAGTTGCCCAAGGGGTACCAAGTAACGGTTTGCATAGAAATTTATAGTGAGCGCTCAAACTGTATATATGGGTTACTGTAATAAAGTATTACCAGGTGCTCAAAGGGAAAATCTGATCTCCCACCAGATCCATAAACCTAGTAGATAAAGAAACCCCAAGTACACCAGATCTAGTATGCATGTAAAACATCTTTTATTTGTTTACAAAGTGGATAAACAGAGATAATATAAGAAAGAGTGCAGAGTATGCAACTATTAATTAGTATACCACTTAATCATAAAACATGCAAAAGAAGGTGCTCAAGATATAAATCCAAAAACCCATATTAAAACAGGCATACTGATCAGAGAGCAGGAGACAATAAAAAAAACAAAAAACAATGTTTCGCCAAAACTGCCTTCCTCAGGGCACGTCATTTACTAGGTACCGAGGGATTTTTCTTCTCCCTTAAAGTCGCTTTATAAGCAGAGTCAAGCCGGAGCTTAAGCAGCATGCGACCAGCCAGTATGGCGTCCAAGACCCGCACTGCCCCGTTTATTGAACTTTTTAAGGGAATAAGGGATACAGATAGTAGAAGGAGAAGTAGGACAGAGAACAAATCTAACAAGTGAGAAACATCACATAGGTAGCATCACATACGTACTGTATGGTAGGCAAAATACATCATCCATCCACTAATAATCATGGCTAAAACATAATTTACATGCTTCAATTACTATTAATTATTATTATTATTAATTTATAGAATGTGATGTAGATTAATTTAGAAATAAACAAATATGTTTAAATGTCTATCTGTTCCTGTCCAAATCTGAGATGATTAAATTGCGTATACGCAGAAGTAAGCTCACACTGACACATGGAGTTCAGGTTAAAAGCACTTCAGAAAATTTAATACAATCTGGTTGGAAAACAGTTGTGCAGATCTTTTTAAAAGCAAAATGACATCATCATTGAATATCAGATAATAACAAATAAACATCATTAATTGGATTAAACGTTATGTGACTATATCAGTGTCCACCCATCAATATTATTAATTGGCTCAGGGATTTGAGTGACCAGCTAGGTGTCCTCCCACCGGGAGGTGGTATTGTTCTGGACAAGGGTGTGGACAGAAGGCTCAGGCGCCATCTTTCCCAGCATGAGGTTTACTCGGTGGAAAGGGGGGCTTGAGCGTCATTTTACACAGTCAGTGATATCGGGCCTCATGTCCAGGTGCAAGGTCTCTTATGAATAGAACATTTCATTACTACTGTGTTCTCGTGGCCTTCAAATTATACTATGTTGCAAGTTAGGGGAAAGTCAGTAAAGTCAGCAGTTCCTGAGTTAATCATATCTTTATAGAGAATACAGTCTTTGTCTATTGTATTAGATGTGCTGGGAAATTCTGTCATGTAATGTAGTTTTAAAATGAACAAGTTAGGTTATGAGGACAAAATGGAGGATTGAAGAAGTCAGGTTAGGAGGACAAAATGGAGGATTCACAGTATGCAGTTAAAATGGAGTTAGTACAATAATTCAATACAAGTTCAATAAAGATTTTTAATAATTCTACATCAGTCCCCCCTATGAAATGTTAATATTCTAAGAGATAAACTTTATTAGTTAGTTTCAGAAGACAGGTTAGCCCAAAGGCACAAAACCCTATGAAGTAACGGTTCTTAAAGTCTTCTTAGTTCTTCAGAGGGACATCATAAATAGACAAGCTTACATTACCATATGGACCTGTGTTATCTGGAATATAGGCACAACAAGTCATGGTGACAGGTAAACGTTGTTGGTTGCAATAGATATAATACATGCAAATCAAAATGTTATTATTATTATTAGCAGTGACGGTTGGGAAAATGGACTCAAACTTTCCTTTTACTGCAAAATCATCTGGTACCCCCCTTGGCACACCTATGGCATCAATATATATATATATCAATCAAACTTTCCCTTTAGAGGGGTGCTCCTCTTTATGTTCTGAAGCATGAATGTGGTGTGTCAAGAGTACCTTGTCATGTATTATGTGTATGGACATAATAACCTTGGCTAGGGCGCATTTGCTTATGCATTGTAGTATTAAACCTGTCCCACGCTACATCAGCGTAGGTGGACTCGGATCATTTAGTCAATATTAATATCACCACAAACTCAGGATGGGCAAATAATCCTGAGGGAGCTTGGCGTTTGGATCTCTTTAGCTTCACGAGGTCTCCTTTTGGGGTCCTCGGCTTTCCATCGATGGCAGGTGGTCAGGCATTATTATGGCCATCAAACACCTACTTGCTGGTATCTTTTTTTTCTTTAGAGTCAAAAGTGTGTCAAAATCAACAAATGTTACTTCTCATGTTGCAGAGAGAGAGAGAGTCTTGAATCTGGAACAATGAATCCATTGAGTGATCTCTGCAACTTTCACAATGCACTATTGGATATATGGTCTTGGTTGTCACATTGATGACCGGCTAGGCTTCTGGCCATCCTGACAAAATGTCTATTATAACTAGTGCATATTTGACCCAGTAGCTCTTTGTCATCTGGATTCTTGAAAGGGATATTGAGAGTTAGCTAGGTGCTTAGGATTCTCCTCCTCTTCTGCCTGAGCTGTCCTTGGCACAAATAACACAGGATCGGCAGTGACTGGTGATTAGAGGAGTAATTCTAGGTGCTTTAGAGTATTTAGAGATCAAAGAGTTCATGAGGGTCTTGGATAGGTATAAAGTTCCATGGGCTCACTGCCCAGTACATGTTTTTGGGTAAACAGAGCTTAAGAGCGTTGGAGTACAGCCCGTCTTCAAGGGTTGCCCCTTTCTGTTTTTCCAGCTTTGTATTTCTTCAGGGTCAGCAGCTGCTTGTCATTCTTTCAGAAGCTTGAGATCTGTAGGTAGGATCTACATGGTGAGTATAGAAGTTTCTTTAGCGGACACCCTTCTGTCCACTTCCCTTGGTGCACTTGTGGCTTGGTTGGCAGCTTTTGGGCAGCTGAGTGGTGCTTCTTATCTTCCAGATTGATCCAAAATAATGTGCTGCACCCAGGGCATGTCTTGAGTCAGTGTAGATATTGGCATGTCTTCCTTCAGGCATTTTGTATGCCACTGAGAAGGCTGTCAATTCAGCGTCTTGAGCAGATGTGAGTGAGGAAAGTGAAGGTGCTTGACGTACCTGATCTTCTGTAGCAACAGCAAATCCAGTATGGTACCTTTCCTCTTTATCCGCAAACAGAGTGGAGTCAGGATCTGGTAAAGCTACTTTGTCTTTCTATTCACAGTTCTCTTGCTGACCCCCCTCTGTAGAGATTTGTAAATTGAATGTTCATGTTTTGTTCTAATGAGTCAAGTTCCTTTCATGAGATTTCTGGGGACTTAGTGAAGAAAAAACATGAGGGACAGCCACCTCCCTTACTTCCATGGGAATCTGGGTCAGGGCCGCACTATTTCCTTGAGAGTGCCCAAAACAGTTCTTTCAGTGTGGTATTCCCCCCTGGGAAGTGGCGGAAGAGTGGCCAGAGCAACTTTTCTTCAAAATATAATGTTGTCAGGTAGAGGCAGAGTTGTCTATGGGTGGAGGAAATTGGTAAGGAATAAGAAGGGAGGAAGCATATAAAGGATATAGATATGGTGGTGGGGAGATGGAAGAATGAGTAGCGGATAGAGTGAGAGGGAAGAAGGTGGAGTAGGAGGAGGAGAAGGTGGAGTAGAGGAGAAGTAGGAGGAGAGAGGAGAAGGTGGAGTAGAGGGAGGAGTAGGAAGAAGAAGGAGGAGTAAGAGCAGGAAGAAGGAGTAGGAGGAGGAGAAGGTGGAGTAGAGGGAGGAGTAGGAGGAGGAGGAGGTGAGAAGTAGGAGGAGAGAGGAGAAGGTGGAGTAGAGGGAGGAGTAGGAGGAGAAAGTGGAGGAGTAAGAGCAGGAAGAAGGAGTGGGGGGGGGTAGAGGAGAAGGAGGAGGAAAGAGGAGAAGGTGTAGTAGAGGAAGGAGTAGGAGGAGAAAGTGGAGTAGAGGGAGGAGTAGGAAGAGGAGGGAGGAGTAAGAGCAGGAAGAAGGAGTAGGAGGAGGAGAAGGTGGAGTAGAGGGAGGAGTAGGAGGAGAAAGTGGAGTAGAGGGAGGAGTAGGAAGAGGAGGGAGGAGTAAGAGCAAGAAGAAGGAGTAGGAGGAGGAGAAGGAGGAGTAGAGGAGAAGGTGGAGTAGAGGGAGGAGTAGGAGGAGAAAGTGGAGTAGAGGGAGGAGTAGGAAGAGGAGGGAGGAGTAAGAGCAAGAAGGAGGAGAAGGAGGAGTAGAGGGAGGGGCAGTAGGGGAAAGTGGGGGACTGTAGATGAAGGGGAGGGATCGGTGGGAGGAATAAGCGGGGGTGGGCAGGTAAGGGAGCAAACAGGTGATGTAGCAATGGAGGATACATCAGAAATCAAGACTAGGTAGAAATGCAATGGAGGCTGCAAATAGCCCATGTACAACAACTATTAACTGGCCCTATGCTTTCCCTAGAGAAAAATAATAAAAGGCTAACATGCTCATCTTGTCTCCACAAGCCTCGAACGTTTCACTCCCATGGGTGGCCCATGATGGCTTGCCCACCACTTCTCCACACGGGGTCTTGTGCCCGCGGAGACAGACGCTATCCCTGACTCTCGTTCTTAATTTAATAATTTATATCTAACATCTCAAAATGTAATTTCTACTTATATCACAAATATACATTATCACAATTTTATGTCTCGTAAATGAGATAAAATTTATTCTACTCTTTACTGATAATGTATTTTTAAAACATACAAAATAGACAAATAACATTGCCTTCTGCAAAATAAATGGAAAAGATAATGGAGATTTTGTTAAGCTTATAAATGGCTATACATTAATTCACATTTCTTGTTGATGACAATGTACAATGTAATAGAGCAGCGGAAAATGCTAGTAGAATGCTTGGTTGCATAGGGAGAGGTATTAGCAGTAGGAAGAGGGAAGTGCAGAGTACTGGATACAGTACTGGAGACCATATCTTCAGAAGGATATGGATACCTTAGAGAGAGTTCAAAGAAGGGCTATTAAACTGGTTCATGGATTGCAGGGTAAAATTCACCAGGAAAGGTGAAAGGATCTTGACAGGTATAGCTTGGTGAAAAGATGATAAAAGCATTTTAAATACATAAAGGGAAACAACACAGTAAAAGTGGAGACTATATTTAAAAGAAGGAAAAACTACCATAACAAGAGGACATAGTCTCAAAAATAGAGGGACAAAGGTTTAAAAAAAAAAAAATAATATCAGGAAGCATCACATTACTGAGAGGGTAGTGGAAACATGGAATAGCCTTCCAACTGTAGTGGTAGAGGTTAACTCAGTAGAAGTGTTTAGGCATGCGTGGGATAGGCATAAGGCTAAGCACTTGCTGCTAGTAACAGATCTAGAATTAATATACTATAATGCCCGAAGTCTCAATTCCTATGCATATGCAATAATAAAATATCTGGGCTTACAACAAAAATTATGTTAGTCAGTCTTTAAACTTGGCTTATTCATTTGTTCAAGAAATCTTGGTTTATTAGAACTTTCTTTTAGTAAATGTTCTTTAAGATAACCCTTCTTTCAGCATGTTATCAATCTTTGTACACAAAGCTAAAACACACTTGTTACTTATACGTGAAACGATAGACATATATATTCTATCTACATATTAACCAATACTTGTCACAGACACCTTCCTGACACAGGGAAACTAATAGCAGGATAATTTTAGTAATTGTAACTTTTTTGTTCATAATATATGGGAATTAAGGAAGACAGCATGTCTTTAAGATAGGATGAGCATGACACAATACACGGGCGGAAAATAAATAAATAAATAAACTCACGGAATGCAAACAATATACCTACAGCCATTAATCACTTTTCCTCTTCACAATCTAGCTTAACAACTTTGCATATTCCCTCTATCCACATTGCATAGCAATGCAACAAATCACACTTGCCTTTACATTTTTAACTCGTCCAAATAATTCTCTATTCCTGCATCAGATTCACTTTCCTAACCTTCGTAATAAACACTGAGCTACATCCCTGACTCCTTATCTTATACAACAGTCTTGGAGAAAATACTTTGTTCCATTGCTAAATCTTATTAGTTTCTGAATAATTTTACTGAACGCAGAACTGAAAAACCAGGAATGTCACCCCTCCCTCTCCCCCCTCGCGTCTCACAGAAGGCAAGGAGAGAGCCAGCATGAAGTTTTTTAACCATGTCAGCGCTGGAAAGACAGTTACGTTACAATTATTGCAAAAGCAAAGAGACACAAAAACACAACATTTAATAATACTCTTCAGTGAAACTCAATACAAAACCCCCACCCTCTACCAGGGTAATGGCTAATACAAAATACAAAAACAATTATTATGATATACATACATTCTTAACCCTTTGTGATCTAGTTCTTCCTCAGCCCAACCTTCCTGCTGAATTGCATTGCTACTCTGTACCAGTAAGCTTGCTTTCTTCTCTGTCAGTAATCTACCACATGAAGGCACAGCAATTTTACACACTTTAGCAATCTCTATCTTCAACTAGATCACACGCGCTAGCCAGCCCTTATTGGGCTTTCCTAACCCTGTTCCATTCCCCTCCTATACAGGCATCCCAGATATAGGGGAAAGAAGATTAAACAGATTATCTACAATGGTCAGCTGCCATTCAGAAAGGGTGGGTCCCTCCAAGTGCATCTTCCCAAAACGCAGACTAGTCACTAATTCCGTGTACCCGAGGTGGTAGCCACGGATTGGAGTGGGGTGAGAAGTGTGTGACCAATCACTTCTCTCACAAGAGAAATAGTAGAGGATAGTATAATAGTATAGGAAGTGTAGAAAAGATAAAAAGGTAAGGAAAATCCTTAGAGACAGACACAGGAGTTCATGAGACTCCTAATTAAACAGACAAGACAACAATACAATTGAAATACAGTGCATGCATCACAGTTCAAATGAAATCAACAATAATCCCTTTCCTTTACTCGTGTGCTTACTCCAAAGTCACCTCCCTCAACCTCGTAGTGTCCCCGCTCGGAGAACGACTTTCGTAAGTCTCACTACCAGCGGCCACGGAAAACAACTGACACCGGTCCGAGTTCCGTCAGCCTCCCTCTGCACAGCAGTCCACAAGAATGTGGCCACCTCTATCCTCACTCCCGTAGTGCCCCTATAAAACCCACTTATAAGTCTCACTACCACGTGATGCGGAAAACAAGCAATGCCTACTTGAATCCCCCCAGGAAACAGAGTCCCCTGCCACAAGACTAAGTCCCCTACCACAAATAAACAGAAAACTGGAATTCCACCAGCCCCAGCGCTCAGGGTTGTGGTTACCAAAAGAAAACTGGAATCCCCCCAGCCGAAGTTGAGGTTTACCAAAACTGGAATCCCCCCAGCCGAAGCTGAGGTTTACCAAAACTGGAATCCCCCCAGCCTCAACACTCGGGGCAGTGGTTACCAAACTTGGAATTCCACTAGCCCCAGTACTCGAAACTGTGGGTTACCACGTGCACAATGAGGCTAGCTGGGCTCTCAAAGTGTCACAAGAAGGATCACAGGAAATTATGAGTCTACACAAAATCCACAGTTCCAACAATCCTCTTTTTCCCTACAGCCCCAGCCACGAGGCTCCTAAAAGAGGTAAACAGGCAAAGAAGACCCCCAGGAACGCATCCACAGGTCAACCCCCCTTTTTCCCTACAACCACAGCACCGTGGTTCCTAAAAGGAGTAAAACAGGTAACAGAAGACCCCCAGGAACGCATCCACAGGTCCACCCCCCTTTATCCCAAAAGGGGTAAAATACAAACAGATAAACAGACAAACTGAAGACCCAGGCAAGTCCCCTCAGGTCCACCCCCCTTTATCCCAAAAAGGAGAAAACAAGCAAGACAGAACCCCAGGCAAAACCCCTGCAGGTCCACCCCCCCCTTTATCTCAAAATGGGGAAACAGGCAAACAATTCAAACACACCCAGGCAACAGATAGACTAAAATGCAGGTAAACAAGTGAGTAACGAGACACCGGGCAAGATATTACCTGTCTTTGATGTCCTCCCGGGAAGCAGTCACAGACACGTGGACGGGTCAATCAAAGGGGCCGGAACATACCGGTGGCTCTGCAGAAGTCTCTACCGTGTACTTGGAGGTGATCAGTCTCCCTTCCTACCCCCAGGATTCCCCCGTCCAACAGCATCTTCCTTAGGACGGCTCACCGGCCAGAGGCCATAGCCCGATGCCCCACGTTGGATGCGCCAAATTGATGTAGATTAATTTAGAAATAAACAAATATGTTTAAATGTCTATCTGTTCCTGTCCAAATCTGAGATGATTAAATTGCGTATACGCAGAAGTAAGCTCACACTGACACATGGAGTTCAGGTTAAAAGCACTTCAGAAAATTTAATACAATCTGGTTGGAAAACAGTTGTGCAGATCTTTTTAAAAGCAAAATGACATCATCATTGAATATCAGATAATAACAAATAAACATCATTAATTGGATTAAACGTTATGTGACTATATCAGTGTCCACCCATCAATATTATTAATTGGCTCAGGGATTTGAGTGACCAGCTAGGTGTCCTCCCACCGGGAGGTGGTATTGTTCTGGACAAGGGTGTGGACAGAAGGCTCAGGCGCCATCTTTCCCAGCATGAGGTTTACTCGGTGGAAAGGGGGGCTTGAGCGTCATTTTACACAGTCAGTGATATCGGGCCTCATGTCCAGGTGCAAGGTCTCTTATGAATAGAACATTTCATTACTACTGTGTTCTCGTGGCCTTCAAATTATACTATGTTGCAAGTTAGGGGAAAGTCAGTAAAGTCAGCAGTTCCTGAGTTAATCATATCTTTATAGAGAATACAGTCTTTGTCTATTGTATTAGATGTGCTGGGAAATTCTGTCATGTAATGTAGTTTTAAAATGAACAAGTTAGGTTATGAGGACAAAATGGAGGATTGAAGAAGTCAGGTTAGGAGGACAAAATGGAGGATTCACAGTATGCAGTTAAAATGGAGTTAGTACAATAATTCAATACAAGTTCAATAAAGATTTTTAATAATTCTACATCAAATGAATAGCACTTATTCCATTATTGCTTTGAAAATAGAACATATGGCCAAGGTTGGTAGATTCGCAACCAAGGAAAACATTCATATTCTCCACATATTGAGCGAAAAAGACATCATAAATCAGGGTCTTTTATTCTACGGGACACAGAGCACTCTCCGGTGCCCGTCTGCCGCCACGCATTCTGCCGGAATCATATGCAAGCAGACAGGCAATCCGGGGCCTCTAAATAAAAGAACTAGGCTTGTAGACCAGAGAGCATAGACTTCATATCCGGGGGAGATGGTGAGCTGGCTTGACATGTCTGTGCCAACTTTGACTTCCTCCGTGTGACTTGCATCTTTGCAGTTGCAGGTTTAGCTGCAAAAAATTAGGCTCTATCCATTTTCTCAGCTCTTGGGTTGTGCCTCTTTGACATCCTAAGGCTGCCTTGTAAACATTGAAGTGTGTTCTCTGCCACTAAATACATTTTAATGCTGTTCCTGGCTTAGTCAGACGGATCTCAGAAAAACACGTCTATGCTACTCCAAGTCGGGTCCACGCCCCCTCCATCACATTTTTTTGTATACGTTTTGACTCCTATTGTGGGTCTAGTAGATATACCTAGAAATTCATCATTACCTAATTAGAAGATGGAAACACAAGAAGCAGTGTAGTTTTATTGCATCCAAGATAGATATCCAAAATTATATATATTCTTTTAAACTCTTATTTCAGGGATCACTAAAATGTTGATACCTAGTTGTTGCAGATCTCCAACTCTACAACAGGATGACAAAGCATCACGGGATTTGTAGTTCTGGAACAGATGGGGATCTACCTTTTAGTTTTGGACTCCCTTGGCTTATGAACATCAAATGGCAAATCAGAAATGTAAAAATTTTCTTTTTCTGCATCCTGAGATCATGCAGCTAGGGGTTTATTTATTTATGTACTTTTGTGAAGGCAAATTAAAAGATTACCCAGTTCTAACATGTTTATGTAAGCCGCTTTGAGCACATTATTGTAACTGAATTTAATCCCCCAAGAAAGCAGATACCTGGAGCAATTAGTTAGAAAGCTGCACAGGATATTCTCAGTCCTGTTTGTCAAAGCAAGAGTTAGCGCCAGCTGCTACAATAATCAAAGGGATTTTTATTGTAACAATTTACATCTAAGTATCATATTTGCATTTCACTTGGTAGCTAAACGTAATGAAGCCATTTTCAGCATAATTGTTTCACACCTGTATTTTAAGTATTGATGTGATATTTAAAAAAAAAATTTAATATCTCCATCCATCCACAGTTCTTTTGGGCTTTAATTCGGCAGGACCCGGCAAGAGGGCAAATTATTGCAAAATTGTTTGCCTGATTACCATGAAATGCCGTAAAGGCACTTCAGGCATCATGGCCACTACAGTCGGCTGTAGAGGTTATGATGATTGGAGTAACCTTTTGCTTATTTAAGTTTTATGGGGAAAGAATGTCTATGGAGCTCAGCGCTCCTGATCCTGGCTTCCTTAACTCTCTACAGTGTAGTATGAGGAAGAGATAACCAGGTAGCCACTGATAGGCTGCGTTACATACTATTTTCTATATGGGTGGCAGTTGATAGTATGAGAGCATCATACTCTCAGACTGTCAGCAGCTGCCTAGCTAACCCTTCATTGTGCTGCTCTCCAGAGAAGAATAGAATGCAGTACACCTGTGAAACAGTTTAACACCTGTAAATAGGAAAACGCCCAAACACTTTCGCCATCATAGTAACTTAAATCAGAACTAGTTTGACCTGGTATGTATGGCTCCATAGCTCAGGGGTTAGAGCACTGGTCTTGTAAACCAGGGGTCGCGAGTTCAAATCTCGCTGGGGCCTGCACTTCCATTTTTATTCTGACTGGTTACAGCAGCGATAATGTAATTGCCATAGACCTGGGATACCCAGATTCAAATCCTGGACATACCATCTTACCATGAAGTGTCCTTGGGCAAGATGATTAACAATGTAGTAGATGTACAACGATGATCTGCCAATCTCAAATCCTCATAAATTGTACGCTCATTAGAACAGTGTCTTCAGATATCCTCTTTCTATAATTGTAAAGCACTGTGGTATATTTTGGCACTATATAAATACTAATAGTAATAATAAGTAGTTATGAAGGTGGGAGTGTTCCTTTAGTGTTTTTAAAACACAGTCTTCACTTATTTAAATGTGATGCGTAGCTAGCATATGTGGTTGGAATATATAATGTTTGTATAACACTCTTTACATTTTCTTCTTTTATTTCTCTTTATATTTTATATTTTATTTTTATACTTTTTCTTTGCTGGCAGCTTGTGACACCTTTATGTTTAGCTAGTTTCTTCCATTTAACCCTTTTAGGTTAAACTGAACATGTTTGGGATATAAATAGACCTTCTCTATGTATTTGTCTCTTTACACTCGGTAAACATCCTGGTATTGGCCTACTTACTTTCTGTTGTTGCTGGCAGTGTTCCAATTTTTTTCCCATTATTTTAGTTATTTATGTTTTGCTATCATATTCCTACACTATCTTTACCTGGCCTTGTTCTTGGGTCATGCTTGTTCAATTCTGCAAATGTTTTTTTCCCTTCCTAACCCAGTGCCAGGATGAAGGTGTTCTTTGATTGGTCCCTGAACCAAAATGGTGTCCTCTTTGCATCTCAATCACTGCAATCACAGAGATATGTAAAAAAAAAAAGACCCTCAGTAACTACATAGTTGTTAGATTGTGGTAGCCTGACAGGGTTTGGTCTGAAAAGGGTTGTGACCAAAGCAGAAACCACCACAAGTAGGAACTCAAAATACAAGAAAACAAGAATACAAACAATGAACAGAGGAAAACAAATGTATTATATGCAAGAACACAAAAGAATAACAAATGCAAAACAGATAACTCAATCTAAGGAAGGAAGTAGGGCCTCTGGATACAGGGACAGATTCGTTTGCACAGGAACAGGTTACTCTGGAATACCGTCTTGAGTGTAAGCTCTTTTGAGCAGGGTCCTCATCAACCTATTGTTCCTGTAACAATTTGTAATTGTCTAATTTATTGTTAAATGTTCCCCTTTATAATATTGTAAAGCACTTCGGAATATATTGGTGCTAAATAAATGCCAATAATAATAAGACTCAGGGTTACACAGGATAGCAGCTAGCTTTGGAAAACGCAGGCTAACACAGGATAGCAGCTATCTCTGGAATACTGAGGGTAACACAGGATAGCAGCTAGTTCTGGAATACTGAGGGTAACACAGGATAGCAGTTAGCTCTGGAATACTGAGGGTAACAAAGGATAGCAGCTATCTCTGGAATACTGAGGGTAACACAGGATAGCAGCTAGCTCTGGAATACTGAGGGTAACACAGGATAGCAGCTAGCTCTGGAATACTGAGGGTAACACAGGATAGCAGCTAGCTCTGGAACACTGAGGGTAATGTAGGATAGCAGCTAACTCTGGAACACTCAGGGTAGCACAGGATAGCAGCTAGCTCTGGAACACTGAGGGTAATATAGGATAGCAGCAGCTCTAAAATACTGAAGATAACACAGGATAGCACCTAGCTCTGGAACACTGAGGATATCACAGGATAGCCGGACGGATAAAAGACTGATGGAATGGAAGTCTTGCTGCAACGAGAAATATTAAACTCTACCCAAAAAGTAGTGTAGGAATGGGCTCCATAATCGAATGCTTGAAAATCTGAAACCCTTTACAAGAAATATGGCATAATAGAACAATCAATTTAGCTAAGAATTGACAAAGAAAAAGATTGGTGCTGTCTGGCCATTGCTCAGAACAACATTCACATCCCAAGTGAAACCATATATAGGTTGAGGTGCTCTGGAAAGTTTAATACCTCTGAGTAATCTACAAAAAGTAGAATTCTTGCCAATTCGGATACCATCAGTGGCCTAAAGAAATGAGAGATCTATACACATTTATCGTTCGGTAAGTCTTTTCCTTGTTCAAAAAGTAAAGAAAAAAACAACAAAATACCATTTATATTTATAACGGGATCCAAATACCGTTCTCCGCACCATTTATATTAGATGTTACATGCTGTTTTATAAGATTTTCTGGTTCCTGGATCCAAGGTGTTATAATAACAAAATTGATTCTAAGATTCCTTCAAGAAATGCAGGTCACTGTATATTTTCCATGCCAGCAGAAACAGAAGGCTTTGTTGTAATAAATCGCAATCGTAATGAGATCCAGAATGGATGGTAAGAGGAATGTCTATTAGCAATTCCAGAAGTCAAGGGAACAACCATGGTTTTGTTTGCCAAAATAACATTATTAGAATTACCACATCTTTCTGATTCCGAGTTTGAGAAATTGTTCTAGAAATCATTGGAAATTGAGAGAATGCATAACTTTTGCTCTGAGACCAATTCTGGCAAAATGCATCTACATCTAGCTGGATCTGGTCTTCAACTGCAGAAGATGGAAATTGAGTCTCGAGGCAAATAAGTCTATTTGGATTGGTCCCCAAAGGTATTCAATTTGCAGAAACATTTCCCTGTTCATTTACCCATCGCTCTTGTCTAAAAGATGGTGCAAATGCCAATCTGCAAAGTATTCCGCTTGCACAGAAATATTGTGAAAAAAGCAGAATTGCCAAAAATGTTTGGCTAAATTTGCCAATTCTTTCAATTTGCAACCTCCTAAATGATTGACATATTGAAGCACTGAAACATTGTCCATGTGAAGAACTGAACATTTGGAATGATTCTTAAGAAATTCAATTTTTGTTCTTTATTTTTATGTAAGATTACATACAGGCTCGCAACGCCACAACAGTAGAAGCAAGCAATTTAGGAACAATCACAAAATGAAAGTCTTGATCTGCTTTTGACCATTTTCCACCACTGAAATCTTCTTCTATGTGAGTGAAAGCACCATAGTAGTTCCTTTTGAAACTATTGATTAAGAGTCAGACTGTCTGACTGTCTGAATAAGAAAGACCTTAAAGCAAAGCTTGGACTTTAGGTTGTTGAAAGTCCCTGTACTGGAATGGCACAAGGACCCAGGAAAATGGAAGAAAAGGAAGAGGAGAGATGTCCTATCATTCTGTTAAATGTATTGGAGGCATATCTGCTTTGTTTCGAGTTTGATTTCTTTCTTTATTGATTTTTCTTTGGAGGCCGGGAGACACAGATTTCACAGAATTTACCGTGAAACCTAAAAAGTTTATGGTTTGAGTAGGAATACGTTTATAAGAAAACTGTTTTTTGTTTTTTTTTAGAATTCCTGAGGTCCAAGAGATGAGAATTTTTAGAACTGATTTATTTTGCAACTTTTTTTTTTTGAATTTGACAATTTTTATTTTGCCGTCAAAGGTAAGGGGTACAGAAGGCAAGATGGGGACAAGGGGTTAAGTATATATCCATACGCAAAATTTTCAATAATGCTGCAATCGAGGGTAGGGGGGTACAGAAGGCAAGAGGGAGACAAGGGGGTTATGCATATATCCACACCCAATATTTTCCAACAATGTGAAACCTCTGCACAGGTTAATACTAATACTTTCTAGGAGCTCGTTCGGGAGATACCATTGGTTGTAATCTTAATTCTCAGTAGAAGTGAACCTACACGTGTTTCCGTAGGTGGTGTCTTTCCTGAATGGTTCGAGCTTAATGTGGTTTTAGGGTTTAATGCAGTCCTCATTGTCGGTGTTGGACATGTAGGGATTTATAGGGTCGGGTTATGGGGGAATTGAATTGTGTGGTGTACGTGAGGTCGAGTAGTTCTGTATAGTTACGGTGTACTGTTGTATCATGTTAATGTGGTGTAGGCGTAGTCTAGGTGCTATGTGTGTGTGGTGCGTGTGTGTGGTGTGTGCGTGTGAGCCAGCATGTATATTGCTAGGTTGCCTCCTATGGTGGAGGTCTTTCATCTTTTGAAAGGGTTTCTGTTGTCATTGGTTCAGTGTGGGTCAAGTGGCTTGTTTCGGTCCCAGAGATTCCATGCTTCGGTCCAATAAGGATTAGTCCGGCTGGATTTCCTTGCCATTGTTTCATACGCCTTGGACGTTTCTACAGCTGTGATGCATTGGGTGATCGTTGGAGCTTTAGATTGTTTCCAATTTCTGCTAATAGTAGCGAGGGCCGCTATACAGATGTGGTATAGCAGATATTTAGTGTGTATGTGCTGTGTTGGAGGTAATCGTAATAGTAGAAATATTTCTGGCAGGAGTGAGATGCGCAGTTTGGTGCAACTTGTTATTAATTCTAGAACTTGCGTCCAATATTGTGTCTTGCCTGTACCATCTGTATTCATGGCCCTTGCGTAATGTCAGGGACCAGGAACCAGACAGAGACAGAAGTAGATGCAAACACACCTTTATTAATAAATAACAAATAATAAACAAAAGCAAAGTCCAGGAATCAAGCAGGGGTCAGTCACCAGAGCGGGTAGTCAGACAAGCCAGGATCAGGAGCACGGAGAGCAGCGGAGTCAGGAACAAGGCCGGAGTCAGGAACCAGGAGCAAACAGGAAACACAGGAACAAGGAGACTTCTGGGAAACAGGAAACCACGCAAGGGCAAGGAGGTTCTGGGCTTAGCTGCTTAAATAGGCAGAACTGATTAGCAGCAGGGTTGATTACTACTCACAGGTGAGTAACCGTGGCAACAAGCAGAAGCAGCTCATAGTAATTGCAGCTGAAAACTCAATCACTGAAACAGAAAAGGGTTGCTGTTTAAAACAGCAAAGAAACCCTGACAGTGATGTCTTCTATTTCTTTTGCTTGAGCCTCAGTAGGGTTCAACATGTGGGCAGAAGTGGTGTCTCTTAATTTTCGTAGGAGGTCCAAGTGCTCCTTTTCACGTTTGCGTTTAAGATATGATGCTCGACTAATGAGGTGACCCCTTATGACCGTTTTGTGGGCTTGCCATATGGAGAAGATTGAGGCCTCCGAATTGTCATTCGTCTCGAAGAACTTTTCTAATTTGGACGCCATTGATGCTGTGAATGCTTTGTCGAGGAGGAGGGATTCGTTGAGGCGCCATGGTGGTTTACCTCGGTGCAAGTAATTGGTGTTTAGTGTCATTGTTAGTGGGGCGTGATCAGACCACACTATGTTGCCTATAGAGCAATCTTCTACACGGGGGAGCATGTTACCAGAGGTTAATATATGATCTATTCTTGAGTATGTTTTGTGCACTTGTGAGAAGAATGTGTAGTTTCTGTCCGAGGGGTGTTTTGTTCTCCAGACGTCATAAAGGCTATTTTCGTGGATAAGTTTCGCAAATGCCTTATTGTTCGGGCCTAATTTGAGATGTTTATCTGAAGTGCTCGGGGTTATCGAGTCTATACGGGTATCCATCGTGTGATTGTAGTCTCCACACAGGATCTTGGGGTCGTTTGTGTCGTCTGGTAGTTTATTGAGGACCTTATGTAGGAAGTTGCGTTGATGGTCGTTTGGGCTATATAGGCACGCTAGGATGTATGGATGGTCATTGATTCTACAGTGTAAGATAATGTATCTTCCTTGGGTGTCCTTTTTGACCCGTAAGGTTTCTACCGTTAAGGAGTTGTGGAGTAGTATAGAGACTCCTCTAGATTTGGAGGTGTGTGTTGCATGGTATTGCATTGGGTATTCTCTGCGGGTGAAGTTAGGGACCCTATTGGTTACAAAGTGTGTTTCTTGGACGCAGACTACGTCTGCTTTGATTCGTTTTATATCGTCTAGTAGCATACGTTGTTTATGTGGCGTGTTAAGGCCCTTGGTATTATGTGAGTAGATTATCATGTTCGTTAGTGCTTGCTGCGGTGTGTAAGGGTTTTGTCTGGTAATTTAGCAGTGTTAACTGGCTTTTTCGTGTGTCGGTGTTGTCGGGGGAGTGGTGGTGTTGGTGTGAGCGGGGTTAGGGTGTTATAGTAGCACGGGTGCTATGTACAAAGACCGTATGGTCTGGCACGCTAGTCGCGCCGTGGGGTTGAGGAGCTAGAGCTTCCAAGTACGTGGCTAGCGGGCTCCAATTTGTGTTTTGATGTGGAGCTGAAACCATATGTGGTAAAGTGGTAAAATTAACATAATAGTACAACATAACAACATTAGAATAGAACAGTAAGTATCATTGCAAAGAGGCAAGTAAGCAACAGTATGTCCTTTAACGTTATAGGTCAATTTAAATCTTGTATGTCTTACTCCTTTGAGTATCGTGGCTATTCCCAAATTCCTAAATTCTAGTGCTAGCTTGCTGGCCTGCGGGCACCCCGGATCAGCATAGGGTACATTGAACTCAGGGTACATTGAACTTTCAGCACCCAAGGGTCTAGCATAGGAGCTTGGGGTGGGGTTCATGCATGTCAGTGAGGTGGAGTAGGCGGTGCATGGATAACCCCCATTTTGGATCCCATTACTAATCACCCGGCTCCTGCTATCGTTGTTAATAAATTGGGTGCCTCGGTGATGAGAGTGTGCATTTCATAGTGCTTATAAAGGCAGATATGTGTCTGTCCTGGGGTTCCCAGGCTTGGCGTTTCCCTTGTTACATGCGTCCGCATACACCGCGTACAATGGTGTTATTCATTACTGTTACATCGGGCCTAGGAAATATGCTAGAGCGGGCAGCCCAATCTAACGCTGGTATGCTGTCCAGTCAACTCCCCTGCAGCACTAGTCCCAACCTAGGGCAGTGCTTCGGATGGGTCCCAGATGCCCGCAGGGGCGTTAGGGTGTTGGTAAATAGACATCAGTAAGGAAGACATGCTATATAAGTGGCATATAAACAGTATGCATATACATTTAGGTAGTAACTTATTTACAAAGGAACACATGTGGATAGGCAGTGATACTTGCGGTAAGCGCGTTTAGCACTTCCAGAGAGACATGTCAGTTCATGTTCGTTGGTCGGTTAAAGCTACGGTTGGTGGAATGAGCTTCCTCGGGAGACTCCCTCAGTAGACCCCATTTTTCCAGGAACTGCTGACCTTCCTCTGGGGATGATATGACAATCGTTTTCCCTTGTCTGGATAGAATCAGCTTCGTGGGGAAGCCCCACCTGTAGCGTATGCCTTTGTTGCGGAGTGTAGTGGTGATCTGGGTGTAATCTTTCCTTCGGCGGAGAGTGGCCGATGAAATATCCGCCATGAGGCGCACCGATGGAAAATCTTCGTGCGGGCCATCTCTGCTGCGGTGTGAGCGAAGGACCAGCTCCTTAATGTGGAAATAGTGAGCTCTGAGTAGGATGTCGCGTGGAATTGAGTCAGGTAGGTTTTTTGGTTTCGCTACCCTGTGGATCCTGTCTATCAGGAGCATGTCCGCAGGTATGTCCGGGGCGTAGGCCCTCATGAGGCCTCGTGCGTATGCTTGCAGATCGTCTTGGAGGACTGACTCTGGTACTCCTCGGAGCCGTAGATTGTTTCTTCGGGCCCTGTCCTCGTGGTCCGCCATGCGCATTTCCATGATTTCCATTTTACAACTTAATGCCTGTAGATGCTCTGATACTGTGGATTGCGTGGAGGCTAGTTCTTGACATTGATTTTCAACCGCGGAGGTTCTAGTTGTTAGGTCCCTCACCTCCCTCTTTATTTGGTCAGCCGTTGTCTGCCATGTGGAGATCAATTTTGTTGCCATTGCTTCCATTGCCTGCTCGAAACGGCTCTGTGTTAAATAGTCTATAGGCCGAGAGTCCTCCGGCATTGTCGGCACCGGGCTGGGGGTGGTATCCTCCACACCCTCGTGCTCCACCGTCCGCGTTGTCTCTGCCGCAGAGGAGGTTTTGTGGCCGAAAAAGTTCATTTTTTCTGCAGCTTTCTTTGCCTTAGATGTAGCCATTATGTTTTAGTCGATATATGGGTTTCAGCTCAGTGATTATTGCAATTCAGTGGAGCCCTCGTGCCGGAGCAGATTTTCAGACGTCCATCTTGCTCGGCGGTTAGCCACGCCCCCTATTTTGCAACTTTAATAGAATTCCACCTAAGTGTACTATCATCTCAACACTCCTGCTCCAAAGGAATGCAACCACTGGTTTCAAACATTTTGTAAAACACCATGGGGTAGATGATAGACTGAATGGGATACAAGTGAGCTGCTATTTGGTCTTTCTTCCAAATGAATTGAAGACATTGGAACTCTTTTGTGATTGGAACAGTAAGATACACATCTTTTTTTGTTTATTTTTGCCATCCAATCAGAAAGAATAAGAATATCTTTGAGGCAAAGGATGCCTTCCATCTTGAAATGTTGCAAAACGGCATTTGCATTTAGATTCTTCAGTTTTACAACTGATCTGACATCCTTTCTTTTCTTTCATGAATATATTGCTCACATAACCTGGTCAATGTATGGGAACTTGTATATCACCTTTCATGAGTTAGGTTGAAACTTCCTAATCTACCAAAAAAACTCTGCAATTGGGAAAGACCAATTGCAGGAGGCAAATCATTTCTAACCATTGCTTCTCCTGAAATGTGTGTAGGAGTCTTGGCCTTTTCTGAATTGGCCTGAAAAGACATTTCTTGGTATCTGTTACCAAGACCATGCATCAATTTAATAGCTCAGTTTACTCAAACTAAATTGCAAAATCTAGGAAAAATAAGCCATTTTTAGAATAGATTTGAAAAGTAAGCCAATTTCTCACTTTATATAGAGCAGTAACGTAGTGCAATATGTGTAAACATCCATGTTTCTGAATCTTCTGCTTTTCTGTTCTAGGTCACTGAAGTCTCCCAACGCCTGGAAGAAAGGATGTATATTCTTTATGACTGTCACAATAATCTACTTCAAGACAGGTTGCAAGAGCTCTCGGAAACTGTAGATCGAATCAGACAAGTGCAGGCTGAGCTTAAAACAGTCTGTGAGACGGTAGTTAACCTCTACAGAGACCTCTGCGTGCTTCCATAATATTCAAGAAGTAACAACTTTAGAGCTTAAATTTGCCATATGCACTCAATGTAAAAACACACAAACAGGGAGAAATGGTCAATATTAAATATAGCCAATTGTTTAACAATGTTTGACAGTGTGAAATAATTTATAATCAGACATGGATAGTTTCAAAGTTAAACAGACTAACAACAAACACTAAGATTAGTTACAGTCTGTCTCACATTCTTTACCCCTATGTAAGTCATTTTCACAGATTTATACACAAGTAGCCAAGAGATCGCTTGCTATTCACAACAGACATCACCCGTGATGCTCTGCAAATATGAAATTCCACAACTAAAAAGCTACCTCCACTTGACTTACATTTATCTGTATCTGTTGTAATTGTGTCTTCTTTTACATTGAGTTTTATGTATTTATTAGAGAAGCTTCCTTGTTTTGGGCTGTTTTTACTTATTTAACCTTAAGAGTTTGTAAATCTTTTTTTCTCCTATGTGTTTGACTACATAAAAACAAGAGGTGCAATTCTGTGATTCTGTGTTTTGTTTAAGCCTTAATAAAGCATTCACAGTAAATTTACCCAATATCTTTGTTTCCAAATTGTTTACTAATAAAAACTTAAATACGTTGGTTTCATATCTATACAGACTTTTTTTTCCCCACTTACTATTGTGATGGGGTGGCTAGTAAATAAGAGATAAAATTGTTCCCATTACCCCCTAATAATCATTAGACTTGTGCAAAAATTTGTTTCATCCGGTTTTTCCTAATAAAGTACCTTTTTATCCACACCCTAACAAATCCATTCGCCAATCATTTACGCATGTTTTTTGTCTGGTTTTTTTTTTTTATTATTATTCCTAACTGTATTTATTTTTATCAAGTCTTGTGAATGCTTGTAGTTTGGTTAATGAGCAAAAAGTGCGAGTACAACGCTGCTGTCAGCTCTTGGCAGCTGAAGTGTCAGGAGCTGAAAAAGAGCGAATGGAAGAGAATATGGTACCCACAAGTAAGAAGTTCAGGTAAGCATAACCTACCTTTCTCTACCCTCCATGGCCACTGGACCCCCAGCGACTATGTCAAAGTTGGGGATCTTTACAATTTATTAAAAACCCAGATGGTGACAGAGCCACTTTAACAGCACGGCCTATCAATGGAATCCAGTTAAAATTCCTATTGTTTTCACTGTAGAATAAAAGAAAAAATGTCACTCCCTGTATGCAAAGTGGAAATTATCCTTAACGTCCGCGGACGTACAGGGTACGTCAGACAAAAAAACAATCGTTAACAACCGCTAACGTACCCTGTACGTCCGTGGCAAGTATGAGCGCAGGAAACAATTGTGATCGCTTCCAGACGCTCTAAGGGTATTGCAGCGATGCCTCTATGTCGAGGCATCCTGCAATACCCTTCCTGACGGCCGGGCCCCTGAGTGATCGCTCCCCCACCTACCTGAACATGGAATGGTGATGCTACTCCACTTCATCCCGCTCCGAGAAGCAGGTCTAACTGTGCTTCTCATACTGATTGCTTACCTTACATAGGTTTAATTGTTTATTGCTAAATACTTATGCTTAAGTTATGACTCTTAATAGTCAAGTGCCTTATCGGATTGCTGCCGAAGGGCAAGCGCGACCACCTTACCTTTACTCTAAGTTACTAAGTAATACTTCGAGCCACATTACCATCCGTTCCCCTACTACATGATGCTCCTAGATAGCGAACGGAGTACTGTACATAGTTCTATATTTAAGTTTGTGATTTATGTTGTTTTTGTTTTAATTTCCTCCTTTAATTTAAGACCATGCACACTGGTCAGCTCCAACCTTTTGGGGTCTCACGTTCTACGGAACATCAAACCGGTGTATCAAGGGCAGAATGCCCTGCCTTTATCTATGGTCCCAGGGAGTTTAGACTCCATATCCTGCTTATATCCCTGGGTTCGATTCAGGCTATCGCCTGCATGGGAAGTCTCCTATGTGCCCACTGTCTCAAATAGCGACACTACTACACTCCCATGGTGCTAACTATATTTTCCCTTAACGCCAAAGGGCGCCTTGCACTAAAGGAGGCCAAACTACATAATGCCCATGTGTGTTTTTTCAAGAAACCCATTTTAAATGGGGAAACAGGCCCAAATTCCCATCCCCGTGGTTTCCTCTTGATTGTCACTCTTGCTTCCAGAAAAAAAGAGGGGTGTCTCGATTTTAATCAGCAAAGGAATTTCTTTAACGCTACTTCGTAAGATAGGTGACAAAAAGGGGAGAAACCTTCTCCTACAATGCAAACTTAACAACAACCCCTATACGTTGATTAATGTCTATGGGCCGAATGAAAATCAATCGCAATTTATGTCCAGTGTTTTGGGGTTGCACATGTTCGGGGAGGTGATTATTGGAGGTGACACAAATTTCTTGTTAGATGATACACTGGACTCTGCTACCGCGGAGACACTGCAGTCTCGAACGTTACATAAATGGAGACAAATCTCTGCCCATGTCTGCCAAGCCTTAAAGTCTCACAATTTTGTGGACCCATGGAGGGTGCAACACCCGACAGAACGGGACTTTACATATCACTCCTGAATAGACATTCTTAATCCACTCCACTTCTTTGGCCAAGGTTGATCAGACTAGTATAGACCTCATCACCTGGTCGGACCATGCCCCCACCACACTGTCTCTCTGTGAAGAGTTCTCTACAAGGGGTACAGGAACCTCATCAGCCCTGCAATAGTATCACAGCTGACTTGAATCCCCCCCTGACTCTTCCATAGACCACATAAGGCCTACATAAAGGGCACATTTATTAAACACGCTAGCTCCGCCAAGAAGGAGCGAGAACTTTAATACGCCTCCCTCCTAACGGAACTCGCCTCCTTGACACATACAAATAAGCAAACTCCTTCACCAGAAACACTCAAAACTGTTACGATTACAATCCCAACTTCGGGACTTAGAATTGGCAAAAAAATTCCCATTGCCGAGAATGAAACATACAATTTTTGCTACGAGGAACAAATCCGGTGCGCTATTGGCATCTAAACTGAGATCTAAACCTGTCGCCTCCCGAATCGCCTACCTAGAGAAACTTGGAAAAGGGAAAATTGTAGACCCTCAAAAGATTGTGAATGAATTTGCTGTTTTTTATAGTAATCTCTATAATTTGCATGACGACTGGTTGACCCCTACACCTACGAAACAGGATATAGGACAATTCTCAACAATCTCGATCTGACCACCTTGACTGACAATGACCAAGTTCTGTCCTTTGCACTTATGAGCCAGTATAGAGAGAGCATAAAGAGATTATGAGAAACAGAACTGACACAATGGGGGTTTATATAAAATGTATCTGTTCTGAATACTGCTGCAAACATAGAAACGGGCACATGTTATCAATGCAATATGCCTGCTGGTTGCCATAGTTACTGTCCAACTTTTAGTACTATGGGGCACTTTTTAGAACCATCTAATGCGACCGTTTGACCTCCCAAAAATATCAGACTTAATCACCCAACTGCCGACACATAAAACACCAAGACCAGATGGACTCTCTAATAAATATCAACAATTTTCTGCAACACTAGCCCCCCAACTGCAGAAGATTTTTACTCATTACTACACAACAGGGACCACGCCAACAGAAATGTTGATGGCACACATTTCCACCCTCCCGAAAGCGATGACCCAGTGTAAAAATTTCCAACCTAGCTCATTACTGAATTGTGACGGCAAAATGATTATCAATAGGATAGAAACTGTTCTACCCACCTTAGTCCATAATGACAAATCGGGCTTTGTCAGGGGACGTCAGGGATCAGACAATTCCAGAAAGGTGCTGAATATGTTGTCAGAGATGGAGATAAATAATGTGGGGGCCTTTTCCTGGCACTTGATGTGGATAAAAGGCCTTAGACAGATTGAACTGGCAGTATATGGTGTTGGAGAAATTTCACTTTCTGCCGGCACTCATACAAGGAATTATGGCCCTGTACTCTGGACCGGCTGCTAGGGTATCACATGCTGTTTTTTTATCTCCAGAATTTAGAATCACTAATGGCACCTGGCAGGGCTGCCCTCTTTCACCTCTACTGTACATTCTCTCTCTTGAACCCTTAGCAGCAAAAATCAGAGCACATGAAGAGATTATGGGGATTCGAGTCAGAGGCAAGGATTATTGCTTAGCAGTTTTTGCAGATAACATTTTCATAGCAATGTCCGACCCTGGCAGGTCCCTTCCCCCTCTTCTGTCTCTGCTAGATACGTTTGGGAAAATCTCCTATTACAAGCGAAATTGTGACAAGACCCAGGCACCACCGATAAAACTGGCGAATCGGATAATCAATGAGTTACGTAACTTGTTCGCATTTGACTGGAGGTCCACCTTTCTGGTATACCTTGGCATTTAAGATCTCTACCTCCACTGCCAACGTTGTGAAATATAACTATAACTCCCTAAAACACATCTGCATCATGAAATTGAGTAAATGGAAGCACATACATTGATCATGGCTAGGGAAAATTAATGCCTACAAGATGATACTACTCCCCAAATTACTTTATTTTTTTAGAATGCTCCCCTTGGCTATACCGGCCGCCCACTGTAAATCTCTACAATTGATATGTTCCTAATTTATTTGGGCCAAACATAAACCAAGAATAACCCTACAAAATTCTACTAAATTAGGAGGAGTGGGACTTCCCAACATTACAAAGCGGCTATCCGGGCTTCAGGGGTCTCATTACATGCACCACAGGGTACCCTCCAGAGGGTCGATATGGGGAATGCACAAGCCAAATTGGGTGCACTACTAGACTATATGTGGACGCCTAAACGACTGCATGGGAGGGCCTTTCCTCTCTTCTCTACAACCACTGCAAGTCTGGGACAGATTCCTTACGACCTTAGGAGGACACACCCACTTTCATAACAGGGCCCCTCTGACCACTCTTAAAGTGGCTTTCCCATGGGTCTCGCTTGAGGCTTGGACACAGAGAGGCATCATGAAGATGCAGGATCTCTACAAAGATGGGGAAGTCATGTCCTTCTTGACAACGAAACACACATATGGCATCCCAGATCAGGAAGCATTCCTGTTCCTGCAACTTAGGAGCATACTCTACTCTTATATAAGACCATACACCGCCCTGCCCTACGGCCTCCAAGAGAAAACAATTTGAAGATATTTGGGAAAGGTGGGAGGAGAGGTACGGGAATCACCAAAGGAGAGTTACTCACTCAGGGCCAAACCGGGATGCCTACCCTATCCCGACAAGGGGCGACCTGGACCCCAATGTCTGACGAATATCAAGACCAACAAACCGGGTTAAATGCGATCATGGTCACATCTACTTTTTTTTTTCATTGTTACCATTACAGTTTTAAATTTGCCTGCTTTGTTGTCTGCCAGAATACGAAACAACCGACCACGCGGACAGCCACAGTCTTCCTAGTTAACATGTTGGTATGTAAGATTACTAAACTATGTATCACAGCTTACCTGCTGGCCACACAATTGACAGTAAAGCGGTGGTCACAGCGTTGGTTATACACATATGCTGCTGTTACAATAAAATTTTGAAAAACTGTTGGTTATGAATGTCTGCATAAGCACATGACATTGTCTCCCTTACCCCTTTTGTTTTTTCTGTACCCTTCCAACATAAAAAAAAAAAAACTTTCAATAAAATACGAATTGGGGAAAAATGGTAAGGGAAGTAGATTGGTAGAATATTATTCAATGAAGACAGTGTTTTTTTTTTTTTTTTGATCCATTAACAGTTTAATTGATATGCGTTTGTGAAAAAGTGAGTTTTTTAATGATTTTTTTGAAGGAGTGGAGACTGGGTGAACGTCTAACGGAAAAGGGAAGTGAGTTCCACAGGAACGGTGCAGCCCTTGAGAAGTCTTGGATACGAGCATCAGAGGTGGGAGTACGAACAGAGGATAGACAGAGGTCTCGGCAGAGCATAAGGGCCTAGACGGGACATACTTGTGTATTAGGGAGGATAGATAGGTGGGAGTAGCATTATGTAGAATTTTATATTGAGCCTTATATCTTATAGGAAGTCAATGCAGGGACCGACAGAGGGGTGAGGCGTGGGAGGTGCGGGCAGACAGGACGCTTAGCCTCACCGTCGCATTCAGTAGTCAGTACTTTTCATTATGTAAATCTTTGCAAAAAAAGGGGTATTTTTGGGGACATGACCATTATCAGAAAAAAAAGTGACAGGGCTGCTTTAAGAGAGAGAAAAAAAGTTTAGTAACACTACAGCTTCCTCATCCTCTTTGCCGAGCCCCCTTTTTATCAAAGCAACTTCCTCATGAGATGTACTGTATGTACTCAGCCAGTAAATGATCATTGTGAGCCAAGTTGCTGACATAACTCTAATCACAGTACTCTTTATGGTTGCTTCCTCCTTATTAGTGGTTCTCAATCTAGTCCTAAAAGGCCTAGGTTTTGTCGATATCCTCACTGGAACTGAATTGAAGGATGCCATAAGGCTATTGAGGTCCTTGAGACCAGATTGAGAACTACTGTCCTGTTTGGTAATCAGAAATTTCACTGGGATGCAACTGGCTCACCATACCATGATTGAAAGATTGGGATCATCTTGTCCAAGGAAGTGGGTCATATAGCATTCTCATTTGGAGCTCCTCAAACTCTTCAATGAGCCTCCAATCTCTGGAAAGAACTCTTTCTCCTCCTGCAATCAAAAGCTATAATGGCTATGCAGGTTTTGTGTACAATGATTCATTGAAAACTAATTTGGGAGGTTCATCAAAGTGTGCTGTTCTAAAATTCCATTGGTGTAATCACCAATGGAATGGGTCTTCTGGTTCACTGGATTCCATAGTGATTGCCCCATCATGACACACTTCCAGACTAAAAATAATGTAACTGAAATAAAATTTTAAAATACTCAAAGATGTATGTATCCTATAAAATACTTTTTATTAAAATGTTATTCTTCGACACAAGAGCTTAACCCCTTAAGGACACATGACATGTCTGACACGTCATAATTCCCTTTTATTCCAGAAGTTTGGTCATTAAGGGGTTAATAGCATCACAACAATACAAAGCATTAAATGTTCATTCAAAAGTCGAAAACAAAAATTCACTTTTTTTCTGTACATGAAGGGGGGGGGGGGGGAGGTGGCGGCGGCGGCTTGTTTTACGGAAAACCTAATAAGTTGTTTTTAGGTAAATAAAAGAACAAGACTATTGTGTGAGAAGTAGAGAATGGATACGAAAAATCTTTCACAATTTATTTTTCATTTTACAGTATGATATGCATTAACTATTAAATCGTGTTTTAACAAAAATAAATGGTTTTACCGTAAATTCAAAATTGCCTACTTACATTTATTACTGTATGTTTAACTGTTTCCGTCGATTAAATGAACTTTACATATTTTATTTTCTGTGCTTCAAAATGCTAGGGGGGGGAACAATTTTTATACTGCACTTTTCTTACATGTGCTTCCACTCAAGAAGTGAAATGTAAAACTGCTTCCCCGCATTGCTGAATTCTGACACGGAACGGAGAATAATTTAGTTTAGAATGTACAGCTGTTTGAAACAGGCGTATCTTTCAATGTTTTGGAAAGCTTGTATACAGACAAAGAGATATTATAGCAACTCTCATGTAAGACAAACTGCCATTTTAATAGTGTTTCCTTTAAAATCATGATATATCCGTGAACAGGGGAGGAAGCCAATATTTATTTTCCAACCGTAAACGACTGCAGTCCTGTGATGGCTCTTCCAATAATTAAGGCATGGACGTCATGGGTACCTGTTAAGAGTATATGTGAGTATAGTGAGGGCAGCTATGACGCAATTCAGTTTATATCAGATATCGAGGGTCAGACACTGAGATAAACAGTCTTCATCCATTCACAGAGCCATACCGCCACCTACGGTCAGACACTGAGATAAACAGTCTTCATCCATTCACACTGAGCCATACCGCCACCTAGGGTCAGACACTGAGATAAACAGTCTTCAGCCATTCACACAGAGCCATACCGCCACCTAGGGTCAGACACTGAAATAAACAGTCCTTATCCATTCACACAGAGCAGTACCGCCACCTAGGGTCAGACACAGAGATAAACAGTCTTCATCCATTCACACAGAGCAGTACCGCCACCTAGGGTCAGACACTGAGATAAACAGTCTTCATCCATTCACAGAGCCATACCGCCACCTAGGGTCAGACACTGAGATAAACAGTCTTCATCTATTCACACAGAGCAATACCGCCACCTAGGGTCAGACACTGAGATAAACAGTCCTTATCCATTCACACAGAGCAGTACCGCCACCTAGGGTCAGACACTGAGATAAATAGTCCTTATCCATTTACACTGAGCAGCCAGATAGTGAGATGCACATTCCTTATCCATTCACTCTGATGTGTACCGCCATCTTGGGTACAAACCCCCCCAAAAAACGTTTATGATAATATAGCTATACCTTCATATGTGTTGACAGCCTCCAGGTTCATTACATGTCTGATGATATGGTATTCATCAGAAATCCCATTGCCTCCAAGCATGTCCCTTGCCTGTCGGCTAATATCCAGAGCCTTTCCACATGAATTCCTCTTCAATATAGAGATCATCTCTGGAGTGGCTCTAAAAGACCAACGGAGAGAAATGAATGCCCCCCTTAGGTTATGCCCACCGCCCAGGATAATCAACACAAGCAAACATACACCCAATAAATATCAAGAGGGAGCCACATCCGTCACAAACAGAGCCTGACATGCACAGCATGGCATATAAACTACTATAGAACAAAAAAAACAAACTTGGTGAGAATGTTGGGGATGAAGTTAAAAAGGAAGGAGAACGTTGTCAGAGATGTCAGCAGGGAAACTACAAAGGGTAGTTCTGAGAGCAATGACATCAGTTATCACTGAAAACAAACCGGACAAGCCAAAATGTTGGGTAACAGTCAATTCAGACTGAATAATGCAACAAAGCAGTACAAACAGGGGGACTAATCTTTAAAAAAATAAAAATAATATTAAAGGGACACAATAGGCACCCAGACCACTTCATCTCATGGAAGTAGTCTGGGTGCAGTGTCCCTATCGCACTTAGTGCTGCAGTGTTAAACATTCCAGTTCCAGAGAAGTTCCACTGGGGGCGCTTCCAGGATCCAAACAGACCTTTGGTAACTGACACTGGGCGTCATCACATCCAGGTCTAATGCGCGTGCATGGGCTTTAGTGCCCACTCGCAATTGTGGTGCATGCCCATTATTGCCCACAGAGGAGTAGGTGGAGCCGCGACCCAGCACTGAGTGGGTCTTTTGGTGCTGGGATAGATGAAATAAATAAAGGATTTTTAACATAGAAACATAGAATGTGACGGCAGATAAGAACCATTCGGCCCATCTAGTCTGCCCAGTTTTCTAAATACTTTCATTAGTCCCTGGCATTATCTTATAGTTAGGATAGCCTTATGCCTATCCCACGCATGCTTAAACTCCTTTACTGTGTTAACCTCTACCACTTCAGCTGGAAGGCTATTCCATGCATCCACTACCCTCTCAGTAAAGTAATACTTCCTGATATTATTTTTAAACCTTTGTCCCTCTAATTTAAGACTATGTCCTCTGGTTGTGGTAGTTTTTCCTTCTTTTAAATATAGTCTCCTCCTTTATGTATTTAAATGTTTCTATCATATCCCCCCTGTCTCGTCTTTCCTCCAAGCTATACATGTTAAGATCCTTTAACCTTTCCTGGTAAGTTTTACCCTTTATGTAAAGCGATGGCAGGGAGACAAGGGGTCAGGCACGAGGGGGGCAGAGGCAGCTATAGTGCCAGGAATACAGCTTTGTATTCCTGGCACTTTAGTATCCTTTTAACTAAAGAAATGATAAAAAAAAAAAAATAAAAAAAAAAAAAAGGGCAATTCTTCTTCAAGTTGCAAGCTTATCCAGCCCCACTACGGTGAGCACCAGAAATTTCTTTGAGAATGGACGGTGTCCCCTGAATACTGTTTTCATGCTGAACTAGAGTTGCCCTCAATCCCAGCTAAGCTCTGCCTTAGAGTGAGGCAGACCTATAGTTACCCAAAATGTGATCATTCTCACAGTGATGATTTAAAACACTTATTTCGGGATCCATTTAGTGTTTGTTTTTTTTCACATGCCTATGACAGTTGTATAAAGAGATTTTTGCTGATTCTACACATGTGAACAACATTACAGCCACAGACTGTTGCTCACTTGTCCTGGTCTTTGAGTCGGCCCAGTTGCAGACATGCTTGTAGGCCAATGGTAATTTCTGTCAGCATATCTGCTAATTTCTTCTGGATCAGCTGGTTCCGGGCAAGGGGCACGCCAAACTGGATCCTAAAATGAAAACAAATATGAAAAATAGGTGTTACACAGTCTCAATTCAATTTCTAGTACCTACAATGGAGACTGCAGCTACTCATTTACACATACCGGTGTTTTTAAATTACTAAAAAGTGGTAAACAAATTTATAAAAATGTTGAGTAATAACATACTGAATGTTTCTGTTGATTCCATTGGTTTTCACTGTGACCGCACCACTTCTAGAATTTTGCACAACTTTTCAGATCACAACAATGAACGTCTCCCAGAATATTTTAGCACAAATATTTGAATTATGTATTTAAACTTCATGCATGGAACTGGACTGTTAAAACAATTGGTCCATACCTGTCCAAAGTGTATTGTCTCGCCGTATGAAAACAAAACTCAGCGGCACCCAGTGCCCCCCAAGAAATTCCATAACGAGCATTATTCAAACAGCCAAATGGACCCTAGGGTATAAAACAGCACAAAATACACAAATTGTAACCATTCACACTAACAACGGGAAAAGATTATACTGTATTACGTAAAGCAGATAGACCCTAATGACCTATACATGGGAGTAATAGCAGGAGTTATAGAGAGGTTATATGGAGTCATAGCAGGAGTTATAGAGAGAGGTTATATGGAGTAATAGGAGGAGTTATAGGGAGAGGTTATATAGAGTAATAGGAGGAGTTATAGGGAGAGGATATATGGAGTAATAGGAGAAGTTATAGAGAGAGGTTATATGGAGTAATAGGAGGACTTATAGGGAGAGGTTATATAGAGTAATAGGAGGAGTTATAGGGAGAGGTTATATAGAGTAATAGGAGGAGTTATAGAGAGGTTATATGGAGTAATAGGAGGAGTTATAGAGAGAGGTTATATGGAGTAATAGCAGGAGTTATAGAGAGAGGTTATATGGAGTAATAGGAGGAGTTATAGAGAGAGGTTATATGGAATAATAGGAGGAGTTATAGGGAGAGGTTATATGGAATAATAGGAGGAGTTATAGGGAGAGGTTACATAGAGTCATAGCAGGAGTTATAGGGAGAGGTTACATAGAGTCATAGCAGGAGTTATAGGGAGAGGTTATACGGAGTAATAGGAGGAGTTATAGGGAGAGGTTATACGGAGTAATAGGAGGAGTTATAGGGAGAGGTTATATGGACTAATAGGAGGAGTTATAGGGAGAGGTTATATGGAGTAATAGGAGGAGTTATAGAGAGGTTATATGGAGTAATAGGAGGAGTTATAGAGAGAGGTTATATGGAGTAATATGAGGAGTTATAGAGATACATTTTATGGAGTAATAGGAGGAGTTATAGAGAGACATTTTATGGAGTAATAAATCACTGGTGACTCACTGATAGCCCAGATACATGGGGAAGTAGGTTTTCCTCAGGTATCTCCACATCCTCCATCAGAATCATGCCTGTCGCAGATGCTCGCAGAGAAAACTTGCCCTCTATTTTAGGGGTGGATAACCCCTTTGTGCCTCTTTCTATCAGGAATCCCCGGATTTTACCATCTTCACACGTAGCCCAAACCACACACAGGTCAGCAATGGGGGAGTTGGTAATCCTATGGATAGAAATGTATAAAATATGTTGTAAATATAATTATCAACAGAAAGATACTCTGTGTGATTATACATAATAAACATTATAACTTCACCTTCAAAACACCAACACTCTATGTCACTTAACTGTATTTAAAGCACCATAACCACTACAAAGTGCTGTAATAGTTGTGGTGTCAGGAGTACCCTGGCCTCCCCACCCAGAATGAAATTAATCAATCTTACTTCTTACCTGGCGTTTGCTGGGTACCGTTCCTTGCCTTCTCTCAGCCTCCAGGTTACTAAGCGCTCCAGTGCAGAGCCACCATATTGGCTGAGAGCGTCAGCTGATCTCTCTCAGCCAATGAGCTAAGCCACGCAACACTTAACTTAGAGATGAGTAACAGCAGGGAGCGGCGCCAGCAGACCTCATGTAAGGAGGCACACCATTATTGATGAGTCTACTACTTACTGGGGGAGAGGGGGGTGTCAGTGTACCCCTGGCATCATAACCATAGAAGTGCACTGTAGTGGTTATGGTGCGCGGAGTGTTCCTTTAAGGTTTGCAAAAGCGGTTATAATATCAATAAAAGTGCGCTTTTGAACTTACTAAAAGTATATTAAACAATGTGAGCATCATTCACATGGAATATAATGAAAGGTAAAGGCAGCATAGACGATGCCGGCACCCTGCCACACTGGAACAAGGCCTTCAAAGTACTGCCATGGTCATATGGCAATATCCAAAGCTTGCATGGTACTTAATAATCTTAATCTTAATAATACTTAATAATCTAATTTTAATATTATGTAAGAGGATATTCTAAACACCATAACAACTTATGTTCGTTGCAAATATTTGCTCACTGCGCACATGCCTTTCTAGTCTCTAACCCCCTCTGAAGGAATCCAAACTATGATTGCGCGCATGATAGATTGGGCAACTGGGATTGGATAACTAAACCGCAAATGGAGCGCTCAGCAAGCCAACAGCAGCCTCAGCTTAAGCATCAATGTCACTACACAATTAACAGGATTGCTACCCCAGACCGGACCACTTAACCCATTATACGCTGCAATGCAAGGCTTTATGGGAGAAGCCAAGACTCTTTTGAAGATTATAAGAGGCTCCTGATTTGCTTACACATTTCCTGATTTTATGGTAAATCACTGCACGCTGTAAGACCTGAGAATATCTAGCAAATGCAGGAAGTTTAATATTCCATATGATTTATAATTAATAATTTGTATTTTTAAATGCATTTTGTATCTTGCACTAAGCATCTGTGTTGTAGCATCCTGGTATGGAATATCCCTTTCAAGGAAGAGAGGGTGAATGTACACTAACAACTGCTGGAGTCCAGAAGGCAGCACCTCCCCCTAGTGGCCATCAGGGTGTACACAGTGTACTTCACAGTTGCTCATACCATGTTTTGGACCCATTGAGTGTGTACGTTTTGCTGCTTGGGTTGTATCTAGCCCTGGTTTCCATTCCAGCCGGGTCACTGCCGTGGTTTGGTTCTGTAAGCCCAAAGCAGCCCAATAGCTCTCCCCGCGCTGTCATATAAAGAGAAAATAGCGATATCAATAATGACAAAATAGCGATAACAAGAAAGATAACATTACTGCAGATATTTCCCTTTGCATTGCTACATAGACACACCATCATGCAATCCATCATGGTCTATATCACCAAACACAGCGGTCTGTGTTTAAGGTTTATGGCAGTCATTTTTTTTTTAACATTATATAAATACATACAATGCTCTGAGAATAAGCCTATTTTATTTGCAAAACACATTTAATCTCAAACACATAATACAATGGAATGTGCCTGTTTTTCTCTGCCTCAACATCAAAGTTAGTTTTTTGTTTTTTTTCCTATACTGACACTTGCTCCTGGACAATATTCAAAGTAATCAGAAATGGAATTGGAGAATTAAGAGTTAAAGGGACAAACCAAGCACCAATATCACTTAATGCTTCATTAATATGCTGCATTTTTTTTAAAACTTGTGTATGCTCAAATCTTTCTAGTTTTTGCACACACAAAAAAATGTAGTAAGTAAAGGAGACAGGTAGTGAGTTAAATTAACTCATTTAGTGCTGTTAGTGGATATTAATGAGGTCAAAACCAAACACATGTAAGTTGTATTGGTACACAGAGTGTTTCTTTAAGAAGTCTTCCAAAATGGCTATTAAGGTCCAAAATGTGCAATTCCCCAAATTCTTGATTTAGTGAATAAACCACAATTTGCAGGTTAAACTAGGAGTGACGAAGACAAAAGACAGAGTACCTTTATCCAAAGCACATTCAGTGCTACACCATCACGCACATACCTAGTCTGGGCAGGTATTTTTGTTTCTGTTCCTCCGTCCCATAGGCATTGATAGGATGCATGACAAGGGAGGACTGGACGCTCATTACAGATCGATAACTGCTGTCCACACGCTCCACCTCTCGCGCCAACAAACCATATGCAACGTAGGATGTACCAGCACAACCGTAACCTGAGGAACAATCAAACAGAATGGTATACAGTTTTATTATACAGTTAAACCTGGCCCTCCAACTGCATTATTTGTTTAATTCTCTGCCAGGCAGAATTGTGGGATCTGTAGTCCAACAGCTAAGTCTGGACAGCCTGATATAGATTAATATTTCCAAGCACTGAATAATAAATGCCATATAGATACAAACTGACACCACACACACGCCGTCATACCTTTAATCGTAGAACCTAGGACTCCAAGCTGTCCCATCTCTGACATAATCTCCCGGTTGAATACTGTAAGCAAGGAAAGGGTTAACCATTAATATGGGAAACACAGGATGTTACAGCATAAATGCTTAGTGCACGAATAGCGGGGAAGGAATCGGCCATATTGGGCACGTTTGTGGAGGAATAATGAGATGAATGAGAGGATGCAGGGAATGTGTCGAAGGTTAATGGGACACTATAGTCACATAGTTTAATGAAGCAGTTTGTGTATCGATCATGCCTCTGACGTCTCACTGCTCAATTATCTGCCATTTAGAAGTTAAGTCACGCTTGTTTTTGTTTAAGCAGCCCTTGCCACACCTCCCTGGCTGTGACTGACACAGCCTGCATGAATCACGACTCATATGTTTACTTGTTTTAGAACTTGTTTTGTATCCTGCTCTGTAAATTGAACTGTAATCAGACACTGTGTCTAACAGGCTATTAACAAAGGAGGAAATAGGAAATTCTAGCTTAAACAGAGTGGCAATAGAGGAAGTGTAAATATTAGATCTCTCTTTACAGGAAGTGCAGGGCATGTGTGACTAGGGCTGCATAAACAGTATTATTTTGTTTTGAACGTATTTATTGTCATGAGTCAGAGAGAAATACCAAGCAGGACAGTCACATGTGTCACATTTTAAAATAGCAGAGTTGAGTCGAATGTCTTGCGGATCCTACATGACTTTTTTGTTTAAAAGGAAAAGAAAAGGATAACATAGAATCAGAATTATGCATGCTCTCTTTTTCAAGTCGTGTGTGTGGAGGCACAGTAAATAAGATCTACAGCTTTGTTATTGTAAATATGAAGCAACACCGGTGGTAACAAATCTGGATTGCCCAGTTTCAAGATATTTGTAACATTAAACTATGGGGGGGGTTGGCCTGCTATTTACCGAGTTAGGTACCAGTCTGTAAAATTGAAAATAGATTTAATTGTGGATTGAATAGAGCTATCCAGTGAGATAATATAAGGCTACCAGGAGAGAAAGAATGTTTTTGTCTAATGAGGGTAAACAAAGTGATTTAACTCCTAAATGACAGAGAATTGAGCAGTGAAATTGCAGGGGCATGTTCTATACACTAAAACGGCTTCATTAAACTGAAGTTGTTTTGCAATAGTGTCCCATTAATGCACCCTAGGATAGGAGAGGAACAGCTGGAAAGGGTGCAATGTAGTACGGAGAGACTGAAAGCTGCATGTTATCTAACTGCAACCAGGCTGTGACAGCCATGCATGCGGCTGTACTGCAGAATTTCAGAGAAACAGTCATGCAGCGGGATAATGGTGTAGAGAGCCCTAGGAGAGTAACCTACTGGTGAAGGAGAAAGTTGAAGTCAAACTTACAGTAATAAGAAACAAAGACAAATAACAAAACAAAAGATAAACGGATAATGGCTTATTTCTATACAGACATGGAGGAAGAGTTGTGCTCATTTTCAACTGTACCTTCCTGGCGATTGGCTTGGAGTATTCGTGGCATCAGTTTCTCCTGGCAGTAGGCATGGAAGCTGTCCCGGATCATGATCTCATCTTCCGTCAGCTGGGAATTGAGACAAAGGGCGTCCCTCCAATCAAACTGCACCCTGGCTGTGAGAAGACAACGTGGCATTAACCACATGTATAGCGCTCATCCAATCAAATTGCACCCTGCCTGTGAGAAGACAACATGGCATTAACCACATGTATAGCTCTCATCCAATCAAACTGCACCCTGGCTGTGAGAAGACAACGTGGCATTAACCACATGTATAGCGCTCATCCAATCAAATTGCACCCTGCCTGTGAGAAGACAACATGGCATTAACCACATGTATAGCTCTCATCCAATCAAACTGCACCCTGGATGTGAGAAGACTACATGGCATTAACCACATGTATAGCTCTCATCCAATCTAAATGAACGCAGCTACCAGTATTGGGCAATGCATTCATAAAATTCATAGCGGACTGCGTCCAGGATAGCCAAAGTTCACCTATTCACATTTGTAGAACACGCAAACCCAACAATCTTTGACAGTCTCCTTCCTAGTTTTCTATGAAAGACACTGTGCTAAATCTGTGGTCTCTACAAATCATGGAAAAAAAATAATTCAGGCAACATAAGTCTTACTGAATAGCGGTTATCTTGTGCAGTAGTTCCATTCATGTCTTTTCATGAGTTAAACTACTGCAAAATGTGTCAACACAAACTCCTTCCTGCTCGGCACGGCCATTTTTAAAGGGTCACGATAGTCACCCAAACCTCTTCATCAAGAGGTATATTGCAGGACTAAGACTGCCTCTAGTGGCTGTCAATCAGATAGCCACTAGAGGAACTTCCTGGTGGCTTACCGACTTTTTGTTGCCTGATGCTGGACATTTACTCACGCGCTGCATGAGGACATCCAGCGTCAACATCCCCATATGAAAGCATTGAGTAATTTTATTCCTATGGGGAAGGCCTAATGCACTCGCAGCGCTTACCGCACATGAGCCTTAGCCCGCCCTCATTGGATGACGTTGGAGGAGGTGGAGCGCTGGAATCGGATAAATAAGTGACTAATGTTTTCTTTTTTCTTTTTTCTCCCTTTATAGCTGGGGAGGAAAGGGGGTGCAGACCAAAGTGCTCTATAGTGTTAGGAATACACTTTTTATAGGTTCTTTTGCATTTTTTTTCCTTGTTGTCCTTTAATGGAATTATGCAAATAATAAGAAACGCCATTTACACCAAAAAGTTAAATAGGGGTTCTTGCCAGGTCACAGAGCCTCTTTAATTACCATTACAACAGGAAGATAAGCAGGACATTTGGAAAGATGATTTGTTATCTAAAGAATTAAGTAGAAAAACCTACTATGTCAACACAGATATACATGTCCTGCTCACCAGACATTTAGATCTTAAAGGACCACTATAGTCACCCAGACCACTTCAGCTCAATGAAGTGGTCTGGGTGCCAGGTTCCCCAGGTTTCAGAGAAACTGCTAGGTTTACAGCTGCAGGGTTAATCCAGCCTCTAGTGGCTGTCTTCCTGACAGCCGCTACAGGCACTTCTGCAACGCTGAATGCGAAAAATGCATCCAGCGTGCAGAACGTCCATAGGAAAGAATTGAGAAATGCTTTCCTATGGGCGTTTTTAATGCGCGCGCAGCTTGGGAGCTGACGCCAGAGTGGGAGGAGAGGTCACCAGGGCCGAGGGAGCCCGGCGCTGGATTAAAGTAAGTAGCTGAAGGGGTTTGAAACTCCTTTAAGCCCAGCGGGAGGGGGGGCCCTAAGGGTTATACAGTGTCAGAAAAATTTGTTTTCCTGACACTATAGTGATCCTTTAAAGTGGTACTGTCACATCTGAGTTTACCACATAGAAGATTTACAAAAAAAGAGACTGTGGTGGAATTTTACGGATATGCCTATGCGATCAGAAGAAATAAGACAAATTATGACTGTTTTGTCGAATGTACAGGAATACTCCCGACAAAATGTGACAAAAGACAGATGCACGAAAAGATCTATGGAGGGTCCCACAGTTTTTGGAGGCTTTATCTTCAATGAGATAAAGATGGAAAGGAAGTGGATGATGGTGGCGTAGGAAAGTTTCAGAAAAATAGACCGCCTTTGCAGAGTACCACCACAGAAAGTTACATGCCACCTTAGGTGGGGTCCTTGAGGAAAAACAAAAATGGAAAGACCCTTGCAAGTGACAGTGTTGCTTTAACACATATCCAATGCAGCAAATAACATTTCTCAGACAATATGAAACATTACAAGAGACGCACTCACATTTTGCACTTTTTTTCTCATTCTGTGCCTTGAGATCTGGAAAGCAAAACATACCTTAGAACTTCATACACAAAATAATAGCGTCTTAAAGAATTAACTAAAAAAAAAAAACAAAAGAAACTCAAGATATCTACGTGCAATTTAACGGAGAAATCAAAACAGGTCTGCCCAAACAAGATAATCTGTATTTTATTACTCAGCAAAGATTACTATAGTGAGTCATAACCTTCCCCATCAGGTCATATCCCTCACTGACTCCAGAGTCTTTATTCCTCCTTTCTCTTTTTGAGTGATACGAGCTATATGAGAATGATGTGATCAGTACTTTAACAGTTAAACATCCATAATTCTACCTTGAATGAAGAACACAGAAGATAGGCCCACATAGGACACACCAACCAGTTGAGGTTCTAGTTATTTGGGGCATGTCTTACCTTTCTGCTGTGCCACAGTGCTCTGCGCCCTCAATCCACCGGCACAAATACTCCATCTTGCCTTGTTCAAAAGACGCAAGGGGGCACCAGCCAGCGACATTGTAACTAATTCTAAAGAAATAAACAATAAACGTATCAGGCAATAACCAATGGATGAACACATAAAACATACAAACCATATAGTCAGACATGTATGGTAAGCCCTGAATGGCATGGGGTTCTTAAAACAGATTATCAACCTCTTCTCTTTACTGCCGTATTTTAAAATCCAAGATCCATGGGTATTCCCTTTCTTTAATATATCTTTCATTTTTCTATCTCTTGCCATGTATTCTATGGTTTAAAATCGCCACGGTCATCGCCCTCCAATAAATATAGAACCTTTATGATATACTCACACTAGTTGGAGTGTCACTGAAATTCCAACTCAGCCAAAAGAGATCCTAAGAAAACGTAGGGACTACCTCGTCTTGGAATTTTTTGCTATGCTTGACAAAAGGTGGAGCTACCTTTTATCAAGCATTGTAAACCACTAGCCATCACTAGTGACAGCTGAGGTACCGAAGGCTCTGACTACAGAGGATCTCCCGGTCTCCCAAGTTCCTCCGTCCGTAGATATCAGTGTTCTCTGGTGCATGTGCAAGAATACAACACCGTCGTGGGCTCCCGGCAGCTGAGAAGGACCGGAGAAAGAGCGTGGCAGTGGCCGCGAGGGACAGGTTCCGTTAATTAAAACTCACCTTCCCCTGCACCTGGCGACAACTGAACACCCAGCAGCAAAGTCACAATCGGGGGTCTTTGCAAATGATGTAAACACCCCAGACTGTGGCAGGGATGCTTGTTTAAAAGGAAATGTTTTCATATTTTATGAATATTGAGAATAAAAGAGTGTATGTCATTTACTGTGCAGTATTATAGAATGAATACGTGGAGGTTAGTGATACTTTTCAGTGCCTCTCCCTGCTTACCTTTACCTTACTTTGTGGCTTGTGATCCTCTTTAAATTCCTGACAATCCTTATTTTAGTAAATAACCCCGTAAGTCCTCTATGTTCAGACGCACCAATTATCTGCCAAATTCATTCACAATCTGAAAGTCTGACACCATCCACGGGGAGCATATGCGAGATGCCCTGAGCCGGCAAACAATGCCAGGATTATTGGCTCGTAATTACCAGCACAGGTTTTGGTCGCATAAGTTGTGCTACTGACCAAAGAGGACGCAAGATAGCCTGGAATTGCACTGAAAAGAGGTATTTACTGATATGCAAGCCTTCAAAAACAATACACACAAAAGGCTGTAACACATGCAATCATTTAATTGAAGAAAAAAAAAAAAAAGTTTGCTGAATGGGATTTCTGGATTTTCTTTTCTAACTTTATATATTTTTCACTTTAAAAAGTGAGGGAGGGGAGGGGGGCACCAACCTTTTTATCCTGATCAATTACACGGGCCAAAAAATAAGTAAACACCCCCCTCAAAGAATAAGAAACAAACTGTAGTGTGTGTCCAATATTAACAGAAATGTAAATGAAGAGGGGAAAAAAAAGTGTTAAAGTTCTAGCAGACCTGTTGGTGTCTCTAATTATTGTCCATTTTTACCACCAATCGGTGTTATGAGAATGTGGAAACGCCTCTGCTATCAGCCAATGAGGGTAGACTTGTATTAAAATCCACTCTAGGCAGCAGCTGTGATGTTTTTACAAAGCCCAGCAGGAGTTTGTATAACACAAAGCATGGAACCAATACATAGAATGTAATATATTAAATATCAAGCATCTGTTTATGAAGACAGTTTGGCAGGTCTCATTTTCTGATCTGCAGCCACTGGTTTTAGCTTATTTGCACAAAATATGTGACATCCTCCCTTTAAACCTTTGACCTCCTAAATTCAGAGAAAGCTGACTGTGACAGGAGGTCAGTCCAAAGGTCCAATGAGTGGCAGTGCCCAGAAGGAGCACTTACAGTACATGGCTGGCAGGTAGGTTGGTGCATGTAATCACAGCATTGTAACCCCTCACAGGGCTGCCACCTTCCCTCTCTTCTATTTACACAGAAACCCCTTTCTGTGCATTGATTTATTGGAATATTATCAGAGTTTATGCAAAGTATTAATTTGTGCTAAAGCACTAATTTTATATATTAATATACTATGACAGAGACTGACACAGGGTGTTTAATACACATTAATCACAAAGCACTAATTGTCATAGTATATCTATATATAAAGTGACTGACACAAGGTGTTTAATACACATTAAATCAGACAGTGCTGACCCTCAGACCTGTAACAGACAGCAGATTGATAAGATCAGACAGATTAGTGATTTGTCATTTGACCTAATGCCACCATATGTACAAAGCATTCACAGACCAACACAATCCAATCACTGGTAATACTATAAACACCCACAAATATCCCAGGATCCCCTCACCTTGTACAACTCTCACCGAATGCTGCTCTTATGAAACAGGTGCCTGCAGCGACCCCTAGAGGTGCAACGTGTTTCCCCGGCGCGCGTTGATGACGTCACGGACAGTCTCAAGGCGCCATGTTGAGTGTGGAAAGTAATTATAGGTGGGGAAGGTCTTTTTCAAATCCTTTCACTTTTGTTTAATATATATATATTCCTGTCTCTCACGAGTAATTAAGAGTACATTGAGACTCCCCACCTACCAAGTCCTTATTATGGGCTCCACTGTCCTACTTTTCTAGGAGCTCCATATAGTTAGTGTCTGAGTGTATGAGAGCTCCACAGCAATAATACTCCCAGTAATGTGTCTGAGTGTATAACAGAGCTCCACAGCAATAATACTCCCAGTAATGTGTCTGAGTGTATAACAGAGCTCCACAGCAATAATACTCACAGTAATGTGTCTGAGCGTATAACAGAGCTCCACAGCAATAATACTCCCAGTAATGTGTCTGAGTGTATCATAGAGCTCCACAGCAATCATACTCCCAGTAATGTGTCTGAGTGTGTAACAGAGCTCCACAGCAATAATACTCCCAGTAATGTGTCTGAGTGTGTAACAGAGCTCCACGGCAATAATACCCCCAGTAATGTGTCTGAGTGTGTAACAGAGCTCCACGGCAATAATACCCCCAGTAATGTGTCTGAGTGTATAACAGAGCTCCACAGCAATAATACTCCCAGTAATGTGTCTGAGTGTATAACGGAGCTCCAAGGCGATACTCCCAGTAATGTGTCTGAGTGTGTAACAGAGCTCCACAGCAATAATACTCCCAGTAATGTGTCTGAGTGTATAACAGAGCTCCACAGCAATAATACTCCCAGTAATGTGTCTGAGTGTGTAACAGAGCTCCACAGCAATAATACTCCCAGTAATGTGTCCGAGTGTATAACGGAGCTCCACTGCAATAATACTCCCAGTAATGTGTCTGAGTGTATAACAGAGCTCTACAGCAATAATACTCCCAGTAATGTGTCTGAGTGTATAACAGAGCTCCACAGCAATAATACTCCCAGTAATGTGTCCGAGTGTATAACGGAGCTCCACAGCAATAATACTCCCAGTAATGTGTCCGAGTGTATAACGGAGCTCCACGGCAATAATACTCCCAGTAATGTGTCTGAGTGTATAACAGAGCTCCACAGCAATAATACTCCCAGTAATGTGTCCGAGTGTATAACGGAGCTCCACGGCAATAATACTCCCAGTAATGTGTCTGAGTGTATAACAGAGCTCCACAGCAATAATACTCCCAGTAATGTGTCTGAGTGTATAACAGAGCTCTACAGCAATAATACTCCCAGTAATGTGTCTGAGTGTATAACAGAGCTCTACAGCAATAATACTCCCAGTAATGTGTCTGAGTGTGTAACAGAGCTCCACAGCAATAATACTCACAGTAATGTGTCCGAGTGTATAACGGAGCTCCACGGCAATAATACTCCCAGTAATGTGTCTGAGTGTATAACAGAGCTCCACAGTAATAATACTCCCAGTAATGTGTCCGAGTGTATAACGGAGCTCCACGGCAATAATACTCCCAGTAATGTGTCTGAGTGTATAACAGAGCTCCACAGCAATAATACTCCCAGTAATGTGTCTGAGTGTATAACAGAGCTCTACAGCAATAATACTCCCAGTAATGTGTCTGAGTGTATAACAGAGCTCTACAGCAATAATACTCCCAGTAATGTGTCTGAGTGTATAACAGAGCTCCACGGCAATAATACTCCCAGTAATGTGTCTGAGTGTATAACAGAGCTCCACAGAAATAATACTCCCAGTAATGTGTCTGAGTGTATAACAGAGCTCCACAGCAATAATACTCCCAGTAATGTGTCTGAGCGTATGACAGAACTCAACAGCAATAATACTCCCAGTAATGTGCCTGAGCGTATAACAGAGCTCCACAGCAATAATACTCCCAGTAATGTGTCTGAGTGTATAACAGAGCTCCACAGCAATAATACTCCCAGTAATGTGTCTGATTGTATAACAGAGCTCCACAGCAATAATACTCCCAGTAATGTGCCTGAGTGTATAACAGAGCTCCACAGCAATAATACTCCCAGTAATGTGTCTGAGTGTATAACAGAGCTCCACAGCAATAATACTCCCAGTAATGTGTCTGAGTGTATAACAGAGCTCCACAGCAATAATACTCCCAGTAATGTGTCTTGGGTGTATAACAGAGCTCCACAGCAATAATACTCCCAGTAATGTGTCTGAGTGTATAACAGAGCTCCACAGCAATAATACTCCCAGTAATGTGTCTTTAAACTACAATGACTGTGTTTAGAAATCAGTCTGTGTAAATAAGATACACTGTTCTTGTACACCCCTGCCCACACCCCCACTCACACCCCTAAATTAAATTGCCCCTCGTTGTCCATTTGAAATGTTGGTAGATATATGGGCTGTACTTAAGGGAACACAGAAGCTTTGCGTATACAAATGTGTATTCCTAACACTATAGTGCCCTGTTAGCAGTTTAGATCCCCGGCCCTCCATTTACAAAGGAAAAAAGGTTCTGTTACTTTCCTTTTCGCCCTCGCACCATCGTCCCATCTTCAACGCTGGGATCATAAAGACTGATAATCTCAGCCAATCCAATGCTTCCCCTAGGAAAGCATTGGGAGGCTAGTGCGCAGCACTGCGCCAATCAGATGGTGTCTATGAGACGATCTGTTAGAAGTAGCTAAAATATATACTTGGCTATTTTAGAGGGAGTGTGACAGCCACTAGAGGCATTTAGACTCTGCAATGTAAACATTGCTGTTCTGGCAGATGGCAATGTTTTATGTTGGAGTGCTAAACAGACAGGGACATGGCACTCGGACCGCCTCATTGAGATGAAGTGATCTAAGTGCCTATAGAGTCCCTTTAAGAAAGTCTGCTCTGCAAGATGTGTCAGAATTTTTTAATTCTGGATGCTCTGGCTTTAAATTAGCATTTCACTGTGAATTCTCATCTTAGTAAAAATCCCATGTGACAGAGCTCCTATACTCTGATTTAGTATCTCCGCCAGGTATCCCTAGCTAGAGTGATTATAGCTCAATCCCCAAGCATGAGCCATGACTGTTTTGTACCAAACCCCACTCTCAAATAATGGCTTCCATGAACCCCATAGAAGGGAGCTCCCACGGGGGCGAAGCCTAACTGTCATGCCCTCCACCTCTTGGAGGCTTCTGACCTGTTGGTCTAGACGCCAGTTGTATAAGTGACTCAGTCAATCCGTCACATCCCTGTTTATACCTTTTTTTCAGAGATTGTTTTTCTGTTCTCTGTTATAATAAGTGGCTCCTCTGGGGGAGGTGTCTAAATGTCATGAAGCTACCCCCTTACAGCGGATCCCAGCCTGCCCCGTTCTACACACTAATCTGTAGCTGTGGCGTTTTACAAGAGCCACTTATGTTCATTCAGGTCAGGTGACTTTCCCTTTTATATCTTATTCTAATTTTGTATAAACCAGATTTTTGTTCTTACTTACAAACATTTCCTGTTTTTTTCCACACATCTTGTCTTTTCATTATCTAAGTTTCCATTTTATTTCCACATAGCATCAGCGATAAAGTGAAATTATGATTGAGGTGTAGAAGCATAGGAGTATTATAATTCTTCAAAATGGGAATCCTTAAAAAGTCATCCTAATAGATTTCTCCTATCTGATATTATTATTATTATTATTATTATTATTATTATTGTCATTTGGTGCCTGTTGTTGATGCAAGATAAATGTTTTAGCCAAACTTGTCCTGCTTCTGCCAAAATCTGTACATTGTAACACATTTAACAAGCTGAAGCAGACTTCTTCAATGGTTTTACCATAAAACCATAACAACATGACTGAATACACAAGATATAACAGGGCCGGGCCAAGTGCATACTGCTGCTTTGTATCCAACCATTAGTTCCTGTTTTTGCACAAGATTCTATGTATCCGTGTTGCCACTAAACCAATGGGCAATACTGGCACACAGTCCCAATCTATAGTTGTAGGGTTGTCAAAGCTTGAAAACCTGTGATAAAAACTTCACAATCTAGGGGCAGCGGCAAGTAATCTACCATGGCCCCACAGTGACACCCTGGATCATTACAGTAGGTCTGATAATCTCCTCGCACCAAAAGTCAGGTTAGATCCCAGGTGCGCCACTAGAGGCTGTCTTAGTCCTCCAATGTAAACATTGCAGTTTCTCTAAAATTGCAATGTCTTACATTGCAGAGCTACGGGCAATAAGGACACTGCCCCCAGACCACTTTAATGAGCTGAAGTGGTCTGGGTGCCTATAGGGTCCCTTTAAGTTTATCCATGTTATCCTACTGAGAGGCTGGTTGAACATTGACTGCAATCTACAGCTTAGAGCAGCTAAACAACTATATTCATAATTGACCACTAGAGGGCTCTGCTTCTCCTTTTCTCCCCTGCAATAAAGATGGTAACAATGCTATTTACTAAAGTTAATTAAAAGAGAATTTCACATTTAAGGCTACAGTAGCTGAACTGAAAGCAAAACTGAGTTAGAGATTTTTTTTTTCCAGTTTAGCTGTTACCAAACTTAAAGGACCACTATAGTGCCAGGAAAACAAACTTGTTTTCCTGGCACTATAGTGCCCTGAGGGTGCCCCCACCCTCAGGGACCCACTCCCGCCGGGCTGAAGGGGGAGGAAGGGGTTAATCCCTTACCTTTCTCCAGCGCCGGGCTCCCTCGACGCTGGGACTCTCCTCCTCCTTCAGTCGTCATCCTCCGAATGCGCATGCAGGGCAAGAGCGCGCATTCAGCCAGTCCATAGGAAAGCATTCTCAATGCTTTCCTATGGACGCTGGCGTCTTCTCACCGTGAAAATCACAGTGAGAAGAGCGGAAGCGCCTCTAGCGGCTGTCAATGAAACAGCCACTAGAGGCTGGATTAACCCATAGGTAAACATAGCAGTTTCTCTGAAACTGCTATGTTTACAGCATGCAGGGTTAACCCCAGAGGGACCTGGCACCCAGACCACTTCATTAAGCTGAAGTGGTCTGGGTGCCTATAGTGGTCCTTTAAATTTTGAATTAGAATTTTAGTGTATATCCCTGCATAGTAAGTTTTGGAATATGTCAAAGATTTTGCCATTAACTCGTCACTGAGAGACTCACACTCAGCAGAGCTAGTCTTCAGCTCATACATGTCATGGAAAACAAGTTCAGCTTAGTGCATTGCTCTGTTTTCCTGGCTGAGCCAATTGCCACATATTGAATACTGATTGTCCCATGTCTGCCTTTTGCCAATGTTCTCTTTTCCTGACTTTGGAAGATTGAAGCTAGGCTCGGAAATGTGCTAATCTCTTGGTTTATAATTTCTGTTTGTGCGTAGACACCTTCACAGAGAGAACGTTTGAAGCTGCAAGACCATCAACATTTTGACAAATTCTCAATTCCGTCCCATTCTCCCAACTAAGGGGGACACTAAGTATCATAACCACTGCAGCTCATTGAAGTTATGGGCTGCTCTGGCTCCATTAAGAGCATTAATGGGTCTTTTTAAGAATTGGAAATCTGCAGTCACCCACAGTCTGGCCATGCAACGTTCGATGGCAATGACAGGCTGAGACTGCGCACTACTCTCAGCCAACAATTGCCGTCAAGGCGCTCTGTAGATAGAGGCGCACCAGCAAGGCGTGCAGAGCTATTCTCCGCCCCTGCGTTAGGCTCAAGCGCTTATATTAAGCCATAATTGGCGCCTGGCACCACCATCAGGATTCCCCCTCGCTGGCCCAAGGTAAGGTTTGTTTTGCTTCAGCCCGTATCCCCCAAATCGCAGCCTTTATGCCCTACTGCAGCGCCCAAATCCCTACTACAGCCACTCACCCTCACAATTACAGCCCATTTACCCTACTACAGCCCTAACCCCCCAATTGTATCCTCTATAACTTACTACAGGCCTTATAGTCAAACAGCAGCCAATGTTCCCTACAGCCCATAACTCCCCCACAACAGCCCTTCCCTCACTACAGCCCAATCCCCTACTACAGCCTTTATCCCTCCTTTGACACCCCATACTCCCTACTACAACCCATATTTAAAGTCTCAGTTCAATGTTCCCTCACTGCAGTTCCTATTCTTACTACAGCCTCCACCCCCCTACTACAGCCCCTATCTTCCCACTACAGCCCCTACATCTCAATTTTAGCCCCTCTCCCCCTACTACAGCCCTTCCCTCACTGCAGCCCTATCCCCTACTACAGCCTTTATCCCCCCTTTGATACCCCATACACTCTACTACAAGCCATATTCCCTTACTACAGTCCTCCCCCACTACAGCCCCTCTCCCCCAATTGCAGTCCTCTTTGTTACTTCACTGGAAAACACCTAGACTTTCTGTGCAGAGCAATGAGTGGATTAAGATGCATTTTCCTGCCAGCTCTATAAATAATATACAAATAATATCAACAGTTTAAAGTTCTCTAAAATATCTGCCTGATTGTTAGTCATGTGCATTCGTTTACGTATTCGTTTACTAAAACGTAAACGAAAGCCTTACAAACGAAATATGAACTAAACGAAAGGGCACATGCCAAAAGCATTACCTTTTTGTTTTGTTCGTTCATTAGACTCTGTGCTGCAGGGGAATTAACCCCACAGCCCTGAGAAATACTAGTTACTAGTGCAGTAAGGGGGGACCTGGCACAGGTTAAATCCTGCCCATGCCACTACCTGTGCCAGGTCCCCCCTAAGCTTGATAATGACCTGGTTACCGGTCGAAATGTTGCAATAAATCTGCCTGGAAGCAACCGCAGTGAGTGCCAGAGATTTTTTTCATTAATACGGACCCCCATGTAGTAGAGGCATGTCTCTTAATCAGTGAGCAGACAGTGGCTGCTCGCTGTCATTTAAAACTGGATGTAAATAAATCAGTATCTTATATAGAAGTGATAGAGAGCTACGGTAAGAGTACGTGTAACCAAAAGTTATAGTAAAAACTATAACAATGTTGCAATATGAAAAAGTAGCTAATAACTTAAAGGGGGGACCTAATGTCCCCCCTGGACCCCACCCATGAGCGGCGGGTGGGGACCCTAATACATTAAAGGGGGGACCTAATGTCCCCCCAAGGCCCCCAACCCATGAGCAGCGGGTGGGAACCCTAAAATAAATAATGGGGGGACCTAATACCCTTAAACGGCATGTGCGGACCCTAATAAATTAAAGGGGTGACCTAATGCCCCCCCTCATCCCCACAGATGACCGGCGGGTGGGGACCACAAAATACAAAGTGACTAGGGGTCCCCAAGCCCCTAGTCACTCCCCACCCACAATTAAAAAACCCTACATACCCCCCCTCACCCTAATAATAAACTAAACCTGTAAAATTAAATGTCATACTTACCATTTGATGTTTTTTTTTCTTCTTTTCTTTCTTCAGCCTCAAAAAAATCCATAATACACGTCGCAACTGTAAAAAAAAAAAAAAAAAAAAGCGCACCCCCCCCCCATGGGTGGGGACCAGGAGGAAAATAAGTTCCCCCTCACCTGCGGGTCACAGATAGGGGTGCGGGGGGGGCACTATGTCCCCCCCCATTTTAGTCATGTGTGTTCCCCCTTATTTTACTACTGACTGGGCAGCAATAGCTGCCCAGTCACTAGTTTTAAATGACAGCGAGCAGCCACCGGCCGACTTCCTCCTTGCTTTTCTATTTTTTGGCGAATGCGCAGTGCTGTTTTCGTCCTAATGGCCGAAAACAAATTATTTTTTAACGAATTTCGTTTGAAAACGAATGGTTTGCAGCCAAAATTCGGGATTGAATAATTAAATTTGTATTCAGTACGAATTCCGTATGAAACTAAAATTTCACTGGTGCACGTCTACTGATCGTATCTAGAATCAAACTATAAGCACTTTCTCATCAGAGCGCTCTCAAAGCACGATAACCAGTACCAGTTAGGGAAGTATGGGAGCGGCCCCTCCCTTTTTTGTCAAATCATTTACATCTTTTTTTTTTTTTTTTGTCAAAAGTCACTTTGGGTTCTGCACACCCTTTCAGATTAGGACATTGTGATGAGGAAATTCACTTCTTCATAACCAGTTTAAAAAATAAATATATGAGATCTTTGTTAAGGAGATTTTCTGAGGTACTTTTTTTTTTTTTTAAATTCTTTATTTTTCGTTTTTGGTGTTTGATATTGTAGTTTCGCATACAGGTGTGCACGTAAGTGCCCCAAATATACAATAGAGATACAATTTCGTTTAAGTTTCGCACCAATTCTGCGGTTTGTGGGTTTGTTGCTATTGGCGCTCCGCGTGAGCGGTGGTGTGTTGACATGCTTATGGTGTCTGTGTTGCAGTAAAGCTGTGTTCAATTGTCTAGTTCTTCATGTCGTGCTGAGTGAGGGGATCTGCCGCAGGTGGCGTTTTGCATTGAGTGATTACCCCTAACCAAGGGGGCAGCGGGGGGGGGGGGGATGTCGGGTTTGTTGTCGCCAAGTGTGTGTGTACAGGTTGTGCTGGTTGTTGTGGTGTTGAAAAAGTGAACATAAAAATATTAATGAATAACCAACTAAAACATAAAGTAAACATTATAGTTCCAGCATGAAAGGTATGCCACTATTGTGTTGGTAGGGTTCGTGGTGTCGTTTCATATCCTTCACGGCACCGGTTGTTGTGATCCGCCTTGTCCCGGTTCAAACGGGGTAGAGTTCTCAGGGATCCAGGCCCTCGTCTGAGGTCTGTTCCGTGTCGCGTTCGTGGGGTTAGATAGTCCCAGGGTATCTAGGAGGGGTGTTGCTTCCTCCACCGAAGTTAGAACATGTGTTGTTTCTTTGTGCGTGATCTCCAAAGTTCCGTTTGCGCCCCACCTGTAAGCTATGTTTGCTGAGCGTAGTTGTGTGGTGAGCGGACCATAGGTTTTGCGCCACAAGAGGGTGGCTTTAGATAGGTCTTGGAAGAATGTTAATGAGGAGTCCTCAAATAGCAGTGGTGTCTTGCCTTTCAGCCCCGCCATTATGTGTAGTTTGTCTTGTACAGTGACGCATCTGAGGATGACATCTCTGGCCGGTGGGTTTTTTAGGTGAGGGGCGCTGGGTAAGCGGTATACTCCGTCTATTGTGATTTTCTTTGCGAGTGAGTGTGGCAGCACGGTAGTCAGCAGGCGCCTGACATAGTGTGGCAGCTCGTCTGCAGATATCGTCATAGGTATGCCCCGGATCTTGATGTGGGAGCGGCGCTGTCTGTCTTCAATGGTTGACATTTTAATTGCCAGGTAGGTATGTTGTTGCTGTATTTGTTTGATGGTGTCTTCCATTTGGGTCATGTGAGTGTGGACTTTCACCACTTCTTCCTCCGTGTTTCGCACCCTTTCTGCGACTGTGTGTAGTTCAGTCTTAAGGATGGCTGAGTCTGCGGCAAGGAGTTTGTGGATCTCTGTTAGAAGGATTTTGAGATCTCGTTTGGTGGTTGGGGCTGAGTCATCTGTGGACTCCGGTGGTGGTGCCCGTGGCTCTTGTGAAGGCCCTGGGGAGTCAGGTCTGTGCAGTGTAGTGGTGTGTGCACTCATCGGCTGCAGTGCCTGGGTGTGCTCCTGAGGGTCAGAGCCCTGGTTTGCCTGGATTTGGGGCCTTGTATGTGGTGGCGTCAGGGAGTGCTCAGGGGGGGTAGGGTCTGGTGGTTTCATGTGGGTTGCCTTGTCCGTCTGTCGTGTCTGAGACAGCAGGCCAGTTAGATTGGGGCTCTGTTGAGCTGTATTAGGTGCCTGGGCGGGGTCCGGCCTGTCTGCTGTGGCAGCTGGCTTGGAGTTAGTAGGCCGTTGTAGCATGGCCCCTATATCCCTGTCCCCAGGTGTACCTTGCGGTTTTTGAGAGCGGCGCCCCATGGCTGGTGTGTGAGCAGGGACGATGGGTTGGTCCCACAGATAGTGGTCGTTCCTGAACTCTGTCGGGTGTCCGCACAGGATTTCCGCGAGGCCGGGGATCGCTGGTGTTTGGTAGGCCCTGTTTTTCCGTCTCCTCTTCTGCAGCCGTTGCGGCTGAAAGAAAGGCATCGGGTGGTGCAGTGAATTGTGCCGGTGCCCGTTTGGTAAGTGGCAAGGCTGGATGGGTGCTGGATACTTTGATGTTCGTGGATGTAGTTTTGGAAGTTGGGAGCTTAGCGAAATGGCGTCCGCTCGGGTCTAGTAGCAGGCTCCGCCCCCCTTCTGAGGTACTTTAATACACATTAACAACACATTTGTGAGAAAATGAAGGACCCTCACAACGGAACAACACCATCCAATTACCGACCAATAACCTGCCTCCCCACAACATGGAAACTCCTGTCAGGCATCGTAGCCTTCAAGAACCAAGGGCATATGAGTCAAAATATATGAGCAAAACTCAGAAGGGGATTGGAAGCAACACCAGAGGATCAAAACACCAACTGCTGATAGACCAAGCAGTCACAAGGGATTCTAAGACCAGGCAAACCAATCTGTGCACGGCCTGGATTGACTACAAGAAAGCCTATGACACAATTCCACACACATGGTTACTGGAATGCTTGGCTCTCTACAAGGTTAACAAGACAATAAGAGCCTTCATCAAGAACTCGATGGGCAAGTGGAAAACAACTCTAGAAGCCAATTCCAGGACAATAACTCAAGTGTACATTAAATGTGGCATATACCACGGGGGTGATGCGCTATCCCCAAGGCATTTCTGCATAGGCCTCAACCCCCTCAGCCAGATCATCAAGAAGAGTGGATACAGATACAGGTTCAAGAGTGGAGCTAACATCAGCCACCTGCTCTACATGGATGACATCAAGCTGTATGCCAAGAATGAGCGGGACATTGACTCCCTGATCCACCTAACTAGGATATACAGCAATGACATTGGAATGTCGTTCGGACTAGAGAAGTGCGGGCGGATGATAACAAAAAGATGCAAGATGATAAGGACAGAAGGAGTTCAAGTTCCAGAAGGCCAAATAGAAGATGTAGAGAACAGCTACAAATATCTTGGGGTACCAGACGCATGGCAACCACAAGGAAGAGGCAAGGAGGCTAGCAACATCCAAGTACCTCCAAAGAGTCAGACAGGCCTTGAAGTCCCAGCTCAATGGCAAGAATAAGATCCAAGTAATAAACACATATGCCCTACTAGTCATCAGGTACCCAGCTGGAATAATAACCTAGCCAAGAGAAGAACTGGTCACCATGGATGTCAAGGCCAGAAAACTATTCACTATGAATGGAGTATTCCACCTGAAATCCAGCACCCAGAGACTGTACACCTGCCAGAAGGAAGGAGGTCAGGGCATGATGAGTGTCAAGGCCACAATCCTGGATGAAACACAGAGCATCCACAAGTACATCAGGAAGATGGCTCCCACAGATCAAACTGCAAGAGAATACCTGAGACTTCAACAGATAGAGGATGCAGAAAAATAGGAGGTTCCCTGGAAAGACAAACCTCTCCATGGGGTGTACCACCGGCAGATAGCGGATGTGGCTCACATGACAAAATCCTACCAGTGGTTGGAAAAGGCAGGACTGAAAGACAGCACTGAGGCACTAATCCTAGAAGCACAAGAACAGGTACTCCGCACCAGATCAATAGAAGCTGGAGTCTACCACACCAGGCAAGACCCAAGGTGCAGTCAGTGCAAAGAGGCTTCTGAGACAGTCCAGCACCTAGTAGCTGGATGCAAGATGTTAGCAGGAACAGCATACATGGAGAGACACAACTAAGTTGCTGGCATTGTGTACTGAAACATCTGCACAGAATATGAATTGAACCTGCCTAAGTCCAGATGGGAGATACCACAAAGGGTAGTCGAGAATGAATAGGTTAAGATCCTGTGGGACTTAAAGATCCAGACAGACAAGTAAGTGCTGGCCAACCAACCCGACATCGTGGTGGTAGACAAGGAACAGAAGACTGCAGTCGTGGTGGATGTGGCAATACCCAGTAAACACCCTTGAAAAAGACAGCCAGTAGGTGCCGAAACGTTGGGGATATTGGTGGCTTGTGTTTCTGTCCCTGTAGGCTTGTGGAACTTTGGTTATTATTATTGTTGATTTATTTTGCCTATTTATTGTCACTTTGTGTTTTTTTGGATGTTTTTTGTATGTTTCCTACCTTTTTGGTTCAGGAGGGTGCCTTTCCCTGGGGTCTAGTGGTGGCTGAGGTGGATAGGATTTTAGCCCCCCTGCCCCCATGACTCCTCTCCTGCAACTGTCAGAAATAACCTACTAAGCCCTCAGTGAATACTTTTCTAGCAACTTACTTCGCTACCCCTACTTATACCCATTGTGTTACTATACCCCACTCCCTCTAGCATGTAAGCTCATTGAGCAGGCCCTCAACCCCTCTGTTTTGTGCGTCTGGTTACAGTTACGTGTCTGTTAGTCCATCCATTGTTCAGCACTACAGAACTTGCTGGTGTTATATATATATATAAAAAAAAATAATAAGTGACAAAGTACCTAAAGATAGGATACAACATATAGGACCTAGAGTTAAGATATGATCATTAGTAATTAGTTGTATAAAGCATATGTCCACAAATTTCTGATTAACAAAATCAACCGTGCATCAATTCTTTAATCAACCGCCATATATATATCAAGAAATACCATATGTTAAATACTCTAAATCCGTCAAAATGTATCAAGACATGTTAAAAACATAATATTGATGAAGATATTTAGACTTGGTTGGTAATGAAATACCAATAACAGCAATGAGACTCAAAGTAATGGGTCTTAAAACCAAGGTTCAACAAATCCCAGGCGCCAGGTCGCCATGAATCAATAAGCGGCGTGCGAGGGAGAAGAGCAGGGAGATCACGGCTCCGTTGCCGCCCCCCTACAGTATGCGCAGCCGGCCGCCTGCCTCCACACTACCCCAGCTGGCCGAACACTGGACCCCAGGGAAAGCCTATCCATGCAGCTCTCCCAAATAAAGGGAGGCTGGGTGGATTTACAATGAACTAAAACATAAAATAATTTGTGTGTGTGTGTCATGGTATGTGTGTCTGTCATGGTGTGTGTGTGTGTCTGTCATGGTGTGTGTGTGTGTCTGTCATGGTATGTGTGTCTGTCTGTCATGGTATAAATGTGTGTGTCTGTCATGGTATTTGTGTGTCTGTCAGTGTATGTGTGTGTGTGTGTGTGTGTGTATGTATGTTTAGGTGACCAGCCAATCACATGGGCAGGGCCGGATTAACATAGGGGCTGATGGAGCTGCAGCCTATTAAAAAAAAAAAAAAAAAAATTGTTTTCCTTTTTTTTTTTTTTTTTTTTTTTTACACACTACTCTTAGGACTGCCATCTGACTGGTATTTTACCAGCACAGATAGTATTTGAGGCTGCCTGGCCGTGCCGGTATTGCAGTAATACCGACAATACAAATGCAGATATTTTTATCAGTATAAACAGAGATTACTCTGCAATACCAGCACCAGCCAGTAGGGGTCACTGTGTGTAGAGAGAGGCAGGGATAGGAAGTTACAGCATCCCTGCCTCTTTCTACTCACTAATCCGCGGGGGAGCAGCTACAGAGCACAGAGAGTCTAGACAGCAGCTCCCAGCCTGCAGAGATAGCCTACAGCTCAGGGAAGTGAGGGATGAGGGGAAAGGCAGCAGGGAGACATGGGGACATTGAGACACTAAGAGACACATGGGGACACTGAGACACTAGGGTACACTAGGAGACCTGGGGACACTGGGAAACATGGGGACACTTGGAAACATGGGGACACTGAGACACTAGGGGACACTGTGAGACATGGGGATGTCTCAGTGTCCCCATGTATTCTAGTGTCCCTAAATGTCTGTGTCCCCCTGTCTCCCAGTGTCTACATGTCCCCCAGCCAGTGCCCCTAGTGTCTCAGTGTCCCCATGTCTCCCAGTGTTCTTATGTCTCCCAGCCAGTGTCCCTAGTGTCTGTGTCCCCATGTCTGCCAGTGTCTGTGTCCCCATGTCTCTCAGTGTCTCTAGTGTCCTCATGTCTCCCAGTGTCCCCAAATGTCTGTGTCATCATGCCTCCCAGCCAGTGTCCCTAGTGTCTCAGTATCCCCATGTATCCCAGTGTCCCCTAGTCTCGCAGTGTCTGTGTTATTGTTAGGAGCAGGTTTGAAGGTAAATCTGGAGCCAGGAACTGAAGTCTCTTTTGTATTTCTTACTTTAACGGCTCTCGTTTCCTGTTTTTCCTGGAATGTAAGACAGTCTCAGTCTTTTTCTCAGGTGATATGCAGCAGCTTGATTGCAGTAAGAAAGAAACAGATTTGCATAGTTCCAAGAGACTTTCAGTAATGATTGTTAGAATATTGGTTAACCCTGTAGTCTCTGGTTTAAGGCCTTTACATTGAAGTTAATGTTCTTATTAAAAGACTTCATATCCTGGCTCATGTGAACCTGCTTCAGACTTACCTTCAAACCTGCTCCTAACAATAACCTGCTCCACCCTTACCTATACTTCAAACCAGCCTGCCTCTGTAACCAGCCTTCCACTGTTACCAGCCTGCCTTTGTTACCTGCAAATTACAGACATTCATTATTACGTGCAAGTAACCTGTTCTGTGGTAAGTATCCTGTGGCATATTGCCTAAAGTCTGTTTTCATTCAAGTTTCATAATATGTCTAAAAACTCTAATAAAGTACCTGAAGTCAACCCTGACATAAGTCTCCTATCTGACCTGCACAAGATCATGACAATATCTCCCAGCATCTATGTCCCCATGTCTCTTTGTCCCTAGTGTATGTGTCCCTATTTCTCCCAGTGTCCCCAAATGTCTCAGTGTCCCCATGTCTCCCAGTGTCCCCATATCTGTATCCACAAGTGTCTCAGTGCCCCATGTCTCCCAATGTCCCCATGTCTCACTGTGACACAGGACACACTGAGACATGGGGACAATGGGAGAAATGGGGACACTGAGACACTGGGAGACTAGGGGACTGGGCAACATTGACACTGTGATACATAGGGACACTGATGCCAGGCTGGCCTTCCAATTCTTTGGACAGACATGGGCATGTTCGCCCCTTTTTGCAGTTCTGGTCACGTGATTCACGTCAGTTGCCCACCCTTTTAACCTGCCCATTGACTTCCTGCTTCACTGCTGTTAAGGGGGTATGGATTCACTTGAAAGATGAAAGCATATTAGAATGAGATTAGCATAGGTGTTTTCTCATAGCTGCACCCTATGAGTTTCCCTCCAATACCATCTCCATCAGATACACGACGCTTGAGAGGTATGACTGTTTTAGTGTTTTTGGTCGATAAGATTCTGTTATTAGGCCCCATCATAATTGTCAGCACCAGGCCCCCCGGGCTCTTAATCTGGCCCTGCACATGGGAATGATGTTTTTACTCACCTTTTTTCCCACGCCGTGCCAGTCTCCCCACAGCTGGCCTCAACTCTGTAGCTAAAATAATTAAGCTTGATAATCTCAGCCAATTCAATGCTTTCTCGTAGAAATGTATTTGCGCATGCACTGCAAAACACTGCACCAATCATCATCTCCTCATAGAAATGCATTGAATCAATGCATCTCTATGGGGAACATACAGCAACTCCATGCAGAACATGGAGACGCTGAATGTAGGTGGTGCACACTGTGCAGCACTGATGTAGGAAGCACGTTAGTGGCCGTCTAAATGATTGCCACTAGAGGTGTCACTAGGCAGCAATGTTAACACTGCCTTTTCTCTGAAAAAGGTAGTGCTTACATTAAAAAGCCTGTAGGGACAGGCTATAGATGCCATAACCACTTTATTAATCTGTAGTTGTTATGGTGGCTATAGAGTCCCTTTAATACAATGTGCTCATAATGATATGTTGCTTTATATACTAAGAAAGCATGGATTCAGTTATGCTTGAGGAAGCCCTGAGAGGCGGGGCGAAACGCATTGCATCTCCAAGAGGACCCGGAAGCGAGTGTAATTGCAAGGACCGAAGTGGCGCTTGGATAGAGACTTTGCCAAAGTGTAGCTGCACGGACCAAAGCAGCTGGTGTATAGACTTTGGGTACGGAGCACGAGGTTTTCAAGAGATCTGCTCCATCTGAGGGGGACTATAAACCTTACAGAACAGCAAACACGCGTTTACTTTTAACCTTGTTGGAATGAAATGAAGCTTCTGGTGAATAGCTGGTGGTGAGTCCTTCAAGCTGGGTATATTGGATCCCACACAAGCAAGGGATTGAACCTCCCTGGGTTATATGGTCTTGAGTGGGGCTATAACCACTCTATTTTTGTGAGTGCGATTTTGTAGGAAGTATTCTTTCCCCTTATAATACACAATGTTGCACTAGGACTTTTTTCCTAGCTCCATAGATCCACTGAGCAAGTATCTTGGAAAAAATGTTTTTGCTTTTTAAATTGCTTTTTTATTTATTCACACTGCCACACAGATTGTGGTAATTATTTTTTAACTGAATTGCATGTTGCATAATATTTGGGATTGACACTTTTTGGGAGTTAAGGAAGAATGGTTCCCTTTTATTGATAGTAATTTCTTTGTTATATGCGCTACGTTGTTTGTTGTGTTTTTAAGTGGATTTATTGCCAGAATCTTGAATGGTAGCTGCACAGTATATATTGTAAAATGATTGCACATTTATTTCAGTGTGTTTTTCACTGTCTGGGATATTTGCCCATTTAAATTGCACCACGCCACTGTGGAATGTGCTGTATAATGTGTATGTGTAGAGTGCGGTATAATGTGTATGTGTGTGTGGTATGTACGTGGAGTTTGCTTTATAATGTGTAGAGTGCTGTATAAGTGTTTGTGTGTGTGTGGTATGTATGTGTATAGTGCTATATAATGTGTATGTGTAGAGTGCTGTATAAGTGTTTGTGTATGTGGTATGTACGTGGATTGTGCTGTATAATGTGCATGTGTAGAGTGCTGTATAAGTGTTTGTGTATGTGGTATGTAGGTGTAGCTGTATAAGTGTATGTGTAGAGTGCTGTATGTGGTATGTACGTGGAGTGTGCTGTATAATGTGCATTGCAGAGTGCTGTATAAGTGTGTGTGTGGGATGTATGTGGAGTGTGCTGTATAATGGATATTTGTAGAGTGCTGTATAAGTGTTTGTGTATGTGGTATCTACGTGGAGTGTGCTGTATAATGTGCATGTGTAGAGTGCTGTATAAGAGTTTGTGTATGCGGTATGTATGTGGAGTGTGCTGTATAATGTGTATGCGTAAAATAATGTATAAGTGATTGCGTGAGTGAAGAGTAATGTAAAATATTTGCATGTGCGGAATATTATTAAAGTACTTGTATACACTATATATGTGCTTTAACGTGTATTCCTGACACTATAGTGTTAAAAACACATTTTAGGAGGCCAGTCCCTCTTTGTCCCTGTTAAAACAGTACAAAACGTACTTTAAAAACGTACGTACACCATGGCTGGGTCCGCCCCTTGGCTTAGATAGTAAAGCTTTGGGAGGATATTGCGCATGCACGGCAAAATGCTGTGCCAATCAGCATCTCCTTATAAAGATCCACTGAATCAATGCAGCTCTCTAAGGAACGTTGTACAGCACTGGCCAAGGAAGCACCTCTAGTGGCCATCTGAGTGACTGCCACTAGAGGTGTCACGAGGCAGTAATGTAAACACTGTAGAGTATGAAGACGCTGAATGTAGGTGCTACACACTGTACAGCACTGAGATAGGAAGCACTTTAGTAGCCGTCTGAGTGACACTAGGCAGCAATGTAAACACTGTCTTTTCTATGAAAAGGCAGTGCTTACATTAAAAAAACCTGTAGGGACGGGCTATGGACACCAGGACCACTACATTAAGCTGCAGTTATTATGGCGGCGAGAGAGTCCCTTTAACCCCTTAAGGACCAAACTTCTGGAATAAAAGGGAATCATGACATGTCACACATGTCATGTGTCCTTAAGGGGTTAAACTGTTTTTACTACACTTTATATTGTGACAGCAAATCTGTGTTAACTCTTCATTTGGCTACACTTAAACCCTGCCCCTACAGCCATTTCCCCACACTGTGCTAATTAACTCCAAGTACAATGCATTAAAGAGATGCTCTCTCAAATGATATAATTGGAGGTGTTATTTTTCTCTCAATATTACAGGGGACCTGGGACTAACTATGAAATGGTGTCAAAATTAGACCTGGTGCTTTTCGGATCCATCTTGGAGGGGCCAGCCTTTATTAAACCTCATTCTACCAACACCCCTGGTTCTTGTGTGTGCTGTGTCAGTGTTTGTGGGTGCTCAGAACACGTTGTCAATTCCTGTGCGTGGAGAGAATGTTGCAGATTGCTGAACAGGCTCTATTGGTTTCTATGAATATTTCCATTTAACATAATACACATATTGGCGGTTTGCTGTAGAGGTAATTTCTTTATGAACCCCTCGATGACCTCTGTTCTAATATTCTTAGTAAACATATTTGTTATTTTTGACCATAAATATAATGTGTGAAATCCACAAAAAGGGAACCCCTAGTAAAGCATAGTCACGCACTGTCCCGTATATTTCTTCACATGTTACACATACTGCCCCTCTCGGTGATCTGATTGGTTGGTGGCACGTGGCGAGAGTTTCCTGGTGCCTTCCTTTGAGTCAACAGAATTGAAAATAGAGGGGTGTGTACAACACGGGCCTCACCACAAACTTCCTCTGAACTATTCACCAGCATTTGACTTTTTCACCTTTCTCGTTTTTAAGAATATGTAGCATATTGCCCACATCCATTGTGGAAAATATGATTTTTGTTGCAGTGCTTGTGATTAATAAAAGCACCAACAGCTTTTCCAATTTAAAAACTATGAACTAGTAAACATTCCAAGCACCATAACCACTACATCCCCTCCCCCTAGTAGTCAAACCATTTGGTAACCAATGGAAGCGCAGTGAGGGCATGTATTTTGAATATTTATCTTAAAATAACAAGCTGTTGTCTCAAAATAATAAACCAGAAAAAAAATATTAAAAATAAATGGTCGCTCTTGGCTTTCTCTTTTGAAGCTAGAAGTTCTCTAAACTAAGCTCAGCAATATAGGTGGAGACATCAATTCCATATATATATACATTTATTTTATTTTTATACCTCCCAACATACACATTAACACACAGATATACACATATAAACATACTGACACACCCAAATTCATATACACACTGACACATACACACACGTAGATACACAAAACGACACATGCCCACACGCTGACATACGACACCTTAACACATGCGCACGCTGATACATGCACACACTGACATATACACATCCTGACACACAGATGCACATACTGGCATATACGTACCCTGACCCAGAGATGAGCACACACACAAACACAGACACAGATACACACATTGATACACAAATGCACACACACAGAGAAATGCACACAGCCTTACACACTGACACGCAGATATATATACACACACACAACACACACACCTTAATACATACACAATCTGATACGCATACACACATACATGTCATTATTTTAATATTTGCAGCCACCTTCCTGTTGGCATACCTTTTATGTACAGGAAAACGGTTTGTTTGGGGTCCTGTTGCTGGCTGTGGTTGAGGGAGTTAATGTGGGATCTGGAGCAACTCTCTCTACTTGCTCCCCTCCCCTATGATGCCTGTGCCACCTCCTCTCTCCCGCGTGAAGCTGGGAGGAAGTGTTCAGCTCTCACTATCTCCCAGGCTGCCAATACTACAGTGGCCCGATCACGCTCTTAATGGACTAATCACTGATCAGGAGGCCCCTGTACTGCAGTAATACCTATCGGGTGGCCCTAAGTGCATGGGCCACCTGATGGGCCCACAAAGCATGCAGGTCCCGGTGCAGCCGCACTGCTTCAGCTTCTAAGTAAGTAATTAGGGTGAATATCTTTGCTTAGTGGCAGAACTGCGCTTCTCTCCCAACTATTTCTACAGCTAATTTCGAACAAGTAAGAACAATGTATCTTATTTATACAGACTGATTTCTATGGATGTGCATGGGCAAAAAATTTGGTACGGTTCGGCACTTCCGAAATTCGGGACTTCGGCAATTCAGATATTCAGCACTCCGGCAATTCCCTAAGCCTAACCCTAACCCAACCCTTAACCCTACCCCTAACCCTACTAGGGTTAGGGTTGGAGTTATGGGTAGGGCTAAAGTTAGAGTTAGGGTTAGATTCCTGTCATCATTCCCTTAATTTTCCCTCCCTCTCCTGTTTTGACACTTTTCAGAAATCTGAAGCACTTCCGAAATTCGGCACTTTGGTTCGGTTCAGCACTTCCGAAATTCATCAATTCGGACATTCGGAAGCATCCGAATTGCCGAAATGCGTCCGAATTTAAATTGCAAATGTCTACTGATTTCTAAACACATTTATTGCAGTATAAAGACACATCATTGGGAGTATTATTTCTGTGGAGCTCTGTTATACACTCAGATACACAGACAATATGGAGCCCCTAGAAAAGAGGGACATTTGGATCGAAAAGAGGGATTTGGACCCAAAATAAGGATGGCCCCTACTAAATAAGTACACTTGTGAGGTATGGCATGAGAACTACACCTCTGTCTCTAGTATGTATTTTTACAGGGAGCAGACAGTTCTGTGATGGTTATATTATATAAAGCCATCACTGAATATCGGCTGCAGTGACTGAATGATGACAGGGATTCCATTCCTGAGGCCTAAGCTGATAGCAGAAGGCCTTTTACAGAGCCTCTCCAAGAGTTAGTATCACAGCAGCTTGTGCACAATGTACAAATGTATGACTAGCAGACCAAAAAATATAACTTCTTTATGTGCTGTCATGCACAGAGTGGGCTGGATCCAGCAGGAGCTGCAGTTCTGACACATGTGATTTATAGGGACTATGTATAGCATGTGCACAACTTTCAAATAAATGGACAAAGTGAGAAGGAACTATAAATTACTCCTCTGATGTCAGGAAATGAAGGGGCTGGCTGGAATATATTTGCAACAATAACTTAACGACAGTAGCCCGCATGCACTATCACTGTGGCGGGACGCTGCCTGTCCATGAATTGCCCTTCTTTATATTAAGTGTGTTCTCCCCATCTTTTCGTATATTATGCCCGCTCCACCTTCGGGAGTGCATCCACGAAGGGAATTCATTCGCTTCCAAACGGGGACCACCCCGATACCCACATTTAGAATGTTAGTTTTGAACCTTTACACCTCGCAACATAGGCATCAAACTGCAAACCGCTAGGGAAACAATTAATGTGCACTCCCCAGGGCGGCCGCCATTTGTACAGACGAATGTCAGCCAGGGGGAGAGTTTGTGGATTGTTTCCTGAACAAGGACCTCCCGAGTGCCCCATTAGAACATTCGCACTAATTAATCAGAACGTTTTCACTTGCAACTCGAGTGTGAAACCACAAGGGAAGCAATTAATGAGTGCTCCCCCTAGGTGGCCACCATTTCGTATACACGAACGCCACCCAGGGGGAGCATTTGTACCCTGAAAGGAGACACTTCCCTTCTCTGGGTTTCACACCAGGACCTCGCGAACAGAAACGAGCCGGTCGAGGGACCGAGGCGAGGATCCCTGACACTGGCGAGTTTGGCGGGCTCTCATGAGCCCGAGGGACAAAGAGACCAGCTCTTTTCCTTCAGGCGGGCTCTTCAGTCAAGAGGCTCTTGGAAAAAATACTCCTTGCAGTTGGTGTGGGGAACCCCAGAGATTAAGTGGCAGGCTTTGGGGACAAAGAGAACAGAGTCCCTTCCCGCACTGGGACCTCGGGGAGGGGGAGGATTGTGGGATGTATCTTTCTATGTGTGTGTGATCCACCCCTTGCACGGGTTATGCATAAGAGCCATGTGTGGCCAATAAAATTGTGTTGTACCTCCAGAACTAGGTCATGTTCAGTTACTGGGGGGAAATGGGTCTCGTTGCAGTTTAAGTGGTTCCTGACCGACTGAAGGAAGGGAATCAGCTGTGGTGAGCGGTCGGGTTACCCGAAGGCCGCTCCAATAACCTGATAAAGTTATTATTGTACTTGCAGCGTCACTTTGAATTCATTTCACATGAAAAAAAATGCACATAAACAGATCTTCAAACATATAAAGTATGTAAAAGTTATTGAACATGCCAAATTAAAATCAAATTAAAGATAACTAAATGAAAATTAACCCATGAAAATATTGGTTTGTGCTGGTGCTTGAAACCTCCCTTTCCCTTATTTATACAGGAGTATGGAACAGTCTTCCTGCAGAGTTGGAACTTCACCAGTACCAGAATAAAGACTTTAATTTAATAAGGTGCAGCAAAATTCCCCCCTCTTTTAAAACAAATTATACATATATATATACAGATTTTAATAATAAAGGAAGTAAACAGTGGTACATTATGTTAAGGCGTATTGTTTTGATCAATGTAGCAAGAATATAAAAAAACAAACAGGGTAAAAAACAAGAACACACACAATTGGAGGTTAAATTCCATCATTGTTTTGATTGTATTTATGAAAGTGATCTAAAAGTAGACAGTTTTCTTTGTAGTAAATTCTGCAGTTTTAAAAGAAATTTCCATTCAAAGCTGCCAAATTGATAGTGGCAAAAAGATTCTGCCACTTTGAAAATGGTGGAAATATCCTTAAATCCCATGGGTCAGCAATCAGTTGGCACATAATCAAAAATTATTGTTAGGGTGCAACAGAATAAAACAAAAAGTATGCATGATTAAGGCTCTCAGGATCCAAAACGTCGCACTTATTTTAGTGAGCTGGTGAACCCACAAATAAATTCACCTTCCATATCCTGGAGTGCTGCGTGTGTTTTTCTTCTTTGATAAGACAAAAAGTTGTCAGTATGCACGTTAATACATCTTCCCCCAATGTAACACTTCATTATTATGATGGAGGACACAATACAATTCTTAAAGTTAATATGTCAATAAGTGGTCCATTTATAAACCTGGGAGACTGGGTGGGGATGTGGAAGCAAATGGGGAAACTCTACTTTTAAGAATAAAAAACAAACAAACATGTTTTATATTTTATATTAGCCCACACCCATTGAGCTATAGGTAATAAGTAAGCATTTTATTGTTATCATGTGAAATTGTAGGTTTTTCCGTCTCCTAAGTGTCCAGGACCTTTATCAGCTGTTTGGTGCTCCGAGTGTGGGCGATAACAATGTACGGCCTCTTATCTGTGGCTCTTCGTTTTTAAAACCTGACTAGCAAGCAATCTGAGTGAGCAGTTTATTGTGACGACAGATGCAATATGCCGTGTAAGCCAGTGTCACGGACTGATAAACACCAGTAGCTGGAAATTGACGGACTAACCTAAGAAATTAGACTTTATTTACTAGTGCAATTATCTTCACACTGTGCTACTTGTTAAATGAACAGTGCACTCAACGCGCCATCAAGCTTACAGTAATTGTTATGTTGTCTTTAGGCAATAACGAGAGATCTTTTTGTCTCCAAAACAGAACTGTTGACGAATGCAGAATAGAATGTCTGCATTACTCTGTCCAAGCTTGTAACGCACTAATAGTTTGATAGAACTGGGCATACCTACCCCTGAGCTCTAAGCCCACTGTTCACGTATAAACCTGGACGGCTAACGCAGAAGTGCAAGGTCAAGTATACGGACGGGGTGTTTAAATACATTTTCGTGGCAGGCAGATATGCAAAGTAGATGGGGGGAGGGGGGGGGGAAGAAAATTAAAAAAAACTTTGAAAAAAACATATAATTCATAGGACTTTAATATTTTTTAACTGGTTTAATATTTTTAGATGACCTTTTAAAATGATTTAATCTTTTTTTAAATATCTCAATAGATTTTGATATAAGATATATTTTTTTATAAGATATATATTTTTTAATATTTTAATATAAAAAAAAACTATAATTGAAAATAATAATTTTAAAAAGTTTATCCAAAAATATCTTATAATTTGAAAAGCTTATTCAACAGTATTAAGATGAAGCCTTAGTCAGCTATCAGATGGCGCAACAAGTTAATGTAACAGTTTCGACTTACAGAGGTATTTATTTACGGCAGTACACAGCATGTAATTGGTACCATGTAATTGGCCCTTTTAACCATCAGGTAAAGAATAAAAGTGGGACCCCAAACCAACAACCAGCCTAGGGCCCGGTGGAATATTCCTTCTTTGATTACATTTCCAAGAACGACTGCTAAAACACATTTATCACCAAACTGATGAGATGGGGCTCCTCTCTTTATCTTCTGCCATTTAAAGTCATCCCAGGATTCCATAACGAGGCACCTACAAAGAGGAAATCGTGCAGGACATACCTAACAAGCCCTGACCTTTAGTGTTTAGCGATGCTCAATGCTACCTGTTCCTCATCATGGAATCCTGGGAATTCGCACTTCCATACCTGTCTATCTGAGAGGCGGGGGTTGGGGCAGCGCCATTTTTAAGGACGATGGGTAAAACAGATGCATACATGCCTAGAAGTCAGTCTGCTCGAGGAGAGTGGCCAATCAGAGCTGTGAATATGCTGAGCGATACTGTAACACTTGAGTATGGGCTGAAATGCCCCGAGTTTCATCCAAGAGTGAAAATAAACGTACTCTCGATGCACTTTACCCCAGTCCTCTCACTATGTCACGTGATCGGGAGGGCTGTGTCCATATCTTGTGTCACCCGACATGCGTGTTTGCAGTTTAGTGAATTCATCTCATAACAACAAATAGGACCGATGAAAAGTCTGCTCCTTGGGCAAGTTTTACAGGCGGAAACATTTTAAGGACATTGTACGTCATTAAAACCTAATTTTTCCTCTTGAATATATTTTTATTTCGATTTGATCTACTGTATAATGTCAACAAAGTGACCACTGACACTCCTTTTATGTTGTATAACCTTTTATTACATTGGTTACTGTAGAAACATTTCATTAATATACTGTATATTTGTTCATGTTAAAGTGCCCTTCTTTTAATACCTATGTATGTGCATATCTCTATACATTGTCTATATGAATACTAGCCAAATAATAAGTATAAAATACATTTGTATAAAACAACAAATACTCCCTCCCAAAGCAAAAGCTGACACACATTTTCTGGAGGGGTGGGGAGAGAAGGGGCAGGTTTTCATTTCTAGCCATTCAGCAACTGGTTTTAGAGAACTCAAAAATTCTTAAATTCCTCTAAAGCTATACTGTGTTTTCTGGCCAGATAATACTGACCTCAAGACAATGATGTGGTTTACAAGGGGAAACGTAGTAAATGGCCTTACAGGCTGTCAGCATAACTAGTGGACTGGACTTTATTACTTTTGTTTTTTGATTTGGAAATCAATTTGCTCAGGAACAATAGATTGCAGATTCTTGTGTATATATATACAGAGATACGGTATGTACCCAGAGCTGTGTACAGTTACTGCCACAATGGCTCTAGCATCCTGCGACTATCAAGGATACACACAGTATGATTTCCAACAGGTAAGTGATCAATTCCTTTATGGTTGGGGGTGATAAAGTTTATACTATGCCTTCCCATAACATATTTTATTTGTAATTCGGAATAGCCTTAAGCAAGCCGAGATTTGCTTTATGGTGCTACCATTTTTACTTCCACTGTTAAGGCTATTCCATGTATCTACTACTCTTTGTAAGAGAAGAATTCAGAAGCGGTTTTATGCCTCAACAATCTGCCAAAAAGAGGGCACAGGGGCAAGTGCTGGATGTATGAGATGCACTATACCAGGGGTAGGCAACCCATGGCATTCCATATGTTGTGGACTACATCTCCCATAATTCTCTTACAGTAATAATGTAGTTTAAAACATCTGGAGTGCCAAAGGTTGCCTACACATGCACTATACCATAAGAGGCTGTAGAGATACTGTGTTTTAAAAGCTGGAAGATGGAGAATTCAGGTTCAATTCAGATATAGGTCAGATATTTTGACCATGACAAACACATTACTCTTGTCCAGTTTCTACAATTCCCAGTTTAGTGAATGAACACCCTGTGCGTATGCTTATTTGAATAGTGTTAAAGGGCATTGTGATCAGGTTTTGTTCTTTATTTTTACAGCAGTATGGACATCATGGGGTGTCACAAACAGACCTTGTTGAGGCATCAGTTTTGGAAGATGTACATTGTCCACCCATGGCTAACTGTGGACATCACGTACAAGACGAAGACTTTAACTGGGACATTGATTTCCTCAACTCAAACTTCCCCGAATTTCTGGCAAGTACCAGTGCAACGATGCCAGTGCCCGTCACTGCATATCAAGAACAGCCCACCATAGCCACACGTCCTTCTGAGAGATTTAATTACTTCCATTACCACTATAGTGAAGATCTATCCATAGGATATCCATTTGGAAAATATTCAAGCCAAATGGGCAGTAATAATCTGGCTGAACACTCTGTGATAATGAGTGACAAAAACATATCTCCAAATCACGAGCAAGCAAGCCGTGGTGCAGACGATACAAATGAGCAGATCCAAGTTTTGAGTTGGCCTTACACTAAATGTAGTTTTCCAGGTATGGCCAGTCAAGACAATTTTACTGCAAACCTTGAGCCAATCTTACAAAGGACAATGGCCCCACATGTGTCCAATCAGACACCAAAGGCTCTCTCATCAAACACAAAAATATGTTCAAAACGCTCTGACCTCCTAAAGGGAAAAAACCCTGCGGTAAAACGTCGGTCAACTAAAGGACCGACTATTTATACCTGTGAATATGTGAATTGTAGCCGGGTTTACACAAAGAGTTCACACTTTAAAGCACATCTTCGCTCACACACAGGTAAGTGACAAATGTTATTTATAAAGAGTGTTATATTGCAGAAAACCTGAGTGCATTATAAAATCTGTAATATCTTATTACGGTAACCCGGCTCCTGAGTGCCTTATTACCCTGTAACATCTTATTACAGTAACTCGGCCCCTGAGTGCCTTATTACACCGTAACATCTTATTACAGTAACCTGGCTCCTGATTGCCTTATTACCCCGTAACATATTACTACAGTAACTCGTCTCCTGAGTGCCTTATTACCCCGTAACATCTTATTACAGTAACCCAGCTCCTGAGTGCCTTATTACCCCGTAACATATTACTACAGTAACCCTGCTCCTGAGCGCCTTACTACCCTGTAACATCTTATTACAGTAACCCGGCTCCTGAGTGCCTTATTACCCTGTAACATCTTATTACAGTAACCTGGCTCCTGAGTGCCTTATTACCCTGTAACATCTTATTACAGTAACCCAGCTCCTGAGTGCCTTATTACCCCGTAACATATTACTACAGTAACCCTGCTCCTGAGCGCCTTATTACCCTGTAACATCTTATTACAGTAACCCGGCTCCTGAGTGCCTTATTACCCTGTAACATCTTATTACAGTAACCCGGCTCCTGAGTGCCTTATTACCCTGTAACATCTTATTACAGTAACCCGGCTCCTGAGTGCCTTATTACCCTGTAACATCTTATTACAGTAGCCCGGCCCCCGAGTGCCTTATTACCCTGTAACATCTTATTACAGTAACCCGGCTCCTGAGTGCCTTATTACCCTGTAACATCTTATTACAGTAACTCGGCCCCTGAGTGCCTTATTACCCCGTAACATCTTATTACAGTAACCTGGCTCCTGATTGCCTTATTACCCCGTAACATATTACTACAGTAACCCTGCTCCTGAGCGCCTTATTACCCTGTAACATCTTATTACAGTAACCCGGCTCCTGAGTGCCTTATTACCCTGTAACATCTTATTACAGTAACCCGGCTCCTGAGTGCCTTATTACCCTGTAACATCTTATTACAGTAACCCGGCTCCTGAGTGCCTTATTACCCTGTAACATCTTATTACAGTAGCCCGGCCCCCGAGTGCCTTATTACCCTGTAACATCTTATTACAGTAACCCGGCTCCTGAGTGCCTTATTACCCTGTAACATCTTATTACAGTAACTCGGCCCCTGAGTGCCTTATTACCCCGTAACATCTTATTACAGTAACCTGGCTCCTGATTGCCTTATTACCCCGTAACATATTACTACAGTAACCCAGCTCCTGAGTGCCTTATTACCCCGTAACATATTACTACAGTAACCCTGCTCCTGAGCGCCTTATTACCCCGTAACATCTTATTACAGTAACCTGGCTCCTGAGTGCCTTATTACCCTGTAACATCTTATTACAGTAACCCAGCTCCTGAGTGCCTTATTACCCCGTAACATATTACTACAGTAACCCTGCTCCTGAACGCCTTATTACCCCGTAACATCTTATTACAGTAACCCGGCTCCTGAGTGCCTTATTACCCTGTAACATCTTATTACAGTAACCCGGCTCCTGAGTGCCTTATTACCCTGTAACATCTTATTACAGTAACCCGGCTCCTGAGTGCCTTATTACCCTGTAACATCTTATTACAGTAGCCCGGCCCCCGAGTGCCTTATTACCCTGTAACATCTTATTACAGTAACCCGGCTCCTGAGTGCCTTATTACCCAGTAACATCTTATTACAGTAACCCGGCTCCTGAGTGCCTTATTACCCTGTAACATCTTATTACAGTAACCCGGCTCCTAAGTGCTTATTACCATGTTAAAACTGCATCTATTCCAGGTGAGAAGCCATATGTATGTGACTGGCCAGGCTGTGAATGGAAATTTTCACGTTCTGATGAGCTCACTCGCCATTTCAGAAAACACACCGGTCAACGTCCTTTCCAATGCCACAACTGTCAAAGAACCTTTGCCCGATCTGACCACCTGGCTCTGCATTTGAAACGTCATCAAAGTACGTCAATGAGTTTGGGAAAAAGTTGGGCAGTATTGATATTTATACAATGCTTTACGCTTCATGGTTTCTTCAAATTTGTTTTGCAGATCCTTGATAATCCAGTTCCAATTAATAAATGGAACTGTTTTCAAGAAATGGGTTCAAAACTGTAGTATACAGTGGATTTGAAGCCGAGATGTTGCCTGACCACAACGAGACTGCAGATTTTAGAAGCCGTATGGTTCAGTATACGCAATCAGTGTGGAAAAGCTAAACAAAAAAAGTTGAAACTATTTCTGCTCATAAGGTTGGGTTTCTGGCCACTCCGCTCCTCCAGTTTTGTGACATGTTTTAATGAGCTAATATGTTGTATATATAGTCTATATGGGTATCTGGTCTGGTCAGGCTCTTATTACCACAGGAAAACACAGTGAATTTAGTTTACTGTAGAGAGGCACTTTCTGGGTTTGACATTCCTAATGGAAGGAGATGTAGGTTAGGTATCTTTGACCTGTGAAGCTAATGGGCTAAGGAATAGGTGGGAAGGATTACTGTTTAATATTATTTTTCCCTCTCTTTATTTCTTTCTCCTTCTCTCTCTTTCTCCTGACCTTTCAGACAGAAGTTCAGCTCAGTGCAGATCCTGGTAGCGTAGGTAAATAATATTAATGTATTCAGTCAAGCTATGCATGCTGTGTACACCAAGTCACGTGGATAGTCTGTGTCAGTTAGTGGTACCCTGTTAGATGAAGGATTTGATCTGGAATGGCGAAAAGGGTTGATCACAAACTCTTACAGAACTAGAATCCACTGAACTTTTGCAGCTACCTTGTATTTTGCATGATCTTTTCTGGGTTTTTAGTTCTGAGTTTTTAAAATGTTTGCCACATTTCTTGGAATTAGCTTTTTGTAAATCCAATAAGTGGCTTATAATAAAATAAAAGGCAATTTTGTTTTAAAACTTTGCTTTTGTCTTGGTTTGTTATTCTATTGCCACTTCAACGCAATGCCCTATTTAGGAAATAAACCCGAATGTGTCTAATATATTGGTCTAAATTGAGCTATGCTGCTGTGTGGTCACTTATTTGTAAAAATAAAAATAAAAAAATCTGTGATTATACATTGTTTGTAATGCAATCCAACACAAATGAATACTTTATTATACCCACATTATTTTTGATCTGTATTTTAGTGTTCAAAACTAAGTAAGTTAGATTTTTTGTTTAAAGTTTTCTAGTAAGCAGTAATAAAACTAACAGTATAATGTACCAGACATTAAATTCCAGTATATAAACACAGAGAAATAAACATTCAAATTCTCACAATATAATGACTCCCAGGTAATGGACCAATTGATAAACAAAGGATTGGTAAACAAGAAAAGGATACATTAGATGTCTTTGTGTAGTTATAAAATGTTGAAAATTTTAAAATGTTTCATGCTTTCCCAAATTTCATAAATCTCAATGTTTCCAAATTCAGCAAAACAGTCCCAAATTTGGGTATCTGTAGCACTGTACTGAACCGGTTCTCTGGTGACCCCTTCTGGAGACACCTGACAAGCTTGCAATGTGTTAACAGATTTCATGGCATTTGGCCATATATTTCGCCAGTGCTCTGCCACATTGACAGGATTTTATTTACTAAAATTGAGAGCTGTCAGGAATTCAAAATTAATTTCAAATATAAAGCCAAAATAGATGAATTAAAAAAAAGCTCAATGTCAAATACCCTTGCAGTTCTGTGAATTCCTGACAATTCTCCAACATATTCCACAGCACTGTATAATTTTGGTATGAGTTGGAAAGCCGACTAAGAGTAAGCCCAATTTTTAAGGCCTCAATTTATTATTTTTGGATAAGCCTTTTAATGATTTCAAATTTATGAAAGTGTTTTAAGACTGTAATATTTTTGTTATAAATGTTATATATTTTTTTGATATTTTAATATTTTGCAAAAAAAAAAAAAAAATAATTAAAAGTTTATCCCAAAAAAATGAAATTAGAAAAGGTCGTCTAAAAAAATAAGTCAAAGACCAAGGCTCTATAACAGAGAATATTTGCAGCAATGTTCCGACGTCTGTGTGAAGAATTCCAAGAACAATGGTGACACACCCCATATTAAAACAGGGGACACACCCCATATTAAAAGAACACTATATCGTTAAGCATACAAATGTGTATTCCTAACGCTACAGTACCCAGTCTAGGTCCCCAGCCCCTTCTTGTAGGGAGAAAAATATAAATACAAGTTTCACTTACCTCCATGGCTAGCACCACCTCCAAGGCTGAGATCATCAAGATTCCACAGGAAAGCATTGGGATAATTGCTGCAATGCACCAATCAGATGGTCTCTCTGCTATTTCGGCTGAAGTGCCAATAAAGGCATTTAAAATCTGCAATGAAAACTTGGAAGTCCTGCAGAACACCAATGTTTTCACTTCACTAAGATAAGGAGGTCTGGGTGCTACAATTTTAAATTATATTTTCAAGAAGTAGGTACCCACATATTTATATCCATATAAATATATATATTAAAATGCGTGTACACAAATTAATGGGTAATAACACTCAAAGGAAAACTGACATTACATGTTAATACAATAGAAAATATAGAAAAACGGATAGCAATTGTGTTTAATTTTGAAATAAATACATACATATAGGGACATCATTCCTTTTTTAGTTGCATCTCTTGGCTTACATTTCTTCTATGGGAGCAGTCAGCATTGATTTAAGACCTCTTTGGTTGGAAGCACTATCTATCTGATCAAACTCCATGCATGTGTCCCGGGCCTCATGCATTTGAAATTCATGCTATGAGCAAGATTCTAGCCATTCAAATTGTGGATGGTCCTCAGGTGCATAAATTATTTGTAAGATGGTCTTTGACAGCAATTTAAAGAACGGTTACTGCATCACTTGACCATAAGTATTTTGCCTGCCCTGGACCCAATCTTGGATGTAACTTTACACGGCTTTACTAGTCATTGCAGGACCAAAGTAACTAAATGGGATATAATATAAAATTTTGCAAGTGTTGAAATATACTTTGCCCGCTGTCACGTCAGTAGTGCAGTATATATATTAGTGTGTTTTGCCACTCCTAATGCAGGCTTACTGATGTATAATACAATCAAGAAACAAAATTACTGACACGAGTGTTTCCAGTGTGGGAACGTATTCATTTTTTCAAATTTAATTTAAATGTGAATCTCAGAATGCTTGTCTTGATGTTATACACAAGTCATATGGATGCTAGCATTAGTCTATCAGGTGCCAGTTCAAGTATAGGTCCCATGTGAATAAACCGGCAGAAAAACAGCTCTTGGCTGATCTATTGCAGGTGATCCCATAGAGACTGGCAGTCAATAAGGTGCAGAGAGGGGAGGGTGCAGACTTGCTGCTAGGCATTTGCTGTTTACATCCCAAACTGGCATGTGACATCTCCACAGGGAATGTGAGGATAGGGGAGCTATAGAACATAAAATCTGTAAGTAAAGTGAGAGGTTTATCTTTGCCACTGCACGCTCATTTAAATAAATTTGTGTTGAATATGAACAATCCTTTAGTACAGTAGGATTCTCAAAATGATATGTTTAGGTAGCCTCAGAGTCCTCAAGCTCAGGTCAAGAAAACTAATTGGGGTTTAAAATAGTGGGGTCTCCGGCTCGCACACTGAAAAGGTCAGTGTCAGTTGATATTTTCCCTGAGGAACCATCACTTTGGGAGCAACAAATTGAAAAGGGTTTTCCGAGTCGTCAGTGGGTAGGAAAAGGACTCTCACCTGGACAGAGACCAGGATGCACCAGTTGCCATGCCGCCACTTACCCTATTGCGAATGCAGAAATTACCCATCTTTATTAGCAATATCAATAATGTTCATTGATAGGCTGAGGCACTGAATTCATTGACCTCAGAGGAATTAAAGTCTCAGAGGATCTACTACAATTAAAACGTGCTACCTTCAAGTTATACCCAAATCTCTAAAGTAGGAATAATAACCGACTGAGCTATCAGTGCTGCTGTCAATAATGTTAGTTCTCTTGCACTTTAATAGTTATGACAAGGCTGCTTTGCTGACTATGAATTGAAGATGTTTCTTGGAAGCCTGATTACCCTCCAGGCTTCAGAGCTGCATTAATTGTCTCCTGTGGGACGCACATCTTAGGACTTCAAAGCAATAATAAACTTGTCTTACAGTCAAGGCATTGTACAATGAACTATACTTAAATTAGAAAACCGTAACTTAACAAACAGAGAAACTGTGATAATATTACACTTTGCAGTTTGTTTCAGTCCAAATAAAATTTCTGCCAATTCACTAGAATCGATGGAGATCGAGAACAAATTGATTTGTTCTGTATCCATTTGTATTGATAAGGTTTGCAAATGATGCAGTTATCTACTGAACAACTGAAGTAGAAAAAGGCTTTTCTTAATTTTAATCTCCCAGCTGCTTAGTAGATAGCTTTCTAAGCTGGTATCCTTAAATATGGCAATCTCATGTAAGCAAATTAGAGATATATCTGCTAAACTGCAGAAAGATAATAATCAAATATTAATCTGAATTGAAATTTTCTGAATTTCGGACAATCTGAAATTAGAAAATTAACAAATCTAAACAAATGTTTCTCTCTGTGCACATATCTAGATAAGTTTAAAATGTTAGAGAAGATCTGGCAACGGTTAGGTATAACTTTTAGCAACACATTTGCTAAGTGTTTGTTTTTAATTTGTACTTTGTTCCCAAGAAGAAGATGTTTCTATGCCACCCCTGAATGGTGCAATCTGTCTGTAAGGAGTGGGATCATATTATACCACACCACCACTAAGTAATGGAGTCACCCGAACTGGATAATGCCATGATTGCCACTGCAGGGTGACATATAACCGCTTATTGACCATCAATGGGTTGGGATTAGCTGACAACTGCCATGACCTAAAACAGCTCAATAGTAAACCCAAGTCATCATTTTTTGTCAATGTTTGTTTTATTCAGTAAAAGAAAATATATAATATATGTAATAACATTAAGGTAAAACTTTATCATCAAGTCATATGCAGAAAAGCAACTGAATAAGATAGCCCTTTTAACATAGAAATATATAAACAGTGCAAAAGGCACCAAATGGTAAATGAACAGGTAGGTTGTAAGGCAAAATTAAAATCCTAGATTTAGCACCAGGAATCTGTCAGGTGTTAACGACAGTTACTAAACATATGGGACACTAGACACAGAGATGAACTAATGTTCCAGGGTAATTCTGGTCACTATAAATGCTCAGTAACCATTCAGCAATAGGGACTAGTAGAGTTATTCTGTAAGTATTTTACCAGCTCTGCTGCTTTATATGTTTCAAAAATGTATATCCTAACAGATAGTAAATAATGAATTATTGCAGTTTCTGCTGCTTTATGTGATTAAAGAATTGTGAACTAGCAAGCTTTCAGGAGTTGAATCTTTTATCAAGTCTAATGCACAATACGTGACGAACAAAAGATCTCCAAAAAGGTTGCTTTTTTTTCTCTCAAAAATTCTGTCAATTCAATATAAAATGTATTGCATGCTACTGCAACAATCCTTTGTTTTGCATCTGTATCATTGAACTAGTACAGATCCTGAAAACAAATGTAATCTATGTATGAATGAACAAATGAATCTAACTATGCAGTGGTCAGTCATAGGGAAATACTAAAGAGGCTTTCTAAGCTGATCACTACTGGGCACTACAATGGTTATAGTACCAGGAGTCCCCAGACCCTAATCCAGGGTGAGTAGCTCAACTGATTTTTAAAGGTTTAACACTTACCAAGGGTCCACCAGTCACCTGCAGTCCTGTCCCCTCTTTAGATATAGCTAAAACTTTAGTTCCCGATGCATTGTAGATATATTAATTACTATCCTATCTGGAGAAAATTAATTGGATAAGTGTGACAGATGATGCTCTCATGTAATGAATTCAGACTGAAAAGGGATGGAAATTATGTCACTAATGTGGTGAAGAACTGAAATCTGAAGATGAGGTTTGACCGCAGGCGACCGTGGGTAAGTGTAAAATGTTTGACTACAAGATGTTGGGCAGCACTAGGGGACTCCTGGCTTCATAACCACTGCAGCACACTGTAGAACGTACGGTGCTTAGAGTGCCCTGCTAACCGTTTCCCTTCCAGAGCACTGCACTATATTATAGTTTAGTCAAACATAAGAATTAAATATGAAAGAAAAAACATGAGCATTAAAAATAGAAAAATCACAACAGAGCACAACTTGTAAAGAATAACTAATTCGGTCCTCAATTTAATCAGTTTGAATCAGCATCAGAAATTATTGCAATTAGTTAGAAAAAAATATCTTATTATTTATCTACAGGAGTCCCCAAAACGTCTATGGGAATTTCTGGAAGAAATCATTTGAAATATTTGTTCTAACAGATTAAAATGATTTATGATGTTGATTCAAGCAAATTAAATGTCTGCCTCTATGACTATATTTACAATTTGGAATTGGTGTACAGTCCTCCTAGTACTAAATAAAAAGCTCTGTATAATGATGCTGAGTACATTTACAATGAAGGATGAAGCTGCTTTGAGGTGATGATAGGTGATACATTTTCAGAATATCCATGAAAACGGTGGTATGTTTGACCAGATCAATGATGTATATGAGATTTAGCGCAAACCACAGATAAGAGGGATGTTTACTGATGAGTGCCAGCTAACTGTATCTGATAAAGGTTTCAGCAACCTTGAACCCTAATATTGGTGTAACAGCACAGAGGATTGTATGCATACTCTTTACCATTATACATTTTGCACATTCGCGATAATTGGAGGGAGGCTGGTCCACACTGAAGTCATACTATTTGTTGCCAATCATAGAGTAGAGAGCCATGGAGACTATCATGGCTGCAATCTGTATTGGGAAAAAAGACACACATGGTACAATAAGGATATCACTAATTTAAAAAAGCTTTTATTTATTTTGTTGTAATGGGATGGATTTATCACTAATAACAAAACAAAACTTCAGTTAAATAAGACAAAATGATTGTCGTTAATATTGTCTTTAATTTATCTCCCTAGTAAATCACATAGGGACCAGCGTCCAGTTCAAAATCCTAGTCATAGCAAGGTTTTACGGCCATTTGCAGAAAATTGATGCCAGACTAATCACTGCTCTACCATCACCCTACAATCACTGAGCTTTACGGACACTTTAAGCACCTAAACAACTTGTTATCATTAATTATAAACTGCCAACACATTCAGCAGCGCTGTAAAAAGTTGGACTAACAAACGTGGTTGGAGCAAGACATGGTGAACGTACAAGAACAGAAGTCGCTGAGGGCCCTGCCCTGTTTTGTGCAAAGACCCTGTCCCTTTTTTCCCCAAACAATGTTAAACATTACCATGTTACCATTACCATAATTATTTTTTTTTTTTTTCAATTCTTTATTTTTGTTGTGGAGGAAATCTCCACTGGTTTTGGTGGTATCATACAATCATTCAATACAGGATAAAAGTTAGACACAACTTAAGTCAACAATATACATAAGTCATTCTTATTTGATCGCGTTAACATCTCCAGTGTGGGCAACGATGAAATAAGGGAGAGAGCTGTAGGCCCCAGTGACTGAATATCATGCTAGCCGCTCATCTGGGCCTGGGATATAGGTGAACAGGTTGGTACAGCATGCTATCGGTTCCAGCGGTTTTAAGGTATATCATGCGGTGCATCATGCCAGCGGTTCGTAAGGGTTTGGGATTAGCACGTTTGGTTTGCCGTGCCGACTGCTCAAGCGGGCCTGATAGTACAGTGCGCCAATAGCTTGTGGGGGCCTATGGGCATCTATTTGGGCCGACTTAGCAGTAGCTGAAGCGGACCTATGAGGGTCCAATTGATATAACACACTGGCCACTCTTGTGGGGCCAAAACAAACTAGTCGCTCGTGTGAGTTTTAAAATAACCACTCGGTACAACCCATTGGTAGTTCTCGTAAAGAGAACTGGTATTGATTTATACTCAGTGGCGGACCAGATGGGCGACTCGCATGGAGTTAAAGTAACCTCATTGGTATCACCTGTTCGTAACTCTAGTGGGGTGGGAGTAGATACGGTAGTGGGGCATGTTGGATACTCTTGGATAGTTAAATTAAGCAATTTGACAGTACAGGTGAGCAACTCATGCAGAGTTGAAATAACACTCTCTATTGTACACGTTAGCAACTCAAGTATGGTTGAGATAAACACATTGGGGGAACATGTTAGTAACATTTGTGGGGTTAAAGTAAGTACTTTGATGAGAAACACGTTAACTACGCCCTTGGTATTAAACTATATATACATTGGTGGACCCCGTTAGCAATTTGTGTGGGGTTGAGGTATACCTCTTGAAATTACATATCTGTAACATTAGTGAAGCTAAATTAAACGCCTTTGGAGAATGTGTTAGCTACTCTTGTGGGGTCGTCAGAAGCAGAGTGACGGCACAGAGTAACGACTCATGTGGGGGTGAGATACACCCTTAGTTGGTACACGGTAGCAGTTCGGGGGAATTGAAAATAGTCACATTGGTGGAGTATGTGAGCAACCTCTGTGGGGTTAAAGATGAACTGTTTAGCTCCTCTGAAGCAAAGTTTGCCCGGCTATAGGGTAAAGGCAGTCAGTGTGGCCATATGGATAGCAGTGGGGTAGGTAAAGTCTAGAGAGCTCGAGAGGGACAAAAAATAAAAATAAATATAAATGTGGCATCAGTCTCGTGTGAAATAACGGGGCTTAAGTCCCACCTGAGCCTCTGTTTAGTCCTTTCCATCAGCTTGGTTGTGGTCCCCCCTCTGGGTTACCTGGCTTATGGAGGGTACTGGTGAGTAGGTCTTCGTTCCGCCATCGCTGTGCCAGGGTTTTCTCTTCCTTCGATGGGATGTTTGCGTGTTTGTGGCGTCTGGTGCTCTGCGGGTGGCAGCCGTGGCAGTTGGAGTTTCCCCAAAAGATCCGTTGGGTCTTCCCCCGCGGACAGCGACATCACTGTGTCTCCATGCGGTACCACCAGGGTACCCCAGGCGCCCCATCTGTACTTGACTCCATGGTCTCTGAGGACCCTGGTGACCGGCATGAATCTGCGTCTTTCCAGCAGTACTGCGAATGGCAGGTCGTCGAAGATTTGCACTTGGCAGTTTTCCACAGCGAGGAAGGGGGTGTTCTGTGAGGTGGTTAGCACTGCTGCTTTCACCGCCGCGCTCCGAGTGACTGCAATAATGTCCCTGGGAGCGCCCACTGGGGCTGTAGCGGCCTTCCGAATCCGAAATGCCGAGGCTATAGGTGGTAGTCCGCCTTCTCCCCTCTCCTCCATCACCGTGGCCACTTTGTTGGCGAACTCCAGCACCGACTCAGGTGCCACCGTCTCCGGCACCCTCCTGATGTGTATATTTTTCTTACGGTGCCTGGCCTCAATGGCAGTGACGGTGCGTGTGAGTCGCTGGAGCTGCTGTGAGAGATCTGCCACGGTAGCTCGGGTCTCTGTGAGGGTGGTGTCCCTTTCCGCCTCTCGGGCCTCCACCGCTCCCAAGCGTGACACGATGCCACCCATTTCTCCACGCACTCCGTCCAAGTCTTTCTTCCACACCCCCCGGAGCTCAAGCAGGAGCCTTTTAATGTCCCCTTTGGTTGAGGGTGACGTGTCTGAGTCCTCCCTTTGATATACTCTGCTGGGGGTTTGTGTTGTCCCTGGTCCGTCTTCGTCAGGGGTTACCTCCGACTCACTGGAGCTTTGAGGCCTGTCCGGCACCATTTTAGGCTGTGCTGGCCGCTGCGGCCTATCGAAGGACCGTCTGATGTCGGGTAGTGTGGAAGCCTCCGATGCCAGTTGTCTACGGTGCTTGCGCCCCATCTCTCTCTTGGGGGGGGTCAGGGTCACTAATGTTCCAGCTATAGGGTTAGGTTGCTGGTTTTCGTGGCTTTTTGGGGCTGTTTTCGAGGTGTTTAGCAGGAGCTCCCTGCAAACACGTCTGCTTAGGTGCTCGGCTGGCTACGCCCCCGTGAGGGATAATTTTAAGTGAAATTTATTTATTAGATTTTCTTTATTGGTGAAGCTGAAGCATATTTAATGAGCATTTGTGAATGAATGTCCGGAAACTGAACGACCGGACTATAACTGTTGCCTACCCCATGGCACGGATCGATGAGTTGCTTGATCGCATGGCAGGGGGGCACTTCCTAACTACCCTAGACCTGTGCAAGGGGTATTGGCAAATCCCTCTGGATGCGGCCGCCATTTCCAAGTCGGCATTCGTCACCTCATTTGGGCTATACCAGTTTCGAGTTATGCCCTTTGGGATGAAGAATGCCTCTGCCACGTTCCAACGAATGGCGGACCGACTCTAGATGGAATGCAGGACTTCGCATGTGCCTACCAAGATGATATTGCTATCTATAGTGGCACTTGGGAAGCCCACCTGACGCACTTGGCTACAGTATTTGGGAAGATACAGGAAGCAGGCCTCACGCTATGTAGGTATGGCAGAGGTACAATACCTGGGGCACAGAGAAGGGTCAGGCAAGCAGAGGCCAGAACCAGCCAAGTTAGACGCCATAGCAAATTGGCCCCAACTGCGCACCAAAACCCAGGTATTAGCGTTTCTGGGCACTGCAGGGTACTACCGAAAATTTGTCCCTGAGTACAGTGGCCGTACCGACTTAACTAAGAAGTCATTGCCCAAACAGGTAGCGTGGTCCCCGGAGTGTGCAACAGCTTTCCAGAAGCTTAAAACAGCCCTGAGTGAGGCACCGGTATTGGCGGCACCAGACCCTACCAAAACATTTCTCGTTCATACAGATGCCTTAATGTTTGGGCTGGGAGCCGTGCTAAGCCAAGTGGGGGACGATGGAATGGAACACCCGGTGGCATACCTCAGCCGCAAACTACTACCCAGAGAAGTCAGCTATGCCACCGTGGAGAAGGAATGCCTGGCGCTAGTATGGGCATTAAAAAAGCTTCAACCCTATCTTTATGGTCGTTCTTTCACCTTACTAACTGACCACAACCCCCTCATATGGCTCAACCGAGTTTCTGGAGACAATCCTCGTTTGCTCTGATGGAGCCTGGCCTTACAACCCTATAATTTCACACTACAATATCGCCCAGGCAAGTAAAACGGTAATGCTGATGGCCTTTCACGCCAAACGGAATTGGAGTTATAAATATCCTACCCGGACATCCCCAAGCCGACCCGACAGGTTCTAGGCGGGTATGCTGACCCATGGAACTAAGGGGGAGTAATGTGAAGAAAATAGACTTTTAATTCAGGACTTTGTCAGGCCATTTATTATTTTTATGTTTTATTTGTTCGGTAGATTAAACTACCGAACACCGACCACCCTCCTGGCTCATTATCTACAAAGGGAACTGTCAATCGAGCGCTCTCTTCGGGTGGCCGCCGTTCGTATAGCCGAATGCCACGTGGAAGAGAAAACGGCGGCCATCTTTTGTGCACGAAAGGAGGCAGCGGGACTTGGTGGTCGAATGTCTGGAACTAAAATCGGAACCCTCGACTTCTCGAACAACGCTAAAAACATACGAACGCCTGCTTCCTTTTCACGAACAGCTAGGAGAGCGCCGTTCGGTAATTTAGTTCCCATGAACAAGGAGAACAATCGCTCCTATGAGCCAGGGGGCTCCATTCATGCTTTCATTAGTTTATTTTACTTTATCGAAATAGACAGACCGCACATACTGAATTCATGGAACTGTTTTGGGTAGGAGCCTCGTGTGCAGTCGGTAAAATGAGACTTCCATACATTTCGAAAACCCCTGAACCGATCTGGGTGATTTTTTAATATGTTAGTCACCCAGATCAGGGCTATCAGGGGATATGTCATTTATGGGGATACCATGTGTTTACGGGTACGTTTTGGGGAAAATATTTTTTTTCTGCCTGGAGATAATTGGGTTATCCCTTAGCTTACCTAATTATCTCACAGGCAGAGAGGAGGGGATTGTATGTTTGCAGTGGGAGTGTTTCACTTTGTCAATGTAATACTATTGGTTGTAAGGTACCATAACTACCAGCGTTCGTAACACAAACAAATACAGGCACGTGGTCAGTCATTCAGATGGGGGAATGGTAGCAGAAGAACAGAGCTCTCAATAAACCCTATGGCAGCAATCGGAACACTCAAAGAACAAGGGTGTTAAATCAGGATATACCGTTTATGAAGCATTACAATGTTTTACTGGTTATGTTTATTTCTCACCTCTAGAGCACAGATTCCCAAAGCAACACCTCCAACAACTTTGCCATTCTTATTAAGGAAAAGCTCAAATGTTTCAAAGCAACCCTAATGGGAAAGACAGAAAACATAAATAGGCTTATTTACGAAAATGAGAATTGCTGTGAAATCAAAGTGAGTTTTAAAATCCAGGATGCAATAGCCGATTTAGAGAAATACTCCAAGTCAATTGTTTACAGTTTGGCTGTTTTGACCTTAAATTTAAAATTCACTTGAAATTCTGAGCACTTATAATATGGCCTGGTATTAATTGAGGACTGGCTGTAGGAATATGGCCTGGTATTAATTGAGGACTGGTTGTAGGGATATGGCCTGGTATTGATTGAGGACCGGTTATAGGGATATGGCCTGGTATTAATTGAGGACTGGTTGTAGGGATATGGCCTGGTATTGATTGAGGACTGGTTATAGGGATATGGCCTGGTATTAATTGAGGACTGGTTATAGGGATATGGCCTGGTATTGATTGAGGACTGGTTGTAGGGATATGGCCTGGTATTGATTGAGGACTGGTTATAGGGATATGGCCTGGTATTAATTGAGGACTGGTTGTAGGGCTTTGGCCTGGTATTAATTGAGGACTGGCTGTAGAGATATTGCCTGGTATTAATTGAGGACAGGTTATAGGGATATGGCCTGGTATTAATTGAGGACTGGCTGTAGGGATATGACCTGATATTGATTGAGGACTGGTTGTAGGGATATGGCCTGGTATTGATTGAGGACTGGTTATAGGGATATAGCCTGGTATTAATTGAGGACTGGTTGTAGGGCTTTGGCCTGGTATTAATTGAGGACTGGTTGTAGGAATATGGCATGGTATTCATTGAGGACTGGCTGTAGGGATATAGCCTGGTATTAATTGAGGACTAGTTGTAGGGATATAGCATGGTATTATTGTACATTGAACCCAGTAAGAGCTCTATTACAAGTTTTAGTGATAGAACCTAGTGGCAGATCTAGCATAGATTCTATGCATACATCATAATGAACCAACTAGAACAGGTTGGATGGATATCCTAGCGTTAATTTTACAGATACAGTGTCCTGTCAGTTCTAGCACTGGCTGTAGGGATGCAAACTGACACAAGTTCTAGAGTTGGCTTAAGAATACAGTTTTTAAGTTTATGAAGGCTACAGGGCATCAGACATATTTAAATCGCTGGCTCCGTAAGCAGACACCCACCGATTCTGGTCTAGCAGACTGGCCCCTCCCCTAACACAAAGCGAATGCAGAGGCCCAAAACTCTACTTACAGGCTCCCTAATGGGAGACATGTGAGGGCCTGCATCACTCCTATCAATGGCCAATGGCCATACTAAACACGCTCCCTCACCCAATAGTACAAGTGCCAAAGCTGAGCCTATAGCACCAACATTCCTAAGCTGAGCACATAACGCTGTCTACTAGCCCCTCAGAGAAGCCGCACGTCTTAACGGTTACTAGTACGAGGGAATAATGCAGGGCTTTATCTATTAAAAATCGGGTGGCATAGTTTCTGTAAAAATTTAACTGTTATATGATGACTATCTTAAATGTATTTCATTCATGTTATTTCTCTTTTATGTTTTGCACATAATGTACTACGTGTTTAACTCTCATATACCCACAAAAAAAAAAAGAATAAAAAAAAAAGGAATACAGCCAGGTATAAGGCCAACAGCTAATTTTAAAGTGACTCTCCATGGATTAGTTAAAGGGACACTCTAGGCACCCAGACCCCCTAAATCACCCCTAAATCCCTTTCCTCAGATGTTGAGGTTAGGACTCTATCAAATATTCTGTACTCTGCCCTTGGGTTTTTACGTCCAAGATGCATTATCTTGCACTTATCCACATTAAATGTCAGTTGCCACAACTCTGACCATTTTTCTAGTTTACCTAAATCACTTGCCATTTGGCTTATCCCTCCTGGAACATCAACCCTGTTACATATCTTAGTATCATCCGCAAAAAGACACACCTTACCATCAAGACCTTCTGCAATATCACTAATAAAAATATTAAAGAGAATGGGTCTAAGTACAGATCCCTGAGGTACCCCACTGGTGACAAGCCCAAGCTTCGAATATACTCCATTGACTACAACCCTCTGTTGCCTGTCACTCAGCCACTGCCTTACCCATTCAACAATATTGGAATCCAAACTCAAAGATTGCAGTTTATTGATAAGCCTTCTATGTGCAACAGTGTCAAAAGCCTTACTGAAATCTAGGTAAGCAATGTCTACTGCACCACCCTGATCTATTATTTTAGTTATACAGTTGTATTTTCCTATAATTTACTTTTCCTCACACATGAGAGTGGAAATGAGGTATAAATGGTTGCTGTGTACTTCGGAAAACATGTTTCTGGCATCAAGTAAATATATCTGACCAAAGTCTGCATGATGCTCTCCTTTTCGAGTTTAACTGTCTGTATTGTCCCTAGGGATACAATCTGTGTCAATTCTAGGGCTGTTTTGATGGTTACAGTATTACTATTTTCAAGTTTGCCACATAATAGTCAGAGAAACAGAATCTATAAATCTGGATACTTAGAGAGTTTGAGTATGTTTAAGGTCTGTATTCCATACCTTCACCTGGCTGCTGATGTTGTTTGCCGTACACGGATTAAAATAGAGGCAGCACACATCAGGATACTGATGAGAATGTTCTTTGTAATAGAAGGAGTTGTTGAAATCTTGGTAGCCGTTAAATCCACAGCAGTTGAACTGCAAAGAGAAGGGTGAAAAAAAACAATTGAGGTGTTTAAAACTTCCTACTTTTCAGTGGAACTAAAATAAATTAATGTGAGAAACATAGAATGTGACGGCAGATAAGAACCATTCGGCCCATCTAGTCTGCCCAATTTTGTAAATACTTTCAATAGTCCCTGGCCTTATCTTATAATTAGGATAGCCTTATGCATATCCCACGCATGCTTAAACGCCTTTACTGTGTTAACCTCTACCACTTCAGCTGGAAGACTATTCCATGCATCCACTACCCTCTCAGCAAAGTAATACTTCCTGATATTATTTTTAAACCGTTGCCCTTCTAATTTAAGACTATGTCCTCTTGTAGTGGTAGTTTTTCTTATTTTAAATATGGTCTCCTCCTTTACTGTGTTGATTACCTTTATGTATTTAAATGTTTCTATCATATCCCCCCTGTCTCGTCTTTCCTCCAAGCTATACATGTTAAGATCCTTTAACCTTTCCTTGTAAGTTGTATCCTGCAATCCATGAACCAGTTTAGTAGCCCTTCTTTGAACTCTCTCTAAGGTATCAATATCCTTCTGAAGATACGGTCTCTAGTACTGCGTACAATACTCCAAGTGAGGTCTCACCAGTGTTCTGTACAATGGCATGAGCACTTCCCTCTTTCTACTGCTAATACCTCTTCCTATACAACCAAGCATTCTGCCAGCATTTCCTGCTGCTCTATTACATTGTCTGCCTACCTTTAAGTCATCAGAAATAATCACCCCTAAATCCCTTTACTCAGATGTTGAGGTTAGGACTCTATCAAATATTCTGTACTCTGCCCTTGGGTTTTTACGTCCAAGATGCATTATCTTGCACTTATCCACATTGAATGTCAGTTGCCACAACTCTGACCATTTTTCTAGTTTACCTAAATCATTTGCCATTTGGCTTATCCCTCCTGGAACATCAACCCTGTTACATATCTTAGTATCATCAGCAAAAAGACATACCTTACCATCAAGACTTTCTGCAATATCACTAATAAAAACATTAAAGAGAATGGGTCCAAGTACAGATCCCCAAGGTACCCCACTGGTGACAAGTCCATGCTTCGAATATACTCCATTGACTACAACCCTCTGTTGCCTGTCACTCAGCCACTGCCAAACCCATTTAACAATATTGGAATCCAAACTTAAATATTGCAGTTTATTCATAAGCCTTCTATGTGCAACAGTATCAAATGCCTTACTGAAATCTAGGTAAGCAATGTCTACTGCACCACCCTGATCTATTATTTTAGTTACCCAATCAAAAAAATCAATAAGATTAGTTTGGCATGATCTCCCTGAAGTAAACCCATGTTGTCTCTGATCTTGAAATCCATGTGTTTTTAGATGTTCAACAATCCTGTCCTTTAACATGGTTTCCATTACTTTCCCTACTACCTTTCTTGTGAATGGGCACAACATTCGCTAACTTTCAATCGTCTGGGACTACTCCTGTTAACAATGATTGGTTAAATAAATCTGTTAATGGTTTTGCTAGTACACCATTAAGCTCTTTTAATAACTTTCGGTGTATTCCATGAGGTCCAATTGACTTATTTGTCTTTACTTTTGACAGTTTTAATAGAACCTCTTCCTCTGTAAACTCACATGTAACAAATGACTAATTTGTCCTTTTTCCTAACTGAGGCCCCTTTCCTTCATTTTCATCTGTAAATACTGAACAAAAATATTAATTGAGGCATTCAGCTAGACCTTTATCCTATTCTACATACCTTCCTTCTTTTGTTTTTAATCTAACTAATCCATGTTTTACTTTCCTTTTCTCATTTATGTATCTAAAAATGTTTTGTCCCCTTTTTTTACCGACTGTGCTATTTTCTCTTCTGTGTGTGATTTCGAAGCTCTTATAACTTGCTTAGCTTCTTTCTGCCTAATCCTATAGATCATTCTGTCTTCCTCACTCTGAGTTTTTTTTATAATTACTAAATGCTAACTGTGACAAACTGCCATTTGCCACTGGGCATTGGAGAAGACTGATTGCCAGCCTCCTGCCACATGACTATGGCCCTGTGGTGTATGGCCCTTTAAAAACAGTGTATGGACATATTGAATCTTTTGGGACACTTTTTCTGCCATTTGAATCCATGGGAAGGTGTGCCTCTTCCCCTCCCCCTGTCCCATTGTTCTCCAGCAGGGCGTTGTCCCAGGGACACTGCCAAACCAGTTGGAACTGGCTGTTTTGTCCCTCCTCGGTCAAAATATGACTTCCACCTATCTCCTGAACCACTTAACCGATTCAAGTAAATTTTGGATATGTTTGTCCCCCAATTATGCTGGTTATAAAAATATAAGTTTCATTGATATTGCATAAACTCACAAAGTTATGAAAATATATAAAAAATGTAACTTTTCAGCTTGGAGATAATTGAGTAGATACAGTTAATTAACTCAATTATCTCCTAAGCAGAGGGGAGGAATTCACTGTAACTGCCGGGTGTGCTCTATTGTCATCTTGTGTATGATTGGTTGCTGTAACTGTATTGTCGGTGCCCCACAAGGTCCAGTGGGTGGTGTCTAACCTGTAAAATCCTGCATAAAAGCAGCAATAAAGGCTCAGTGGAGTCAGATCTTCTTGACCCTCAACACGTAGTCTTGTCTCGTGATTGGAGGGAACTGCTATATCACACTGGGGATTGCTATGCTCTGCATACTCCCTTGAGCTTTAATCACTTAGCTCTTTTAAGAGCTTGTTCCTGATACGCTCTCTTGAAGGAGAGGTCTTCCCCACACGGTCCTGGAGGACAGAAGCTGATCCGGGGTGGACGGAAGATGGCGAGACTCTAGTTAAGCTAACGCGGTTGTGGAGTCTGCGGTGGTTTTGGTGTCCGGTGCGGTGCTTGTGGTCCTCGGCGCAGGCTAGGAAGCGTCCATCAACGGAAGGTACTCGGTCGGAGTACGGGAGTTTTGTTACACTAACTTTTTGTTTTTTACTATTTTGGCCACATCTGCGGAGTAAGTACCACAGTGGTTTCTTGAATTTTTTGCTTTTACTGACAAGCCTAATGCAATTTTCTGTTGCCTTCAGCAGTGAAACTTTTAAATAATCCCATTTCTCTTGGACTCCATTTAAATTGCTCCAGTCTGATAATGACTCCTTTCCACATATTCTAATTTTAGAAAAATCTGTTTTTCTAAAGTCTAAAACTTTTGTTTTTGTGTGGTGTGACTCAGTCACTGTTCTTATATTAAACCACACTGACTGATGATCACTGAATCCTAAAATTTCACCTACAGTAATAACTGATCCCAAATCTCCATTTGTTAACACTAAATCTAGCATGGCCTCCTTACGAGTTGGTTCCTCAACGAGTTGTTTTAGAGACAATCCCAGTCGGGAGTTTAGAATATGTGTGCTCCTGGCACAAGCAGCTATTTTGGTTTTCTAGTTCACATCAGGAAGATTAAAGTCACCCATGATGATAACTTCCCCCTTTATTGTCATTGTAGCTATTTATCAGTGTTTAGATACTCAGTATTATTATACAGTGCAGTGTGTCCATTATCAGTGTATAGATACTCAGGATTATTATACAGCGCAGTGTGTTCATTATCAGTGTATAGATACTCAGTATCATTATACAGCGCAGTGTGTTCATTATCAGTGTATAGATACTCAGTATTATTATACAGCGCAGTGTGTTCATTATCAGTGTATAGATACTCAGGATTATTATACAGCGCAGTGTGTCCATTATCAGTGTATAGATACTCAGTATTATTATACAGTGCAGTGTGTTTATTATCAGTATATAGATACTCAGTATTATTATACAGTGCAGTGTGTTTATTATCAGTGTATAGATACTCAGTATTATTATACAGTGCAGTGTGTTCATCATCAGTGTATAGAAGATACTCAGTATCATTATACAGCGCAGTGTGTCCATTATCAGTGTATAGATACTCAGAATTATTATACAGTGCAGTGTGTTCATTATCAGTGTATAGATACTCAGTATCATTATACAGTGCAGTGTGTTCATTATCAGTGTATAGATACTCAGTATTATTATACAGCGCAGCGTGTTCATTATCAGTGTATAGATACTCAGTATTATTATACAGCGCAGTGTGTTCATTATCAGTGTATAGATACTCAGTATCATTATACAGTGCAGTGTGTTCATTATCAGTGTATAGATACTCAGAATTATTATACAGTGCAGTGTGTTCATTATCAGTGTATAGATACTCAGTATCATTATACAGTGCAGTGTGTTCATTATCAGTGTATAGATACTCAGTATTATTTTACAGTGCAGTGTGTTCTTTATCAGTGTATAGATACTCAGTATTAATATACAGTGCAGTGTGTTCATTATCAGTGTATAGAAGATACTCAGTATCATTAAAAAGTATATTATCAGTGTATAGATACTGTGACGGTAATTGAAATCAACTAGGTGGATTTAGCTGTGGATTCTTTACAGCGCCACCTGTTGGTTGCAAGGATCTATCAACATTAGGATGACTAATTTGCATATTTAGGTAGAGTTGCATATTGCTAATTCTGCAGGCAGGAGAGAATGTTTGTATTTATTATGGTCTTCCCCACCACTTTATAAATATGTTTATAAATATGTTATTATATAATTATGATTCTCTGTATGTTTTCTGATATTTGTATTTTATTAAGTTTGTCACAGCAAGCATCATGTAAGAAGTATATGGGCTGGTCCCAAATAAAAATAAAGAATCCTGCTGGACACCCACATCTAAAGGTAACTGTCAAAGCTCAATCTCTTACTTATTTGGTTTTATTCTGTTTTTTTTTATGTTGAGAAAACCATAAAATAGTGAATGTAACTGACCGAAAAACAGCTTGAAAGCATAAATGATAATGTCACTCGTGCTATATTCTTGTACCATTCACTCACAATAAAAATGGTTTTGGAAAAAAAAAAGAATGTTGGTGGTTACATTTGGAACTGGGTGTTCTGTGTGGATTTTTTTTTTTTGTAAATCTTTCTTTTATTATGGCATATACGTCATGGGATACAGAAGAGAAAGAAGGAGGCATTGAGGGGTAAAACGAGATAATATCAAGATGGTGTACAATGCACCTCAAAGAAAGATTGCCATGTTTTTTTTTTTTTTTGAAACATTCAAGTAAACATAATGTTACAAGCTTGGATAAGAAACAAAAGTGATCAAAATAGCGTAGACAGGCTTCATATACAAGTTGGTGTGCATAGCTAAACAGGATAATAAAATAAAGTAAATGAATAATGCTTATTCCAACGAGTTAGACTGAGTTGTATCTTTGGAGCAGACAGGTATAACTTAATCTCCGTTTATCGCAGTACCAGCGCAGGCAAAGTTACATGCTAAATGCGAAACCTGCTTATTCTAGCAGTCATGCTTGTAGGCTAAGTATATAGGTGATTCGTTTACGGTCTGCCCTACTGTAAAACAAGTGAGAATAAGTTAAGCTAGCAGCAACCAGAAACATAACAAGGCATAAACATAGCAAGGCATGAGAAGTGGGTTGCAGTCGCGGCCGCCGCTGGGTTCAGCAATTTGGAGCAGCCTTCTTTTGCGTGAGTGTGGTTTTCAGCCTACTCCTTGGAGTGGTAGCCCCTGCGTGTCCACGGTCAGTCTATGCCACGGCACCTCTGTTCTCCTGTCATCCCTCCAGGCGACCTGTTTGAGGGGGGTAGGTGCACTGTCCTGCCGACGGCTTGAGGGACTGCGCGGTCCATACGTCTTGCGTCTTCGGCCCAAGGCCTGTGCGGGCACCCATGCCTGCAGTCCATTGATCCCTTCACCAGGATCGTGGGCCCCCGGGTCAGTCGTGTTGCGGACCTCCCCTGGGGTGTATGGATGGCTGTGGGGGGTTACCACCACTTGGGTCCCCGGCTTGGAAGAAGAGCCAGCATGGAGTCCGGCATTTCCCTTCCCTCGTGCGGATAGGGGTGTACCCTGCTTTAGGGTGAGCTCTGAGTGAGGCGGTAGAGTAATCGCTGTAGGGGCATTTTGGGGCCTCGAAATAGTAGGGGCCAGTGTCACCTGAGGTCTGTGAGCAAGTCGCTCCCAAAAGTCCTGGCACATTGCCTCAAATCTGGCATTGAAAGAGACCAGCCACTCCTGAGTTCCCTGGCTTGCTTGTGGCTGTAGCTTTTCCCGGCTGGCGGCCATCTTAGATGTGCTTCGTGGGCCTTGCTCGGGCTGTCTGTGTGACATAGTGTCTGGAAGATTGCCATGCTCGCTGTGTGGACCGGGATAACCCCCGCCGGTCCGGGGGGGGGGAACGGGTGGTTTGTGCATAACCCGCGGTCCCCGGCTGGAGGAACGGCCGTTTCCACCCTCCGTTGGACTCGCCTGGTGTGCAGGTGTGTATGCCGCTGGAGCTGTATCTGGCCGCGGTCCGGTGCGCTTGTCTCCATGCTCGGGTCGGAACTCTCCCCCGTCCTTAGAGTCGGTTCGGCACCCGGTTGGGTAAGTTTTGGGGTCGGCATTCCGATGAGTAGTGTGGTATTCCGCGGCAGTTGCAGGGAGCTCGCAGCAAACACGTCCGGCGGCCATGATGGTCAGGCCCCGCCCCCCTGTGTGGATTTTTATGGATCCCAGTGACAGAATCTTTGGATCTGTTTGCTGGCTGCAATATCCCTCTAGCCTTGGGATAAATCATACAATGCCGAGTGTTCATTATACAGCACAGAGTGATATATCTTACCTCCTTCATTGTTACATTCCACACTGTGGTAACTTCCTGCTTTAGGCCATAATCATTCTTCAGGTTTTCTACAGCAATATTTCCCAGGAAATCAATAAAGACTTTAGACTGGTAAAATAATACAGAGTATGATCAGGTTTGGCCAACATTACAATTTCTAATACTTTCTATCTCTCTATTTCATGCATTTATGTAGAGGATATGGTGCCAGGAGTTCCCTGGCCTGACCTATTAACTTGGGTGTGTATGCACCGCTTCCCACGTCCACTACTTTAAACAGAAACTGGATGTTGTATGTCTGAGCTGAGCCTGGCATTGGAATTCCACTGACATTCTAATGCAATCCAAAGATATCATAAGACAAACTATAGATTATTTTGTCTCATGGTCAAAGCCTGAACTGACAAACGGAAAAGCATTGCTTTTTGTCCTGTTACCGACGTTTATGCTAAGCAGGCACCCTCTCACACATTACAAGAGTTGGTCTTTGGAGGACCCTGCAGTACAACACTAACATGTCTCCTGGCAGACAACTGTAACAGAATGGTTGCCCTAGCTAAACTTTCATTCTCTTTTGTTCGGCTGTCCGTACACCCCTTGTTTGTTTACAGCACCAACTATGTGTGGGTCCCCATATTCCTTTTGTATTTTGGTCACAATGTGCCTATTATTGGAGCAGGGTTTGTTGAATGTATTGCTTGTCTGTGCCTCTCCCCCCACCCCTTTTTTCCTGTCCTATTGTTTCCCCAGCAGGGCGTTGTCCCACTGACACTGCCAGACCAGTTTAAACTAGCTGCTTTGCCCCTCCTCAATTTCCCATCAGCCCTTGCTATTGTCTCACCCCACCCTTCCTGATACTATAGTACTCTATGCACTATTGTATGTAAATGAGGCTGTTGTGGGTTAAAATGTGTGTGCTATATCTAGTAAAGTGAGTTGCGGTGTTAACCTTCACCATGTGTCGGCTGGTGTTTGGGGAAAGGGATATAATCTGCTGATAGAAAACGTGTCCAGGGCTGTAAGCACATTAGCCTGGTCCAGGGTGGAAAATGCCTGCAGTGATCCCAGTGAGGCCTCGGTGACTGGATATGAAGTGCTCCAAGGTCCCTGATAACTAAGAGGTAGCAGACTTGGCGGAGGCACTCGGTTGGAGTACTGGAGCTCCGTTACAACGACGCTCCAGGAAGAGAAGATGTTTGTTGTAACAAAGATGGAGGCTTCTATTAAAGGAGATTTAAGTAAGTATATCTACCTTCAGCTACTCTTAACAGGCTACCGGAATACAATTGTGCCTGCTACCTTTGATAGTGTTTGTAGAATGTACAAAGGCAAATAAGTATGACAGAGCTGCTTTAAGATACTGTTTATGAAAGATTGCACGCTCTTCAGGCACGTTCTTCAGCTCTCAATGCACAGTATTTATTTCAAAAACATACTGTGGAGTGAACTCTGCAGGGAAGATCCTAAAACACCATATGGTGCCTGCTCTCCATAACCCTTATGCATATGTCAGTCTATGTAAGGCCTGGGCTAGATAGTTACTTATCACCCCACATTATCTTCTTTCCCCAGATAACCAGCATGGTATGTATCAAGTAGGATTCTTACCAGGGAGGAGAATGCCAGCACTACAACTGCCCCAGCTGTCTCAGCAACGAAAATGATGAGGATGATGAAGAAGAACTGAAGGGGCAAACAATTTAAAACTGTTATTTACATGGAATAATGGCAGGGGTTATAGAGAAAGGTTATATGGAGTAATAGGAGGAGTTATAGGGAGTTTATATGGAGTAATAGGAGGAGTTATAGGGAGAGGTTATATGGAGTAATAGGAGGAGTTATAGGGAGAGGTTATATGGAGTAATAGGAGGAGTTATAGGGAGAGGTTATATGGAGTAATAGGAGGAGTTATAGGGAGAGGTTATATGGAGTAATAGGAGGCGTTATAGAGAGAGATTATATTGAATAATAGGAGGAGTTATATGGAGAGGTTATATGGAGTAATAGGAGGAGTCATAGGGAGAGGTTATATGGAGTAATAGGAGGAGTTATAGGGTGAAGTTATATGGAGTATTAGGAGGAGTTATAGGGAAAGGTCATATGGAATAATAGGAGGAGTTATAGAGACAAATTATAAGGAGTAATATGAGTTATAGAGAGAGATTAGAAGGAGTAATAGGAAGAGTTATAGAGAGAAGATGTACAGAGTAATAGGTTACTGGGAGAGGTCTTGTGGAGTAAAAGGAGGAGTTATTTGGAGTGATTACAAAAATTAAATAATTAAAATAAATATACACTGAACAAAATTATAAACGCAACACTTTTGTTTTTGCACCCATTATTGTGGCCAGCATAAGGCACACCTGTACAATAATCATGCTGTCTAATCAGCATCTTAACATGCCAGACCTGTGAGGTGGATGGATTATCTCGGCAAAGGAGAAGTGCTCACTAACACAGATTTAGACAGATTTGTGAACAATATTTGAGAGAAATAGGCCTTTTGTGTACATATAAGAAAGTCTTAGAACCTTGAGATCAGCTAATGAAAAATTGGGGCAAAAACAAGTGTTGCATTTATAATTTTGTTCAGTCTAATATCAATACATAATATAGGTGACACTCACTATCATTAGCATGCATCGACTTTCTTTCATAGCTCCGTAGCAGCCCAGAAATCCCATGAGTACGAGGAATGCTCCAATAGCAATGCACAGATATCCCACATTCACTACCTGCAGGAGCTGAGGTGCTGCCGTTACCAGGATTTTAAGAAAGGATCCTCCATCCACCTTCACCCAGATACCAATGGCCAAAATCACTGCACCCCCCAACTGCAAAAAAGGGAAGAGAATTATAGAGCTCTGTGACTGCAATGTCTGCCTTCTCGTCTCACATTCTACTTCATTCTCACTGCTTGCTCGGTTTCATACATTCATATTCAAATTTTTTATTTCTCATATATTGTTTTACACATGCAAGTAACCAATCTAGGGTCTATTCACTAAATGCCGTATTTTCACACTGATTTATATGTAGGGTAGGCAATATTTGTATAAATAAAATGAGACCACACAATAACCACAGACAACATTTAAACTTTTCGATGGGCTTGGCCATGGTCAGATGCATAACTAGAAACCACTGGACCTCGGTGCGAAAATTGTCCTGTTCCTACCTGGTCTCAACATCTTGTACCTTTAAAAGCCTCTGTTTTGGCACATGCGCGCGCCCTTTGACTCTGCCGAAGCTCTACCTCCTGTGTGGTTGCATGTGGGAAGTGGTGGCGTTCTTATGAACAGAGTTCCACCTTCTGTCTTGCCGTGTTCAGTAAGTGGTGTTCGTCTGAATGCGGGCGGGCCGCGTGGGTGGATAAGCCGACCGCGCTGTCTGAAAACTCGCGCTCGGATGCGGAGTCCTCGTGGAGTGAGACGCGGTGTGGGAGCGTGAGGTAGGTGAGAATGGGAGCAAGGTCTAGATAGTAGGATGCTGCACCATGTGGGCTCGCTGGAGAGAAGTAAGAGATCGTGACAACTATAGGGTCAGGAATACATGTTTGTGATTATGACCCTATAGTGTTCCTTTAAAGTTTTTTCAAATACAATGGAATAATTTATGATTCTGATCCAAACAAATTAAATTATACTTTCACCTTGGTGTTGTTTTCCCTGATTTCTTTTTTTATGGTGTTATCCTTTTCTTGTCTGTCAGTCTTTGATTCCTATATAATATTCTTCAAGGGTTTGCATAAGACACTTGTTGGAATGCTTTGTTTCCTTAATATATGTGTAAATATTTTTTTTGTATTATATTATAAATTGTGGTCAATGTATGTGCTTAACCCTGTCTTATATTTAAAACACAAAAAAGAAACAAAACAAAAAACAGCAATTTTATCTATTGACCAGAAAGACTTAAAGGAATGCGATAGACATAAAAATAACTTTAGCTTAATGAAGCAGTTTTAGTGTATAGATCATGGCCCTGCGGTCTCACTGCTCAGATCTCTGGATAAATTACTTTTGTTTCTGTTCACGCAGCCCTAATCACACCTCCACCGGGTGTGACTGACACAGCCTACATGAAAATGGTTTTATATTGAATAAACTAGCTAACTGTAGATGTTTTTATCTCCTGCTCTGTAAATTGAACTTTAAACACACACAGGAGGCTCCTGCAGGGTCTAGAGGGCTGTTAACACAGCAGGAAATAAGAAATTCCAAATTAAACAGAATAAAGGAAGATTAAAGGACCACTATCGGCAGCCAGACCATTTCCGCTCAATGAAGTGGTCTGGGTGCAGGTCCCCCTAGTTTTAACCCTGCAGCTGATAACATAGCAGTTTCAGAGAAACCGCTATGTTTACACTGTAGGGTTAATCCAGCCTCTAGTGGCTGCCTCCCTGACAGCCACTAGAGGCGCTTCCGCAATCGACACTGAGTCAATTGCACTTATTTGAAGCTGGACGTCCTCACGGAGTCCGTGTCAAAAAAGATCCCCATAGGAAAGCATTGAGTAATGCTGTCCTATAGGCGGGTTTGAATGCGCGCTTCTCTGGTGCCTTTGCGCATTCGGCTCCACTCGGGGCACTGACGTCGATGGAGGAAGATAGGTTACCAGCGCCGAGGGAGCCCGGCGCTGGATTAAAGTAAGTGGCTGAAGGGGTTTGAACTCCTTCAGCGCCGAGGGAGGGGGGCACTCCAAGAGAATATTGTGCCAGGAATATGTGTTTGTTTTCCTGGCCCTATAGGATCCCTTTAAACATTATATCTCTCTGTACAGGAAGTGTTTAGGATGCAGGGCGATGTTACTACGGCTGTATAGAGTCTAGAGGCTGTACAGTGATTTAACTCTTAATAGTAGAGAATTGAGCTGTGAGACTGCAGGGGCATGATCTGTAAACCAATCTGCTTCACAAACGTAAAGTTGTATTGGTGCCTATAGTCTCCCTTTAAATGTACATCCAATAATTTAAAACATTAAAGAGCCCATTTAGACAATTTTATTTTAGACAAACTGATATTCCCCAAACTAGACCCCAATCTATCCTTTAGCCTTCACATTGGAAAAAATCCCTTCAAATCTTTACCCAAAACTAGGTGCCCTGTTCACAAAACAAATACTGCCTAAGCCCTATAATAAGGAAACAGATAATAAATAAATCTCTAGGCGGTTTTCCACATTATAACATTTTTGATTAAAAAAGCAAATCTGGCCTAGTTTTTAAGGCATAAATAATGCCTAGGCTCACCCTGTTGCCCAATATATTACTAGGACCATCACAGGTTTAAATCTGACTGATTACCCAAATTACTCAGCTTGCAACCTATTATATTATATTATACTTACAAATATTGCGCCATTGAAAAGGAACATCATGGTTTTTAGGAGTGAAAAGCATCCCATGTTGTCTGTCTAAACAAAGAAAAAGTTTTAAAAAAAATTGAAGCATGAAAAAGTCTTTCACAAGTCCAATATATACAATTTGACCCAGCATTCCCTACTTTGTGTTCCACGGTTACTAAATAAAATGGGAATTGTCAGAATTTCAATATGAAAAAATAGCCAAATTCGAAAAATACAGCTATCTATTCAGTTAAAATAAATTGGCCTTAAACTTGTTTTTTTAATATTGTTTTTTATTGTGAATATCAGATATAAGTAATACAATATGTATAATAACGTCTTCAAAAATTGTGAATAATGAGCAGTTGTAGGGTTGACATTGCAAATGGCATACTGTTACAGCCACCTTTTCTTTTCTTAGGTAACAAAACATAAAAAGAAAGGAGTTATACAAAACAGAGGAAAAACAATGTGATAAAAAGAAGGGAGCGTCTACATCCAGTTCCCCTAGATAGTTAGTGTTCAATTTGTGCAGTCATTATCGTGTAGATATGTCACATCAGACCTCATGAAAATGAGTTAACTGGTTAGGGTTTGTCTGTTAGTAACGTGTGTAGGTGTAAGACAGAGAATCCTTCAATGTGGTAAAGTAAACTTGGCGTAATTAAACAAAAATTGGAAAACTAAAGTAACTAAATGAACTGAGTATCTGTTCGCTCCTTTATCCCCCCATCCTCCCATTATAATCAAAGATGCTGTAGAATATTGCATATTCTATGTTTCTATTGATTATATATGGATGTGTGGATTGACATAAGTAACAGATGGTCTAAGTCACAAGGCTTTCTTTGTCTGAGAACTCTGGAATGTGGATTTGGGAGTCTTGTCCTTATATGGCTAGAGTTAAACTCTGACGTCAGTATGGGCACATCTATATAGTAACAGAGGGACACGAGGTCTCGCTCTCTCTTGGCTCTTGGCTCTCTGTCGATGTAAAGATGTAAGGATGTAACTCTCCCATCAGAAGTCCAGCAATTACCATCTGCTGTTGAATGTCCATTATCCTGTAACATCCTTTGTTGTTTTATTATGTATCAGTAACTAAGAATAAACTTGAAGAAACCGTAAGTCAGATTGCGTATTAGTACTTTTCATTAATATAGACATATATTAACGTGGCGACCAAATTTGGCCAAAGACTATATATACAAAAGACATATATATCAATCAACTGAAGAGAAGAAGAAATTAAGAAGATTTAACGTTGATGATCGATCCAAGCTACATTTTACAGATGCCTTTAGTTTTAACTGTTAATGTTTAACAAGATGTTATTTGTAAAGGGTCTTGACCCGCTGCCGAGAACCGTGCCATGTATTTACAATAGATTTTTAATTCACTTCAAATTACTTTAAAAATTAAAAAAATTGTTGAATAATTCAGACTCCATAGTTGTAAAATTCATCCATTTTCCTTTCCTTATCTTAGAGATTCTACCCACCCATGCTACTTAACTGACAAGGGGAGCAGAAGAGACCTCCCACATGTGCTATGGTTGCTATTGAAAAATTCTAGATGACACCGTTAGCGCTCTGAGGAGTATAAGCCCACAGTGATGTCAGTTAAGCCAGCGTGTCAAAGTCAAGGATAAGGTTTTGCACTACTTGAAGAAATAGAAGACAGCAGATGAATGGAGCATGGGCAGACTGGAGGTGGGTGTTACATAACAGTAACACCCATGAAGGCATGGACGTGGCAGAGTTCAAATATACATATTTTGCACTAAATACATCATGTATCTTTTATTTATTTATAAAATATTTTACCAGGAAAGATACATTGAGATATCTCTCCTTTTCAAGTATGTCCTGGGTTATAAATTATGTATTCAATGCGTTTGGGGGATTTTTAACATGTTCACTTAAAGCTCTGCCCTTTGCCAAAGTTAATGCTTTGCATAACAAAAAGTAAGAAATAAAGGAACAAAATGTTTTACTTCATACACAACCTGTGACAATGTTACTTTAAATGCAAATTCAGTCATTCAAAACATTACAATGTCCATTTATGCAATTACAAACCCACATTTGAAAACAAAGGTAGATGTCCATCTTTAATATAAATTAACCCCTAAGCCAGGACCAAGGCTTTTTTGAGCTGCAATGCCTTTGTGACCAAGGCATTTTTGGCATTTCTGCCATGCGTTCATTCTAACACAATCCCCCCCCTTTCTGTTTGGGTGCACACATACTGGTGACAGAGTGAGGGGTGACTGGTAACTGAGGGAGAGGGTGACAGAGTGACTGAGGGAGGGGGTGACTGATGACAGTGACTGAGGGAGGGGGTGACTGGTGGCAGAGGGAGGGGATAACTGGGGGCAGAGTGAGGAAGAGGGTGACTGGTGACAGTGACTGGTGACAGTGACTGGTGACAATGACTGTGGGAGGGGGTGACTGGGGACACTCACAGAGAGGGGGTGACTGAGGGAAGTGGGTGCACAGAGTAACTGAGGGAGGGGGTGACTGGTGACAGAGTGTACATGACTGAGGGAGGGGTGAGTGGTGACAGAGGGAGGGGGTGACTGGTGACTGACTGAGGGAGGGGGTGACTGAGGAAGGGGGTGACTGGTGACAGTGAATGATGGAGGGGGTGACTGATGACAGTGAGTAAGGGTGTTAAAAATACCTTCTTTTTTTTTTGTTTCCCTGGCAGTCCGGTGTCCTGGCTGCAGACTGTGCTGTATCTCCAGTGTCCATGCTCCCTGGTGGTCCAGTGGTCTGTCTCCCCAGTCTGCAGCTCCGCCCGGTGTGAGCTGCAGACTGTGCTGTATCTCGCAAGCTCCAGAAGTCAGAGCGTTGCCGTGGTAATCCGCGGCAACGCTCTGATTAGCCAGAGATCGTGAGATACAGTACAGTCTGCAGCTCACACCGGGCGGAGCTGCAGACTGCACTGGCTCTCTCCCCAGGCAGATGGTCATGGACCGAGGACCTGACAAGTCACTCTGCCCTATTTTCGACAGATGTAACCCTTTTTTCAGCCGAAAATTTCGGTTGTCCTGATTGTTAAAATGCCCAAAATGTCTGGGATTTCAACTAATTTTTTAAAAGTTATAAAACAAATACTGTAATGAGTCAATTACGGTTTTAAAGCTAGAACTTTGCAAAACTTGTAATGCTGAAATTACAACTTTACACCCTGTTCCAAATGATTATGCAAATTATATTTGTGTCACAAATATTAAATATTTTGTTTTTCAGTTTAACTCATGGATGGCATTGTGTCTCAGGGCTCTTTTGATCACTGAAAACAATCTCGGACACCTGTGATAATTGGATTGCCAGGTGAGCCCAATTTAACCCCTTAAGGACACATGACATGTGTCACATGTCATCATTCCCTTTTATTCCAGAAGTTTGGTCCTTAAGGGGTTAAGGAAAAACTACTTGTAGCAAACTCACCCCTTTAACAGAGTTTGCCATGAGCTTTTGGAGGGGGCTGCTTGCCCGCCTCTTGCCCTGTGATTATGGTCCCTGGGAGATTTGGCCCTTCAAGTGCAACATTTGGGCATACTGTATTTTATTATACTGCCACTGGCCCTTTAAGCAGCATATGGAATTCTATTGGACTGTGTATGTCCCTTTCAGACTATGGCCCTCTCATCAGCCCATGCTAAACTTAAACTCCATGGCGATTTGACTGTGTTTTTGGCGTCTGAGCGCTGTTCGGATATATTGAGCGCTCAGATCCAAGCCATCTGGGGATGGGTTGAATGTGGGGGTTCTGTTCAGTATGATAGGAGTTATGTATTTTTGTGTCTTTTGCTAACATGTGCTCAATGGAGTCTGCCTTTATCCCTGGATATAATTGGATTACCTCTCCATTGTCTCCAGGATAGAGGACTCTTGTGAAACTGGTTTGGGCCGGAAAGCCATGCTGGCAGTGGGTTTTATTAATACTTTTGCTAATTTTTGAACCCCTGGTCTGATTCGTGCCATTTTTAATATGTTGTTCCCCTGAATGGATTGATTGTGAATATGTAATTTATGTGAATGTGATGTATAGTTTTAAAGTTATAGTATATTTGTAAAAACTGTATTTCTCTGCCTGTGATAAGTAAATTTCCCATTGTGTAAGATAATTGTATCACAGGCAGAGGGAAGGACTTTACTGTGGGTTGTAACTGTTATTTTATTGGTTATTTTATACCTCCCTGTGGGCGGTCCTGTATGTGCAAGACCGTAATAAAAACCAGGCTGGGTGTGCCAGCACAGTCAGTTCTTCTTCACCCTCAATTTGAAGAGTCGTCTCTTATTGAGGGAATCTGCTACAAGGGATTGCTATGCTCTGCATATTCCTTTGCTGTAATCACTACTAAGCTCTTGTAAGAGCTTGTTCCTGCTTCACTATCTTGGAGGAGCGGTTTACCCCCTGGAGCCTGGTCGTAGGTCCAGGGTGGGCAGGAGACGGCGAGACCCCAACCAAGCTGCGGCGGTTCGTGGGGTCTGCGGTGCTTATGGTGTCTGGTGGAGTGCTTGTAGCCCTCGGGAAGCACTAGGAGCATCCATCAACGGAGGTACTCAGTCGGGGTGCCAGGTGATCCGTTACACTACTAAAGGAGGGTGTTCCACATTATTAAGCAGAGCACCATTTTCATGCAATATGGGGAAGAAAAAGGATCTCTCTGCTGCAGAAAAGAGTGAAATAGTTCAATGCCTTGGACGAGGTATGAAAACAAGATATTTCACGAAAACTTAAGCGTGATCATCGCACTATTAAGAGATTTGTGGCTGATTCAGAGCACAGACGGGTTCGTGCAGATAAAGGCACATTGAGGAAGATTTCTGCCAGATCTCGGATCAAGAGAGCAGCTGCTAAAATACCATTACATAGCAGCAAACAGATATTTGAAGCTGCTGGTGCCTCTGGAGTCCCACGGACATCAAGGTGTAGAGTCCTCCAGAGTCTTGCAACTGTGCATAAACCTTCTATTCGGCCACCACTAACCAATGCTGACAAGCAGAAACGACTGCATTGGGCAGAAAAATACATGAAGGCTAATTTTCAAACAGTCCTGTTCACTGATGAGTGCCGTGCAACCCTGGATGGTCCAGATGGATGGAGTAGTGGATGGTTGGTGGATGGCCACCCTGTTCCAACAAGGCTGCAACGTCAGCAAGGCGGTGTGGAGTCATGTTTTGGGTCGGAATCACGGGAAGAGAGCTGGTTGGACCCTTTAAGGTCCCCGAAGGTGTAAAGATGACCTCTACAAAGTATGTGGCGTTTCTGACCGACCACTTTCCATAATAAAATCATCTTCATGCATGATAATGCACCATCTTATGCTGCAAAGAATATCTCTGCATCAATGGCTGCTATGGGGAAAAAGGAGAGAAAGTCATGGTGTGGCCTCCACCCTCCTCTGACCTCAATCCCATTGAGAACCTTTGGAGCATCCTCAAGCAAAAGATTATGAGGGTGGGAGGCAGTTTACATCCAAACAGCAGCTCTGGGAGGCTAGTCTGATATCTTGCAAACAAATTCAAGCAGAGACTGTCCAAAAACTCACAAGTTCAATGGATGCAAGACTTGTGAAGCTGCTATCAAATAAGGGGTCCTATGTTAAAATGTAACGTGACCTGTTAAAATGTTTAAAAAGTTAAAATGTTGGGGGGCGGGGCCTGACTGCGGAGGGGAGCAGACGCATGTCGCTGTTGCTCCCGCGTCTCAACTCACCTAAAGCCGATTCCCGGTAACCAGAGGCAGCAAACCGATGACCCGGTGCTCCCAAGTGATAGAGGACACCGAGCCCGTCATGTTGACACCAAGCGAGTGGCCCTATGTTCCGGGCCCGACCCACGCAGGTCTGCGGCCTACAAGCATGGTGGCGGTGGGAGAGGCGGCCGCTCTCCCGCTGCAGACGAACACGGCAAGGCAAAGCTGGAAACCCCGTTCCCCCCCCTATGGACCGGCGGGGGTTATCCCGGTCCCCACTGAAGCGACACCCATGGCTACACGGACGGCATCTGCCCACACTGGTTCGGGCTCCGGGCCTAGCACTACTGCAGAAGCCCCTTGCCGTACAGAACTGGTACCCGTACAAGCCACAAGCCTGGATCTAATCTTCCAACAATTCATGGACAAGCTGGACAGACTCTTTGCAACACCCCGCGTACAACACGGAGGTACAGCATGTGGGCCGGGGAAACAGGGGCGGAAAGGGCCCTCCACGGGCACTACACACCCTTTAACGCCAAAGCTGAGCGCCGACTGCCCACCCGGGCCGGGGGTCACCAGGAGGATAACTCCACAGCATCAGCCACATCGCCGGAAGCCTAACCGCCGCTGGCGGCGCCGTAACACCAGGGTTCTCCGAAGCGCCCTCACAGGGAAGAACTGGGCCTCTTGTAGCACCCGAGTTCGTGGAACCAGGATGCAGACCCCACTAAAAGCCTGGGGCCGTGGGGAGACCCGACCGCCCTCACACCGCCCCCACACTCGACGACCACTGCCCCTCACCAGCAGCAGTCCTGGACTGAGCTTCTCCCCCAGATCACGTCTACACAGCCCTGCACACAAGGCCGCCAGAGTGGGCATCGGGTGAGGCAACCCAGTATTCAGCGGACTACGGCCCACAGCCATCACTTCAACCCGCAGCACAGCGAACATAGTTCGACCAACAGAACTTTGGACTTTTGCATGAGACTTTCTCCAGGGTACACTGCACCAGCCTTGCCTAGTTTGACACACCGAGCAGTACTGGGTACTTATGCAACTTGAAGCATGTTTAAGCCACATAAACTGCAGTAATCACAGCCATAGTATAACCTTGATAACCGTGCATGATAGTACAGGGCACTGTTTTACATTACTTAATTACTCACTTGATACTTTGCTTATGATTAGCAAGATTAAGACAAATAAGCCATTCTGTTTCCAATCGTATTGTTTATTCCACTAATATAACATGAGGCAATCCGACATAGGAGATGTTGTCACGTGTTACCGTTAGGCCTGTATTTTCTTTACGTTACTCAGCTTTACGAAATCTTAAATAACTAAAAACCTGTTTAGCTTGCATAGAACTTCTGCTGTCACATCTATATAACTACACTACATAAAAAAATAAAAAATAAAATTAGGCATTGAAAATCTGGAAATGTACTCTAACTATATGTATTGTTGTACCAACCCTATAATGTAACTCGCTGAAACGTTTCCCCCGTCTTCTCTTTTGTACCCCATACTATATGCCTTAATAAAAATCAGATTGACAAAAAAAAAAAAAAGTTAAAATGTTGTTATAAGTTTAATTGAAATAGCTTTTGATTTCAGTAAATATGCTGCAAACACAACAAATGACAATTTTCAGTTCTTTACAACCTATAAAGTGTTTTGAAACGTACCGTGCGTAATAATTTGGAACAGTGCATTGTAAGTTTTTTATGTTTAAAGAAAATACTGTTGGGGCGGGGCCGGACCGCCATGCCGAGCGGACGCACAGTGGAGTAGCTCCCGACAAGCTACCTAGTTTTTGGCCTTGAAAACCGGCAAAATTCTTCCCCAGCAACTGGCAGCTGTGCCACGACACTAGAGGCGACCCTGGTACCGGGGAGAGGCTTGCCGTGAGGTTTTAGTCCCTCGGTGGGGCGATCTCTGCCAGCTAAGATGGAGACCGCCCGGGCGGTAAGTGGGGTGGATGGCCACTGCCCAGCTTTCCTGCCCACCAGAGGTACGGTGGAACCGAGAAGCTAGGCGGGTCCGGCCCTGTTCTCCCCCCTATGGGCCGGCGGGGGTGATCCCGGCCCCCACCCTGTGTCCCACCGGAGTCCCACAAACTTGCCGAGGGTCCGCTTCCAAAATGGCGGAGACCGCGTGGCAGGGTACTCTGCCGGACGCATCCCCTTCTCACTACACAGGCGGACTACAGACCCTGAATGAACAGGAGCCAGCAAATAAACTTCAAGGTACCGTAAGCCAGGGGGGTGCAGCACTACCACTCACACCATCAGAGGGTACTGACCACACCACGGGACTATGTTTTAAGGCCCTAACTTACCCTACTGAGCCGCTTCACTCACCGCAGAGGGGCTAGAACACACTGCCCGACAACTTAAAAGCACCAGTCTCTCCCCCTGTACACGGCAGGCATCAGGCTGGACAACACGTACCCCTGAGTGGAAGATGGTTTCCCTGCACGGACATCTACTGGGACTGCACTTACCACCAAGACGTCAATCCGCTCATCCCACTATGGCAGACCGCACTACCAACAGACGGATCGTCCGGCATCCCGGCAAGGAAGCATGACTAACTGCATTGGCCCAACATGGGGTGGACACTCTAATATTGTTTTGCTTTAAATGCTTGATTTAGCTGAGCTTGTTACTTTAAAAGTCAGTAAACCTCTCCGTGTACACACCTGCAAGTGAAATTCTCCCTGACACATCTGACCACAGCTTAGAATAGCATAAACTAGCATTCAATCTACATTAAATATATCAAACAAATGTGACCTATCTAGTATGTAATTCAGTAATTCAGGCAGTTAATTTATGATTTATCTGATACATCTGTTATGTTTGTAATACTTGATCAACCCATGCTATGACTAAATAATCTCAAACGTGCTCTCAACTACCATTATTAAGCGATGCAAACATGTTACTCATACTATGCATAGATTAGACGTATAAGCTAAGGTTAGCATGACAACCATTTAGTCCAAGCTTAGCTGCACTAGAGCTATGTCTGACCATCTCGCTGATAAGCTAAGGTTATACTTAAGTGTACAGCTTTGCTTGTATAATTAATTCACTTAACCCAATCGAGAACCTACACTACTGAAATATTGCTATAAAAAAAAAATAAGTGCCTGAATAGCAAATGCCATGACTTGTATTATCAATGTTTATTAACTGTCCCTGATGTCGCTGTTGTGGCGCACCAAGGCTACTTGTTAACTTTGTGCACAAATAAAATAAAGAATTAAAAAAAAAAAAGAAATACTGTTATCATTAGGAGGTTTGTTCGATAAAATTGTAATTGTACTCTTAATAGCTGATAACATGAGAATTATGCTGACTGTTATTTACATCAATTATTTAGGTAAATGAGAAAAATATCATTTGCATAATAATTTGGAACAGGGTGTAATTGTAGTCATAGAATTCAAAACCACTACACAAATGTATATATTTATAGAAAGTACATCACGCACTCTATGTAACTAAGAGCATTTTGACACTTTTCAGCTAACCATTTTATCACAAACCTATGGCAAATTTGTTCATGTATTTTGGGGGAATTGACAGACCACACATGTCCCAGCTACCTGAACCACCCCATATTTGTATTTTTGCTATTGTTCTCGAATACAATGATATCCTACATGTATATCTTTTACCCAATCCCTGCCCTAACATTGCCTTTAATCCAACCCATAATCTAACTCCTTTTCTTACCCATAATTCAACTTCTAATTCTACCAATACGCCAACCCTAATCCAGCTCACGCGGTGCAGAGGGAGCCTCTGTGAGTACTCTGGACAGTGATTGTGTGGCGGAACCAACCTCGCCCCTGGGCATTGGAAAAGCCTGTTTTCCCGCCTTCCGCCTGCTGACTATGGCCCCTGGGAGATTTGAACCTTTAAATACAGGATTTGGGCATGTTGTATTGTAGTATGCTGCTACTGGCCCTTTAAGAACCAGCTGGGGACATACTATGGAGTTACTGGGTGGCCACCATTTCATGTATCAGAGGCGCATGGTGAGAACAATGGATGAAGCACATGGTGAGAACAATGGATGACGGCCATTTTAACTCACAGACACTTTTCTACACGGTGCCATCTCGCCTGTATTTGGTGCACAAAGACATTGTGCAGTAGTTTTAAACTATATAACAGGGGACACATTATACAGTAATTATTTTTTTATATAATCTGTATATGTTTTGCGGAATCTGCATTAAACTGTATCTTCCAAACTACTGAACGGATCTGGGTGAATTTTGGATATGTGGTTCACCCAGATCCCCCGGTTCTGAGGATATACTTTATATGGGGTCATTGCATGTTTTGGGGTCCCTGTGATATGTTTTATAAAACTGTATTTCTCTGTCTGTGATAATTATATTACCCATTGTGTTCAGTTATCATATCACAGGCAGAGGGGAGGATTTTGTGTGGGAGTGTCTGTGTGTATTGTACGTATTGATTGGTTGTTCTGTAAAACCCTGTGCGCAGTACTATGTTTGTGGATTGGGAATAAAAGAGGCTGTATGTGCCAGTTCAGTCAGTTCTGCTTGACCTCCAAACGAAGTGTAGTCTCGTTATTGGGGGAATTGGATTGTATGCTGATTGCCAGGAGTGTAAGCTGATTGTATGCTTTTCAGCTGTTTACAGCATTCATATGCTTGAGAGCATTCGTATGCTGCCCCGGTTCGGTGATTGTGGTGTCTGCTGCAGTGCTTGGAGTCCTCAGGAAGTTCTAGGAGCATCCTTCAACTGAGGTACCCAGTCGGGGTGCCCGTCGATCCGTTACAGATTGCAGCAGGAGAGCTCCCTCTCATAATGCATCTGCAGCACACAGACGTCGGTGCAGGGCAGTTGGAAGAGCCCAGCATCGATCCTGCTGGTGGGGGAAAGCAGGGAGAAGTCCCCAGGGTTTGAATGGGGGACACTGTGCCAGGTGGGGAGGAGCAAGAAACTTCTCTTTACATTACAAAAGTCACAACTAACAAACTTAACTTGGGGCCTTATTCATCAATGAGACAGATGTTTACTGTTGTGTTAGAATTTATCTGAGTTAGTTTTATTCTTTTTTTTTTTTTTTTTTTTTTTTATTAATCACGTTTTTATTGAATTATACAGTTATATATATCAGTAGACAAATTTGGGCGCGCAGGCCCGCAGAAAAGGCGTAATATATAAAGAACAGGGTTAATATAGTAAGAACATAACACTACAAAATACATATCGTAGAGTATAAACATTGACTGTTGCAGGTTCAGGTAGCAGTAGAGCGCCAGTGTCAGGCGATGCCTCGTACCCTCTCGGGAGGCGCAACATCATGGCTCTTGTTAGGTACGTTAGTTACCAGGTTCAATCAACTGCGGGCTAGGGCTGTGCGGGTAGTTCTATAGGCACCTGAGCCTTGGGTTCATGTGTGCTTTAGTGTGGTGTCTGATAGTGTGGTGTGGTCTAGTGTGTCAGTGTGTGGTATAACCCGAATGGGTTCTATGTTGTTGTTGGTGTTGAAAGGGAGTGGTACTGTACGGTCGAGGAATATACAGGGAGCAGAGCGGGATTAACGGGGTTGCATAGTAGTGTAAAGGGGCCCCACCAATAGTCGAGTCGGTTCCGATCCCATATGGTCCGGTGTGAATTCTATTAAGGTAGCCAGATAGTGCGAGGTTGTGTAAGTCCCGTAGGCGGTCATCAGTGGGTCTCGTGTCGCCCCGAGGATCAAGATGTGAGGTGTGTCTGATTCGGTCTCATCCGGTTGCAGAGTTAGTTTTATTCAAATCGTTTATTTTCACCTGGAATACCAAGAGAGAATCCACTAATAGGAAAAATATCCGCCCACAAACACAAACTCACCAACATATGGCCACTTTTTTAGATGAGTCTGTAGAGGCCTACTCCGCATTTATTAATAATGTAACAAATTGGAAACATGAACCCGGCCTTGTTTTAATGGGGTATTTGAGGCCAAGACTCATTCTGTTGCTGTACCTTAAACCTTGACCCTATCACACTTCATTCCTGTTGCAACACTTCTCAAAATGAAAGATCATTTTAAGAGTCTAAAGAAAATGGTTGTGATGAAAATGAAAGTTGTGAAAGTAAAATAGGAGATTTAGCCATCCAGGGTAATCATTAAACAACAGAGCTGGATTAATGTGTTAAATTTTATAGTAAGAAATCAGCTATTAGAAGAAAACCAAATGAGTGTGAATGGGTTGAAATAGAACAAACAGAGCAATTGAAGTAGAATGGCATTGAATATTTGCAATATTTGCTTTTCAAAACAATTGAATCTGCATAAATCCAACTGCAGTGGCAAAAACAAATAAAAATAAACAGAATGAACACTTATAAAGTACAATAATACTCTCCATCCAATATTGTAAACAATTTCAATATTAAAGTACCTAAATCTTTTGAAGTGCAAAAGTGCTTATCAAATGACCCAGCATAACATAAATATACAATACTGTATATGCACAAAACTCATAAAAAGTGTGTCTTAATGAATGTAAGTGAATATAATTTAGAAAATAAATTCAATGTCTCAGTATTTAGATTTTTTTTTAATAATTGATAATTTTATTATTTTCATTTTGAAGACATGTAAACATGGTGATCATGGTTGGGGTTACAGAATAAAGAAGGGGTAGGGATAATATTGCATACCAGCACATGTAACATCTGTTCCAATGTTTTACATCGGTTTTTCATTGTTATTGGTTAATAGTGCCATTATTTTCTGTGGGTGGTCCCATGTTTTAGCTCATACAACATATCCGGGGAGGTTAGACATGGGGTAACTTAATTACACATATCAACTTACATAAACATAAACATATTTACAGCCTATGGTTCTTTTGTGTCGTAATATGAGTGGCCTTTTGTGTCATTTCCGTGTGGGCTACCGGTTGGGTCTATATCGGGGATATGTTACTTAAACCTGAGTTTGTCTCGGCCCTTCTCATTTGGGTGTATATATTGTACTTTTGCCACATGTCATGTATTTGTACATTCGTGAGCCCCGTGTGTCCTTGAGCTCCTGCAAACCTTTCATATGCCACATTTGTGGATATGAGATCTAGAACTTCATTTGTAGACGGGGTCGTGGTCGATCTCCAGTTCCTAGCAATGACAGTTGTCGCTGCTATAAGTATGAGAAAGGACAATTTTCTATTTGGTTTCGGTAGGTTTAGTGGTAAAATGTTTCCACAGACGATGGTATTCGTGTCCCTGTACTATCTTTAATTATGTCACCTATTGTGTCCCAAAGCGGTCGTATGTGTGGATGTAACGGACCATTTGCTCAAAAGGGGATAAAACCCAGTTTAGGCGATAATCCCCTTTAGATAGACCAGCAGCTACTATAAGCACCAATTCCCCGAATTCCCAAACTGCACGGATTCACCAACTCTCGAACAGCAGACACACGAACCCTGGAAGCAGCCGAACAGGAAAAGCAATACGAACAGCTTACACTCCTGGCAGTCGGCATACAGTCAAATTCCCCCCAAGAATGAGACAACACTTCAGCTTCAGGGTTAAGCAGGAACTCTGGACTGGCACATCCAGCCTGGCTTTTATTACAATTGTACACTTACAGGCCACACCCAGGGGGAGGCATACAATAACCAATGACATAGATGTTACCTCCCACATATCCCCTCCCCTTAGTGTGACACATAATCCCATTATTCATACAGTTTAAAATATACTTTTTACACAATATTTATAACTCTAAAACCATACATCACATTCACACAAAATTACATATCCACAATCAATCCATTCAGGGGAACAACATATTAAAAAATGGCATGGATCAGACCAGGGGTTCAAAAGTTAGTAAAGTATCTTTTAAAAGATAAGATGTCTAACCCCACGAACACGACACGGAACAGTCCTCGGATGAGGACCCGGACCCCTGAGCGCTCTACCCAGTTTGACCCGGGACAAGGCGGATTACAACAACCTGTACCATGAAGGACAAGAAACGACACCATGAACACTACCAACATAATAGTGGCACACCTTCCATGCTGTGACCATAATGTGTACTTTATGTTTTAGTTGGATACCCATCAATATTTTTCTGTTGACTTTTACGACACCACAACACTCAGCACAGCCAGTACACAAACACTTGGCGTCCGAAACCCAACACCCCCCCCCCCCCCCGCTGCCCCCTTGGTCAGGGGTACTTAATCGATACAAATATGCCACCTGCGGCAGATCCCCCCCCACTCAGCACAACATGAAGAACTAGTTAATTGAACACGGATTTTCTGCAACATAGACACCATAAGCATGCCAACACACTGACGCTCACTCAGAGCTCTATTAGCAGCAAACCCATAAACCGCAGGTTATAGCACTGATACCGAACATAAGGCTTCACCCTAAATACAAGGGTATACGAAACATATTGACTCATCTAGACAGCGTATCATTTAATGTTTAATATGTTGATGTTATCTCTGAATGTTAATGCTTGACCCAAAATTGGTGCGAAACGCAAAAGGAATTGTATCTCAGTTATATATTTTGGGCACTAACGTGCACACCTGCATGTAAAACTATAATATCATGCACCAAAAACGAAAAATAAAGAATTATATAAAAAAAATAAAAAAATACAGAAAGTTACTTTTTATCCATAACACACAGACATTTCACATATCCCCAGATAGCTGGGATCTGAGCGCACAAAACTACCGAATAGCGCGCAGATCCTATTCACACAGTACAATTGCCATGGAGCTAAAGTCTTTCCCATAGTCTTTCATTATATGAATAGGCTCCATGGTATAGCTATCTGGGGTATCACATTCCCATAAAGTCTGGTCCATAGTCCAAAGGCAAGAGGCGGGCAATCAGCCCCCTCCAAGGACACGTGGCGAGGTCGGTTTCGCCACACTTCTCCCCTTTACCCCCCAGACTAACAGGGTATCTGACCTCCTGCCGGTCAGTGCCCTGGTTAGTCCAGCAACCCACCCACAAAACAGAAACAGCAGTACAGCCCACCCACAATAACTGGTTACTACACCTGGGTAGAGGAGAACTTTGTCCAGGTCCCGGTGTCTCACCACGGCTGTGTGGGGGACTGGTAGTCTGCCCTGGTGGGTTGCTGAGTGGTCAGAGACCAGCGGTACTCTGCCCTGGTGCCAGTACTACCGCGGAAGTAGCCTGGTTGGAGCCTGGTTGTGGGAGGGAGAGACCAACTGTCTCCCCTCTGGCTATACTGCTCTGTGGCTGGGGGACAGGACCGACCGTCCCTACGCCTTGGGCTGTAAGTGCAGAGACTACGGTCCCATCTGCACAGTTGTGGGGCTTAACATCTCCCCTTGGTGGGTTAGGCTGCCGCTGGAGAGATGGTGTAACAAGCTCCTCCCTCTGGACGGTAAACTGCCGCTGGGGAGAGAGGTTAGCAGGCTCCTCTCCCTGCCACTCTCTCTGCTGGTGGAAAGGGAGACCAACTGTCTCCCCTTTCATTCTCTTGTCCTGCTGCTGGGGTGTGAGACTGACGGTCTCTGCTCCCTGCAGGACACACTGCCGCTGGGGAGGAAGGACGGCACCTTCAGCTCCCTGGGGTACACACTGCCGCTGGGGAGGAAGGACGGCACCTTCTGCTCCTTGGGGTACACACTGCCGCTGGGGAGGAAGGACTGCACCTTCTGCTCCCTGGGTTACACACTGCCGCTGGGGAGGACGGACGACACCATCAGCTCCCTGGGGTACACACTGCCGCAGGGGAGGAAGGACGATACCTTCTGCTCCCTGGGACACACACTGCCGCTGGGGAGGACGGACGACACCATCAGCTCCCTGGGGTACACACTGCCGCTGGGGAGGAAGGACGGCACCTTCTGCTCCCTGGGACACACCTTTGAGTCCCCGAAACGCACTCTGCCGCCGGATAGGGCGACCGATACCCTTGGCTGGATCTGCCATGAACCGCAGGTACTCGTCTGCCTGGCTCCTTACGAACTGTACGTATTTCTCCTCTGGGTTGGGTCCAAAGTACGCCAGCTGCATGGCAACCTCTCTGTCAAACTCCTCCTGAGTGTAGCTGGGTGCCATGCTTGCTCTGCTGCAGTTGGTTCCTTGTAGATAGGGGCGCTGTACGGGTACTGGCGTTGCCCTCACTTTGTAATCCAGGAATGGTGTTGTCTGTAGCTGTCCCTCTGATTGTAGGAACGATCCCGCCGCTTGCCACCAATTGTTGCGGACCGTTTCACTTACAAGAGGATAAAACCCAGTTTAGGCGATATCCCCCTTTCCAGATGCACAGGCAGCTACTGCAATCACCAATTCTCCCGAACTCCAAACTGTACGAATCTTCCAACTCCCGAACTGGAAACACACGAACTCTGGAATCAGCTGAACAGGAAAAGCATACCATCCGCTTACACTCCTGGCAGTCAGCATACAATCCAATTCCCCCAAAGAACGAGACGACACATCGCTTTGAGGGTTAAGCAGGAACTCGGGACTGGCTCATCCAGCCTGGCTTTTATTTCCAACTCACACATACAGGCCACACCCAGGGGAAGGCATAAAAGAACCAATGACATAGATGTTACATCCCACACATCCCCTCCCCTTAGTGTGACACATAATCCCATTATGCATACAGTTTAAAATATACTTTTTACACAATATTTATAACTCTATAACCATACATCACATTCACACAAAATTACATATCCACAATCAATCCATTCAGGGGAACAACATATTAAAAATGGCATGGATCAGACCAGGGTTTCAAAAGTTAGTAAAGTATCTTTTAAAACCCCTAGCTTTCCAGCTCAGACCGGTTTTACAGGGCCTTCTCTGTGCCGGAGAAGTAATCCAATTACCTCCCAGAACAGAGACAGACTCCATTAACCACATGGTTACAGAAAGACATAAAACACTTTAAAATACAGAAAGTTACTTTTTATCCATAACATTCAGACATTTCACATATCCCCAGATAGCTGGGATCTGAGCGCACAAAACTACCGAATAGCGCGCAGATCCTATTCACACAGTACAATTGCCATGGAGCTAAAGTCTTTCCCATAGTCTTTCATTATATGAATAGGCTCCATGGTATAGCTATCTGGGGTATCACATTCCCATAAAGTCTGGTCCATAGTCCAAAGGCAAGAGGCGGGCAATCAGCCCCCTCCAAGGACACGTGGCGAGGTCGGTTTCGCCACAGTGGACATGTCCACCATATGTGTAGTGTATCTCCTATGTCTCCCTGGCATCTCCAACATTTGTTGTCGACTGTGTTGTGCATTTTGAAGAGTTTGTCGGGTGTAAGGTACCACCTGTACATTAATTTCCTGGAAATCTCCAGGTGAGAGGCGCACATCGTCATGCCCTTGTGGGCCTTTAAGGCCACGTTCCATTCTTGGGGTGTTAGTTCTCTGCCTAGATCTTTGTGCCATTCTCTTTGGAATCCCCAGGGCTGTGTTTGTGGTTCCTCTAGAAGTGTGATATAGCAAAAGGAGAGGTTTTTTTTCTGTTGTTTCGTGCTTAAGCATTTGTGATCAAATTGTGTCATTTGGGTTTCCCTGCTCTCTGTCTTCGTGTGTTGGCTGTTTTCGCGAAGTGTGTGTTGCATTTGCATGTGGGAGAAACGGGCCAGGGGTGGTATATTAAACTGTGTCTGCAGGTCTTTATTCAAGATAGGCTTTTATTCACATCATTTTGCATACATAAACAGTGGGCTTATTTTAATATAAGTTGTTGTACAATAATATTGCAGCATTACAGTGCAGTAAAGTCAGTCGTGAAAGCAATAATATAATTACAAGTCTGGAAACCAACGCGTCCATGAAGTGTACTACAGGTGTCATATCTGTATACAGGCGTTTATAATAAAGGGTGCGAATGTAATGCAGTTAAATATGACATACTGTGGCATTGCCGACAGATATTACAAAATGAGTGGGCATTTTTCTGAAGATGTGCTTAATGAACTTAAGAGTAACAAGTATATTATATATGTAAGTCTATCAGTGCTAACTTTAAGTATTTAAAGTAATACTAATATAAGTACAGCAGGCTTAGTAGCGCATGTCTTATAAAGATAACTAATAGTCGGTATGGGGAAGCATGTCGAAAAATCGCATGGTTGCAACTGTGCATCAGGCCCACCTGCTATCTAAGTTGTATGAGCTATGTGAGTTTTCAGGTTAACCTTTAAAAGCGAGTGTCAGCCCACAGTGTTTCGCTTATGTATGTCTGATTGTTCATTTTCCTTTGCTCTATCCTATTTCCTGTGTGTTTTCCTGCAATTATAAAGGGTATATTCCCAAAAAACTAAATAAATTTACAGGGTTACAGTTATGAACGTTGTGCCTTAACGTGCGGGAAGAAGAATGCAGCGAAGAAGAAGCAGCTCTTCTGTTTATCGCCACCTGGGAGCCCCTGGGTTCTTATGATTTATCTTGTGGCAAAAACGGTGTCATTAACTATGGCGTATGGCCTACTCCATTCTACTGTTAGGCTTATGTAGCCATTGCCCAGGCTCCATATTAAGTTTGTACCAAGTATAACTCTCTCTAGCGCTCCAGGTAATCATGATGTGATAGTATAAGAGAAGGGGAAATAAAGATGGGAAGGGTGCCCTCGGGGTTGTGGAGGGGCCTGTGGGATAGGGCCCTACGTGAAGATCCCCGGTTAGATCCTCTTGTGAACCCCAGGGATCTTGGTCCAAGCACATGCGGCCAGGTTATATTAATTAAATAAAAAAAAAACACAAGTAAGTAATTAAGGAAATAAAATTAAGCAAGTAAAAATAACTTCCTGCTTTAGGTGGGAGCTATCCCTGCCTGAATGTGTCACGTGTAAGGTGTAGTATGAAGCCTCTGCGGGGCCCTGCCCAGTGCATCAACATCAGGCACCCAAGGGTGCCAACATAAACATTAACACCCGGCTCCGAGTAAAGCCCCCCCCACGAGCTTCTCGGTATAGCGGGCACTCGAGGTATCCCCAGTCCATGAGCCCCCCCTCTCCTAGAGTCCACTAACTGGGTGGCCTCTGCACCTCCACTGTCCCGGTGGAGTCTCAATAAGTAAGACAGGGTGCCTCCGTGGGCCCCCTCCATCACCGGCCACTGCTCCTAAGCTTAGTCCATGCGGCCCCGCGTCCACCGGTCAACCGCAGCCCCCCACAGACCAGCCCGGCCAGGCTCGCAGCAACGGGAAGCAACATTCTCCAGGTCTCCGGATCTCCTAGAGATGGGGGTCACTCCTGTCCGACCCGAGACAGTCCGGTAGCCATGATGCCACTGCATGTCGGCAGTCCTCTCGGCGCTCCTGAGTGATTTCTGGGCGGACTCCGGGGTGAGTGTGTTAGGAGTCGTTTAATCCAATCCGTGACAAGGCAAGTAGGGGGCTCCACAATGTATGTCTTGTCTCCCCTGTAGTGGCTGAGTACATACTGGCAGAGCTGCATCCAACGTCCCGCAATTGCAGGCTGGTAACCGCAAGCCTGTATATGAAAACTTGCATCTTCAAACAGGAAATAATTTAAACAATTTAACAGGTGACCGGGATGACCCCCCCGGTCCTGGGGGGGGTACGGGGCCGCAGCGTGTTCTCTCCTGTCACCTCTTGCACGTTAGGAGAGACAGGCGCTTTCATATCATGCTCGTTCACTGAGCATGTGCAGAGTGCTTCCAGGCACAGCAATAGGCCTCAGGTTCATGCCATCATGTAGGCCCAAATTTTCAGCTTCCTCACTTTTTTAAGATCTGCAGCCGCCGGTTGGTCTCTTTGTGATGCTGGCAGGTTACTCTATTCAGATATCTTATTTTGAAGGGTTACTAGTCAGTTTGTGGGCAGAAAATCAGTGTTTATTCAGGCTTAGGACCGGAGCTGCATGAGATGGCTTCCTTTCAGCTCCACGGTCCGGCCCCGCCCCCCGTCTGCAGGTCTTTAAAGCTCTTAAGAGACCCCAGGTGTAGTACCTGGTATAAATGGGTTATGTCATGGGCTGCCCATATTTTGTAGTTGAAGCAGGGGTTGATTACGTGTAGGGTTTTCAGTGTGGTTACGGGGGACCATTTGTTTGTCGAGCTCACCCTATTTCTGTTTTTATCCCATATAGAAAGCATTAGCCTAGTGGTTGGTAGTATCTTTGAGGTATGTGGTTTCAATTACCTTGGGGCCCATAAGAAGTGTGGTAGGTTTTTACCTTCCATTCTGCTGGATTCTAGGGACACCCATTGGGGGGGGGGGGGCGTGGGCCTGTGCGTGGCACCCTATTACGTTGGCTAGTTGTGTGGCTCTGTGGTATTCTCGCACATCTGGGAAGCCTAGGCCACCATCCCTTACTGTTTTTTTTCCATGGAACTCTAGGCTTTTTATTTTGCCATCCACATTTTAAGAGTGTGGATTGGAGGGTTTTGAGGTATTTCACAGGGATGTTTATTTGTAACGTGCGAAATATGTACAGAATTTTGGTCAGTATCATCATTAAGTGTTCTTGCATAGCAAGACCACTTAATGTTATCTCACATATATATTATTATTATTAAGTGTTCTTGCATAGCAAGACCACTTAATGTTATCTCACATATATATTATTATTATTATTCTTATTATAGCCAAATTTGCCACCCTAACTCCTCCCACAGTTTTTACACTACATAGCCGAAAATTTACCAAAACGTGCAGATTGTTCCCGATCGGATTGCTATTACTTTGTAGAACATTTCGCCGAATGGTTCACGGAATATCGTCGTTCTTGTGGCAAAATTTGTCCCATAGGAATGAATGGCAAAGCTAGAGTGGGAGCTGGCAAAAGCTGAAAAATCAGGACATTATTTCTAAACTGCCACCACTCCCTCATTTTCAGGCCCACCTACACAAATCTTATATCAAAACGTTCAGCTATCCCTGCTGCCACTAAAAATGTCCACAGCTAAGTCGTATTCCTTATAGTTTTCACAATATGACCATTTGTTTGCAACTCACGCAGTCCATTGACATTCATTGAAACTCCACTCTGCAAAGCTCACATTTGAAGGGCAATTTCTAAACTGCGACTGTGCCTTCATTGTTAATATCTCAGAGACATACTATACATCAAAATGTAGGTCTGGGTCTTGTGATTCTCACAATATAAAGCTCTTCACTGTAGGATTTATAGTTTTTAAAATACGACCGTTTGAAGATGGCAACCGCAAAAATACTCTGACCTGTGCAAGGCTGCAGCAGCAAGTGATGTCATAGACAGGGCCTTTTGCACCTGCTAATGGTTTCTATAACTGTATGTTTTAATGTAACTGTGAAGCACTTTGGGCAACAACGTTGCAATTAAATGTGCTATATAAATAAATAATAACAGTTACTCCGCCCACTCCAGTTGTAGACTACTGGTGGAGGCAAGAACACTTCACAATTTCCCCAGAAATTGTAGCTTTTCTAGTTCTTATTCTTATTCTTATTATAGCCAAATTTGCCACCCTAACTCCTCCCACAGTTTTTACACTACATAGACCAAAATTTACCAAAACGTGCAGATTGTGCCCGATCGGATTGCTATTACTTTGTGGAACGTTTCGCCGAATGGTTCACGGAATATCGTCGTTCTTGTGGCGAAATTTGTCCCATAGGAATGAATGGCAAAGCTAGAGTGGGAGCTTGCAAAAGCTGAAAACTCAGGACATGATTTCTAAACTGCCACCACTCACTCATTTTCAGGCCCACCTACACAAATCTTATATCAAAACGTTCAACTATCCCTGCTGCCACTAAAAATGTCCACAGCTAAGCCATAGTCCAGATAGTTTTCACAATATGACCGTTTGTTTGCAACTCTCGCCGTCCATTGACATTCATTGAAACTCCACTCTGCAAAGCTCACATTTGAAGGGCAATTTCTAAACTGCGACTGTGCCTTCATTGTTAATATCTCAGAGACATACTGTACATCAAAATGTAGGTCTGGGTCTTGTGATTCTCACAATATAAAGCTCTTCACTGTAGGATTTATAGTTTTAAAAATATGACCGTTTGAAGATGGCAACCGCAAAAATATTCTGACCTGTGCAAGGCTGCAGCAGCACGTGATGTCATAGACAGGGACTTTTGCACCTGCTAATGGTTTGTATAACTGTATGTTTTAATGTAACTGTGAAGCACTTTGGGCAACAACGTTGCAATTAAATGTGCTATATAAATGATAACAGTTACTCCGCCCACTCCAGTTGTAGACTACTGGTGGAGGCAAGAACACTTCACACAATTTCCCCCGAAATTGTAGCTTTTCTAGTTATTCTTATTATTCTTATTATAGCCAAATTTGCCACCCTAACTCCTCCCACAGTTTTTACACCACATAGACAAAAATTTACCAAAACGTGCAGATTGTTCCCGATCGCGTTGCTATTACTTTGTGGAACATTTCGCTGAATGGTTCTCGGAATATCGTCGTTCTTGTGGCGAAATTTGTCCCATAGGAATGAATGGCAAAGCTAGAGTGGGAGCTGGCAAAAGCTGAAAAATCAGGACATGATTTCTAAACTGCCACTACTCCCTCATTTTCAAGCCCACCTACACAAATCTTATATCAAAACGTTCAGCTATCCCTGCTGCCACTAAAAATGTCCACGGCTAAGCCATAGTCCTGATTGTTTTCGCAATATGACCATTTGTTTGCAACTCACGCAGTCCATTGACATTCATTGAAACGCCACTCTGCAAAGCTCACATTTGAAGGGCAATTTCTAAACTGCGACTGTGCCTTCCTTGTTAATATCTCAGAGACATACTATACATCAAAATGTAGGTCTGGGTCTTGTGATTCTCACAATATAAAGCTCTTCACTGTAGGATTTATAGTTTTTAAAATATGACCGTTTGAAGATGGCAACCGCAAAAATACTCTGACCTGTGCAAGGCTGCAGCAGCAAGTGATGTCATAGACAGGGCCATTTGCACCTGCTAATGTTTTTATAACTGTATGTTTTAATGTAACTGTGCAACAACGTTGCAATTAAATGTGCTATATAAATAAATAACAGTTACTCCGCCCACTCCAGTTGTATACTACTGGTGGAGGCAAGAACACTTCACAATTTCCCCAGAAATTGTAGCTTTTCTAGTTTTGATTGCTGTGCATCGGCCCACCCAAGTTAGGTATTTGCCTTCCAAGGACTTCAATGTGTTCTCTTTTTCTATGTGTAGTTTTTGGTAGTTCGCTGTGAAGAGCGAGTTTTGTGATTTTGTCAAGTTTATGCCAAGGAAGGTAAGATAGTCTTGTCTCCAGTCGTATTTAAATGCCGTTTTCAGTCTGTCCATAGTGTCGCTCTCTATCCCTATCCCCATCGCTTGGGTTTTTGTAGTGTTAAGCTTACAATAGGATTGTGTACCGTAGTTACGTAGTTCTTTTTGTAGGTTAGGGAGTGAAATAGTCGGTTAGGAGAGTGTCAAGAGCACATCATCTACAAACAGATTAATTCTGTATTCCTTGTCTTCTATCTTGTTGGAACGATCGGCAACGTTAAATCTTCTTAATTTCTTCTTGTCTTCAGTTGATTGCTATATATATATATATATATATATATATATATATATATATGTATGTCTTTTGTATATATAGTCTTGGGCCAAATGCTCGCCACAATAATATATGTCTATATTATTGAAAAGTACTAATACGCAATCTGACTTACGGTCTCTTCAGGTTTATTCTTAGTTACTGATACATAATAAAACAACAAAGGATGTTACAGGATAATGGACATTCAACAGCAGATGGTAATTGCTGGACTCCTGACGGAAGACTTACATCGGTTGTACAGGAAAGAGAGCCAAGAGACAGAGCGAGAGAGAGAGACCTCTATATAGATGTGCCCATACTGACGTCAGACTATAACTCTAGCCATATAAGGACAAGACCCCAAATCCACATTCCAGAGCTCTCAGACAAAGAAAGCCTTGTGACTTGTACCATCTGTTACTTATGCCAATCCAGACATCCATATATAATCAATAGAAACATAGAATATGCAATATTTTACACCATGTATATTTGGGTTTTGTCTGATTGCTTCTGCGAGTGGTTCTAGGGCCATTACATAAAGGAGGAGTGATAGGGGGCACCCTTGCCTATTCCCATTGGTGATGTCGAATGGGTCCGATTGGAACCCTGAGGTCGATACTGCAGCATTTGGGAGGCTGTATAGTGCTTTTATAGCTGATAGGTACGTGGGGGAAAAGTCACATTTCGTGAGGACTGCCTCTAGGAAATGCCAATTCAGTCTATCGAAGGCCTTTTCGGCATCTAGGGATATTATAAGACCCTGTGACCGGTCCATGTGTATCGTTTGCAAAATATCCACCACCTTCCGGGTATTATCGGAGCCCTGTCTCCCATGGACAAAGCCCACCTGGTCGTCTGAAATAAGGGATGGGAGAATGGTTTTAAGTCTAGTGGCTAGAACTTTGGCGTATAGTTTGGTTCTGCGTTTAATAAAGATATGGGTTGTAAATTTTGGCAGTGTGTTAATGCTTTTCCCGGTTTCGGAAGGGTTATTACTCTGGCTGCTAGAAACTCTGAAGGGAACTTCCCCGTGTGTAGTGCGTGATTAAAAGCTGAGGTAAGGTGTGGGGCTAGGATGTGTTTAAACTTCGTGTAGAATTCATTCGTATAACCGTCGGGGCCTGGGGCTTTTCCTTTGGGCAGGGAATCAATGCAGTCAAGTATTTCGTTTTCTGTGATAGAGGCTGCTAGTAGCCGTTTCTGGGTGTCGTCTAGGGTTGGGAGCGGGATGTCATTTAGGTAGGATCGTATGCTTGTTTCTGTGGGTCTTGGGGTGTTAGGGTCTTCTGCAAGATTGTATAGCTGACTATAGTATTGGGCAAATTCCTTGCATATATCTGAAGGTAGATGTAGTTTCTGGCCCTCTTTGTTGACAATGTGAGCTATCCTTGTTTGCTGCTGTCTGTCTCGTAATCTTTGAGCTAGGAGCTTACTAGCTTTGTTACCTTGTACATATGTGCGTGTATTTAGTCTGTTTAGCATGAGGCCAAATTTATGTAGTCGGGTTTCATCGAGTTTCTCCTGGAGTGCATGTATTTGTTGTTTGTGTATCTCTGAGGGGTGTTTTTGGTTTTCTCTGTGTAGTTTATCAAGTTGTATCCTGCATTGTGTTGTTTCTTTTTCCGCTTGTTTCTTGAGGAAAGAAGCCCTGCTGATGAGTGTGACTCTTATTACTGCTTTGTGAGCTAACCACAGCATGTGAGGATTTTGTTCAGGTGTGGTGTTGGTTTTGAAGTAGTGTCGTAGGTCCTTTTCTAAAGAGTCACAGAATTGTGCGTTTTTAAGCAGGTTTTCATTAAGGCGTCATGGGCTTCTGTGTTTGAATTCATATGTGTTGGCGAGTGATAATGTCACTGGTGCGTGGGCTGACCAATGAATGGGCTCGATGTTGCAGTCTAAGATTTTGGTCATGGTGGAGTCGTGCATGTAGCATCCATCGATTCTGGAATATGTGTTGTGTACTTTCGAGTGGTGTGTGTAGGCTCTTTCTGTGGGGTGTAAAACTCTCCATATGTCTCCAAGTCCAAATGAGGACATCAGGGACCTGAGAGCCCCGCTATGTTTTTTAACGGTTTTATAGTGTGGAGAGGATGTGGGTCTGGTTGAGTCTACCGCTAAGTCTAAAACATGGTTAAGGTCCCCGCCTAGATCAAGGGTGCCCTTTCTCACCTTCTACCTTGTGTAGGAGGTTTCTCTGGTTAGTGTTTGGAGAGTACACATTCACCAGTGTGCACTCTAAGTCATTGATGGTCCCTTGCTATATGATGTATCTGCCCCCTGGATCAATTATTTGGTCGTGTGAGGACACCGTGAGGTCTTTACTCAGTAGTATAGAAACCCCTCTAGATTTTTGTGATGTAGTGGCATGTAGTTGGTGGGGATAGGAGCGGTGGACCAGGGTGGGGTGAGCGTCTGTTCTAAAATGTGTCTCTTGTAGGTATACTACATCAGCCTGAGCCTTTTTCAGTTCCCTGTCAAGGGTGTGGCGTTTGTATGGGATGTTAAGGCCCTGGACATTATGTGAATACAGTTTCAGACTGAACGTGGGTGTTCGGGGAAAAATGCTGGCTCGTCTCGCAGTATAATAATTTTCACCTGGGGACTTTGTTTCACATTCAATATTTGAACCCTGCCCTTACGGATGTTTGCATGCCGGGAGGGAGACCGGGTAGATGCCTGCCGACCCCCAGGTAAGTTGAAAACATCTCTGACGGCAAAAAGTATGAACATATATAAAACTGTGACCTGATCATTATGCCCTCAAGTTCCCTGAGGGCTCAGGTTGTAGTGCTAGTTTCTCTTACTAGCCTGGGCTGCCCAGGGGTTTGGGAATTAGGGTCCAGTCTGACGGTCGCCATGATGACCGCAGTCCCGCCCATGCGGCTCTTATACTTGCAATATATGGCGTAGTGTAAAGTATAGTTGTTGAAATCACTCCTTAACTAGGGTTATGGGGGGGGATAACTCTTTGATCCATTTATACTAATGGTGTTATTTGTTTCTCCGGTGGTTATGCCTTAATTTGTAGGTCGGGTAGGTAGCTATGTAATACCGCTCTTTTGTAAATTTCTGAGAGGGGAGGGTATCGGTAGTGGGAGTGGTGTATCAGTGTCAGGGATTGACAGTGGAATGGGCCCTGTCTTGTACAAGATTATGCGTGGGTTTCGTTTCTGTGCCTACAGTGCCCAGAGCCGTGCCTCTCCTATGATGGCTCCTCTTAAGTGAACATCCCTCTTGGGTATGTGAACATACATGTCGGTTATATATATATACATCTTAATTTAAAACATATTACCCACTCCCGATCATTGGTAGTTCAATACAGGAGTTCCCAATTCATAGGGTTTGTTCATGTCTCTTAGTCCTTGCAGAGTTTTGTGCTCGAATTAGGCCCTTTGGTCGTCGGGCGAGTAGTGTCTTGCACCCCTCCGCTAAGTCACTTGTCGGTGGTGTTCCTTGGTGTCTTGGAGTGTCTGACCTTCTGCCAGTCCGCTTGAAGCTTTGTTAGTTGTTTAGGCCTTTCTTCTGTCGTAGCTGTGGTCATGCCCCAGGCACGCACTAGTTGAGCGCCGGCTTCTGCATCTGTGACCGCATATGTTTTGCCTTCTCGGAGGATCAGCAATTTGATGGGAAATCCCCAGTGGTATGGAATCTTCTTATTCCTCAGCGATCTCCCTAAAAGTTCTCCTGCACCGAAGTGTTTCAGCTGATAAGTCGGCATATATCTGGATGGACCTGTACTGTTCAGGTATGTCTTGTAGCGGCCTTTTGGAGCGGATAATGGCTTCCTTGACGTGGAAGTAGTGCATCTTAGTTAAGACATCCCTTGGTGTTGAGATGGGTAAGTGTTGTGGTTTCGCCACCCTGTGTGCTCTGTCCATGAGCATCAGATTAGTTGGTATGTCCGGAGCTAAAGCTTGAAATAGGCCTGTGAGGTGGGCCATGAGGTCTATTGTTTGTACCTCTTCAGGTATCCCTCTCACCCGTAGGTTTTGGCGCCGGGATCTTCGATGTCCATATTTTAAATTTCATGTTTTTCCAGCCGTGCTTCCATTTCTTCTATTTATTCTGTTATGTTATTATGTGTTTCGGCGTATTCTGCCATCTTGCTCTCCATGTGGGCAGGGCAGTTACCTATGTCTGCTATATCTCGCAAGAGGTCCGCAATTGCCACTTGCACTGTAGCTTGCATTTTAACCGCCATGTCATCCAGCATTCTCTGGAATAGGTCACCCTGTATCTGCATGGTGTCCTGAGGAGAGTGAGGCCGAGATGAATCTCTGTCGTCGCCACTGCCGTCGCCATCTTGTGCTGTATGCACCAGCGTTTTTTGGCATGTCGATTTTGCTGCAAAGAAAGAATGTTTTTCTTTGGTGTCTGCTGCTTTTCTCGTTCCCCTGTGTGACATGGTGGATTATTTGTAAGGTAGGGGTGATTTCGTGCTGGTTTGCCGCTGATTAATGTGCTTGTTTAGCAGCTAGCTCGGGAGCTTCGTCCTCACGCGCCCATTCAGATCGAGTGCCGGCTCCGCCCCCATGTTTCAATATTTTTATGCGCAAAGACCGAGCATTCTGCAACAACCACAAATTGTAGTGTTAAGACTCTACAAGACATCCACTAGAGGCACTTCCTGCTGTTTCAATGAGTCCATGAAATGATGCTGGACGTCCTCTGGCAGAGCGTGAGTGTCCAACGCCTTCAAAATCCCCATAGAAAAGCACTGAGTCAATGCTTTCCTATGAAGAAGACCAAATGCACGCAAACGCGCATTAGGATCCTCCTCGCGATGACCTCACAGGAGGCTGAGACGGAGCCAGTGCAGAGGGCCTTGGCACTGGAATAAGGTTAGTGAACCCTTTCATTGCTGCACGGGGAGGGAGTGTTGGAGAGTAGGGGCACTATAGTGTTAAGAATACAGCTTTGTATTCCAAACACTATCTTGTTCCTTTCATTCTATCCCCCAATCATTGTCATTTAAACAAGTTAAAATGTATTCTAAAAACTCCCTTTCCATATAAAAAAAATATATCATCTATGTACTGCCTATAGGTGACCAAGTATTGCGCCTAGCGTTGATGAGAAAAAACAGATGTTTCTTCCCGGAAAGTCATGGACAAACTGGCGTTGCTGGGTGAAAACTTGGTTCCTTTAGCAATACCGCAATTCTATAAGCAGAACATTTTGTTATACCAAAAAAAGTTATTTCTTAAAATGAGACTGATATCCACTAATCAACTTGTTTTAAATATATATATCGGATGTCATAAAAACGTTTTCACTGGCTCACAGCCCTTTTCATTAGGAATACTGATCTTCACAGTATTTGAAATGCATGATGATATCAATGATCAACAAATGCAAAAACAATTACCCGCCCCCAGAAATGCACTAAAGTTATTTTCAAATGTACAGACAACACGAAATTTTTTATAAAGTTTTATTCTGAATTAACACGATAATATTACTAATTTTCCCATTAACGTTTATAATTGACATATTATGTTGTTATGCAAAGAGGAAAAAAAAGACATTCATAGTTAATTTAAAATTTTAGACCAAAATAGCCAAACTGGGAAAAAACAATCTCCAAATCAGCTATGGTTCCAGTTTCTTTAAAACCCTGTGAAAATTTGGTATTGGGATCAACAATGATTATCTTTGGTGGATACCCCAGTCTCTGCACTAGAAAAAGTGTATATTTATTACAGGACAGATATGTATGTATGTTTACTGACACGGTGTACAGCACAGTATTCAGAGGACAAACCAGGCAGACTTTATTATTCAGAGCTGGTTAAAAAAAAAAGGGGGATTTCATCAAAAGTGAGTTTATATTAACTTCTGTATAATACACTTCAATTACACATTTATAAACCCTGGGAATATGTAACCTGCTGAAAACAACACAATGAAGAGTCACATTACAGAGAGCATTCTACAAACTACATGAGGCCAAAATGAAGCCCCCGCCAGGACTGACATGAGACAATGGGGATATATATTATTGTGCCTCTTTTTTTTCCTGTTCCATTTTGGTTAATTGCTTTGGTTCACAAATATCTATTTTCAAATGTACTGTCAGGATTATTAGTTGATCCAGCATGCAGAAATAGTATCACACCTAGGACTAAGGGTAACGTCTCACTGGATCTTAGAATGGCCGGACTTAATGTACCCAAGAATAGTCAGGGAAACAGAATGAGACACAACGATGAGGGAAAGCCAAAAGTCAAGGATACCAGAAATCAGGGAAGTCAAAAACTAAGCCAAAGTCAAATACCAGAAATAATACGATCAGGAACACTCTCTCGGATAACCAGTAAAGGGAAACCACGACAGGGCACTGACAAAAAGGTAATTTGTGTTTAAATAACCTTCCTTAGTCTGTAATTGGCTGTCTCTGCCCTCTGACCCCAAAACGTGCATGTGCGTCTATGATGTGAAACCGCACGCACGTCGGCGCCATCTTTGATATAGGCGAAGCTAAGTTCTTTATAATAGTCCGGTCCGCAGCGGCCGGCGTTCTTAAGAACGTCGCACCCACTGGGGACAGGAACGGAGGGAGACCGGGTAGATGCCTGCCGACCCCCAGGTAAGTCGAAAACATCTCTGACGGCATGGCTGCTAAGTTCGAGTGCAGTCACGCCGGCAGAGATGTCGGAGTCTGTGACATGTACAAAATAAGTTCTCACACATTTTTCAGCCCCTATCAGAGTGGTTGCTTTTCTTTGACAGGTAAATAGTTTTTTTTTTTAACAATCTTCCTTTCTGGGAGCTGTAATAGTTATGATGCATGGAGTAACACTTTAACCCCTTAACGACGAGTGACGGACGAGGTCCGTCACTCAGGGGAATGCGTTAATGACGAGTGACGGACCTCGTCCGTCACCCGTTAAAATTAACCCCAGATCGCCGCAATCGCGGCGATCGCGGGGTTAATGGTGCTCCGGTCTGCCTCTGCATTAGAGGCAAACCGGGAGCACCGGATCGGGCTGTCAGAGTACATGTGCCCGCTCTGACAGCATGCCAGAGCGGGCACATGTGCTCTCTATACTCACCTCCGCCTCCCTGCACTTCCTGGTTCTGTGTGAAGTGCAGGGAGACGGATCTTCAGTGATCCTGCCCCCTGGTGGAAAGAAAACATAGTAAAATTAAAATCCCACCCCCCTTTACCCCCCCTTTACCCATTTTAATAAAAAATTAACCCCTTCACTGCCAATTGATCACTGACTACAGTGATCAATTGGCAGGGATTACATTTTACTAAGATCTGATTTTTTTTTTAACCCCTGAGGGTTAATTCTTTTTTTGTTTAACCCTCAGGGGTTCAATTTATTTTATTAATTAATTTAAATATTTTAAAATTATAAATTTAGCTAGCTGGGGAGGGTGGAAGTTAGTGGGGAATTGGGGGATTTAGTATTACGCTAACTAGGGGTTAACGTTGAAAAAAGTTTAAAAATAAGCTTTAAAAAGTTAAAAAATTAAGTTAAAAAAAAAGTTTTAATAACATTTAAGTAAAAAATTTTAAAAAATAAACCCTTTACCCAGTCCAAATAAAAATTAACCCCTTCCCTGCCAGTCGATCACTGCCTACAGTGATCAAAATACAGATCACAGTATTATACTGTTCTAATTTTTTTTTTTTTAACCCCTGACGATTAACTTTTATTTATTTTTTAACCCTCAGGGGTTAAATTTATTTAATTAACTAATTTAAATATTGTATAATTAAATATTTTGCTAGCTGGGGTGGGTGGGAGTTATGGGAAAATGGGGAATTTACTGTTAGTGCTGCTTACTGCTAGTTAGGGGTTAACGTAAAAAAAAAGCTTAGAAAAATGTTAAATCTGTAAAAAAAAGTTTTACGAAAGTTTAGGAAACTTTAAAAAAATGAATAATCAAAACAAAAGTTTAAAAAATAGTTTTAAAAAGTAAAAAAAGTTTTAAAAAGTAAAAAAATACATTTAATAACGCTCATTACCACTACACCTGGTACAAGCTAGCGGAAAAATGATCCCACGCTAAGGTTCAAAATATGCCTTTTGAAATACCCTGGGATGTCTTCTTTAAGAAATGGTATGGCTTTATGGGGTATTTGGTTTATATAGCCTGGTAAAATACTCTAAAATGGGACATGGGCACAGCGTAAAAATTTAAAGTTTGAAAAAAAATGGAATGGCTGTGTCCCAAATGTGCCCCTCCGATGTCCACATATACCTGGCAAAGGTACATACGGGGGTATTTTTGTACTCAGCAGACATAGCTGAGCAACATATGAAGTATTATACAGTGGTAGCACACATAAGGTTTGCAAAATATACTGTGCAAACTCACTTTGTGTGTCAAAAAGGCAGAAAAAACGCTTATAACCACTACACCTGGTACACGCTAGCGGAAAAATGATCCCACGCTAAGGTTCAAAATATGCCTTTTGAAATACCCTGGGATGTCTTCTTTAAGAAATGGTATGGCTTTATGGGGTATTTGGATTATATAGCCTGCAAAGATGCTTGGAAATTGCACATAGGCCCGGCATCAAAATTCAAAGTTCGGTCAAAACTGATATGGCTTGGTCTCCTATATGGCACTGTAGCTTCACAAAATAGTGCCATAGACATACAATGGGGGTGTCCTTTTACTCAGAAGACTTAGCTGAGCATAATTTGGGGGGTTTGAACTTAGTGGCACACATGAAATATACAAAATGCCCAGCAAAAATGCAATCCGTATGTAAAAAATGCACAAAATTATTTTTTACCACATACTTTGGCATGTAATGGTAAAAAAATGGGGGCATGTTAAGGCACAATATGCACCTTATGAGATACCCTGGAGTGTCTTCTTTTACAAATGGTAGGCCTTTGTGGGGTGTTTTGAACAGTCAAACTGTTATAATACCCCAAATGGAAGCATAGGCTCATTAAATCCGTCTCTCAAAATTCTACTGTGAATACTGAAAAGGACAGGTCTCCTGTATGGCACTGTAGCTTCACGAAATAGTGCCATAGACATACAATGGGGGTGTCCTTTTACTCAGAAGACTTAGCTGAGCATAATTTGGGGGGTTTGAACTTAGTGGCACACATGAAATATACAAAATGCCCAGCAAAAATGCAATCCGTATGTAAAATATGCACAAAATTATTTTTTACCACATACTTTGGCATGTAATGGTAAAAAAATGGGGGCATGTTAAGGCACAATATGCACCTTATGAGATACCCTGGAGTGTCTACTTTTACAAATGGTAGGCCTTTGTGGGGTTTTTTTGAACAGTCAAACTACTATAATACCCCAAATGGAAGCAAAGGCTCATTAAATCCGTCTCTCAAAATTCTACTGTGAATACTGAAAAGGACAGGTCTCCTATATGGCACTGTAGCTTCACGAAATAGTGACAAAGACATACAATGGGGGTACCGTTGTACTCAGCAGAAGTAACTGAACACATAATAAAACTTTGTACAGGAATAGCACACACCAACTTTACAAAATACACATGAGAAGTTCTTTGTTATAAGTTTGTGTGCGAAAACCCCCAAAAAACACAATTTTACTCCAATATTTAGCAGAGGTTGGCGGTAAAATGGCTACGTAGAAAGTGTCAAAACAACCTTAGGTAAATAGCCTGTGGTGTCTACTTTATATAAATATATACTTTTGTGTGGCAATTTTGTTTTCTTTTATGGCTATTAGGCTTACAAGACAAACATACCAAATTCTAAAATCGCTCCACATAAAAAGTTTATTTTACTCCTTGTGCTTTGTGACCTGTAACTACCAATAAAAACTTAAAATCCCAGACACATTATATATTCTGTAATTCAGAACAACTAAATTAATTTATTTTTAATTACTTTCCTTAACCTGCACTAATTATGTACACATTATTATTGCAAAAACTGTAAAAAAAAACACACAAAAATTCATTTTTTTGCATATTTCTGTATTTTTTTTATAATAAATAAGCATTTATATATATATGTGTTACATCAAATTAAAGCCCTTTCTGTCCTTTAAAAAACGGTATATAATATGTGTCGGTGCAATAAATTAGTAAAATGCAAATTGCAGTTGAACGCAAATAGCAAAAAATGCAAAAAATGCCGTTGTCATTAAGTGAAAGACAAGCTTCTGAAGCTCTGTCCTTAAGGGGTTAAAAGGATAGTTTAGGCAGCATAACAACTTCACCTAAATTAAGTCGTTACGATGCCAGGAGGCTCCTCTTACCTTACAGGGTTAAACCGTTCTCGAAGTGAGCCTCCAGCTCCGGCAGCCCTGCCCGACGGCACTCTGCTCTTCCAGAAACCGAGATTCGGATACCACCTGGAGGACCTGAAGATCGGGGCTGGAGACTCAAACTATTCAAGGTCAGTTTAACCCCTTAATGTAAGAGTTTGCCCGGGGGCCTCCCGGCACCATAACAACTTTGTTTACATGAAGTTGTTATGGTGACTGTAGTGCCATTAAATTCCTACATGTCAGAGAACTGAGCAGTGAGCCAGCAAAGGCATGATCTATGCTCCATTAACCAAACATTACAGTGTTATGAATACAAAATATATATATATATATATATATATATATATATATATATATATATAGTGTTAGGAATACAAAACTGTGTTCCTAACACTATAGTGTCTCCCTGCCTCCCCTTCCCTGCTGGCAAATAAAGGGTTAAATAACCCTTTTTACACTGACCTAATTCGCAAGCATGGCAGGCACTAGGGCTAGGCCTTCATCATAGGGAAGCATTGCCTCAGTGCATTCCCAAGGAGATATTTCCACACGCTGGACATCCTTATGCAAAGTGTGAGACCGTCCAGCGTTGTTTCATTGAGTCAAACTTTGTGAAACTACAATAATCGCCTCTAATGGCTGTCTGGTAGTCAATCACTAGAGGCAGTGTTAAAGGACCACTCTAGGCACCCAGACCACTTCAGCTTAATGAAGTGGTCTGGGTGCCAGGTCCTTCTAGGGTTAACCCATTTTTTCATAAACATAGCAGTTTCAGAGAAACTGCTATGTTTATGAATGGGTTAAGCCTTCCCCCTATGTCCTCTAGTGGCTGTCTCATTGACAGCCGCTAGAGGCGCTTGCGTGCTTCTCACTGTGATTTTCACAGTGAGAGCACGCCAGCGTCCATAGGAAAGCATTATGAATGCTTTCCTATGTGACCGGCTGAATGCGCGCGCAGCTCTTGCCGCGCGTGCGCATTCAGCCGACGGGGAGGAGAAGAGGAGGATCGGAGGAGGAGAGCAGGAGGAGATCTCTCCGCCCAGCGCTGGAAAAAGGTAAGATTTAACCCCTTTCCCCTTTCCAGAGCCGGGCGGGAGGGGGTCCCTGAGGGTGGGGGCACCCTCAGGGCACTCTAGTGCCAGGAAAACGAGTATGCTTTCCTGGCACTAGAGTGGTCCTTTAAGACTAAAATGTAAGCATTGCAGTTTCTCTAAGACTGCAATGTTTTACATTGCATGGCTAAGGGAAGAGGGACACTGCACCCAGACCAATTCAATGAGAGAGTGCTGGGTGCCTATAGTGTCTCTTTAAGCTAAAGTTGTTTTGGTGCTTAGAGTGTTCCTTTAAAGTATAAGAAAAATCCTTAAAACAGTGAATGTGGTTTTTCACAAGTAATAGTACTTATTTTGGACCAACAAATCTGAAGTTATAAAAAGTGGCATAAGTTTGGATAATTTTTGTGCACTCCAGAAAAAGTGTGAAAAGCCACCAATGTATAGAAGATAGAGTAAGTGTTTAATATTTAGAACATGGTGCATGCACATAAAACTGGCATAACCTTGAAAGCAAATGCAATGATTTTTTATTTATAATCCACATTATACTGCTCATTAACCCCCATTGTTTTGCCCATCGAGCCACCATTGTACCCACATGTTGTAGGAAAAGCATCACGAGAGCTGTTATAGAGCAGGTGAGGGCTGACTTTTGGCAATCCCTGCATTCAGACAAAAGTTTGTCCACAATTAATGCTTATTAATTCTCAGGCTCACTTTTACCTCCTCTCTCAGATAATTAACCACACAAATGCTACTAACCTGAACCCATAACCCTGATTGTTCATTTGGCAAGGACATTCAGCAATAGGATTGTAAGATTGGGTAGACTATAAAAATACACATATTGCAATACTTCATCCTTTACACCCCTGGAATTTGCATACTGATGAGAATAAAAGGAATAAAAATGGCCACTATCCTCAGAAAGGAAGATGCTCTCAGAATCCAATGCTTATAGTGACAGTCTATCACAGTATTAATGTCTCACAATGACAGTCCCTGACAGTGACAGTCTCTCAGAGTATTACTGTCTCACAATGACAGTCCCTGACAGTGAGTCTCTCACAATGATAGTCCCTGACAGTTGCAGTCTCTTACAGTATTATTAGTTTCTTACAGCGGCAGTCTCTAACAAGGGCCCCTTCACATGGCTATTACTTCACAGCAGCAGTCTCTCAAGAGACAGTCTCCCACCCCCAGGCTCTCTAATCACAGTTTCTGACAGATATCTCATACAGTGAGACAGTCTCTGACAGATATCTCATCCACAGAGACAGTCTCTGACAAATATCTCATCCACAGAGACAGTCTCTGACAGATATCTCACACACAGAGACAGTCTGACAGATATCTCATACAGAGAGACAGTCTGACAGATATCTCATACACAGAGACAGTCTGACAGATATCTCATACAGAGAGACAGTCTGACAGATATCTCATACACAGAGACAGTCTGACAGATATCTCATACACAGAGACAGTCTGACAGATATCTCACACACAGAGACAGTCTGACAGATATCTCATACAGTGAGACAGTCTCTGACAGATATCTCATACAGTGAGACAGTCTCTGACAGATATCTCATACACAGAGACAGTCTGACAGATATCTCATACACAGAGACAGTCTGACAGATATCTCACACACAGAGACAGTCTGACAGATATCTCATACAGTGAGACAGTCTCTGACAGATATCTCATACAGTGAGACAGTCTCTGACAGATATCTCACATAGTGAGACAGTCTCTGACAGATATCTCACACAGTGAGACAGTCTCTGACAGATATCTCATACAGTGAGACAGTCTCTGACAGATATCTCACATAGTGAGACAGTCTCTGACAGATATCTTCGGCACAGAGACAGTCTCTGACAGATATCTCACACACAGTGACAGTCTGACAGATACCTCACACAGTGAGACAGTCTCTGACAGATATCTCATACAGTGAGACAGTCTCTGAAATATCTCATACAGTGAGACAGTCTCTGACAGATATCTCATCCACAGAGACAGTCTCTGACAGATATCTCATACAGTGACAGTCTCTGACAGATATCTCATACAGTGACAGTCTCTGACAGATATCTCATACAGTGACAGTCTCTGACAGATATCTCATACAGTGACAGTCTCTGACAGATATCTCACACAGTGAGACAGTCTCTGACAGATATCTCATACAGAGAGACAGTCTGACAGATATCTCACACACAGAGACAGTCTGACAGATATCTCTCATACAGAGACAGTCTCTGACAGATATCTCACACACAGAGAGTCTCTGACAGATATCTCTCACAGGGAGACAGTCTCTGACAGATATCTCATACAGAGAGACACCATGTGTTTTTCTCCTCTCTCAGGTAATTAATCAAACAAACTGATAACCAGAACCCATAAACCTGATTGTTCAGTTGGCAATGGCATTAAGAAATAATACTGCAAGAACAACATTTTAATGAGGTGACACTTATAAACAGACATATTACAATACTTTACCCTTTGCATCCCCTGCATGGTGACTGCACCCTATCTCTGATTAGAAGAAAAGGAATCAAAATGGCCGCTTCCCTCCAAGACAAGATCCTCCCTGAGACACTCCTCACTGAGACAGTAGACAGTCCTCACAGAGACAAGACAGTCCTCACAGAGACAGTCCTCACTGAGACAAGAGACAGTCCTCACAGAGACATCAAAGATCCTCACAGAGACATCAACCACAATGGAGACTTCACAGAGACAGTCCTCACAGAGACATCAAATATCCTCACAGAGACAGTCCTCACAGAGACAGTCCTCGCTGAGACAAGAGACAGTCCTCACAGAGACACTCCTCATAGAGACATCAAAGATCCTCCCAGAGACATCAACCACAATGGAGACTTCACAGAGACAGTCTTCACTGAGACAAGAGACAGTCCTCACCGAGACACTCCTCACAGAGACAAGAGACAGTCCTCACAGAGACATCAAAGATCCTCACAGAGACACTCCTCACAGAGACAAGAGACAGTCCTCACAGAGACATCAACCACAATGGAGACTCCACAGAGACAGTCCTCACTGAGACATCAACCACAATGGAGACTCCACTGAGACAGTCCTCACAGAGACATCAAATATCCTCCCAGAGACATCAACCACAATGGAGACTTCACAGAGACAGTCCTCACAAAGACATCAACAACAATGGAGACTTCACAGAGCTAGTCCTCACTGATCAAACCATAGAGACAGTCCTCACAGAGCACTCCAGAGACAGTCCTCACTGATCACTCTAGAGAGACAGTCCTCACACACCACAGAGACAGTCCTCACTGATCAAACCACAAAGACAGTCCTTACAGATCAACCACAGAGACAGTCCTTACAGAGACAGTCCTTAAAGATCAAACCACAGAGACAGTCCTCACAGATCACTCTGCAGAGACAGTCCTCACAGATCAAATACATAAACAGTCCTCACAGATCAAATCACAAAGACAGTCCTCTCACTTCAGAGACAGTCCTCACAGATCACCCCACAGAGGCAGTCCTCAAAGATCAACCACAGGCACTCCTCTCATTCCACAGAGACAGTCCACATAGATTAACCACAGAGACATTCCTCACTGAACACTCCATAAAGACAGTCCTCATTCATAGCTTTACAGAGACAGTCATCACATATCAACCACAGAGACAGTCCACATAGATTAACCACAGAGACATTCCTCACTGAACACTCCATGAAGACAGTCCTCATTCATAGCTTTACAGAGACAGTCATCACATATCAACCACAGAGACAGTCCACATAGATTAACCACAGAGACATTCCTCACTGAACACTCCATGAAGACAGTCCTCATTCATAGCTTTACAGAGACAGTCATCACATATCAACCACAGAGACAGTCCTCATAGATCACTCCACAGAGACAGTCCTCATAGATCAAACCACAGAGACAGTACTCATAGATCACTCCACAGAAACAGTCCCCACAGATCACTCTACAGACAGTCCTCACTGATCACCCTACAGACAGTCCTCACAGATCAAACCACAGAAACAGTCCTCACTGATCACTCTACAGACAGTCCTCACTGATCACTCTACAGACAGTCTTCACAGATCAAACCACAGAAACAGTCCTCACAGATCACTTCAAAGAGACAGTCCTCACATATCATTCCAAAGAGACAGTCCTCACAGATCAATCCACAGTGACAGTCCCTGAACGAGAACATATTGGAGTTCCCACCATTTAGCCTCCATTAAGAAATAAATACATAAACAGATCAAATACATAAACAGTCCTCACAGATCAAATCACAAAGACAGTCCTCTCACTTCAGAGACAGTCCTCACAGATCACCCCACAGAGGCAGTCCTCAAAGATCAACCACAGGCACTCCTCTCATTCCACAGAGACAGTCCACATAGATTAACCACAGAGACATTCCTCACTGAACACTCCATAAAGACAGTCCTCATTCATAGCTTTACAGAGACAGTCATCACATATCAACCACAGAGACAGTCCACATAGATTAACCACAGAGACATTCCTCACTGAACACTCCATGAAGACAGTCCTCATTCATAGCTTTACAGAGACAGTCATCACATATCAACCACAGAGACAGTCCACATAGATTAACCACAGAGACATTCCTCACTGAACACTCCATGAAGACAGTCCTCATTCATAGCTTTACAGAGACAGTCATCACATATCAACCACAGAGACAGTCCTCATAGATCACTCCACAGAGACAGTCCTCATAGATCAAACCACAGAGACAGTACTCATAGATCACTCCACAGAAACAGTCCCCACAGATCACTCTACAGACAGTCCTCACTGATCACCCTACAGACAGTCCTCACAGATCAAACCACAGAAACAGTCCTCACTGATCACTCTACAGACAGTCCTCACTGATCACTCTACAGACAGTCTTCACAGATCAAACCACAGAAACAGTCCTCACAGATCACTTCAAAGAGACAGTCCTCACATATCATTCCAAAGAGACAGTCCTCACAGATCAATCCACAGTGACAGTCCCTGAACGAGAACATATTGGAGTTCCCACCATTTAGCCTCCATTAAGAAATAAACCATTCACTAAGTTTTTGTTCGATCGAGTATGGTGTCTTGTATTCTTTTTTTGTTTTGTTTTTATGTACCACGTAATGGGTGATATTGGGAATTATTTTGGGCTCACTCAAAAAAAAACTAATCCAAGAAAAAAATGGAAGAAAAAAAAAAAACATTGTTTATATAGTTTTTAGGTAATAGTTATGATCAGGTAGTTGTTTTGTTTGATTTAAAGGGACCACTATAGTCACCAAAATAACTTTAGCTTAATGAAGCGGTGTATAGATCATGAACTGCAGTCTTGATGTGTCAGAGGGTTGCCGCAGTAATGGCGAGGGAGAGCTTCAGGTAAAGAAGTACAGGTGAGGGAGAGCCTCCTTTTTTTGAGTGTACGCCCTGTGGGGGTCAGTCAGAAATCTCCCATCTTGGACTCAGCCACACAGAAGAATGGGCTTGCTGGTGAGAGAGATTTTTTTGATCTCCCCACTGGCCATGCTGCCCGTCACCTGCCTGCCACCCCAATTCCATGGCCTTGTGGCAAAATCCAGCCCTGCGTGCAGGGAGGTGTGACTAGGGGCAACATAAACAAACTAATGTAACTCCTAAAATGGCAGTAAGACTGCAGAGGCATGATCTATACACCAAAACTACTTCACTATATTAAAGCCCTTTCTGTCCTTTAAAAAAAGGGAGACGCTAATTACGTCTATTACCAACAGAGTTCACGGCTGCCAAAGTCACAACATGTGCCAGAGGTGTAACTAGTGTCCAGCAAACAAGTGTGAATATTTGTGGATGTGCAGTGATTCAATCGGAAATATTGCACGTCCAAGACTCCTACTACCACGAACACTTTAAGTGGTCATGGTGGTTGCAATAACCCTTCAAGAAAAAAGACGAGCAAATTTAAGCTTGGTCCTTAAGGGGTTAAATAAAGGATCTTTGTACTAAAGGCTTGTGCAGTGCGTTTAGAGCAAAACAAGCCTGTCGCCTTTGGAACAGAGACACGCTTACTAATATGCTGGCCATAGTGTAAGGAGAGGGACATCACTGTTTTTTTCACAAGTTTTAATGAAATTGTTTTTAATTACAGATTGCTTCAAACCTTCATAAAACTTTACAAAGGGGCGGATTTGGTTTGGAAGAAAGGCTCAGAAGTGCGAGCGCGCGTGACAGTGGGCTCTTTATTCCTTACTTCTATCATTACTTTTTGTCTCCTCACACACTTTCCTCTTCCTTATTCACATGTATTCTCTCTCCCTTATCACTCCTCTTCAGGAAATATAAACCATAACACTCTATTAGAGTTGTTTAACTCCACTCTGTTAGGGATCGCACCCCCGGTACACACACACACACACATTTGGATGTGACACCTGCATCTTTCGTTTGAATGATAAGGAATGTGTTGGTTCATACTTGTAACTGTAGATGTCAACTTGCATAGTGCATCCTTACGTGTGTTAATTGATTTGTCTACCAACATGTGTCCTTCTGGTGTGTAACCATAATATGACTCGCTTTTACGTGCCTTTATCTAGATTGAAAAGCTGGTTATCGATGACCCTTAGCACTTTCTAGATTATCAAAATAAAACTTCACAAAACATGAACTGAACTTCATTGCAGAATGCTGAAAGCCCTACGGAGCATTAAAACCCATTGTCAACTACATCAGAATCTTACATAGCTTTTTAAAACAATTCAGTTCGTAATTGTATAAGTCTGTCCCGTTACAGGGGTTAGGCAGCCTACCCCCGTCACTTTGTCACGCCATAATACTGGCAAAGCATCATGGGAGATGTTGTCCAAAACATCTGGAGTGCCAAAACTTGCCTACGCTTGGTAGGATGCTGCAGAGCCGTACCAATGTTTGCAAAACAATACAGAGCCTAGAAATACCGTACACATTTTTACAGAGACATTAGAAGGTATTTCAGAATTTTGCAAAGTGTTCTAGTGAAATGTTCTGAAGGTTTTGTTACTTATCTGGGAGAGAACTTTGAAAAGCAAAAAAAAAAAAAAAGTGCAAAACCGTGGCTCTCTGTGCACATGTGTGTGCGTGTGATTAAATGCGTACATGATCTGTAGCAGTGAACTCACATGTATTCCCAGGATAGAAAAGCCATTAAATGTGAATCTCTTGATAGCTACTTAGGACAAATGCATATTTATATACTAACAGGATGCATGAAAGAAATGAATCCACTTAACAAATAATCCTGTTTCAATGTAAATACATCTCTCAGCGTTATATGAGTAACAGCAAGCGCTATGCGCTGCTTTTTTTTTCACCCAGAATTCAATATGCATTTTTAAAAGTAACATTTTTACAGCTTTTTGAGCTACATTTTTTGTCACTGCCTTGGTTCTGACAAATCCAGTTTTCAGTCCACTGCATATAAAACAGTAAAATTGTAATGTGTTTCTTTGGTCTTAAGGTTAGTGGACTAGATGGGCCGAATGGATCTTATCTGCCGTCACACAGTGGCGGATCCGAGGGGGGGCAACGGGGCAATTGCCCCCCCCCACCCAGATTCTCCGCTACCGGCTAATGCAGAGCTGGCATTGTTCAAGTGCCATCCCTGCAATGTGCCTGCGGACCGGGGAGGGAGATCAGATATCTCCCTTCCCGGTCCGCAGGCACTGTGATCACAGCCAACAGGGGAGGGATGGAGAGAGGACCCGGGAGCTCTTACCTGCAGCTCTTCCGGGTCCTACTCTCGCGAGCACGGAGCGTTGCCACGTTTACCACGGCAACGCTCCAAATCTCGCAAGAGTGAACTATAGCCCTGGAGTGCGAGCTACAGTTCACTCTTACCACTGGAAACACCAGGGATTTCCCACCGGACCACCAGGGATCCAGAAATGTCCCCCCTCCTCCCAGTAAAGGTAAGAAGGGGAGGACATAAATATATTTATTTTATTAAATAAAAAAATATATATATTATATTAATAATACAAACACTGCCCCCATACACACAGTACACACACTGCACACAGTGCCCCACACACACACACTGCCCCCCGTACACACAGTGCCCCACAAACACTTCCCCCTTACACACACTACACACACTGCCCCACAAACACTGCCCCCCATACACACACTGCCCCACAAACACACACTACACACCCATACACACACTGCCCCACAAACACTGCCCCCCACACACACACTACACACACTGCCCCACACACACACTACACACACAGCAACTCTCACACACACTGCCACCCTCACATACACACTGCAGCTCTCTCACACACACACTGCAGCTCTCTCACACACACTGCCCCACACATACACTGCCCCTTAACACACACACTGCAATCCTGACATACACTACTGCCCTCACGCACTCGCACACACACTTCACCACACACACATACTTCACCCCTAACCATAGGCGTGCGCAGCCTATTGCATTAGGGTGTGCACCCTAAAGCACAAACACACGGCGCATGTGTATATATGTAATATATATTTATATATATATATATACATACATACATACATACACACATATACACACACACACATACACTGCTGTGTATGTGTGTGCTGCTCGTGTGCTGTGTGAGGGTGGTTTGAGGGTGCTGGTAGTGTGCTATGTGGGTGAGGGTGTTTGTGTGTGTGTTTGTTAGGGTCCTGTTACTGTGCTGTGTGAGTGTGAGGGTGCTGTTTGTGTGATGTGTGCGTGTGATGGTGCCGTTTGTGTGATGTGTGTGGGTGTCGTGTATTTGTGAGGGTGCTGTTTGTGTGTGTTTGTGAGGGTGCTGTTAGTGTGCTGTGTGTGAGGGTGTTGTGTGTTTGTGAGGGTGCGGTTAGTGTACTGTGTGTGTGAGCGTGCAGGCTGTATGTTTGGAGGGATTGTGGAGGTGGGGGCAGATTAGTAAATATCCCCCCTCCCTACCTTATATAGGGAGGGGGGATCCTTGCTGCCATGTGCCATCCCTGGTGGTCCAGTGGAGAGTGAACTCTAGCCTGCGGGGCTAGAGTTAACTCTCACGAGATCTGAGTGTTGCCGTGGCAATGCTCAGATCTCGTGAGAGGAACCTGGCGGAGCTGCTGTCTAGAGCTCCCCGGGTCCTCTACTGCCTCCCTCCATGTTGCTGTGGGCTGGTGAGGTAGATCTTTGATCTCCCCGCCAGCCCATGGAGGCTTAGAGCAGAGCCGGCACTCAGATAGCGCCGACTCTGCGTGAGCCGACAGGGGAGATCCGGAGATCTCCGGTGAAGTCCTGGGGAATAAAGTGTGGGAACTCTTTTCCCACCTCCCAAAAAAGATAATATACACGTGTGTGTGTGTGTGTATATATATATATATATATATATGCGTGCACACACAGACTGACACATACACAGACACACATATATACGCGTGCACACACACACATTCACAGACACCCACACACCCATACACACACACACTCACAGACACACCCACACATTCAGACACACACACTCTCAGACACACACCTACATTCACAGACACACTTACAGACACACATACATACATTCACAGACACACTCACTCACAGACACACAGACACATACACACATTCACTCACAGACACATACACACAGACACACAGACACACACACATTCACAGACACACTCACACACAGAGACACACACACACATACATACATTCACAGACACAATCACTCACAGAAACATACACACAGACACACACACACATACATACATTCACAGACACATACACACAGACACACACACACATACATACATTCACAGACACAGACACACACATACATTCACAGACACACTCACTCACAGACACATACACACAGACACACACACACACATACATACATTCACAGACACAATCACTCACAGACACATACATACAAATTATTATTTTTTTATTAAAAAAGTCCACCCAGCCTCCCTACCTGGAGTGCTGGCGTGGACTTGTCCCTGGGGTCCAGTGGGTCGGTCAAGCGCCGGTCTCCACTCAGCCGCGGTGAGAGAGCTGTGTGCTCTCTGCTCCCTCTCGCCGCGCGGGCTGTCTGTTGTAGCTGGGAGCCGGAATATGACGTCATATTCCGGCTCCCAGCATCAGCAAACAGCGCGCGGCGAGAGGAAGCAGAGAGCACATAGCTCTCTCACCGCGGCTGAGTGGAGACCGGCGCTTGACCGACCCCAATGACAGGGGGAACATAGGGTGAGGAAGGGGGAGCTGAGTGCCTGCAGGAACAGCGTTCCTGCTCAAATAAAAGTGCAGGAACGCTGTTCCTGCAGGACTCAATACATAGGCGTGCCACGGGGATTAGGGTGTGCCCAGGCACACCCGGCACACCCCGTGCGCACGCCTATGCCCCTAACACATACCACGTCTCCTATGCCCTATATCCCAGCAGACCCCAGGTAAGTTGTCAAACTGTTCTTAAACGGTTTGACTACTTACTCTAGGATGGGATCCTGGCACTACTGGCACCATAACTACTACACTGAGCTGTAGTGGTTATTGTGGCTGGATTATTTCTTTAAATAAGCTACAAGTGCCCCTCCCGAGATCAGGCTCTGGATCCGCCACTGCCGTCACATTCTATGTTTCTAGGGAACCAGGTTTAGAAGAATGGGGTCCCAGGTTAGTTCAGCGGGTAGTACTCAAGTCATAGACTTAGTGAGTGCCTAGGTTAAATTCAGTTTGGGACCAGGTTTGTCTTCTAGATTCAACTTGGTAAGGTCCTGCATAGGGCTTCCATGTTTAGAAGAGTATGTCTAGAGAAGTTAAAGTTAGGAATAGTAGGGTTTGAGGTTAAAGTTAGTGAGGTCTTTGGACAGGATTTAGAGGTCCCAGGTTAGAGTTAGGAGGGTAACATGTCGCGGTGTCTATGAGGAATTAAATACACTATATATACTTCAGAGAGCATTAAGACAAGCCTTCTGCTCACTAACTGGATAATGACATAATTGACATTAGAGGGTTTTGTCCTTCTGCAGGGGAAGTCGTGGCTATCGGGTATGCACTAACTTCAACACGTTACAGTTTTTGCTGTCGTTGATTGAGGTGCAACTATCTAACAAAATTTAAATAAAATACATCATAATTCAGCTTAGTGGATTTGGAGATTTTTTAAAACTCAGCTCTTTGTTGTCCTACGTTTTTGAAGTTGATTGTCAACGCATCACAACTCACAGATTAATCTTTTACTTCTGTGCTTTCATAACTAGTGACCCGATGCACCCTGTTGATTGTTGCACAAAGCCATCATGATTGAGTTATACGGGTGGATGGTGTAACTAACGCACAAGTCACATAGACTGCACAAAATAATTAGAAATATCTTGACTTTCCTGGTGAAACCACAAGATCTGCCAGCTATGACATCAAGTTTAACTTATGAACCTACCAAGGGGCAAGTCATCTAATAGTGTAAATAACTACCAAATACTACTAATCACTCAAGATAGGGTCTGCCCATCTGTATTTACCAACACCACCTCATTGCCTGCTGAAGTGCGTATTATTAAATTAGTATAAACTTATTGAGAAAAGAAGAGTTTGCTACCCCACTCTAAACCATATGACTTGAAAATTGGTGGGAAAGCTTAAACATTTTTGTTAGGGGTTCTTATTTTAGAGAGAGGGAGTGTAGAATATAAGTGATTTTACCATATAAAATATTAGGTTGCTGATTATGGCTCTAGCTAATTCAAAGGATGGTGTAATGGAATGGAGAACCCAAATATACTTTTATTCCCTTTGCTCGGCTGTCCGTATACCTCCGTTTGTTCCTTTTAGTCACCGACCACCCCTGGCTGTTAACCACAAATTGGTTGTTAGTTCAAGTGTTTTCCCTGTGTGGCCGCTGTTTTTATAACCGAATGCACGTGTTCAAACAATTGGCGCCATTATGTCTCCGAACACGGGCAGTGGTACATGGTCGTTGACAGCGTGAAACGCGAGCCTATGAACACCCAGGAAACTGGTACCACTGCCCATCCAACTTCCCGAACAGTTAGAAGAACGGCCTTCAGGAGGCATAAACCTGTGTGTGTGTCAGTGAGTGTGTAAGTGTTTGACTGTCAGTGTGTGTGTGTGTGTCAGTGAGTGTCTGTCTGTGTGTGTCTGTCACACACAGGCAGACACTCACTGACATACATACACTCACTCAGTATGTCAGTGTGTGTATCTGTCAGTGAGTGAGTTTCTGTCTGTCAGTGAGTGTCTGCCTGTATGTGTCTGTCACTGAGTGAGTGTATGTATGTCAGTGATTGGCTGCCTGTGTGTGTGTGTCTGTCAGTGAGGGAGTGTATGTCTGTCAGTGAGTGTGTCTGTCAGTGAGTGTGTGTATGTCTGTCAGTGAGTGTCTGTCAATGAGTGTGTGTTTGTGTGTCTGTCAGTGAGTGTCAGTAAGTGTCTGTGTGTGTCTGTCACTGAGTGAGTGTATGTATGTTAGTGTATGTGTGTCTGTCAGGGAGTGAGTGTATGTATGCCAGTGAGTGAGTTTGGGATGTTTTAAAATATTGTATATTTTTCTGTACCTGAGAGATAATTAAGTTATAGCTTTTTCCTCACTCAATTATCTCTCATGCACAGAGGATCCTGAGAGGAAAAGTCCTGTATTTTTGACTTAGAAACCCCATGCTAGGGGCAATGTATAAAAGCTGTGTGAGGCAGGAATAAAGCCAGTTGTACTCCCAGACTTGTGTGTGTCGTCCAGTTGCTGGGGAGAAGGTGGGCTATTTATTTGTCATTTTTCTTGTTCCTGATTATACTCTTGTGGATCCAGCGGAGAAAGGTACCTGCTAGGACTCCACTACAGATGGGACACTTAGGAGGTAAGATACAGTATCATGCTGATTTAACATAACGTGCTTGTTTAAGAGATGGACTATTCTAGATAGTTTTATTTTAGACCCTTTGGAGTGTAGTATTTTACCAGAAGAGATGGTTCATAGAAGACCTCGAGAGAAGCAGGGGAAAGGACAGAACAAGTCAGGGGGTCTGATAAACTGACACAAGAAAATGGGTAATGATAAGAGTCAGCGTACAAAAATAAAAATAGATGATGGTGGAAATGGAATGGAGAATAAGGAACAGTGACAGAAATACAAGAGACGGGATAAAGCAGAAACAGAGAGCAAAAACGATGACAGAGAAAAAGGAGAGAGGACAATGACAGAAAGGAGGAGATATGGATGGAGAGAAGTAGAAAGAATAACTGCAAGATAAAAGCAGGGAAAGCAATGGTAGTTGGAGAGAGGCAGTAGATGGAGAAGAGATCAGAAAAGAACAATGACAGTGAGGAGAAGGAGATATCTCAGAGAAGTAGAGAAGGAAAGTCGAAGTAGAGGAGACAGTGACAGAGAAAATCATGAACAGCACGGTAACAGAATACAGAATGCTGATAGATTGCAAACACTCTGCAGATTAAATAACCAACTGTAAAGTGCACTCACCAGGTGATATCAGGTAAATCCTTCTCCGATGCTTTCTCTTACTGATCTCTCTGAGACTGTGACTTCTCTGTGCCTGGGTTCCACTCCTGGGAATACATCCATGGGAGGGACAAAGCGTGTCAATGGGAGTTACTATCTAACACTGCTGATGTTGAAGTGTTAGTTCTGTATGATCAATGTGGCAGAGGACCTCTCCTGGGATATTATCCTGATACTGGAACGAACCCAAGTTTATGTTAGACTGCTCCTAAACAGGTTGACTGTAAATCACAGGCGAGCGCAGCACATTTCATTAGTGAATGCAACTAGTAGTTCTTTCTCTATGTTGTTTCTAAAATTTTATATAAGGTAAATATTTATCAAAGGACCACTAAATTCACCCAGATTACTTTATCTCAACGAGGTGGTTTGGGTGCTGTGGTCCTGCATGTTTAACCCCTCAAGGTAAAACAATGCAATTTTGCAGAACGGGCAATATTGACCTGGAAGGGTTAAATAGCCACTAGAGGTACTCCCATTTAACTGAGCGAGTTAAATGTGGTCATGTGACACGGCAGATCATAGCAAAGCATTGGATTCAATGCTTTCCTATGAGAAGCGTTGAATGGGCACGTGGCCCGCTCCACACACACGCATCAGGTCTGGGGGCCTGCATATAACTATGGACAGGGCAATACAGATTTGTATTCCAAACGTTATAGTGTGCATGTAAAAGAACACTCCAAACATTATAACTACTACAGTCAGCAATATTAATCTAAGCATCTCCTGCATTACTTGCAGAGTTCCAATCCGGACTATGTGAAGCCCCGTTGGGAGGATGAGACTCCGGAGTCTGCAGCGTACTCAAGCAGGCCGTCACCTTACATTCTTCTCGATTGCCTCAGTGAGGCTCCACGACGAGTTGTTTTGCCGGTCCTGTTTCCCCCTCCTTTGGACCGGTGGTGGTTATCCCCATCCCCAGGGGAAGGACCCAAAGCTAGCTGAGAAGAGAAGAGTTACATACCCTGCAATAAGACTCCTGTGCTAGAATATTTTACAAACACCAACTCTATACACAAAAGCACACCTGCATTTAAAAGCCAGCACTACATGCAAACACACACCCCTGAATTCAAACGCAAACAGTAAAGTACAATACTGCATTCCAATGGTAACGGTACATACAAATACACCCCTACATGCACACACACACGCTATACAAAAACATGCTTACATTCAATTTCACAAACACTGCTTACAAATACAACCCTACAAGAATGTCCAAATGGTAGATCCCCAGCTGGCATAGCATCGTGGGAGTTGTACGACAGATGGGTATCTATTTTTTCTCCACTCTTGCGCTAGAGGGGAGACCCTAAAAAAATTATTGCACCAGGCCCTCTTTACATTAGTTCCATCACTAGGTTAGGGTGGAGGCCGTGATTGCATGCCAGTGAGCTAGGGGTTGGGGGGTGCGGGGGGTTGGACAGGGTCAAGGGGGTTCAAGCAAATGCTTGCCCAGGGTCCCATCGATATTAAAGATGGCCCTGGTCTGCAGAATAACTCAGTATTTAGTCTACTCCAATCCATACTGAAGTTAAACCGAGTCAGAGTTACAGCCACTTTTGCTGAAAATTAACAGTGGTAATCATAGAAGGTACTCCCCCTGCTGTCTGTAAAAAAAATTAAACAGTTTAAAACAGTTTAAAATAACATTATATATACCTAGATCATATATATATATATATATATATATTTTTTTTTTTTTTTTTTTAATTCTTTATTTTTGCGTGCATATGGTTAACATCGTTGTAAACTTAGCCACAACAGCTCACGTTCACATTTTTCAGTAGACATTTAAAACATGGCTATTATGTCAATGCACATTTTTATAAAATATGATGAATACTTTTCAGCATTAATTACAGTAGGATTTTCTTATGTTTGTTAGTCGCTAGCTAGAAGTATAGAAAACAATTATATCTAAACAGTAACAAGGTTAATTAACGTTATTATCAAAAGATGCATATATCAGGACATTGCTTATAAACTGACAGGTATCTGATATGCATAAATATGATATACTTTTGTAGCTAGTCTAAACTTGCTTGGTTAGGTAGTGGTTGGATTTCAGGCTATGCATAGTAACAATTACTAACCGCTTGTTAAAATTTGACCACCAGGGGACAGCAGAGCGCCGGGTATACATGAAAGCGCCGACCTTGTATATACTTTCTGTAGGGAGCTGCAGGAGGAGATTCTGCTGTAAGAGGCCCGCATTAATGTTAAAAATGGGGTTGCTAATTTAAGATATACATTATAATCTACTATAACTTTAGGTATAAATGGTTAGCACACACACAAAATTTAGGTGAAATGGCGCTAAACAATATGCACATAAAATCCCAGTGCGTCTAAAAACCAAACCCGTGTTTTAGTCACCTAAAAACACTTACATATGCAATTTTAGACAAAAGAAAAGGAGGTTCTGCGCACACTTTGGATATTTGATGTACTCTGTAAAATAAACAACTTTCATAGGGCAGTATATAAAATCCCAATATTCTTAGAGCAAATAAATAGAAGCACTCACACTTTAGAGAGCCATATCAGTCGGCTCTCTACTTTAAAGGCACATCAGATGATCTTTGTAAAGTGATCTGTGCAGATAGGTCCCACCAGAAACGGACAGCAAATTTCGTCTGGATATAATCAGGAACCAGGATAAGTTGATAATCAAGTATTTTTTTTTTTTTTTAAAGATTCTTTATTTTTCATTTTTCAATTTTCATGAACAAAAGTTAATGAACGTTTTTTTTTACAGAAAAAAGAGGTTGGTTAGTCAGGGGGTTACAATAGGATACAACATATTTTCAGTAGCACATATTTCTGGCATTGTGTTTTGGTATCTCTTACAATATTTTATTTTGAGGACCTTGAATCGGGGGGGTTACGTGTGTGACCTTATAGATCGTGTTATCCTTGGTCAGGTGGCGTTACGGGGTTCCTGGGGTGGTTACGATGTGTCCAGCAAGGTACCGGTTCCGGGAAGTGCCGGTTAATAGAGATAGTTGAGGTCGTAGGATCATTAAGCCAGGTGCTTTCGGTGGTGGTCGTCTTATTGTTGGGGAGAGGGGAACAGCTGTCTTAGAGGGTGCGGCCTTCGAGTCGATCAATGATTGTGGTTATGTCAGTAGGGCCAGGTAGTTAGGTTGGGTGTTACAGGGAGGGGAGTGTTGGGTAGGGGGGGTTGTTAAGGGGGTAGGGAGAGGAACTGCGGAGAGGAGGATAGGGAGCTGCTGCCCGTCTGGGTATACCCCTCGAGCCCAGGGTGGGTGGGGTTGGGTCAGGGGTGGGTTGGGGCGGTGCGCCTCTTCATTTTCGTGTTTAGCGTTGGTGGTGTTGGTCGTGTGGTCTGGTAGATCACCACGGGAGGGCATTATATCCGTCGAGCCATGGGTCCCAAACTTTGTGGAATGATTTAGGGGTGTCATGTATCTGTGCTGTTAGTCTGTCCATATCTACGCTATCCGTGATTTTCGTGTGTATTTGAGGGTGAGTGGGTATATGTGGTGTGGACCAGTTTTCGGCGATTGCTCGACGTGTGGCTAGGGCTACTCTCGCTATGAGCTTATTTTCACTGCGGGTGAAGCTGTCCAGGGGTTTAGAGAGCAAAAGGGCCCACGGGTCAAGGGGTACTGGCTTGTTAAGTAGTCTGGATAGGAGGGTCATTATCGTTATCCATAAGGGCGCAAGTTTAGGGTATGTCCACCAGCAGTGGAGGAATGTGCCTGTTTCCCCACACATTTTCCAGCAGAGGTTGGTGGGGCTTTGTTTCATGGCCTTCAGGCGGTAGGGGGTGAGGTACCATCTGAAGAGCATTTTGTATGCCTGCTCCTGATGGGTGACGCAGATTGAAATAGATTTAATAGATGCCCAGATGTCAGCCCAGTCCGTGGGGTCCACGGGGGGTCCGAGATCTTTTTCCCACGCCGTGATGTATGGGAGGGCTATCTGAGTGTGATGTGTGGTTAGATTCATGTAAATAGATGATATTTGGCTCTTCCTGGATGGTGACTGAAGGGTGTCTCTCTCAAACCCGGTCAGGGACGAGGTGGCTGCTATGCGAACCGTGTCGGTCGCTGCGAAGCTTCGGAGTTGGAGGTAGCGGAAGTAATCAAATGTGGTTAAGGTTTCAGAGTTGGGGAGTTCAGTGTATTGCAGGAGCTTGCCGTTAGGGTAGAGGTGTCCCAACCTAACTATGTCGCGATCTTCGAAATGGGCGTAGTGTTGTGGTGTGAGGCCAGGATGGAAGATTTTGTTGCGGAGAATTGGGGTGAGGGGCGAGAGGCCTGTGGACAAGTCAAATTTATCGCTGAGTCGGTCCCAGAGGTCTAGGGAGTGGGTGATTGCCGGGGAGGTGGGGGGTGGCAGTGGCCTGTATTGCCTTTGGAGCCACATGTATTGGGAGGGGTGGTCTCGGCCAAAGATGAGATGTTCCAGGTCTACCCATCGTTTGTGTGCGGGGGGAAGATGCCAGTGCTGGATTTGTGTCAGGTGGGCTGCATGTAGGTAGTGTGTGAGGTTGGGGAGGCCTAGACCTCCGGAGAGTTTGGGTACATATAATGTGGCTCTGCGGATACGGGGTTTTTTCCCGTTCCAAATGAATCGGTCTATGGCAGTTTGTAGTCTTTTGAGGTCAGTTTTATTACAGGGGATGGGTAGTGCTTGGAAGGCGTAGAGGAATTTGGGTAGGAGGCTCATTTTAACGGAAGCTATTCTTCCTAGCCAAGATATGTTCATCGGTTTCCAGCGTTCCAGGTTTAGGAATGCTTTCTGGAAGAGTGGGGGATAGTTGGCTTTGTATAGGGCGGTGGTGTCGCTAGTGATTTGGACTCCTAGGTAAGTGATCGCCGTCGGGCAGATACGGAAGGGGAGGTCTTGTTTTAGGGAGCGGATAACGGGTTCTGTGAGGTTGAGCGGCATGAGGTCCGATTTAGTGGCATTGAGTTGGTATCCCGATATCTTTGAGTATTCTTGTAGGGTTGTTATGAGGGTGGTCAGGGTCCGGATGGGGTTGGTCAGGGTGAGGAGGATGTCATCTGCGTATGCTGCGATGGTGAACGTGTCGTCCCTGATTTTGAGCCCTTCGATGTGTGGGTTGTTACGTATGGTCTCTAGCAATGGTTCGAGGGATATAGCGAATAGTAGGGGGGACAGGGGGCAGCCTTGACGGGTTCCGTTCAGTATAGGGAAAGAGGGGGGGGTAATATTGGGGATTAGTAGCTGCGCGGTCGGAGTGTGGTACATTGCTTGGAGAAAGTGGGTGAGTTCTTGTGGGAAATTGAATTTGCGAAGGACTGCAAATAGGTAGGGCCAGAGAAGGCGGTCAAAGGCCTTCTCGGCATCTAGGGAGAGTATGGCGGTTGGGAGGCGGTTATGGTTGGCGTACCAAATTAGGTCTATGACCCGTCTGGTGTTGTCTTGTGCTTGTCTGTGGGGGATGAAGCCTACTTGGTCTGGATTGATGAGTCTCGGCAGGAGGGGATTAATTCTTGTTGTCATGACTTTGGTCAGGAGTTTTAGGTCTATGTTTAAGAGTGAAATGGGGCGGAAGTGACCTGGGTCTTCATGGGATTTCCCGGGTTTAGGTAGGAGGGTAATGTTGGCTTGTGTCATGTCGGGGGGTAGTGGGTTGCCTTTGAGCATTTCATTAAAGACTTTGCATAGTCGTGGGGTGAGTATGTCTCCGAATGTTTTGTAATAGATAGCTGTTAAGCCGTCTGGGCCGGGGCTTTTATTGGGTTTCAGGGATTTTATTGCTGCTTGTAGTTCCTCTGGGGATATGTCTGCTGAGATTAGTGTTCTGGCTGTGTCAGTGAGGGAGGGGAGGGAGAATTTCTCGAGGAAGTCATCTGTTAAGGATCGAATGAGGTCAGAGTGGGGGTCTGGGGTGTGGTTGTAAAGGGACGTAAAGTATTGCTGGAAGGTTTTCCCAATTGTGTGTGGGTCGGTGCTCATTGTACCATCTGATGTGCGGATCTTAGAGACTCGTTTTGTGTCTGTTAGGTTTTTGAGGCGTTTTGCTAACATCGAGTCTGCCTTGTTGCCCTTCTCATAATACTTTTGTTTGGTCCATGTGAGTGCTTTGGCTGTGGTTGAGAGGGAGAGGCGTTTGAGTAGGGCCCTAGCTGTTGTGAGCTGGTCAAGGTGAGAGGGGGTCGGGTGGTGTTTGTGGAGGGTTTCTAGGCGGCCTATTTCAGAGATGGCGTCCATTAGTTGTCTGTTGTGTTGCTTTTTACGTGCTGTGGCTATAGCTATCAGTTTGCCTCTGATTACTGGTTTGTGGGCCGCCCATAGGGTGATTGGGGAAGACACGGAAGGGTCGTTCAGGGTGAAATATTCCTTGATGTCTTCTGCTAGGGACATGGTTATGAGCTTATCTTGTAGGAGTTGTGAGTTAAGTTTCCATGTCCAGGGGCGTGTCATGTTGGGGATTGAGAGGGTAAGGGAGATGTCGGCATGGTCCGACCAAGTTATGTGACCAATGAAAGTGTGCGTGATTCTCGATGTTATGTTTGGGGAGATGAGGAAGTAATCGATGCGGGAGTAAGTGTTATAAGGGTGGGAGTAGAATGTATAATCCAAAGTTGAGGGGTGTTGGGCTCTCCAGATGTCCAGGAGGTTATGTGTGTGTAGGAAGTGGGAGAAGGGAGCGTCGTTGTGTGACGGTCTTGGGTCGTTCTGAGTTCTGGTGGTGCGGTCAATGGACGGATGGTGTGTGGCGTTGCAGTCGCCACCTACAATGGTGAATGTGGCTTTGAGCGTAGTGAGATGCGCTGAGAATGTTTGCCAGAAGGTTGAGTCTGGGGTCGTAGGGGCGTATAGGGAGGTGATGGAATAGGTTGAGGAGCCTATTTTACCTGTGAGCGTGAGGTATCTACCCTGTTTATCTGGGAAGGCTTGGATGTCGATCAGGGGACAGGATGCTTTGAGTATGATAGCCACCCCTTTAGTTTTGGCTTCTGGAGAATTGGCGAGAAAGCTGCGGTTGTAGTGTTTGTTTTTGAGTGGGAAATGTTTGTGGGGGGTGAAGTGAGTCTCTTGAATTAGGAGAATGTCTGCTTTCTGGTTATGGGCCCATCGTAACAGGGCATGGCGTTTTTTGGGGTTGTTGAGGCCCTTTGCGTTAATGGAGATACAATGTAAGTTGAGTGGCATGGTCAAGGGTGGCCTGGTCAGGTATTGTGGTGTATGAGGAGGGTGTGGGGCAAGTCAAGGGGGAGGAAGGAATCGGGGCCCGAGGGCAGCAGGAGGATTGAGAGGACGGGTAAGGCGTATGGGGAGGGGGTAAACGTGCTGGACTTACGTCAATTGCCAGCAAAGGTGGACTGTGGTACCGGGGGTCTCTCTGGTTGGTGTGGTCGGAGACCAGCGGTACGGAACAGATTATGTGGGGGGAGTAATGGTCGTCCGTCTGGGAGTGGGCGGCAAACATTTAATAGGTTCGTGCGGGCATTCTTGTCTCAATAAGGAACCGGGGAGAATGAAACCTGGGAGGTAATCTTCATAACTATGTACAATGGAGTTTATGTTTTGTCGCGTCTCGGTGCGGCCGTAAGTCGTATGGGGTGTTTGGTGGTCGGGTATTGTTTGTCCCATAAATGTTAGGGGAAAATATGTACTTTTTTTTTTTTGGGGGGGGGGGGGACACACAGGAACAAATTGTGGGATACTGTAGGTGTCTTCCAGAATGAGCACATTTAACAGTTCTTATAAGTTGTAACATACATCATAGGAAGCTGTATGGCATGACTATATGTCAAAGAACAATTTGAGTTGCCATCTTACATTTACGCTTGACCAGCCTTGATTTAAACTGCTTTTAGACTTTTGATAGGTGGGATGTTAGAGTGCCAGACCACCCCATTTGCAGGTGGCTGGGAAAGATCCTCCAACAAGAATCTCTGCCATCAACATCCCAATGGCTTGTCAGGCATTTTATCTTGTCTTAAGCTACCAATAGATTATTAAACAATATTTTTAGTTTGAGGTTGCCTAGAACACATTAACACTGACCTGGCTAAACGTTCTTTAGGTGTGGGTGGTCTGGTCCGGTAAAAGGGTCGTGTTGCTTTAGCCCCAGTCTCCTTGGGATTTTGAGGGGCTATTGCGTTTCCTGAGAGTGTCTGGGGTCTCTGCAGCTATCGAGGTACGCCATTTCTGAGTGGCTCAAGGCCGTCGCGGCCCGCCGCTCCCCCCGTCCCGTAGGAGGGGGGGAGGGGACGGCCACCAGGGCCCAGGCCGTCTGTAATCCACTGTCTGCCCAGTCCCGCCCTCCGGTCAGGTCATGTGCTTTGTGACTCCGAGGAGCCGTCACCTTTCCTGTCGCGGGGCCGTCGCGGCCCACCGCCCCCCCACCCCATGGGAGGGGGGGGGGGAGGCCGCCAGAGCCCCACTATGTTCCATCAAGTCCGCCCCCCCCCAGCCACCCCAGCGCCAGAGGTCAAGTCGTGTGTAGCCTACGTGGTGCATATACCATCCCGGTCCGAGGCCGTCGCGGTCCGCCGTCCCCCCACCCCGGGAGGGGGGGGGGAGGGAGGACCACCAGGGCCCCAGATCCTTCCATTCTTTTCCCCCATCCCCACCCCAAACAGTAGAAAGAAAGGCAAAAATTGTCCCCAGTGTGATCTTACTTTAGTCTCAAAGTACTTAGAGCTCTCACAGTTCGATCTCTGTCAGCTGAATCTTGGGGCGTGAGCTGGGGTGCTCCACGGCTACGTGGGGTCTTCTTTGTCTGCGGTTGTGGATGTTGTACTGCGTCTTGTGGCTCTTGGGGTGGCGTCGTCGGAGCCTTCTAGGGTTTCGGGTCGAGGCCGGCAAGGCCGGTGTGGCTCAGGGCCGACGGCGTGGGCAGCTGCGGCGGGCGGTCGCGCTCGCCGGGAGAGGGCCCCGAAGATGTTGAGTGTGTCCCGAAGGCCAGAGGGCAGGTGCAAGTATTGGGTGTACTTTGGCAGGTTCTGGGGTTCACGGTTACGTCTTTAGTTGCGGCTTGGCGGTATCGATAGTCTTTGTTCTGTGTATCCGGGGTCGGTCAGCAGGGTGGATTCGAAGTGAGGGTGCCGTGAGTGAAGCCGAGACGCGGCTGTGGTATTGGACTTAGGTTTAGGCTGGAGGTTGCCTAGAGCGCTGTCCTCTGTCGCGCTCCCATTGTGGCTGTTGGTCCCATGGTCTGTGTTGGGCAACTGGTTGTCGTTGTGAGGCGGCGTTCGGATCTTGGATTAGGTCTTGGAGGCCTAGTTGTGTGGCGAATTCTTGGGCTTCCGATGGCCTGTATAGCGTGTATGTGCGGTTGTCACGTTGCACCATAAGTTTGAAGGGGTGGCCCCATGAGTAGCGAATTCTCCTTGCTTGGAGGGCTTGGGTCAGGGGTTTTAGCTCTCTGCGTTTGCGGAGGGTCGTGGGTGCTAGGTCTTGGTATAATTGTACCGTGTGGCCTTCAATCTGCAGTGGGGTCTCTCTGGTAGCCCGCATGATCGCCTCCTTGATATGGAAGTAATGGCAGCGGACTATGATGTCTCGGGGTTGCGAGGAGCCTGCTGTGGGTGGACGGAGGGCTCTGTGCGCCCTGTCCAGGAGGAGGTCTGATGGTGAGGCGTCGGGCAGCAGGCTGCTGAAGGCCTCAAGGAGCATGGCGTTGAGGGCTTCTGGTACAGTGGATTCAGGCAGACCCCTTATGCGGATGTTGTTTCGCCTGGATCGGTTATTAAGGTCTTCTTGTAAGTCCTCCAGGTAGGTTATTTGCTCTTGCATATCTTTGAATTTGGCCTGGAGGTAAAACATATTTACTCGAGATACGAGCTTGTGAAACGCACGGCCATGATGAGAAGGTCAATTCTCATGGCCTGGAGCAGGATATAACGCCATATTGGATGGGAACAAGCACCGGAATCTCCTTATATGGGCATGGAGGGTGGGAATTTGATTTTATACACATATGTTCGGAATGTTTTAATTAAATATGTAATATAAAAGTAGAAACTTTTGATGTAACAGTATTGCACCTGAGGAAGACCAAGAGAGTGGTCGAAACGCGTTGCGCTTAGTTATTATTTTAATTGTTAATAAAATACTTGATTGGGGGGCGGAGCCTAACCGCCGATGAAGATGGCCGCGTTCTAGGAGAGCTCCGTGGCGGCAAACTGCTCATAAGCACACATTACGGGCAACAACACCGGCAATCCACCCACGAACCGAGCACTACATACCCGACCCACACCGGAGCAAGCTGAAATGGGAGGCGGACGAAAATCCAAGTCCGGAACGGCCGTGGCGCCGATCTTCAAAGTCAGGTCAGATAGAGAGGCGCCACATGTAATTGTGAATACACTGTATTGAAATACGGAAGAATGAAAACATCCGAAAACGGAAATGACGTATCGGCATGAGCCGGCGGATATGACGTATCGGCAGTAAGACTGATAATCACGTGAGTGGATACGAGCTTGTGAAACGCACGGCCATGATGAGAAGGTCAATTCTCATGGCCTGGAGCAGGATATAACGCCATATTGGATGGGAACAAGCACCGGAATCCCATCCGACCACCTGACCGTGTCGCCGGTAGATCGGGAGTTGAGAGTTCCCCCGAGGATTGCTGGTCGGGTCCCCTTTGCCCTCTCACAACAGCTGAGGGTTTTTTCAGTCGATGAGGGGTGATTTTATGCCGGTTATTGAGGGTTTATCAGGGAGCCGAGGTGCTCCACGTCCATCCAGCTTGGCGGTCAGGCCCCACCCCCCATATATATTTATTATATATATGATCTAAGTATATATATATATATATATATATACACACATATACATACATACACATAAATACACATAATTATATATATATTAATATCAAAATACACATAGAAAGATATTGATTTAATTTATATATAATTATTATTATATATATTTATATATAATATAAAATATATATGTAAATACGTTAAAAAAAAAAAAAATAGAAAATATATATATATGGGTATTTTTGTTCTAACTGTATTTTAAAATGAATATATATATTGAAATCAAAATACACGTAGAACGAAATAATATATATATATCTATATACACTATATATATACCTATATATAAATAAAAATACTTTAAAAATTATACACACACATATATATATATATATTTATAGATATATATATATATATATACACACATATATATATATATATATATATATATACATTATTTATGTAATAATTTTACATAATTAGGTCATTTTATTAATTACAATTTGCGGGACCTGCCTGATAACCCAGGCAGAAAGTCCAGAGAATTTAATTTGCTAGCACTATATTTAACCCTGTAACTTTCCAAGACATCATAAAACCTGTACATGGGTGGTACTGTTTTACTCGGAAGACTTCGCTGAACATAAATATTAGTGTTTCGAAACAGTAAAATCTATTACAATGATGATATCGTCAGTGAAAGTGAAATTTTTAGCATTTTTCACACACAAATGGCACTTACATTGACGATATAATTGTTGTGATATGTTTTACTGTTTTGATACACTGATATGTGTGTTCAGTGAAGTCTCCTGAGTATACAGTACCTCTCATGTACAGATTTTATGGTGTTTTCAAAAGTTACAGAGTCAAATATAAGGCTTGTGTTTCATTTTTTTCACACTGAAATTTGCCAAACGAGCACTTCCGGGTTAGTCTCCGGGCAAGCTGGAGGAAGAAGAGGGCTGGAGGAGGAAGAGGGCTGGAGGAGGAAGAGGGCTGGAAGCGTTCGGTAAGCGGTCAGGTAAGCAGAACCAGATGGACAGGAGCCAGGATCCAGGATCACAAGGACACAGATAAGAAACAGCAAGATGGCGACTTGTGAGTGACCGGAAGTAGTCACACTCAACTCGCCAGACCAATAACGGTATGTGAGAGAGGATTGGAGGCCCTTAAAAAGGGGGCCCAAGCCCCTCCCAAAACTACAGGCCCAACCTTAAATATATAAAAAATAGAACATTTTGTGAATGAGTAAATATCTAACCAGGATGGTTATGATATAATAGGGTTTGCATAAGACATTGTCCTGAGGTAGTTGAAGAGACACCCAGATTTCCATATCATCTACATATTATTGTAGTGGCTGTGTTGAAAACATTTATGGGTTCTGTTCCTCTTTTTTTGTTTAACCATTTACAAAATATTTCACCTTCCCAAGCCCCCCTGTCAGCTTGAGAAATCGTGCAAATGATTAATAGGATATTTCACTTTACTCATTATGTGTCCATTAAGATGTAGTGGTATTGGTGCAAAGACTGTCCCAGAAATGGTCTATGAGAAACAGCAATGTTCACATTTGAGAACACACCTCTAATGACCGTTACAGTGATAGCAACTGCAGGTATTTCCTCATGAAAACCTTCAAAAATCAAAGGTCTTCACAACTAACCTACCGAGCCTTTCACCCACGAACACTGACCTCCTGGTTTGTCATTTTGACCACCAGGAAATTGCACAAGCAATTCAGGACCTACCAAAAATAAAGCACAAGGGCCAGACGGCTTTAATAACGCCTACTATCAGATGTATTGTGACACCCTTACGTCTCATATTCTCAAGTTGTTCAACAACTGCTATTCAAAAGGAGTATGACCTCCAGAGATGCTTATGGCCCACATTTCCAGAAAAATCCCCTGATATGCGCCAATGTTTCCGACCAATCTCTCTTTTAAACTGTGACACAAAATTATATGCTAAACTCATTGCTGATAGATTCAATAGAATCCTACACAATGACCAGTCAGGGTTTGTGCGCAAAAGACAGGGATCAGATAACACGAGGAAAGTTCTTAACACGATTGCATATATGCAGTCTGGCAACATTAGATGCCTTATTGTGGGAAAGGCCTCTGATAGGCTAAATTGTGAATACATGAAACAAGTATTGTACAGGTATGGATTTTCTCCAGCCTTTGTGGCCGGCATTATGTCACTATATAACGTACCTTCAACTAAAGTTTCAAATGAAGGCTTCCTCTCCTCACCGTTCCAAATTACAAATGGCACAAGACAGGGGTGCCCCCTAATCTCCCTCCCGTTTATCTTATCTCTGGAGCCTCTGGCCTACAACGTTAGGACATGCCAAAAAATTAAGGGAATTGAAATCCAAAACAAAGAGTACTGTTTATCTCTATTTGCAGATGGCATTTTTTTAACCTTAAGTGATCCCCTTACCTCCCTACCGCACCTCCTAACCTTATTACAGGAAAATAGCAAGGTGTCCTATTATAAGCCTAACAACACTAAAACTCAAGCCCTATCAATTCACTCGCCTGCCGCAACAGTGCACTAATTGCAACAAACACACAACTTCGATTGGAGAATGACGAATTTGACCTACCTTGGGATTAAAATCACACCCTCCTTCAGTACTATAATCAAACATAATTACACACCACTGCTACAAATATGCAAACAAGATTTCCAGAAATGGAAATCGGTCAAGCTCTTGTGGCTGGAAAGGATAAACACAGTAAAAATGGTGACACTCCCAAGGATACTCTATGTGTTTCGGATATTGCCTATCCATATTCCACCTGCCCTCTGTAAATGAATACAATCAGCGATTTCCGCTTTTGTGTGGGACGCTCGTAGGACGCTCGTAGACCTCATTACTCATTACTTTAAAGATCAGCAACCAAGGGAGGACTAATATCCTTGCTTACCATAAAGCTGTCATTCTAGTTTTGGATCCCCATCACTTAGAGAAACAAATCCTTCACCCTGCCACCCACCACCACACTTTTACTGAAAAACTGGGGGCAACTTCGGAACAGATTAGAGATCACACAGAAATTTCACTCACTAACAACAATAACTACACTGAAACACATATCACCCTGATTGTCCCCTCAGGCATGGGCCAAAAAAGGTATCCACACCATAGAGGACATATGTCAGCATGGGACTTTGATGCCCTTTCCAGATCTACAAACTAAATATGAACTGCCTAATTCATATGTGTTTCAGTATCTTTAAATTAAGAGTGTCATTACAAAAGTGGTATATGGTAGTTGAGATCTTGATATCCCTAAAGGCGGAGATCCCCAACTAGTGCGTGAAAAAAGCAGATCTGCTCCTGAAAAACCTAAAACCCTATCAATGTTCTATAGAGCCTTAGTTGACTTGGATCCACATAAACACCTTGGCTTTGAAAAACAGTGGGAGGACAGAGGAGGATGCTTCCCCGAGGATGCTTCATCCTAAATAGATAAAGAATATATACTGGCGCTTTCTTTACAAAAACTTAGTGTGATCAAATATATTTGAAGAACTAGTAATAGCAGCTGTAACACCAAGTGTAATCTTCCCACATACACAAAATACAAATACAGAAAAGGAAGGTGTAGCGCTACATACAAATATCAAATCAGTCCAAACTCTTAGAAGTATTCACTTCCCAACTGGTCACAGGATAGATGATATTATTTAAAGTGTTCTGAAAAAGAAATTAAATCTTCATAGTGTAACTCTGTGATTCAATATAAATGTAAAATGTGTGTATAGAACCACTCACATATAGTAGAGCTTATAGCCAAGCTCAGGAGTACACGCTTTCAGGTCCGTAAAGGCGACCTTTCACCTTCTTCAACTCCAATCTTTTCTCACGATGTAGCTAGAGCTCAAGCAGAAGGTATATAGTACAGTACAGTCTGTTACCAATATTCCATAAGAAAGAAATATAGATGTTATACTCACAAATAAGGAGCCACTTATTAGGCTCAATTTCAGCACGATGTGTAGTTAAGGACTACACTCCTATAGAGCAGGAACCAATAGCCCAAATGACTTCAAAAATATTTATTAAGTATTAAAGATCTAAAATTGTAATGGCCAATTACAATATATAAGAACACATATACTATAAAAACAATATAATGACTATATATATAGTACAATGGGCATAAAGGTGATAATGTTGATAATATTGCAATTCCCAGGACGCGTTTCGCCAAAACAATATCGACTTCCTCAGCTAAGTGCAAAAGTTTTCAAAGTATTCCTCCTACTGTCCGGAGTCCTGCTCTTATACCTTAATGTTTAATTTTCAAATCGGCATTCAGCTGTTTTCTGGCGCGCTCATCTTCCCGCCTCTCAGGCTGGCTTCGTGTGCGTTTTCAAGCCTCATTCTCGTTGCCGTTCACTTCCGCATGCCATGGGGCTGACTGCTGCTGTATATGTGTTGCGGTCACCGGCCCGCCGAGCCTCACGGTCGTGCCCGACCGGCACGACCGCTCCGACTACACGAGCTTACCTGCTCGTCGGTGAGCCGGGAACCGCGCGTGTAGTTCTTCCGGGCATCACGCCCGAATCCAATATGGCGCCGACCACGTGGTCGCGTCTATGGATAGCCCCGCCCCCGAGAATTATACTAACGTGTGCGTGACGTCACGACGTCAATGCACACGCACGTTCTGGGGTCAGAGGTCGCCCTCTGACCAATCATAGCTTAGAGAGGGGTATTTAAACCCCTAATTCACCCTAGTACTTTGCCATGTCGTGGTTTCAGTTCCCTGGTTTCCTGAAAGTGCTATTTTCGTGTTTCTGATTTCCTGGTATCCTGATCCTTGGCGTTTCCCTGGTTATTCTGATCTCTGGTTTCCCTGACTTGGCTTGTTTTATCGGTATTGAGTATTTTCTGGCTTCCTTGACCTCGGCTTTCCCTTTGACCATTCTCTGTCTCTAGCGTATTAGTCCGGCCATTCTAAGGTCCGGTTTACGCTCTGTCCTGTTATTTTTCCTTTTCTGACTTATGTATATGTTTACATAGTTTCTGCGTGCTGGACCACATTACTAGTCGTGACATTACGACATGGCCATGGATCCTGCAGAACTATGCAAACATATGATCGCCTGTGAAAATAGGGTGGAGGATATGGACCACAGGTTAGACCAATTTGCTCAGGCATTTCAGACCTTGCTCCAGAGGACTGCCTATTTAGAGGTCCCTCCTGTACCACCTGTGGTTCCGCCACCTGTAGTGGTTCCCGTACCACATAAACCACCGTCCATAACTTTGTCACCGCCCCCTCGTTATGGAGGTGATTCTAAGGAATTTAGAGGTTTTTTAAACCAAATAGAATACCACTTTGAGGCCTCCCCAGGTTCATTCCCAACAGATAGATCTAAAATAGGCTATCTGATGAACCAATTAACTGGAAAAGCCTTGACTTGGGCTAACCCCTTATGGGAAAGTGGTGACGCAATAGCCCGTGATTACAGTACCTTTCTTACGGCCTTTAAGGCTACATTTGAACCTAAAGGCAGGGAGAGGAACGCTGCCAAAGCCCTTATGAGAATCAGGCAAGGCAGTCGTTCTGTAGCCAATTATGCAATAGAGTTCAGGACATTAGCGTCTGAGGTTGATTGGACCAATAGCGGTCTGGTGGCTGCTTTCTCTGAAGGTTTAGCTGAGAATATACAAGATGAAACTGCAGCTAGAGACCTTCCGGTTAGTCTTAATGAGTTTATTGCCTACATGATAAACATTGATAACCGGCTCAGAGAGAGAGAGAAAAACAAACAACGTAACAGACGTTCTAATTTGTCCATAGCTCCTCGTTTTTCTAACCCAGTGGTGAGTAGCCAAACGCCTCTTCCAGAACCTGAACCCATGCAATTTGGTAGTGCTAAACTCACTGAGGCAGAGAGACAACACAGACGTAACGAGGGGTTATGTATGTATTGTGGCAAGAAGGGACATCTAAGATCGTCATGCCCGGTTCGGCCGGAAAACTTGCACACCTAAGGCACGTACGGGGACCGACCTTAGGTGTGATGTATATGTCCCCTAAATTGACTAAGAACCGTTTCCTGGTCAAAGTAACCTTATCTTTCGAGAACACTACTGTTCAGTGTGAGGCTATGATTGACTCTGGGGCAGCGGAGAATTTCCTAGACAAAGAGTTCTCTGCTAAACATCTCCTGCCCTTAAGACATAAAGAGAAACCTATAGCAGTCGAGGCCATTGATGGAAGGCCTCTTACCCAGCCTTTCATCACACACGAAACTCTGCCAATCACTGTTTCAGTGGGTATTCTCCACTCTGAAGAAATTACCTTTCAAATCATATCTTCACCTACAGTTCCGATAATACTCGGTTTCCCTTGGCTCCTGAAACACAATCCACGTTTGGATTGGATTGAAGGAGAGATTGTGAGTTGGGGTGAGAGATGCAAAGGTGTTTGCTTTAAGCAAAACCCACAACCTATTGGCACCATTAATGTTCCTGTTACACCTCCCTTGACCACACAAATTCCACAGCAGTATATGGATTTGAAAGAGGTATTTAACAAGGTCCAGTCAGAAGGGTTACCTCCTCATAGACCTTATGACTGTACTATAAACTTATTACCAGGGACTATGCCTCCCAAGGGAGGAGTCTATGCCTTGTCCCCCCAGGAAAATCTTTGTTTGGAGGAATATATTAAGGATGCTCTCAGAAAGGGTCATATCCGTAGGTCCTCCTCACCAGCCGGGGCTGGATTCTTCTTTGTCTCTAAAAAAGAAGGAGACCTACGCCCTTGTATTGATTATAGGGGTTTGAATAGGATTACCATAAAAAATGCCTACCCTATTCCCCTTATATCAGAGCTATTCGACAGATTAAAGGGAGCTCGAGTCTTTACCAAGCTCGATCTCCGAAGTGCCTACAATCTAGTCAGAATTAAGGACGGTCACGAATGGAAGACCGCATTTAACACCAGAATGGGACATTACGAATACCTGGTTATGCCGTTTGGATTATGTAACGCTCCAGCGGTATTCCAGGATTTTATCAACGATGTCCTAAGAGAGTACCTTCACATGTTCGTTCTAGTGTATTTGGACGACATTCTCATCTATTACCCAGACCTAGAGACACATCACGAACATGTGAGAATTGTACTGAAAACCCTGTTACAGAACGGCCTTTACTGTAAACTGGAGAAATGCCAGTTTGACCAAACGGAGATACAATTCCTTGGATACGTTATATCTCCGTCTGGTTTCCAGATGGATCCTCGTAAACTGGAGGCAGTCTTACAGTGGCCATTACCCAAGGGCCTTAAAGCTACTCAACGCTTTATAGGTTTTGCGAATTACTACCGCAAATTCATAAGGGGATTTTCCTCCGTGATTTCCCCTATAACCAATTTAACAAAAAAAGGAGCAAATTGTATATCTTGGCCCAAAGAAGCAAGAGAGGCATTTGAACGATTAAAATCTTTATTTTCCTCAGCACCTGTCCTGACCCATCCTGATCCATCCAAACCATTTATCCTAGAGGTGGATGCATCAGAGACAGGAGTTGGAGCCATTCTGTCTCAAAGAGAGAGTCCTGATACGCCTTTACATCCCTGTGGATTTTACTCTCGCAAACTCACACCTGCAGAGAGGAATTACGACATAGGGAATAGGGAACTTTTGGCCATTGTACTTGCCCTTAAGGAATGGAGGCATCTCTTGGAAGGTTCCAAAGAGCCACTTTTGATCTTTACTGATCATAAGAATTTGGCTTATATTGGGGATGCTAAGAGACTGTCCTCTCGTCAGGCTAGGTGGTCATTGTTCCTCTCCCGATTCAATTTCGTAATTACATACAGACCTGGTACTAAAAACACCAAGGCAGATGCACTTTCTCGGCAGTTTGAGACAGATGAAGTTCCGGAACAGGTGATATATCCTATTGTACCTCCTGAATGCCTCATTGCCACTACAGTTTCCGAAGTGTCTTCTCCACTCTTCTGTGCCATAATAGCAGGTCAAACTCAGGCACCTGTGGGAAAACCTCCGGACAAACTGTATGTGTCACCTCAGTTTCAAAAGAAGGTACTAGATTTGTTCCATGACAGCCTCACAGCGGGCCATCCTGGAGTCCATAAAACTCTCTCTGCCATCTCCAGGAGATTTTGGTGGCCTGCTCTTAGAAACGATGTCAAAGATTATGTTGGGGCATGTCAAATATGTGCTGTTTCTAAAGTTCCTCCCAGGTCACCTCCTGGACTATTACAACCACTGCCCATACCTAGTGCTCCATGGACCCACTTGGCCATGGATTTCATTGTGGATCTACCCAGTTCAAACGGGTTTAATACAGTCCTTATGGTCATTGATAGATTCACGAAGATGGCACATTTCGTCCCACTTAAAAAATTACCATCTGCTCAAGATCTAGTTCAAATATTCTTGAGAGAGATCTTTCGGTTGCACGGTGTACCCAAAAGCATAGTATCTGACAGAGGTACCCAGTTTGTTTCTAGGTTTTGGCGTTCCTTTTGCAAACAATTGGGCGTCGAACTCTCCTTTTCGTCAGCATATCACCCTCAAACAAATGGAGCAGCAGAGAGGGCGAATCAGTCTTTAGAAGCCTATTTACGTTGCTTTATAAATGCCAATCAATCTAACTGGTACGAGCTCTTACCCATGGCTGAGTTCGCCAGAAACAACGCCACTCATGAATCTTCTAATCACAGTCCATTCTTTGTTAATCAGGGTTATCACCCCACTGTTTTTCCTTCTGCATTCTCAGACACAGAAATCCCCGCTTTGAACACCCGTTTAGATTCGATTCATGATACTTGGGATTCCGTCCATTCAGCTCTGCAAAAAGCCTCATTACGAGCGAAGGTCCAAGCTGACAAGAAACGGGGCGCTAATCCTGTCTATATTCCAGGTGACAGGGTGTGGCTCTCCACAAGACATATCAAGCTTAAGGTCCCGTCCATGAAATTTGCCCCTCGGTACATTGGTCCCTTTCGAGTTACCCAACGTATTAATCCAGTGACCTATACTTTGGCACTACCGGCTCATATGAGAATAGCGAATACTTTCCATGTGTCTCTGCTCAAGCCCCTTACTTGCAATCGCTACACAAGGGTATCCACTCCTCCTCCGCCCTTGGTAGTGGGTGATCAAGAGGAATACGAAGTCCATTCTATCATGGACTCCAAATTATCCAGAGGTGTCTTGTCCTATCTCGTTGACTGGAAGGGTTATGGTCCCGAGGAACGTTGTTGGGTTCCTGCTGACCGGGTCCATGCGCCCCGTCTTATCCGGTCATTTCACAACCGCTTTCCTCTTAAGCCGGGTCCTTCCCGCTCGGTGCGCGGTCTTCGAGTGGGGGGTACTGTTGCGGTCACCGGCCCGCCGAGCCTCACGGTCGTGCCCAACCGGCACGACCGCTCCGACTACACGAGCTTACCTGCTCGTCGGCGAGCCGGGAACCGCGCGTGTAGTTCTTCCGGGCATCACGCCCGAATCCAATATGGCGCCGACCACGTGGTCGCGTCTATGGATAGCCCCGCCCCCGAGAATTATACTAACGTGTGCGTGACGTCACGACGTCAACGCACACGCACGTTCTGGGGTCAGAGGTCGCCCTCTGACCAATCATAGCTTAGAGAGGGGTATTTAAACCCCTAATTCACCCTAGTACTTTGCCATGTCGTGGTTTCAGTTCCCTGGTTTCCTGAAAGTGCTATTTTCGTGTTTCTGATTTCCTGGTATCCTGATCCTTGGCGTTTCCCTGGTTATTCTGATCTCTGGTTTCCCTGACTTGGCTTGTTTTATCGGTATTGAGTATTTTCTGGCTTCCTTGACCTCGGCTTTCCCTTTGACCATTCTCTGTCTCTAGCGTATTAGTCCGGCCATTCTAAGGTCCGGTTTACGCTCTGTCCTGTTATTTTTCCTTTTCTGACTTATGTATATGTTTACATAGTTTCTGCGTGCTGGACCACATTACTAGTCGTGACAATATGTCGGTTTTCTGTTTGTTTGTTTTTGTCCGTGGTCTGTATGTGTGTCTCTTAAGGTGAGTTATTCGAGAAGTGGAGGCAGCCAGTTACTTATGGCAATTCACAGAGCTAAGACTCTACGGATACAGGACAGCTGAAACACTGTGAATGTCTGAGAGGATCAAGGCTACATAACAAAACCTTATACAAGTGCAGGAAAGCATCTGGATATCTGCTGGTAAAGGCAGCATGTGTGTGTCACTGAGTATGTGTTAGAGGGAGTTGGTGTGGGTCAGTATGTGTCAGTATGAGTGTGTAGGTGTCAGTGAGTATGGGTTAGTGTGTATGTGTTAGTGTGTGTGTGAGTCAGTATGTGTCAGTTTAAGTGTGTAGGTGTCAGTGAGTATGTGTTCGTGTGTGTGTGTCAGTGTCTGAGAGTATGAATAGGTGCTAGAGTCTTTGTCAGTGTACATTGTGGCAGTGAGTGTGTTTGTGTATCACTGAGTGTGTGAGTTTCTACCAATGAATATGTGTTAGAGTGCGTGTATCAATGTATTGTTATGACACCAGGAGAGCTCTGGTGACCTTCCTAAATTTTAGAATAGTTTGACAGCAGGGCTTGAGTCATGGAGGAACGCAAGGGAATGTGCGTTCCTGCACTTTTTCCACAGCAGGAACGCCGTTCCCATTAGTAGTCCTGCAGGCAGGGCCGGTGCTACTATAAGGTTGCCCAGGTGGCTGCCTTAGGGTGCACCGGCCTAAGGGGCGCAATCTGCAGGTGACCGGCAGGAAGAAAAGCGCCCTTCGCACGGCTCCCCTCCTGCAGGTCACTGCCTGTAGCGTGGCCGTGCGTTAGGCCGCGACCTACCCGGTCTGACAGGAAATACAACAAAATACTTCCTCTCAGACTGGGACAGGAAACCTCCGTGGACTGTCCGCTCAGCCACATGGATGGAGATGCGGGGGACACAATGAGAGGTACGGAGAACGACGGGAGGGGGGCAATAACTGATTGGTGGGGAACAATAATAGCTATGGGAGGGGGGACAATAATAGGTAGATGAGGGGAGGGAGGGCAATACAAGTAATAGGAGGTAAGGGGGGACAATAATAGATAAAGGAGGGGAGGGGGGACAATAATAGGTTACATAGTTACATAGTTACATAGCTGAAAAGAGACTTGCGTCCATCAAGTTCAGCCTTCCTCATATATGTTTTTGCTGTTGATCCAAAAGAAGGCAACAAACCTAGTCTGACGCTTCCAATTTTGCCACAAACTCTTGACCCCAAAATAGCAGTCAGATGTATCCTTGGATCAAGCAGCTATTACCCCACTAATTAGAAATTATATCCCTGTATGTTATGTTTTTGCAAGTATTTATCCAATTGCCGTTTAAACATCTGTAATGACTCTGACAAAACCACCCCTTTAGGCAGAGAATTCCATATCCTTATTGCTCTTACTGTAAAAAAAACTTTTCTTTGCCTTAGATGAAATCTCCTTTCTTCCAGCCTAAATGTGTGACCTCGTGTCCTATGTATAGCCCTGTTTATGAATAGGTTTCCAGATAAAGGTTTGTACTGGCCCCAAATATATTTGTATAATGTTATCATATCCCCTCTCAGGCGCCGTTTTTCCAAACTAAACAGATTTAATTTTTTTAACCTTTCTTCATAACTAAAATGCTCCATTCCTTTTATCAATTTTGTAGCTCGTCTGGACTTTTTCTAGTGCCACAATATCTTTCTTTAGAACAGGTGCCCAAAATTGCACAGCATATTCAAGGTGTGGTCTTACCAGCGATTTATAAAGAGGCAAAATTATATTTTCATCCCGAGAATTTATGCCCCTATGTATACATGATAAAACTTTACTGGCCTTAGCAACTGCAGATTGACATTGCATATTGCTGCCTAATTTGTTGTCTATAACAATTCCCAAATCCTTCTCGTGTGTGGTTATCCCTAGTTCACTACCATTTAGGGTGTAAATTGCTTGAGCATTCTTAACCCCGAAGTGCATAACTTTGTATTTCTCTACGTTAAATTTAATTTACCCTTTTAGTGCCCAATCCCCCAATCTATCCAAATCCCTCTGCAGCAAAGCAATATCCTGCTCACATTTTATTACTTTACAAAGTTTTGTGTCATCTGCAAACACTGATACATGGCTTTCAATGCCTATTTCAAGATCAGGGACAATAAATGGTATGGGAGGGAGGACAATACACGTTACAGGAGGGGAGGCGGAACAATAACTGGTACAAGAGAGGAGGGGGACAATAATAGGTACAGGAAGGGAGGGGGGCAATAACAGGTACAAGAGGGTAGGGGGGAGAATAAAAGGTACAGAGGGGGAGAGGGGAAACAATAATAGGTACAGAATGGGAGAGGGGACTATGAAACATACAGAAGAAGAAAGAGGACAATGAAAGGGACAGATGGGGAGGTGGACAATAAAAGATACAGGAAGGGGAACATTGAAAGGCACAGGAGGGGATGAGGATTATGAAAGGTTCAGGAGGGAAGGAGGGGAAAAATAAAAGGTACAGGAGGGGGGACAATAAAAGGTACAGGAGGGGAACAATGAAAGGCACAGGAGGGATATTGAAAGGCACAGGAGGCCTGGGGGGCACAAAGAGACATACAGAGGGGCACGGGGCACAAAGAGACACACAGAGGGGCTGAGGTGGAGAAATAAGCACAAAGGGACTAGGGGAAAAAAGCAGCAGAAATGTGCTTGTAAAAAGAGCCACACAAAGGAGCTGGGGGACGAAAGACACACAAAATGGCTGGGGGGGGAGGGGGGCGGGGGGGAAAGAGACAGACAATGGGGCTGGAGGAAGTAAAAGTACAACAAGAGGGGTTGTAAGAGACACACATGGGACAAAATACAGCAGGGAGGTGTAAGACACACAAAGGGGGAATGGGGGTAGGACATTCTAAAAATGGAATATAAAGCACTATAGGGAGTAGAGTTGGGGGGGATGTGGCAGCGGCAAAATGCATCTTCGCCTGTGTAGTAAAAAATCCTTGTACCGGCCCTGGACGCAAGAAGTGTGGCTGCACATGTAGCTAGGCAGCCCCCAGCCGACCCAGCATTCAGTACGATACTGGCTTAGGCGGGACTGGGAGACAGGACACTAACATGGAGACAGGAGAATGGCTGGGAGAGTTTGAAGGCCCAGCCCCAGACCAGACGGTGGGGCCTAGCAGCTAGCAGGCTCACTCACCATTGCCATTTGCCTGGAAAAAAAATTAATTGACCCAGCACTTTCTGACTGCAGCCACACTGCCACTGTGCCACTGCCACGTGAGTCCTCACCAAGTGGACCCCACGACCTGGCCTGCCTCTGAAGAGTTAGTGCCAAACAAGAGGAGAGTGAGCAAATGGAGTTTGATCATGTCATTATTTAATGTAGTATGTGTTATGTAAAGTAATGTGCCATTTGGCCTCCTTTATGCCACCGTTGGACTTTATTAATCTCAGGGCCACCATTTTCCTATGGGTGGAGTCCGTGGAGAGGAGGAAAATTCCTCTCCACCCATAGGAAAATGGTGGCCCTGACATGAACAAATATGTGGGGGGCCAGTGTGCGTGCATGCAGCGTTATATGTGTGGCAGTTCAATATGCTTGAATGCATGGGGCGAGGGTGTATTTGTATGGCGTGGCACTGTCCGTGTGAAGTGAACAAAGTAGTACATTTGCACCCCTCATTGTCTGTAGTCCAGGCCAATCCCAACTCGCTAGCTAGCAATGCCACATAGCCATAACTAGTAGTAATGGGATGCTAGCTATTGGAGTTGGGAATGGGTTAGATTACAGACAATCAGGGGTACAAATTTACTACCTTGTTCACTTCTGGCACCTTACAATAAATGTTGCATTGTATTTTCTGAGAAATATGGATCTTGGGTGGGGGCCCACACTTTTCCCCCCAGGACATGACCCTTGTTTGACAGCTAATTTGGCGTACTCCATGGCTTATGCCAACAAACAACAAATGTCCAATGCCAATCTGAGGTTAGTTCATTGGCTATGAGAAACAGCTGATTATTCTTAGACAATGAGCTACGCCATTCTCAGAAATTGCAGTAATTACCATTGTAGGGTCAAGTGACATGGGACATTGCACATTGCACCTAGACCACTTCAATAAGCTGAATTGGCCTGGGTGCCTATAGTGTCCCTTTAAATCGAGCTGTACCTATTCCTTACTCGCATTAAGGCAAAAGGGGCAATGGGGCAAATTTGCCCAATTTGCATCGTTCAAAACGAATGTCTTACCGAGTGCTGCAGTACCCACATATCACCTCACGGTGTCAGCACTACATGGAATTATTATATTGAGTGACAGTTAGCGAGCTCTCCGCTAGGTGTCGCTGTTTGCACGCAGGCTGGCTGGAGGCAGAGTTCGGGGCGGGTTCGGGTCCGTTCGAGGCGGGCCGGGGGCGGACAGGGGGCGGACAGGGAGCGGTAGGACGCGGCCCCGGGGCGGTGCTGGCAGGCTGGGCTGCTCGGCTCAGGGAATAGTTTCCAGCCGGCACAGTCCATGTTGGAGTCGTGGTCAGGGCAGCGATGGCGGCGGAGCGCAGGGCCTTCGCACAAAAGATAAACAGGTGACACCAAGGGGGGGATCAGCCTGGGGGGAGGGGGGCAACACGGGGAAAGGGGGGCAACACGGGGAAAGGGGGGGCATTAGGGAGAAACTGCCAGGTGACAATATATCTAGGAGGGGACACATTGACAAGTTATATATATATATATATATATATAGGGGGGGCACTGCCAGGAGGGGGCATATTGACATATGATAATACATTCATATTGTGGAGACAAACTGCCAGGTAGTAGTGTATATAGGGGCAGGAGTAAACTTGGTTATAATAAGTATAGGAAGGGGGGCACACTGCCAGGTTATAGTAAGTATAGGAGGAGGGGGGTGCCACACTGCCAGGTTATAATAAGTACATAAGGGGACACACACTGCCAGGTTATAATAAGTACATAAGGGGACACACACTGCCAGGTTATAATAAGTACATAAGGGGACACACACTGCCAGGTTATAATAAGTACATAAGGGGACACACACTGCCAGGTTATAATAAGTACATATGGGGACACACACTGCCAGGTTATAATAAGTACATATGGGGACACACACTGCCAGGTTATAATAAGTATATAAGGGGACACACACTGCCAGATTATAATAAGTGTGTGTGTGGTGGTGGAAGGGGGGGGGGGGGGGGGGGGGGGGACGGGACACACTACAAGGTTATAAGTATATAAGGGGACAAACACTGCCAGGCTATAATAAGTATGGTGGGGTGGGAGCACACTGCCAGGTTATAATAAGTATAGGAGGGGGCGAGGGGCACACTGACAGGTTATAATAAGTATAGGAGGGGGGGGATAGGAGGGGCACAACACTGCCAGGTTATAATAAGTACATAAGGGGACACACACTGCCAGGTTATAATAAGTACATAAGGGGACACACACTGCCAGGTTATAATAAGTACATAAGGGGACACACACTGCCAGGTTATAATAAGTACATAAGGGGACACACACTGCCAGGTTATAATAAGTACATATGGGGACACACACTGCCAGGTTATAATAAGTACATAAGGGGACACACACTGCCAGGTTATAATAAGTACATAAGGGGACACACACTGCCAGGTTATAATAAGTACATAAGGGGACACACACTGCCAGGTTATAATAAGTACATAAGGGGACACACACTGCCAGGTTATAATAAGTACATAAGGGGACACACACTGCCAGGTTATAATAAGTACATATGGGGACACACACTGCCAGGTTATAATAAGTACATATGGGGACACACACTGCCAGGTTATAATAAGTATATAAGGGGACACACACTGCCAGATTATAATAAGTGTGTGTGTGGTGGTGGAAGGGGGGGGGGGGGGGGGGGGGGACGGGACACACTACAAGGTTATAAGTATATAAGGGGACAAACACTGCCAGGCTATAATAAGTATGGTGGGGTGGGAGCACACTGCCAGGTTATAATAAGTATAGGAGGGGGCGAGGGGCACACTGACAGGTTATAATAAGTATAGGAGGGGGGGGATAGGAGGGGCACAACACTGCCAGGTTATAATAAGTACATAAGGGGACACACACTGCCAGGTTATAATAAGTACATAAGGGGACACACACTGCCAGGTTATAATAAGTACATAAGGGGACACACACTGCCAGGTTATAATAAGTACATAAGGGGACACACACTGCCAGGTTATAATAAGTACATATGGGGACACACACTGCCAGGTTATAATAAGTACATATGGGGACACACACTGCCAGGTTATAATAAGTATATAAGGGGACACACACTGCCAGATTATAATAAGTGTGTGTGTGGTGGTGGAAGGGGGGGGGGGGGGGGGGGGGGGGACGGGACACACTACAAGGTTATAAGTATATAAGGGGACAAACACTGCCAGGCTATAATAAGTATGGTGGGGTGGGAGCACACTGCCAGGTTATAATAAGTATAGGAGGGGGCGAGGGGCACACTGACAGGTTATAATAAGTATAGGAGGGGGGGGATAGGAGGGGCACAACACTGCCAGGTTATAATAAGTATAGGAGGGGGGGCACTTCCAGGTGTCAATAATTATAGTAAGACACCGTTCCAAGTGACAATGTGTTTAGGAAGGTACAAACTGCTAAGTGGCATTATATTTAGGAAGGACACACTACCAGATGATGATCTATAGCAGGGGGTTACACTGCCAAGTGACAGTATAGTTATGGGGTCTCTGCCAGGTGACATTGTATTTAGGAGGGGAGGGAGAGGCGGGGGGGACGGGGGGGCACACTACCAGGTGACATTAAATATAGGAGGGGTTCACACTGCTAGGTGGCATAACATATAGGAGGTGGGCACACTAACCAATCACTCTGTATATAGGAGGGAACAAAATTCCAAATATTATATATAGGAGGGTAAGTGACTACAGGATCAGAGACAATGCAGGTCACAATAAATATAGCATAGACACACAGGCAGGTGACACATTGTAGGTACGTACAACAGGGGCACACTGTCAGATGAAACAAGTGACAATATTATATGGTGGGAGCGCAGTGCCAGGTGACCGTTTTATTAAGAGCTAATTCTCTGAAAATGTTGTGAGTTCTATAAAGTCAGGTGACCATATTCGATTGATGGGCCACTCTAATGCTTTTGATTTATTTTTGGAGGGGGCACAATGACAGGTGGTATTAGCAGTTTGTTGTATTTTAATATCTCAATTCTAGAAAGTAAAGTCACTAAAGGTGACAGAGAAGTGATAGTGGATTTAAATGAATTTGTATTGTGATGATATAATGATAGTGACTCCTCTGTATCCCCTATCACCTATCCATGTCCTCTTTCTATACGTAATGTCATTATTCACTAAACTGAGAATTTGAAGAGTTCGCAAGTGAATTGTAAATTTCTGGCTAAAATGGCTAAATTGTAAAAATTATCTTTCTAATGTGTAAATGGTTGGAAATTCAAAGTAGATTTCATCTTTTAGGCCAAACTTGAAGCATTCTCCAAGCTATGTTTTTGGTATGATATTTCTGCCCCAAATATAAAATGTAGTTAAATTAATTGGAATTCTCAACACTTCACGTGGTAGTGGATATCCCTGCGTGTCTAAATTATGGATTACGCCAGGCCAGTACTTGGAGAACCTGTGACAGTCAAGTACTCTGTAACACCAGCTTTGAAGTAGTTATAGTGGTGATAAAAAATAAATCTTGATTTAAAAATGTTGCAATGTAGGCAGATCTGTAGGGGCAGGCACAGCGCCCCTCTCCTCCCCCAGATTTTGTTGCAAAATCTTTTTCAAAATCTAATTTACTGTTATAGTAAGGACTGCTGATAACGGTGGGTTAGAAATACATAATGCATACGTTATCAGTAAAGCCCTAAATATGACTGCAAGCTTTCTATGCAAGTCTTCTCCTTCCTGTATCATTCGTGATTGTTCTTCATATGGTTTAAGTAGATGGATACATGGATTCTAGTCTTTATTTCTGCGCAATCTCCCTGTCACATGTTTAAAGTTTCAGTAATTAATTCAAACAGACCCCGCTATTCTTTTCCCTAAATCCACCCGTGCTGTCTTACCATCTGTTCAAAGACAGCTGTATAACAACAACAAAAAAACACAAGTGTATTGTTCTTCTCTACTCCACTGTGTTACTGTAATAAGATGCTGTAGGGCTAATAAGGCAATAAGGAGCCGGGTTACTGTAATAAGATGTTACAGGGTAATTAGGTACTCAGGAGCCGGGTTACTGTAATAAGATGTTACAGCGTAATAAGGCGCTCAGGGGCCGGGTTACTGTAATAAGATGTTACAGGGTAATAAGGCACTCAGGAACCGGATTACTGTAATAAGATGTTACAGGGTAATAAGGCACTCAGGAGCCGGGTTACTGTAATAAGATGTTACAGTGTAATAAGGCACTCAGGAGCCGGGTTACTGTATTAAGATGTTACAGGGTAATAAGGCACTCAGGAGCCGAGTTACTGTAATAAGATGTTACAGGGTAATAAGGCGCTCAGGAGCCTGGTTACTGTAATAAGATGTTACAGAGGTAATAAGGCACTCAGGAGCCGGATTACTGTAATAAGATGTTACAGGGGTAATAAGGCACTCAGGAGCCGGGTTACTGTGATAAGACGTTACAGGGTAATAAGGCACTCAGGAGCCGGGTTACTGTAACAAGATGTTACAGGGTAACAAGGCGCTCAGGGGCCGGGTTACTGTGATAAGATATTACACAGGGTAATAATGCACTCAGGAGCCGGGTTACTGTAATAAGATTTTACAGGTTAATAAGGCACTCAGGAGCCGGGTTACCGTAATAAGATGTTTCAAGGTAATAAGGCACTCAGGAGCCGAGTTACTGTAATAAGATGTTACAGGGTAATAAGGCACTTAGGTTGTAATAAGATGTACCAAGGCATTAGGTGGATAGCGAATTAGTGCCTTCATTTTGTAAAACGAAGAGTCTTGGCAGTGTTCTACTTAACATGTCAGTGATCCTAGTAAAATCCTAAAATCCCACACTCCCCACCTCCCCCCGTTTCCCTTCTTCCCCTCTAACCTCCTTTTCTACGTCCTGTTATTGTGTTGGGAGAAGAAATTACTTCCTCTTGTATTAACCAGCATTATTACACCATGATGAATTTGACGTTATTCTACAGCAGGCTAATATTTATTGATGGTGTGTTTATATGTAATATTTTGCCCATCTAGAAATGGACAGTGCTTCCTGTAGGAGACTAATGAATTTAAAAAGCTCTCTGGTGCAACAGGTTTCCCTGTAAATTTTATTTAAGAAGGCTCAAGCGTAGCCAGAGATATAATTTTGTTGGATTAGATGTAACCCTGTCCGATGTTATCTGCTGTTTTCTGTAAAGGAACACTATAGCCCTAGGAATACATGTATATAGAAATGGGGTATCATTGTATTTGAGAACCGTAGCAAAATAGAAATGTGGGATGTTTACAGTAGTGGGACATGAGAAGTCGATGGATTTCCCCAAAATAAATCACGTTTGAAAAACCTAAAAAAAATAATAGTACTTTGACCGAGAATCGCGATAAAATGGTTAAATAAAAATTGTTTAAATGCTCTTAGTTTCACAGCCTGGGGGATGTACTCTCTATTAATAGATATTTTTGTTCAGTGAAAAAAAGTTGTAATCTCAGCATGCCAAAAGTTTAACTTTAAAATTGTAATTCATTCCTTGCATTATTTGTTTTGAGAACTTTCTAAAATTGAAATCCTAGACATATTGGGCATTCTAACAATCCGGATTAATTAGTAAACCTTTTTTGAGTTAGTTGTCTTTAGTTGCATTTGTTATGTAGGAATTATTAAAGGGACACTATAGGCACCCAGAATACTTCATCTCAATGTAGTGTTCTGGGTGTCATGTTCCACATATTTTAACCCTGGGTCAGACTGCTAAGAAGCCGGAAATCTCTGTAGTGGCTGTCTGGTAGAGAGCCATTAGAGGAGGACTTAACCCTGCATGGTAAATATTGCAGTTTATAAAAACTGCAATAATTACACTTGCAGGGCTAAGGGTGATGGGAGTTGGCACCCAGACCACTTCAATGAGCTGACGTGGTCTGGGTGCCTACAGTGTCCTGTTAAAATTCCATCTATACATTGAGGGGGTGCTCTGGTCTCCACCCATGTGCTGTGGTTGCTATGGTAATTCCTAGGCGGGCTATAAGGTTGATAGCGATGGCCGGTATAGTAACAGTGATGTGATGTCACTCCATTCAGACGCCGGCATACTGGTAGCAAAGCACAGCCTCTGCGTCATGGATCTGACCTGCTTGGGGAAGTGTCTTCGAGCAGGGCAAATCAACAACGAGCGGAGGAGGAATGCGAGTGGACCGGAGGTGGATGTTACAGAAGTAACTCTTTTTAATTAGATCGTGACAGGGGAGTGGAGGGCCACGTAAGCTGTGACTTGTTCCCTTTAAATATTTTATTCATATTTAATATTGTGTTGTGTATACACAGTGGTATCAAAAGAAAGACATACTTAAGACATAAAAAAACAAAATGTAATATGTGCACTTAACAGAAAGGGTGACATTGTGGTAAAAAAGGCCAAAAAGATCTTGGTCACAAACATGTTGCATCTCAGCAGAGCCTCTGTCTTTACGGGGTTCTTGAATGTATCATACATCTCTTTTTATAGTTATTTACATTTGATGTTAGACAGGATGTCTATGGCTGCCAGTGGCACAGTATGGGATAACCTACAGTAGTTTGTTGTTCTGCTATAGCTGGCGACTTTGTAAGGTTGTTTAATCTTTACCCATCCAAATAGGATATCTAACCGTAAGAAGTAAAACTGATATTTTCCCAATAGTCAATAAATACGAGAATGTTTTTGGAATTTCTTTGTACAATGCAGGTTTTTTTTTTTTTTATATAATCTTTATGTAAGCCTCTTATCATCTGCAATATGTAAGTAATACATAGTTAAAGGAACACTATAGTCACCTAAATTACTTTAGCTAAATAAAGCAGTTTTAGTGTATAGATCATTCCCCTGCAATTTCACTGCTTAACCCCTTAAGACCGGAGGGCGTACTATTACGTCCTTTTAAAAGCGGCTCTAAACGCCGCCGGACGTAATAGTACGCCCTCCGGTTTTTAGTAACTTACCCGGTCGCTGGCGGTCCCACGCCGGCGATCGCGGTTCGGGGGACTCCCAGGGAGCCCCCCGCGGCACGTCCGCCCTCCAGGAGCCCTCCCGGCCATGTGAGAGTGAGGTCCTTGTGAGGACCTCACAATCACATGGCCGGTATAGCTGCCTGCTGCATTGCCAGCAGGGGGACCAACTGTTATGACAGTTGGTCCCCCTGCTGGCTGAAAATCAAATAAAAATGTTTTAAAACAGTGTAAAAATAAATAAATTATATACTTAGATCATATATATATATTATATATATATGATCTAAGTATATATATACACATATACACACATACACATACACCGTCTAGGTGTATTTTAATATTAATATATATATAATTATATATATATATTAATATCAAATTACACGTAGACTGATACTGATTAAATATATATATAATTATTGTTATATATATATTTATAAATAATATAAAAAAAATTAATATGTAAATACGTAAAAAAATTAAATAAAAAAAATAATTAAAAATAAAATATTAAAAAATATATAGATGTGTTTTATTTCGTTCTAACTGTATTCTGATATTAATATATATATATATTTATATCAAAATACACTTATAACGAAATAATATATATATCTATATACATAAATATATACGTATATATCACTATATATATACCTATATATAAATAAAAATATTAAAAAAAAATATATATATATATACGTATATATACACATATGTATATATATACATATATTAATTCTACACATATATTTATGTAATAATTTTACATAATTAGGTATCCTAATTAATTACAATTAGCGGGACCTGCCTGACCACCCATGCCGAAAGTATAGGGAATTTAATTTGCTAGCACTATATTTAACCCTATAACTTTCCAAGACACCATAAAACCTGTACATGGGGGGTACTGTTTTACTCGGGAGACTTCGCTGAACACAAATATTAGTGTTTCAAAACAGTAAAATGTATTACAACCATGATATCGCCAGTAAAAGTGACGTTTTTTGCATTTTTCACGCACAAACAGCACTTACAGGGACGATATTATTGCTGCAATACTTTTTACTGTTTTGAAACACAAATATTTGTGTTCAGCGAAGTCTCCTGATTACAACAGTACCCCTCATGTACAGGTTTTATGGTGTTTTCAAAAATTACAGCGTCAAATATAAGGCTTGTGTTTAATTTTTTTCACATTAAAATTCGCCAGATTGCTTACGTTGCCTTTATGACCCTATGGTAGCCCAAGAATGAAAATTACCCCTATGATGGCATACCATTTGCAATAGTAGACAACCAAAGGTATTGCAAATGGGGTATGTCCAGTCTTTTTTAGTAGCCACTTAGTCACAAACACTGGCCAAAATTGGCGTTTTTTGCATTTTTCACACACAAACAAATACAAACGCTAACTTTGGCCAGTGTTTGTGACCAAATGGCTACTAAAAAAGACTGGACATCGCTTATTTGCAATACCTTGGGTCGTCTACTATTGCAAATGGTATGCCATTATGGGTGTAAATTTATTTCCTGGGCTACTATACAGTCTCAAAGGCAACGTAACCAATCTGGCGAATTTCAATTTCAAATGTAACACGCTATATTTGACCCTGTAACTTCCCAAAACACCATAAAACCTGTACATAGGGGGTACTGTTTTACACGTGAGACTTTGCTGAATACAAATATGTGTATTTTATTGCAGTAAAAGCAAACAGTATTATGACATTGACAGTTAAAATGTCATGAAGAACGAAAAAAATCAAAAAAAATCTTATTTTCTCCCATTTTTTTCATATTAAATTATGTTTCATAGCTAAATATTTGATATTAAATGAAAGCCCTGTTTCCCCTGAATAAAATGATATATAATAAGGGGGGGTGCATTTAATATGAAAGAGGTGAATTACGGTTGGACAGACATATAGCGCAAATGCCAGGTTTTGTTTACGTTTTGTTTCGTTCACTTGTACATTTGGCTGCGGTGTTAAGGGGTTAATTCACTGTAATTTAGGAGTTAAATCACTTTGTTTCTGTTTATGTAGCCCTAGCCACACCTCCCCTGGCTATGATTGACAGCGCCTGCATGAAAAAAAAAACTGGTTTCACTTTCAAACAGATGTAATTTACCTTAAATAATTGTATCTCAATCTCTAAATTGAACTTTAATCACATACAGGAGGCTCTTGCAGGGTCTAGCAAGCTATTAACAGGGGATAAGAAAATCTTAATTAAACAGAATTAGCAATAAAGAAAGCCTAAATAGGGCTCTCTTTACAGGAAGTGTTTATGGAAGGTTGTGCAAGTCACATGCAGGGAGGTGTGACTAGGGTTCATAAACAAAGGGATTTAACTCCTAAATGGCAGAGGATTGAGCAGTGAGGCTGCAGAGGCATGTTCTATACACCAAAACTGCTAAATTAAGCTAAAGTTGTTCAGGTGACTATAGTGTCCCTTTAACAGTACAACAAAATGAAACAAGCAATTAGAAAATATAAGAAGCCTTGCATCATTTGACATGTTTACATTCAAAAGATAAACTGTCCAGTCAAAAGGACTTCAGAGTCAGATACAATCATGAACTCACCCCAGGGAATAAAAGAGTAATATATACCAGTCTGTAATGAACAGATACCATAACTCGCAAACATTGAGACAAGTAGAACCCTCTTCACAGAAAAGACTTATTACCGGACCTCAGAGTGGCCAGTTTTAACGTGTATATAGGAGGTATAGGATATAGAATAGTCAGATAAAGGATAGGAGACAGACAGATAAATTAGTGTAGCAGAGGCAAGGGTCATGGATAGCAGAATACAGAATAAACGATTAAACAAAGTCAAGTCAGGATAAAGGAACGCACTGTCTGGCTAACAGTAACCATGATAGGGCACTAAAGAGAGGTCACAAGGGCTTTATATAGGCTCCCAGGGCTTCTGAGAGGCCTGTGTCACTTGTGAGGCCAAAGTGAAAGTCATCCCATGTTGTGTAGGCAAAGTACAGGTGTCCACACAAGATGCGGGCCAAGACTTGTATAAAGTAAGAAAGAGGTGTATTTTCTGCATTTTTGCCGACATCATAACATCGTCTACCGTTATTGTGTCTGGCAAGGGAATCATCGGATTGGGAGAGACCTACCATAGCTGTCGGAGGACATCTGATTTGCAGAGCAGGTATGTCCCAGTCTAAGGAAGCCCAATCCCAGGTATTGGCAAAACCTACATTTTTAACAGGATTCAAAAACAGGGTATAGATAAAAAAGGAAGGATAAATATAGACCCACCATTGAGACCATTGTCTCATATATGTGGAACCAAAACGACTCGATTTGCTGGCAATCCCATCAGATATGGAGTAGAGTGGCACCACTCTGCCCACCCTGCCAGCATTTGTTGGGGACACTGAGGAACATCCTGTGGAGGCCATGAGGTGTACAGTACCACCACAACAACATTTTATAATTTGTTTCTTGAACAGAGGAACTTATAGAGGAACAATGAAGAAAAGTGCAAATCTTAAACCATTGCACCACCAAATCATCTTTCCAGCGCTCAATGGATTTAAGAGTAGCTGGCTCCATTGGGGGGATAACCAGAAGCTTCTACAGAATATAAATACCCTTTCACAAGGGGGTTGCATGCATGCTAAGAGTTTTAGAAATTTGTCAAATCCCTATGTAGAAGTGATTTCTCTGCCGTAATATATATTTTTTTATCTGATGGTAAGTGAATTGTTCAAATAGTGTAAACATCCGGTTCCCACCAATCAAATCCAAACTGGCCAACCGTGAGTGGAGAGCTTAATGAAGCCAAGTGGACCACAGGCCCTTGTCCCAAGAATTCCAGTGTTCTAGTCTAAACCCCGGAGAAAAATGTGAGTTATAGGACTAGGGAAAAGTTGAACTGGACAGAACAGACTGAATTTACTTCTAACCATTCCCACAAAGTATCTCCAATATAAGGTGATCCATCAATGGGCGAGTTGCATTATGCATAACTGACATTGTGCCCCCCGAATATTCATGTTCCAAGTCTACCCAATGTGTAGTCCAGCCCTGGGCCTGCCAGTCAAGAATTTAAAGCAGATGCATATCTATCGCATAAACATCTTGACCCCGTCAAGATGTTTGGGAAGTCACAAGACTTCCAGTTTTAGTGTTTAATGTGAACTTTCTTGCCTTATTCGAACTCTGACAATAAAGATTGTAAAAAAAACAAGTTTTTTTTTTTTACTACACTATGTCAGACAAACCATGATACAGTCAGGAAAGCAGAGCGGGCACGGCAAGACCAGCGCAATGAGGGCGTAAAGGGAAGTAGTACTAACCTTTTTAAAACCTCATGATGTGGTGGTGGCCACCAAAGTAGTTAGAGTAAGTATTTCTAACTCTATAGTGTTCTCGTAAGTAGAATACATTTTAATATATTTGTGATAGCTTCTTCTGATAAAATGGGTGGTTTGGCAGTTGAATCAGAGGGTGTAATGTCGGGGCATGTTGTGACACCTGTCTTAATGATTACTGTACCTATATTGTAGGTAAGATCTGTGTACAAGAACGCAAGCTCTGTATTACAAATTCTCCCCTCTCTACTGTAATCGTGTGACTCTACATTTTATTTACATAACATAAAATTTTTTTCCTGTGTCCATCAACCTGTGTAATGGATGAACAATTATGCATAGAACAGGCTGGAGAACAATGCCTCATGGTATTTGTAGTTCTACAGCAGATGGCGCATCCCTGATATGTAAAATAATCGCCATACAGAGAAATGTAGGAGCAAGAATGATGTGTTCTTGGGAGCTTGAAGCATTAAATTCCTTAGAAACTTGCAATAAACAAAACATTTTTTTTGCATCAAGGTAAAAGTTTAGGAAGCGGCATTACTTACCTACCTCTTGCAACTTACCTAGCTTTGCTCTGTATCCTGCAAGTATTGCTCTGCATGGCAGGATATTTAACCATTTGTGTACCAGAGGCCAGTTCTGCTGGTTTACATTTAAAGTGACTGCCCTTCTCCCTTTGTTATATCTGCATCTCTCTGTGTATTAGATTGTAAGCTCTGTAAGGCAAATTCTGTTTGTGTAAGCGTTTTTGTGCCTACTTTTGGATCGGAGTTGTTAGCTCTGCCAAGTAGGGTTACTCTCTCAATATAACTCCTGTCTGGGAATTTACGCTTTGACAGACCACATAGTTTTCACCCTGTGGTCTCTTTTGTCTTTGAATTGTGTATTTGTAAGTTCTGGACTTACTCAACTTTCTTCGAACTGTGGCTTTCTAATATTGTTGTTATGAATTGCAATAGGTTTGTTCTCCTTGCGCATCTCCATAAGAGAGTGTCAGCTCTGCAGGACAGGATTCTATTTTTGTGTTTACCTGACTGCATGTTGTTACTCATGTAGTGTCTGTGGGTATAGCCCTCTGTATCTAAACCTTGGCATTGCCAAACCAGCTTCAGCTAAATTATTCAGAGTGCGAACAGAATGGTCCTGTCTCCTCCCAGCGTCTGTGTCAGAATCTAGCACAACCGGTCTAATGTGTCACCCTCTACCTACAATGTGATACCAACATGCTGCTTTAAATACTAGTGCTGAGTACCTACACTGTGTTGTTTAATGATAAAGAGTATGTACACAATACACTTTATAATACAATGGTAATACTGTATAATGATCGTGAGTATCTATACACTGATAATGAACACACTGCGCTGTATAATGATACTGAGTATCTATACACTGATAATGAACACACTGCACTGTATAATGATCCTGAGTATCTATACACTGATAATGAACACACTGCGCCGTATAATAATACTGAGTATCTATACACTGATAATGAATACACTGCGCTGTATAATGATACTGAGTATCTATACACTGATAACAAACACACTGCACTGTATAATAATACTGAGTATCTATACACTGATAATGAACACACTGCACTGTATAATGATCCTGAGTATCTATACACTGATAATGAACACACTGCGCTGTATAATAATACTAAGTATCTATACACTGATAATGAACACACTGCGCTGTATAATAATACTGAGTATCTATACACTGATAATGAACACACTGTGCTGTATAATGATACTGGGTATCTATACATATATAATGAACACACTGCGCTGTATAATAATACTGAGTATCTATACACTGATAATGAACACACTGTATAATAATACTGAATATCTATACACTGACAATGAACACACTGCGCTGTATAATAATCAGAGTATCTATACACTGATAATGAACACACTGCGCTGTATAATAATCAGAGTATCTATACACTGATAATCAACACACTCTATAATAATACTGAGTATCTATACACTGATAATGAACACACTGCACTGTATAATGATACGGAGTATCTATACACTGATAATGAACACACTGCGCTGTATAATAATACTGAGTATCTATACACTGATAATGAACACACTGTGCTGTATAATAATACTGAGTATCTATACACTGATAATGAACACACTGCCCTGTATAATGATACTGAGTATCTATACACTGATAATGAACACACTGCACTGTATAATGATACTGAGTATCTATACACTGATAATGAACACACTGCACTGTATAATGATACTGAGTATCTATACACTGATAATGAACACACTGCACTGTATAATAATACTGAGTATCTATACACTGATAATGAACACACTGCGCTGTATAATGATACTGAGTATCTATACACTGATAATGAACACACTGCGCTGTATAATGATACTGAGTATCTATACACTGATAATGAACACACTGCACTGTATAATGATACTGAGTATCTATACACTGATAATGAACACACTGTATAATAATACTGAGTATCTATACACTGATAATATTTGCACTCTCCTGGTGAAGCTTGCTTGGCTGATACCTCTCCTGCTGGCACAGGCTGTACAGTAATGTATTGTCTGACAGGCTGGTATTACAGAATACAGCTATACAATGGAACCTTGGCATGAGTTCGTACAGTATCTGTCTGTTTAGAGATGTGTGGAGATCAACACACATCTCTTGATCTTTTTGAGGATATAATTGATCTTTTTGAGGATATAATTTGTTTTAAAAGCCCCAGGGTTAATTCCTCGTTATTTCTTGTATTAATTGTGTTTGATTGTATTCGTTAACTGCTGCATCCTGGTTTTCTGTCTTTGGTATTAAGGTAGGTGGTTGTAGGTGTATGTATATACATAATTATGAAGCATGTTGCTAAGAGGTTCTAGAGACATCATATTATTCCATGAGCCTGTCAGGTCATTCACTAAACTCAGGAATTCTGAAGTGTAAATTAAAAATTGCAGGCAAAATAGCTGATTTAAAAAAATTCCAGTTTGGCTATTTAAAAAAATAAGATGTTCTCCTTAAATTTGAAATTCAAATTGAATTGGTGGCAATAGTCACTTTAGCAAGTTACCCCGCGAATGTCTACAGATCCCTGAGATGTCAATATATGACCCAATACATGCTAAAAAACGATTTATCGTTACTTTCATACTATTGAGGTTTGGATTTCTTTAACCTTACCAGAGCTCTATTATATCTATATGCTGGCTTTCCTGAGCAAACGGTACAGAACCTGGACATTATGGTAAAGGCTGACACTGCTAGAATTCAAAGACCATTCACAAAGATACATAAAATGCTGCAAGGAGCTATAGGTTCGCCCTTGCACTGACGTCGGAAGAGGGACTTCGGCGCTGGTTTTTAACCCTTTGATTGCTGTGGGGGCAGAGGGACACTGTAATATTAGGAATACAGCTTTGTATTTCCAACACAATAGTGTTCCTTTAAGGCCCACCAGTGATCAAGGTTTTTAGTATCCCCATAGAAATAACTAAATCCTCAACTTTTGAGAACCACTGATCTACAAACCATTCAGGATGTGTATGACTGCATTCCAAGGAGGAATTTAAGATTCCGGGTGACTTTACTCCTTTTGGAGACCTTGATGATAATGTATTGTAAGGAGTTTCCACAATCTTTTTTCACCTCTGTTATTTTTAATCTTCAAATTACATTTTTTTGTTTGGGTTTCCTGATGAGATAGTGTTGTGTGCACAAAATTCTTGCAGACGCTTTACCTATCTCTCCCAACGTTTGAGTGTCTCCTATTCTAATAACACCTCGTCCCCTTGTCCTGTGTAGGTTTTCTCTTTACATTGCCGCTCTAAGCAAACTTTTTAATTCCTCTGGATTCCACTACAACCTGTACACTAATGACACCCAGATATACCTTACCTACCCTGATCTCTCTCCTGCTGTCCTAGAACACGTCACTGGTTGCCATTTCTGATTGGATGTCCAGGGCTGCCATCAGAAATATTGGAGCACCCTTACACAGCTGAAGGTCATGGCCCCCCGGGGCCCACCTCTGAGCCGCCCACAGGGCCAAAATGTAGACCCCATCTGTTGTACAAGTCCCAGAATGCTTTGCCAGCTGGGGATCTACTATTTGTTCATCTCTGAATGGCTGTATTTAGCAGTGAGCAGTGTTTGTGTGTTTAAAGGTAAGCATGTTTTTGTATGGATTATGTATGTGTGTGAATGTTGGTGTCTGAATCCAGAGGTGCATTTGTATCTAGTGTATACTGACACACCGTTACACTCACTGACACATAGTTGCACATATTGACAGATACACACATAGACACACACACTGGCACACCGATACATACTCTCTGCCTCGTCCCGTACCTCGTCGCACCCACACGGTTGTTAGCTGGGAGGAAGTGACAAACACTCACTTCTTCCCAGCACTGCCATGATCATTAAAGGGGCCCGGTCAAAGAACCACAGCGCACGACCAGACGCCTTGCGACATAAGCCTATCGGGAGGCCCTAACTGCATGGTCCTCTCAGTGTGCTCTCCCTGCAAGTTGATGGTACCAGCATCAGCCCATCCTTGCAAGCTCCGGTCTTGGTGTTATTTTGGATTCTGGCCTCACGTCCATTCTGTTGGCACATCCTGTCGATTCCACCTTAAAAACATTGCCCTCGTCTGCCGTTTTTTTTATACAAGATGCTGCTAAGAAGCTGGGTCATGCCCTGGTAATTACTCACATCGATGAATGTAATTATCTACTAATTGGTTCCCCAGAAACCGTACTGCCTCGCTACAGTCTTTAATCAATGTTGCTGCCATGCTGATTTTTCTCTTCTCTTGCTCTTTACACACCTCGCCCCTCAGTCAATCCTTACATCGGCTTCCTGTATCTTATAGGAGGCTCATTCAAAATACTAACTTACTTATAAAGCTCTAAACGACTCTAGCCCCTGTTACATTTATTCACTGATTCGTAGATATGCCCCTTCTTGGTCTCTGGCTCTGCCAGTGACCTTCTCCTGTCCCCTGCTCGAACCCTTACTGCTAACTCGAGCCTGCAAGACTTTTCACGGGTGGCTTCTTTCCTTTGCAACTGGCTGTCTTCCCCCATCAGACTCTCCCCTAGTCTTCAATCAATTCAAAACATGTGTCCTCCTGGAGTAACTTCAATTTCACAAACCTGCCTCTAGCTGTCTCTTAAAGGGCCATCTTACACTGTCATCTTCCACTTCTGCTAGTTCCCCACCTTGTCTTTGGTTGCTATTCCCCTCGATGCCCTTCTTATTGTGTCTATCTAGATTGAGCAAGGGTCCTCATCAACCTACCATTTTGTAATTGTCTCAATTATTGTTTCATTTTTTTTCCCTTTTATAATATTACAAAGGGCTGCGGACCATGTTGGAGCTATATAAATGCCAATAGTAATAATTAAGCAGTTACAGTGCCTTTAAGGGAACACTATAGTCACCTAAATTACTTTAGCTAAATAAAGCAGTTTTAGTGTATAGATCATTCCCCTGCAATTTCACTGCTCAATTCACAGTCATTTAAGAGTTAAATCACTTTGTTTCTGTTTATGCAGCCCTAGCCACACCTCCCCTGGCTATGATTGACAGCGCCTGCATGAAAAAAAAAAAACTGGTTTCACTTTCAAACAGATGTAATTTACCTTAAATAATTGTATCTCAATCTCTAAATTGAACTTTAATCACATACAGGAGGCTCTTGCATGGTCTAGCAAGCTATTAACATAGCAGGGGATAAGAAAATCTTAATTAAACAGAACTTGCAATAAAGAAAGCCTAAATAGTGCTCTCTTTTCAGGAAGTGTTTATGGAAGGCTGTGCAAGTCACATGCAGGGAGGTGTGACTAGGGTTCATAAACAAAGGGATTTAACCCCTTCAGGACGGAGTCAATAGTACACGTTCTGATCAAAACAAAACGTAAACAAATACTGGAATTTGCGCTATATGTCTGTTCACCCGTAGTTCCCCTCTTTCATATTATATGCACCCACACTTATTATATATCATTTTGTTCAGGAGAAACAGGGCTTTCATTTTATATCAAATATTTATATATGAAACATAATTTATTATGAACAATATTTAAAAAAAACTGAGAAATTTAATTTTTTTTTTTAAATTTGTAGTTCCGCCTCACATTTTAGCTGTACATGTCATAATACTGTTAGGTTTTACTGCAACAAAAAGCACATATTTGTAATCAGCGATGTCTCACGAGTACAACAGTACCCCCTATTAACAGGTTTTATGGTGTTTTGGAAAGTTACAGGGTCAAATATAGAACGTTCCATTTTCAAATTGAAATTTGCCAGATTAGTAATGTTACCTTTGAGACAGTGTGGTAGCCCAGGAATGAGAATTACGCCCATAATGGCATACCATTTGAAAAAGTAGACAACCCAAGGTATTGAACGTGGGGTATGTTTAGTCTTTTTTTAGTAGCCACTTAGTCACAAACACTGGCCAAAGTTAGCGTTCATATTTGTTTTTGTGTGAAAAAAGCAAAAAACTAATATTTGGCCAGTGTTTGTGACTAAGTGGCTACTAAAAATGACTAGGCATACCCCATTTGCAATACCTTGGGTTGTCTACTTTTGCAAATGGTATGCCATCATGGGGGTAATTCTTATTCCTGGGCTACCACACTGTCTTAAAGGTAACATTACTAATCTGGCAAATTTCAATTTGAAAATGGAACGTTCTATATTTGACCCTGTAACTTTCCAAAACACCATAAAACCTGTTAATAGGGGGTACTGTTGTACTTGTGAGACAACGCTGATTACAAATATGTGCTTTTTGTTGCAGTAAAACCCAACAGTATTATGACATGTACAGCTAAAATGTGAGGCGGAACTACAAGCCTTATATGTGACTCTAACTTTCCAAAACACCATAAAACCTGTACATGAGGGGTACTGTTATTCTCGGGAGACTTCACTAAACACAAATATTAGTGTTTTAAAACAGTAAAACATATTACAACAATAATATAGTCCATAAAAGTGCCGTTTGTTTGAAAACAATGCAAAAAACTTCACTTTTACTTAAAATATCATTGTTTTAATAAAATTTACCAGTTTTAAACACTAATATTTGAGTTCAGCGAAGTCTCCCGAGTAAAACAGTACCCCCTATGTACAGGTTTTATGGTGTCTTGGAGAGTTACAGGGTCAAATATAGTGCTTGCGAATTAAATTCGCTGCACTTTCTCCCTGTGTTGTCAGGCATGTCAATCAAATTTTAATTAATCAAATGACATAATTATGTTAAAAAATGACTTAAATATATACGTAGAATTTTAATATATATGCATTTATAGGTATTTAAATTCTACGTGCATACTAATGTAATCTTTTATGTAATTATATGTATTTATCTCTATATATATATATTTGCGGTTATTTGCATTTTATATATAGATAGATATATATAGAATGTCATTCTAAGTGTATTATGTTACCAATATATATATATTAATAGCAAAATACAGTTAGAATGAAATTACATATGCATATATAATTTATTTTAAATTTTGTTTCAATATTTTATTTATTTATTTTATTATTTTATTTATTATTGTAATTAGACGTATTTATATATAATATATGTGTATATATCTATTATATATATAATAGAATGACGTTACATATATAATATGTATATATAAGTGTATTTTAATATTAATATATATACCAATATTAATATTAAAATACACTTTGTATGACGTTACATATACAATATGTATATATATTATATATATATATATATTATATATAATATATATATATATATACATATTATATATATATATATAAATACTTTTAATTTAATTTTACACATGTTTAATACATTTTTTTTACTCTTCCTACCAGCAGGGGGACTGTCTAATATTTTAGACAGTCCCCCTGCTGGCAGATCCATAGCCAGCTATAGGGGGCCATGTGATCGCTCTTTGAGAGCGATCACATGGCCCCTGGGGGCCTCATTTGCCATGGGGGGGGCTGCCTGGGCTGTCAGGCAGCCCCCCAGAAGAGGATCGCGGCGGAGGTAAGTAGCTGCGATCTTCTGGGGGCTTAAGCCGTTATGGCGTTCTATGCCGCCGCAACAGCTTTAAAGCCCTTTAAAGCCGCGACGGCATAGAACGCCGTAACGGCGTTAAGGGGTTAACTCCTAAATGGCAGAGGATTGAGCAGTGAAGGCTACAGGGGCATGTTATATACACCAAAACTGCTAAATTAAGCTAAATTTGTTCAGGTGATTATAGTGTCCCTTTAACGTCTCTTTTATATCTCCATTATCATTGCTGCCCTCACTGATACTTCAGTGTAAAGAGTGTAAAGCAGGTTTGGAGCAGCAAAAAGCCCACAATTTATAGTTTATGTTTTACATCTATGAATTGCCTGGAGAGACAGGGAGCGACCTAGTGAGCTGGATATTGGTCTTCAGTATTTACACATATCATGTTGTGAGCATGGCTTGTATTTTGAGTAAATATAGCTAACCACACTCACGGAGATCAGAGAATTTTAAAATTTAAAAGGACATGCTGAATAAGCAAGATTTTTTTTTGGTGCCACTGACTGTGTCCCTTATTTGCATGTTATTATGTGTGAATGTAATTGGAATATGTTTAGTGTGTGAATGCATGCACCTTTTTGTGTTGCAGTTGTATAATTCTGAATGTATTTTTGTCTTTCTATCGCCCCAAATTCCTGTATCTTATCCCTTCTTGTGTTGCTCTTGGCCTCTCTCTCTTATAGTGTCTGTAGCAGAGAGCTGATATTACACAGCTATTCTCCACTTAAGATCCCAGTGAGGCTCAGGAACAAGTATTATAGATCCAAAGAATAGTAATTCCAGCAGGCAAAATAATCCAACAATATCCCAACAGCACTCCCAATAACTGGACGACACACAGCATCAGGAGCAGAACTGAAATCTTTAATCACACAACTTTCTTATAAAGGGTTCTCCCTTGCAAGGGAGGGATTTACAGTAATTAGTAAATTAGCCAATAGTACAGTAGTTACCTCCCATACCTCTCCTCCCCTCAGAGTGACACATAATCCACTTATAACTCACACACTTTTACCCCGATTCTGGATGTACCCTAAAACAGCCTGGTACAGTTATTTAAATGGTATCCCCTGGTAGCCCTGATCTGGGTGACTAACATATCCAAAATTCACCCAGATCGGACCAGGGGTTCGGGAGTTAGGTGGAGGGTGTAATTTGACCGACCGCACATGAGGTGGTATCCGGAAAGGGTTCCATGCATTTGGGCCCTGCGGTCGGTCTTCGTTCGGGAGATAAAATACATAGAAAATACTGCCATCCACGTTTAACTTTCCCTTCATACGAATCCCCTCGTTCGGTACCTTAAAACTACCGAACGGGGTATTGATGAACCTTCTCGTTCGGGAGTTATGGAGCTCTGGAGGTCTCAGCGGTGTTTGGGTAATCGAGTGTCTGATTTGAGTTCCCGACACTCGATGGCCGCCGCCACGTGTACGCATACCGAATGGCAGCCACCCAGATACATCCATAAAGGGCCTATTAACTTGCGGTCAGAGAAGTGTGAGCACTTAATAGCTGACACACTTCTCTCTGGGTTGGTCCATTAGTTCGGTAGTTTCCATTTGTATAGAGTACGGATGGAAACTACCGAATAACATATGATTAATACATATAAGTACCATAGCAATGGGAAAAAGACCACACAAATACAATAACGAATACAGTCACATAGGAATGTTACAGGACAGGCTCAATACGTTCCGCTACAGTGTCCATCTACAGAGAGCTTGCTGTTAAGGTGCAGGAGTGATTACGGTTTAACGAATAAGCTAATTATTCAAATGCTTTTATTTTTGTTAATTTCTCTTTGTTACAATGCAGAGAAATTCTGAAGAAGCATGTTCCAAACTGTTATTCCCAAGGACAATTTACCTTTATTCTACACAGTGACCACTTTATGAAAAATGTGTAAACTTAAAGGGACTCTCCAGGGAGGACATTTTACTCACCTCGTTTCAGCGCCGGGAGCCTCGTGAAGCTGCGCCCCCTATTTCGTCAAAATGACGAAATAGGCGGGCGCGAGCAGGGAGCAAACAGACGCTTCCATTTGGAAGAGTCATTGCTCCCTTGTGCGCATGCGCGGCTTTGCCGCACATGCGCACATACTTCAGAGGGCGGCATTCATGCCGCCCTCTGAAGTGCTGAGCGCACTACCGCGCATGCGCGCGGCCGCGAGCTGAGCTGAGTGATAGCTCAGCTCGCGGTCTTTGCCCGCCCCCCTCCACCGCTGACAGGCTGGAGAGAGAAGGCGCGCACACAGTGCCTTCTCTCTCCTGAACACGTCAGACGTATTTTAATATGTCTGACGTGTACAGGGCCTTTTTAGGGCCCTGCGTGATAGGAAGTCCCTCGAGTGGCCGTCTGAGTGACGGCCACTGGAGGTATTCCTATCAATCAATGTAAACACTGTATTTTCTCTGAAAATACAGTGTTTACATTAGATTGCCTACAGGGAGCTATATATAATACCTGAACAACTACATTAAGCTGTAGTTGTTCAGGTGACTATAGTGTCCCTTTAAAAAAAAAAAAAACACACCAAGTGCTCTATAACACTACAGCGCGCCGTCTCCTAAGTTAGTTGAGTAGACTACGTCATGTAGCTGCTAGATGCTTGTCGCTGTTTTATGGCCCAAACTCTAAGACATCTTGATCTCGGTTTCCAAACTCTCTGAGAGGCCCCATCACTGAAAATGTTTAGGGGAAGAAGTGAGACCCTCCAGCTCCTACAATCCTTTTAGTAACAAACCCTTAAGCTCTGAAAGATTCAATGCATTTTCCACACAATGCTACGTTTGCAAAATAGACATCAAAGGCATATAATTTAAATTATTATCTTTACTGTAGAATCACAAAGTGCTTTGAGGCCTGCTAAGTGGACATGACGTATAACTAATTTATTGCTGTTATTGTAGGCCTATGGATACAGACGCACAGGAATTACACCAGCTAGAGACGAAGGGGATATATTGTCACAGCATGGTTTAAATCTAATGCAATAGCGAAATGCTTATATACGTATTAAGCAGGCCAGTTACCTATAAAGGAAGTTTTACTTTAATCGGTAAAGAAAGATAATGATTAGTTCTGTTATAGTGATTCTCCAGGTTAGAACTGACCATTGTAATGCATTATGAAAACCTTAAATAAAGAAATAGGTACTTTTACAGATTTAGTGTTTACTGGGAATTACCAGGATCTGCTCCTTTCTTCAGTAAGTCTAGGAAGTAGCTGGCAACCTAATGGCAAGTCCTAGCCTTCTCATTGTTTTCAAAGGGAACTGTGTACATCTCATTAAACCCCTGCTGAAAGGAAGTTTATGGGATACAACATTTCACAGTTCTGTTCTTGAGACCATATTATTATTATTATTATTTTATTATTTATATAGCGCCATCAGATTCCGTAGCGCTGTACATACAACTTCACTGCACAGCGGCTGCTATATTCTTACTACTGATGGCTCATTTCACAGATCTACCGTTGTGACCCTAGGTTTAGGAACCTGTTAGAGAATTTAGGGTCTGATGTAGCACGCTCTGTACAAGTACTTGTATAATCGCATAATCTTCCTCGTGTGATGTGTATAAGTGGGGGGTGGGCATATAGCTGCAGGTGGCTGCAGTTATAATATAGTGAGTGTATTAAATAAGGACCAAATTATTAGAAGTAAAAAAACAAACTGCAAAATGTGGGCAAAAAGTGCAGCTTTTGAAAATTTATCTCTCACCACTATAGTCAAAGATTGGCTATTTTAGTCTGATTTTTGCAATTTGGTTTCAAAATTACAATCAATCTACTTCTTCGTAATATAACCTTTGCAAGGAGCATGTTCTGTTATGGTGCTTGGAGTGTCCCTTTAAGAAAAGGCTCCTGCAACTCAAGATGATCTGGTTCGAATATAGATGTTTCCCAGAGTGTAGCTCGCTATTTTTAAACCTTTGATTTGTTCCCAGTTTGTAAAATGGGGAGTATATGGATTTCTGTAATTATCTACATTTGCTTTGGTACAGAGTACACCTGTACTGTGTCTGTTATCATGCCTGCAGCATAATTATGGTGGCGCGAAGAGACAATTAGCAGTTTTATAGTCAATAAAAGTTTCCTGCTGAGCCTCCAGACAGGAGGTGGGAAAAGACAATGTGCTGGAAATAGGACAGGAAAGGCACGTAATTGCTTCAATGTGGATGTTTTTTGGTTTTATACTGCAAATTCACACAAAAAACGAAAGGGTGCTGGTTACTCCTACAGTACAACATCCACGTACAGGAAAATACAGAAGGATGTTGTGTGTGTCCCACAGCAAAGTGACAGAGAAATCAATGAGCCATAGAATATGGAGTGTGTCCCTCCCATCACAGGGTGACACAGACAGGAAGGAGCTATGGGACATGGAGTCTGTCCCTCCCAGCATAGGATGACACAGACAGGAGAGAGCTATGGGACATGGAGTCTGTCCCTCCCAACACAGGGTGACACAGACAGGAGGGAGCTATGGGACATGGAGTCTGTCCCTCCCAGCACAGGGTGACAGACAGGAGGGAGCTATGGGACATGGAGTCTGTCCCTCCCAGCACAGGGTGACACAGACAGGAGGAAGCTATGGGACATGGAGTCTGTCCCTCCCAGCACAGGGTGACACAGACAGGAGGGAGCTATGGGACATGGAGTCTGTCCCTCCCAGCACAGGGTGACACAGACAGGAGGGAGCTATGGGACATGGAGTCTGTCCCTCCCAGCAGTCTCTCGTCCAGCACACGGTGAATCCGTGATACAGACATGAAGCGGCTGTGGGACATGAACTGGGTGATACAAGCAGGAGGGAGCTGTGGGATGTGTATTAATCCTTCCACTATAGGCTGCGACATCTGAGAGAGAAACAAGTAGTTGTACCTTATATCTGCATGTTTGTCTTGGGTATTATAGTTAAAAGGATGTTCCAAGCCAATAAAAACTTGTGATCATTGTATTGTTTGTGGAACTAACTGCAGATATTTGCAGGAATTGTTGCATTTAAATGCCTGACATCAGAGAAGGACTTTCTAGTTTCTTGTTTGCCCTCCTAAATTATACAGTATTCATGTTCCCACCTCTCCTGACTGGCTGAGTGACAGAGACTTAGATGCAGCTGTGCCCAGTCTGGTCGTTATAACAAAGTGCCCAGAGCTGTCAGTAATCTTAGCTGGTAGCAGTTAATGTGTATCTTCTCTCAACCACACTTGCTATAGAACAATAGGGTTGCTGCCGCTTTAAATATTGAACAGTGAGGATAGAGGCGTGAACTATGTTTCACCTGGAGCAGAGCGAGTAGAACAGGTGTATGTAGGGTGCGGCCCCTGTGCATGGGAACTGCTAAATTAGAGTCCTGCAGGGCTGGCTGAACAGTGTGTCATGTCAAAGCCTTCGCAAACACGGGATGGCATACTGTAAATATGTTAAAACAGTCATAGCAGCGTGATCAGATAAATAACAGGGCGATATCTGCAATATACCGAGCAATGCTTCCTAACGTACAGGGCAATATCTGCAATATACCGAGCAATGCTTCCTAACGTACAGGGCAATATCTGCAATATACTGAGCAATGCTTCCTAACGTACAGGGCGATATCTGCAATATACTGAGCAATGCTTCCTAACGTACAGGGCAATATCTGCAATATACTGAGCAATGCTTCCTAACGTACAGGGCGATATCTGCAATATACTGAGCAATGCTTCCTAACGTACAGGGCAATATCTGCAATATACTGAGCAATGCTTCCTAACGTACAGGGCAATATCTGCAATATACTGAGCAATGCTTCCTAACGTACAGGGCAATATCTGCAATATACTGAGCAATGCTTCCTAACGTACAGGGCAATATCTGCAATATACTGAGCAATGCTTCCTAACGTACAGGGCAATATCTGCAATATACCGAGCAATGCTTCCTAACGTACAGGGCAATATCTGCAATATACTGAGCAATGCTTCCTAACGTACAGGGCGATATCTGCAATATACTGAGCAATGCTTCCTAACGTACAGGGCAATATCTGCAATATACTGAGCAATGCTTCCTAACGTACAGGGCAATATCTGCAATATACTGAGCAATGCTTCCTAACGTACAGGGCGATATCTGCAATATACTGAGCAATGCTTCCTAACGTACAGGGCGATATCTGCAATATACTGAGCAATGCTTCCTAACGTACAGGGCAATATCTGCAATATACTGAGCAATGCTTCCTAACGTACAGGGCAATATCTGCAATATACTGAGCAATGCTTCCTAACGTACAGGGCAATATCTGCAATATACTGAGCAATGCTTCCTAACGTACAGGGCAATATCTGCAATATACTGAGCAATGCTTCCTAACGTACAGGGCAATATCTGCAATATACTGAGCAATGCTTCCTAACGTACAGGGCAATATCTGCAATATACTGAGCAATGCTTCCTAACGTACAGGGCAATATCTGCAATATACTGAGCAATGCTTCCTAACGTACAGGGCAATATCTGCAATATACTGAGCAATGCTTCCTAACGTACAGGGCGATATCTGCAATATACCGAGCAATGCTTCCTAACGTACAGGGCGATATCTGCAATATACCGAGCAATGCTTCCTAACGTACAGGGCGAGATCTGCAATATACTGAGCAATGCTTCCTAACGTACAGGGCAATATCTGCAATATACTGAGCAATGCTTCCTAACGTACAGGGCAATATCTGCAATATACTGAGCAATGCTTCCTAACGTACAGGGCGATATCTGCAATATACTGAGCAATGCTTCCTAACGTACAGGGCGATATCTGCAATATACTGAGCAATGCTTCCTAACGTACAGGGCAATATCTGCAATATACTGAGCAATGCTTCCTAACGTACAGGGCAATATCTGCAATATACTGAGCAATGCTTCCTAACGTACAGGGCAATATCTGCAATATACTGAGCAATGCTTCCTAACGTACAGGGCAATATCTGCAATATACCGAGCAATGCTTCCTAACGTACAGGGCAATATCTGCAATATACTGAGCAATGCTTCCTAACGTACAGGGCGATATCTGCAATATACTGAGCAATGCTTCCTAACGTACAGGGCAATATCTGCAATATACTGAGCAATGCTTCCTAACGTACAGGGCAATATCTGCAATATACTGAGCAATGCTTCCTAACGTACAGGGCGATATCTGCAATATACTGAGCAATGCTTCCTAACGTACAGGGCGATATCTGCAATATACTGAGCAATGCTTCCTAACGTACAGGGCAATATCTGCAATATACTGAGCAATGCTTCCTAACGTACAGGGCAATATCTGCAATATACTGAGCAATGCTTCCTAACGTACAGGGCAATATCTGCAATATACTGAGCAATGCTTCCTAACGTACAGGGCAATATCTGCAATATACTGAGCAATGCTTCCTAACGTACAGGGCAATATCTGCAATATACTGAGCAATGCTTCCTAACGTACAGGGCAATATCTGCAATATACTGAGCAATGCTTCCTAACGTACAGGGCAATATCTGCAATATACTGAGCAATGCTTCCTAACGTACAGGGCAATATCTGCAATATACTGAGCAATGCTTCCTAACGTACAGGGCGATATCTGCAATATACCGAGCAATGCTTCCTAACGTACAGGGCGATATCTGCAATATACCGAGCAATGCTTCCTAACGTACAGGGCGAGATCTGCAATATACCGAGCAATGCTTCCTAACGTACAGGGCAATATCTGCAATATACTGAGCAATGCTTCCTAACGTACAGGGCAATATCTGCAATATACCGAGCAATGCTTCCTAACGTACAGGGCAATATCTGCAATATACTGAGCAATGCTTCCTAACGTACAGGGCAATATACTGAGCAATGCTTCCTAACGTACAGGGCAATATCTGCAATATACTGAGCAATGCTTCCTAACGTACAGGGCAATATACTGAGCAATGCTTCCTAACGTACAGGGCAATATCTGCAATATACCGAGCAATCCTTCCTAACGTACAGGGCAATATCTGCAATATACTGAGCAATGCTTCCTAACGTACAGGGCAATATCTGCAATATACTGAGCAATGCTTCCTAACGTACAGGGCAATATCTGCAATATACTGAGCAATGCTTCCTAACGTACAGGGCAATATCTGCAATATACTGAGCAATGCTTCCTAACGTACAGGGCAATATCTGCAATATACCGAGCAATGCTTCCTAACGTACAGGGCAATATCTGCAATATACCGAGCAATGCTTCCTAACGTACAGGGCAATATCTGCAATATACCGAGCAATGCTTCCTAACGTACAGGGCAATATCTGCAATATACCGAGCATTGCTTCCTAACTTACAGGGCAATATCTGCAATATACTGAGCCGTTCTTACTAATGCAGAGTGCAATAACTCCAACTATACTCCCAACTATATAACTATATGCTAAATAATAACATAGTCATAGAGCATCTTGTTATACACCAAAAATGTAATATGAAGAGGTCTGTCATGCTCAGTATAACATATTATTACGTTCCATGTAATAACACTGAGAAACGTTATATGTTGGCCATGTAATACTATTAGAGGCCTGTTATGTATGACTTGTTATAATACTAATAGGCATATTATATGTAGGCCATGTTATAATACAGAGAGGCATGTTGTATGTAGGACGTGCTATAATATGAGAGGCCTGTTTGTGTGTAGTATGTGCTATAATTTTATAATGCAGGGAGGCATGTTATATATGTAGGAAGTGTTATAATACTGAGACGCTGTTGTATGTAGACTATATTATAATACTGAGAGGCTGTTATATGTAGACCATGTTATATGTAGGCCATGTTATAATACTGAGAGGCCTATTATATGTAGGAAGAGTTATACTGAGAGGCATGTTGTATGTAGAAGTGTTATACTGAGAGGCATGTTGTATGTAGGAAGTGTTATTATATGAGAGGCATGTTGTATGTAGTATGTGCTATAATTTATAGTACAGAGAGGCATGTTATAATACTGAGAGGCATGTTGTATGTAGACCATGTTATAATACTGAGAGGCATGTTATATGTAGGCCCTGTTATAATACACAAGCCAAAATATTCATGTCCAATTTTACCTTTTAAACTCAGTTTATGTATCAGCATGTCTAGATCCATGTTGTATAGCAGCTGGCGTGCTGTGAGCTACGCAGTGTGTTCTCCGTATGTCTGAAGTAAAAAAAATGCACACTTAGCTGATACAAACTGCTCTGGGGTCACACTCCAAGCCAAAAATACTTGTTCAAACAAATAATAAATACAATTTCAGAGTACAATTTGACTCAGGCAGCTTAGAAGCTGTGCTTGTATTATTTTTTTTCTGGTCTGCACAGCAAATCATAAACTTTGGCCAAGACCAAGGTTCATGGGAGTTGTAGTACATTAACAGCTGAACAGCCACTTATTATTGTCCAGTCCTTTTCCGTGTATTCTAGCAGATGAGGGTCCATGGATATGTAAGACATGTTCTCATTTATTGTACTCCGTTTTCTTTGAAAACCTAATCTTTTTGTTATATATATTTTTAAGTGAGTACTGACCGGAAGTGGACTCTTTTTGTCAATATTCATTTTCCTCAAAATGTTTGTTTTGTGCCTTGTTTAAAGGGGCACTATAGTCACCAGAACTACAGCTTAATGTCAGTCCCTGCAGCCTTTTTGCTGTAAACACTGGCTTTTCAGAGAAAATAGTGTTTTTTTGTTTTTTTTTAAATCTTTATTTTGGTGTGCAACAGAAGATTAACATACAGGCTTGCATTACCACGACAGCATCAACAAGCTTAATGTAGACAAACATGTGCATTTAGTGCCATGACATGAGAAACAATTGCACTTTTTTATGTGTTAAAGAGACATGCTTCGTTATATGCTGTAATATAAATCTTGACATTTTACAGGCTAGAAAAGTGAAGCACAGGTTAGGTAGGCAAGTATTTTAAGTAAGATAGTCAGCAAGGTGAACATGTCAAGATATAAACAGGCATAACATAACATTTTATTCTACCCTGTGTGCTGGATGATGCACATATATAGTGACTGTCAGGCTTAAACATAATTTAAGTGTGAAACTTATATATGCAGTGTGTAATATCTGCTGGGTGTAGAGATTAGGTTCTGGTGGATATTGCATCGTTTTTACATTTAAGAGCCATCGGATAGAGAAATAGGTAGGGGAAACAGTGGGTTAAGTAGCTTGCTGGGGAGGAATCTCATGCTTTCAAAACATATCTAGTTCCCCTATGACTATAGTGCCTGGGTAGTAATGAAGGTACTTTTACGCTATAGATCAGAGGCTGTACTGTGCTATGGTAAGTTACATGCTGCGAGTAAAATTACTGTTTATGATCAGGCTATTAGGTGCAGTGCGTTTCTGTGCAGGTCTAGGTGAGGGCGTCGGTGAGTGTCTTCAGCCCACTCCACCTGGCGGGATAGCGCGGTGGTCTTGGGAGGCCAGGTCTTCATGCCACAATGGGGGGCTCTGTCTGTTCCACTCACATTCTTCCGCGGCAGGAGGTCTTTTGACCGGTCTGGGTGCGGGTCGTTTCCAGCTGCTCATGGGCTTGCGGAGTCTGCGTGCCACCTGTCTTCGGCCTGCGGCCTTAAAGGGTACCTGTGCCGTCGTGCCATGGATCCTATTTTGAGGGTCGTGGGCCCGGGGTGCTTCCGGTTCTTGGATAAATCCCCGGGTGTATGGCTGGCGTTGGAGAGTTACCTCCGTGTGAGTGCCCGGCCCAGAAGAAGGGCATGCGGTAGAGACTGCAGCATTCTCCATGCGCGCGGCTGGGTTTGTTAGTTCGGTGGGGCTGTTCACTGATAGAACCTCCGCCTGGGGTTGTGCGGTGTAAATGATAGGTTGCTGCGTTTGCTCTGCCCGGGCTGCAATCCGGCCCCAGAACGTTGCACATATCTTGTCAAAGGCAGCATTAAACTTAGTTTCCCATGTTGGTTCAGGGTGTTCCCTTACTCCGTCGGCCATGTTGGTTGCGGCCCAGGTGCAGGAAGTGGCGGCATGTGTTGGTGGGATGCTCTCGGTTTTCTTTTCCCCAGCAGGGACCGGGATTACCCCCCACCGGTCCAGAGGCGGGGAGGGGGGGGGGATGGGTTTTCCTGTATCTGCTTGGCGGTCCCAGGTTGGAGGATCTGCCGTTTCCTCCCCCCATGGGTCCCTCCGCCTGAGTAGGCCTCAAATGTGGCGTTTGGCTTCAGGACGGCGGGCGAGTGTCCGGAGCCGTCTGCTTGTGCTCCCCAGCTGTTATTTTCAGTGTGCAATCTTGTTTGCTGCTGTTTTAGGGGTAGCATCTCTGCTTGTACCCGGTTTAGTTTGGATTGTGAGAGGAGCTCACCACACACACGTCTGTCAGCCATACTGGTCAGGCCCCGCCCCCCAGAAAATAGTGTTTACATTGCTCCTTAAGGACATCTCCAGTTGCCACTCTTCAGATGGCTACTAGAGGTGCTCTAGTTCTCAATACAGTCTGATAACTGTCAATGAAAAAATAAACTCTTGTGGATTATTCACCAAACTGGAAATTGCTGGGATTTGATGAGAGAATTATACATTTTAGGTTAAAATGTAAAAAAAAAAAAAAAATATATCCTACTTGGCTGCTTGTCAAATAAAATTATTTTGGTCTAAAACTTAAAATTCTCTCGTTACTTTGCCTCAGTTTTCAGTTTTGTGAATTTAACCCCAGGGAATATTGTAAACACATGAAGAGAAAAGGCCATATTGTGTTTATGGTAAATGTATTTATTTGCTCCCCTATTTTCAGGCATATGGGGAATGCTCTTGTAATCACGAGAATTCTCCTTAATTTCTGAAATGCTGCCAGGTTATGGTAAGACCCACTCTTACCCATAATGCAGTGCACTAAAACAGTTAAAGGGACACTCCAGGCACCCAGACCACTTCTGCCTATTGGAGTGGTCTGAGTGCCAACTCCCACTGCCCTTAACCCTGCAACTGAAATGATTGCAGCTTTTTTATAAACTGCAATAATTACCTTGCAGGGTTAACTCCACCTCTAGTGGCTGTCTACTAGACAGGGCACTTCCTGGATCAAAGCACAGTAAAACCTGTGCTAGAGCGTCGCTGGACGTCCTCACGCTATGGGAGGACCTCCAGCGTCGCTCAATTCCCCCGTAGGAAAGTATTGAAAAGCATTTTCAATGCTTTCCTACGGGGAGAGCTAATGCGCATGCGCGGCAATGCATTAGGTCTCCCCAACCGGTGGGCAGGATCAGTCTCGCCCACCAGCCAACGCAATCACAGGGAGGAGCGGCGCGGAGGAAGAAGCAGCGACGTGGGACATCGTCGCTGCCTCAGGTAAGTTACTGAAGGGGTTTTTACCCCTTCAGCAACCGGTGATTGGGTGGTGGGAGGGAGAGGGGACAGATTGTTTGTTTGTTTGTTTGTTTGTTTGTTTGTTTGTTTTCCTGGCACTGGAGTTTCCCTTTAATAAAAAAAAAATAGTTTTTAGAATAACAAGCAAACTGCTACAGAGGAGAAACCAGTTGGAGGACAGTAAGTAAAAGCAAATGAATGTGCTTTGCTTCCTGTTATCTCATGTCTTGGAATGTTTATCTGGGTTAATCTAGCCACAGGTTACATGTTTTGTAAAAAGAGGGACATGTTTATTACAAAAACAGTTAAATGGCAACATTATATGCATACTTGCTGTAACAAAAAAAAATAAAAAAAATGGTGAAACAGATGGCTTACAAAAATAATAAATATTTATTTGAAATTTTAAAATATTTATACCGTGAAATTATATCTTTGGCCCAAATTTGGACTTTTCATAAATTTTATTTAAACAAAGTTTGTGCAAGTCACGAAAGCGTTACACTTTAGAAAATCATGGAGGATGAAATTGGGGACCAGGTGGGAGAGTTTTCAGAGGTCAAATGGATTGAGGTGGGTTGACGTCACGTTACTAGTGAGAAGCTCCAAAGAGGGCGTAAATTAGTCTATTCGCCTAGTCTCCCCACCTGCCACAAGTATGGGGTAAAACTTTTATTTTTCTGATTTGTGTTCATTTGGTTCTATATAGTGCAATACAAAATAAAGACTTGATTTGTTAATTGCTGTCGTTTTTGAAATCTTGCAGTCCCCATCTGAAAATATGCTCTTGACATAAACACTGAAGTGGAAATTAGTGTCTCCTTGTCATGTGCGGGTCCTCCTTATCAATCCCTTCGAATTCTGGGCCTTTCCCCTACAGTCCCCGTGTAATGTTATTGATACCAGGCAATGTGCGTTGGGGTTTATTTATGCATCTGTCTGTCTGTGCTCGTATTGTGTTGTGCATCAGTGTGTCACTTCCTGCAGTGCACACGTGTCATTAGGTGACACAAGAATGGCGCACTATATATGTGCTGGAGTGTTAATGTGGTGCTGTTGTCCTTTGCATAATATTTTAATCTGGTGTTTTATTTTTGTTTGGACTCAGATGATTCCTAGTCTACCTTTACTTCTTATGTATGAGCTGGCTAATTTCTCAATACGGTGAATTTCTTGCGTTCTTGTAAGACAATACTGCTCGCCAGGATGTCACGGTTTTCCATACAACAGGAGGTCATAATAGAAGTGTAGGGAAATGATCCGAGAGATGTCACCACAGTAAGCAGGAGCGATGGATTAAACTGGAACCGCGTAAGAGAGATTGGAAGGAGAGATTTGGGAGGTTTCTTTTTATTGTGGAGGTGAGAGTGATTTGTAAGATTACATATGAGTGTTTAAAAGGAAACAATGCCTTTATCTTAAGAGTTTACAGCAAATGTGTGAAAAAGTAAATGTCAGATGATACTTTGCCAGCTGTAAGGTTTTTTTTTTTTTTTTTAGTTTTACAATAGCTGGGGGTCTACTTTATACGTCTCTAGCTTACATTAACTTCCTAAGCATTAACATCTTAAAAGGACCCTCATGGCACCATAACCACTTAATCAAATTGAAATGAACAATTTAACTCCAAAATCTCCTCTCCAGGGCTGTTTTGCATGCTCTCTCCAAAATCTGCATTTTCAAAAAATTCAAATTGAAAGCCTTAGATTGCCGTGGGCAAGGGTGCTGCTTATTGTCGTTTATTGGTGCCGCTTATTGATGTTCTAAGCCAATCCATAGCTCTCCATTCATAAAAAATTGTTTGAGAAACATACATATGCTGAGCATTTTGTAAATGGGGAGCTACTGATTGGTTTAGAACATCAGCTGACTGCGTTAAGCCAAGCAATGGGACCCTTTCCCATAGCAATCCAAGGCTTCTGTTTTGAAGATTTTCAGAAAGTGGTTGTTTGAGGGGGTAGGGCGAAATGGCGCCGGAGAAGAAACTTTGGGGTCAAACCGTTTGACGTTGTAGACTCTAAAGGTAAGCCAGCACCAGGGATCTCCTGGCACCACAACAATTTCATGTTGATGAAGTTGTTATGGTGTCTGGAGTGTTACTTCAATGTTGTGGTTTTGGGGCATGAATGCTGTCCCTTGACTCAGATAATTTGTTAAGTAAAGTGACCTTTGAAAATTGAAGATATTCTCATTAAGTGTGATCACACACAACGTAATGATTTCGAGCTTCACTGCGAATGCTCGTGATAAACAAACATTGGTTTCACTGCTTCTCTATGAGAATCATTGGTTTGGCTCATTGTGGCCATTGACACACACGGACTCCGTATGAGAATGTATGACTTTATCAAGGGAGCTGCGGCTGCAGTGAGTGTATCCCTGCACTCGATCACAGGATATTTTATTTATTTATTTATGTGATGAACTGAACCTCATCACTGGTTCTTGGAGGAGCCTGTTTGCCAACCCTTTTGCTACACTTCGAACTCTCGAAGCGGTTCGAAGCAGTACTATGAGCTCCCGAACAACCGCACAAACCAGAGACCACCCTGGAGCTTGTTAACACCTATTAACAACTTGAAACGTTTCTCACTGCAGTGTTCTAATTGTTCCTCTGGGTGGCTGCAATTCCTAAGGACAACCACGAGGTGGCGGCCATCTTGTTGGAATGAATGCAGGCAGCGGTGGATGGGCATGAATCTCATGGAACTAAAATCTGATACAGAAACTCCCAAACACCGCTGGACTTCCATCGTCGCCTGCGTTCGGTTCTAGACAAGTTAGAAGAGCATTGTTTCGTCTGGATGAGGGGAACAAGCTCCAGGGACAATCGACTCTGTTCGGTAGTTTGTTCATTTTCAAACTACCGAGCTAGACCGACCGCAAGCCCTGATTCTCTGGAACGGTTTTGGGCATGGGACCATGCTTCCATAGAATTCCTGAACTGATCTGGTTGATTTTCGGATATGTTGGTCACCCAGATCAGGGCTATCAGGGGATGTAACAGTGAGATTGTGGGGATATTATGTGTTTTTGGGGTACTTTTGGGGTTTTATAGAAATGTGTTTTTCCCTTCGTAAAGTGGCAGTACTCACAAGTGGGATGTTCCTTACGTTGTTGGACAAGAAGCTCCCCCTTCTTTGAATCTTATTGCTGTGCTCCGCCTGCTGCCTCCATAAAACCTGCAAGACCGAATCACCCGCCAGTTCTTCTTGTCCCGGGACGGACAGGTTCCCCAGTTCTGGTGGAGAAAGGTGTGATCAGCACAGGCTGCTGATCGGGGAGGGGAGTGCCCGATAGCCCCCCCGGGCGGGGACTGAGTGGCACAGTACTTCCGGTCTCGCGTTACAGAACGCGACCGGGTACTTCCCTTTTGTGGCGTCTACGGTGAGTTCCCGGGCGGTCCTCCTCGATGGCATAACGCATGCGCACAGCGGTGGAACGCACGTCCAGGCTACTGCGCATGCCCGAAACTGGGTTTTTGGCGCCAAATTTTAAAAAATTGGATATAAGCTGTGCAGAACCTTTCTGACCTCAAGGGTGGGTGTACAGTTCTGGTTCTCCGTGTCACCAGCCCTCCTACACGGACATTAGGTTATTTAAGGTGAGATTTAACTCTTTAAACTCTCCTTTTATTCACCTATTCTTATGCATGCTTCTTTTTATTTTTATTTATTCTGATTCCACAGATATGTCCAGTCCTATATCTCCGGATAATAAAGACAAGATGTCAACATCTGTCCCCAAAAAAGCCACAAGTAAATCTAAGCACTTATGTTGTCTGGAATGTGCTGTACCTCTACCTGACGGATGTCGCAAAAAGACGTGTAATCAGTGCTCTACGGAATTGCTAGAGAAAGCAAAGCAGACTGATATGGCATCCTTCCTGGGCTGGTTTCAGGAAAATTTGTCCCAGACATTTGAGTCTTTTAAAGATTCTGTAAAGAAAGAACCGGCTATTCAAGAGAAGCTGCCTTAGAAACGTAGGAGGAATAGATCTCCTACTGGGTCTGACGTTTCTTCAGGAGAATGCTCTTTTTCTTCACCTTCTGATATTTCCAGCCTAGCTTCCAGTGTGGAGGAGGGCTTCCCACCAGAAGAGCTGAAGAAATTTATTAAAGAAGTGACAACAGCTGAACAAGAAACTGAACCTACCAAGGGTAAGGTTAAAGGTTTCCCGATGTCACCTAAAATCTTGGATCTCCTTCATAGAGAATGGAAGAATCCTGAAAGACGTTCATTTATTTCAAAACATTTTAAACTGCTGTTCAAGCTACAGTCGGAAGAAAAATGGGAAGATCTTCCTAAAGTATATATTTAGATTGCCCAGCTGTCAAAGAAAACCACTATAACCATTGGCGAAGTCTCAGGACTTAAAGACCCAATGGACAAACAAGCCGAAACTTCATGTAGAAGAATCTTTCAAGCCGCAGGATACCAATGCAGAACTGAAATTGCAGGTTCAGCGGTTCTCAGGGCTCAGAGCGTTTGGCTACAAGCCCTGGAAGAGTCCCTTATGGGAAAATCAGATACAGATCCTTCCCATCTTATGTTCCTACTGAAATTATCCAATGAATTCCTTTCGGATGCCTCTGAAGAGTCTTTTCGTTTAGCAGCAAGAATTATGGGGTTGTCGTCAGTGGCCAGAAGAGCTCTTTGGCTACGAACATGGACAGCTGATCCAGCGTCTAAGGCAGCTTTGTGTGAATTACCCTTTGAGAGGAAAAAACTTTTTGGAACGCCTTTGGAAGACATTATTAGACAGATGTCGGACACAAAGAAAGCCCTACCTCTGGAATCAAGAACACAGGGATATAAAAGATTTCAGTACAAGGGTCAGCGGTCCTTTCGTTACCAAGGGCGGTTTAGAAGGTTTCAAAAACAGGGTGGAAACAGCAGCCAGTGGTCTAGACAAAAATCCAACAGGCAAGACAAAAAGAGGAATTTTTGACACCAAAAGAGTGGGAGGACGCCTTCGGTTCTTCGTCCACAAATGGAAAAAGAGTACATCAAATGGGTGGATTATAAGAACAATTTCAGAAGGTTACAGAATAGTTTTCAACAAGGGACATGGTCTTTCAGACCATTTATGTGACGTTTTGTTATCTTCTGTCCGCTTGTCCACTTCGAAAATCTATTTCAGGGTTTGGATGAGGTTCAGAACCTGGTGTTCACTTCGAGGTTCGGATCCTGCCAAAGCATCTGTCCCTGAAATTCTTTCTTTTTTGCAGGATGGTTTTGAAGCCGGCCTAGGGGCTCTACGCTCAAAGGCCAGATTTCAGCTCTAAGTCACTTTCTGGTTCGTGACATTGCCTCAAACATGCTTGTACGAAGGTTCATTAAGTCCATAGGGTTGAAGAGGCCTCCCAGGTTAGTACCTTTTCCTACCTGGGATTTGTCTCTGGTGTTTCAAGCCCTTTGTGAACCACCGTTTGAACCTTTAATTCAGGTCCCCATCAAGCTGCTTACCTTCAAGACGGCTTTCCTGGTGGCTATCACCTCCGCTAGGAGAATAGGTGAGATCCGAGCTCTGTCTTCTTCTCCGGAGTTCACCATATTTCATCAAGAAAAAGTGGTCCTGCACCCCAGGCCTTCTTTTTTGCCTAAGGTTATCTCAAGTGCTGCGATAAACCAACCTATTATTCTGCCGGCTACAAGGGTCGTGCTGTCTCCGGACCCTCTTTGGCTAGATGGCTGACAAATACCATCAGGTTGGCTTATTACTCCAAAGGGATTCCTCTTAGATTCCCGTTAAGGGCTCATTCCACTAGGGCTATGGCGACCTCCTGGGCTGAAAGAGCATCAGCATCACCACCTGAAGACATCTGCAAAGCGGCTACTTCGTCTTCCTTGCATACCTTCATCAAGCATTATAGGCTAGACATATTTTCATCATCTGAGGCTGCTTTTGGGCGTAAGGTGCTGCAAGCAGTGGCCTGATGAGTCCCCACCCTTTTGTTTTGTTACAGGGATCTTGCTATATCCCACTTGTGAGTACTGCCACTATACGAAGGGAAAAACAGTAATTTTACTTACCGTAAATTCCTTTTTTCTTAGTATAGTGGCAGTACTGGGTTTCCCTCCTCTTTCATATGGATTAAATGTTTTTGCATTATTCAGTCTCCGTTTGGTTCTTTTTTATTACTGGCGGGTGATTCGGTCTTGCAGGTTTTATGGAGGCAGCAGGCGGAGCACAGCTATAAGATTCAAAGAAGGGGGAGCTTCTTGTCCAACAACGTAAGGAACATCCCACTTGTGAGTACTGCCACTATACTAAGAAAAAAGGAATTTACGGTAAGTAAAATTACATTTTTTTCTGCCTGGAGATAATTGAGTTAATACAGTATCTGACTCAATTATCTCCCAAGCAGAGGGGAGGGATTGTGTGCTGTCTTTGGGATGTCGTGCCTTGTAACCTTATTGTTATTGGTATGTGACGTTGTAAATCAGTCTACCATCAGGTCCATGTGGGCGTACCCCTTGCATGGGTATTGTTATATATGGCCAAGTTTGGCTCCCATTAAACTGAGTTTGTTTTACCCTTCATGAAGTCTAGGCTCATGTTTGGGGGATTGGAGACTTATATTCACTCTGGGGATAATCACTAACTCTTATAACAGCTGTTTCTGCTTCGCTCTCTGGACAAGGAAAGGTCTACCCACTGGAAGCTGGATCCTGGTCTTGGGTCCAGGGTGGGTGGAGGACAGTGAGAGACCAAGCTGCGGCGGTTCGTGGGGTTTACAGTGGTTATGGTGTTCCAGTGCAGTGCTTATGGTGCTTGCAAGTACTAGGAAGCAGCGATTGACCGAGGTACCCGCTCGAGGTGCCAGGCGGTCCGTCACAATTTATAACAAGGGGTAGGAGTAATTCAAACTAATAAACGGACACTCTAACCTTACACATAAATATATTTAGAGATAGTGTTCATTTAGAGATGCAGTAAAGGATTTTTCTGCCTTGGATCCATGAAACAGATTAGAAATTCCTATTTGAAACATAAAAAAGGACTTGCGTTCTTCTGCTAGACATATACTCAAATTTAAAATACAAATATACCTAAGGTGCAGTATCTTACATGTAATTAAAAACGTACGGTATAAGAAATCATTAAGGAGTATAGTCCTGTAAATAGAGAAAAGAAAGACAAATCCTAGCGTAATATTGTCTGTACAATGAGATTGGAGTGACTAAAACTATGCTATTGCACTCACAAGTAGAGCCAGTAATTTCTCGGCTCAAGATTTGAGCGTGGTGGAATTTTGTAGGGTCCCACTCCCTCTTCTCTGTGCTGCAGTAGCTTAGCTTATTGATTGTAGTCACAAATTCATTGGTAAATTAAAGTGCTGTATTAACCATAAAGTGCACAAAAATACAAAAATCAGAAATAGAATAAAAAGTTCTTAGTGTTAGTGGTAAGTCCCTTGAAATGTGCAAAACGTGTTTCGCCTCTCTAGGAGGCTTCCTCAGTTGCTGCATTAGAATTTCCAGCCTGTCCTCTTTTAAAGCCGTTCTTAATTACGGCTTTCAGATGTTTCAAGTTCCGTCCACTTCCGGATATATATATACATATATTTTTTTTTCTTCAAATGAAATCACATTTACATGCTGGATGTTACTAGGCTGAATCGCTCAATCTATTTCCCCAAATATTTGTTTATTCATAAAGTTCTTATTCGGAGTGACTAATAAACTGGAATTGCAAGATTTAGGCTAGATTAGCTAGTTTGAAACTTTCTCTAAAGCAGTTTGGCTATATTGGCCTAAAGTTGACAAGTCTGTTTATAATTCGGGGTTTAGTGAAGAAACCTTATTGTGGTTTTTTTTAAATATATATTTCCATACCACCCCACCTCTCCTTCCTTCCTTCCTTCCTTCCTTCCTTACTTGCACACCCATTTTCTCTCCTTCCCGACTGTGCGTTCTAAAAGGTCTGTGCCCTCGGCTGTTGGATCAAAACACTTTTTAATGTGTTTCTCTGTCTCAATGTATACCCACACTGCCTCAATAAATAAGGGGGTTCATTAAATGGAATTACAAATGTTTTGACAAATTGCTAACATTTCTCAAACTTTGCTATTTTTTTTTTTAATTCTTTATTTTATTTGTGCATATGGTTAACAAGCATGTTTGCTGTGCCACAATAGCTGGAGCAAACTGAACTGTATACATAAGAAAACATCATGATGGCATTAGAGGCATTGCACATTTTTAAAGTAAGTAATGCAAAAAGTTAAATCAACGCTTCAGTTACTAAATGCTAATTCAGATATACATTTCCAACTTTACTGTAAGGTTGTAGGGTCACAGGCTTAGTTAAAAACAGACGTTTATATTTAGCAAATAGTTAACTAGGATGATTATTCAAAGAAGGTAAGGTAGAGTATTACAAAATAAAGTAACATACGATAAGGTACCACCGGGCAGAGCGCGGCACATTGGGTTATCATCTGTGGTAGTAAGGGTGTTGCAGGTTTGTCTGAGACATTACTAATGGTTATGTCCGTGTAGCGGTGAGTGCCGCCAGAGTGTCCTTTGGTGAGGCGGTTTGTGCCTTCTGTCTTTCTTCGTGGGGAGGTAGGACAGCTATCGTTACTTGCGTCGTGCACGTTGTTATGTATCCACTTCACAGGCATGGGGATATATCCCGCTGGCACCAAAAGTCCACTAAGTTCCGACGGCCCGCCACCGGACATAGTATCCGAGGGTCGCTATGGTCGTGTTACTGAGTCGTGGGGTGAGTATAGTCGCGTTGTGCAGACCAGAGTGTCCCGGTGTGGGTAGCTGTGTAGCAGAGCTGTTGCGAGGGGATGTCTGTTCCAGGCCTTCCTCCAGTGACGATCTTGTTGTTAGGAGGTTGAAGTGAGGTGCTCTCGCTTGGGGCTTGCACTGAGCTTGCAGTGTGAATAGGCAGTAGCATAATTGGCTGTCTTCTTCTCCTCTCCACCACATTTGCAGTCCAGGGTTGTTTATGGGTTTTGCTACGTGGTGTGTGGGGACTGCATCAGCGCGGCCTGTGGGGTAGTCGCATCACGTTCGGGCATTTTGTTGAGGCCGCGTGGTAGTCATTGGCGGTCGTCGCCCAGGATCGCCTGCCCGGTGGGGACCGGGATAACCCCCACCGGTCCAAAGGGGGGGTGTAACGGGGCCGGGAGGGTTAAGGTCGTGTTGTGGTTCACTGTAGCTGGGATGGAAAGCGAGGCAGCGGCCGTCTGCTCCACTCCCTTCCCGGGTAGGCCTCAGTCCCCAGTCCCCAGAGCATCTCACCAGGACCCAGATCCACCCGATTTCAGGTGCTCTAGCTGCACCGGGACACTCCAGGAACTTGTGCCACGATTTTCCAGGGTGTTTCAGGCTGAGTTTAGTGGGTATTTGCCCAATATTAGCTGAATTCCCCAGGAGCTGTAGTGACTTGCAGCCTGCTAGCATGGCCGCCCGGCCCCGCCCCCAAAACTTTGCTATTTTAATCGTAAAATGTAAATATCTTGGTTAGTTCTCGACAGTTCCTGATTTTATGATGAATCGTCATTGAACTCTAGACAAAATAAAATCTTATTTTACAGTTTTGTTTTTTGTTTTTTTGAATAGTGTGCTGATTCTTAAACACACAATAAATGCAGCATTCAGGAGCTACTGATGTTGTTGGGGGGGGGGGGGTTCTGTATGTATAGAAAGAGGGTGTAAGAGTTAGATAAGGGCTGCACAAATCGTACCTGCCGTATAATTTCAATATAGACTTCCCATGGCTGTGGACACAGTTACATGGAACCCCATTTTACGCTACAAGCACCAATCCTTGTTTTCTCATTATTTTCCTGTCTCAAATAGTGATTTGGGTATAAGATTGTAAGCTCATAGGGTCAGTATGTAGTGCAGGTGCTTGTAAGAATGAGTTTGTTTTCTCATTAAATGGCACAGCAAACTGGCCGTGGTCCATGTTTATGTTCAGGTGACACCTTCTCCCTTGGATAGTTGTTTTTTTACCATGTAAGGGCGTCTGTAGCTTGATTTGTCACTCTACTGTGTCTCGTGAAGGCTTTAAAAAAAAAAAAATCTGCAGACTCTACAACCTGAAACACCCAAAACCCCTTTCACCTGTGAAAATGATTACAGAAACAGAAATACCTTTCCTTTGTCCATTGAAAAACAATAATAAAAAAGAGTGTGAGAGAAAAAAAATAGCATTTTCCCTTTATCCTTATTCCCTTTTGGATCCTGGCTTTTTATAGTCGATAAATGTTTTTTTTTTTTTTTTTTTGTAAAATGAATCATACAGTGTATTAGAAAAACAAAACAAGAAAAGATAAAAAATGCACTTAAACATATGCTAACATACAAAAGTATAATACACCGTATACTCCTCATAGAGGATCATGGCTTTTTAATGTTTTTTTTCATGGATTGATAAAAGTATTTCTATTGTTGAATACATTTTCTTCCGGTAGAAGCTTTTCAGTGTTCCCCTTGGGGGGGAGGGCAGGCAGGCGATTTATTTGATTTTACTAAACAGGGGTAATAGAGACTTCATGCCTGCCTCCCCAGGTACCACATCAAGGTATCAGTTAAAGTTTACATCATGCTCTCATGTTTTGCTGGAGTGCTGGCATTTCTCATATTCTTTTGAAAATTGGAGATAATTCACAGGGAAATTACCACATTATCCAACTCTACATTTTGGCTTAAAATGTGCAATTCTTGCAGTTTACAAAGCATTGTGGGAGGTATATTTGTAGAACGGCTGAAGTTCCACCTGTTGCCCACCCCTTCCTTAGCTAGAGAAGTTTTTTTTTTATTTTATTTTTTTCTATTCTGACTTCTGAACCGCAACCAGAAAGCTATGAAAAGGGTAGAGCTTTACCTTTCCTGAATTATAGATGTCATACAGTAACCTCATTATATAATTATAGGAGAGTAGTATATAGTTACCAGATTCACCATGTTTACAGGGACACATATAGGTTTTGTAATATTTATGAAAAGGGTTGCCCTGCAGAATGAAGAATGCATATTCTGCAGGATTCTTCATTGCAAAATGAATTAATCTTATACACCTTCTTCTGAATTCTATATACTACTGGGCATCCCTTTTCATTTGCTGCCCATCAATATGTATACATTATATATATCATCTAGACTTGCAGTGTCGTAATTTTTAGTAACGCAGAACTTGTATTTTTATATATATATATATATATATATATATATATATATGTGTATATATATATATATATATATATATAGTTGAGAAATAGCAGGTGCAGTAAAGCCTTAATTGAGCCCGCCCCTTTCATAACAGGGTTAGCTTGCTTGCTGCCTTTGTCAGACCCACGCATTATACAAAGCACTCAAGCAATTTGCATTGTTTTCTGTTGACGAGACCGTTCCGTCCTTCCCTCCCTCAATTTCTTTTCTCTTCCTCTCCTGCCGTCTCTCGCCTGTCTGCCCGGCTCACTTCCTCACAATAGCAGATAAGCCCTGCAGGCCACGAGAGCTATAATGCCATTAAATCCTTTTTTATAACACCATATTTTCCTGGACTTTTTTTTTTTTTTTTTTGCTTGCACGCGTCCGTCCACTGGAGGCACAATGGAAACTGTGTCAATGGGTTGCATCGGCATAATAGAAAAATAAAAAGTTCTCCTGTCTGTTGCTTGATGAGAGAGAGATGTGCAAAGACCGGTTACAGATTTTTGGTGAAAATTCCTTCTAAAAAAACACGTCCCCAGGGATGTATTGTAAGCCAGCTTTTCGTAGGAACAGACAATCTCCGTAAATGAGAGATCTGATTGCGCCCTCCTTTTCTCATTAGTCATGGCTCTGGGACAAGAATAATCTGACTTCATCGAACTGGACCAAAGCCAGACGGCAAACTACAAAACGTTGCTGGAGAAACACCATACAGCAGGGGTGGCCAAAAGATATTCCCCCAGCTGTGGCAATGCTGTGCTTCTGCTTCATGGCTTATCCTGCTTTACAGTTTTAGTGGGAAGTTCACAGTGTGTCCCTGGGATGACACAAACTCCTTAAACGGATATTACTGCTTGCTGAAGTGCTTCGTGTGTGAAGAGTTGACACTTTTATAAATGAACCTTGTGAAACCCCCTGGCTGTCAATCAGACAACAGGTCCTGTTCCTTCCTGGTTTGGTTAGATCAAGAGGCAGCAAATGCCCAGAGCACCTGTCTCTCAAAGACTCTTCTCATTGAGCTGCATTGGGAAGTCTGTGATTGGATTGACACAGAAAGTCTGTTTTAGATATACCCGCAATGGAAAATAATGCTCAATCGAATGCATGCATGTTTTCATTGGGGTTATATCTACTAAATTGTAAAAAAAAAAAAAAATCCCCCTTGAGTTTTCCTTTTAAGATGTATCTGTCACTTTTTGTTTCTATGCTAGTCCTGGATAAATATTTATAGAATTAGACTTGTTACAAGAAAACACAGTAGGTTTAATATAGTTGCAAAAAACCGTGCCGGTCCAAAAGTTGTTTGTTCTTTATTCTTTTTTTTATTTTTATTATTACTCTTTATTTTTGCTGTGCATGAGTGTACAATAGCGCTTGCAATGCCACAACAGTAAGTACAAGAGTAGCATTAGGCAGGGTAAATCACATTGCATAAAGTCATATACACGGAGTTTGGATGTGTGACGTGGCATTTCGATGATGGAGCACAATTTTATAATTTGATATACAAAAAAATATGCTATGTCATCATGTCTAAATATGACTTAATAACAAAACATCCACCTATTAAAGAAATCCTAGACATGGTGATTGCTTATTAGTACTATATAACGTGCTAAACTAACTTGCATAAACAGGAGAGTAAGACCACCGAGAGCTTATTCACTGGTCTCTGGACGTTGCTAAGACCGTTAGATAGGGCTAGGGTGCATGGCAGAGCAGTAGTAGGTGAATGCAAAAAAATATACAACTAAGAGAGAGAGGGGTACAGAACACCCTTAGGCAATGCAGAAAACTTACTGCTAAACCGGATAACCCAATAACGGCAGCCCAAACCTCCTATGCATTTAGCATATAAGCAAAGTCTAAGCAGGTGTAATGGATGCCATAGTGCTGCTCAAATCTTCAGCCCCATAGGCCATCTGCCTCCACTCCCGCAGCATGAGAAAGTCCCTGAGATCCTGAGGAGCGATGGTCCTCTCGTACCCGTTTAAGCGAGAGTCTGAACCAAGGCTCTGTGATCAGGCTGCGCCACTGGAGCCGAAAGTGTTTTACACCTCTGCAGGTTCTGACAGCCGGAATTAATTGATGAGTGAAGGCCTTCCTCCCTGCTCTGCACCAGAGCCATTATATCATGCTGTACAGCAGTGTCGCCATTGGCCACTTTGAAGAGGCCGCTTGCACCAGACACATCCAGGAACTGCTGGTGAGTAAAGCCTTGCTTGGTGGGGACCGGGTTAACCCCCGCTGGCTCAGAGAGGGGGGGGGGGAGGAGTACGGGGCCCTAATAGTCACAGGAGTGCGCATGCAGCCTCAGTCAGAGAGATCGGCCACTTTTCCCGCCGAGGAGCCACACCAGACCGCAAACGATCTGAGAACGCGACTGCTCCCCCAACAGCATTATGTGGACCTGGACAGCTGCTGCCAAGAGTTAACCGATATCCGTGTCAGTTGCAAAGTGTCGATTAGTAGAGCATTAAAGCTCAAATTTATCTGAATTTTTCTGGACCTCATGTCTGCTGCGTCCTCTCAGCATGGCGGTCGGGACCCGCCCCCGTGTATTCTTTATTCTGTGGTGCTGTAAATGAGTATAGAAAACTAACAAAATATGACAAGGGTAGATTAACAGAATGGCTAGCTTTGCTAAAAAATCTACAGAAACAAGCTTACAATCAAGTCAGTAAATTAAAGGGACAGTATAGGCACCCAGACCATTTCATCTCAATGGTACAAACCTTTTTAAAAAAAATTTTTATTAAAGGAGAGCTACTGATTGGCTTACAGCATCAGCTGACTTATATAAACCAATCAGTGGCAACCCTACCCAAGCCTTCCATTATCTAGTAAGACTTCAGGTAGCAGAAGGACAGGGGGCAGAGTGATGCTGGAACACAGACTTTGATGTTAAACTATTTGGGAACGGTTTAAACCCTAAAGGTAAGCCAGCTCTAGTGATCTCCTGGCACTATAACAACTTATTTTTTATGAAGTTGTTATGATGTTCGGAGTGTTCCTTTAAGACTTGGTCTTTCTCCCATCTGCCAGTTAATTCTTCGGCCTAGACACTGTGTTAAAGAATTGACTGACATGGAGAGTAGAAGAGAGCACTCACAGGCCGTTATACTGCTTTCCAAGCATAGCAACCACAGCGCATGCTCTGTAGTTGCTACAGTAGGTGACACTGCTAGCGATATAGGTACAGGAACCGAATGACTGACATTGATCCGTTCAGATTCCGTCATGCTGACAAGTAAACTAATGTGCCGTCGTCACGGGGAGGCTTGCACTGCATGGGAAGTGCCCAAGGCAGGAGAAATTGAAGAAACCGGGCAGAGGGCCGGTGGTGCGGAGCTTGGTGTTAGAGGAGCGGAAGCTAAGGTCCTAGCAGTGCTGAAGCGAAGGGTAAGGTGAGTGGATAAGTCAGAAGTTTACATTGGATTCATCATATATATCTGTGAAACACGTATTCAATGCATTTGGTTGATCAAGACAAAACTGGTTCAACATATCATTGTTTCTTGCAATTAGGTGTGCAAGGAAACACAGCCGGACACTGGAATCATGCATGAGCAGAGATTATATAGTTATTGCGATTATTGATGCTGCTTGCGTCAATTCCGCCTGCCAGAATGTACTTGTTCATTGATAACAAGAGGACGCCGTGTATGCTGTGTCATTATTTTGAAGCATGGGTGTTGTAGTGTCCAACATCAAAACTGACGCAAGTGTGATGCAGTATCAGAAGGACAGTGCAGGAATGGGCACTACACAAAAGTGTTGTATAAAGCGGATTTCTTTCTATCAAAGTGTGGCTCTAATGACCTTTCCACCACCACCAACACGTTCTCTTCCCCAAAATCCACCCACAGACAATCCGACAGCAAGGATTTTGTAATCACCCTGACCTTGTGCCTTGACATGTCTTTTAGTTATTCAATTATTCTCCTGTGATCATTTTCGTCTTGCTCCTTTTGAAGTTGCCACAATTGAGCTCTATGTGCTAATTTATGAGCTTGTAAAATACGATTTAAACTATAAGTGCAGAACTTGTTCCTCTACGATCATTATCACTTTTGAGTTTTGCTAATTGGCGTGTAATTAAACTATTTACTTTGTAAATCCCTGTGCAATGTGTCAAGTATAATCCTAAAATAATGTTGGTTTTGAGGCATTTGAACATAAGAAAGGCCATCGACTATGACAGGATTAGACCGATCAGCCTTAAAGGGAATATAACGTACAAAGTGGGGGAGGTGCAATTTTCGATGGGTTTTACCTACTTAACTGAGAATTATGGATAAATTACAGGGAATTTCTTAATTGCAAACCAAAAACAAATCCTCCAGTTCAACCTATTTGGCATAGAAATGCGCAATGTCCTTGAAAATCCTTTGCAATCAAATAATCCCCAAAGTATTATTACGGTTCCTGCCTCTATAGACAGTGCTCATCAGACAGTCCCAATTTGGAGAAGTGAGCTTTATGGGAATGGGAGGTGGGAATTTCATCTGCAGTCACATAATAATGCCAAAAACACAGCCGTCACAAACAAACAATTTATAGTGAATTGTAATCTGAAAGGCCGCATTCATTCTAAAGTATCCAAGCTGTAACTAACGGGGAACTATTTTATCTATATTTTTGCAATTTAATGTTTGGTAAATAAACCCCACAGTGTGCTATTCAAATAAAGATGTGTCCAAGAAATGAGTTTTTCACATTAGTTGTGTCATAGGATAGACACAAGACATCTTGGATTTCTGACATGGAAAACCTTGATTTCATTGTCCGTATTATAAAATCTTGCCTATTCCTTTAGAGTTATTAATTAAAGATGGATCAAACCTTTTATGGCAAAACTTATTTTTTTCCCCATTCATAATGCCCTGTTGGGAATTATTTTGTGTACATTGTGTATTATTAACATTGTTTTTGTATTTTATTGTACCCTATTGTATCAATGCAATGTTTTGTGGACCCAGGACATACTTGAAAACGAGAGGAATCTCAGTGTATCCTTCCTGGTAAAATCTTTTATAAATAAATTAAATTCACTTGGTCCTTCCCCCTGTCCTTCCCTCTTGGTTTTAAAATAAACCATAATAAATAAGAATAAACTTACATTTGCCGGACAAAGCTCCCCTCGCTGGTCTCCACACTCTGTCTGACGCCCTTATTTCCCACTCCATGGTCCAATCAAAGTATTATTATTATTATTATTATTATTATTATTATTATTTTATAGAGAACCATTTGATTGGACCACTCTCACTAGCACATGCTCTAACTCCTTGACACACGCACTAAAACATCCACACACGCACTAAAAAACATCCACACACGCCGACCCATAAAGACACATACATATTGACCTATACACACACTCACTACCAAACACAGACTGACCCATATACACAAACACACACAAACAGTGACCCATGTAGACACATGCTGGCCTAAACACTGACCCATATCACACTTACTGACAACAAAAGGACCCATAACACACACACACACACAGACTGACCCGTACACACGCAGTCACTGATGTAGCATGCACACCCGTAGCTGCTTGGATGTCTCACAAGCCTTTATTGTGACTGCACTCCCTTGCAGTTTGTCCTTCGTCTTTCCTCACTCGCTTTTTGCCTGTTGTGCGCAGAATGAAGAGTTATTTTTCTTAAGTTACCATGTTCTAAATATGACATTTGTTTTGACCTCATGTTGGTTCTATTGGGGTTATTCACCAAGTTGTTAGGAATTCAAACCTATTGCCACAAAAATGCAGATTTCTTGCTAAACACTTTCACTATACACAATTTTAGGGTTGCCAGACACACCGTGATTCCCTGGACACACATTATCTCATCAGTGCTGCTCTGCAGAATGTAGAATTTGTATACTGCATAATCACTTCTTGATAGTTTAATATGAATTCGACGTTCTGTAGGGGAGCACTTTTCATGACCAGCCCATCCACTTGCAGTAGTATCAGAGTCAATAAAAAAGGATGGGTCTGACAACCCCACAAGAACTCAAATTCTGCGGTACAATATTGTGTACGATATTGTGTAAAAATTCATATTATTGCATACATTTTTATGATACACAATTTATATAACTGTGTCAGTATGCAAGAAGCAAACCATAGGATTACCCCGGAGTGAGATATTTTGTTATGTTGCATATGATTAGACTCCAAACATTTATTCTATTATTTCCGTTTGATACAGTTATCAAAGCGCAGTGAAGCATTGTACACTCACGGTTATGTTATTAAACATTTGCACTATTGAACCAATTTGTTTGGATTGTTGGACAGTGAACAATGTAAATATTCGCGTCTACTTTCTATTTGTAGTTCGTAATGTCTGTTTAATCCAAAACGTTGAACGGACATAATTTGTAGATCATCCCTAATGTCAAATCTGCATTCTTCCCAAGTCTGCTTGTTCTCTTCCTATATAATAACACGGGGATATGAGCTGTATATTTCATATTACAATATTATACCACATCAAAAGCAGCATATTTTACATTCCAAGAAGAATGAAGCTGCCAATACAATAAAAGTGCATTTTGTTTTGATGTGCTTTAATGAATAAATTATTTGACTATGACCATTTATTAAAGAATCTAAATTCTGAGAAATTATATACATTCAGTGATCTGTTTTCTGTTTCCACAAAATACAGTATCTTTAGAATGATTCATATATTAAATATGCAGACTTTTAATGCCGAGATAGATATATATATAAATATAAAAAGCATAATTATAGTGTTATTTACAATACCATTATCATTACCCCGATGGGTACACAGCTGTGAACCCTATGATGTAGTTGTAGGGGAACTTAGGGTTAGATTGGATGTAGGGTAAGAAGAACTTACCACCTATAGCTCTAAGCAAAGCTCTGTCTGGATAAAACTCATTAGAACTGTCGTCATCAGCATCTTGAAGGCAGGTTCCTTCTAACCCTAAATCTCTCCTATCCCATAATAGCTGTATACAAATAGATCCTCAGGTCACTGGATAAAAACCCAGAGCCGCGAGTATCAACTGGAAAAGTATTTAAATAATAGAAAAGTAAATAAAATGAAATGGTAAAGGTACCGTAAGTATCAAAAAAAGATAGTGGTCATGAATAGATACAAGACTAATCAAGCCTAATGGCTACCTCCTGTCTTAAGTACTCTTCAATGCATATACTAAACTCAGACTCTGGACTTTAATATAATAGATATGGTCCAAGTCGGAGACATATGAAAAATGCAGAAGAGAATTACCTAGAACCCATGGTGTCTAGACCTATTCCCAAAAAAAGTGGATTTATAGGTACCATAACCACTTGTAATATTATCATGTTCTAGTCACCTTCATAGGGTGAGTGAAGAGGTTGCAATCTAATAAATGGCTGTTTTTTTGTCAGATAAAACAACAAGAGATGCCTGGTACTCTGATATCGATTCAGTATTTTCTGAAGAACATCTACAGGAAAATATTACACTTACTAATATTAATTCAGCCTTCAATCACTTGACCTTAAGTAATAAGAGCGGGCTGGGAAGTTGCCTCACTGGAGAAATATTTAAGTAAATAACTAATTCCCAGGGGGTTACGAGTACAGAACATCCCTGCTCCACATATTGAAGAATCTGAATTTATTAAAGAATGGGTGGAGGCAGCAGGGGTATGTTCACGCAAATTTATGGACATTCTATGTAGATATGAAAATAAGAGGTTGGAAAAAGTTAGCAAAGAGGTGAATGAGGAGATCGAGAAAATCCAAATATACAAAAAAGAATCTAACTTCGAACAATTAGAAATCAAATTGAAAAATCAGTTGGATAGATTTCAGTCCTCAATTAAAACAAGGAAACATTCAAAATTTATGAGGGATACAAAGGATTTTCAATCTGGAAATATTTATCGTAAATTTTAAAGAAATAAGAGAGTAGACTTTGATCAGTTCTCTACATCAGAGTATGACTCTAGTGGATCAGAACTCAAACTGAATCCAGTTAGCCCCTCAAGATCTACTGATACCAACCCAAAAAGCATTTTAAAGAAAGGATTTAATTTTTTTAGAAAGAACAAACATAGAAGAAAGGGCCCAACGAAACAGGAGGAGCAAATCCACAACACGGGGTTACAAACGGAGAAAAGCATATTGACACAGGAAAGTCAGATTATAAATCTGTCTTCATATCAACTCACTCTCCCTGAAAACCAAGTGCTTAGATGGGGGCTGTCCTTTGTCCCTACACCCATATTCGCTAAGTTTGTTTGGACAAAGGACATCCATATCTTCGCACGTAAACTGGCACTTCATAAGTTCCACACGATACAGAAATCAAAAAGGGCCGCAAAGCTGATCTCCTTGATAACCTGATTGACCTCCTCAATAGCAATGACCCCCTCAAAAAACAAGAGGGAGCACCATTTACCACTCTGAAACTTAAAAGTAAATTCACCCCTTCTATCCCTGAGTTTAAATACATCGATCTCTTTGTAGAACTTACCTGCAAAGAGATTGAAAACATGGGGAATGACCTGAACCCCCTAAGCCAATTCGACAATCTAAGCCAATCTAAGCCAATCTGAGAGAAAAGCATTAAATACACTAAAAGAGAATGAATCACCTGTCATCAAATCCTCAGATAAAGGGGACAACCTTGTGATCATGAATAAGAATGACTACATTCAAATGGCATGTAAGATTCTGGGTGATAAAAATACATACACCATTCTGAGTTCCGATCCAACAACTAAGTATTTTAAGGAACTAAAAAATATCCTGGATGAGGCACTCCATTCCAATCTAATTACCAATGATGAGTTTAGGTTTTTGTTTAACAAGAAACCCACAACAGCAACGTTCTATGCATTACCAAAGATCCATAAACAGCAAGCCACACTAAAAGGTAGACCAATTGTTTCTGGCAGGAACAATCTTACGCAGAACTGTAGTGTGTATGTAGAATTCATTCTTCGAGACTTGGTAAAGACTCTCCCTTCTTATCTGAGGGATACCAAGCAGACCCTCAACATCCTGAAGGATATGACTATACCAACCAGGATGTTGAGGGTCTATACAGTTCAATCCCTCATGATATAGGGATGAGACGTCAAAATGTTTCTAGACACTAGAGATCCAACTCTCATGGAACACAATAACTTTGTTCTCAAACTGCTATATTTTATTTTAACTCACAATTACTTTTTGTTTAAAGGCAATTACTACCACCAGGTGAAGGGCACTGCCATGGGGACAACTTGTGCCCCCTCTTATGCCAACCTTCACCTGGGTTGGTGGGAAGAAAACATTGTCTTTAGTCAAACACTCACAAAATACACAGAACACGTCAATTTATGGAAACGTTATATTGACGATATCCTGATTGTGTGGACTGGGACAGAGGATCTGTTCCATAAGTTTGTGGATGAACTGAATGTCAATGACATTAACCTTAAACTCACCTATGAAGTTGGAGGTCAAAAATTGAATTTTTTGTATGTTACTCTCGAGACCACTTCTACCAATCATCTTACCACCACACTTTACAGAAAACCGACAGCAACGAACAACTTTCTTAATTGGGGTAGTTATCACCCCCTGGCATTGAAAAGAGGGATACCAACAGGCAAATATTTAAGACTTAGAAGGAACTGCTCCTCGCAGGATGACTTTAAGTCTAAAGCCAAAACACTTAGGTCCCAGTTCAGATCCAAAGGATACCCGAATAAATGCCTCAAAAAAGCATATTACTGGGCACTCCTTACAGAGAGAACTGAACTGCTGACCGATTTCCCCCCCCCCCCCCCCCCCAGGGTCACAATGCATTGGGACCTTTGACTCAGGATGGGATGGGGTTAAGAGAACAATGGAAAGATTCTGACACCATTTGCTTCACTCACAGCGAGAAGAGGACAGACCCTTAAAGACATTCTAGTACCTAGTCATCTGGCTTCATCCAGTATTAAAAATACCTGGCTAAAATCCCCCGCTACCGGTACGTTTCAGTGCGGCCGGTGTAAAGCTTGTAAATTTATCAGAAAGCAATCTAAATCATTCACTAACTTGACCAACACGGAAACCTATACAACTAAAACATTCAACTGCCAAACGGAAGGATTGGTATACCTTATCACCTGTAGTTGAAACCTAAAATATGTGGGCAAGACCTTCAGACATTTTAAGACTCGCATCTTGGAACACATAAACTCTGTCAATCCATCTAGACAGACAGATACACCAATTTCTAGACACTTGAAAAATCAACCTAATCATAGACACACTTGTGGATTAACGAACACTCGTCACATTTGTATATATCCCTTTTGAAGAAGTTTCTCTAACAACTGTATCCTTGATTAAAGGATTAGGTCAACACAGGGTTAATTTTCCTTTTAAACCGAAACTATTACCATATTCATGAATGGTCGCATTCTGATTGGGCTATATATATACCTCATTAACATATTGTTACGTCGGCATTTTGGCACCCAAATTCTAACGAACTCTGACGCCCGATTGGTCCAACACTGCAGAAGAACATTGGGTATTTAAGAGAGACCCTTTGGTCAGAACAGATTCAGCCCCTGACGAAGGTGCATCACTCTGGCACCGAAACGCGCGTCGGGTTGTGAGGGTTCACTCCTTCACTTTTTTTCACTTTAAGGGCACTTATCACGTGCAGTTAGCCAACATTCTAAGTATGGCTCTGCACATTAGCACATTTTTATTGTAATCACTTATTTTTTTCCTCTTGTCTTCATTCCTAGTTTGAGTTTGATTAAATTTTTGGCTGCTTTTATTAGAGGCTTTGTATTATAGAGGACGCAATATCTGTAAATAAGGATTTGAGCACTATTATTTAAGAGTCGAACAGGTACTTATTTGTTACCAGCATAACTGGCGGCTACTTAGCAAATCCTACACATTTTTTGCAACCAAGTGATTCTTCTATATACAATACGAACTAAATGGTTACATTCCTAACAAAGGAACAATATATCATTTAGTTGTTAACCTTTTCAGGCTTCTTTTAGTCGCGTTATTAGATTGCAACCTCTTCACTCACCCTATGAAGGTGACTAGAACATGATAATATTACAAGTGGTTATGGTACCTATAAATCCACTTTTTTTGGAATAGGTCTAGAACACCATGGGTTCTAGGTAATTCTCTTCTGCATTTTTCATATGTCTCCGACGTGGACCATATCTATTATATTAAAGTCCAGAGTCTGAGTTTAGTATATGCATTGAAGAGTACTTAAGACAGGAGGTAGCCATTAGGCTTGATTAGTCTTGTATCTATTCATGACCACTATCTTTTTTTGATACTTACCTTTATCATTTCATTTTATTTACTTTTCTATTATTTAAATACTTTTCCAGTTGATACTCGCGGCTCTGGGTTTTTATCCAGTGAACTGACTATTTGTATATAATTAGGGGTTATGCCCCAGGACACTACTGGAGTGTAATTTAAGGTGTGACTTTCTACAGATTTAGTGGTTGAGCCCAGTTTATGGACATCCACTATCTGCGGAAATGTTCTCTTCTGCCATAATAGCTGTAACCTTGAAATACCACCACATTCTCATGATACCACCAACATTTAGTTTCACTTTAAATGGAAATTTTTTTTTAAATGGAGTTTGTTTTTAGATCATGCCACTGTAGTGTCACTGCTCAATTCTCTGCCGTTTACAAGTTAAATGATTTTTGTTTATGCAGCCCTAGCCGCACCTCCCTTGGTTGTGACTGATCCAGCCTGCATGAATAAAATTGGTTTCTCTTTCAATCAGATGTTAACTAGTCTGAGTTTTTATTTCCTCCTCTGTAAATTTAACTTTAATCACCCACAGTAGGCTCCTGCAGGATCTGGAAGGTTGTTAACAGAAGGAGATAAGAAATTCTAAATTAAACAGACTGTGCAATAAAGGAAGTGTAAGCATTAGATCTCACTTTTCAGGAAGTGTTTAGGAAGGCTGTGTAAGTCGCATGCAGGGAGGTGTAAATAGGACTGTACAAGCAAAGTGATTTAACTCCTAAATGACAGAGAATAGAGCAGAGAGACTGCAGGGGCATGATATACACACCAAAACCACTTAATTAAGCTAAAGATATTTGGTGACTATAGTGTTCCATTAAGGATCGTCTCCCTTTAAAATGTACAGTTTTGATCAAAACATTATAAGAAGAACCTTTTGATGCTGATGTTTTAAATGTATACCATTTATAACAATGTAGTTGTATTTCTAGTACATCAGGCCATGTTCTAAAAGCAGAGATTTTTGTGAACTCCGTTGAAACTTTGTAAAATAGAGCAATAGATGTGTAACATAGAATATAGTATTAGAAACACATAAGACAGATAAGCAGACAGACAAAGAGAGTGACAGATGAATGTGCTTGAACCTTGAAATGTCTGTTAATCACATTAATCTTTTTTTTCCTGGCATTTTTACCATGGACAGCAAAACGTGTATAGCTTTCAGTGTGAATAGACTCATGTCAGAGACAAAATATGTGTTCGCTGCGTGATGGCATTGTCTGTGTTAACACAATGAAGTAATACCAATGTGGGGGAGAGATTTCCTGACAGCTATCTGTGCTCTGTCTGCTTGTTACTAAACCTTGAACCTACACCGATCTAAAAGGGAAAATAGGATTACTGCGGACACATTGCACTTTATTAAGAAAAGCACAACTTGTGCTCTGAATGATGCATCTGTGTCTTTGCAGTTCACTGTGCCGGTGGAGACTCTTTTTTTTTAATAAGAATTGAAAAGTTTTAGCTTATTTAATGGGACACTTTCAGCATCATAACACGCTATGCTCCTTGCACAGACTATGGCTCACAGAGAACGTGGTTCTCTCTCTGCCTGAATACATGGTATTATTTACTTATGTGTGAATTGTCTGGAATTCAAAGTGAATATTGAAGAGACACTAAAGTCACCAAAACAACGTTATCTTAATGAAGCAGTTTTGGTGTATAGGTCATGCTTCTGAAGTCTCACTGCCCAATTCTCTGCCATTTTGGAGTTAAATTATTTTTGTTTCTCTCCAAGCAGCCCTAGCCTCACCTCCCCTGGCTGTGACAGACACAGCCTGCGTGAAGAAGCCTGCGTGGTTTAATTTTCAAACAGAAGTAACTTACTATAAAAGTGTTTTTTTTATTTTATTTTTTCTGCTCTGTAAATTGCACTTTAATTACATACAGGAGACTCCAGCAGGGTCTAGCAAGCTATTAACGGAGCAGAAGATAAGAAATTCTAAATTTAAAAAGAATTTGCAATAAAGGAAGTGTAAACATAAACATTAGATGACTCTTTACAGGAAATGTTTAGGAAGACTGTGCAAGTCACATGCAGGTACATGTGACTAGGGCTTCATGAACAAAATTATTTAACTCCTAAATGGCAGAGGATTGAGCAGTGACTATAATGTCCCGTTAAATTATAGGCTAAAGTAGCTAAATAGGATAAAATAATATAATTTTGCAGCAGGATGCCGTTTCCTTCACTATCACCTGGACATACATGCACTTTTATGGTGTATGCTTGCTGAATGGGCATGCCATATAATGTCCTATAAAGATTTAGATCCAGAGGCAGCGTGTGTAGCTTCATTCAGTGTAAAATAATGGATCTATTGGAAATAGCGAATTTATTTAAAAGACCCATTGGAGCACTTTTGTATTATCTCAAGTTTGAAAAGCAACAGTGCACTAATGATTTAAGTAATTGAAGGTTCCCATTACCAATATATAATAAGTGGTCTTCATTATTTTCCAGGACTGTGGCATCAGAGGTCCGGAAGCAAGTCTCCAGGGAATATGGGGGCTCTCCGCAGCTTTCAAAGAAAAGAGCAGGCAGTCAGCAATCTGTAAGTTCAACCAACATACCATTCTCTCTGCACTCTGTATCATCTCCGAGATACTCCTTGATTGGTCTGTCGGTGTTTCCTATAAAGTCTATTCTATTCTTTTTATTCTTTCGATACTGGAAACCTGTTTAGAAAGTTTCCTTACCTTTTGTTTTACTAACATACCTCAGTGACGATATAAGTATACACTAGTAACTGTTCCCCCTGGTTCCTGTCCTTTCTCAGAAATCTATAGCATGCCAAGAATTCAAAGCCATTTCTCTCCATCTAAGTTTAGCAATTGTATTAGCATTTTCTTTTTTAACCGCTTTGACATTTTACTGTACCTTTACTCTAAGATCTTTGTTATTGTTACAAATTGTCGGCCCATATCCAGGAGGACTTCTGATTTGCACCATAGGTTTTAGTAGTAGAATGTGCCTGTATTGAATGAAGTAGCTGTGTGATATTTACCATATTATACGCCTGCTACAAAGTGCCTGTAGGAGATCCTGATATTTTAAGTTTTACTGATGATTTTTAACCTTTTAAGAAGTTTGTTTTATATAAAAGTATTATGTAAGCATTCTAGATAAACTTTACGTTTCCTTGGTTATTGTCAGAGCGCAAAATGATCAGAATATCTAAAGAACCATTTCCTGTATCCTGCCCAGTATGATGCCGTGATCTACTCTTAGAATCAGGCTACTCACATAACAGCTTCTCTGCAGCCTATTTTATTTGTGATTGTCACTAGGGGTTTAAAAACTGTGCCGACCTCTTCCACGCAAAAGAACAACAGTCCTAGCATCCAGAACTGTCAGTTTTCCTCGATCATGTTACAATCTCTGTGCAGAAGGGCATCTTTGGCCGACTCCAGTACGGATCCCAACCCCAAATTATACTCCATTATGCAGCAAATAAACCATGGAGCCTTTGTTCATGTCACCCTGTCATTATTCTAGCCACCAAGTGGAGACCTGTTAAAGTTTTGACTCCCAAAGCTTATTTGTCATGTTCAGATTGCAGAGTACTATAGACACCATGAATAGTGAAAAAATGCAAATGTGATATATGAAGCAGTGTTGCAAGCATACAACTAATTTATACTTTATACTACATTACACCTTGCATGGTTCCCCTGGATTTCCTTGCATAGTTCCCCTGGTTTTCCTTGCATGGTTCCCCTGGTTTTCCTAACATGGTTCCCCTGGTTTTCCTTGCATGGTTCCTCTGGTTTTCCTTACATGGTTCCTTTGGTTTTCCTTACATGGTTCCCCTGGTTTTCCTTACATGATTCCCCTGGTTTTCCTAACATGGTTCCCCTGGTTTTCCTTGCATGGTTCCCCTGGTTTTCCTTGCATGGTTCCCCTGGTTTTCCTTGCATGGTTCCTTTGGTTTTCCTTGCATGGTTCCCCTGGTTTTCCTTACAGGGTCCCCCTGGTTTTCCTTACATGGTTCCTCTGGTTTTCCTTGCATGGTTCCCCTGGTTTTCCTTAGCAGGGTCCCCCTGGTTTTCCTTAGCACGGTTCCCCTGGCTTTCCTTAGCACGGTTCCCCTGGCTTTCCTTAGCACGGTTCCCCTGGCTTTCCTTAGCACGGTTCCCCTGGCTTTCCTTAGCACGGTTCCCCTGGCTTTCCTTAGCACGGTTCCCCTGGCTTTCCTTAGCACGGTTCCCCTGGCTTTCCTTAGCACGGTTCCCCTGGCTTTCCTTAGCACGGTTCCCCTGGCTTTCCTTAGCACGGTTCCCCTGGCTTTCCTTAGCACGGTTCCCCTGGCTTTCCTTAGCACGGTTCCCCTGGCTTTCCTTAGCACGGTTCCCCTGGCTTTCCTTAGCACGGTTCCCCTGGCTTTCCTTAGCACGGTTCCCCTGGCTTTCCTTAGCACGGTTCCCCTGGCTTTCCTTAGCACGGTTCCCTTGGCTTTCCTTAGCACGGTTCCCCTGGCTTTCCTTAGCACGGTTCCCCTGGCTTTCCTTAGCACGGTTCCCCTGGCTTTCCTTAGCACGGTTCCCCTGGCTTTCCTTAGCACGGTTCCCCTGGCTTTCCTTAGCACGGTTCCCCTGGCTTTCCTTAGCACGGTTCCCCTGGCTTTCCTTAGCACGGTTCCCCTGGCTTTCCTTGTTTGGTCTTTATACAGTTTTCTTTCTCTTAGGATGTCATGTGACTCCTTCTCAAGTTCTTATTTTCGCATTAATGTTCAATGTTTATTTAAAATATTTCTTTATTCTATTAGTTTCTTTTTGCAACCATCTGTTTTGGTTTTACTCACTTGTTCTCTCCTCTTTCCTGTATCTTTCAGGTTCCACTGTCCGAAGTGGTGGAGCCGTTGGAAATTGAGGACTACCTCACTAATCACCCACCTGATGCTGAATGTGAGGAGCTTAGGGATCTTTATGACTTTCCTCCTGATGACATTGAGATCCTTTACGAGCCTAGAGAATGTCGCACTTTGGAGCCAGCCGCACCAGAAGAGGGGTAAGGGATCCACAAAGTGACACAGACGGAAAGGACCGTGTATCATAGTTCACAGAGGTAGAAAAGTGCATCACTAAACTCTTCCTAAACACTGACAAAACTGTCACAATGATCTTTGGAACAGTACCTAAATTACACAATTTACACAATTCCAGCAATATGCATCAAAACAAAATCAACGAACACACCGACCGCAGTCCCCACTCTTTTAAATATTTGGGTATGTTGTTAGACACCAATCTATGTTTTTGCCTCCACATAGAATAACTTGCATCAAAACTTTATCCAATACTAGGTGCCCTGGACATCCTGCCTAAGCCCTACAGTAAAGGAAAAGATTGTACAGCAAATGATGATGCCAATCATTGATTATGGGGATGTAGTGTATCCACCTGCACCGCAAACCCACATTAAGAAACTCAATACATTGTGTAACTCGTTCTGCCGATTTGTGCTACAATGTAATTACAGGACCCACCATTGTGACATGCTAAAAGAACCAAACTGGCTATTGCTGGAATCCCAACTTCATCTTTCCAGCCTTGTGTTCAAGAGCTTTTCTGGGAAGCTCCCACCCTAACTGAGCAGCTGTTCCCACCTCCCATAACCTCCGATCCAGTACCAGTGCTTTATTTATTATTATTATTATTATTTTATTACTTATATAGCGCCATCAGATTCCATAGCACTGTAAAATTCTACCTCAATACAAAAATAAAGCGGCCCGATCCTCCTGCTACAGAGCACCGCAATTATGGAACGACCTCCCGCACACTTTCAAATCTTCCCCAAGCAAGAGATCCCGCTCTACATATCTCAAAACAGAATGCACGTGTCATGGTTGATTATATATTTCCTACCTGTTCTATGTTGAATTTTGTGCATTAATATTGTTTTTGTATTTTATTGTACCCTATTGTATCGATGCAATGTTTTGTGGACCCAGGACATACTTGAAAACGAGAGAAATCTCAATGTATCTTTCCTGGTAAAATATTTTATAAATAAATCACAGAGTGACACAGACAGAAAGCACAGTGTATCGCAGAGTGACACAGACAGAAAGCACAGTGTATCGCAGAGTGACACAGACAGAAAGCACAGTGTATCGCAGAAGGACACAGACAGAATGGACAGTGTATCGCAGAAGGACACAGACAGAATGGACAGTGTATCGCAGAAGGACACAGACAGAATGGACAGTGTATCGCAGAGTGACACAGACAGAATGGACAGTGTATCGCAGAGTGACACAGACAGAATGGACAGTGTATCGCAGAGTGACACAGACAGAATGGACAGTGTATCGCAGAGTGACACAGACAGAATGGACAGTGTATCGCAGAGTGACACAGACAGAATGGACAGTGTATCGCAGAGTGACACAGACAGAATGGACAGTGTATCGCAGAGTGACACAGACAGAATGGACAGTGTATCGCAGAGTGACACAGACAGAATGGACAGTGTATCGCAGAGTGACACAGACAGAATGGACAGTGTATCGCACAGTGACACAGACAGAATGGACAGTGTATCGCACAGTGACACAGACAGAATGGACAGTGTATCGCACAGTGACACAGACAGAAAGGACAGTGTATCGCACAGTGACACAGACAGAATGGACAGTGTATCACAGAGTGACACAGACAGAAAGCACAGTGTATCACAAAGTAACACAGACAGAAAGCACAGTGTATCGCAGAAGGACACAGACAGAATGGACAGTGTATCGCAGAGTGACACAGACAGAATGGACCGTGTATCGCAGAGTGACACAGACAGAATGGACCGTGTATCGCAGAAGGACACAGACAGAATGGACCGTGTATCGCAGAGTGACACAGACAGAATGGACAGTGTATCGCAGAGTGACACAGACAGAATGGACAGAGTATCGCAGAGTGACACAGACAGAATGGACAGTGTATCGCAGAGTGACACAGACAGAATGGACAGTGTATCGCAGAGTGACACAGACAGAATGGACAGTGTATCGCAGAGTGACACAGACAGAATGGACAGTGTATCGCAGAGTGACACAGACAGAATGGACAGTATATCGCAGAGTGACACAGACAGAAAGGACAGTGTATCGCAGAGTGACACAGACAGAAAGGACAGTGTATCGCAGAGTGACACAGACAGAAAGCACAGTGTATCACAAAGTAACACAGACAGAAAGCACAGTGTATCACAAAGTAACACAGACAGAAAGCACAGTGTATCGCAGAAGGACACAGACAGAATGGACCGTGTATCGCAGAGTGACACAGACAGAATGGACAGTGTATCGCAGAGTGACACAGACAGAATGGACAGTGTATCGCAGAGTGACACAGACAGAATGGACAGTGTATCGCAGAGTGACACAGACAGAAAGGACAGTGTATCGCAGAGTGACACAGACAGAAAGCACAGTGTATCACAAAGTAACACAGACAGAAAGCACAGTGTATCGCAGAGTGACACAGACAGAATGGACCGTGTATCGCAGAGTGACACAGACAGAATGGACAGTGTATCGCAGAGTGACACAGACAGAAAGGAGAGTGTATCGCAGAGTGACACAGACAGAAAGGAGAGTGTATCGCAGAGTGACACAGACAGAAAGGAGAGTGTATCGCAGAGTGACACAGACAGAAAGGAGAGTGTATCGCAGAGTGACACAGACAGAAAGGAGAGTGTATCGCAGAGTGACACAGACAGAAAGGAGAGTGTATCGCAGAGTGACACAGACAGAAAGCACAGTGTATCGCAGAGTGACACAGACAGAATGGACCGTGTATCGCAGAGTGACATAGACAGAATGGACCGTGTATCGCAGAGTGACACAGACAGAATGGACAGTGTATCGCAGAGTGACACAGACAGAATGGACAGTGTATCGCAGAGTGACACAGACAGAATGGACAGTGTATCGCAGAGTGACACAGACAGAATGGACAGTGTATCGCAGAGTGACACAGACAGAATGGACAGTGTATCGCAGAGTGACACAGACAGAATGGACAGTGTATCGCAGAGTGACACAGACAGAATGGACAGTGTATCGCAGAGTGACACAGACAGAAAGCACAGTGTATCGCAGAGTGACACAGACAGAAAGCACAGTGTATCGCAGAGTGACACAGACAGAAAGCACAGTGTATCGCAGAGTGACACAGACAGAAAGGACAGTGTATAGCAGAGTGACACAGACAGAAAGCACAGTGTATCGCAGAGTGACACAGACAGAATGGACAGTGTATCGCAGAGTGACACAGACAGAATGGACAGTGTATCGCAGAGTGACACAGACAGAATGGACAGTGTATCGCAGAGTGACACAGACAGAATGGACAGTGTATCGCAGAGTGACACAGACAGAATGGACAGTGTATCGCAGAGTGACACAGACAGAATGGACAGTGTATCGCAGAGTGACACAGACAGAATGCACAGTGTATCGCAGAGTGACACAGACAGAATGCACAGTGTATCGCAGAGTGACACAGACAGAAAGCACAGTGTATCGCAGAGTGACAGACAGAAAGCACAGTGTATCGCAGAGTGACACAGACAGAAAGCACAGTGTATCGCAGAGTGACACAGACAGAAAGGACAGTGTATAGCAGAGTGACACAGACAGAATGGACAGTGTATCGCAGAGTGACACAGACAGAATGGACAGTGTATCGCAGAGTGACACAGACAGAATGGACAGTGTATCGCAGAGTGACACAGACAGAATGGACAGTGTATCGCAGAGTGACACAGACAGAATGGACAGTGTATCGCAGAGTGACACAGACAGAATGGACAGTGTATCGCAGAGTGACACAGACAGAATGGACAGTGTATCGCAGAGTGACACAGACAGAATGGACAGTGTATCGCAGAGTGACACAGACAGAATGGACAGTGTATCGCAGAGTGACACAGACAGAATGGACAGTGTATCGCAGAGTGACACAGACAGAATGGACAGTGTATCGCAGAGTGACACAGACAGAATGGACAGTGTATCGCAGAGTGACACAGACAGAATGGACAGTGTATCGCAGAGTGACACAGACAGAATGCACAGTGTATCGCAGAGTGACACAGACAGAATGCACAGTGTATCGCAGAGTGACACAGACAGAATGCACAGTGTATCGCAGAGTGACACAGACAGAATGCACAGTGTATCGCAGAGTGACACAGACAGAATGCACAGTGTATCGCAGAGTGACACAGACAGAATGGACAGTGTATCGCAGAGTGACACAGACAGAATGGACAGTGTATCGCAGAGTGACACAGACGGAGAGCAGGCTGGTGGTAGAATGTACAATCTGTTCAGGCAGACAGAATAACCAGAGGTCATGGAATTTATCCCTCCTTGGTTCTCGTCAGTAATTCACAACCTTTTAGACAGCTGTTATGTCTTACGGTTGGCTGAGAATTATGAGAAATATAGTGAGCCGACAGCTGCAGTGCCAAAGGTTAAACAAGTTCTGAGATAATCTGGACATGTTAGAATCTAGTGCACTCTGGTGGCCACGTCTGGAGTTGCATCCTAATATAAAAATTATTGCGATCGAAAACTCAAGCGAAAGCTATATATGTTTATTTATTTTTCTTTCCTTTGCAGAAAGCTGGATGTGAGGGTTCGTGATGCGTTAAAGGTTTACACCCATGACTGGGTGATTGTCCAAAGGAGGTAAACTTTAATGTACACATCTACATATATCTAACCAGCAAAGCTTGCAATCTAAAATCAAAATGTGTGCACACAATAGATGTAGGGGCAAAACATTTCAGAGAATACACAGTGGTCATCAGAGCTTACAATCTGATATGCAAACATTGTCACATAATAATGGGGGGGAGGGAGGGGACATGGCATACTGACCATCCAATACCTGATTGACCTCTCTGGGGCAATAAATACTGCCCCTCTGACTCTCATGCAGGGATAGCCAAAAGTTCAGTGACTGATGAGAATGTAGCATTTGGCCTCCCCTACACCTATATGAAAATGGTTAGTTTTACAATGTGGGTAGTAAGAGAATAATTTTGTGTACTGACTAACCTTGTGTAGTTTTAAGTTTATTAATTTATTTTTTGAAGTGTATATATTTATTTCCTAGATCTCAGGGACTCAGCACAGCCTACACTCCAATCACTGCTGAGCGGCAACGACAGCGGCAAAAGACCTTGAGTCGACAGGTGTATGAACTGGATGAAGCCATGGAGGAAAGAGGAGCTCAGGAAGATCAGGTATTACACTTTGTGCATCAGCAGGGTTAGGCTAGGAATTATATGTATACAAAAAAAGACCAGGAAATACTAAAGAGACACAACATGTAGGGCTTAAAGGGATCCTGCAGGCAGGAGTTAGCCTCCAATAGCACATAACAAAATAAAAATGGATACGATCGCCAGCAAGCTTGGCTCGTACCAGGAAGTGTCTGAAACCTCTCCGCCCAATGCTAAGTTGTTGTAAACTCACTTGCTCAAGCCATCTTCCATCAAATAGAGAAAGTAAGATCACAACAATAAAGCAAATCCCTTATAAAACCAGTTAATATAGCTGCTCTCACTAACGCACATTAAGCGTATTAATCCATTGTTATGTATGGTGTTATGGTGTTTTGTACTGAACATAATTACGTACAGTCATTAAGTTTGTACGGTCTATAAAGTGGAGTAGTTTAGGGAGTGACACGCTCTCTTTAAACATCTTGTAAACATGTCCGTAAAGTGGGATTAAGGGCTTTTGAGTTCTATTTGTTTTTCTAGTCGCTCTGTTATGACAGTTCTCCTGCACACGTTCTGTGCCAGCTATGGCAATCCTCTGTCCCTGCAGTTGTTTCAGACTGCATTAACCGCGATGCTTAAAAAGCCGTCATGGGAAATGCATTGTGCATCGCCAAAGTCTATCTATCACTCTTACATGTAATAACAAACATACATGTCCCATTGTGTTTTATACCCCGCCTCCTGTAGACTGTAAGCTCGTTTGAGCAGGGTCCTCTTTAACCTATTGTTTTTGTAACTGTCTCATTTATTGTTAAATCTCCCCCTCTTATCATATTGTAAAACGCTACGGAATTTGTTGGTGCTATATAAATAACAATAACAATAATAATAATAATTAAAGTGATTGCAGATCATTTATTTCACATATCACTCTTCACTAGATTTTTGAATTTATTTAAATCAATTCGGAGCTTTTGTTACAAATCCAGTTTTGATGTCCTCCTGTACGCCTCAAAGATTATTGATTGTATGATCGTACCGGCATTTACAGGGATATCGCTGCGTGATTCGTTCACGAATTGCGGACTTGTGAAGAATGGAGAAGGGAATTATAGTGTTTTGTAATGGCGAAATGGCAGAGATGAAAAAAATTCTTTCTTTTGGCTAAAAGTTTGTAATTTCTTTTTCACTCCTACATAAGGAATAAACCGCTTTGTAAAAAATAAGCAATTTATTCACTAAACAGTGGCTTATGATGCCAGACGCGCATATTTAGCCAGAATTGCCAGCTCTTTTGTTTCGTCTAAAATGTTGCAGGTCCGTTGCTAGCTCGCTGTTTAGCTTTTAGAATCGTGAAATCCCTACACATTAATTTCTCCACTGCAGTGACATACAAAGGAATATTTTTTGCTGGAACATAGTGACCTTGAGATTGGAACTGTTGGAAACATTGTTATTCTCAAAGGGTGTACTAAGCAAAGAACAAACAAAGCCTTGATGGAGGTCCTGGGGACATTTCTTTTTATCGTCAGACAATCTATTCCCCACCCTCTTTATTCTTGGGTTATTGTTCCCCCGTTCCTCGTCGAGGGCGTTAATTTGGCAGTTATTGTGAATCCAGGAGAGAAGTTAGCCACAGGAGTATCAAATTAACTTCCTTGACGAGCGTTTATTTTAATATTCTTTGTAAAACGCCTCTGCTGTTTGTGCGCACATTAGACTTTTTTTGCAGCAGCTAAAGTACTAAATTGGAACAAAACTCCCCGGATTTGAGCCTTCATACGCCATTTTTGTGCTGTCTCCCAGCATCCATATTTACACATTGTTTGTTAAACGGAGTCTCCCAGAGATTCCTGGCATTGCGTGCTGCTTTCATTTATATTAATGGCCTTTAAAATCAACGTGAAGTTCGGTAACACCAGAGGATTTTTTCACTAAACTGAGAAATACAATTGTAAATATTGGGCTAAATTAGCCGATCTGGAAAAATTGTAGAGGTGTAGATTTTTTCCAGTTTGGTTACCTTTGCCTTAAAGTGGAACGATCAGTAGTGAGCTTTTGGACAACTTAATAGCTAACTAAATGTTAGCTATTTGTTGTGTTAACTTTTTGTCCATAGAATTGCAGTCATTTTATTTTATAATTTACACTGTATGCCTGTCTATCTTGGCACAGCCTTTGCGTGCCAGAGGTGAGTTGGCAAAACTGTGGCATTTAGAGGTTTAATAGCATTTACATTTTTTTTGTTCATAGAACCTTGCAATTAACTATTTCTGCAAAAAGAAAGCCTTCAAGATATTATTGTAATGACTGCATGCTATGAACTGTCTTTTTTGGTAAAAATTTAAAGAAATATTTAAAAGGATACCATCTATGACTTGTGCCAAAGAAGCACTCCATTGTTATACTAATAGAGACACTATAGTCACCAAAACAGCTTTAGCTTAATGAAGCAGTTTTGTTGCATAGATTAAACCACTGCAGTCTCGCTGCTCAATTCTCTTTTATTTAGCAGTGTTAATTTTGTCTTCTAACATTTTGGGGATTTAGTCAACTGAAACTAGACTAAAACAATTCAGACGACTAAAACGGCTTTTTAGTCAAAAGACTATGGCTATAACTAAATTGTAATTTGCCGCCAAAATTAACACTGCACAGAGGGGCTATGGAAGGGGCAAAAGAGACAGACCAGGGCTTGGGAGAGAGACACCTACAGGGGCTTGAAGGATACAAAGAGACAAAGAGGGACTGGGAAAGGGGCAAAAGAGACAGACCAGGGCTTGGGAGAGAGACACCTACAGGGGCTTGAAGGATATAAAGAGACAAAGAGGGACTGGGAAAGGGGCAAAAGAGACAGACCAGGGCTTGGGAGAGAGACACCTACAGGGGCTTGAAGGATACAAAGAGACAAAGAGGGACTGGGAAAGGGGCAAAAGAGACAGACCAGGGCTTGGGAGAGAGACACCTACAGGGGCTTGAAGGATATAAAGAGACAAAGAGGGACTGGGGAAGGGGCAAAAGAGACAGACCAGGGCTTGGGAGAGAGACACCTACAGGGGCTTGAAGGATATAAAGAGACAAAGAGGGACTGGGGAAGGGGCAAAAGAGGCTTTAACTAAACCCATCGACAAAAATTTACTGGAGATTTCGTCTACTAAAACTAAAACAATTCAGATGCCTAAAATGCGGCTAAAACAAAAATGGCTTTTTACTCAAAAGACTGACTGACTAAAAGCAAATTGAAATTCGTTGCCAAAATTAACACTTCGCACAGCCTTCTTAAACACTTTCTGTAAAAATCTAATGTTTGCACTTCCTTTATTGCACAGTTGTTTAATTTCAGAATCTCTTATCTGATGTACTGTTAATAGCTAGCTAGACCTCGTGTGTGTGATTAAAGTTCAATTCACAGAGCAAGAGATAGAAATACTTCTAAAGCAAGTTAAGATCTGATTGGAAATGAAACCATTTTTTGTCATGTAGGCTGTGTGAGCTAGAGCTGCATTAAAGGGACTCTCCAGTGCCAGGAAAACAAACCTGTTTTCCTTGCACTTGAGAGTCCTGGAGTGCCCCCATCCCATGTCGCTGAAGGGGTTAAAAACGACGTCCCTCCTACTCATAAAATCCTGAGCAACAGTGAATAACCACACAACACAACTCAAAACATGATCTATACCCAAATCAAGTTGCCAGACAGGTACACGGAAGCACATTTGAGTTCACGTGAAACACAGTTGAGTTCCTGTGATGGACAAGACGAACCTGTCTATTATGTTACGTTCCGTAATGTTATGTTTTCTAAAGTTTTCTAATGGTTACACCTACACAATGTAAAGAAGAAATAAAGGAAAAACCCATTGACGGACTGTGACAAAGATGGCATCAATGCTCGTGAGGACTTGTTACAGCATACCTGTACAGCTAGCAACGATGTATTTACACTGAATATGTTTTGTGGCTTCTGCGTAAGCCCGCACAATATTGTCATGTCACTTTGTCCGCCAGGATGCAAAAATAAAGTAATGAAAAAAAAAAAACACTACGTCCCTCGGCGTTAGGTCAGGCTCCGCCCACACTCCTCCCCAGCCAAATGGCCGCCCGCGCATTAGACCTCCCCATAGGAAAGCATTTTTCAATGCTTTACTATGGGGAATACCTGACGCTGGAGGTCCGTGGGGACGTCCAGCGTCGGATAACTGACCGAAGGTCAGTTTGGATTCCTGAAGCCCTCTAGTGGTTGTCTGTTAGACAGCCACAGAGGGCAGACTTCGAGCTGCAATGTAAACATTACAGTTCTCTGGAACTGCAATGTTTTACATTGCAGCACTAAGTGCAAACGGGTCACATCACCCAGACCACTTCAATTAGCTGAAGTGGTCTGGGTGCCTGGAGTGTCCCTTTAACAGAAACAAAAGTGACCTAACTCCTAGATGGCAGAGAATTGAGTAGCGAGACTGCAGGAGCATGATTCATACACTAAAACTGCTTATTTAAGCTAAAGTTGTTTTTGTTGACTATAGCGTCCCTTTAAATACATTTATTATAACACTAGAGTGTTGTACTCTTAATTAGGTTATGTCCCTGAAAAGAGCAGTTACTTACCTATAATCCAGTGGCAATAGGGTCTCCTTGTGGCAGCTCTGCTCTGCTTACAGGGGTTTCATCAGGACTGATGGTCTCCCAGCCATTAGAATGCTTCTTCACTTGGAGAAGCTTTGAGAGGGTGCAAACATGCGCGCAGTGTTTCTTCATAAGACATATTTCCTTCTGTTTTGTGCTTGGGAACAAAATGATCAGGAAGAGTGGAGGGCATAACCTCGTAATTTTATAAATGTGACTATACCTCTTAAACCTCCCAAAATCCCTAAATAATTCAGCATAGAAAGATTTTAAGAAAGAAGAAGAGGGGGCAGAGCCTGACCTCAGATCTAACTAGACGTGGAATGCCTGAGCTCCTGACTTTCTGACTGAATTTGTGGTATTATACACAATTGTGGGGCTTCCACGCTAATTATTCTGTGTACCTATGGTCAGAAGAGACCCAGGGCTAGCTGATTGATTACTTACCTGAATGTTATCCTACACTGTGAGCCTGGGAGCTCTGCTGCGGCCCTCAAAGCAGACCTGTGCAATTGTACCCGCACTTACCACTCTGCCAAGGTTGCTGTGCAGAAATCCCCGTCACTCCAAAATGGCAGACGCCTTTTCCTCTGAGTCACACGCTGAGAGTTCAAAGCAAAGTTCTACCGTGTTGCAGATTCCTTGCGAAGGCTGGATGCAATCCTTCAGCGTTTCTGGCTAACAGTAAAGCACCATGTTCTAGCCACTGAGGCCACTCTGCGGAAGGGAGACTGGAGAATCAAGCAACAGGAGGTGAAAGGGGCCTATTCAGGGCAATACTCGCGTTACGAAACCTGCACGACTTACCACACGCCCTCCCAAACCGAGAGCCACAAGGTACTTGACTGCCTTGCATCGTCCACAAAAAGGCAGATTACCCACGACAAGCGGCTAATGTCATCTCAATCCTCCAACCATACTTTGCTGGGGATAGACGTGGACTGTTGGAGCACCCAAGACTGTGGTACATTGATACCGTCCCGCACACAGGCCTGGGGCTGGAGGGGTCCCCGATCCTGTAGAGAAGTCTCTGTTGATGGTACAGTCACGCTGCTGCAGACAGGAGTTGGCTGATTTGGAAGGGGGACTGCTACATAAGCATTTTGCCACTTGATAATAGCTGGAATTATGTTACTTATTACATATGTCAAGCACATAGCACTTTGTTTTATTTATGCTTTTTCTTGGTTCTCTATTTTCTTTGTTTGACATCAAGCTTCTGCATATTGTAGTGGTATTGTGCTGTATAGGTCATATCTAGTGTCTCAAGTGTCTTAGCAGTGCCACTCGAGTCTTCAAGTCCTATCATGAGCTTACACACGAATGCATAGCTTGCTTTCTGGCTTATTTACAAACATTGTGCATGTTCTCTCAGTTGTCCCACTGTTATATATGTTGATACGCTTGTGGAATGCTGTTGGGGCACCTCAAGCCTGCAGAAACATAAAATAAAATAAATGTTAACAAGAAAGACCTGAAAAGGCTCGTGGTGGTTTATGAAGTAGCAACGGCATTATCTTCGTGATAAAGTCCTGCCTTTATGTCCGCTTTCCAGACTTCGTATTCAGTGACAGAGAACTTGCTATGTCATTTTGGGCAAACACAATGGGGAAAGACACTGAACTGTCGTGCACTGTAAACCGAATTGTAAACCAGAAATATAAATATTGATATGGAGAAATCCACCATCTCGCCAATGCTCACAGTTTGGCTATTGTAGTGTTTCAATTCAGTGCTTAGTGAACAAACTCGAATACATTCTATTCTTACATTCTTTATTCCCGGTAATTCTTTTCCCATACACTCGCTATCAGTTTACAGTGGGGCCATTTCTATGCCATAAAGTATGTAGTGTGGTCAGATTTTCAGCGTTATCCTGGAGTCTGACCATTTTAATGGATGTTATTAAGATTATAGCTGAATGGTATGGAACGTTTGCTTCCTGAGGATTTGCTTAGCAATGCCTTATAATGACTCATCAATGCCTCCTAAATTCCCTTTGTGTCTTGGTGATAGTTAAATGATTTCCAATAATCTAATGTATAGATTGGATGTTGTTATTTCTGTTCATGTAATGAGATTTTGTCACTATATAAATAATTATTTATGATAGCTGCCCACGTAGGTTCAGTGCTATTCATAAAGGATTACAGATGCTTTCATACACACGCGCACGTGCTCTTTCCTTAGAAGGTCATTTTACTCATTGATTTTGTGACTTCGTAGGAAGCAGAGAAGTAAAAATATGACGAATAATCATGAGTGGCCGAGCAGCCGAATGACATGATTATCAATAGCGGCAATGATGGTCAGAGCTAGCACGAGTGATGTAGATAGAATATTCGTGCATTTAATGGTAATGTTTCAGTGTGAAAATGTTAAAACTACTTCTTCGTCTCAATTACACAATGCAGAACGGGAGAGTTTACGGTCAATTGAAAATTTCTAAATGTGGAGATTTAACTAAAATAGAATCTGTTTAAATCCTTAACACCCAACCCTTAATCTCTCAGCACTTAAAAAAATAAAATATAAATATATATTGAATAAAAAGTACAATTGAGTTGGGAAATAACAACCATCACTCTTATTATTTCTATTCAATGATTTCGGATGTATTTTAGAAATTCTTATATATACAGACTTCGATAATATGAAAAAAGCTGAAAGTATCTTGAATTTTTTTTTTTTTTTAAAGTGGATTTTATCACAAGTAACAATTTTTTTAAAATGTAAATAACATTTCTTAGATTTTCTGCATCACTCTGATAGGAGAGCACACATCCAGGCTCTTCTGCAGTGCCAAGCAAGTGGCTGCATACACTGCATTCTGGGATTGTGCTTTGTGGTAGCTCGCAGATGCGCATTTACATATATAAATATTTTTTTTTTTTTTTTTTTTTTTTACTTTGATCATTGTGTTAGTTAAGCAGCCAGCAAATATATAGTTATGCATCTGCAGTCTTTATTACATGTCTGCTGTATGGCGGTGATGATCTTTCTTTATAATCCCCCACTTCCTTCTTCATCAGGAGGACCGGAAGCGTGCGTCTGTCTCTATGGATGAGACCCCCAGAGGAAGCTGGGCTTCCAGTATCTTTGACCTGAAGAACTCGTCTCCAGACAACCTGCTCCCTGGATTACTTGAGAGAACACCAACAGAAGAGATGGATCGACTAAACCAGGAACTGCGCAAGGAGAGCCGCCATTCTCAAATCCTGACTCTTTACTCTGCCCCTGACGAGGTAACATTTTTGATTGGCTTTTTGGTGTTTATACATTAACCACCAATAATACCACTGGAAGGCTTATTATGACTTGTTGTTTATTTGGTCTAAAAAATATGTAATCATATTATGACTGGTGCGCATGTACACACTCCAATATTTCATTCACACTTGTCTTCACATAACTCAACCTTCCCACACATTCCTTCTATACATTTCTCATCTCTAATTCACTCCTTATTCTTCTTACTTTCCAGCTAATTAAGCTTTACCATTTGCTTGGTGTGATATAATTACTGACTAATTTTCACAGTCTCTCATCCTTCAAGACACTCTTCTTTTATATCATTCTAATTATCATATAAGCAATAAAAAAAAAAAAGAAAAAGGATATGTTTTGTTTATCTGACAGATCGACTACATCTAAAAACAAAAAGATATAAAGCGTTTTTCAGCAACACTCCTTACTATTTGGATAGAATGAAACACTGTTTGTTCTGTTAGCGCTGGAAGGAAACTTGTTTCCCAGGTTTTACTCGAACACTTTCAGGTCGCAAGTCGATACAATGGTGATTAATAAATGTACACTTTACCATGGAAATTCATGTCTGCAAGAAACAAGGTTACATTTCCTGTATTTCATTCACAGAGCAATATCATATCACCTTGAGCTGCCTTAGAGTAATTGGAAAACTTCCATTATTTACAACTAAACAAGGACTTGCTTGGCTTCTCTCCTAGTGATAAAGAGACTTTGGGATAGAGGCTTTATATCTCCATTTGGGAATGTTGTCAGATTGTCTATTTAAGACCAGCATACATTAGCTGTGTTGATGATCTTTTTAAAGGGCTCTCTTTTCCTCCTGCACCCATCATTTTGCTGTTCGTTCCTCCCTTCATCCTTCTCTGTGCACTTACTTTCCAGAAGCTCATCTTTCTGTTCTCTTTCTGTATTTTATTCTCTGTTTTGTACCTACTGGTTTCACTCATCCTTCTTCTTTCTCCCAGGACGAAGCTGTAGAGCGAACAGCCGTACCTGAGGTCCCCAAGGAACACTTTGGGCAGAGGATCCTGGTAAAATGCCTGTCACTTAAGTGAGTCCAAGTCTGAACATTCGTTGTTGCATTTACTTCCTTATACCTTTCCATGTGGTTTGTTTTGTGCCGGTTTGTGTTGATACTTGCCCATGTATTGAGACCATTCTGTATACTGACAGCAGGTGTGCCATCCTCCTGTGTAACCATTACTGTGATTTGGGTAACTAAAACCGAGGATACTCAAAGTGCCCATCTCTTCCACAATCAAAAATCACTAATGTGGAAATATGTGACTTTAGCTATAAAGCCTTGGTAAAGGGGTAAAAATAACTTCAAATATAAAACTGTGTTTCTCTTCTTTGCTACAATTCAGAAACTTCTGAAAAACCAGAAAGCATTGACGTTTGTCAGTCACTGTTTAAATAGGAGCTCTATACATATCCCATCCCTTAAACCCCTGCTCAGCAAGCAAAAGTACTTTAATTTATCGAAATTTATGATTGAAACCACTGTGCAAGTCAACAGAAGCCAATAGATCCTGTTGACAAATTCTTCCCAATGACGGCTTACATAGTGTGGGAGACGGGTTGTCGGGGTTATAGCTGTAGCTATTTTGAACAAAATAGATTGTTCATAGTGAGTGGAGTGTCTCTTTAAACTAAGGTCACGTGATTAACAATGTCTTGGGGATCATTCCGTGTATTATTATTTATTTACTTTTATTTTTTTTATTTTTTTTTAATACAAATAACCTCTTCTGGTCTAAGCTAAATTGTTATACCCAAGTTAAGATTGTGATAAATAAAGCCTGAGTTGAATATTTTACGTTTTCCCGCAGTTAACCAGGTATAATCACCTGCATTTAAAATGTCAATTTATAATAGGCTTTACACTAACCAGCAGGTCTTATTATACTTTTATTTACAGATGTCCGCTTACATTTCCTGTCTCTCGTCTTGTAACCTATTTCCCAGCATGCCATTGGCCCACATCCTGCTCAGCTGCTCGTTTTCCATGTGAAAACTGTTTTAAAAGATATTGAAACATGTTGGATTGTTTAAAAAAATTGTTCTGCCAAATTAAGTTGCATAATTTAGCTTACACTAGCTGAGTAGGATGGATTTTTTTTTAATTTTTTTTTTGGAAACTCTGGTCCCTATTTTGGTCTAAAGTCCCTTCGTGACGGGTATCAGTAACAGAACTTCATAGCAATACAAATCACAAACATAATCTGTCTTTACAATCTGTCTGAACAATTAATATATTTATACATGAGTTTGTTCATAGAAGATACTTCAATAATGTTTTATGTTATCTAAATTGTTATCAGTAAGTTATAATGAATCTTACAGTGACCACGAATACCCCTTTAATAATGTGAAATATTGGGGGATGTGTGAGGTTCTGGAACACAGAAAGTGTCTTCTATTAAATCAGGTTTCATATATTGAAAAGAGAGACACACTGTATCAAAGAGTGGGAACATGTGATCCTTCTCAACTTTATACCCCACTCATTGTCAGCTGTATACAACTCCCATCACCAACAGCCTGCCGGAGACCGAGCTAGCCAAAGAATTACTGCTTATCTAATTTGTATTTCCATTGCATGGTTTTAGAACTCCATATAACTTGTAGATATAGCATCACAAAAATAGTGTTTAGGAACGGAGTCCAATCCACATTAGAAAACACAAAATCATCTAGCTACTGTTAATATCTGAAACTGGACAGTGATTGCCTATCGAGGTCTAAGGGGACTAGTTCTGCTGGGTTGTCATGATCCAAATGCACATCATGGGAAAAGTATTTGGGTATTTCAAAGCAGAGCACATTACGCATGGTGCCACATGTCTGTGTGCTTCAACAAATTATTTCTTTATTTTCCAGCACAAAATCAGAGCAGACAGTCCTACAAAAATGATTATTTTTATTATCATGTAATTCTTTTGTAGGTATGATTTGTTGGTTTAATTAGCCTTCGCATTCGTTGTTTAGTGTGTGCCTGTCAGTCAGTAGTATGGTATAACTCGAGGAGCGTTGTGTCTGGTGGATAGTGTGTATTCAGTTTTGTGTTTTGTGACTGTGGGTGTGTCTGGTTGGTGACATTGGTCTGTGATTCTGTCTGTGCAGTATCTTGATTCTGTTTTTCTCATATGTTACCTTGTCTGTGGAATGTCCATCTTAATGCTTATCCTTCCTATAGGTTTGAGATAGAGATTGAGCCAATATTTGGAGTCATGGCCCTCTATGACGCTAAAGAAAAGAAAAAGGTAAGTAGAAAAATATGCCAGCGCCTGGCTCTGAAAGTCATAGATTGGATATATCACAGCCAGCTTTATAGTCATTTAAACATATGATTCTGATTGAGAGCTTGGCACATCTTGGACAGGAAGATTGGAGGGCCTGGTACCTCTAGTACAAGAAGCATTAATGGAGGGCCTGGCACCTCTCCAACTGGACCCATAGGATAGGCAGCCAGGCACATCTAGTATAAAATGCATATGATTCAGAATCTCTAGGACTGGACCCACTGGATACTGGACAGAACTATCATGTAGAGAGCCTGGCACCTCTAAGACTAGACACTTGCAAAATAATATTGTTTGCTGTCTCTCAGATATCAGAAGGTTTCCACTTTGACTTGAACACCGACTCTGTGAAGAACATGTTGCGGGCACAAGGCGGACATTCATCTCCCTCTACACTGGCAAGATCTGCCATCTTCTCCATCACCTACCCCTCTCCAGACATATATCTCGTTATCAAGGTGCCCGCTATTCTCTCTGCGTGTGTTACATAGACTGTGTGTTAGTGTGATTAATGTACAGCTGATATTTGTATTCTGTATAATACACTGGAATGGATGTGACATTTCTATTTTTCTGTTTGTGTGTACGCAGTCATGTATTTATACAGGTGTGTTTGACAGGTTTGTCTTTGAAGGTATGTGTGTATATGTGTCCAATTTGAATATGTATGTGGATGTGAGTATCTGGTAATTCTATGTGATATCGGTGGCACCAAGGTGTGTGCGTGCACATATCAGGTTTACATATACACAGATGTGTGTGTGACTGTTGTGTGCGTAAGACAAAAGATAGACAGGTGCTTGTGTCAGGTTTGTGTGTGTATATATATATGTGTGTGTGTGTGTGAATATATAATGTGGTTCAGAGACAGGTTCCTATGTATGATTCATTTATTCCACCTTTGCAGTTGGAGAAGGTTTTACAGCAGGGGGATATAGGAGAGTGCTGTGAGCCGTACATGGTGCTGAAAGAAAGTGACGCAATCAAGGTAAGAGGCTGTCTGAGAGAGACTCGCACAGAGTGAATACAGAGTTACTGATCTGTTAAACACTGAGTGAAAGAGATCTGTCATTTCTCTGAAATCTGTGAATGTCCATTACCGGTCATTGTAATAAAGTTTTGTAAGTCTGAAGGATTGTCCTCATTCCTGTCTGCAGAACAAGGAGAAGGTAGACAAGCTGAAAGCACAAGCTGAGCAGTTCTGCTCGAGGCTCGGTCGATATCGAATGCCATTTGCATGGACGGCCATTCACCTGATGAATATCGTCAACAGCATAGGAACCACAGACCGGGACTCAGACTCGGACAGTGGTAATGGTGAGAAGGAAGGACCATCTGATATAGAGAAGGCAGATAGTCAGACAAAGCTAGGGGTTTTGGTAAATGAGGTCACGAGGAGCAGAGACAGAAAGGACAAATGGAGAAAAGTGGAAGGGGCCGTTATATTGTTTGCGCATAGCCGTTAGATTGGATAATTAAACAGTGCTCCTTTGACGCATACATTTTGAGGCTTATGGCTATTGCCCATCAGTTGGAGTATCATGCTGGTTTGGGACCTGGGTCCCATGGCCCTGGGTTTAGTGTCTGGTTCCTGTAAGGACATCATGTCCCATAACATTGAGAATTCCTGGAATGGATAAGTAAAGCTGGAGGTACAACAAATAAAAACACATTCACAAAGTCCTTTTTGAAGGGCACTAAACATGTTATTGCAATATTAGAAAACCACTACAACCTCTATCCAGGTGACCTGGAGTTATACAGATCTGCAATGTATTAAATATGCTTCTCTCTACTCCACCTCACTCGTGCTCACTCTACCACATCACATGTGGAGTTGAGGTTTTGGTTACTGAACTTAATTGTGGTTTGAGGTTCTTTATTTGAAGGTTGGTAAAACATGGTTCAGGCACATGTTGTTTGACTTTTTTGTCACACAACTGCCATCTACTATTCGATATTGCTGTGTTTGTATTCAATATTTATCTTACTGCCACTTTATGTATTTGTATGTGTACAACAGATGTTTGCCAAAGACTGAAGTGCAAAGCTAGAACTAGACAGGATGAAGTCTGTCCCTCCCAGCATAGGGTGACACAGACAGGAGGGAGCTATGGGACATGGAGCCTGTCCCTCCCAGCACAGGGTGACACAGACATGAGGGAGCTATGGGACATGGAGTCTGTCCCTCCCAGCACAGTGTGACACAGACAGGATGGAGCTATGGGACATGGAGTCTGTCCCTCCCAGCACAGGGTGACACAGACAGGATGGAGCTATGGGACATGGAGTCTGTCCCTCCCAGCACAGGGTGACACAGACAGGAGGGAGCTATGGGACATGGAGTCTGTCCCTCCCAGCACAGGGTGACACAGACAGGAGGGAGCTATGGGACATGGAGTCTGTCCCTCCCAGCACAGGGTGACACAGACAGGAGGGAGCTATGGGACATGGAGTCTGTCCCTCCCAGCACAGGGTGACACAGACAGGAGGGAGCTATGGGACATGGAGTCTGTCCCTCCCAGCACAGGGTGACACAGACAGGAGGGAGCTATGGGACATGGAGTCTGTCCCTCCCAGCACAGGGTGACACAGACAGGAGGGAGCTATGGGACATGGAGTCTGTCCCTCCCAGCACAGGGTGACACAGACAGGAGGGAGCTATGGGACATGGAGTCTGTCCCTCCCAGCACAGGGTGACACAGACAGGAGCGAGCTATGGGACATGGAGTCTGTCCCTCCCAGCACAGGGTGACACAGACAGGACTGAGCTATGCGACATGGAGTCTCTCCCTCCCAGCACAGGGTGACACAGACAGGAGGGAGCTATGGGACATGGAGTCTGTCCCACAATTACAGGCTTTAAGCATTTGTTTATATGCTGTTTCTGTCTCCCTTTTTTAGAGCGAAAAGGCACATGGAATGAGAGGAAGAGGAAAGCCTTTGAAAGGCTGAGTGTGGGAGATGAAGTCTGTGGATTCACCTCTTTCCGTCCAGCAACACTTACCGTCACCAACTTCTTCAAACAGGTTAGTGCTGTATGCTCAGAGATTATTGTCATGGTTGATTAAGATGTCACAGAAAAAGGCCACTCACGAAACTGCGGTAATGAATGTTCTGCTCCGATCTCTGTCACCAGATCATAGACACAGTATATAATGATGATCAGTAGTTTTGGGGGATTTTGCCCCTCTGTTGCGGCTAGATGACCACAGCAATGAATAGAGGTTGTATCTTGAAATTTTGCAAACCTGAGTTAGCCATTATAGCCATCACCTTTTCATTATTTTCTATGACTATTTTGATAACAATGCCTGTCTATTTATGTACGATCTACTGTTTGGTATTATAGCGGCCTCACCCTCTGTTAGTGAAAACTCTGTGTGACACTTTCTCTCTCAGGAAGGTGACCGTCTCAGTGATGAAGATCTGTACAAGTTTCTGGCTGATATGAAAAGACCATCATCAGTACTACGGAGACTTCGACCAGTAACCGGTACTGCTAATACCCAGTAATACCGTGTCACAGGCTCTAAATAATACTTTTTAATGTTTTATCAAAGATTGTACATATCATTCATTGTAATTTTCATTGTTTCCCTAAAACATATTGGTAAGAAGAGAACTGAATTCCTCAAAGTTCTGATAAATTGTCCAGGGAGTCAGTAGAATGCTGATGGAGAATTTTATTCAGGCACACCTGAGTTAGCATTATACAGAAACCATAATAAGAAACATTTGAGGAAATCTTTAATACTTTATATATTGCAGCTGTGTGAGGCAAGGTGGTACAGGGCGTCAGCTGACATCGGGCATCTTATGCGCATGCGTGGCTAGCACCGCGATTACGTTAGGACAACCCCATAGGAAACCCCTTGAATAAATACTTTCCCATTGGGGTTTCGGGTGACTCTGGATATCCTCATGCATAGCATGAAGACGTCCAGCGTCAGTTAGGCGACCCCAAAGTGCCTCTCGTGGCTGTCTTGACAGCCACTAGAGGTGGAGTTAACCCTGCAAGGTAATTATTGCAGTTTCTCAATAAGTGCAATAATTCAAATTGCATGGTTAAGGGGACAGGGACATTGCACTCAGACCACTTTAAGGAGCAGAAATGGCCTGGGTGACTACAGTGTCCCTTTAATAATCATACCCGCTAAGGTAAGGAAAACATTTTGTATTAATTCAGCGAGTTGAAGACTATTTGTAGCTTTTTTTGGCCTACCTATTCTCAAAATAATCTTTTCATTGTTAGAATCATCCTTAAGTAAAGTTTTATTTCTGCATATCGTGCATACAGAAAGATAAAAATTCATGCAATGTATTTTTTTTATGCATTTAAAATATAAACTGATAGAAATGTTTAAACTGCCTACTAAGCCGGCCTCTCTAACAATGGAGATCTAAATATTGCACGCATGTAAATGTGTCTAATTTGCTTTATGCATTTTATTTAAATGTTTCTCCCTACTCTTTCAGTATGCTCCTATCTCTCTTATTCTATCCCTGACAGTATCTCTTCTTTTCCTATTCAGCACAACTGAAGATAGACGTATCTCCAGCCCCTGATATACCTCAGTTCTGTTTGTCCCCTGAGCTTCGTCATGTTAAACCGTACCCTGACCCACGTGTCCGACCCACAAAGGAAATTCTGGAGTTTCCTCCTCGGGATGTGTACTCACCCTACACTTCTTATCAGTGAGTATCATTTAAGCTGACGTCCCTAAAATATGGCTCAGAACATCAAAAAGCAGAAAAATATATTACAGGTTTTTGAACCTTGTTCTTCAATATTATATTGAAGCATATAGCAAAAAGAGAATTTTAAACCACAACACATCGCTACAGGTAATATAATATCACTTAGTATATGTTAAAATAGTATTTTTTTGACCCAAATCAGTTTGGAAGACCTTTTGTAGAATAATTGCAAACACAACCAGTATATTACTACAGCTGTCTTGTACAGATAAACATTCTGCTGATCTAATTTGGGTTCAGGGGCAGTGAGGATTATTATTTTTTTAATTCTTTATTTATCAGTTCATGCATATCGAGTTACAGAGGTGAAGACAATCAGCAAGTATAACATACATTGAATTACAATGAATGCGTCACTGGTGCGGAGGTTCTACTCTTTTTACATTGGATGATATACACATTCAACTGTTATATGTATATATGTAATACAGCTTTTGACCTTAAATAAGGTTGGCAGGTCTGGTGTGCTTGTGCAGTGTGTGCATAGAAGTATATAAGGTATTGAATTACTTATGAACTGATGGAAATTGCGCCCTGCAGTATAATTGTTTACGTGGGAGCAGAATCAGATCTCTGTGCTCTCTGCCGTTGATGTGTCTCGGGAGCTCTCTATATAGACATGAACTTAGTTTTTGTTTTTGTAGAAGAGAAAATAGAGTGAGTAATGTGAGAAGGACAGGAATGAAGATAGGGAGGAGAGAGAAAAAAATGGGTGAGGGGGAGGCGTGGTGAGTGGTAGGGATGGTCTTCTCGAGCCGTGGCAGGGGAAGCCGCTAACTCTGCTCGTCCAGAGCCTTCAGCAGTCGTCGTGGTTGCCATATTTTATGAAATGCGGGGTATGTGTCTCGTACTTGCGCTGTGAGTTTGTCCATTAAGCGTGTGTCTCAAATTTTTGAATAACCCTGTCTATCTCTGGCATGTCTACATTCAGCCATGTTTGTGCCATTGCTCTCCTAGCTGCCATATTGATTTTGTTCAACAGTTTTTTTTCCTCTGTTGGCCATTCCATCTATCGGCTTTGCTAAAAGGAAGGTCCAAGGGTCTATCGTGATTGGTCTGTGCATAACCTCAGTTAGGATCTATGCGAACCTGTTCCAATAATCTACCGCCCTTGGGCATGTCCACCACACCACCAGCAAGTGTCAGTGGTTGTCTTTCCCATTCTACATTGTTTAACTGGTGTGGAGTACCATCTCCTAAGTGTGTTGTAGCATTGTTCTTGGTGTGTTACACAGATGGAGACCTTGGCGGCTGCCCCCCATATGTCCTGCCACTCCTCGCTTTCCAGTGTTTGTTGCAGGTCCATTTCCTATAGTGAAATCAGTGAGGTTTTTAGGGGCATTTCTCTGTTCATTTTATTTGCAAATGTACAACATTTACCAGCCCATCCCATCAATGCTCTGTTTGCATAAGATGTTGAATATAGCAAAAAAGGCTTTAATTCAGATGAAGAATAAAGTGGTCTTTAATATCATTTTATCCATAAATCCATATTCTTTGTGTTCTTTAAGTATCGCTTGTGAAATCAGTTTTGACAGCTCTTATAGCCTATTAGGCAATGTATACCAATATTTAAACTGGCTGATTTGTTTAAAGGCTACTGAATCATCTTGACACATTTATTAGCATTGTTTATTCTATTTATATGTATGTTGTCTCATTTAAAATTGCATGTAATGTCTTATTTCAACTATAATCAACCACCAGGAAAGACAACTGAGCGTTTGGTTAGTGTCCCCACCTTCCAAACTCTTAGTTAGAGTGCAGCGCTCTATCAATGTCTAGTGAAAACACAAACTTACCCCTTAAAGTTACATGAATAAAATGGGAAAGAATCTAAAATAGTGCAATATTGTATATCAAAAGCAGACTTCTGTACAGTAAGTGAAAATAAACTCACATTTTGTAGAGCCTTTTATATGGATATAGACACTTCAGCTTCCGTGCCTTTAGGGTAGGCAACCATCCCTTTTATTTCTCACAATGGTTCATGTAAAGGAAAAATAGATAAGAAATTTCTAGGTGTAGTATTTCAAGGATTGGTATGAATTTAATCCAAAATAGAGTAAAAATAGGTGCTCACCTTTTGTAGAGCCTTTTAGTAACTGAGTTTAAAGACTTTGTGTCAATTTGCAGGGTGACATTACCCTCTCCGGATCCAGGATACAATGTGGAGATGAAGATAAATAGGTTTCGAATTGCCCTCCTGTTTTCCTCATTATCCAATCGCAGATTGTTCACTCAGGTGTCCCGTATTCATACGGGATGCTTTTTCCTCGGATGTGAATTTCTTTTCTCTTTTTAATGTTTTAGATATTTTTGATAAGGTTTTAGAGATAATGTAAACACATATAACTTCTTTTAGCATCATTAAACCTGTATATAGTGTTTACAATACTTTATACACTTTAGCAATACATAATGTTAGATCATTGCATTTAATGTATACAATATTGAGGATACATACTTTTTATAATTGATTTCTTATGAGTGATATTACAGGATATAGGACTTTTAAAGATCGGCATAATCCGGAAGCAACATAACGCTATGTTTTGGCTGATTTGCCATCTTGGGCTTAGTAGTACGTATAAGGGAACCGGAATTTACGCGACACTTAATAATAGTGTGCACCAAGGAGAACGTGAGGTCATCCGAGAAAAAAGCATTCCGTATGAAAATGGGAGTGAACAATCTGCGATTGGATAATGAGGGAAACAGGCGCGTAATTCGAACACCTAAAAGACGGACAACAGGAAATGGAGAACATATAGATTGAAAAAGCCAAAATTACAGGCAAAACGCGCCTTGGTTACATAGAAGATCAGGAGGAATTTTTATTACTGTATTTTTTTTTATTTTATTGTTATTAATTTGAATATATTTAGAAATAAATTCTACAAACCTATTTATCTTCATCTCTACATTGTATCCTGTATCCGGAGAGGGTAGTGTCACCCTGCAAATTGTCACAAAGTCTTCAAACTTAGAGCCAGTTACTAAAAGGCTCTAAAAAAAAGGTGAGCACCTATTTTTACTCTTATTTTGGATTAAATTCATACCAAACCATACCAAATACTACACCTAGAGATTTCCTATTTTTCCTTTACATGAACCATTGTGAGGAATAAAAGGGATATACCAATGCAAAAAGGGTACAGTTGCCTACCTTAAAGGCACATAAGTTGAAGTGTTTAGAGCCTATATCCATATAAAAGGCTCTACAAAATGTGAGTTTATTTTCACTCACTGTACAGAAGTCGCTTTGCTTTTGATATACAATATTGCACTATTTTATGTTCTTTTCCCATTTTTTTCCATGTACAACCCCTACAAACTTTGAGGGGTAAGTGTGTGTTTTCACTAGACATTGATAGAGCACTGCACTCTAAGTGTTTGGAAGGTGGGGACACTAACCAAACTCTGTTATCTTTCTTGGTGGTTTTATATATTCTAGTGGGATTTTGGGGTACCCACAGAGTGTGTTCAGCAGCTTGGCTAAAAATTAGTAAACCGACTAAGAGCACCATCTTTTTCAAATTCGCTGTTTTCTATATATAATCTATAATAGTATTACCGTTATCTTACACCCATGAACATGTTATTGGAGCACTTGTTTATATTTTATGTAAAATAAATTGTATTAAAGCAGAAATGTCACGTGCAAGATTTCTGCACAAGTTCACTATGGGTTTTGATGCAATGTTTTTAAAAATATCCAAGCGTTTTTGTTTTTTGGATAATTTTATGACATACGGAAAATAGAAACATTAATTGAAGATGAAAAAGTATCTATAATTCCATAAAAAAAGGAGTGTATACAGTCCAGGAACAAATGGCATAGTTGGGCAAATAAACATCAGGCTACGCAAGGGAACACGTTCAGGTTTTTTTTTTTTTTTTTTTTTTTGTGGCCCTGTATTGAGGAATAATTTTTTGTAAATCTGTTTTTATTGATTTTTTTTCATATTGTAAATACAAATAGGGAGCCGTGTCATGTTGGGACTCGCAGGACCCATGTACAATGGTGGCGTTATGACAAGATTATCATTATATACATCCTCGTATATGTATATGGGGGCGTTTTTCTAAATGTGTCATGACCTATCATCGCGATACCCGTGACAACCTTCTTTCCGTGTTGAGTCGCTCTGGAAGTAGCTTTTCGTGTTAACACAAATTAGGGAAGCCTGCTATACCATTTTTATTTGTTTTTAAAGTCGTTCACCTTCATAGATAATCCCATCTATGCACTCCTAAACCGCCCGCTAGTCCTTCATTTGTGAGGACGTGAAGCTACACTGTGTGTGGTGGATGCTACAGAAAGGCACATTGTTCCCACATTTAGGTTATCATATTGAGAACCCTGAAGGCAAAGGTACATGACATCGTGAGTGATAGCTGACTAACCATATTTATCGTGTTTAGTGATGGCTTAGGATCAGCTTCTTCTTTTTTTTTCTTTCTTTTTTTTCTTTTTTTTTTTTTTTACTTGTCCTTATCATTCACATACTTGTACGTGTCCTGTCGCATGTATTTGTCACGGCATGCATACAGAAGTTGTGGGAGATGTCAACCTGATGTAGCCGTCTTGGTCACATTTTAGGCATTTATTGCAACCGTTGTAATGTGAGTGTAGTATCAGTTAGTTTGTGTAGCCTGGAGGTGGATGCATTACTTGGTCTCCTTGCAGAGATGGCTGGGCCACCAAGTCATATAAACCCAATAATGTCCAAGACTGTATTAATAATGTATTGATTTATTAGCAGGAAAATAAACCGGTAAACTCAGTTTGTGTCTTCCTGCATTTCATCTCCCCACTGGGGTATACCTTCAGACATGGACTGTGGCTTGTACGTGTTCTGTGGCTTGTACGTGTTCTGTGGCTTGTACGTGTTCTGTGGCTTGTACGTGTTCTGTGGCTTGTACGTGTTCTGTGCCACATCATGGGAGAGAACACAACTGGCATTCTGGGTAAAAGTCTGTTATAGGGCATCGTCGTATGAGCCGTACAATCAGCATGCAGACCTATGGAATGTTTCCACTTCTGGAACTCTACCTTGTAATCCCAAACTCCAGTCCCCTTCTTTTATTCCAGTCTTCTGTCAGGGCACCGAGGAAAAGGTTGAGAATGCAGGAAAAAAACTGATAGCGAGTCTTTGCAGCCAGCTTGTTAGTTTCAATCTGTAATAGAAGCCTGAAAGACAAAGCTCAGTTATATTAATATTATTTATTTAATTAGTATGTTATTCTTCTCTTTTATAAAATTATACACAGCGCAGCCCCCGCTGGGGCGGGATCCTAGTAATATCTGTATTTATACAGCTTCTTTCTATTACATTATACACAGCGCGGTCCCCTCTGGGGTGGGATCCTAGTAATATCTGTATTTATACAGCTCCTTTCTATTACATTATACATAGTGCAGCCCCCTCTGGGGTGGGATCCTAGTAATATCTGTATTTATACAGCTTCTTTCTATTACATTATACACAGCGCGGCCCCCTCTGGGGTGGGATCCTAGTAATATCTGTATTTATACAGCTCCTTTCTATTACATTATACACAGCGCGGCCCCCTCTGGGGTGGGATCCTAGTAATATCTGTATTTATACAGCTCCTTTCTATTACATTATCTACAGCGCAGCCCCTCTGGGATGGGATCCTAGTAATATCTGTATTTATACAGCTCCTTTCTATTACATTATACACAGCGCAGCCCCCTCTGGGGTGGGATCCTAGTAATATCTGTATTTATACAGCTCCTTTCTGTTACATTATACACAGCGCGGCCCCCTCTGGGGTGGGATCCTAGTAATATCTGTATTTATACAGCTCCTTTCTATTACATTATACACAGCGCAGCCCCCTCTGGGGTGGGATCCTAGTAATATCTGTATTTATACAGCTCCTTTCTATTACATTATACACAGAGCAGCCCCCTCTGGGGTGGGATCCTAGTAATATCTGTATTTATACAGCTCCTTTCTATTACATTATACACAGCGCAGCCCCCTCTGGGGTGGGATCCTAGTAATATCTGTATTTATGTAGCTCCTTTCTATTACATTATACACAGCGCAGCCCCCTCTGGGGTAGGATCCTAGTAATATCTGTATTTATGTAGCTCCTTTCTATTACATTATACACAGCGCAGCCCCCTATGGGGTGGGATCCTAGTAATATCTGTATTTATACAGCTCCTTTCTATTACATTATACACAGCGCAGCCCCCTATGGGGTGGGATCCTAGTAATATCTGTATTTATACAGCTCCTTTCTATTACATTATACACAGCGTAGCCCCCTCTGGGGTGGGATCCTAGTAATATCTGTATTTATACAGCTCCTTTCTATTACATTATACACAGCACAGCCCCCTCTGGGGTGGGATCCTAGTAATATCTGTATTTATACAGCTCCTTTCTATTACATTATACACAGCGCAGCCCCCTCTGGGGTGGGATCCTAGTAATATCTGTATTTATACAGCTCCTTTCTATTACATTATACACAGCGCAGCCCCCTATGGGGTGGGATCCTAGTAATATCTGTATTTATACAGCTCCTTTCTATTACATTATACACAGCACAGCCCCCTCTGGGGTGGGATCCTAGTAATATCTGTATTTATACAGCTCCTTTCTATTACATTATACACAGCGCAGCCCCCTCTGGGGTGGGATCCTAGTAATATCTGTATTTATACAGCTCCTTTCTATTACATTATACACAGCGCAGCCCCCTCTGGGGTGGGATCCTAGTAATATCTGTATTTATACAGCTCCTTTCTATTACATTATACACAGCGCAGCCCCCTCTGGGAGGGGGGGGGGGTGGGGGGGAGGTGAAGGAGGTCCATAGCGATAGATATCAAGCTGACCTTTTTCAGGATGTGATTTAGCTGTATTCTTTGATTTGCTATCTGTTCCTGCTGCTGATTCACTGCTTCAGCTACCACCTGTAGTGTCAGGTGTTGTCGTTCCACTTGAGCCTGAAAATGGCAAAGAAACTCGGAATGAAGATTAATCTCATTGCTGTTAGTTTAAATTGTTCTGATAGGGAGTCAGACAGACCGCTCATAGTGTGCATCAGGTGTCATTTAGCTAGCATGTGTAAAACTGTAAAGGAACACTCCAAGCACCATAACCACTACAGCGCACTATCCAGAGTGCCCTGATGCCTTCCAGTCGAGTTGCCCAACTGCTTTAAATTGTTTGACTTCTTACTTGGGGTCTGTCGGGTGCTGGTCCCTTCCCCCACTACAGCTTCTTACTTGGGGTATGTCGGGCGCTGGTCCCTTCCCTCAGTACAGCTTCTTACTTGGGTCTGTCGGGCGCTGGTCCCTTCCCCCACTACAGCTTCTTACTTGGGTCTGTCGGCACTGGTCCCTTCCCCCACTAAAGCTTCTTACTTGGGTCTGTCGGCACTGGTCCCTTCCCCCACCACAGCTTCTTACTTGGGTCTGTCGGGCGCTGGTCCCTTCCCCCACTACAGCTTCTTACTTGGGTCTGTCGGCACTGGTCCCTTCCCCCACTAAAGCTTCTTACTTGGGTCTGTCGGCACTGGTCCCTTCCCCCACTACAGCTTCTTACTTGGGTCTGTCGGCACTGGTCCCTTCCCCCACTACAGCTTCTTACTTGGGTCTGTCGGGCGCTGGTCCCTTCCCCCACTACAGCTTCTTACTTGGGTCTGTCGGGCGCTGGTCCCGTCCCCCACTACAGCTTCTTACTTGGGGTCTGTCGGGCGCTGGTCCCTTCCCCCACTACAGCTTCTTACTTGGGTCTGTCGGGCGCTGGTCCCTTCCCCCACTACAGCTTCTTACTTGGGTCTGTCGGCACTGGTCCCTTCCCCCACTAAAGCTTCTTACTTGGGTCTGTCGGCACTGGTCCCTTCCCCCACTACAGCTTCTTACTTGGGTCTGTCGGCACTGGTCCCTTCCCCCACTACAGCTTCTTACTTGGGTCTGTCGGGCGCTGGTCCCTTCCCCCACTACAGCTTCTTACTTGGGTCTGTCGGGCGCTGGTCCCTTCCCCCACTACAGCTTCTTACTTGGGGTCTGTCGGGCGCTGGTCCCTTCCCCCACTACAGCTTCTTACTTGGGTCTGTCAGCACTGGTCCCTTCCCCCACTACAGCTTCTTACTTGGGTCTGTCGGGCGCTGGTCCCTTCCCCCACTACAGCTTCTTACTTGGGGTCTGTCGGGCGCTGGTCCCTTCCCCCACTACAGCTTCTTACTTGGGTCTGTCGGCACTGGTCCCTTCCCCCACTAAAGCTTCTTACTTGGGTCTGTCGGCACTGGTCCCTTCCCCCACTACAGCTTCTTACTTGGGTCTGTCGGCACTGGTCCCTTCCCCCACTACAGCTTCTTACTTGGGTCTGTCGGGCGCTGGTCCCTTCCCCCACTACAGCTTCTTACTTGGGTCTGTCGGGCGCTGGTCCCTTCCCCCACTACAGCTTCTTACTTGGGTCTGTCAGCACTGGTCCCTTCCCCCACTACAGCTTCTTACTTGGGTCTGTCGGGCGCTGGTCCCTTCCCCCACTACAGCTTCTTACTTGGGTCTGTCGGGCGCTGGTCCCTTCCCCCACTACAGCTTCTTACTTGGGTCTGTCGGCACTGGTCCCTTCCCCCACTACAGCTTCTTACTTGGGTCTGTCGGCACTGGTCCCTTCCCCCACTACAGCTTCTTACTTGGGTCTGTCGGGCGCTGGTCCCTTCCCCCACTACAGCTTCTTACTTGGGTCTGTCGGGCGCTGGTCCCTTCCCCCACTACAGCTTCTTACTTGGGTCTGTCGGGCGCTGGTCCCTTCCCCCACTACAGCTTCTTACTTGGGGTCTGTCGGGCGCTGGTCCCTTCCCCCACTACAGCTTCTTACTTGGGTCTGTCAGCACTGGTCCCTTCCCCCACTACAGCTTCTTACTTGGGTCTGTCGGGCGCTGGTCCCTTCCCCCACTACAGCTTCTTACTTGGGGTCTGTCGGGCGCTGGTCCCTTCCCCCACTACAGCTTCTTACTTGGGTCTGTCGGCACTGGTCCCTTCCCCCACTAAAGCTTCTTACTTGGGTCTGTCGGCACTGGTCCCTTCCCCCACTACAGCTTCTTACTTGGGTCTGTCGGCACTGGTCCCTTCCCCCACTACAGCTTCTTACTTGGGTCTGTCGGGCGCTGGTCCCTTCCCCCACTACAGCTTCTTACTTGGGTCTGTCGGGCGCTGGTCCCTTCCCCCACTACAGCTTCTTACTTGGGTCTGTCGGGCGCTGGTCCCTTCCCCCACTACAGCTTCTTACTTGGGGTCTGTCGGGCGCTGGTCCCTTCCCCCACTACAGCTTCTTACTTGGGTCTGTCGGGCGCTGGTCCCTTCCCCCACTACAGCTTCTTACTTGGGGTCTGTCGGGCGCTGGTCCCTTCCCCCACTACAGCTTTTTACTTGGGTCTGTCGGCACTGGTCCCTTCCCCCACTAAAGCTTCTTACTTGGGTCTGTCGGCACTGGTCCCTTCCCCCACTACAGCTTCTTACTTGGGTCTGTCGGCACTGGTCCCTTCCCCCACTACAGCTTCTTACTTGGGTCTGTCAGCACTGGTTCCTTCCCCCACTACAGCTTCTTACTTGGGTCTGTCGGGCGCTGGTCCCTTCCCCCACTACAGCTTCTTACTTGGGTCTGTCGGGCGCTGGTCCCTTCCCCCACTACAGCTTCTTACTTTGGGGCTGTCGGGCGCTGGTCCCTCCCCTACTACAGCTTCTTACTTTGGGTCTGTCAGGCGCTGGTCCCTTCCCCTATTACAGCCCACTGTGGGAGTTATGGTGCTTGAAGTGTACTTTTAACTTTATGAGAAGTACCTATTGTTCTAAACTTTGTGAATTTCTGATCTGAAACACTCTAGTTACAGAGTTTGATTCCTTCTTACCTTAAGGGCCAGGGCATCTGGTAATACATTTTCCAGGCTACGAACCCTCGTTTTTAGTTCTTCGTATCCTTTCTGTAAATCTCGGAGCTCTAACATTATCACACTGGAGAGAGACCGGATCTCCTCCTCCTCGCTCTGTGAGGTGAATCAGAACGGGAATACAAATTTAAAAAATGGAGCAAGCAATTTAAAGACCTGAGTAAATGGCTTAAAGGCCAAGATTGGTTGGCTTGCACTGCCTACTGGATGTAATCCTTGTTTTCCAGGGTGATTCAGGAAACACTATAGCGTTAGCAATACAAATATGTATTCCTAGCGCTATAGTGACCTCAGATGCTCAGAAACAGTAGTTAACTTACCTTTTCTCACATGCCATGGTGTCCTCTCCTCTGCTGGCCCCGCCTCCTTAGCTGAGGTAAATCAATTATGATCATCTCAGCCAATCCAATGCTTTCTCATAGGAACATATACAAAGGGTAGTTCACAAGTGCGGCAAAATGACACCTAGATCATTTCATTGAGACTAACTGGATTCTTGACTTTTGATGTCCTCACGTGTTGCTTGAGGACATTGACTATGCTCTGATGCTTCTAATATGGAAGCAAAAAACAAACACGAGTCCTGCGCATTCAGTATAGGTGTGCACACCCAGGTGCTACCACAATATTTTTGAGGACAAAGTTAAAACCGCAAACGTTTCAAGCAGCAGTCCTTTCTCAATGAGAAAGGGCTGCTGCTCGAAACTTTGCTGTTTTAACTTTGTCTTCAAATAAATTGTGGTTGCACCTGGGTGTGCACACCTATACTGAATGCGCAGGACTCGTGTTTGTATTTTGGTTGTATATACACTGTTGGGACTTCAGTGTGGAGTATCTGCAGCACAGGTCTAACTTGTTCTTTGTTTATATTTAGAATTTTGTAGGCATTTTTTGCCTCTACATAGTGATCTAATATGGAAGCATTGGATTCAGTGCTTTTCTATGAGAAGCGTTTGATTGGGGCTTCATTACGATTGTCGCACTACTCTATCAGAAGCATTAATTTGGGCAAAATTGTCATGACCTCATCGGAGGTGGACCTGGCTGCAGAGAATAGGCTTTTTCGATGGATTGCAGGTAACTAGTTAATTTATTTACTATTTTAAAACAAAACGTGGAGGGCCCTAAAATATATAAATAGACTTTCTCACCCATAGTCTATTCAACATGTCCAATCACTTTAAAATAACAGTGGACAAATAAGCAATAATTGCCCGATCTCCACACTCTGACACGAGCCTAATACATCCTAGGGAGACCCCAAGACTCGCCCGGGCCCCATGGGTCGAGAAACAAAAAAGCCAAAGCCTGATAAGCCCCGGTTGGGCATGAACATCGGTGAGTTATGGCGTCTGGTCCAAGGTACCCCTGGCCCCAAGATGGCGTCCCTCCACGGTGGCTGCTTGAACTTCTATGACGAGACATCAGATGAAGCAGAAGGGGAGTTCTTACCTGCACCGACGCTTCCACCACCGGCCCGGACGCAGCTACCGTCACCCGTGACAGACCCTACACCGGTGACTATGGAGGCCATTAGCTCATGGCGGAACACCACAAATAAAAAATCTCGGCCGACGTGGCCACGATACGGGAAGACCTGCGGGGCTTGACTGGCCGGCTCGGAGTTGTTGTTATAAAATGAGCAACAATACCCATGCCAAACTGTTTTACTATGTTTACCGAAAGCGCTGACAACTGCTATTGTGGCATTGTGAGCCAATTTGTAAAGTACTATCTATGCACGAAAAATAAAAAAAAATAAAAAATAAAAAATTAACAGTGGACTTCCCTTTGTCCTTAAGATGGTAATTAAAAATATTTAGCATATGCTAAAAAAGAGCATCAGAGCTGCATGCTTTAAATTGTGGTTTAGCTCCTTCCCCTCCATTCTCTCAGCCTTTTATTTTTTCCTGCCTATTCCTCTGTCACCACCAGGGGTCAGTAGTATATGCAGACATTTTTGATTTGGACAAATAAAAGATCCTTTTCCTACATCGTGACGTTGATTCATTACAGGTCTGTAATCCACACTAGTGACTCATGTATCAGTCCTTCCTAAATGGACAACAATTGTTTGTGAACATGCGATTAGTATGTTAATTAGCATCAAGTGCATCGACTGAATTGATATAAATGTGTAGATCATTTATTCTATACATACAGACTTATTAATAAATGTCCCTCACTCCTACCTGCTCACCTGCAGCCTTTCAACTTCTGCCGCTAGCCTCCTTTCCTCCTGCCTGGCTCTGGCAACCTCCTCCTGCAGCTTTTCCAGATTCTTTTCTTGCCGGCTTCGCCTATCCTCGACCCTTTGTAGTTTTTCAGCGGTGGAACTGTAGGTGTTCCCCACCGCCTGTCCCAGTTGCACCGTCCCATAGACCAGCACATTGACATCTTCATTCAGTGCGGCCCTGCCCTCCACCTCCCATGGGGTAGCCACTAGACCCAGGAGGAGCAGCAAGAGGAACATGGTGCTGGGAGATCTGGACAGAGTGAGAACTTAGACTTCATAGTATTATGTGTTAAAGGGACACTGGGGGTGTGAGTGAGGTCGTTCTGCAATTGTGTAACATGGACTAAAGATTACAGCAGACCAGTGAGGGAGGAGGGAGCAGGAGGACACGATCTGCCTCATTCAGTATTGCCAACGCTTTCCGTTTCATATATATATATATACACACACTCACATACTTTTTATTAACAAATTTTTGAGTTTAATTATACTGCCTGATCTTGTTTCTTTCCGGCTCTAGTAGCCTTTGACTGTATATTACTTTATTTCTGTAATCTTTTCTCAGTTAATGCCTAGACGTGAGACGGTGTCCATTTCTCTGCATCTCTTTCCCTCTCTCTGTCCTCTGAGTCCCTTCCTCTCTCTGTGTGTATATCTTATCCACCCGGTCTCTGTGCCTGAAGCCAGTTAATCTATTGCCCAGTGTCAAAGACCGGAAGGGTTGATGCGAGGATAAGAGCATCATCAATTGTCTTACACCTTTGTCTAAGGCGAAAAAGTGAACGCCTCTCTATTTTCTTTGTCTGTTTCTCTCTCTGTCTCTTTCCCACTCTCCTTACTCTTCATCTCTTCCCTTGTCTTTATCCTCTGAGTTTTTACCCCTCCATATCCACTCTTTCCATTTCGTATTGCTATATTCTTACATTCTCTTTTTTATTAATTTCTTCACCTGTAATTTGTATATTTACATTATTTTTATACCGTGCTCTCCATTGAGATGTATGTTTCCAGTAATGTCTGACTATTTCTTTCACTTATTTGTCCTCTCTGTCTTTGTGAATGGTCACAAATGCCACTCTCTAGACACAGGTCATACTGTTACATCAGTTCATTCTCTGTCCCCGTTCTAGTCTGCTGTCATTGCAAGGTAAACATGGTTATCACTGCTCTGAGGTCACGCAGAGTTAACACTGTCTGCCTCCTTTCTATTGGCTGGCTGTGCTATGCCCATGATGTGTGGTGTGACGGCCAAGGTACTGTCCTCCTGCCAACCTGTGTGAGGCCGAGTATAATCTCTGCTAGAAAAACCAACACGCAATGTATAATTTGGCTGTAAGAATGCTTTGCCTTTATTAGAAATATTTAGAGGGGTTTTTTATTTCTGTGCACATTTCAGATTTTCAAGGGACTGTATGTGTTATCCAGGGGTGGAAACAAAAGAATATGTCCCGTTCTTATATGTGTCACCCTGTCACCCAGAGCTGGGAGGGACAGACTCCATGTCCCATAGCTCCCTCCTGTCTGTGTCACCCTGTGCTGGGAGGGACAGACTCCATGTCCCATAGCTCCCTCCTGTATGTGTCACCCTGTGCTGGGAGGGACAGACTCCATGTCCCATAGCTCCCTCCTGTCTGTGTCACCCTGTGCTGGGAGGGACAGACTCCATGTCCCATAGCTCCCTCCTGTATGTGTTGCCATGTACTGGGAGGGACAGACTCCATATCCCATAGCTCCCTCCTGTCTGTGTCACCCTGTGCTGGGAGGGACAGACTCCATATCCCATAGCTCCCTCCTGTCTGTGTCACCCTGTGCTGGGAGGGATAGACTCCATATCCCATAGCTCCCTCCTGTATGTGTCACCATGGTTGGAAGACTGTTTTTTTTTTTCATTGCTCTTTTCTGTGTGTTATACTGGTGGGCCCTCAGGATGAGAAAATGTGTAGGAGCTATTTTAAAGGTAGGTGTATTCTGTCTGCTATATTTGCACTCTGAATTGCCAAAAATGTTTTATTATTCACCTTTTTTTTTTTTTTTTTTAAAGGCTATTTTCCTATTTTGGTTTTGTGTTTATGGACGTTTTAAGTGACAGACTCCATGTCCCTATGTCCCACTGTGGAGAGAGAGACAGGCTTTATAACCCACCACTTCCTATTATCAATCCACAGGAATCTCCTATATGTGTATCCACGGAGCCTGAACTTCAGCAGCCGGCAGGGATCAGTAAGAAATATTGCAGTGAAGGTCCAGTACATGGCAGGAGAAGATCCCAACCAAGCCATGCCGGTAAGAATTTGAGGATATAGAGAAAGGAAGAGTAACACTAATGAAACAGAGAGAGTTGGTGGAAGGACACTTGGCATCTGAGATTAGAATAGCGAGGAATGGGATTATGATAAAAAATAATTTGTTCTTTACACTCCTTTCACCTTGGCTGCAGGTAATCTTTGGAAAATCAAGCTGCAGCGAGTTCTTCAGTGAGGCGCACACCGCCGTGGTGTATCACAACAAGTGAGTATCACCGAGTAACACTCACGTAATGCAAATACACAGTTGTCTATTCAATAAACACGAAACGGCAACTGAATTATCACAATATATTTGTTTTATTTTTGTAAACATTTTTTATTGAGAATGCTTGTAACAAGTTGTACAAAAATACATTGTGAGTTAATCAATTAGAGAAAATAAAATATCAGAGATGTTGGTATACAGTAATGATAACAATGTATCCGTTTTAACCCATTCAGCTATTCACAGAAATAAAATTCACTAGTTCGAACCAAATTAGCATTTCCATTAAGCTGCAGTTTGCTTATCTGTTGAAATCAGCTGAATCTCCATTGTAACAGGGGTCATTCAGCAATTCATAAATATCCAAATCTGAATTTGTCCATATTTGGTTCTACTAATTCTTATAGTACAGATTGGGGTTACTGCACCGAAAATCACCGCATACTAATGCCATATCCCCCTTAACCATGTTAGGATACCCCGACTCTAACCTACTCTTACGTTAGAGGCATTTATTTATTTTTATAACAAGAAATTTCAGCTACAATTTGTCTTCTATTTGGTTGGAAATGAGTTGCATATTGTCTGCGCTATTTTGATCTGCAGTAACTAGAGCTATTTAAAAAAAAAAGCCAAGATCTTTTTGGTGAATACAGTGAACCGCAAGGGATTTTAACAACCGAATGCAGGCAAATTAAGCTGTATGAAATCAGTTGAATTTGCAAAAGCAAATTCGGCGTTTATTGAATAGACCCTTTTTGTATCTTCAGTCACTAACTGGAAGGGACACTGTGTATTTATCAATGTCTCAGAGCACCCTATTCCTGTATTGATTCTTTCCACCAGTTTATATTCACACCTACTCCTTTATCTATCCCTATTCTCTGTCCTCCCTTTATCCATGTTTACAGTGTCTCCTTAACTTGGCTTTTAGATCTCCTGAATTCTATGAAGAATTTAAGATGAAAATTCCAGGCAATCTAACAGAAAATCACCACCTCCTCTTCACTTTCTACCACGTCAGCTGTAGGCAGAATCAGAGCTCGGGGTTGGAGACTCCGGCTGGGTATACGGTGAGCGAGGACAACCTGCTTTTACCATCGTTAGCTTTATCAGTGTGTAAGAGGGAAGTTTATCGACCTATTATACTGAAACAATGCCCAGCACATAACATCCACGGAGTGAGCTCTATAGGACCAATCGTTAAATACTATAAGAATGTCACTTTGTAGCAATTTGGATGTTTTTGATTAACAGCTAGTTCTTTCAGTTTAGTTCCGCAGTGGACATTGCCATCCGAGCTAGTGGTATTGTCCCCTGACTATAGCGAGCTTCCTGTCCTTAATACAGTGTGCAGTGCTGAGAAATACATAACTGACAGACAGTGAAACGGGGAAACAATGAAGGTGGGCAGAGCGATATGAGGTGGGAAAGAGACTGAGACAGAAAGAATGAGCGCGAGATACGATGAAAAGAGACAGAGGTAAAATAAAATAGACCGGGATGGGTATGTGAAGCATATATTATGGAGGAAAATAACATTAAGGGAGATCTGGGTACAATGTCTTGTGGTTTATTAATGTCCCCAGAACCCAAAGACATAAATATTTCCTTCCTTAAGTCAGCCTTATGCATCTTTATATTGCATTTAATTTTTATATACTTTTCTTGAATGGAATTTGCATAAAACGTATTATTATTGTGACATATTTTTACAAGAGACGTTTGGCACTGTTTGGAGATTACAGTACTCAAACAGACAAAGTTAACAGGGTTGCATGAACAAAGTTGGGTACATCTTGTACTTTCTATCTGGCTACAATCAGTAATACGATTCACCCATATCGAGACAGTAACCCTTTGTAGGTAGGTGAGAGGGCTACTGACCAAAGTGGCCGTGAATTGTTATAATTTCCGCCAGTGTACATTCTGCCTCTACGCTTGTTTCCCACTAAGCCCCTCCCCCATCTCTCTTTATCTCTCTTTATCTTTTCCTTATCGTTTTTTTTCTCTGACTGCATTGCAACGTAAATAGTATTTATATCAAAAATAATAAAAAAAATAAATAAAAAAAATTAGTTAAAGGCCGTAAAGTATAGTAATTTACGCTCAGTGGCTCACAACCTCAACAAGGTAAACAGTTGTCCAGCTATTATGGCATAGGACTGGTTAACCACTACATGTAGCTATTCCGCAATCCGTGCCCACTACTGACTGGATCGGGTGAGCGCAGGCACCGACACAAGGTCCAAGCTGGAATACGAGATAGGAGTTAGAAAAAAAAAATGCAAACCTATGCATACATTTGTGTATTTTCCTTTTGAAGTTGGCTAGACCAGTAGCCATGCAAGTGTGCTTGTTGCTCACCCCAATCCGCATCACTCCTCAATGCATTTATCCCCACCTGACTCCCCACACCAACCATCAATTGAATGTTTGTTGATATTGTTGCATTTTAGTTGTTGCCAATTCAGTACACATACATACACAGACACATAAACGAATACATGTGTACGCCCCTAAATGGGCAAATATACACATACATAAACAGATACATATACACATATAGACATACATCCACAGACGCACTCGCACTCTCATGATAGGGAGAGAATGCATCTTACAGAAGATTATGATTTATTTTATTTATTCATTCCTTCACTAAGGGGAATCCACTATATTTATTCTCTCTATAGATAAAATGCAAAAATAGGGGGGCGGGGCTTGGGAGCAGAGCTGAACGGACGCCATCTCCATCAGCTCCCGACCTCGCAACGATTAACCTGTGAATATCACGAGCATCTCAACCCAATCGAAGACATTAAACCCACTCCGAGTATTGGGAAGCCGAGAGGAGTCGACTAATGCCCTTCTTTCACCAAACAAAGCCGGGAAAGTTGAAACAAAAACACCGGGCCTACCTCACACCCACGAGATACAGCCTGGAGACTCTCCTAGACAACATCGAGACTCAATACCACCCGGACTCGGAGGAGACTGTCACCGCAACACACAGCAGCCCCACTGCAACCATGGGGCGCCGCACACAGAAACAGCACCCGGCATCGGCAGCAGACCAGCCAAACATCGGGGAGATGCTGCAACGACAAGCACCCTCCAAAATGGCCACCACGAGAACCTGCACAGAAGGCCCACCGCCTGCACTACCGGCGATAGCTCACTCACTGGAGCTAAGGCCTGAGGACACGCGACCCAACTCACCCCTGGCTTGCACAGAGCTGAGCGACAACACCTTCGCTACAAAACAAGACCTGCAAAAATGGATGCAGGAGATTCAATCCTTGCTGGCCACGGATATTGGTACTCTAAAGACAGATGTACGTCAAACCGCGGAGCGGGTGAGTGCCATGGAAGGGGACATACAATCACTAACCAGGGGGGCATCAAATCTCACTGAAGCCCTGCAATCCCTGCAGACACCCCACCAAGCACTAGCGACACAGGTGGCCACCCAGGAGGACCGCCTGCGTCGCAATCATATTAAGCTTAGGGGAGTGCCGAAAGGAATCACCTCAGAGGAGTTGCCCCACTTTGTAAGAAGGCTTTTAACCACTATACTACCACCAGCTATAGCCAGAAAACTCACACTAGAGGGCATATTTCGCCTGCCAGCAGGGAACAACACACCTGCCGCAGAGGCAAGAGACGTTATCCTGAAATGTGCCACGACACAAGATAAAGCAGCAATAATGGCAGCAATCAGAGGCAAGACTCCCCTACCATTCGAAAATTCCAACCTGTTTTTTTTCCAAGACCTAACTCGAGCGACACTGCACTGGCGAAGATCGATAAAGCACCTAACAAGCTGCCTGAGAACTGCGGGTATACAGTACAGATGGGGCATGCCGCGGACTCTGCTGATTACACACAATGGAACTATCCACAGAGCCACATCGGAGACAGACATACTTGCAGTCCTCACACTTCTGGGACTATCGGACGCTCTCCAGACAATCGCCCAGACAGGAACATCCCGGATGGGAGATCCAGCCACCACAAGACCATTTACCCCCCGAGCCCCAAGCACAGACTCGGAGACCTGACAATGCCTGCAAGCGAAACTAGCCAACCCGGCTAAACCGGACTCTATCATACCTGCCTACAGAACTGTTATTCTTTTAGTATAGCTGTTTTGTTATTTCGTTATAACCGTTATAACTTTTGTTCTTCATCCACATGGTACACACACACCCGGTGACGATCACACAACACCTCACTCCCAACAAGCTCCCAACAAGCTCCCTACACCCCCCCCCCCCACTCCCCCGTAGCCCCCCTAGGTTAGGGGCTTCCACTATCGTGGTAACAGCCGTGACCTCACACTAACGTTCCACCACAGCCGACCAGCACATAAAGGGCGATAAAACCACTGGTAGACTACCCTTGACTACTCATGAACACCAGAAACTAGTGCACTTACACATAGCAATAGGTAGCCTCACCAATGGTACAAATTTGTGACTCTAACTACAACGAGCAGAAATAAGGGCTAACACTATTCCATGAAGGGCTATAAACCCAGGAACATATGTAAGCACTAATATCCGCAATTATTACGCAACATGTATAAAAAGAAAAATATGTGCTGATCAACTTGACTAAATACTGTGAAATGCATACTCTTATAAACTAAATTGCTTTATCTCCTGTATATGTCAATATAATGCATGAAACCTAATAATGCACAAACAAAATAAAGAATTAAAAAAAAAAAAAAAAAGCAAACATAACGGGTCACACAACATGCACTCAATATGTACAAGAAACCGCTACATGCATGAGAATAGGGTTATGCACTAGAATACACAGTGATTTCTGCTATAGACGGAGAGATTGGAAAATAAACAGAGATTTCAGCTATGCACGGAGAGATCTTAATGTTCATTAATGACGAGATACATGTTTCTTCCTTTTGACCTTTCAGTGGATTCCTCTGATGCAGCATGGAAGGCTGCGCACTGGTCCCTTCGCACTTCCTGTGTCCGTGGAAAAACCTCCCCCCAGTTATTCAGTGCTGACCCCTGATGTGAGTATACCACGCTGGGGAAGGGGCTATGATACTTACCAGATCTGCAGATAACCTGCATTCCTCACTGGCAGAGTCAGACTTAAAGTTTATTTATATTGTTAAAAGGGCGCAGCGCTTGCAAAATGCTAACCTTGCTTCCTGTCTCGCCTTTAGTCATTTGCATTTGGAGCACTCCTCGTTCACAGGACCATGGGTTGTCATTCCTTAAATATATGGCAGTAAAACTTTTAATAGTATAATAAATCTTTGTATTTGTTAATTTGCGGGATGAACATGCAGGAGATTTTAGTCTGTAGATTTACATTTTAGTAATATCATAGCAGTGTTTGTTCTGCTTCAAATTTTGACACCGTTAAATTTCATGACAGAAACTTTGTCACTTCCAAACTGCTGTGTTTTCTTTCATCCTCATTTACATCTTTTTACTAATTAAATATGTCTCATCTCACTCCATCCTCTCTGGCAGCATCCCCTATCCATCCTCTGTGCAAACCCTGACCAAACTGTCACCCACACATCTTCTCTATAGCTCCCCATTCTAATGGAATGATCTATTCTCATCAGACACACCTTTGGGCTTCAGTCCTTTTAAGGAAGCCTCTCCATCTAATTCCTCTACCTATAGCCAAGTACCCTGTCACACCTCACACTGTAGTGTTTCCATAGGGTATTCATAAATCTGTTGTTATACCCCATTCCTAGTTGAACTAAAAACTCCTATGCATTTGAACAGAAAGGGCAGACGTGTCCTCTTCTGTCATATATCAGGACCTCCTCCCCACAGGCCCATAGTCTTCTGGCTTTGTGAATTGTCAAAAGATTAGAGGTGAATGTAAAATTTTAAGCCAAAACAGGGGAATTGAAAACCTAGTTGTCTTGGACAATTGTTCCAGTTCCGCTTTTGTTTGCCAGAAATGTGAAATCATCTTTGAATTCCTGACATTTTACACTTCATTGAATTTTGTAAATAGTGGTTTTCTTGCTATGAACTCTGTCATACACTCCCCAAATACTTCCAGCTGATACAAATGCGGGAGAGGTGCATGAGAAAAGCAGAATTTGGTCCTAAATCTTTGAAATGTAACCCTTTTAAATTGTAGATCTTTTCCAAAGATCACCTACAACGAGCAAAACAAAACCTCCATCATGAGTGAAATACTGCTTTAATCCCCAAGTCCAATAATCGAAACAGTATACAGAATAAATCTGAAATATCCCAAGATTTTCTCAAACTGTTATTTAACGGAGGTGTGACTTGTCAGAAATTGAAAGTAGAGTAAAGTGAATTTCAAATTCTAAGCCAAAATGCTGAATTGGAAAACCTCTGTAACTTGGTTATGTTTCCAGCTTAGCTATTTCACTCTAAAATTTGACGAGAAGTCAAACCTTAATGAGTAGCATTGTATGTTTTCCTGCAGCAAAATTACCTGTACAATAAAGTCTCCAATTTGTTTATTTTGTAATTGTAAACATATAACAAAAAAATGTATTTTTGTACTTTTCTCCCCTTTTCTTTTACTCATTCCTCCTTGCCTCCACTCGTTTTTTACGTGTATAATTTTACATCAAGTTGTTTATTTTTTTACTGCCAGGTTCAGCTTCCTGGAATGAAATGGGTGGATAACCACAAACCAGTTTTCACGGTGGACCTTGTGGCTGCTTCCTCTGTCCACACACAGGTCAAGTACATTGTGGCCTTTTAACCTCCTAACGACCATTGCTATAACCGTCTGCTTTTAGGAGACACAAAACAAGCCTGCTTGGATTTGTTCCGTAGGTACCACACAAGCCATTTAATTGCAATCTTTCTGATGTAGAAATACAACAGATGGATTGCAGCTCCCTGGATGACATTCTGTGCAGCAATATTTTAGGAGAAAAAAAATGAAACTTTGCAGGTTGAGGAATAAAGAACTTAACAAATGATCATTTTTAGTGATGGAAAATTCAGAATAAAATCTTGTGCGCTGTAAGCTAACCTACTCATTTCACTAAACATGCAGGTGCTGTAGATTACATGATAGTCTGCCATCTGCTGGTCAGAGTCTTCATTGCACTTTGCAGTTTTCTGTTTTTAATCCGGTGTATTTTTTGCCGTTACATCCCATACCCGTGAGGCAGGTCAAGATCTGGCAACTATGTGGGTTTATGTGTGTGAGCACATTAAAACATATCCCTACCGTAACCAGTATTTACATTAACTAGCTGCATACTGGTATGTTTGTTTGACACATGCATACACAGTCAGGACTCGTCACACTATGTTACTGTTAGTACAATAAATACGGTATTAGAATGATCCGAAATACAAATTTATTTTGCATTTATATAAATGGATCTCAAAATAGTTTTGCGTGCACTATTCTCATGATTGAGTTTATCTCTATATAAGAATCCATCCTGAAGTTCTATTTCCTGTTATCTCTGTAGGACCCTCACTTGGACAAGTTCTTCACTCTTGTCCAGGTTATGGAGGAGCAGAGCTTCCCCTTTAGACTGAAAGATGCCATCATTACAGAAAACAATGTGGAATCAGAGCTCCGTAGTAGTATGGGCAACCTGCGTCTTGCTGCGCTCGGGCCTGCTGTCTGCTTCTGCCACCAACTGCTGGACAAACTCATACTTCTCATTGTCCGCCCCCCAATCATCGGGGGACAGATTGGTTAGTAGAAGCCCCTGTTTTCTATCTCTTTCTCATCCCTTCCTCTGTCCCTTTTACTCTCATATAGTGTTCCTCTCCCTCATTTACAATGCAGGACCTAGCTTCACAATTGTCATGTTCTCTTTTTGATTGCAGTAAACCTAGGCCGTGCAGCCTTTGAAGTAATCGCCCTGCTGGTGAGCCAGATTCACCGTACCCTTGAAGGAGCTCAGGACCAGCATGGCAGGAATGGGCTCCTGGCATCGTACCTACATTTTGCCTTCCATTTACCCAGTGATATGCCTGCACAATTGCACAGCTGTGAGTGTATGCTCTGCCAGTACCTGCTCGTTAATGCATGTTTGACTGCAGAGGTGGGAGTGTGTGCTTTGAGAGTACGTGCACAGTTGTGAGTGTTTACTAGGTATCTGTGCAGAGTTAAGCGCATGCTGAGAAGTGAATCAATTTTATGAGATCCTGCACAAACCATCTCAAAATACAATGATGCATGTAAATTCTCAAACTGCGGTCTGCATCCTACTGTATTTAGTGATTTTTGTCACTAAAAACTACTTTACTTTAATCAGTAACACATACAAACTTATTTATTTCTATTTTACACTATATATAGTGTTGTTTATGTTTTGCGTTTATTATTTTACTGTATATATAATGTTGCAAAAAATATAAAGTACTAATAATAATCTAATCTATTGAGCTGTGCAATTGACAATGAGCTAGAGTCCAGTGGTCCCCAACCCAGTCCTCATGGTCCACCAACAGTCCAGGATTTATGTACTTTCTTTTTTTATTTAAATAAAGATACTGACAAAACCTGGACAATGTCTTAATCCTGTTGATTAAAGTGAAGTCCTTTTTTTTATGACACATTTACTGTTGTTTGTCAACAGCAAATGCAGAGAGTGTGTTTTGCTTGTTTAATTGCTGTATGTTTTGGATAGATAATCTCAGTCATTGATGTATTTTAAGCCCAGCATGTCTTTAAGCCACTCACTACTTTTCGCCTTTTCCTTCGACAGCTCATCCTGGTTCCACGGCCACGTCTGCTGTGCACTCTGCCACGCTCTCCCGTGCTACTGGCCGCCCCAGTAGCCTTAACCTTGCTCGCTGTAGGAGCATCAGCAACAGTAACCCTGATCTAACGAGCACTCCAGATTCCACGGACGATGAGGAGGTCCAGAAAATTATGGGGGGCAAGGTATTAACAAGTCATTTATCAATATCTCCACATCATCTGGATTTGGGATCTTGCTAGTGGAGGGAAAGTAGTACCTCGGATTTTGGCCTGTTATTTCAACGATTCTCTCTTCCCCCCCTTCCCCCACCTTATTCTTCTAATCTTGCCCTCCTTTTATTTTATATGCATTTCTTGTGGTTTTCTTTCTCTCTTTATTCAACTACACCTTCCTTTTTTATTTTCCTTAAAATCTCTTTGAAACTTCATCTTGTTCCATTTTTTTTCTTTGCACCTCCTGTTTCACTTTGTCTATGTAACCTCTATCTTCTGTCCAATTTCCCACCCAAATTCCCCATGCATGGTTTCTGCATTCTACTTCTTTTTAATATTGTCTTCTTCAACATTGTACTTTCCTAAACTCTTCTTCTACCTCTTTTGTATCTTTGTTTTCACTTTTCGGCTTTTACTTTCTTTTGTGGTCTCTCTTCCACTCTTTCCTTTCCTCTCTTGTTGACTCTGAGACCTTTTCTTCTTTTCGTGTATCTTCCTCGGGCCTCCCCTTCTCTTTCTTGCAGGGTATCGATCGCTCGCACTCTTGGGTGAATTCTGCTTATTGCCCAGGGGGTCCAAAATCTGTGCAACGCCGGACCCAGCCCAGCTCCAACACTGAGCTCCGACAGGTGGCACATCCCAACTATCCATCCTCACCCTTTTTCTTCCATGCATGTGCCATCATTTTCTTGCATGCCCTGTGCTTTAATCCATCTCATCCATAGATGTGTTGTGCTATCATATATTGTTATGTTTCCATATTATCTTAACTGCCATCACTATGTAATATCATATTTGATATACTCGTCGCTGCTAGTGTGATTTTACAATTATAATGACAATGTCTTCTCCATCTGTACGGTGGTTTTACAGTACATTTCGTTTTTGGGCAGGGGGTGTATAGAATAAGTGACCATGTTGGATGTAATTTATATCAGAGACTTATTTAATTCCCCTGTTCAACCGGTCACATACTAACATTTCTGTAAGACGTCTTCACCATCTTTTATAGGAAGTTACAATCACTACCCTGGGCTTCAGTTGCATAAGTTCTGATATCTCTAATAAAACAGTCAAAGTCATGAATTTGTTAGATTTCTGACATGGGGCAAGTGGGCATGAATCATAAGCTTATAAGTGAGACCTATGACACTGTGTTCTAAACAACCTCGAGCTGTCCTTTAATTAGACAAATCGAACTTCAAGTTACTCACTCCTATTTCCGCCCTTCCACGCTGCTGCCGGCCACTGAATTTGGATTTGGTGGATTTATGACAAGTGAACGGACCTCACTGCTGGAGTGGTCATGGCAGAAGATTTTTTTTTTTCTCATTTTATATTTATTCATTATTTTGGTAATGAGTAATAGTAGTTTTACAGCAGTAGATGGAATGTAATAACCATTATAAATCTCTGAGATCTATAAATGAATAAGACAATGTTAATAGAGGGGGATTGCTCCTCTTTAATGGTGGATATTGTTTAATACGTGTATTATGCACTGCTTGAGTTTAAAGGTAGGTTGTAGACAATTCATATGGTACCTTTATCACTCCTTTTTATCATCTCTCTGCTTCCCTTCTCTCTCCCCTCGTATCTCATTATCTCCTTATCACATTAAACTCCATTTCTGACGCACTTATCTCATTTTTCATCCACATCACCCTTCCTGCCATCCTCCCTATATAGGCTTACGAGCGGAGCCCTAACCGCACATCCTGCTTCTTGGAGGGCGGATCCATCACTGCCCAACCACGTCCAACAGCCAAAAAGGTACAGTTTGGTGGTTGAGTCATTGACAGGACAGCGGCAGGGCTTGTGAAATGGCCGGCTGAGAATTTGAGTATTGTAGTTACCCAACAGCTGGACAGTCAAGGTTGAACAGTTATGTTATAGAACGTAGAGTGATGAGAACATATTGTACACATATAGGTTCTTACACAAAATAAAATAATAATGTGCATTACATAAGGTTCTGAATATACACTGTTATGTTTCCTATTGGTTTGTCTGGGACTTATTACACCTGCTTAATATAAAGGGCCTCTGCCTAGTCCCATTTGATAAATGTGTTGTTTGATTATAATGCCAATATAATAATAATAAAGATGATATTGTCTTCCTGTAAGGTTAGATTATCCCCCCCCCATGCCATACTAGAATCCATCCGCTAATTAACCATGATACATCTGCATCTAACAGCCTTTCTAATGTCTTTTCCATATCACGCATAACTCTTAATTGCTGTTATATGTTATTGCAAATTCAGCTACTATAAAATTATATGGGAGAGACTGGACGAGGCAATGTTCATCAGAACAGGATAGTGAGACTTGACGGGGGACAGGAAAAGCAGGGGTCAGAAAGGGCAATGTTCATCAGACACGAGTTATTCGAGGGTAAGAGTGACAGGGGAGAAGATGGGGGCAATGTCCATCAGACCTAAGTGTAAGAAGGACAGTGGGTAGGAGGGGGCAATGTCCATCAGACCCGAGTGTAAGCGGGACAGTGGGTAGGAGGGGCAATGTTCATCAGACACGAGTGTAAGAGGGACAGTGGGTAGGAGGGGCAATGTTCATCAGACACGAGTGGTAAGAGTGAGACAGGAGGGCTACTATCTATGAAGCTATCCCACCAGGGTGACAACTCAGAGGATGCCAAATTTACCTTACCCATGGTAACATGGGAAATAACTGAGCGTCCACTATCAGGGTGAGACAGCCAGTGGTAGGCTATTACGCAAATCCCACCTCAAGAACAGTTTATGTCCAACTCACCAAATGGTGATACAGACGCAAATTATCTATATTTATCCGCACTGATACAGATAGATGGGAGGACTACAGTGATAGTTGCACTGACTTCGCATTTCAGTATCAATCACTGCTCACTTTAGGTTTTGTGTTGATCAATAATACGTGTTTTCCTCTGCAGCTCTTACATGAGGAATTGGCTTTGCAGTGGGTGGTGAGTGGCAGTGCTGTGCGTGAGGCAGCTTTAAGTCAGGCTTGGTTCTTCTTTCAGCTCATGGTAAGTCACTGGGTGGTCCAAACCCTCTTCAATGGCTGCTTTTTTATCATGGTACTGCTGGGAAAGAGTGCATCAAATGAACCAACATGCATTTGTAATCTGTATTATAATATTGTTGTTAGTCTGAATATTGGAATAAAAGTGTATCTGCATTTCTTCTTCTTTCTTTAACCGTGCAGACCAAGAGTATGACTCTTCACCTTCACAACTCTGAAAGATTGGACGCCCCTCGAAAACAGAGATTTCCAGAACGGTTTGTTGACGACATCCTGGCTCTTGTGACCAATATTTGCACAGACATCACCAGTAGATATCTCAAGGTTGGTCCCCAGCTTTTTCTTCAGGGGTTAATTTTGTGAAAAACTTTGGTCTGGAATTAAACATGAATTATTATGAACATTAAGAGTAATGTATCTTATCTCAGTCTATTAGAACCCAGCGCAGGCTGCATTTTCTATTCTAATGACTAGTGAATAGATCCAGCTGTCTGTTTACATGCTTTATTTTGCTGTGCTTAATTTCACATTTCTTTTTTTGACTTTCTCTTTCTTGATCCTTTTTTTCAGGATGGAGAGTTAGTTGAGCGTTTAAACAGCAGCCTTGCCTTCTTCCTAAACGATCTCTTGTCCCTGGTGGATAGACATTTTGTTTTCAATCTCATCAGAACTTATTACAAACAGGTAATGTTCTCTCCACGGAATACAACTCAGCAATGTGCTTCAGTCATATAGTCTGTGACATACACAAAATGAGGAGAAGCACTTTTTAGATTTTAATACTTATTGTACTTATCCCTTATATTAAACAAATATGTATTTCTGGGGTGTGAAAAATAGAATGCACACCTCCCAGCATTAGGAAGAATGGAGGCAGGTAGAGAGCCTACCCAATAAGGAGACATGTCAGGCTGCCATGCATGCAGACTGACAGAAAGGTCCTCTAGCTAGCCCAATTCTGAGAGCTCATTATGATCACTGCCCATGGTTTTAGTGCCCTTGGTGACCATGGTTTTAGTGCCCTTGGTGACCATGGTCTTAGTGCACCTGGTGACCATGGTCTTAGTGCCCCTTCCCTCCCCCAAATTAATGCAGTGCCTCCTCCCTCCTTCCCAATTTAATACAATGGCCCCCTCCCTCCCCCAAATTAATACAGTGCCCTCTCCCTCACTCAAATTAATACACTGACCCCCTCCCTCACCCAAATTAATACAGTGCCCCCTCCCTCACTCCTCCAAATTAATACAGTGCCCCCTCCCTCACTCAAACTAATACACTGCCCACTCCCTCCCCCAAATTAATACAGTGCTCCACCCCCCTCTCAATTTAACACACTACACAGGAAGGTCCCCCAAGTCCCTCTTCTCCTACCTTAAGATGACCTGCCCTGTCCTCCACTTCCAGCTCTGCTCTTCTCTGCAAGCAGGCCATACGCTCCTCTGGCACTGCGAGCAGGAGGGAAGGGGGAGTGGCTGACACTGCGAGCAGGAGGGAAGGGGGAGTGGCTGGCCTGCTCGACAGACACAGACACAGACACAGACACAGACACAGACACTCTGCACTCTTGTGGCCCTGGGAGAGGAGACAAGAATCAGACAGGAAATATCTTTCCTGTCTTGTGGCTGGTTGCAGCCACAGCACAAAGCGGCCACAAGGTTTACATTATATTACAAATGAATGGGTTATGCAGCCAATAACACAAATATAATTTGGGTCCCTGAAAAAAAGGCAGAAAATAATAGAAAATTTAGTCTAACCATAATCTGACAGCAAAAGATGGTCACCCCTTGTATGTTTTGTTTAGAGATGCAAAAATATCAGGCTTTTATTCCATTCTCTACAGATAAATAATAAGTTGGGGAAGGCGCAGAATGCAAACGTACTCATCTCACTGCGTATGGATCTAATCCGCATTGTATGCTCCCATGAACACTATGTAGCACTGAACCTACCGTGTGGCAGCCTCTCACCTCCTAGTTCACCGTCTCCCTCCATTTCTTCCACTGCTTCACAGGTACAGTGAAATAAACATGGACACAGACAGGGAGAGCTATGGGACATGGAGTCTGTTCATCTAATCATTGTGTGACACAGACAGGAGGGAGCTATGGGACATGGAATCTGTTCATCCAATCATTGTGTGACACAGACAGGGGGAGCTATTGAACAGAGTCTTTTCCTTCTTGACCATAATGCATTGTTTCTTCTCGCACATTCCGTTAAGGGTTCCGTGTTCTCCAGCCCAGCCCAAGACAGGACAATCACTAATATGTTCGAGCTGTCTGTCCCATTCAGGCAACAGCATTTTCTGTCTGGTCTGGTGTTGACCGAGTTGGCCATGATATTGGAGCCAGATGTGGAAGGGTAAGAGCTCCAAAATATTTTCCTGCTCGATTACGCTCAGCGCACTCCTCATGAAGAGCTTGTTAACTCGTGTCAAAGTATCTCCCATATCTTCTCTTTATCCATGCCTTCTCTGCTTTTCCTTTGTCCTGGTCCATTGCAGCGTATTCTTCCTCCAGAAGAAGTCTATCAGCACATTACACAACCTCCTGTGCAGTCATGACACTGACCCCCGATATTCCAAGCCAGTCGTCAAAGAGCGTGTCGCCCGGCTTTACCTTCCATTGATTGGAGTAGTCTTGGAAACCCTTTCTCAGCTGTATGACTTCACAGGTGAGTCAGCCTATTAAGTGACAGATCAGCCATTTGTATGATAAATGTAAACAAAGTGACTATGTTGTAGGTAAGCCATACGCAAGAATGATATCTAAGTTAGTAGATACAGCTTGTATTGACAGAAGGTCTCAGTGATTGTTAAAGGCTTACATTTAAAATGCCGCCTAAGGTTGGACACAGGATCATAGGAAATTGTGTTAATTCTTGAGGCTCCCACATATAACTGTCATGTACCCCACAAATTATCAGGGGCAAGTCATCACCCACTTCTGTGGACAGGAACATATCGTAATCTCTACTGAATTTTCTGAGAGTCAGACAACTACTTAGGAAAGAAATGGAATCCAGCGAAATACAAGGTTTGGGCTACTAGGGGCAACCAATATAGACACGTGACCTTTTATCCTTAGAACAGGGTAACCACGTGGACAGGAGCTCATGTCTCTATAACAAAACTAAAGGTATTGATTCATATATTAGCTCTAGTTGTGACTCTGTAGCCACTATGAAACCCTCCTACTAATTTCGGGACTGCTGTTATGGCTAATCAACTTTACTGTGGAACACACAGGGTTTTATGCGAACATAGGACAGATGTTACGGAATATAAGTCCTGATATCCTCTCTTTGTCTCCCAGCTGAACCCCATTCACAAAGAGTACGGCACGCATCGGCCATAGCGGACGAAGTAGACGCAGATGGAACCTTCATCAGTCCTGCTGTTGCCAATGCTATTGCTGGATCTCCTTTACCGGTCGTGCATAAAACATGCAGCTTCCCTCTGCCGTCTCCGGTGAGTTACAGCACATTTCCATTTCAATTAACATCTACTCTACTCAAGCTTATTTTTGTATAACGAGCGAAAGAGTGTAATGAAGGGAAATACACCATTATCTCCACTGTTTCCAAAGAAATTCACATTATTACATAAAGAACATTTTCATCTGGTGGGCTTCTTCTATTTGAGTAATACATAGTCTTATGGCAGCAGGAGGTTCTGTTAGAGGGATCGGGTATTTCTACTGTATTTCTACTGTACCCACACCTTTTCTGTGTTGGATGTATTTCGATATGAGTGTTCTATAGATATTTTCATACATTTAATTGTTTAATGGTGATAACTTCAGAAATTAGGTTTTAGTTTTTTGTTTTTTTATCGGAGTTCCAGTGGATAGCTATAAGCTATGTTATGTAATGGTTTAATTATTATGTGATATGTAAGCTGACTTGATAAATAATTTAGATTCATTGGAAGCAGAAAAAAGAAGGTTTCAGGTGAGAAGAAAACAGTAGACATCACGTGTACAATGGATCAAAGAAAGAACCCGTTGATTGTTTTAATTTTTGTCATTGCAGTATTCCTAGCTCAAGTGTAGGAAGTCTATAGTCTGAGGTTATTTGATCATTAGTAGGAGAATTACTGTTCTTGCTTGAAATGTGAGGCTGTCTCTAAACTCTTGAAGTGTTCTCATTATATATGCATGGATTTAATCAACATCCCGTTCGGGTCATTGGGACTACATATCATTATTCTGTTTCTCTGCCACTAGCCGGTCCGTGCAGGTAATGCTCTCTCGGCGGAGTCCAGTCGCAATCTGTTAGTATGTGCGTTGTGGGTCTTAAAGAATGCCGAACAAGACGTTCTACAGCGCTGGTTCTCTGGACTCTCCGTCCTGCAGCTCACACGGCTCCTAGAACTCTTAAGCCTCTGTGTGTCCTGCTTCCAGTACAAGGTGAGGACTCACATAGTTTCAATCAGTGTTGCTCACTGTTGCGACTGTGATCCACTACTGTAAAACAATAACACTAATCCCCTACTTGTTATAATGTGCACATATTCTATCCATCAGTAATTTCTCTCTCTCTCTCTCTCACTTGCTGTTCTTTTGTTAGGGCACCAAGGCATTTGAACGAATAAACAGCATGACATTTAAAAAGTCTCTGGATATGAAGGCACGGCTGGAGGAAGCCATACTTGGAACAATAGGAGCCCGTCAAGACATGGTGAAACGCAGTCGAGGTGAGAATCTCTCCTTCGTTGCTTTACACTAAATCACCATTACATGAGGTTTCCTCAGTGGCATTGGTCAAACATGTAGCTTCCAACATAAATTCACCCTGCCTTCTGAATTATTCAGCAATGCAGTATATAGAAAATACTCCCTGATTGACAAGCCCGGACTTTGATTTAGGTTAGTCACAGAGAAAAACCTCTCAAGGACATGTCTGCTTACATGATGGCATCTGGAAGGTAATATATTTACCCGAACCTCTCTCTCTTCTGTGCCGTCATCTTTTACTTGTTACTGCTGGAGGCTTTGTCTGCCAAGTGCCTTATTAATATACTTTATTGCAAAGATCGTTGTAGGAACCAAACTCATTCCCTTTAGCAGCCACCGGTTCTCTGGAGCAGGATCAGCAATCCCACCACGTCAAGTCAAAAAAGAAATATCCAGGCACTCAAGTGTGAAAGCCGCAGGCAGATTTTAAAAAAGAGCAGCAACGTTTCGACCTTCATAGGAGTCTTTGTCAAGCTAACACCAGAAACCAAACATAAGTGTATATATAGCAAAATATACCACATGAAATTAAACAATAATTCACTTGTGCAAATTATTAACACAAATTGATAAATACAAAACAATACAAATCATGCATAATATCTCTATAGATCCACCAAATTAGGTAATCCATAACTTACCCCTATGTGCCGCGAAGGAGGAGGGACCACCACAAGGAAAGTAAAAATAGATAAAATAAATTAATAAAAGGTTTGCATATTGTAAACGCTAGTATGAGCGCAGAAAGATAATTTCCGGTAAGTTGGAACGCCCCTTCTACGAATACAAACGAGTGCCAATTCAAATGTCTGTTCTTGCGTCCAAATGCACAAACAGACAAGCGCATGAACGGGCTATGGGCCAATAGGAAAGACTGACCGTTCGTGCGCTACAAAAGACAAAAGGCTCCCCACAAAGAAGCCGCACAGGCGCACGAACGGTAAATTCGTGCGCATGCACGGCAGCTCCACTGGAAGCTGCACGTACGCCAAAACACACCAACGGCCACCCCAGGAATGACACGAAAGTGCGCACAAACAAAGAACCGATCCAAAAATTAATATACATTAAAGGAACACTATAGTCACCTAAATTACTTTAGCTAAATAAAGCAGATTTAGTGTATAGATCATTCCCCTGCAATTTCACTGCTCAATTCACTGTCATTTAGGAGTTAAATCACGTTGTTTCTGTTTATGCAGCCCTAGCCACACCTCCCCTGGCTATGATTGACAGAGCCTGCATGAAAAAAAAACTGGTTTCACTTTCTATCAGATGTAATTTACCATAAATTGTATCTCAATCTCTAAATTGAACTTTAATCACATACAGGAGGCCCTTGCAGGGTCTAGCAAGCTATTAACATGGCAGGGGATAAGAAAATCTTAATTAAACAGAACTTGCAATAAAGAAAGCCTAAATAGGGCTCTCTTTACAGGAAGTGTTTATGGAAGGCTGTGCAAGTCACATGCAGGGAGGTGTGACTAGGGTTCATAAACAAAGGGATTTAAGTCCTAAATGGCAGAGGATTGAGCAGTGAGGCTGCAGGGGCATGTTCTATACACCAAAACTGCGTCATTAAGCTAAAGTTGTTCAGGTGACTATAGTGTCCCTTTAAATACAAATCCATATAAGAGTGAAAACAAGAAAAAAAACTAAAGAAAGTAATCAATATAGGAAAAAGAAAATAAAAATAAAAGAAATAAAATATTAACATAGTAAAATAGAAAATAAAAAACAAGTAATAAATATTAAAAAATAACAAATAAAAAACGAGTGATAAAAAATAATAATAAAGAAAACTAAAAAAATATATAATAAGTAAATAATAAAATAATGAAAAAATAATAAAAAAAAGAGAAATAAAAATGAAAAATAAATAGATAAAAATAAGAAATAAAAGAAGTCAATCTCCCACCAAGGCACAAAGGGGGGGGGGGGGGAGGGATGGGGGTACAATAAACAGTACATAATATTTACATGTATAATCAATGGAATAAATAATTCTACAGTACATTATAAACATCAATAACATTCAATAGTTAGAAAAAAATAGTTATCAAAAGATAAGGGACAATCAATAACATAGTCATTAAAAGCCACAATATCTGTATCTATAAAAAACATAATATGAATAAAGTGTGGAGTTCATTAATGTGTGCATAAGTCGCATTACAAGATAGTGAATAATTTATGAGTAAACAATATCGCTAAGTAAAGATGAAGTCCACATACTAAAGTGCAAGTGCAAAAAAATATCATAATACAGTTTACATAATACACAAGATTAAATAAAGTGCATATATGGGTATAATGTGTATAAAGGGACCAAGTGTAAGAATAGTCAAATATATTAAAAACTGTAAAAAAAAAAAAAAAAAAAAAAAAAGTGTTATATAAAGTGTCTTATGTTTATCTATAAAGTGTATTAAAACTATCACTATCATTACAAATAATTAAATACTTATAGTGTAAAAAGAAAAAATCTTGTATTGTGTCCAAGTCAGAGTGGTCCCAAAATAGATCCAGAATACTCAAAACAAAAGATTAGGGTGAAAGAAAAACCAGCACCAAATTTTGACCCGGAAACTTGTAAAATACAGAACAGATATAGATTAGGCTACATATAGCCGATTATCATAAAAACAATAAAAGAAACCATTAATTAAACAAGCAAAGACAAATCATATTCATAATTTAAACCTTTAGGATCTAGAGTATCCAGTTCCCGAATCCAATAAGCTTCACGTAATAATAATCTCTTATTCCTATCACCGTTCCTTGGTGATTCCAAAACCTGTTCTAAAATCTGGAACCTTAATTGAGAAACACCATGTCCAGCTTCCAAAAAGTGCGCAGGAAGAGGTAAATCAGTTAGTCCAGTGCGTATTGTGGACTTATGCTTGAAAAACCTAATTTTGAACTTTTGACTGGCTTGTCCCACGTACAAACGACCACATGGGCACTTTAGTGTAGGGATCGACCGATATTGATATTTTAGAGCTGATACCGATAATCTGTGAACTTTCAGGCCGATAGCCGATAACTTGCCGATATTCTGTACATTTACCATTTTGAAAAAACAAACTAATTCTAAAGGTAAAGGCACAAAATATACATGCCACGTGTAGTGGATGAAGTGTGTTTAGACAGGGGAGCTTTGTTTGTTCATGTAGTGTGTGTAGTGGATGCAGTGTGTGTTTGTGTAGTGTGTGTGTGTATATAATGAATGCAGAGTGTGTATAGTGAATGCAGAGTGTGTTTGTGTTGTGTGTATAGTGAATGCAGAGTGTGTTTGTGTAGTGTGTATAGTGAATGCAGAGTGTATTTGTGTAGTGTGTATAGTGAATGTAGTGTGTGTATAGTGAATGCAGAGTGTGTGTTTGTGTAGTGTGTGTATAGTGAATGCAGAGTGTGTGTTTGTGTAGTGTGTGTATAGTGAATGCAGAGTGTGTGTTTGTGTAGTGTGTGTATAGTGAATGCAGAGTGTGTGTTTGTGTAGTGTGTGTATAGTGAATGCAGAGTGTGTGTTTGTGTAGTGTGTGTATAGTGAATGCAGAATGTGTGTTTGTATAGTGAGTGCAGTGTGTTTGTGTAGTGTGTGTAGTGAATGCAGAATGTGTGTTTGTGTAGTGTGTGTATAGTGAATGCAGTGTGTGTGTTTGTATAGTGAGTGCAGTGTGTTTGTGTAGTGTGTGTAGTGAATGCAGAATGTGTGTTTGTGTAGTGTGCAGAGTGTGTGTTTGTGTAGTGTGTGTATAGTGAATGCAGTGTGTGTGTTTGTGTAGTGTGTGTATAGTGAATGCAGTGTGTGTGTTTATTGTGTGTGTATATAATGCAGAGTGTGTGTTTGTGTAGTGTGTATAGTGAATAGAATGTGTGTTTGTGTAGTGTGTGTATAGTGAATGCAGAATGTGTGTTTGTGTAGTGTGTGTATAGTGAATGCAGAACGTGTGTAGTGTGGGTAAAGTGAATGCAGTGTGTGTTTATTGTGTAGTGTGTATAATGCAGTGTGTGTATGTATAATGCAGTGTGTGTGTGCGTGTAGTGTATATAATGGCAGTGTGTGTGTAGTGTGTAAATAATGCAGTGTGTGTTTGTGTAGTGATGTAATTTGTGTAGCATGGGGGGCATTTTTTTATTTTAAATATATTTTTTTAAATGTAAATGTTTTTTGTTTGTTTGTTTGTTTAGTCACCCTTCCCTGGTGGTCCGGTGGCTTGTTAAGTACTGGGGGGGGCCCGCAGGAAGCTGTTTCTTACCTTTCTTGCAGCTCCTCCAGCTTCCTGTGTAAATCTCGCGGCCCTTAGTGCCGCGGTAACCCGTGGCAACGCTCTGCGGCCGCGGGACTTGAGATTTGCACTGGGGAGCTGAAGGAGCTGCAAGAAAGGTAAGAAACAGCTTCCTGCGGGCCCCCCCAGGACTGCCGGGCTTGTAATGAGCCTGGCAGTCCTAGGAGGTATCGGCAATATCGGTATCTATATTGGCCGATACCTATATTGCCGAAAATACCGGCCGATAATATCGGTAAACCGATAATTGGTCGATCCCTACTTTAGTGCATAAATCACAAAATCAGAGTTGCGCGTCAATTGTTTGATCAAATATTTCTTGCCACTCAGGGGGTGATGTATAACATCACCACGTATCATAGAGTGGCAAGATACACAATACAGCATGGGAAATTACCTGGTCTAACAGTAGTCGCACTATCCACCTTAGTAACAAGAGTTTTGACCAACTTGTCCTTTAAAGAAGTGCCTCTCTTAAATGCAAACATGGGTTTATGCGCAAATTCAACAATATTAGGATGACCGTCGGTGAGAACATGCCAATGCCTATATATAATCCTACGTAAATCATGGGAATATCTTCCAAATTTGGAAACAAATTTCAGTCTGTTCTCATTCCGCTCTGATCTATGGGGATGTAGAAAATGTTCCCTATCTTGATCTTTCACTTGATCAAGTTGATTATAGAGTAATGTCACAGGGTAACAACGTTCAACAAATCTGACAGTCAGTTCAACTAAATCCGAATCAGATACCAGTCTTCTCACTCGAGTATACTGACTCTTAGGGAGAGCTTTAAAGATAGCTGGAGGATGTGTGCTAGAGAAATGAAGCAACGTGTTCCTATCAATTTCCTTTCTGTAGAAATCGGTGACTAATCTACCCGCATGCTTCCTAATCAGAATATCTAAAAAGGGTAATTCAACCAAATCATAAGTCATTGTGAACCTAATGCTGTCAGAGCACATGTTCAGAAAAGTACAAAATTCTTCAAGGGGCTCCAATGTGCCACTCCACAACACCAGTATATCATCAATGTAGTGCCACCACCTGGTGGCAAATTGTATAAATAAATTGTGAGGATTAATGAATTTTTCCTCCAACTCTGCCATAAAGATACTGTTTTTTGTTTGTGCGCATGTGCGCACTTTCGTGTGTTTTGGCGTGCGCGCAGCTTCCCGTGGAGCTGCCGCGAATGCGCACAAATATAACGTTTGTGCGCATGTGCGGCTTCTTTGTGGGGAGCCTTTCGCCTTCTGTAGCGCCCGAACGTTTAGCCTTTCCTATTGGCCCATAGCCCGTTCATGCGCTTGTCTGTTCTTGCATTTGGGCACACGAACAGACATTTGAATTGGCACTCGTTTGTATTCATAGAAGGGGCGGGACTTCTGCGTTCCAGACGCCTCTTTGCGTTTCAACTTACCGGAAATTATCTTTCTGTGTTTATACTAGCGTTTACAATATGCAAACCTTTTATTTATTTATTCTTTTTATCTATTTTTGTTTATTTTTACTTTCATTATGGTGGTCCCTCCTCCCTCTTGGCACATAGGGGTAAATTATGGATTACCTAATTTGGTGGATTTATAGAGATATTATGCATGATTTGTATTGTTTTGTATTTATCAATTTGTGTTAATTACTTGCACTTAAGTGAATTATTGTTTAATTTCACGTGGTATTTTTTGCTATATATACACACTTATGTTTGGTTTGTGGTGTTAGCTTGACAAAGACCTCTGCGAAGGTCGAAACGTTGTTGCTCTTTTTGCTCCATTAAAATCTGCCTGCGGCTTTCACACTTGAGTGCCTGGATATTTCTTTTTTTACTTATTAATATACTTTGGCAAATCTGCAAAATAGTGGTCTATAGGTATAATGGAAATGTAGATGTATAGGCAAAAACCATACCATATGGTTTACCATATTTTGCCCAAACTCATCTCATCCATAAGACAAAGTAGGAGCCATTTCATTACAATTCCAGTACAGCCTTTTTTTCCCTAAAGATCCTTCGGTTATGAAAAACTCAGAAGTGACAATGCCACCTTAAATATTGTTCGTGTTCTGACTCCACAGAACGCAGTCCATATGGCAGCCAGGAAAATGTACGATGGAGGAAAAACATTACGCAATGGAAACCAACTGGAGAGAAAACAGAAAAGTAAGTGTACTTACAGCTACAAGGTAGTATATGCAGGTTTGAAGACAAAAATAGAATACAAAGCACCTGTGGTGGCGTTCGGTATGAATTAATATGGAGAAAGGTGCCATATGATTGCTGTGAAACTTTAGGGCATAGATTTATTTGTTTTAGAGGCAACCTTAAAGGGACACTATAGTCACCCAGACCACTTCAGCTCAATGAAATGGTCTGGGTGCCAGGTCCCCAGGTTTTAACCCTTCAGATGTAAACATAGCAATTTCAGTGAAACTGCTACGTTTACATTGCAGGGTGAATCCAGCCTCTAGTGGCTGTCTTCCTGTCAGCCTCTAGAGGCGCTTCTGCGACCCTGGATGTGAAAATCGCATTCAGCATGCAGAACGTCCATAGGAAAGTCCTATGGACTGTTTGAATGCACGCATGGCTCCACTCGGGAGCTGACGTCGGCAGGGAAGGAGAGGTCACCAGCGCCGAGGGAGCCCGGCGCTGGATTAAGGTAAGTAACTGTAGGGGTTTTAACCCCTTCAGCGCCATGGGGGGGGCGGGGGACCTAAGGGTTATATAGAATCAGGAAAATTAGTATGTTTTCCTGACACTATAGTGATCCTTTAAGATTCAAAAATAAAAGTCTAACAAAGTCATGAAAGGAATTGTAGGTAAAGAGACTGAATGGATGTGAACTTCTAGTCTCATGCAGTTGGCTTTCAAAATGTCCTTCTCCACTGTAATTCCAGGACACAAGCCGAGCGGGAGCTGGAGGTCACTGTGGATGGAAACATGTCCACTGAGGCCAATCTAGTGGTGTTGGATACTCTGGAGATCATAGTGCAGGTAAGATGTCACACGCAGCTCACCCAGATGAAAGTGATACGTCAGACATACAGATTGTCCTTTTCACTGCAGCGTAATTAAAGAGGTGCCTTTGTATTCCCCGCAGACGGTGATGATGTCAGAGCTGAAGGAGAGCATCTTGGGAGGTGTTCTTAAAGTTCTATTGCACAGCATGGGATACAACCAGAGTTCAGTCTACCTGCAGCATTGCTTCACCAGCCAGAGGTCCTTGGTGTGCAAAGTAAGTATGGAGGGGACAAGTGGCTGTATTAAACAACACGTCAGCAGGTTACTTCCTCTCATAGGCTCTTGATCTTCTATCTAACCATCTATCCTTATAGTTACATAGTTACATAGCTGAATAGAAACTTGCGTCTATCAAGTTCAGCCTTCCTCACATTTGTTTTTTGCTGTTGATCCAAAAGAAGGCAAAAAAACCCAGTTTGAAGCACTTCCAATTTTGCAACAAGCTGTTATGGTACTTTTTGAAAGTAAACCAAAATGTTCAAAGTCTATCTGTTCCTGTCCAAATCAATAAAATTAAATTGCGTATATACGCTGAAGTAATTAAGTCTGACACACGAGGTTCAGGTTAAAATAACTTCGAGAAAGTTTATTGGCAAGTGCAGTGAAAAGCGGGCGCGCAGGCCCTTTTAAGAGGCATTTTGCGTCATCATTGATTATTAGAATATCAGCAAATAAACATCATCAATTGGATTAATTGTTAAGTGACGGAGTTAGTGTCTTACCTATTGGTTAGTAAAATTAAGAGGTTAGTCCCGTGCCCACCCATCAGAGGTGGGATTATTCTGGACACGGGTGGGGGACAAGGGGGTCCTAAGCGTCATTTTACACGGTCAGTGATATCAGGCTTTATGTCCAGGTGCAAGGTCTCTTATGAATAGAACATTTCATTACTACTGTGTTCTGTGGCCTTCAAACTGTACTATCTTACAAGCTCTTAAGGAGTAGCCAGCAAGTCTTAAGGAGTAGCCAGCACCTCCTGGTACTTGTCCTTGAAGGAAACACGGTCTTTGTCTACTGTATTAATTGGGTTGAGAAGTTCAGTCACGTAATGTAGTTTTAAAATGAACAAGTTAAGTCATGAGGACAAAATGGAGGATTGAAGAAGTCAGGTTAGGAGGACAAAATGGGGGACGAAGTCACAGTATAAAGTTAAAATGGAGTTAGTACAATAATTCAATACAAGTACAATAAAGATTTTTAATAATTCCACATCAGTCCCCCCTATGAAATGTTAGATTCTAAGAGATAAAACTTTATTATGTTAGTATCAGAAGACGTGTTAACCCAAAGGCACAGAAACCCCGTGGCTGCTAGCTAGATGTTAATGCAAAGTGCAAGGCTGTCCCTAGATCTGACCCTAATAGGCTAACCATCCGTCAGTATGGCTCTCGAACGCTTCACACCCAAGGGTATCCCATGGCAGCTAACCCACCACTTCTCCACATGGGGCCTTTACCATTCACTGACAGATGCTGTCCCTAATCTAGTCCCTTCCTAGAATTCCTGCACTTTATCAACAAAGGGGATAATTTGCAGCGGCAGACAGGGTGAGTTGATGTCTTGGAATTCTTGGTCATCAACTTCGAGATGGGTCAAAGTGGGTGCTGCTTGGTCAACAGTCTTCATGAGGGATTTTCTCAGACATGGGAGGACACAACAAAAGAGAAGAGCAAAAATAAAAAGAAAAATTAGTATAGCCATACCAATCTGCATTAAAGCCTTTTGCCATCCTGTCATCCAACCAAACCATCTTTCCCAGGGATCTTTTATCCCAGAATTCCTTTTTAACTCTTCAGACAAGTCATTTAATTTTTCTATAGCTAGTGTGACTTTACCATTAGGGCCTGTGTTTTCTGGGATGTAGGTACAACATGTCATAGTGTCGGGCAAAATCTTACAAACCCCTCCTTTTTCGGCTAAGATCATATCTAGGGCCATTCTATTCTGAAAAGTCATTTGGGATGTGGCCTGTAACTGTTCGGCCAACCCCTGGAGGGCGTCTCTGGTGTAATTGACAAAACGCTGTTGATTGTAATAAATGTAATTTATCCAATTTAGATTCTTGTTTGCGGTAACTATGGTAAAAATTGATTCAAATCCTGCAGCAACTTCATCCCTAGCTTTAAACTCGTTGGGCACCCCCCTGGGCACTCCAATGGCATCAATATATACATGAGGATCAAAACTTCCTTTCACTGGGGCGTCACGTTTAACCTTAGTGTGGCTGAACTCATGGGTGTTGAGGTGTGTGTCAGAAATAATATGTATAGGCATAATGGCCTTAGTCAAAGTACACTCTCCCCACCATTCTGTGTCCATTCTGGATCTTAGCTGTAAATCCCCACACAACCAATAAATGTCCCCTAGTGACCTAGTGTGATGTTGCAGCAAACGTACAGGGACAGTTCTGTATGTAGCACAATAGCCTTTGGAAAAGTTACCTACAAATTTACCAATACCATCGTACATGGCATAGCAAGTGTAATTACCTTTGTATACGGTAATTCCATCAGGGGGTTTGACGTCTTTGGCTAGAAGAGGATACTCCTTTGTCCATGCAATACATATGGACCTGTTAAAATTATAGTGATAGGCAAAAAGGCTTAAAACACATTCTTCTAAATCTACGGGTAGGATTAAAGGTACGGTACCCAGGTGAGGCCGGGCACCTCCACACACATAACATGCGGTTCTATTATGCTTATTAGCATTATATTTCATCCATTCTAACCATAAATTTACATCATTAAAACCTGTTTCAGCGGCCATGGTATCTTCAAAAGTGGGGTTAGCAATGGCCATCATATCCTGAAAGGTCTGGATATGGGGTTTTAATGGGTTAGGGACCATATGGGTGGCCCCTTGCCACTCAGAAGAGTTGCACATATCTTTGAGGTAGAAATGCCCTAATTTCTGGTAGGAACCCCTTTTCCAGTACATTCCCATCACATACTGGTCTGCATCTGTTGGGCTTGGGTGCTCAATGTTAAGGATTAATTTCATTGGTGTGCTCCCCCCAGGCTTTCTCAAAGTCATTCTCTGGAGAAGCGATCTACCACGATCATCTACTTTAGCTATGGCACTTTTTGGTTTGTAACCCCAGGCAGGCCCGGCATTCCATCCCGCCGCCCCCCAATGGTCACAATTGTGCCCCCATTGTTTGTCAACTACACAAACATATGGGTCTTTCGAATGAGGGATATCTCTATAGATGCTCTGGATTTGTGGTGTGGGAAATGGGCATTCTACAATATCACAATAGTCAAAGGTATAAGTAGCCACCTGGGTGCATGATGAATTATACCAGAAGGTGTACCCACTAATGTCTTTGGTAATGGCTACTTGCTGGGCCTTCATAAGGCTAATTAAGGAGAAGATGTACCAGAGATACATGTTTGTGCGATATTCGCTTCCTCTGGGGCAGGAGATTTCTTGCAGTGGGAAGCGTGGACCCAATTTGGCCTACCGGCCAATTTGACGGAGGTTGCGGTAATCAGGAGGACTTGGAATGGACCGTCAAATCTTGGTTCTAGGGTATTTTTCCGCACAAACTTCTTAACCAGGACCCAATCTCCGGGGAGTAGGTTATGGGAACCTGTATCCAATTCGGGATCTGGAATTGAAGAGAAAACTTGGGCATGTATTTTGTTTAGGACATTTGCAAGTTCAGTTACATAGTCTACTAAAACATCTGATTGGAGCTGTAACTGCTGTGGATAATAACAACCTAGTCTGGGTGCTGTCCCAAATAGAACCTCATATGGGGACAGTGAATGCTTCCCTCTAGGTGTGTGCCTAACACTAAATAAAGCTATTGGCAGGCTTTCTGGCCAGGGCATCTTTGTTTCTTGTGACATTTTTAACATTCTGGTTTTTAGGGTGCCATTCATGCGCTCCACTTTACCACTACTTTGTGGGTGGTAAGGGGTATGGAAGGCTAGAGTCACCCCTAGAGCAGTCCAAATTTCTTTAGTCACAGTTGCTGTAAAGGCTGGGCCTTGATCACTCTCAATGACTTCTGGGAGTCCGAATCTGCATACAATATCTGTAATTAGGCGCTTTGCGGTTGTCTTTGCAGTGATATTGGCCACTGGGTAGGCTTCTGGCCAGCCTGAGAACATGTCCACTATTACTAATGCATATTCATGGGGCCCACTCTTGGGCATTTGGATATGGTCAATTTGAATTCGTTGGAAGGGGTACATGGGCTTTGCCAGGTTCTTTGCTGGCACCTTGACTGGTCTTCCCGGGTTGCATTTTGCACAAATAACACAGGCTTTGCAGAAGTTGCTTATCAATGTTGTGATTCCGGGTGCTTCATAATACTTCTGTATGAGGGCGGCCATCAGTTCTTTTGACAGGTGTGCAGGCCCATGTGCCCATTGGACCACTGCTGGGTATAAATTTCTGGGAAGACAAAATTTGAAGTTGTTGTAATATATTCCGTCCTTTTGGACAGCTCCTTTCTTTTTCCATTTCTGGATTTCCTCAGGAGTGACTGCAGCTTGTTGTTCTTGTAAAATTCGCAAATCAGTAGGAAGAGTTTGCAAAGCAAAAATAGGGACTTCTTCTTCTTCTTCTTCTTCTTGTCCGGACACTTCTTCATCCACTTCCTGCAGATCCCTGGCCGCTAACTTAGCAGCTTGATCAGCCAAATGGTTGCCCTTTGCTTCATCTGTATCCAATTTCCCATGGGCCTTAACTTTCAAAACGGCCACTTCTTTGGGGAGTAGGAGGGCATCCATTAGCTCCTTGATCGCAGTGCTGTGTTTGACTGGTGTACCGGCGGTGGTAAGAAATCCTCTAGTCTTCCAAATTAGGCCGAAGTCATGTGCCACACCCAGGGCATATCTTGAATCTGTATAGATGTTGGCACGTTTTCCTTCGGAAATTTTGCATGCTGAAGTCAGAGCCTGTAATTCAGCTTCTTGCGCAGACATTGCTGGCGGTAAGGATGATGATTTAATGACTTCATCTGTTGTGGTTATCCTGTGTGATATGTTCCACCTTCATCGGCATATCTCGATCCGTCCACAAACAGGGTGAAATCCGGATCTGGTAATGGGTTCTCATGCACAGTTGGTAAGTGCACTGTTTCTATTTTCATCTGTTCAAAACAGTCATGAGGTGTTTCTGGGTCATAATCATTCTTTATGACCAGATCTTGGAATTCCTTTTCCAGGAAATGGCGTGGCCATGCTTCTAGAAGGTCAGTTGTTGGGTATTTGACAATACCATTTTCCTGTAGCTGTTCTTCGTTCATGGTGGCCCCTAGTTTTGCCATGGGCCCAAGGTCATTCCATGACTTTGTCTTCAACTTGGTAACAGGAATATGTGGGATAGCGGTATCCCAATGGCGGTAGAGGTAGTTAAGTTGTTGAGGTAGTTGGACCAAGACCATGCTATTACCTTCAGAGTCGCAATAAAAGTCTTGTGCAGTGAGCTTTACATCGGTCCAGTGGTAAAGCTCATCTTCATAGCAAGGTTCGGGAGTAATATTTGGCTTGTACCACATGGTACAGAAGGCGTAATCCGGGCCTTCACAAAGAGGTGTCTCATCTTCATGAAATGACAAATGTGGATGCATGACTTTCTTGATACATCCACAGAGCAGGTAGATGTAGGTTTCATCTGTGATAAATCCATAATAGATACCCCCCTCAGGGAGTGGAAGAAGAGTGGACGGATTAAGCACTTGACATCTTTGGATGGAAATGTTGTCAGGCAAAAGAAGATGACACTGTAGGCGCAGGTGTCTGGCTGGAGACACGTGCTTGAGCTGGACTTGGTTGACGATGGCAGAGATGTCATGAGGGGCCAAAACAACCAGAGGGTGGCCAAGGACCAGGTCTGAGGTCCTCTCTATGAGTTCTCTTGCAGCAAAAACAGCCCTGAGACAGGAAGGAGTCCCTCTGGCCACAATGTCCAGTTGACATGAGAAATATCCAATAGGCCTCTGGCGGCCTCTTAGGTCATTAGTTTGGGTGAGTACTCCTGTTGCGTGGCCTTGTCTTTCAGAGACAAACAATTTAAAGGGTTTGGAGTAGTCAGGTAGGCCCAAGGCAGGAGCAGAAGCAATGGCCCGTCTTAAAGCATCGAAGTTGGCCAGGGCTTCATTGGTCAAACAGAACGGGTCAGACTTAAGAGCATCATAGAGAGGTTGCATAAGCAGAGAGGCTTCTGGGATCCATGCTCTGCAGTAGGAAATGAGGCCTAGGAAGGCATGAAGAGACTTTGAAGTCCTTGGAGGTGGAATGTCTAAAACAGCTCTTACCCGGTCCCGAGTAAGATGTCTGGTACCTTGAGATAGGCAATGTCCAAGGAAGATCACTGAAGATTGACAGAATTGTAGCTTGATGAGTGAAGCTTTGCATCCTTGTTCTGCCAAATAGCACAGGAGACTAAGTGAACACCTTTCAGTAGTGGGTACATCATCTCCACATAGCAATAGATCATCCACATACTGAAGCAGGACAACTTCTGGGTGCTCAGCTTGCCATGGGTCAAGGATGGTGCCCATGGCCTTAGCAAATTGACTTGGAGAATTTTGTGCCCCTTGGGGCATGACAGTCCAGGTATACTGTTGCATTTCATGAGTGAAAGCAAACAGGTATTGACAGGATGGGTCCAGTGGGACACTGAAAAAGGCATTGGCCAGGTCAATAACTGTAAAGAATTTTGCAGATGGTGGGACTCCAGAGAGCAGAGTATGAGGATTTGGTACAAGAGGGGTGTCCAGGACGGTAGCTTCATTAACAGCACGGAGGTCCTGGACCATCCTGTACTTCTCTGGTTCACCCTTTGGAGTTTTCTTTTTCACAGGAAATAACGGGGTATTGCATTCAGATTTACATTTTACCAGGGCACCCTTCTCCAAGAGTGCCTTGATGTGGACAGAAATTGCAGCGGACTGTGCTGGTTTTAATGGATATTGTGGTTTTCTTGGCAACTTAGCTCCTGGAATAAGTTTTACCACCACAGGGGGAACATTTAGGTGACCTATGTCCTCTGGGCCTGAGGACCATAACTTAGCGGGCACCTGTGTTTTTAATTCCTCTGGGAAATTGGACCTTAATTCTGCTGTTCCCTCACGGGGCTTTTCTAAATGCAGCATCAGAGGCAAAGAGCATAGGGCTGAAGTGTCTGATACAGACAGAGGTGTAAACATTTCTACCTGCCCATCCGGGGTAAAAGTGATGGATGCTTGCAGGCGTGAGAGGACATCAGCACCTAACAGGTTAATGGGGCATGTGGTGGATACTACAAAGCGAGCGAGCAGGCTAGAACCAACTCGCAGCGGAGTTGTTAAAGGGCTACGTCTTGGCTGGCCATCCACTCCAACACAAGAGACATCAATACTGGACAGGAAGGATGGGTCTGGCAGGTCTTGTTCTCGCAGAACACTACGGGCTGCACCTGTGTCAACTAGAAATGTGGTGGGGTGGCCTTCAATGGGTAAAGTCACTGTGGCAAGTGGCCCCCCTTTGTCCCCTGTAGACACTGCCATGACAGGGGTCACAGACACAGGCTTGCCAATTTCCTAATCATCTGGTTCTTCAATAATTGGAATCTTTTTCTCGGTCTTGGGGCCTGGGGCAGATTTAGAGAACTTTCTGGGTGCCCCAGGTTCCTTTTTAGGTTCCGGACAATCACTTCTGTAGTGTCCCTGAGCCCCACAATTAAAACAAGTTACATCCTCTAACTTGGCACCCTTGGTGCCAGAGGTGATGGGGGTAGCGCGGGCCACCATGAGTGGAGCTGGATTGGGTCTTCTTGGGGTCTGAACAGATTCCAGACCTCTAGCAACTAAAAGCAGGGTATCCAAAGGGACAACCTTGTATTCAGGACGTGCAGCAATGATTCCCTTGCGTATAGAGTCTTTAACACCTTGGACAAACGCACCTGACAGCATTTGTGAATGAATCTTATCTGTAAGATCAAACCCCAAATCTGTAAACATTTGATACAGTCTTGCATGAAACCTTTCCACTGATTCTCCTTTATCTTGAATAACATCAGTAAGGCCAGCAGCCTGATCCGCAAGTTTGTCCTTAGCCCATTCTCTTAATTGGGTGCAAAAAGTTACTCCAGAGGGGTAATCAACATCACTGCTGAGCAGATCTGTACTGAGGTGTCGGGCCATGCTTGGCCAATATGCATCCCCTGCTTTTATAGCACAAATGCTCAGTAGATCACGCCATGCTGCGGAATAAGTCTTTTGAATTTGAACTATCCCTCGGTAGAAGGGCATAGGCTGTTTTTCTGGGTCAGGGAGTGATTTCATTAGAGCACTAGCTTGAGTGGGATTGAAAGCAACATATTTAGGAGGGGCCTGTTCTCCCCGACCCTTGTGGCCGAAGGGGTCATCGATAGAACGATGAGTTGGGGCTCCCGCGGCGAGCTCCGATGAGACATGGGACACCCTGTCCATCTCGTCATCATCGAATTCTATGATATTGGCTCTTTTGCGTGGTGCAGGGCCTGAATGAGGTGAAAGGATCGGTGGTTGGGAACGAGCCCCAGATGCAGGGGTGGCTAGCGAGTCATGACCTGGGGATAGGTAGTCACCGGGAATTACCGGCATCAGGGCCGAACTGGGGGCCGCCATATTGGTGGCCGGAGAAGGTACTACATTAGGGTTAAGGGAAGAAGTGGCGGCCATGTTGGAAGAGGGCACATCCGGGGCAGACTGTGTCGGACTGGGCATGACCGGAACCTGGGGCGTGGCTTGGGGAGTGGAGAGTGGATATCCGGGATAGGGCAGGGCCATGGGATATGGGAAGGGGTAGGGCCAGGCTGGGGAGGGGAAGGAGGTGGGGTATTGAGCTGGGGTGGAGATGGGAGGGAACGGAGAGGGATTGGTAGGGGTGGGTGTAGAGGGAGGAGCCGGGGCAAGGGCGGAGGAGGTGGTTAGTTGGGTGGAAGAAGAGAGGAGCGGGTCATGAACAGAGAGAGAGTGTAGGGCAGGAATCGCAGATGAAATGTTAGGGGAAGGTATAGCAGGTAGCGTAGGGATGGATGAGGATGATGGGAATGTTAAAGATGGGGCAGGGGAAAAGAAAGATCCATCAGAATTCAAGACCGGGCAGACAGGGGAGGTGATGGGATGGGTATTGGGAGTGGGGAACATAGTCAGCTGGCTATCACTAATTGCTGACTGAACCTTGGGGATAGACATTCCCTGGGCGCCGGTTTTTGGCGCTGGCTGAGGATAGATCCCAGCAACACAATTATTATGATACACAAACAATTTCACACCTTTGTGATTTATCTCTTCCTCAACCCAACCTTCTAGCTGAATAGCCTTCGCTACTCTATACCATGCTTCAGCAGTCTTTAATAAACCATTATCTGTAAGTTTGCCTTTCTTTTCTGTCAGTAACCTACGCCAACTTTCTGGTTGCAATCTTCCACATGTCGGTACAGCAATTCTACATACTTTTGCAATCTTTTCAACACCTTTAACCATTTCCTCACCCTCTCTGTCTTCGACTAAATCACATGCTAACCAGCCCTTACTGGGCTTGCTTAAATCCTGTCCCATAATCCCTTTACCCCTATACCAGCGTCCTAGATATAGGGAGAGAGAAGGAAAACTGAACAAGAACGTCTACAATGCTCGACTGCCACCCGAGAATCGTGGGACTTTCTCAGGTGCGTCTTCCCAAAACGTAGACTAGTCACTGAATCCGCCTACCCGGGGTGGTAGACACGGATTGGAGCGAGGTGAGAAGTGTGTGACCAATCACTTCTCTTTCAAGAGAAATGGGAGTGGATAGTATAATAATATAGGAAGTTTAGAAAAGATGAAAGGCAAGGAAAAAAATCCTTAGAGACAGACACAGGAGTTCATGAGACTCCTAATGAAACAGACAAGACAACAATACAATTGAAATACAGTGCATGCATTACAGTTCAAATAAAATCAACAATAATCCCTTTCCTTCTACATGTGCTTACTCCAAAGTCACCTTTCACAACCTCGTA